>NC_083104.1:8608508-10082524 GCF_949774975.1 Lagenorhynchus albirostris | reverse complement strand
TGTATGATTTTTGTGTTATTTCCTACTTTGTATCATGGACAAGAGCTTTTTATAAGAAGTGTACATCCTCTCCCATTCCTGCCCAAAATGTTCCTTAGCAAATGTTTATGGACAATTTAATATAAATAGATTTATATCATTGGAGAACATTACATTGCTTTTAATAAGCTAACATGTTCTGCAGGTGTTGGAGAGAGGACATGATATTTTCTAGAAGCTATTTGACCAAGGCAGTGTTGATTTTCAAAATCTCTTAACATCTTACATTAAAATAAGTTATTTCAAAGTAGTTTGGGAAGTGCTGAGGTGAATGAAGAAAGAAGGAAGGAGGGAAGGGAAAGGGAGAGAAGGAAGGCGGGGAAGAGAGAAAAAGGAGAGAAGAGAAGGGGAGCGGAGGGGAGAGGAGAGGAGAGGGAAAGAGAGAGAGGGAAAGAGAAAATATGTATTTGTTTGTCCCCCAAGCAGTGAAATGATCAGAATCAAATGGAACGCTATAACAGTAATTGTTGAGGCATAAATACATAAATAGTTACCATCCGGAATAGGAAACAATGAAAAGATAGAGAACAGGACATTTGATCCAGAAGACCTGATGGAGACAGGTGCTTAAGTGGCCCTCACATTAACTGTGTTCAGCAAATCGAATGAAATGCAGTACTGAGAGCTGGATTTGGAAACCAGCTTGAAGTCAGGGAAAGTTACTCATCACAGCTATAATATTACTTTTTCTGTGTCTCATGTGCACATTCAGCCAAGCTGCTTTTTCTGGTCATATTCTGAAGTTTTGTGGGGTTTTTCCCTCAAACTTGAGTCAGAGAAATCTGGAGTTGGAGTAAGAGGAACACTCCCACTCTGCTGAATGGTTCTCCAACTTGAGTACATGTTGAAATCACCTGGGGATCATTAAACAGCACTGAAAGCAGTTTTTCTGTCCTGAACAGTCAGAGATTCTAATTTACTAATTGTGGTGCAGACTGGGCCTCAGGAGTTTTATATAACCCCAAGTGATTCTGTGGGACAGCAACCTAGTTAATGCATAACCTAGAATGCTTAAGAATTAAAAAGCTAAAAGAAAAGACTCTCTCTCTCTCTCTCTCTCTCTCTCTCTCTCTCTCTCTCTCTCTCTCTCTCTCTCTCTCTCTCTCTCTCTCCCCCTCCTCCTCCCCCCCTCCCTCTCCATCCCTCCCTCCCTCCGTCCCTCCCTGTCTCCTTCTTTGAAAGGCATGTTAATAAGCTATGGGGACAACACTGACAAGGTAGATTGGAGTAACTCCAATCTAGTAGCGGTAATGAAAACAATATAATAATGGCTAACATTTACTAGATCCCTACTCCTTTCCAATTTTGTAAATGTGCTTTACTGCCAATAATCCATTTAAGTCCTTTGACAACTCTGAGGCAGGTGTAAAACTGCTCAGCATGGGATCCATTGCTTGAACAGAGAGATTAACTTGGCTAGGGCACTCAGTAAGAAGCACACCAGTCTTCTAGATTCTAAATGCAAAAACACTGAAACTAAGACCTTGGATACAACAGAACCTGACCTTGACAGAAAAAGTCTAGGGGTTCTTAGTTTTGGATGCACACTGATGAGCTTAAAACACACACACACACGTTATTTTTTTAGGTTTGCGAAAATATTCTGTATGATATTTTAGTGGTGGATACTTGACACTATGCATTTGTCAAAACCCACATAAGTTTACAGCTCAAACAGTGAAATTTAATGTATACAAACTTAAAAAATCAATGAAATCAGAGTCTCTTAAGATGGAATGCAGACTGTAAACAAAGAATCTAATTGTATTACGAATGTATAACAACACTGAAGGAGGTGGAGGAAAAAGGTGCCGCGCTAGTAACTTTGGATTTGAACAGAGATTAAAGGCAATGGGAACTTGACATAAGCAGTGCACTCCAGTAGGTAAAGTTATTTTCTACAGAGGCACAGGTTAACAGTTCCGAAAGCACTATCCATGTATACTGGAAGTGAACAATTAAGTAAGTAGATGGTGAATGGTTGCAGCCAAGTTTCTTACTGCTGGTGGGGGAGGGAGGCTTGTATAATAGTTAAGGAAGAGGAGAGAAGGCTAGAATGATCCATGGAGTAATAAATTAGAGTTGGAGACATCAGTATGATCAATGTGATGATGTGATGTCTCATCACATTTAGTTCAGTATAGATACGTGGATATTTATGGGTTGGTAATACACACGTTTATTTTCTAGCTCTGTCCTCTGAGAGGACCTAGAAGCAACAGCGTCTTGGAAGCCACGGGCACACCAAGTTCTGGATGTTGGTTTCTAATACCATTCCCCAGTAAAAGGAAACAGGGCTTCTTGGAGAAATGGTTGATTCTAAGGCTTGGACAGGGAATATGCAAGATAAGCCTGGAACTCAAAAAGACAAAATGATAGGGTATGTACAGGGGACACAGGGGCAAATAAAAGAGCTCTCAGTAGCCAATCTTGTCATAATTTGAGCAGCAAAATAAGTAACACAGTACTGGAGTATAACCCAAAGTATAAAGTAAATATCCACGAGTCCATACTAACAGGAATAAATAATTGAATACATAAATAAATATATGGGAAAGAATAGGCAAATCTCCTGTGTAGAGTAAGTGTCAATAATTGATGAAGCTATTCCTCCCTCAAGGCGGTAGAACATAACTCCCTTTCACATAAGCGTGGGCTGCACATAGCGTCTTCTTTCCAAGTAGTGTGGTACCAACGGACAAAGGAATTGTAACTTTACAGTGGAGAAACCTGATAAACCTCAGTCGAATGACTACGATAAATATCAGCATCAGGGACGTGTCATGGCATGTCCTCGTGATGTGGTGTGATGAGAAAGGCACTTTACCTCTGTGCTCTTCCTCCCCAAAGTCCATAACCTCCATTCAAACATGGAAAAAAAATCAGACAAATCTGAATTGAGGGACATTCTCCAAAATACCTGACCAGTACTCTTCAAAACTGTCAAAGTCATCACTAAAAAGGAGAGTGTGAGAATCTGTCACAACCAAGAGGAGCCTAAGGAGACAAGATGACTAAATGTAGTGTGGTGTCCTGGATGGGATCCTGGACCAGAAAAAGGACATTAGGTAAAAACTAAGAAAATCTAAATCAGGCATGGCATATATCATTTTTATATACTAATTGTAACAAATGTATCATATTACTAATAGGTGATAATGGGGAAAATTGGGTGTATACTAACAGGAATAAATAATTGAATACATAAATAAATATATGGGAAAGAATATATGGGTGTATGGAGAGTCTCAAAATTATCTTTAAAACCTTTTGTAAATGTGCAACTATTCTCAAGTTAAAAGTTATGTAAAAAACAACAAAGTAAAATACCTCTATCTTAGGACACCTCTAGGGACTCAGATTTAATTTGTCTGGGGTGGAGCTTGAGCACAAGTATGTTTTAAAAGAGCCTCACATGGGCTTCCCTGGTGGCGCTGTGGTTGAGAGTCCGCCTGCTGATGCAGGGGACATGGGTTCGTGCCCCGGTCTGGGAAGATCCCATATGCCGCGGAGCGGCTGGGCCCATGAGCCATGGCCGCTGAGCCTGTGCATCCGGAGCCTGTGCTCCACAACGGGAGAGGCCACAGCAGTGAGAGACCCGCGTACAGAAAAAAAAAAAAAAAGAGCCTCACATGATTCTAAGGAGTCTTAGATGAGGATTAAAGTCCATTGAATTAGTCCCATGGCACAACTTTTCCTTTCCAACATGTGCTAAAATTTGCCTTTTCAGTCCAGAGTTCTGAAATCTTCCCTAAAGGTTCTTCCCACAAGCGATCCAAGTGTATTCCAAGTTTTTGAGATCCAAGGTTTTTTGAGTCCTAGTTTCTGAGAATCTAAGCCTGAGTTCTTTGAGAAAACTCAGATAATGTTTCTAAATTTAGTAGTATGTTCCGATGTCAATTAACAAAAGAAAAGTCATCCGTTCTCTTAAAAAAAGACAAATATTATTAATTGAGATTGTAGTCTAGAAGGATAATTCAATCCCAGAATTATGGTGCCTCAAAAGTGGCAGTTGAAATGACTGCTGTTTTAGTATCCAAATTGCATGTGGCAAACTTTGTTTTTGCTTTGCACAAGTTTGGTTTTGAAATCAGAGCAGATCAATATAACAGAAGTTAAAAGTACAGAATCATAAACTTTTGAGATTATTCAGTCTTGTGATTTTCCTCTGTGCCACATATTTCTTGGGAGGCTTCCTTGGTGTTTAGGTGGCATGAGTTCCATAACTCCACTTTGCTTCAGAGTCATCCCTGTGTAACCAATTGTTTCTTTCCTGATGTTTCCACATAGTACTCCTTAAAAAACCCCAAAAAACAACCAAACAAAACATGCAAACAGACAAAAACAAAAAAACACACGAACAAACTTCTGGTGCTGCTAAGAAAAAAAAATTTAAGCCACCAAACTAGTCCAGTTCCCCCAATTTGCAGATGAGGTATTTGAGGCCCAAAAAGGTCAAGGGCACACACTTGATTCTGATGCCCGGTTCCATCTAGAGTATGCGTGTAATGATGTTTAACCTTGATCTCAACATGAGTGTCAGATGGCAGCGAATCCAGACTTTGTAAGAATTTGTCTTTTTGATAACCAGATGAGCTAGATGCGCTCAGTTTGAGCTCAAAAATGTTCAGTTGCTTACACTAAATTCTGTTATTTATGTCCATCTCTCTTCCTTCTCAGGTATCAGATCATGTAAGTTTACATTCCTTTTCAGGGCAGGTTCTATTATGTTTCTTGGGCTGTGGATACCCGTTTCAATTAGATGTTGGAGACAATTGAAATCAGACGCACCTGTGTGTGTGGCGCCTGTGTCCGACCACGCTGATTCCACCAGTAAAACATGGCCTAAAGTCTTCCAAGCAGTGCCTACGAATTAGTAAGGCGTGCTGAGCTAAGGTTATGTTCTTATCTATAAAGTCAAGTTTGGGTTTTTTTGTTTCTGGTTTTGGTTCATTTGTTTGTTTGTTTGTTTTTTAACCACCAGTCTTCTAAAGATACTCAGACCAGATGTAAGGCAATTGGTTGCAAAGTTGTCAGAATATATCGCAGAAAACTCTGGGCAAATGGCACCTTAGAAATACTACCTATTCAACACAGTGAAGTTTGAAGCTAATCAACTCCAATGATACAATTCACCTCCTTACCTTCAATAGTCCCTTTGGTTTAACTTTTAACAAACATAGCAATGCCAAAGAACTTTGGCCTGTCTGGTGGGTACACTTCAAAAAGCTTTAATACTTGAGACACTTTCAACTGTGCAAGCACAGCCAACCATGCTTTTATTTTTACCAGTTTCTGAATATGGCTGAGGAGGGAAAATGCCACTGTATTTCCTTTAAAAGTTATAATAAGAGAACTAGCAGATAGGACATGGCCCTGAGGTGACTTAACTATAACTCTTTTAAAAGTTCTCAAGACTAAATTACCCTTAGTCTTTGACTCAGCATTTTACAAGCTAATACCAGAACATCTACTTAGACTTTATTAAAAACCCTTGAGAGAACTGTAATCGTGTTTCTGGAAATTTTTTAAAGAATTTAAAATGTCTGGAAAGAAAAATACTGGGTACTGTTAAGTACATTTTGTTTAACTTCTCATTTAATTTAATTCAACATGAGTTGAGTTTTAACTTAGAAGTAAAAATTAGTGAGCAAGTGGAGAGAAACAGCACTGCTTCACTGATTAGAGTAAGTGTACCCATATGTATGGGTTTTCTAGCTAACTGAACCTTATGCCCTTACACATTACTTTTTTTTTAATCCAAATAATTTTGTAAAGACATCTGCATACTTTCTTGCAGAGAAGATATTAATCACAATCATACCATTAATATGTTGAGGGCAGGCTCTCAGGTCGGAATGTCTAGATTCATATTCTAGCTCTGTATCTTGCTAACCCTGAGACCTTGGGCATATTATTTACCCACTCTGAGCCTAACAGTCCTCTTATATAAAGTGGAAATAATTATAATACATATCACACAGATTTGTTGTGAGGACTAGAATAAAATAATCCATTCAGATCACTCTGTGCCTAGTTTATAGTATAAAAGTATACAGAATAAAAGAAACATGAGAAACATATAGTAACTGCAAAACATGTATTGCAGTTGCTATTTTTTTTTTAAAATGTTGAGCCGCCTTTTAATTTATTTTTATTTTTGACTGTGTTGGGTCTTCGTTTTTGTGCGAGGGCTTTCTCTAGTTGTGGCAAGTGGGGGCCACTCTTCATCGCGGTGCACGGGCCTCTCACTGTTGCGGCCTCTCTTGCTGCGGAGCACAGGCTCCAGACGCGCAGGCTCAGTAGTTGTGGCTCTTGGGCCTAGTTGCTCCGCAGCATGTGGGATCCTCCCAGACCAGGGCTCGAACCCGTGTCCCCTGCATTAGCAGGCAGACTCTCAACCACTGCGCCACCAGGGAAGCCCACAGTTGCTATTTTTATGGTGATGATTTAATGCACAGCCCATTCTATCTTGACCTGTCTGTCAAACTGTCAGCTATCGCTTTTCTTGCATTTTTCACCATTCTTCCCACCTCACATCCTTTCCCCAAATCCTTCTATTCTTTGCTCCTAATCTGCCATGGGTGGCACAACCGGATAAGAAGGTTTACTGAGCATAATAAGCTACTGAGGAGTCAGTAGACTCTGAGAGAATTTGGCTTTAACATAGGAGTTCAGAGCAAGGCTTTTGGCTCTCAGTCAATTTTTATTTCAGTGTTTGGGAATTTGGTGCATGGAAATTGCTGGAAATCTGATTTGTTGTTAAATGTGCTTAAACTACATAAACTGCTTAATTCTGCATACTTTCTCATTACACATAGCCTACACATTTAATTTTAGCAATATAAAACCGAGCTCCTCACTTTCTTTAAATATATGTTAGTTGCAGTTTTAAGACAACTGTCTTATATAGAATGAATATTTTTAGATTTGGGGGTAATATTGCAAATAAAATTTATTTTTCATATGAAATTAGTGTTCCAACAACTTTTAAAATGATTTGATAAAAGAAAGGAAAGGCTTCTCATTCATTTCACTATTCTAACATATGGATTATTTCTAGTTTCGTACATTCTCTTCTAGTTCTTATGCATAAACACACAGTCTTAAGTCATTTTGACAAAAGTTAATAAATTTATAAAAGCTAGGAATATCATGCTTTTCTTACTGTGTCTGAAAAGCTTTAACCTGAACATTATAGTTCTGAAAATAAATTTTTCTCAATCATGTACTCAATACTTAGCCAACAAAAAAAATCAAGATATTCCCTTTCCAGTGGATGTGTTACTCAGTTTCAGAAAACAGAGCAAGGAAGGTGTATATTAATTTACAGATGATGGTGAGAAATTCTTCAAATGAAAGCATATTCAGAACCTTTTCCCCTCCAACCATTCTCTCTGCTTATGCATATTTTAATCACATACTGACACCAGTTATTCCATAGAAGACCAGAAAGCCATTTTTTGAAGGTTATCAGCATCACACAGTGTTTTAATCAAACAGTGAAATAAATTAAGATTCTGGAAAGTGATTATAGTCATTTAGTACACATACACAAATGGATTGGACCACTAGAAATTTAAATTGTGCTAAGAATTTTTTTTTTAATGTCATTGAATTCTTCCATGGCCTGCTGAAAACTTTTATTTTTTTCCCCAAGAGTCATAGTTTATTGTCACTGAGTTGGGAATGGGTTCGGCTTGAGTGATTTTGTTCATTAACATTCTTTCTGAAATAACGGATGTTCTAGACAGGAAAAAATCCTGAGCTAGAAATTCTCGTGTATATACACAATGGAAAGAGAACGGGGCATGCTGCTGTCATACTGGTACATGTGTATGTTTGTAAGAATAGGCGATGGAGGAAGTCTTATTTCTCTTGAAATCTTGGGGCTTTCTTAAATAATTTTTATTATTAAATGAAAAACAAATAAAATAATTTGTATGAAAAACTATGAATGGTTTAGAAAAGCTGTTAACCAAAAGTTGCATCATATTATAATCAATGGTGTTTAAAATAAATGAATAAGCTCTAAACATTTTTAGACATCATATCTTTATTTGGAATCTCATTTGTTCTTGATTTAAATATATTTTTGCCTTTAATAGTCGGTATTTAGGTGGCTAATACGCATCATCAGCATGATCTGTAATTCCACAACTTAACCAGTGTCCCTACTGTTAGTGTTCAAGAGTTAAGGGCAGGCAAAGTGTTGGCCCTGACTCTTAGTGACCGTGCAGTGTTTGAGACTGCGCAGTGCTTGTGTCTCTGCTAGGGGGTCTACGAAGCATGTGTTTCCTCTGGCCTCTCCTCCCGGTTTCTGTCTTCCCCATTTTACCACTTGACCTCTTTCTGACTCTAGCCTAGCTACATCATCTTGACTATCTTGATCCTGACTGGGTCTTCATTTAGTAGTTTCGCTTTTCTGTTTTTGACCCTGAATTGTTACCAAGTCACCCAGTCATCACTGTCCAAAAAGAAACACTGCAGCTCCTCCCTTTAGCAAATTCCCTCTTTAAATTGTTGGCCATATATCTATTTTCTTCTTTGGATAATAAACAACATAAAATCCACTTGCATCCCTGAAGCTTACATCAATGATTCTCTAGTCCAGCTGAAAACCACTCCCTGGTTCACCGTGATAAAACCATTATGCAGGCATATTTCAGGTCAGAAGTTTCTGATAAAGTGAGCGCATGATGAAAACATAATTAGACCTGAATTGTTTAGACTCCTGAGCTGTCCGTAAATATAAAGTAGCTGCTTTTCACAGCTCCCAGTCCTCTACCTTTCCATATTGGAATTGACAGCTGCTATACAATTTAAAAATGAAATATCCAGTTTTTGATAACAGCTATTGTTTGGGGCTTTGACCAGAGAAAGACTCCATTAAGCATCGTCGTTGGCTTGGCACGTACAAAGGCTAATTTAATTCTTTCTTCCAGGTCACTCTACATCATGTCATCTCAGTCTTGACTTGGGGGTTTCTAAAGGAATCCAACTACAAGGTTCTTTCCCCCCTCACATTTTATTGTAGAAATAGTGGTTGGCAGGAGTGACGTCAGCATACCTATCATGATTTCTTTCCATCTCGGGGACTTAATAGTGCAGATTCTACTGGAATTCACTCTGTCATCACTCTTGGTTGCTTTTATCTTCCACTTAACTCCTCTGCCTTCCACTTCCCTGCATTCTTCATGTCAGTGCCATTTTACAATTATTTACTGTGCCAGTGGTTTTGCTAGTGCCAGAATAGAGGCTCATCCATGTTAAAAAGGGCAATACAAGACATGACTGAAACCGAGAAAATAACTGACACTACTGTGTTAGAGAACATCACTGAACCTAGTTCTTAGAGACCAGGTAGGTATGTGGAGCACATTTAGAGGAGAATGCAGCAATGGGAAATAATCAGGTGAAAAGCTGACATCAGAAAGTTCCTGGCATAAGTGGTAAGAAGCAAACTATGGAGACTGGGTTTGGAGGTTAGACTTTTGTATTTAGATTGAGCCATGACAACTTTGCAGGAGAGCTAGTCGCTCAGAACATAGTGTCAAGATAGGACTTTAGGCATGAAATAAAGTGAGAAAAATTGCCATTTAGGAGATTGAGTATAAAAATGGCCACAGCTGTTTCTGCTTCCCTCTATCTATGCTGTCTGCATTGTGAATCTTCATTTCTCCCATCAAGGAATCCATTTCCCAATCTCTTACACCTGGGCTGGCTTTGTGGCTTAAGACCTGCTTTGGCCAATAGAATATGGCTGAAGTGGCAGTGGGCCTGTTCTAAGCCAGAGTATCAGAAGCCCTTGCCTTCTTCCTCTTGCTCTCTTGGATCCCTGCAAGCTGCCAGGTGAACAAGTCCAGTGCAGCTTGCTGGAGGGTGAGAGACCACGTGGAGAAAGGGAAGCTTTGCCTGCTGAAACTGTCCTGGACCAGGCAGGCCTCAGGCCTCAGCTGACCTGTAAGCAATCTCGTACGCATCAGTAAATCCAACCAAGACTAGAAGAACCACCTGTTCCTAAGTGCCAACTTACAGAGTCATACGCTTAATTCTTTTTTTTTTATACATTTATTTTATTTATTTTTACTTTTGGCTGTGTTGGGTCTTCGTTGCTGCGTGCGGGCTTTCTCTAGTTACGGCGAGCTGGGGCTGCTCTTCCTTGCCGTGCATGGGCTCCTCACTGCAGTGGCTTCTCTTGTTGCAGAGCATGGGCTCTAGGCACGTGAGCTTCAATAGATGTGGCACACAGGCTCAGTAGTTGTGGCGCACGGGCATAGTTGCTCCACGGCATGTGGGATCTTTCCAGACCAGGGCTCAAACCCCTGTCCGCTGCATTGGCAGGCAGATTCTTAACCACTGCGCCACCAGGGAAGCCCCATACGCTTAATTCTTAATCATACGCTTAATGGTGCTTTTTCATATGTTAAATAAATGGCCATATGTTAAATAAATGGCCACTAAATCACTAAATATGAAGATGGTTTATTATGCATAAATTCTCTTTAATGAAAAAGTGTTTGTATTCCATATTAGAAGGCAAGATCCATTCAACATCATTGTAAGACCATATTAATATTGAACATCCAAGATATTAATTCAGTATTTTTTTCCCAGAGTATGGAACTTGTTCTGGATTTAGAATGGGCTTAAGAGCCACAGCTCTAGGCTCTAGACTGTGGGCGAAATTATAGAGATTGTTGCTGGAAGAAGTATTTTGAAAAACAAGTCAACTAAACTGTCTTCATTCATTACACAAATGTATTAAAAGGGAAGCTGGCCCAAAAGAAGTTAAATGGTAGAAATTTTTCCTTTAATATTTTAAATGCTAGTTAAGGATTTTGCTAATCAAAAGTGTATAAAACAAATGATAGTATTGGCAAGGTTGTGGAGAAACTGGAATGCTTGTACACTGTTCTTGGGAATGTAAAATGGTGCAGCCACTATGGAAAAGAATATGGTGATTCCTCAAAGAATTAAACATAGAATTACCGTATGATTAGGTAATCACACTTCTGGTTATAGATCCAAAAGAACTGATATCAGTATCTTAAAGTGATATTGGCATTCCCATGTTTGTTGTAGCATTATTCACAATAGTCAAGATATATAAATAACTTACATTGTTCATTGATAGATGAACAGATAAAGAAAATTAGATATATGCATGCAGCGGAATATTATTCAGCCTTAAAAAAAGTAAATTCTACTGTACGCAACAACATGGATGAACTAGGAGGACATTATGCTAAGTACAATAAGCCAGTCACAGAAGGAAAAATAGAGCATGATTCCACTTACATTAGGTATCTAAAATAGGCAAGTTCAAAGAAACAGCGTGGATTGGTGGTTATCAGGGGCTGGGGAGAGAGAGATATGGGGAGTTGCTGTGCAGAGGATGTATGTTTTCAGTTATGCGAAATGAATTCTAGAGACCTCCTGTAGCACATTATGCCTGTAGTGAACACTACTTGTGCACTTAAAAAACTGTCAAGAGGGTAGATTGCATGTTAAGTGTTCTTATCACAGTAAAAAACAATTGCAAAAGGAGATCAATATGAACTAATATGATTTTTCAGTTGTTTTTTTCCACATAAACAGATATATGAGATTTAATGGTTGCGACTACTTTGTCATTAACTTTCAGAAGAGAAGAGAATCATAGAGATTGTGTACTACAGTTCTGACATTTTGTAATTGTTAAAAAGGGTCCTGATTAGATCCTGTAAATAGTAAATGGAAGAACTTACTGTAGCATTCATTCATTTCTCCTCATCTGGTGCTTTGCCTATATAATCTAATGAGTTCTTTCACAAGTTAAATTAGTAAAGAATATTTATCTCCAGGCCAAAGTAAAAACAGATGTAAGTTTAATTTTGCAAAAATTGTTTACCTTGAAAGTTCTTCCCATTCTTCCTCAGGCACTGTTATAATTGCTATTCCGATGGCATATTCCATTGCTAAGACATTTTTCCCCTAAAATATTTTTAAGAGCCTCAGGATCTACTGCCTACTAATTGGTAAGAGAGCTATAACTTAGATTATTCTTGGAAAGAAAGAACTAGGTAGAAATGTCATCACAATTTGTATTTTCAACCTAAAGCAGAGAAGGCTGATAGAGTAATTTAATAATGTTCCTCCAGATCATGAAGAGTTTATACAGTAGCATTGGTGACCAAATTTTGTCCATTTTTTTCGTGTGTGTACATGAGCACAAAGAGTGTAAGAAAAGAAGTCTGAGCTTTAGTGCTTTCTGGTAACTTGTAAGTCAGTTAAGTGTGGCATGAAGACATACCCATTAAAAAAAGTATGCTACTGTCTTAATCCAGGCTTCTGTAACAAAAATACCATAGACTGGGTGACTTAAACCAGAAACATTTATTTCTCACTGTTCTGTAGTCTTGGATGTCCAAGCTCAAAGTGTCAGCAGCTCCGGCGTCTAGTGAAGGCCTATTTCCTGGGTTGCAGATGGCGGTCTTCTCCTCGTATCCTCAATAGTATAGAGCAGAGAGAGGAAGCAAGCTCTCAGATCTCTCCTTTTTAGTCTAAATATATTAACCCAGTAGGAGGGTCATAGCTCCAAAGATAACTGGCATAGAGACTAGCCATACCATCTCCCACAGTAGACCATGATACTTATATGAAACAGAGAATCCCTTTATTTCTAAAGGGCCCCTGATGGAATTCCCTTAAATCTGGAAAAACTCTCATTTTTGTTAGCCTAGGAAAGCGGGGATCTCATTTTAGACTTTCTAGATATTTCATTGGCACTTCCATATGTTTCACTGACCCATCAGTTCCTTTTTCTTTAACTCTAGTTTTGCTTTAAACTCTAGCATTGCTTGTAGTACAAAGGAGGCACTCACAGACTGTTGCAAGAGTGAATAAACGAGTGGACTCTGTTGGCGATGCTTTCCTAAGAGCAGCTGTGAGTAGTAGCAGTGGGTCGATATAAGCTTCTCGAGGCAGGCATGCTGTTTGTTACTACTTCTGCATTTTCCTGGGCACTCAGCTCATTGCTGCATAGATAGTAGGAGCTTATCTGATTCTTGTCGAACAGAATAGGTTCAGTGCCCATGGGATGTTAAAATGGAAGGAAAATAAAATTCTGACCTTTTCCTTATTGAGCTTTAAGAATAATATTATACACAGGAGTGCCGTTATATATTTATCTGAGTAAATTCCTATTATGGTAAGCACTGAAGAAAGTATCTGGTATATCATGGATATTTATCTCCTTACCGTCTTTGTCTTAACTCTGTGAAGCTCTGTGCATTAATTCATAAACCTGCGGAAACAACTTACTGAAAAAATGCAATTTTTGTTGTGGAAAAGCCCATGAAGCCCAGCATTTTTTGATTGCTGGCTCTCCTTGAACAGCCTCTTTACTCTGTGCTCTGCACTTGCTGCCCTCTCTAGACTCATGATTCAGATGTTCTAGGTGATTTATGGTTGCTAATGACTCTGTTTCTGAGACTGTGCAGGGGCAGCTGAGCCATCTTGTCACATTATGTCTTAATATTATGTCCCTCAAACCATGGGCCTCAGCCCACAAGTAGCAACTCCAGATTAGCTTCACAATGCACTTGGCGTTTACTATTCATTCTTGACCCCAGAAGAGCAGTCAAAGAATGTGAACAGGGCCTTCCCTGAGAGTGCTGTGTGGCTACTGCAGTGATGTGTAATTGTCACAACTTCCTGCTTTGTGTCAGACTTTTTGGAGGTGACATTATGAGTGTTATCTCATAGTGGTGGGCAGTGTAGTGTCAGGGTTAAAAATGGTAGCTGAAGAGTTAGACTGTCCCTAAAACTTGACTCCACAATGACCATGAGCCAGTTGTTCAAACTCTCAGTTTATTCAACTCTACGGTGGTACCCATAATAGATCATTATTATAATAATAATTGTTGTAAAGACTAAATGAAGTGTTTGATGTCTATTAAGCACTCAATACGTGTCAGCGAGTCTTATTTTTATAATCTAATCTCCAGTTAAAATTAATATCGCTTTAAAGTCAGAGAGGCCTAGGTTGGAATCCTGTTGGTACTTTTGAACTTTATGATCGTTTTTACACTGATTGCAGAGGCAAACGTGAGCACAGGTTGGTTTGTATAATGTTATCAACTGAATTAGAGATGCACATATTGCATGGTATCATCAGGGTGGCTATTTCAGCCAGGCCACCAGATGTCCGAGCAGCGGGTTTTACATCCAGCAGCCATTCAGGTTGATCACTGTCCCTGTCATACTGATTGTGTTGCAGTTTAATATCACACCATGACCTTAGTATCAAAGTAATTTTTGTTGTTGTTGTTATATAAAACAGAGACATTCAAGAAATTTCAAAGGAGGAAAAATAATTATTGTGAGGGTACCCATAGATGGGAAGCTTCAGAAACTGGCAAATCTATGAACTGGCTATTCTCTTCCTTTTTTTCTCGGAACACACATGGGTCCTTTCTGTGTTGTTTCTCTGTTTTCTTGACATACTACCTACGTATCATGGCTTCCTCAGAGTTTTTCTTTTTTCTTTTGCAGGGGTATTTTCTGTTTTCTCCTCTTCCTTTATGCCTTTCTCATACTATTCATTGTTCCCATTTCTTCGTGTTCTTAGTTCAAATTCCTGAGGGGGTAATCAGGTCACCTACCTCATGCCTTTTGGATGCCAGCTGCTCTGTAGGCAGCTCATCTTTGTTGACTGCTCACCTGAGCTCTGTAGCTGAGGCCAGGGAGCAGGCTGCATCGCAAGGTACACAGCGTGGCTCCAAAATGTGAGGGGGATGGGCAGAGCAGTTTCCCGGCAAATCTGCGTGGCTGCAGCGCGCACGGTGAGATCTGTGCGCGGTCATAGCACCATGGATGCCCTGACTTCTGTTCATTTGGCGTTTCAGTAGTTTATTTATTGCAGCAGTTCTGTTGAAGAGAATGATTGCTGATTCTTGTTGAAGCTTGGATATTAGAACCGAGAAGATAAATTGAATCAGGTACTGAGTAAATGGTCCAGTCAGAGGAAACATCTAAAGAGAATTTCAGGCACTTCCTTTAAAACAGTGGTATATTTAACTAAAGCAAACATTGGTCTAAAAATGGGCCTTTTAAGTCACAAAAGTATAGTGTCAGTATTGCTCATGATACAGTAAACAAAACAAAATAGAATGAACACATAAAGAGATATTAGGATATGTCATTAGATAACAGGGGTTTTTTTTTTTTTTGGTTTTTTTGTTTGTTTGTTTGTTTTTTGCGGTACGCGGGCCCCTCACTGCTGTGGCCTCTCCCATTGCGGAGCACAGGCTCCGGACGCGCAGGCTCAGCGGCCATGGCTCACGGGCCCAGCCGCTCCGCGGCATGTGGGATCTTCCCAGACCCGGGCACGATCCCGTGTCCCCTGCATCGGCAGGCGGACTCTCAACCACTGTGCCACCAGGGAAGCCCGATAACACAGTTTTGACCTGCACATAGATATTTCCTGATTATTAAGGAACATTTTCAACTGTCCAGAATGATTTAGCTGCTGTTTTGTAGCATGTCTGGAAGATGATTTTTTTTTAACCATGGGAAAGAAATGCTGCTACAGTCATATGCTAAAACACCCTGCAATCATCAGTAGTTTGAAGTACTCAATAATGAATGCTTATAAAGGAAATATTGTTTAAACCATGGAAGAGTGAGAATCAGTTATTCTATTCCTGTGTTGCTCCTTGGGCAAGACATACTAATTTGTTAACAAATTTACCTCTTTATCTTTTTTAGCTTTAAATAAAATTTAGTCACCAAAGTGGATGTTTGGGGATCATCAGAATATTAAATTTCCCTGCTTGACTTCCCAAAATTCAGCAAGGCACCAAGACAGCCCAATGTTGTTAAGTAAATAGAGGAATAAATAGCTCCATGTTTTTCAAATCTGTGAAGTTAGCAACATGTAGGTTTGTTGCATGTTTAAAAACTACAGCTTAAGCCTCATGCCCGTGACACAGACGGAAGAAAACAACAGGCTCTGTTCACTGTGTCCAGTTGTATAGGTCTTGGCCATCACTGGTTCTGTTGTGATTTTTTTTCCCTTTTTGAATTTAATTTTCAGTCATTCTAAGCACAGTACTTTGTAACATCAGTATTTAGCATGAGCTTCCTTAACATCAAGGACTGACTTGAGTTGTGTCAGACTCAAGAGACAGCCTTGAAAGCCAGCACACTGAGTAGAACCATTTATCCATTTAGATCACAGCTGATTATAACAC
This sequence comes from Lagenorhynchus albirostris, assembly GCF_949774975.1. Classification (NCBI taxonomy): domain Eukaryota; kingdom Metazoa; phylum Chordata; class Mammalia; order Artiodactyla; family Delphinidae; genus Lagenorhynchus; species Lagenorhynchus albirostris. The sequence goes on along the minus strand of NC_083104.1, from coordinate 10,066,247 downwards.
CAACAGCTGTTTAGCAGTTTTCCTGCTCCACACACTGATCTACAAAAATAGGGGTGTTCTTACACATATTAATTTTGAGAAAAATTAAAAACAAAGCAACTTCAAACTAATCTTGTATTTATGTCCTAAAAACAAAGTTTTTTGTACTTATTTTATCATAAAACTTGTCTTATTTAATATAAACGTGGCATTTTGTCTGTTTTGTTTGACATTTTGCCAATGTTATTTTATTTGTTACCTAAACAAAACATATAAATTATTTTTGGTCTTTATACATCTGCTGGTCAAAATATGACATGTTTAAGTGCTTTCAAATGTTTTATGTAAAGAAAAAACCTGGCCTGTGCCATGAGGATCACGTGAGATCACTGTATGGTAATATTGCCAGGGAGTAACGTGGGTAGGGTTTCACGAACTTAGCAGAGCCTGAAAGCGCGAAACACAACCAAGAAGCTTTTCTCAGACATGATGTGTTTGAGGTTTGAAATAGAGTGAAGACTCATGAATGGGGAAGAAGTGAGGATTATAAGTGTGCAAAAAATTTAGCATCATTTGCTGATGTTTGGATAGTATGACCAAAGGACATATAAAGATTGCAGATATCTCCAAGATTCCAGGTTAGGGGAATCTCAAGCAATACCCATTAAGCATTTAGCCCTAAACATGTGATGTGATGTGCTGCCTCTGTGTGTGTGTGTGTGTGTGTGTGTGTGTGTGTGTGTGTGAGAGAGAGAGAGAGAGAGAGAGAGAGAGAGAGAGAGAGAGGACATGAGAAATGAAAAATATCACCATAAATAAACTCTTAGTTCTGTCTTATTTAGCCTCTGGTGCTTGGGGATCAAAGGAGAAGGTTGTGACTTGAGTTTGACTTTGAAGTCAATGGGATGAATATAGTTTGGCAAGTGCTCCATAAAGTGACCCCCAATGAATGAAGGTGACCTCCTCTTGTGTGATCTTTTCCCTTGAGTGTGGACACAACCTGTGGCTTACTTCCTTCTAACCCATCGAATATAGGAAAAGCAATAGGCTGTCTTTCCATCATATATACATATATATGTGTATGTCATATATGTATAATATATGACATATACATATATGCCACATATCTCTGGTTCTATGGTTATATATATGTATATTATACACACACACACAGTTTTGAGCAGAGCAGACCAGAGTGAGATATGAGATTGTAGGATGAGTGCCGTGTCTTGCTGGCTCTGAAGAATTGAGCTGCCATGTTGAGAGAGGACCTGTAAGGGGGCCACATGGCAGGGGACTGTGAGTGGCCTCTAGGAGCTGAGAGCAGCATGCAGGCAATAGACAGCAAGAAAACAGAGACCTCAGTGCCACTGTTGGCTGGAGCTGAATTCTGCCAACAAACACGTGAACTTGGAAAAGGAGCCTGGGCGCCAGAGAGGGGTGCAGCCCAGCTGGGACCTTGATTGTAGTGTTGCGCGATCCTGAGCAGAGGATTCAGCTAAACCTTGCCTAGACCTCTGACCCGTGGAAACTGTGAAATAATAGATGTGTGTTGCTTTAAGCCACTACATTTGTGAAAATTTGTTAGGTAGCAATAGAAAACTAATATAGGTGGATAGGAAAAATAGATGAATATATTTTAGATATATAAAGCAACCTGCACTAAGGTACAGAGGTCAAAATAAGGTTGACATATTCTCCTTCTACTCATATATCAAACATGTATTTCCTGAATGCCTACTGTGTGCTAGTGCCCTACCAGGAAACCAGTAAGGGGAACTGAAGTTAAGAGAACTTAAGAGACTTGCCCAAGGCTCCAAAGGAGAAATGTGTAAGAATACCAGGATTCTGTGGGGAAAGAGAAGCCATGTTTATGTGACACCACAACTAATTCATAGGGGCTTTGAGTCCTTAATCTCCATCTCTGGGTATATCTTGTTTTGTGTTGTTTCCTTTGCCTTACAGCTTAAATTTTGTGTAAGATCAACGTGAAAGGACTCAATTTCCCTAGTGTCCAGGGATGCAGTAGAATAAGTAAAGAATAAATAACTGGGATTATCTCTGTGAAATATTCAGAGTTTTCTAAAACAAAAGTATACTCTTTCTCTGCTAAGTTTCCCAGAGTGTAGAAAAGAATGCTGAAATTGGGGGAAAAAAAGAAAAAAGAAATAGATCCTGAAGAAAAGTAGAAACGGGAGCTGAATTGCTGTTTTGATCTTAGAACTGGAAGGTCTAGGTCCATAAAATATTAAGAACTTTAAACTTTGGTCTGACTAAATTGGAGTTGTTAAATTGGAATTCTTAGAAACCTGTCTGAACTAGAATTACTGCTTCTGCAGCTTTGTTCAATTGAAATTTCTGATTTTTTTTCCCCTAAGCGTGAGAACAGGAAAAGACCTTTGTTCAGCTCAATAGTTTGAATGAATCAGTATTTGTAAATAAAATAAAATCCCTTTTGGAATGAGTACTATGGGCACTCTGTCCAGATCTCCTTGGATCCCTATTCCTCTTTGGCTGCATTCCTCTCCTGACTTGGGTTTGCTTTGCTTGTAGGTTGTACCTGCACTTCTCTTAGGACGGCTGCCCTCAGGCGCCTGAAATGCCTTTACCCACATGCTACAGAGTTCCTGGGAGCTAACTTCCCACCTTTCCAGCCCTTTCTCCAGCAGTGCCCCTTAGTGTCTGAATAACTAAAAGCCCAAGCACTTTGCCTGGAGTTGGATAACTGAGTTTAATTTATGTTCCTGCGACCACTGCAAGAATAGACATGGGAGCGAGACATCACCTAAAATTCCATCCTTCCCTCTCTTTCCTGCTCTGCTTGCCTTCTACAGTCCCTTACTAATCTCCCTTGAGAGCACTTCTCTAATAAATAAATAAACGTTCACCCAAATCAAATCCCAATCTCAGAGTCTGCTTCTAGGGAACCCAACCTAAGACAGGTATCTTCTTTTCTGCTTGCTGAAACATAATCTTGGTTATCAATTCAGAATTGCCAAAGTAATAGGTAAAAAGAGAGATATTTAAAAATAGGTAGATGACTTTTAATAAATTTTAATAATTTTTTTAAATTGTAATAAATCTATTTTGGATATTAAAATAGTCACAATAATAGTTGAGTTACAAATAAAATGAAGTAAATTAAATATTTCACTTTAGCTGCTATTCATATCTTGACAAATTTTTCCCCATTTCCACCTCCAACTGAGAATAAATCTTTGAGTGTGTTTACTAATTTTTCTTACATTAAATTTTGATTCTAATCAACATACAGAATTATACCCTGCTTTGTTATACAAAGATGGTTTAGTTATCTAATATATTTTAAAATAAATAGCAACCCCTTTCATGTTTTAAATTTCAAAAAGAAAAAAAATGAAATGAAGGGAGGAAGGAAGGAAGGAAGAAAAAAGAAAGATGAAAGAAAACAATGAAAGGAAAGAAGTCAGGATTAAACGGAAATGTCTCCTTTCTATTTTTACTTCCCTGTTAAAAGCTTGGTGAAGATTATTCCAAATTTTACGTCCATATACAACACACACACATATGTGTGTGTATATAGGTATGTGTATATAATGGGTTTTTGTATCCTCACTTTTTATGAAACTTGTTTATACCACATATACAATTCTACAACTTGCTTCCTTTGATACAGGAACATGTTACTGAACTCTGTCAACATTTGAGGATGGAGATCTACCTCAGTTTTTGTCAATAATAGGTGAAAGCTATTTTTCCTATTAAACAGTCCTTCACTTCTTGTCCTTGTGCATCTCTATACGCATATGTAGGAATGTTTTGTCCAGATGATAAAAAGCTGATAATGTACTTGCTTATTAGTAAGAAATATTTAAATGAGTATGTAATCCAGTGCATTTAGAAAAAATTGGCATCTCTTGCATGCAGAGCCCTAGTTTCTCACAAATACCTCCCTCACTAAAATCCCTGCTTCTTTCTCAAAATACTGTCTTGGTGTAAGTGGATGGGGGAAACTTATGTATCAACAATTAAGATGTTGATTGTTATCAGCAAATTGCCTGCAACAGGTTGCACTAGTATATATTCCAGCTAATAATTTCTATCACTGAGTACATCAGTTTTTAATATTTGTAAACAATTTGCCAATCTGTATTTTATTTTAAAGTCGTTTATGGTGTTATTTGCCATATAGTGTTTTTTTTTACTTTAAAATTCTAGTTTTTAATTAAACGTTAATATTATTTAATTTTATTTATCACTTCTGGTTTTTGTTTCATTCTTGAATAAGTACACTTTCTTCATTCAAATTTTATATATATATTTTTTTTTTCTTCTAGCATTTTATGTTTTATTTTCTACTTTCTTATCCTGAATTTCATTTGTAATGTATGCGTGTGGGGAAGGGGGATGCAAGGTAGGCATCTAACGTTTTTTCCACACCAAATGGTAACCTGTTGTAGATATTCATTCTACTGAATAGGTCCATCCTCTGCCTTTTGATTTTGAATTATATATTTTCTACTCAAGTATATATATGTCTGTGGAAAATTGTATATATAATTGTAGTAATATGTATACATATATATGTGTGTATGTATATGTATGTGTATATATGTGTATGTGTATATATACACATATATATATATATAGACATGTATATACATGTGTCTATATGTCTATATTCATTCCAGGGTCCTGCTCTGGTTCCCTGATGATGCATTCCCACTTCGGTGCTATACTGATGTAATTGCCTCAGCTTCCTGATGTGCTTCCATACGTAGTAAGGCAAGATCTCCGCCATTATGCTGCCATTTCAAGATTATTATAACCTCAAACCTTTACCTTTCCTTCCTGCTTCTCTTGCCTTATGAAGTCCCAGACCTCTTGGCAAAATCCACATGTTTTCTATCTTTATAATCTGATTCTAAAATCAAAACTTATTTGGAGTTGTTTTATAAACTCTAGGAGATGTGAAAATGTAAACTGTGCACACCTTTAGGTAGTAGCATTTCTCATATAATTCTTACTCAACTTAGGTATAGGAAGGAAAACTGAAACGTTCCTATATTGTCTGTAACTATTTGTATTTGCCTCCTACAACTCAATCTTCAGATTATTAAGAAAAATATATCCAATATGTAATCTAAGACGTTTTCAAATTGCTTAGAGTATTTGAATATAATTCCCTACTCTCCCTCAAAGACCACTGTACCCGAAACATCCCTGATTCTTTCTTAAAGATGGTGTTTGGGTACGAGGGGAAGGCGTGCTTCTGCTTCCTCTTGCCATTCTTCCCTTACTCTGGCCTGCAGAGCAGTGCCCCTTGTCTTCGTGGAGCTGTCAGCCCTACTGGCATTCAGGGCTGTAGTCAGCATCTTTTCTCTGGGTGCAGAAAGGGCCATGTGATGCTTTCTGGCTACCTCAGCATCACTTGAGCTCTTGCTGGTGCTGTCCACCCTCTGATTGTCTGACTTTGAATCCCATTTAGCCTGTAACTCTAGGAGCAGGGCCCCTGAGATGCTCTCCTTTGTCCAGTGTCCCAGCCAAATGTTCAACTGCTTTGGCTGTGCGTTCTCCACAGTAGACCCAAGGGCAGGGAACCCAGGAAACTAACCGTCTGCAGCCCTCAGCTTTCACATGCCCGATTTCCACGTGGATGTGGGAGCAGCCTATTATTCCTCCCAATTTAATAAGTAGGTAAAGGCAAGAATCCCTGGCCTCCATGGTTTCCTGAACTACGGAATGCACTTCCCCAGCTGGGACATCCACAGCATCTGTTCCCTTCACGCCTTCCTCTCCCCTGACCTCTCCATTGCACTACCTAAGTGGGCAGCAAAAATTGTTTTCCTCTTACTTACTTTTCGTCTTCTTGACTCCAACTGACTTTAATGGGGGACAGAAATACGTCTTTGCACATTATTCATATCGTATTTCATGTAATGGCATCCTCCAGAAAAAAGCATTGAATGATATGAGGATGGTCCCTCTTGGAATTGTAAAACTTGGAGGCTTCGATCTCTACACAATGGGGGATTCTTGCAATGAGTCCAACTAGGTCAGTCACAGGAAGTGACTGAAAAAGAAGAAAGTAATTTAGCAAATCTTTTATGAGGACAATAGCCTGGTTTTCAAGGCCATTGTCCTACTGAATTGTGAAGGTCAGAGTATCTCCTTTTGGCATTTCTTCTATAGTAAATTCTATCAGGCAGACAAATACCTTGAAAAAACTGGAAATAAGGTGAAAGCCAGGTGCTATAAAAAGTGAAGGGGGCTTCCCTGGTGGCGCAGTGGTTGAGAGTCTGCCTGCCGATGCAGGGGACACGGGTTCGTTCCCTGGTCCGGGAGGATCCCGCATACCGCGGAGCGGCTGGGCCCATGAGCCATGGCCGCTAAGTCTGCGCGTCCGGAACCTGTTCTCCACAACAGAAGAGGTCACAGCAGTGAGAGGCCCGCGTACTGCAAAAAAAAAAAAAAGTGTAGGAAAAATTAAACAATTTTTAAACATCACTCTCATTATTCATATAGAACATGTAAGATGCATTATTAGCATGAGAAGGAGAACACTGATCTCAAAGTCATTGTCATCCAGAGCCTCAGGTTTTGTTTATAGAAGAGGGTATAATATTACCTCTTCGTTGGATTTCAAAAGGAGCCTGAAAAGCAACATTTAAAAGCCTGTACCATTAGTCATATCTCTAGCCATCTCCTTCTCCCTTTTGTATTTCATCTCAGAGACTGATTTTAACCACACACTAGAGGCAGGAACAGTTCAATTAAGATCAATTCATATTTCTGCAGCCACTAGAAGTTAAAGAGTGACAGGAAAAAAAGAAATGAACAGGTTTTGAAAATGACCCAGTAACGGATATTGTGCTTGCAACATTCCATGTTTTCACTTAGTTAACATTCTTAAGACTCATCTCCATTTGACAGATGAGGAAACTGAGGTTCACAGGAGTCTGGGAATGGTTTCAGCTTATGAGGGACCAAGCAGCAAAGATAGAGTTGAATTCCAGCCATGACAAGCTTTGAGGCTATTCCTCTTTCCAAGTGACTTTGTACTACAAAGAGAATGTGTTTCAAAAATTTTTTTTAATGTACCTTCTTGCTCGTTAAAGAATAATGTAAGTGAGAGGTATGTGTGGGATGAATGTCATGCTGCTCTGTGGTTCAGTGTCAGTAGGTTTTTGGCAATCCCAGTTCCTGCAGGTTTTGCCATAATAATTTCACGGTTAGGTATTAAGAGTAAGTCAGCAAATCAGACTGTGTTTTACAAGAATAAATATCTGTGGTTCTCTTAATTGTGGTTTACAGCTACCAGACACCATATTTTCTCATCTCCTTCCCTTCACATATACACAATACCAGTGTCTAAATTGCATGGTGAGCATGTTCACACTTTGTTTTTTATTTAACCTTGGCTTAGATCTTAGTTATTTCCAGGGAAAAAGTGACACACATTTTAGGAATACCTAGGTAGATTTAGGAATGATGTATTGCTCATTCAACCTCATTTAATATTTAGCTTTACTTGTGATTTAATTCCCCTGTCACTTCCAGACACTTTGGGTGACTCGGACCATGCAATTTGTGCGTTCATTTCACATTTTATATTGATCCTTCTGACATTATGTATCATGCTTCATGTTTTTATTTTATCTTATCAGACCTGATCTTATCATAGAATGTTTCATTTTCTCTTATAACTAAGATTTACTGTACCCAAGGGTTCTCAAATTTTAGAGGCTATTTCATTTTAATTTTGTGTCATTTTTTGAAATGAGCTCCATAATATATATGTAGCTTTGACTTGCTTCAAATTGAAGTTTATCATTAATTTCCTTTTGAAAGTGGGCCCAGCTTAACTGACACCGGGTAAACGGTTACTTGAACAATGAATTGCAATCTCTTATTTACGTCCTAAAAGCAAGGGCTTTTTTGTAAAAAAGGAAAAAAAAATAATTGCAGACACAAAAGGAAACAATGTTTTTATGTTAGCTGTGTCATGTTCCTTAAATGCAATAAAGATTCCATTTTTATTTGAATTAATTCCTAGCAGGGTTTTTTTTTTCGTAGGACAAGCGTCCTCATTCACCTCTGAACTCTTTGGAGACAGAGCATGGCTTTTCCAAAGTTTAGGAGCTGCTGAAATGAGACTATTTATAATTTTAATAGATATATTTGTAGCTCTATTTTTAAGGCCCTTGTGGAAATAATTTCCAATGAAGACACTGCTTTTTAGCTAGCATGTGAAGCCATAAGAGTCACCTGCTTTAAAACAATGGCAGAATTTAAAAATAGGTACATTAGGAGGTGAAATAGTCATGTTTACAAAAAACTTTTTCTCCTATGACTTCAGAATTCCATTTCTAGGAATTTAAAACCTAAAGGAATAATCAGAGACACTTAACGAAGTATTAAGAAGTTCCTTGTGGTCTTTTTATAGTACCAAAAACATGGGAAACAGTCAAAATATCCAATAACAGAAAACTGATAAGATACGGATTTTCCATAATCGCCACAGTCCTTAAAAATTAACGATGAGTTTGATGATAAGAAATTATGTGGGGAAAGGTGTACAAAGTCAGGTTAAAAAATACAACCTAAAACAACAAGTAAAATATGAAAAATAAAACTGTCTACAGTTATGATGCCAATTTAACAAACACATTATCTTTATACAGAGAAAAAAAGAGATAAAAAGTCATCCCAAAATGAAATGATAGTAGTGATGTGAAAGGTTGGTGGATTTAGGGGTGAATTTTACTTACTGCTTATAAAATTTGGGAAGAAAGAATTTCTAATTATTTTTAAAATAAGAACTATACTAGGCACTTTCCAAAAATCGAGTGACTCTTTTCTCCAGAATAGGCTTAATTCCTGGTTTAAAAAAAAACTCAAGAGAACAAAAGGCTAGGAAGACAGCAGAGGGTCCGTGTATTATGCCTTTGTTCTTTAAAAATAATATTTCTTTTACTCTCCTGTGGAACTCCCACCACACACATTCTATCAGATCTGAATCTCTCTTTCACTAAGGATAATCATGTTGTACCCAGTGGTTATTTGTGTAAAAGAGGGGAGGAACTTGGGACTTTTAAACAAACATTCTGTTTTTTAAACAAACATTCATTAGTTCAATTAAGGCAGCTCCAACAGACAGATCCTTCTCTGTACCTTAGCAGCATTAATTAAACAGTGAAGTGTCATTGTTTGTGATCCCAGAGTTCTCACAGAAACCTTGAAAGGATCATTCATAATTGCATGTGTTGCTTAAAGTGAAATTTAAGTATTTAAGGAAAGTGTGCACAACTCTTGTTGCAGTTTCCCTGAAAAATTTTGTAAGTTGTATGCTGTCAATATCATTTTTCAGATCCAGTCTTTTGACTCTTCTGGAAATCCCCAGTCTCTCCCACTCCCCACCCTGGGAGTCACTGTCCTTCATCAGCAAGCTTGCCTGTGTGGTCCCCCACATTCACCCCACCTGGACCCTGCTTTCTCCTAGGTCTCTGCCTCCTCTGTAGACCTCTGCAGAGGTGGCTGTTTTTCCTCCCTCATCTTTCAATGCACAGGATCTACAAGTGAGATGGAGATCCTGCTTGCTTTTCATTGCAGCTAGACTGTGTTTCCTTTCCCTCTTAGAACTCCAACTCCTCTTTGCTTCTTTTTCTTTCTTTCTTTCTTTTTTTTTTTTTTTTCTTGGTTAAGGGAATGTAATCTGTTAATAGCACCTTCTGCATCTCCACAGCATTTCAGAGACGGCTTCAGCAGTTGGTCCTCATGTTTTTCTTCCCTCCTTTTCCGGTATAGATTTCCTGGCCCATCAGAGTAAGCGTGTTTGGCATACACCTGCTGTCCCCTTGTACCTCTCTTTCTCTAGTGTGTTCTCCTAGCAAGACCCCAACTCTCCTTATGTCTAAATTTCTACTTATTTCATGTCTACATCTGATCAGTGAACATGGCTGAACAACTTGACTGACTGATGCCATTTAAATTTCTAACCATGGATCTTAACTGGGTCCTTATCACATTTTTCTGATGAATAACTGCTCTTTGAGAGGGTACATTTAAATCTTTTCTCTCCTCCTTTTGTGACTCACTTTGATAGAGGAATAGTCATTTTATCCCGTCTTCTCTGTCACTTCCTCCACTTCTCCCTCACCACCCACCCCTTTACCAAATCTGCCCATGCACCTGATGCCCTTTCTGTTAAGTAAAGCCAGTATTAATATATTGATTCTGTTTCATTGTGCTTATTCAAGGAATGCTGTGGCCTCTCATTCTTGACTCCATTTTTTACTCCTATTAACATTAAAAACATAAACTAGCTCTCCTATTTAAAAGTAAATCCCATCCTAGGGCCCACAGTCTCTTTCCACTACTCTCCCATTTCCCTGTTTTGCTTTATGATAAAAATCCTTGAAAATGTCTCTACTCACCCCTTCTTTTTTTCTCAGTCCTTTCCATGCAAGTTTTGGCCTTCCCCGGTCTACTGGAACCACTTATGACAAGGCTAACAAATGAGTTTTTTTTTAAAGAGACTAGAAAAATGTGTGACATGGAAACTTAGGTTTTTTAGAAGGAAGTCTTCCAGAGTTCTCCTGGAGCAATTCTTTCCTTTTTCCCATTATTGGGAAGACAGAGTCAAGCAGTTATAAAGTTAATATTCTACTTCATCTATTAAAGGCAAACAAAATGTGTGTAGCTGGTGGTCATTCATTTTGCACTTTGAATTTGGTGATAACAGTCCAGAGAGGACAATAGTGTACACTATAAAAATTACTAGAATTTAAACTTTTCTATCACATTGACTTGTAGGCAGGAATTTCTGTTTCAATTGTATTAGTAATGTATGAAATTTATTTCCTTATTGTTTGAATTGTGCAAATTTTAATTTTAGTGATATTCTATTTTGAAGTTATGTATTGCCAAATAAGAGGTTTTATTTTAATTTTATCCGGATTATGGGGTTATGTAATTGATCAGGAAATGATTAGCATATGCAGTCTTTAGATTTACTATTATATTTTTTAGTTTTTAAAATGTTTCTCTGTATAACCTGAATATAATGTCAATATTTTGATGAGTATTAGTATATAGTTTACTACTTAAGTTGTTTTGGCTTGGGCTTTTTTTTTTTTTTTTTTTTTTTTACACCCAGACTCAGTGCACCAACTAGATTTGGAGAGCTTGACTATTTTAGCTGGGTGATGTGGTCCAGTATAGTCATCATCCAAACTTTAATAGAGCATCCAAACTGCTCTATTTTTAAAAGGCTTTGGGAAATAGCGGTTCTGAAGCAATGCGTGTGCTTCACGCGTGTGCGTGTATGTGTGTGTATTTGTATCAATAACTTATTTCCCTATTGATTTGACGTTTTGTTCTTTATCTTTTGTACTGATGGTTGTCCAGCAATTTGTAATCTTAGTTTGAAGATTGCTCCATTTGTGAAAGTATAACAGACATAAATAAGATTATTTAAAATATCAAAGGCTATGACAGTTCAGTGACAACTTTATATCATCATTCATAGTTTCTTTTTATTCTTTAATTGTTTAATTTTTAATGTAAACCATCTGTGATTGCCAGTTTAAGTTCTGACAAAAAAATCTGGGTGTAGAACTCATTTAATTGTGTTGCAGTTTAAGTGTGTGTGGATATTATTGGTAACTCGTGCATGATTTACGTTTAATAGTACTTTCTACTTTTGTGTATTATCATAGGAAGTTTTTTACAAATTTGACTAATTTCAGTTGATTGTAATTGTTATTTACTTTTTTTATTGCTAATATTTGGAGAATGAAAGCCTTTTTGAAGTTGATTCCTTCCTTTGTTTATTTAGCCACTATTTCCATATATATTTTAAGTCACTTTTGTTTAATGACCATAACTTGTACGAGGTCCTTCTTGAATTTTTCTAAATCCTCCAGATTTCTCAGAGTCCTCATTTTTTTCTATACTTGTTATTACTATACAGATTGTGATCTCTGTATTATATATGTGCATTATATCGTTTCCTATAAGCACTGGGGGTTGAGGAAAATAACATAGAGACCTCTAACAACTTTATGACAAAAGAAAAATTATATTTTTATTGTTTGTATTTCACAGCCTGAGGACCTGTTGATAGCTTTAATTTATCTGAACTTTACCAGGCCTTTTATCTTTTTTATCTCTTTCCGATCAGATTCTCTCTTTTTTCTGTTAGGTATAATCCACTTGTGTATATTATACATTGTCACATATATCACAGGAAGTCATACTGTTACATAATACATCCTGTTAAATAAGTAATGCAATGTTACTTATAATTTTAGAAACAATAATTTTCTACAACATAATTGAATTTTACTTATGCCAGATGTAATGTCACTAATGAATAATCAGTAAATCGTAACATTTTAGAGTTCAGGAAAAAAATTATGTAGGTAAAAATTCACAAGTAGAATACACATGGGAATTATCTAATAACTAAACTACATAGTCCTTTAAACATTTTGATTGCATAATGACTGGGTATTCTTTTTTAGAGTTTATATATACCCAGATGATGTACATTAAGGCAGCGGTCCCCAGCCTTTTTGGCACCAAGGACCGGTTTCGGTTTCGTGGAAGACAATTTTTCCATGGACCGGGGGGTGGGGGTGGGGGGATGGTTCTGGTGGTAATGGTAATGTGAGCGATGGTCCAGGCGGTACGCGAGTGATGGGGAGCGGCAGGTGAAGCTTCACTCCTTTGCCCGCTGCTCACTTCCTGCTGTGCAGCCCGGTTCCTAACAGCCCACGGACTGGTACCAGTCTGCGGTCCAGGAGTTGTGGACCCCTGCTTTAAGGTATTAAAAGAAAATAGTGAAAAATGGCAGGGGTATGGTAAAAACAGTGCCTGCAAACAGTGCTTGTCACAGTGTAAACAGGTAAAATATTTTTCCTAAACAATTAAGAGATATATCAAATCCTTAAAATTTGTTAACTCTTTGGTTTAGCTATTTTACTTCTGTCAAATACATATATTTTCATTTTATTTACATGTGGAAAAGGTTAAGCTGTGAATTGTCCTCAAGTTTTGTGGTTATGCAGTATTGCAGTTATAGAATATTATCCCCTGGCCTCAAGAGTAAGTGCGGGTCCAGGTTGTATGAATCATAAAACTTTACCTTTGCTGGCTATGCCAGTTGATCCATGGGATGGGCACACCACACAAGACAAAGACCAAAAAGGTTTTTTATACTGGAATAAGCGTGAGAAATCTACTTCTGCTCCATGCAGTGCATTCTTAAGATAGGAGCCTATGATTCTTGCCACATGGAAATCATGAGAAAAGGCAGCCTGAGGGCCTGAGAAAATCCAAAAGACAGCAGGAAGCAGTGATAAAGGAGGCCAGTCAGGAGAGGGGAGACGGTGTGGCAGAGAGAAAACAAGTCAGACAGGAAGGCCTGCTGGTGTTTTGTCTCTGAATCCAATTTCACTCTGTCCTTTCCACAGTGTAATAAATTAACTGGTAAATCCTCATTTTTGTGAGAGCCAGTATAAGTTGAATTTGTGTTTTCTGACCACTAGAGTATCCTGACTGGTGCAAGCTTTAGAAGGACCTGTATGATAAATTAAAACTGCTTATCATAGAACAGTAAATATTAAAATCATAGCATCTCATATGGAGCATTGTTGTAGATGGCCTAAAAGAGACAACAACCAAAAGATTATACTTGTATGTAAAAAAAAGGAAACACATCAAAATGTGAAAAAATAGCTATCTTTGGTTGGTGAGATTAAAGAGAATTCATTTTTTGAAATTTTTCTGTGTTTTTAATATATATATATTTTAATATCTTTATTGGAGTATAATTGCTTTACAGTGGTGTGTTAGTTTCTGCTTTATAACAAAGTGAATCAGTTATACATATATCCCCATATCTCCTCCCTCTTGTGTCTCTCTCCCACCCTCCCTGTCCCACCCCTCTAGGTGGTCACAAAGCACTGAGCTGATCTCCCTGTGCTATGAAGTTGCTTCCCACTAGCTATCTGTTTTACATTTGGTACTGTATATATGCCCATGCCACTCTCTCATTTCATCCCAGCTTACCCTTCCCCCTCCCCATGTCCTCATGTCCATTCTCAACATCTGCATCTTTATTCCTGTCCTGCCCCTGGTTAATCAGAACCATTATTTGTTTTAAATTCCATATATATGTGTTAGCATACGGTATTTGTTTTTCTATTTCTGACTTACTTCACTCTGTATGACAGACTCTAGGTCCATCCACCTCACTTCAAATAACTCAATTTCATTTCTTTTTATGGCTGAGTAGTATTCCATTGTATATATGTGCCACATCTTCTTTCTCTATTCATCTGTTGATCGACACTTAGGTTTGCTTGCATGTCCTACCTATTGTAAATCATGCTGCAGTGAACATTGTGGTACCTGACTCTTTCTGAATTGTGGTTTTCTCCAGGTATATGCTCAGTAGTGGGATTGCTGGGTTGTATGGGAGTTCTATTTTTAGTTTTTTAAGGAACCTCCATACTGTTCTCCATAGTGGCCGTATCAATTTACATTCCCACCAACAGTGCAAGAGGGTTCCCTTTTCTCCATACCCTCTCCAGCATTTATTGTTTGTAGAGTTTTTGATGATGGCCTTCTGAACGGTAAAAGGTGATATCTCATTGTAGTTTTCATTTACATTTCTCTAATGATTAGTGATGTTGAGCATCCTTTCATGGGTTTGTTGTCAATCTGTATATCTTCTTTGGAGAAATGTGTGTTTAGGTCTTCTGCCCATTTTTGGATTGGGTTGTTTGTTTTTTTGATATTGAGCTGCATGAGCTGCTTGTAAATTTTGGAGATTAACCCTTTGTCAGTTGCTTCATTTGCAAATATTTTCTCCCATTCTGAGGGTTGTCTTTTCGTCTTGTTTATGATTTCCTTTGCTGTGCAAAAGCTTGTAAGTTTCAGTAGGTCCCATTTGTTTATTTTTATTTCCATTTCTCTAGGAGGTGGGTCAAAAAGGACCTTGCTGTAATTTATGTAATAGAGTATTCTCCCTGTGTTTTCCTCTCAGAGTTTTATAGTGTCTGCTCTTACATTTAGGTGTTTAATCCATTTTGAGTTTATTTTTGTGTATGGTATTAGGGAGTGTTCTAATTTCATTCTTTTACATGTAGCTGTCCAATTTTCCCAGCGCCACTTATTGAAGAGGCTGTCTTTTCTCCATTGTATATTCTTGCCTTATTTATGAAACATAAGGTGACCATATGTGTGTGGGTTTCTCTCTGGGCTTTCTATCCTGTTCCATTGATCTATATTTCTGTATTTTGTGAAAGTACCATACTGTCTTGATTACTGTAGCTTTGTACTATAGTCTGAAGTCAGGGAACCTGATTCCTCCACCTTGCTTTTCTTTCTCAAGATTGCCTTGGGGCTTCCCTGGTGGCTCAGTGGTTAAGAGTATGCCTGCCGATGCAGGGGACACAGGTTCGTGCCCCAGTCTGGAAAGATCCCACATGCCGCGGAGCAGCTAGGCCGGTGAGCCATGGCTGCAGAGCCTGCGTGTCCGGAGCCTGTGCTCTGCAACCAGAGAGGCCACAACAGTGAGAGGCCCGCGTACCGCAAAAAAAAAAAAAAAAAAAAAAAAAAAAAGAAGATTGCTCTGGCTATTCAGGGTCTTTCGAGTTTCCATACAAATTGTGGAATTTTTTATGCTACTTCTGTGAAAAATGCCATTGCTACTTTAATAGGGATTGCATTGAATCTGTAGATTGCTTTTGGTAGTACAGTCATTTTCACAATGTTGATTCTTCCAATCCAAGAACATGGCATATCTCTCCGTGTGTTTGTATCATCTTTAATTGCTTTTATCAGTGTCTTATAGTTTTCTGCATACAGGTCTTTTGTCTCCTTAGGTAGGTTTATTCCTAGGTATTTTACACTTTTTGTTGCAGTGGTAAATGGAAGTGTTTCCTTAATTTCTCTTTCAGATTTTTCATCATTAGTGTATAGAAATGCAACAGATTTCTGTGCATTAATTTTGTATCCTGCTACTTTACCAAATTCATTGATTAACTCTAGTAGTTTTCTGGTAGCATCTTTAGGATTCTCTATATATCGTATCATGTCATCTGCAGACAGTGATAGCTTTACTTCTTTTTTCCAATTTGGATTCCTTTTATTTCTTTTTCTTCTCTGATTGCTTGACTAAAACTTCCAAAATTATGTTGAATAATAGTGGTGAGAGTGGGCAACCTTGTCTTGTTCGTGATCTTAGTGAAAATGGTTTCAGTTTTTCACCACTGAGAACAATGTTGGCTGTGGCTTTGTCATATATGGCCTTTATTATGTTGAGATAAGTTCCCTGTATGCCTAATGTCTGGAGCGTTTTTATCATAAATCGGTGTTGAATTTTGTCAGAAGCTTTTTCTGCATCTATTGAGATGATCATATGGTTTTCTCCTTCAGTTTGTTTATATGGTGTATCACAATGATTGATTTACATATACTGAAGGATCCTTGCATTCCTGGGATAAACCCCACTTGATCATGGTGTAGGATCCTTTTAATGTGCTGTTGGATTCTGTTTGCTAGTATTTTGTTGAGGATTTTTGCATCTATGTTCATCAGTGACATTGGCCTGTAGTCTTCTTTCTTTGTGACATCTTTGTCTGGTTTTGGTATCAGGGTGATGGTGGCCTTGTAGAATGAGATTGGGACTGTTCTTCCCTCTGCTATATTTTGGAAGAGTTTGAGAAGGATAGGTGTTTGCTCTTCTCTAAATGTTTGATAGTATTCACCTTTGAAACCATCTCGTCCTGGACTTTTGTTTGTTGGAAGATTTTTAATCACAGTCTCAATTTCAGTGCTTGTGATTGGTCTGTTTATATTTTCTATTTCTTCCTGGTTCAGTCTCAGAAGGTTGTGCTTTTCTAAGAATTTGTGTGTTTCTTCCAGGTTGTCCATTTTATTGGCATATAGTTCCTTGTAGTAATCTCTCACGATTCTTTGTATTTCTGCAGTGTCAGTTGTTACTTCTCCTTTTCCATTTCTAATTCTGTTTATTTGAGTCTTCTCCCTTTTTTTCTTGATGAGTCTGGCTAATGGTTTATCAATTTTGTTTATCTTCTCAAAGAACCAACTTTTAGTTTTATTGATTATTGCTCTCATTTCCTTCATTTCTTTTTCATTTATTTCTGATCTGATCTTTATGATTTCTTTCCTTCTGCTAACTTTGGGTTTTTTTTTTTCTTTCTTGATTGCTTTAGGTATAAGGTGAGGTTGTTTATTTGAGATGTTTCTTGTTTCTTGAGGTAGGATTGTATTGCTATAAACTTCCCTCTTAGAACTGCTTTTGCTGCATCCCATAGGTTTTGGGTCATTGTGTTTTCGTTGTCATTTGTTTCTAGGTATTTTTTGATTTCCTCTTTGATTTCTTCAGTGATCTCTTGGTTATTTAGTAGTGTATTGTTTAGCTTCCATGTGTTTTGTATTTTTTACTTTTTTTTTCCCCTGTAATTGATATTTAGCCTTATAGTGTTGTGGTCAGAAAAGATACTTGATATGATTTCAGTTTTCTTAAATTTACCAAGGGTTGATTTGTGACCCAAGATATAATCTATCCTGGAGAATATTCCATGAGCACTTGAGAAGAAAGTGTATTCTGTTGTTTTTGGATGGAATGTCCTATAAATATCAATTAAGTCCATCTTGTTTAACGTATCATTTAAAGCTTGTGGTTCCTTATTTATTTTCATTTTGGATGATCTGTCCATTGGTGAAAGTGGGGTGTTAAAGTC
Source organism: Lagenorhynchus albirostris (assembly GCF_949774975.1). Lineage (NCBI taxonomy): Eukaryota > Metazoa > Chordata > Mammalia > Artiodactyla > Delphinidae > Lagenorhynchus > Lagenorhynchus albirostris. The sequence continues at coordinate 10,048,509 of NC_083104.1, read as the reverse complement.
CCCTACTATGATTGTGTTACTGTTGATTTCCCCTTTTATGGCTGTCAGCATTTGCCTTATGTATTGAGGTGCTCCTACGTTGGATACATAAATATTTACAATTGTTCTATCTTCTTCTGGGATTCATCCCTTGATCATTATGTAGTGTCCTTCTTTGTCTCTTGTAATAATCTTTATTTTAAAGTCTATTTTGTCTGATATGAGAATTGCTACTCCAGCTTTCTTTTGATTTTCATTTGCATGGGATATCTTTTTCCATCCCCTCACTTTCAGTCTGTATGTGTCCCTAGGTCGGAAGTGAGTCTCTTGTAGACAGCATATATATGGATCTGGTTTTTGTATCCATTCAGCCAGTCTGTGTCTTTTGGTTGGAGCACATAATCCATTTACACTTAAGGTAATTATCAATATGTATGTTCCTATTCCCATTTTCTTAATTGTTTTGGGTTTGTTATTGTAGGTCTCTTCCTTCTCTTGTGTTTCTTGCCTAGAGAAGTTCCTTTAGCACTTGTAAAGCTGGTTTGGTGGTGCTGAACGCTCTCAGCTTTTGCTTGTCTGTAAAGGTTTTAATTTCTCCATCAAATCTGAATGAGATCCTTGCTGGGTAGAGTAATCTTGGTTGTAGGTTTTTCTCCTTCATCACTTTAAATATGTCCTGCCACTTCCTTCTGGCTTGCAGAGTTTCTGCTGAATGATCAGCTGTTAACCTTATGGGAATTCCCTTGTGTGTTATTTGTTGTTTTCCCCTTGCTGCTTTTAATATGTTTTCTGTGTATTTAATTTTTGACAGTTTGATTAATATGTGTCTTGGCGTGTTTCTCCTTCGATTTATCCTGTATGGGACTCGCTGTGCTTCCTGGACTTGACTATTTCCTTTCCCATATTAGGGAAGTTTTCCAGTATAATCTCTTCAAATATTTTCTCAGTCCCTTTCCTTTTCTCTTCTTCTTCTGGGACCCCTATAATTTGAATGTTGGTGAGTTTAATGTTGTCCCAGAGGTCTCTGAGACTGTCCTCAGTTCTTTTCATTCTGTTTTCTTTATTCTTCTCTGCAGTGGTAATTTCCACTATTTTATCTTCCAAGTCACTAATCCATTCTTCTGCCTGTTATTCTGCTACTGATCCCTTCTAGAGTATTTTTAATGTCATTTTTTTGTGTTGTTCATTGTTGTTTCTTTCATCTTTAGTTCTTCTAGGTCCTTGTTAAATGTTTCTTGCATTTTGTCTATTCTATTTCCAAGATTTTCGGTCATCTTTACTATCATTATTCTGAATTCTTTTTCAGGTAGACTGCCTATTTCCTCTTCATTTGTTAGGTCTGGTGGGTTTTTACCTTGCTCCATCATCTGCTGTGTGTTTCTCAGTCTTTTTATTTTGCTTAACTTACTGTGTTTGGGGTCTCCTTTTCACAGGCTGCAGGTTCGTAGTTCCCGTTGTTTTTGGTGTCTGCCCCCAGTGGCTAAGGTTGGCTCAGTGGGTTGTGTAGGCTTTCTGGTGGTGGAGACTAGTGCCTGTTTTCTGGTGGATGAGGCTGGATCTCGTCTTTCCGGTGGGCAGGACCATGTTCGGTGCTGTGTTTTGGGGTGTCTGTGACCTTATTATGATTGTAGTCAGTCTCTCTACTAATGCGTGGCGTTGTGTTCCTGTCTTGCTAGTTGTTTGGCACCGGGTGTCCTGCACTGTAGCTTGCTGGTCGTTGAGTGGAGCTGGGTCTTGGCGTTGAGATGGAGATCTCTGAGAGTGCTTTCGCCATTTGATATTACTTGGAGCAGGGAGGTCTCTGGACGACCAATGTCCTGAACTCGGCTCTTCCACCTCTGAGGCATGGGTCTGACACCCGGCTGGAGCACCAAGACCATGTGAGCCACACAGCTCAGAAGAAAAGCGAGAGAGAAAGAGAGAAAGAAAGAAAGAGAGAGAGAGAGAGAGAGAGAGAGAGGGAGGGAGGGAGGGAGGAAGAAAAAATAGAATAAAGTTATTAAAATAAAAATTAAAAAAATATTAAAAATAAGAGATTCACAAGTAATAAAAAATAGAAGGAAAAAAAAGGAAGAAAGAAAGAAGAGAGCAACCAAACCAAAAAACAAACCCACCAGTGATAACAAGTCCTAAAAACTGTGCTAAAAGAAAGAAAAAAAAAAGGACAGAACCCTAGGACAAATGGTAAAAGCAAAGCTATACAGACAAAATCACACAAAGAAGCATACACATACACACTCACAAAGAGAGAAAAAGGAGAAAAAAATATATATGTTTGCTCCCAAAGTACATGGCCTCAATTTTGGGATGATTCGTTGTCTATTCAGGTATTACACAGATGCAGGGTACGTCAAGTTGATTGTGGAGATTTAATCCGCTGCTCCTGAGGCTGCTGGGAGAGATTTCCCTTCTCTTCTTTGTTTGCACAGCTCCTGGGGTTTAGTTTTGGGTTTGGACCCGCCTCTGCGTGTAGGTCGCTGGAGGGCGTCTGTTCTTCGCTCAGACAGGACGGGGTTAAAGGAGCAGCTGATTTGGGGGCTCTGACTCACTCAGGCTGGGGGAGAGAGGGGTACGGATGCAGGGTGAGCCTGCGGCGGCAGAGGCCAGCGTAACATTGCAACAGGCTGAGGGGTGCCATGCGTTTTCCCGGGGAAGTTTTCCCTGGGTCACGGGACCCTGGCAGTGGCGGGCTGCACAGGCCCCCGGGAGGGGAGGTGTGGAGAGTGACCTGTGCTCGCACACAGGCTCCTTGGTGGCTGCTGCAGCAGCCTTAGCCTCTCGTGCCCGTCTCTTGTGTCTGCTCTGATACCCGCGGCTCGTGCCCATCTCTGGAGCTTATTTAGGCGGTGCTCTGAATCCCCTCTCCTCGCACACCCTGAAACAATGATCTCTTGCCTCTTCGGCAGCTCCAGACTTGTTCCCGGACTCCGTCCCGGCCAGCTGTGGCGCACTAGCCCCCTTCAGGCTGTGTTCATGCAGCCAACTCCAGTCCTCTCCCTGGGATCTGACCTCCAAAGCCCGAGCCTCAGCTCCCAGTCCCCACCCGCCCCGGCGGGTGAGCAGACAAGCCTCTCAGGCTGGTGAGTGCTGGTCTGCACCCATCCTCTGTGCGGGAATCTCTCTACTTTGCCCTCTACACCCCTGTTGCTGTGCTCTCTTCCGTGGCTCTGATGCTTCCCACCTGCCCCCAACTCCCACCCGCAGTCTCTGCCCGCGAAGGGGCTTCCTAGTGTGTGGAAACCTTTCCTCCTTCACAGCTCCCTCCCACTGGCGCAGGTCCCGTCCCTATTCTTTTGTCTCTGTTTTTTCTTTTGCCGTACCCAGGTATGTGGGGAGTTTCTTGCCTTTGGGGAGGTCTGAGGTCTTCTGCCAGCGTTCAGTAGGTGTTGTGAGGAGTTGTTCCACGTGTAGGTGTATTTCTGATGTATTTGTGGGGAGGAAGGTGAGCCCTACGTCGTACTCTTCCACCATCTTGAAGTAAAAGGGACTTGTTTTATATTTTGAAGAAAATCTTTTACTTGAAAAATAAACTTAGTAGAAACAATACAAAACTTTAATTACAATTTTTATTTTACTGAAGAGATTTTCTAAAGTAGTGGTTTTGAAACTTGGCACAGAACAGAGTGTGGAGGGTACAGATTCCTGGGCTTCATCCCAGCCTACTGTGTCAGAAATCCTGGAAATGGGCCCAGGTTTTCACATTTCTTCCAAGTGTCCAGAATGAGACCCTCTGGAACTAGAACAGAGGTGGTACAATGTAACAGCTGAGAGAGTTGGGTTGGGTATTTGACAGACCTGGATTTGAATTCCAGTTCTGCCATGAGTTAACTGTAACTGTACAGCTTCGAAGAACTTTCTCTAAAATGAGGCTAATTGCTTCAATTGTGAGGGTGGATGAAACAGTGCTTCTGTGGCATGTAGTACCACACTTAGGCACAGTGTAAGCACTCAAGCATAATATTAATTAAAAACAAAAATAAAAAAATAAACGAAAAGTGCTAAAATAAAAATCTAATAAATTTCATACCAGTTACTATTAGCCTTGTATGATGGTAATGAAAATCAATAGAAAAAAGATTTAAATTATCCCAGGTCAATTTATATACAGTTTTCAGATTCTCATTGCTGAAGGGAGAAAAATTCTCCATCATCTTCTACTCTCTGGGGCATACTTTCAAATGACATCATTTTCTATCAGAAATCACTCTCCCCCCTTTTTTTGCTTTAATTAAAAGGGATTGAATTTCAAGAGTCACCACTGCTATACTGCTCTCAAAAACAAAAACAAACAAACAAAAATCACCTTATATTCTTTGAAGGGAGGAAAAGGAAGGGGAGATTAGAAAGAGTAAATATCTAAGGACATTTACCCTCATTTCAGGTGCTTAGGTCAGGCTTGACCCCTGTGAGAGTCCAGGTAGTGCAGGGAAGTACAAGAAAATTTCTAGAGGTAGCCAGGGGGTGCAACAAGCTGAATTCCAGCCAGCCTTTTAACTGGCAGGAAAAAAAAAAAAAAAGTAAGAGGCAAAGCCTTGTAAAATCATCATAGGGGAATCTAAATTGAGTTTTTGTATCCTGGAGCTTTTAAAGATGACAAATCAATAAAGTGCATATTATCTGGTATTAACAATCTAGAAGATACATATTGTAACTATTTAAAAACAGGATGATTGAATATTTCTTCTTTTTCTAAAAGCATTATTTATTTTGTACTCACTTTCTATTTTATAACTCTTTCCTCAGGAAGAAATAACATAATTTTCAAAATTACTTGAAGTTTATTTTTAAACAGAGAAATGAGTTGTGTTATACTTCTGGCTGTTTTAAGGATGAATTATGGTTGGCAGTTGAGTGAGGGATATTAATTTGGAGGCCATTAGGGTATTTTGGGTAGAGTCATCTTGGTATGGGTGTGTTTGTGAATTTTTCTTTACTGTAATGATATTTTATTTAAGTCAAGTCATATATATGGAGGATGGAGGTTGTCATGTATTTAAAGTATTTGTTATTTATGTTAGTCATTCTTAGTTCATGAGGGCAGGGAAATGGGTAAGGCGTATTTGGTTGTTTTTTGTTTTTCCTACTGCTCCGCTACCAGAGGTTAAAGCAGTGCCTGGCTTCGAGTAGGCTCTCAATAAATGTGTTGAACATTGGACACAGGACATCAATAAGATAATGTATACAGTGGCATACTTTTTCTATGTGAAAAAACTCAGAAATGGAAAGAGACTGAAACACAAAGTAGCAGATACCTGAACATCTCAAATCACAAAATACCCTAAATGATTAGGAAGGAGTGCCATGGGAAGAAAGGATCTGATTGGGGGCGGGGGAGGGGGAGTGGGTGGTGGGAGGGCACTAAAGGGAAGCACTGTTGCAGCAGAATGCAGCAGAAGCTCCCATATCCAGTGTATACCAAGGGGCCAAAATAGCAATATTTTGTAACAAAAGATCAAGATGCACAGTTTACAAAGCTTCCTGATTTGTAAACTTGATAGCACAGAACTGCAGGGATTGGAGGGTAGGGGGAGTTGAATCAGGTAACACATGTCATTTTTGCTGGGAGTCTTCTGTAAGGTAAGGTCTAGAAGAAAGATAGCGGGGAGTAAAGGCTAAGCTACCCCCCCCCCGTCTCTGTCTCTCTGTCTTTCTCTCTCGCTCTGGCACTCTCTCTCTTTCTCTCTCTTGTCATAATAATCTCCACTCTGAACCTGAGCCGTTGCAGCTCTGGCCTCTCTCTATTATAAAGTCCTGAAAATAGTCCTGGCCTAGGAAGGACTTACCTAATTCAAAGTGAACAATATTACAAAAGAACCAACATGTCTATATAAAGATATGTTGGTTGGGGAGGAGGCGTGGGGAATGGAGCCTGAAAAGCAAAAGGCAGACAGAGAACACCCATCAGAAAAATGCTGTAATGGGGAGGGTGAGTACTGTGACTAAATATATTGCTATGGATTCGAATATAGGGATACCAGTTTTATTGCACTTTGCAGATATTGCATTTTTTACAAATTGAAGTTTTGTGGCAACCCTGCATCGAACAAGTCTATTGTTGCCATTTTTTTCCGATAGCATTTGCTTACTTTGTGTTTCTGTGAACATTTTGGTAATTCTTACAATATTTCAGACTTTTTCATTATTATATTTGTTATGGTGATCTGTGATCAGTGACCTTTGATGTGTTACTGTTGCTTTGGGGCACCACAAACCCACCTGTGTAAGAAGGCAAACTTAATCAATTAATGTTTTGTGTGTTCTGACTGACCGGCCATTCTCCATCTCTCTCCCTTTCCTCAGGCCTCTCTATTCCCTCAGACACAACTATATTGAAATTAGAGCAGTTAATAACCCTACAGTAGCCTCTGAGGGTTCAAGTGAAGACTGATATGCCTGTCACCTTAAATCAAAAGCTAGAAATGGTTAGCCTTAGGGAGGAAAGCATGTTGAAAGCTGAGATAGGTCAAAAGCTAGACATATTGTGCCAAACGGTGAAGTGTGAATGCAAAGGAAAAGTTCTTGAAGGAAATTACAAGTGCTACTCCAGTGACACAAAAGATAAGACAGTGACACAGCCTTATTGCTGATTTGTAGAAAGTTTTAGTGGTCTGGATAGGAGATCAAACCAGCCACAACATTCCCTTAAGCTAAAGTCTAATCCAGAGAAAGACCCTAACTCCCTTTAATTCCATGAAGGTTGAGAGAGGTGAGGAATCTGCAGAAGAAAAATTTGAAGTTCTCTGAGGTTGGTTCATGAGGTTGAAGGAAAGAAAACCGTCTCCATGACTTCAGAGTACAAGGTGAAACAGCACATGCTGGTACAGAAGCTGTAGCAAGTTATCCAGAAGATCTGGCTAAGATAATTAATTAAGATGTCTTCACTAAACAACAGCTTTTCAATGAAGACAAAACAGCCTCATCTTGGAAGAAGATGCCTTCTAGGGCTTTCACAGTTGGAGAGGAGAAGTCAGTGCTTGGCTTCAAAGCTTCAAAGCATTGGCTGATTCTCTTGTTAGGGGCCAATGCAGCTGCTGACTTTAAGTTGAAGTCAGTTCTCATTTACCATTTTGAAAGTCCTAGGACCCTTAAGAATTATGCTAAATCAGCTCTGCCTGTGCTCTATAAATGGAACAACAAAGCATAGATGACAGGACATCTGTTGACAACAGATTTTACTGAATATTTTAAGCCCAGTGTTGTGACCTACTGCTCAGAAAGAAGGATTCCTTTCGGAATATTGCTGCTTATTAACAATGCACCTGGCCACCCTAGAGCTCTGATGGAGATGTACAACAAGATTCACGTTGTTTTCATTCCTCCTAAGGCGATGTCTATTCTGTAGCCTGTGGATCAAGGAGTAATTTTGACCTTCAAGACTTATTATTTAAGAAATACTTTTTATAAGGCTCTAACTGCCGTAGATAGTGATTCCTCTGATGAATATGGACAAAGTCAATTGAAAACTTCCTGGAAAGGATTCACCATTCTAGATGCTATGAAGAGTATTTGTGATTCATGGGAAGAGGTCAGAATGTCAGCGAAGGAGTTGATTCGAACCCATGGATGACTTTGAAGGGTTCAAGACTTCAGTGGAGGAAGAAACTACAGATGTGGTGGAAATAGCAAGAGAACTATAATTAGAGGTGGAAGCTGCAGATGTGGCTGAATTGCTGCAATCTCATGAGAAGTTGCTTCTTATGAATGAGCAAAGAAAGTGGTGTTTTGAGATGGAATCTACTCCTAGTGAAGATGCTGTGAAGACTGTTGAAATGACAATAAAGGATTTAGAATATTACATCGACTTAGTGATAAAGCAATGACAGGGTTCAAAAGGATTGAGTCCAGTTTTGAAAGAAGTCCTACTGTGGGTAAAATGCTATCAAATAGCACTGCATGCTACAGAGAGATCATTCGTGAAAGGAAGTGGTCATTGATGTGGCATACTTAATCGTTGTCTTATTTTAAGACATTGCCACGGCCACCCCAGGCTTCAGCATCCATCACCCTGATCAGTCAGCAGCCATCCACATGGAGACAAGACTCTCCACCAGCAAAAAATGACAACTTGCTGGAGGCTCAGAGGATGGTTCGCAATAAAGTGTTTTTTAATTAAGGTACATACATTGTTTTTTTAGACATAATACTGTTGCACACTTAATAGATTACAGTGTAATGTAAGCATAACATTTATATGCACTGGAGAACCAAAAACATTTGTGTGGCTAGGTTTATTGAGATATTTGCTTTATTGCTTTGGTCTAGAACTGAACCTGTGATATCTCCAAAGTGTGAAAACCCTTTAAAAATTTTGATACAGGGATATTATTTCAGGTAAGAAATTATAATCACGTTCCAACAGAAACAGATGATAACCGAGTTGGCAGAGCTTAGGAAGGAACACAACCAAGCCAACAAAAAGCCTCAGGGACAGCTTAAAACACAGTGAAGATTATGGAAGCCGAAACAGTGAACACACAGACTGGAAACTGATAATATATTAAATAGGGTTATAGGAAAAAAGGATAGATACTGAAAACAAAGCAGTGCCAATATATCAATACGTTTCGTATCCTTGAATTAAAAAACCCTCCTACTAAGGTTGGAACTGAAAACATCTTCTAGGGTATCATTCAAGAATCCATTTTTGAAACAAAAGAAGAATTGAAACCATATTATGCCTCAACAAAAATCAGTAAGGTATAGTTAAAACTGAAACACAACCTAGTAAAGTTATGAATTTTAAAGATAAGAATATAATTCTTTGGGCATTCCAGCAAAAAGGTCATTAAAGGTTATTAAACCATAGTTTTCCCTAGTGTCTACAAAATAGAAGATTAAACATAAATTATGTTGTAGGTATAAAATAAAACACTAATATGTCCCAAAACAGGATAGAAAGTTTCCAAAGCATAGTAAGCTACCCAACCCACACACAATGAAGCAAAGAATTGTACAGAACTTAGAAAAAATAAAGCAATAAAAGAGGAAATATAACATGTGTTGCTGGAATGAATATAAATCCTATATTTTGAATATAAATGGCATACACTTACTGAAAGAAAAGAGTCTCTGTTACAAAGCAAAAACCAAAGTAGTGCTGTATATATGTAATAAATCTAAATCAGAAAGATTAAAAGTAAAAGGATTGTAACACCATACTGAGCTTACACATATGAAAGATAAGGTTTGTGCTCTTAATATAGGCAAAGATAAATCAGGGCAAAACGCATTGATTGTGATAGAGAAGGTGTTGTGAGTTGAATTGTGCCCAGATACATTCACGTCCTAAACCTCTCCGTGTGAATGTGTGACCTTATTTGGAAATAGGGTCTTGCAGATGTAATCAAATTAAGATGAGGTCGTACTGGATTAGGGTGGGCTCTGATGCAGTCATTGGTGTTCTTCTATAAGAGATTCTTGGACAAAGACACACATGGAGGGAGATGGATGTGTGAAGATGGAGGAAGAAATTGATGTTATACCACCACAAGCCAAGCAACACCAGAGATTGCTGGCACGTGCCAGAAGTTAGGAAGAAGCAGGGAAGGATCCTCCCCTAGAGTCTTCAGAGAGAACATGGCCGTGTGGACACCTTAATTTTGGACTTCTTGCCTCCCATACTGAAAGACAGTAAATTAATTTTGTTCTAAATGACCGAGTTTACGATACTTCGTTGCAGCAGCCCTAAGAAGCTAATAATACACAAGGGAAACAAAATTTCAGTTAATGTAGTTCATAAAAAATACAGTAAACAATGAAAAACTAGACAAAACACTTTGGTTATAGGAGGGAGTAATTTATCTATCTCAGGCCATGAAAGATCAAGTGTACAAAAGGTAAGTGACTAAATGGCAAATTGGTGAAGTCGATATAATTTAAATGTAACAGCATCTAGACCCTGTGCCAATTAAATATTTATCAAAAGAAGAAATTCTAAATATAGACCTATTATAGACAACCATGTCTAACCCCAATGCAGTTAAACTAGAAATGAAGATCAAAATTCGAAGTAATGGCTGAGCACCTGGAAAAATAAATGAGAGAGCAAGAGGGAGAGAAAAAATAGGTAGCATAGGTAGATGGGTATTGATAGATGGAGAGAGAGAGATCAGGAGGGCATGTTTCTTAATTTAGATCAGCAAAGAAATCAAAATTAAAAAGTCAGGATAGGGCTTCCCTGGTGGCGCAGTGGTTGAGAGTCCACCTGCCAATGCAAGGGACACGGGTTCGTGCCCCAGTCTGGGAGGATCCCACGTGCCGCGGAGCGGCCGGGCCTGTGAGCCATGGCCGCTGAGCCTGCGCGTCCGGAGCCTGTGCTCCACAACGGGAGAGGCCACAACAGTGCGAGGCCTGCGTACCGCCAAAAAAAAAAGTCAGGATATATAAAAAATAATGACAAAGAAAACACTGTATAAGGGAATGTGTGAGACACAACTGAAAGACTGATCAGAAAAAATATATGTAACCTCAAATGTTTATACTGTAAACAGGTGGAATGAAAGTCAATGCTTTGGACACTTAAATCAAAAAATAGAAAATTAATATATGCATATGCAAGTATGTATTCCCCCAACGCCTATATTTGGCCTAATGGAAAAATATTATAACTCTCCACTGAAGCTAGGAAGAAGACAAGAATGTCCTCTGTCAAAAATATAAATGTGGCATTAAAAATTGGGAAGAACCAGATAATGTTATCATTATTTGCAAAAGATCTGACATAATGGAACGATGCAAGAAAATCAGCTGGGACTCAGAATGATGCCTGGGAGCAAAATTAATATACAAAAATCAATAGCCTTGTTATATGTAAACAACTGTATTTTAAAATGGCAGAAAATACTTAATTTATAATAGAATTTTTTTCTAAACTACAGTTATTAAATCAGTTTCCTGCAGACTTACCTATTTATATTTGAAACAGAACTTTTGAATTTGCCCATTTACATAGGTCAGCTAATAAATCCTCCAAATATTTAATTTGTACACCAGATATATCTAACCCAGAGGCTCCTGTCTATCTTGATTTAATTTGTTACTGTATTTCTTTATTTTAGAATAGCCTCACTATTTACTGCAAAGACTGTAGTTTTCATTAAAATCCCATCATGGACCTTGTTATTCCCTCAGTAGATATTTGCTTAAGCTCTGGATGTATGCAATACGGGGCATATTTGTATAGAAAATAGTGGAAGAGAGAACTACATGTAAATGTCATGTCCTGAAGTGCCTTATAATCCTCTGATATTTTTCTGTAATGTAAAATATTTATTTACATTTATGTTCAACTTAACATTTATTGAGGGACAGACATTGGGATATAAAAATAAATCAGCCATGGTCAGTGATAATCTCAAAGGGTAAAGAGACACATGAATGATTAATGATAATACAATGTGGCAAATGAATTTATAGAAAGACTTAACATGAGCAAAGAGGAAGAACATACACTCCCATCTGGAGAATAGAAAAGGGGGAACCTTGCTGGAGATGGTGACTGGGTCTGAAGAGCTGGATTGGACTTAACTAGGGTAAAGACAGAATATTGCAGAGTGGTGGAGTGCTAGTATTGAAACCCAGAATTTAAAACTTGCTAGCTGCATGACCACAGGCAAGTTACTTAACCTCGGTGTCTAAAATAGTGATTTTTTTTTTCCAGTTTGGACAGACTTCTTTTTTTTATTTTTAATTTTTACTGGAGTATACTTGCTTTACAATATTGTGTTCATTTCTACTGTACAGCAAAGTGAATCAGCTATACGTATACAATAAATATGTGATTTTAATGGTGTGTTTAAAATAGTTCATGCCTGTCAGTGTTGATTATTAATGAAATGTTCAGAACAGTACCTGGAGTGTAGTAAGTGCAGTATCGATATAAACTATTCTTATTTTTATTACTAATTGGGGTCGAAGGGGAGGGAAAGAGCCTCACAGACAAGGGAGTAATATGAACAAGGACACAGAGGGAGGAAAACCAGCCCTGTTGCAGGATAAAGTTCAAGGGAGGAATGGCAAGAGATGATGCTGGAGAGGTAGGCAGGGACCAGTTCACCGTGGTCTTGAATGTCATCTTTAGGCAGCTGGAAATCATGCTGATGTGGAGGTCCTCTCAGCAGGAGAATAACACAGTCAGACTTGGCATTCAGAGCTATCACTGTGGGAGTTTGTAGTGGCTAAAACTGGAGTGAAGTAGTTTAGGCAAGAAATGATGAAGGTCTGACCAAAGGAATGATACTAGAAAATAGAGAGGATACAAGAAATGGAAGACATATTTAATGGGTAATATTATCAAGTCTCAGCAGATAGCTTATTATTTTCTATTGTGGAGAGATGGGGGAAGCATGGGCCCCATGGATTTCAGCCTGAGAGGAGGTTTTTATGGTTATCAGCAGCAGACAACATCTGTGGTCAGGGAAGATGAGGATGAGGGAGAAGACCTAAATGGCATTATTCACAATCTCCTTCCTCATTTTTTTGGAATGCAGAACCTTTCTTTAAACAGCTAAGCCTTTGAACTTGCTAAAATGTCAGCTCAGTTGAGCGTTACGTAGAATAAGAAAGTATAAGAGTCTCCCCTGACAAATTATGCCTTCTCTCTGTCGATGTAAATGCTCCCTTAAATAACCCTTAAATTTCTCCTCTATTTCTGAGGAACTGGTTGGGAGCTGAAGCAGGCTATAATAATTTAATCTCTACATAAATTCATAAAATGGAAGTGACAGGACAAAGTTATACCCTCCTGTGTTCTGAATGTTCACATCTCATTTCTGGATAGCATTGAATCTTGATCCTTTAAAATAACATCACATTCTTAAAAATTTGGTAATTTTCATCTTATTTGATTTGATGTGGCATTCTGAAGAAATTCAGGACGTTTTCCATCTCTGCTTTTACTCATTTGAATTCTATATAGATGCTTTCAGGGTCTTAGTTGCTGAATCTGCATTGTTGAGATGAAATCACAAGCCTTTTGATTTAATGTAAGAGCTTCATTATTCTCAGCTGTGTCATTTGGTGCCTGTATATCTGCTGCCTGAAAATGCCATCAGGATTCATCAAAATAAAACTCTCTTAAAATTTACTTTCTTTCAAAAACAATAGGAAAAGTAGCTGGAAGGGTACAAAGAAGTCTAAAGAGGATGCACAATGTAAGTGGGGAAACTGAACAAGAATAAAATATGTACATATTTTTTGTCTCCAAACTTTCTCTCGTGCAGACATTTTGAAAATTTCTGATAAATTCAGAGAACAAAGCCCCATTTCCTTTCCATAGAAGAAGAGTTCAGATTAAAGACATTAGCGTAGTTTTTCCTTTTAGTTTGTGTTTATGCTGTATTCACAAAGTTAAAATAGATGCTTATTCCTACAACATTTTTATCTTTATTTGTTATGTACTATTTACAGATAGATCAAATTTAATATAACAGAGAAAGTAGACCAAGCGTCATATACAACTGTACCTGAGAAATCAGGCCGTGAAATAGAAGGAGGTTACCTAAGACTTATATTTTCCAAAATGGCATACATACCGTTGGTGATAGAGTAACAGGATTGGGGGTATGATACTAGAATGGAATTAAATTACATGGAAACATATAATAAGGAAAATGTTCCTGTTTCAGTTTTCTTTCGGCGCTTCTGATTACTTCAAGGCCCTGGTGTGTTGAAGCTGCCTTGTAGACATCACAAAAGCTGATTGCTTGCATCTCCTGCCATTTATGTTCAGTAATGTCCGTCACCTTGGGAACTTGAAATTGGCTATGGTAGGAGTATTTACACCACAGAAATCATAAAATGCTACAGTGGCCACCCTCCTCTCTCAGGCAGTTGCTTAACATCGACCAGCAGGTCGCTGGTGAAAGGGGATGGAGGGCGAACCTCTCTTTAATGACCAGGGCCTGAGCCTTCTGTGGGCAGGTAGACTCCGAACACCATTTTCCTTTCATTGCCTTTAGTTTTAGAATTGTCTTTTATTTATGCCAGGTGATACAGGTTTTCCTTTATGGAAATCAAGTGGATGAAAATATGAAGTGTTTTTCTTTAAATATATCAATATTTAAGTCAATTCAATAAGGAATGAGCCTGGTTTAAAAAAGAATTGGTAATAAAGATGATATGTAAATAGACCAAAATTGGGAAAGTCTTACTGGTCAGTCAGAATTTGCGAGTACCCTGCCCTGTACAGTTTCCCAGTATTTGTCACTGTATAGTCAACAGTGTTCTCAGCCACAGTTTTACCCTGTTAAACTTGCCTGAAGGAGTGAGGCCAGCATATCAAAGAAATGTGTTTGTTTACCGTCTCTCTGTATCTTTCCTCTACGCGCCCCCCCCCCCCCCCCGCCCCGTGTAAGTTTCTGTGACACCTGAAGGGGGTTTTCTCTTTTGCCAAGACTGCCCTCCCTTGAGTGGTTCTGTCTCAGTGTTTGCAGGGGTCCTGTGGTTGCCTACCTTAAACGTATAGCTCCTTTCCTCCTGGCTCCCCTCGTTATACCCTGGGCATCTTCCCAGGGCTGCTTTTGTGAGGGCTGGAGTAGGATTGCTGGCTGGGGAACCGAGCCTCATAAGAAACTTTGTAACTTCAGAGGCTTTGCTTGTGATTTTCTCTATTTGTTTGTGTGAAAAGGCAAGCAGATAGCATGCAGGTTGGAGACTAGACTCTGGCAAATATATTATCACTGTAATATTTACCTTGATCATCTCCTTTTGACCGTTTTATTGATATCTAAGATATATAAACAGGACCAACTCCTTCCCATAACTCAAACCAACAGCTGATTGATATTGCACCCTGTAGGCTTCTACTGACGTGGGTATCAGTAGACTGAAAAAAAATGTGCTATTTAAACCCTTTTCTGACTGTCATTCTCTTCAAAGACAGTATTTTGGGGAAGATATAAAGGTGAAAATGTAAGAGGATGTGGAAAATAGTTTTAAAATGTGTCGGTGTTCAATATTTAGAAGTCAGGAATTAGTTCTCTCTCCCTTCCAAAGACTTCTTTCCTTTGGTCTTCAGTCTCGTAAATAAGCCCAGAATGAAGACAAAATAATTTTAGAAGAGTTGAAATATAGGATAAGATTAAACCATTGTTCCTATAGCTGCCTCTTTCCCAAGCTCAGTTTTCACTCCCTTGGGACAACTTTTCTGACCAGCCTAACATTTTCAGGCAGCTTAGATGACCATTCCCTGGGCTCCCATAGCATTTTATGTCTAAAGCTGATGTATTGCATTGAATTAGACTATAAATGTTTTGAGTATGCCGCAATATCCACTACAGCTCCTGATACAAGGTGAAGCTCAGGTACTGTTGGTAAAAGGACTTTGTATAAACAATTTTCCCCAATGTAAGACACCTGCTATCTTTTTCATAGAGAAAGTGATGTCTACTTTCCAGCTTGATTGCCCAACATCCATTCTTTAATTAAATGATGTAAATGATATAATTTTAAGCCGCCTATGATCCACAAAGTGTGGGGATCACACTTTGAGAATTACTGTCAATCCCTGCTCAGCACCTCTGCCTCAGCTTTTTCTGGTTAGATGCATGTTAGGCGAGACCATACTGTCTTCCTTGTTTCCCCCACCCCCAGATCTGTGCCCTGCACATGGTAAGCCTTCATGGAGTTGAACAAATAAATCGAAGGATCTGCAAATGCTTTGCAAAAGTTAAGAGGATTAAAGTGTCATTTGTAAAGTAGTGGCATATAAAAGATTTTGGGGTCAGGTGAAGACAGTTCTGTTTCCAGAAGTGTTTTGACAAGAGCACTAAATGAAATGCCTCCAGTGAATTTGAATTCATTGTGAGTCAGACAAAGGGTTGCTGTAAATTATTCTGTTGTCATGGAATATCAAGGAAGTTGATGGATAAAGGGACATACTAATGAGACTCTAAGTGACAATATGAAATGAAATCAATGGTCTCTAAGAGACTTCTTCTGAACGACCTTGGGAAAGCATCTGTTCTCATCATTGCCAATTACCAGGATTACTAAGCTTTGTAGGAGGTGCATTAACTCAAAAGGATCTTGTTCTTCTGGACCGTATCTTCCCAGATAGTGGGAAGAAAAGTGGTGAGAGATCATTTTGGGAGTGTAAAAAGTGAGAAGAGTTATTATTCATGATAGGTTTTACTGCTATGCCCTCTATAGCCACATTTATGTTTTCTTTCTTTTTTTTTTTTTTTTTTTTTGTGGTACGCAGACTTCTCACTACTGTGGCCTCTCCCATTGCAGAGCACAGGCTCCGGACGCGCAGGCTCGGCGGTCATGGCTCACGGGCCTAGCCGCTCCGCGGCATGTGGGATCCTCCCAACCGGGGCACAAACCCGTGTCCCCTGCATCGACAGGCGGACTCTCAACCACTGTGCTACCAGGGAAGCCCAACACATTTATGTTTTCTAAGCACCTTCATACCTAATAATTTTTGCAATCCCCATATAACCCCTGCAAGGTAAGAAAGAGTATGATTTTTAGGTGAAAAAGAGAACCTGAGATGTGGACTCTTTAACTAAGGGTAAAAGTAAACTTTTAAATGAAGCACAGCTATTTACAAATAGGGGTAAGGTGACAAAATAAATATCTTGATTCGTAAAAAGGGGTGCTTCTAGAAAGACCACACCATGAACATTGATTGCTTCTTCATTTTTCAATTAAATCATTGCTTCCTTCTTTCCTTTCCTCAGGAATGCCCCTCTTTAAAGCCTGGAATCCTCTTGCCTACCTTCTGTAAGACTGCTATAAGTCTATAAGACTTTACTATTCAGCTCTTTGCTCAAATGTCATCTCTTCCAAGAAGCCGTTTCAGAGTACTCTCTTTTAAGTCACACCCAACCCTCTCAGATATATCACCCTGTATATTTCATTTATAGAGATAATCACAATTTGATATTGGCTTGTGAGTTTTTTTCTATATTTATTGTTGGTCTTCTTTGACTGGAATATAAACTCCTCAAGGGTAGAGACATCCTTTGGCTTATCCTGACAGTGTCTTAGCACAATGCTTAAACATAACAGGCACTTACTGCATGTTTGTTAACTGAATGGATTCATTCTCCTTTAACTGAGTTTCTGCCATGGGCCAGGCACCAATAATATTAAACGCAGTTGTTGCCTCAAGGAAACTAATCCTTGATGCCTTGAGATCATCTTACAAGCGGGGCCAGTTTCTATTTTCCCGTGCTACACATGAGTCTTTTATTGGCCCTGGGTTAATAATCTTGCAGCAGCTAAGAGATGCCGATGGCCAATAAGATCAGTTAATTTAATAAGAAACGGTAGAACATAATGATTAAGAAAGTGGACAGTGGAGCCAGATTGCCTTGTTCATTTTTTGGTTCTGCTGTTTGCTGCCTTTATGGCTTTGAGCAAGTTACTTAACTTCTCTAAGCCTCAGCTTCCTTATCTGAGATGGGGATAATAATATCTATTTTTGTTCTAAGGACTTAGTAAATTAATATGTGTAAAGTGCTTAAAATAGTGTCTCATGTATACTCGGTACGGTATAGTGTAAGTAATAATTATTGTATATAGCCACAAGTGAGAGTTCCACACAAAATCAGATTCCGTATAACTCATGTTACTGAAATTCAGGGGATAATCCAAAAAAGCGGTCATTGCCATTGAGAAATATAAGGGATGCATGGTGAGAATGTCTTACATGTATGAATGCTAAGCTAGTATATTTTGCCTTTACTTTACCGTCAAACTCATTTGGATTGTACATGGAGGAGACATTTCAATTTCAAAGTAGCCAGAATGAACTTAGGGAAATGCATAGCTTTTATAAGACGTCATGTAATAAAGCATACCGCCACCTTTGATAAGTGTGTACTGAAGAGTTTGATGTATGGTTCCGCACATGGTACGCGTGCCTTCATTTAAAGGGACTCAGAATGTTTCTGCACAACTCCAACAGCCAAGGGAGGAATAAATAAAGAGAAGCAGCCGCATCTGAAATGGGGGTTATGGGTATATAAGTATTGCCTTACCAGCAGTAGCTTTTGGCTCAAAGGATTACACTACAATCACTCAGAATCACAACTGAACAGAGATGAAATCTAGTTTAAAACTCAATATCTGGGGCTTTCCTGGTGGTGCAGTGGTTGAGAGTCCGCCTGCTGGTGCAGGGGACATGGGTTCGTGCCCCGGTCCGGGAAGATCCCACATGCCGCGGAGTGTCTGGGCCTGTGAGCCATGGCCGCTGAGCCTGCGTGTCCGGAGCCTGTGCTTCACAACGGGAGAGGCCACAACAGTGAGAGGCCCGCGTACCGCAAAAAAAACAAAACAAAACAAAAAACTCAACATCTGAGCAGAAAGTAATTGAAATTTTTAAAAAAATGCACAGCAAGAAGATTGGTCAGTATAAACCCTAATAACCCCGTACAAGCAAGAAGTGTTTCCATTTGAACAACCCCATTTAAAAAAATAGTGAAAATCTTTTTATATTACTTTATTTTGTTGGTGCATCACTTCTGTCTTGTGAAAATGTTTGACATATCTAACTAGAGTTAAGGATACTAAAAAAGATGATAATAGCAATAATAATTTAGGTTATACAATGCAATAACATGGCATTTGAAATGTGTATCTTCACGTTAACCAGAAAACAAGTTTTCTAACCTTAATTTTGCACATAAAGTATCTGTATTTGGTTAAATTTTCCTCAAAACCCTTTCCAGATTGTTAAAGAAGTCATCATGCTCTAACTTGAGCTGTTTAATCTTGTTTATTTTCTCTTTATATAGCAGCCACTAGCTGTTCTCGCTTTCTCATTTCCAGACCTTTCACAATTATTGCCGAAAAGCATACCAATTTGATTGTTCTGTTGTAACTTTGCTACTTCTCTTATTTTACTGCTCGATCTCATTTCTACTCATGTGGAATTCAGACTGTTAACTCTGCATCTTTTAGGTGGTCTGTTCACCTACAGGTGACATTTTCCTCTCAGCTTCACCTAGGCTTTGCCATTCAGCCACGCAGGCCCCCAGGTGCCGTCTGCTCTTGCTCACTAACAACCCCGTACTTGTCAGTCTACACTGATTTACTCTCAAAGTATCCTAATTAATGGCTCTTTTATATTTCCTTGTTTTATTTTTCAAGGCAAAATCTCAGATTCTAAGTTCTTGGCATGTAAAAATATCAAAGACCTAGTATTAACTAAAAAGAAAGTCCGTAAAGTGTTAAGGCATTATGGAGAGCATTATCCCATTCTCATTCAAATAAAAATGATATAATTTGTGCATAGAAAAATACAAAAGGACTAGATCAACCAATTCACTGATTATATCTTTGGATGGGATTTTAGGGCATGTTTAATTCTTCTATATTTTTATACATTTTCTTTGTCAGTATGTACTAGTTTTATTACCAGAAGAAAACAATAAAGACTTGTTTCTCTATTGACAAAAAAAGAAATATATTTTACTGAAAGAAAGAAAATAACTGTGAGGCATATTCTGTGAGCTTAATGTTGATAAACATTTAGTACGAATTATGTACAAGACAGAAGAGTTAACAGAATAGAGAGAAATGGAAGATGGGACTCAAACCCTGAAGGTGCTTGGCATTAACCTAGACAATGCAGTAAATTGTTAAAAAGTCATAAAACCCTAGTTATTTGTTTATTCAAAAAATATTGGAGCACTTTCTAGTCAGTGCCGGGAACTCTTCTTGGCATGGAGATGTCCTCTGAACTGTCACATCCTTGTATTTTTGCAGCTAAAATTCTAGTGGAGGAGGCAGAGTACCAACAAATGAACATACTACCTGGCAATAATAAGTGTTATGAAGAAATACAATGCAGAGTAAGAGAGGAGAAGGTGATAGGACAGTGACATTTTGGCTAGCACCTTAAGGAGAGGCTTCTCTTTTAGAAGAGACACAATGTGAGGTGGCTCTATCAGAGAAGAGCAGAGGAAGGCACTGGAGCAAAGGCCCTGAGGCAGAACATGTGAGCAGCATTGAGGAACCCCAAAGACCCAGTGTACCTGCTGGATGAAAATCAGGAGGCGGTGCAAGGGGGGATGAAATCAGACAGACGGAGTGAGGGGGGCAGACAGACCTACAGAGCCCTGCAGGCCAAGGCAGGGATTTCATAGTTCATAACAGTGGTTACAGGGAGCTATGGAAAAGCTGAGGGAAACAGGGTGAAATAATTTTATTTATGTTGTGAAGGAATCGTCCGGCTCTTCCCTGGAGAATCGTGTTGGAGGTCGAGGAGGAAGGTAGATGACCTGTTTGTTGAGAGATGACGGTTTAGGCCAGTGGTTGGCAAATGATGACCCACAACCAAATCTAGCCCACTGACTTCTTCTTGTTTAGTCTGAGAGCTAAAAATGATTTTCACATTTTTAAATGGTTACATTTTAAATGGTTATATAGGTAGCTACATAGTTTCTTTGATTTTGCCTGTTGACCTGCAAAATTGAACATATTTATTACTATCTAGCCCTTTAAGAAAAAGTTTGCCAGCTTCTGGCTTAGGCAACAATATCAGGCCTTAGACCCAAGCAGTTTAGTTATTTATTATTTCTCCATGCAAATTTTCACTCTGCAAAGGAGAGAGAGAGAAATGATGATTGGCAGGTGGAATGAGGGGCCGAACCTGGAGAACAGAGAAGCAGTTGGATTTAGGCTCCATTTTAAAGGCCAAGCGACAAGATTCACTTATGAATAGGGTGTGACCTGTGAGAGGAGCCAAAGATGAGACTGTGAGTTAAGCTTTGGCTTGAGCAACTGGCTGGATGATGGGGCCCATTTCTGAACTGGTAATGAGTGGGAAGGAAGTGTTTGGGCCAGGGTGGGGGAACTGGGAGTGTGCTGTTTTGGATATGTTAATTTTGGGATTCTTACTAGATGTCCTTATAGAGATGTTTAATGAATGCCAAGAAGGTGATTCAAGCAATACGTGCTATGGAATTTCAGAAGAGGGCTGGGACATTGGGGCTGCCGCATAGTGTCGTTGGCAGATGAGTAGGACTAGTAATTGTAATGAAAATAGTAATAATAATTTAAAAAATAATAATAAGGGCTTAATCTAGCTAAAAATTGTGTAAAGTACATGGCATCCATGAGCATGCACCTGGCAGACCTCCAGTTACAAGGAGCATAACTTACCAAGGACCCCAGCTCCTGAGCTTTTATATCCATTGTAGTGGTCGCACCGACTACTACAATGGGTGACTCTCAGTGAAGGACTGAGCATGGCAGGGATTCGAAGGCAGGCAGAACTCCTGTAAGGGCTGAGTATGGCTCCAGGAAACCCCCTATGTCTTGCTGAGACTTCTTAGAGTATATGGCAGTTAAGGGCATTTCCACCGAGCCATGCTTCCAGAGTCAGACTTGCATGATGGTCCAGGGACTCCACTTTCCCAGGTCCTGGCCCTTTATCTCTCACACAGGCATTTCCCCCAATTCAGTCCTTGCAAGTTCAATCCCATCTGATTTCCACTTCAGATACCCAAACTAAACTCAGTAGCTAACACATATTGTCTGTTTAAATCCTGTTAAAGACCATCCAAACAAGTCTCTAAAATAGGTTCTTCATTATTCTCATATTAGAGACCAGGAAAATAAGGACTGATGAGGTGAAATGATTTTTATAGGTTTCAGCCTTAATTTTCACAAGTTATTATTGAATGTCCGCTGTTGTCAAAAACAGAGGGTAGAACTGACTTTCTAACTCTAAAGCATATGGTTAACCAGTATGTTACTGTAGTAGTTCTCAGCTAGGGGCATTTTTCCCATGGGATATTTAACACTATCTGGAGACATTGCTGATTGTCACAAGGAGGTGGGGATATTTGGGGTAGAGGCCAAGGATACTGCTAACCATCCTACAAAGCACAAGATAGCCCATCAACAAAGAATTATAGAGCATCAAATAGCAATAGTATAGAGGTTGAGAAATCCTGCATGACACCAGTAGAATCTTACAGAGATAGCAAAGGATGCAGATCCCCAAGGTTTATGTGAGTAATAGGAGAAGCAGGACAGCGTGGGAAGAAAAGTAAAAATAAATACATAAATGCATACGTATAAATAAATTCACTCTCAGTTTCTACATAAGGAAGAAGTAGCAAAAATAATTAACTGTAATGAATTAAATCTTAAATGTCTAATGTGTTGCAAAATCTCACATTCTGAATAGCCAAGCAGAATAGGAGACAGAAAAAATAATTGGCTTGCATTCATTTTAAAACCAGCAAATACCATTTGAACATTGCCTGGAAAAACAAATTCAGTTTATATGTGTATTTGCATGCTTAATTATGTGCCAGACATTTATGCTAATCATTTTACAAGATATATACTAATATTGACCTCACTTTAAAGATGAGAAAACTGAGACTTTGTTGCAAAAAGTAGTTGAACTAGCATGGAACCTAAAGTCTGAACCTGGAGCCTTGTGCTCTAAAACTTTATTCTAGAATGGCTGTGAGAGGTGGAAATAAGTGACTTGGTTATTAAGAACATTTTTCAAATGCTAAGACAGTTGATGTTAATAATTCACAGTTGTTTAACACAATTGTTTAACGTATCCAAAGCAACTGTCCATTGCTCCGATTTCTCTTTATGCCACCATTTTCCTCCACTTTATTGTGCACAGTTCTAGGTAGCTCTTGTACTTGAACGCAGGGTTTTATTAAAAACAAACAAGGAAACAGAAAGGTAGCAAGAAACAAACAACCCCAGCAGTTTTCTTTATTTCGGCATGCATATGTGTTGTGTTGTATATATTACATATGAATAATTACATACTTTGTAGAAGTATGCACGTTATTGATTGAATTCATGCTTAAGATTTTCATGAAGCCATCATTTTCCACAGGAAATAGTTTCCTTAGAGGGTTCTAAAACTCCCTCTAGAACAATAAACAATAGCTTTATAATTTCTTGTTAGGCCATTTATATAGTGTTTCCACTGTAGAGGGAACTTAATAGTCATCAATAGAGATATTTGCCAGGACTTTCCTAGAGAACTCAGGAGCCATTTGATAAAAATCAATATGAAGCAGTGAAGGAAATATTTTGGTAATCTCTTTCTGGGTGCATTTTCCCCCCATTACATTGCTGCTTTATTCTCTTGCATAGGTTTTATTGGATGTCATACAATTAAATCCCCATGCACAGTTCTTGGAAAATTTTACACTGTTTAGGCCCATGCAATTTAGACAAATAATATGTTTTCAGACTACATTTTTTATTATGCAGAAGAAAGGGAAAGAAATGAAGACTAGCAAGTTAGTTACAGAAAGGGCACAAAGTACAAAGTGTTCTCAAGGAAGTTCTACTATAGAGTATTTATTTATTTACTTATAAATAGACTGGACTAATAATGATAAAACACATCACAGTGGCTAAAAATTATTGTGCATTTTCTATAGTAAGCATTTCATGTTCGCTCTTACTGAGCCCTCACAACACACGTGCTAAGAAGTTGGTTCTAAATTCTCCATTTTACAGATGAGAAAAAGAGGTACTAGGCTAAGTAACTTGTTCAGCTAGTAAGTGGCAGAGCTAGATTACAAACTGGGGTGATCTGACTACACACGGGAATATCTTGACCAAAAGAACTGAAAAGGAGTTTGTCCTTTGTCTACTACATCTTGTATTGAGCCTCATGCAGTGACCGCCAGTTAATAAATAACTGGGCAGAATGGCACACACCACATTAACTACTTGGAGTTAAGAAATCAGTTAAGGATTCAGTATACTGGGCTCTAGCCCACAGGATTAGAACTTTTGGAGGATAATTAAGTCTACCTCTTTGGGCTTAAGGAACTTCAGTTGTAAAACTGAATGGACTACATTCAGTATGTAATCTCTGTTGTCCTTCCAGACAGCCCAAAAATACTCTAAAGGAAATGTCGTAGGGTTCAATCATTCCTCATGCCTCTTTTAGGTGCATTCAGAATGTGTAGAACTAGAGACATTCTTTAAAACTAAAGTGTGAAATATGAAGTCTGAAGAGCTGCTCTCATAGATGGGTGTTCTCCCATGCCGTCTGTTTAGAAGCACAGGAGTAAAATTAGATATCTGCTCTGTGTGGATCTCACGTAGTTGACCTGATACCGAAAGGATAAATTAAATATGAGTTATTAGGGGCAAGACCGAAAAATAATTTATCCTAGTATAAAATATTTCTGCTTCTCCGTGATGATGTGTGCAAGGAGATCAGTGTCCCAGAACATGAATGAGGATGGCTACAGAAAGGTCATTTATTAAGTGAGAGAATCTTCCATGTGCTACACACCTCGATCTGTCTCATGGTGGAGCCACACTTTTATAAATTGAACCGTGCAAATTTAAAATAGTGAGCCGCTTCAGAATATCAAAATAGCCTTACTTTATGTATAACATTTGAACAAGGAAAATTCCCCCAAATGAAAAATAGAATCTTTTCATTCAAAAACTGGTGATTGAACTCCACTGGGAACTGGCTGTACCCTCCAGATGGTGGAGCTAGTTTAGCTAGTAAAAAGAAATACCCATCTCTGCCTCACAATTAGCCTTAGTTTATTTGACATCATCTGAACCCCCATTCCTCTCTCTTAAGGTGAGTCTTGTATCTCATTCAATCATGACATGAGCCCCTGACTCTATGTCTAGGCATCTCTTATAAATATAACGTGTTAATATTTCCATCTAACAGTTAAGGTACTAGTGTCCATCTGTAAAAGAAAATGTATTGAATCATGTAGGTGAGTATGAAGTTTATGCATGTAGAATTTAAATCTGACACGTGACACAGCCCAAAGTGACTGCTTGCGTTTTCTTTTGAGGTTTGTACAAGACCTTGCTTAAACTTGCAAGTGATTATCTTAAAAGCTGAAATCTTACACATGAAAATGGAGCTACAGTGTGAATTAGTTTTTAGGCATAATGGTGAATAAGCATGTTCAAAATTACATAAAATTGTTTAGTGAAAAAGGAATCCTGTAGCAGAATTATTATACAGTTTAATCTATCAGAAACTACTCTTTGAAGGATGTGCAGTTATCAAAGTATACATGCTTCTATAAGAGGTATGTTGGTCTTTAAATGTAGCTAATTACAAAGAAAGTAGAGATTTAGCTTGCTATTTTTTCCATCTTCAATATTATCGACATCAAAAAAATCATTCAGAATGCTCATAAAAATTGCTTTCCATGGTTTTTATGACTAACAACTGTTTCTCAGCAATTGGATTAATTCTCATTTTCTGAAACATGTGCCAGAACTCTGAGACGAAAGGAAAAGCATTCTTATTATGTGCCCTTCTTGGGAGAGCAGTAGAGGCAAGGCCTAAGTCCAAAATTATTCATTTCTGCTTCCATTCTTTCTTGAAACCTTTTCTATGGCTGTGATGTACAAGAAATAGCTGGAGAATTTTTATATCCACCCCTGCAAGTAACATGAATCATCTGTTCCCTTTTTTTTAATATAAATATGAAAGAGAGAAACTGTCCATGATGATTTGTGGAGAGTAGGTGTGTGTGAGATCTGCTATTTCCATGGTTAGTTCAGAAGTTGGTGTCACGATTGCTTCCTACACAACAATATGGGAAACCACTTAGCAGCAGGAATCCCAGTTGGCAGAATTGCCAGTTGTACCTGCTAAATAGACAGTTATTTGGGGGAGAAATCCTCAGGACACCTTAGAGAAATCAGGCAGTGTTTTATTTAGAAATTAGAGGCTCCTCTGAAGAGGGATTATGTATATAGGAAGTACACTGGAGCACAACAGTGAGTGATGACGATGATGATGATTACATTCTTATAGCTATGTGCAGGTCTTTCAACAGACAAAAAACAGTTTTTCAGAAAGCAAGAGTTTTGTTGAACAGGAGTGAACCTCAAAATTAAGTGTATATATATATATATATATATATATATATATATATATATATATATATAAAACATTTCAGAAGTTGTCTGGAGAAAATTTGGGGTAGGAAATGATGACTGGAAGGTAGATTGGAAAATGATGTTCTGGGATTCTAAGGGAATCCAAGATGACCATGAGCATTGCTTTCCTAGGAGGTCATTTTACCAGCAAGGCATGGAGACTGCAATACCAGCCTGTGATGGCTGGTAAAGTGTAGACTGAACTATGGTGTTAGTGTGACAGCAGCAAGGGCACTGGTTTGAACAACTCCAGGGCTACACACTTCCATTCATGTATTCCATGAAGTACCATGGAATAAAATATTCTAGAAAGAAACAGTTTGGAAAGACCATTTTAAGCTAGCCTTCATAAAATCAGAGTCCTGGTCTACAAGGTGTGCACTGAGATCAGTATCGCTTGGTCCTTGCTCTTGTAACACTTCTGTGGAGTTGTCCTTTCCCCCTTTTTCTACTATGTTATGACATCAGAATGGATCTTCTAAGGTGCCACGCTCCCCTCTCCCTGTAGAAACTGATTGTCTCTTTTGAGAAAGTTGTCAGGTTTTCTGATCCACCCAGTAACAATAAATTATCAGTAAATTCAGCTTTAAGGCAGGTGTTTCAGTGCTGCTCGCTGGTTCCCTTGCAGGCCTTTCCTGGAACTGAGCATGGCCTGAATTGGGGAGCTACTCATCGTCCAAAAATAATGGTTTTCAAACTTTGTCCTGACTGAACAATCCTTCGTTCAAAGAAGTACTTGCAAAGATGCCTAGTAAATAAAGAAGAAGAGGTGCTGTTGCTGAGTTTGGAGCCTTGTCTGCTCATTGTCTCCAGCCACCCGTTGCCTTCTCTTGTCCACAGTAGCCACTGAGGGAACTCCATCGACCGTCTTGGGCTCTGGCATATCCAGTGTTAGAAACACTGCTTACACAAAGATCTGTTTCATCGTCTTTAAGTCAGTTTCTGGAGGTCTGTTATGATATTTGAAATTGTTCCCTTTCCCACTCTAAAAAATCTCTGATTCTAACTCATTATCTAAAAGTAGCACTGCAGTATTGACCTGAGCCTGTAGAACTGTATTATTCAAGAGTCTTTTGGTTGCAAGTGGCAGAAAACTCAACTCAATCTGACCTAAAGGGATTCTTTTGGCTGACATAGTTGAAAAACTTAGGGGTAGCGCTGGGTTCAAGCACAGCTGGCCTCCACAAGTCTTTTTCTTTCTCTCCTCTTTTTCTTTTTCTTTCTCTTTTCCTATCATTCATAGCGCTCTGCCCATATTGGCTTTATTTGTGGGCAGGCCCTTCTTCATGTGGCAGCTCCCAAGTAGTCTTTAATGTGCTTTTTCCAATAATTGTAACAAATTTTAGAATTGTGACTCATTAGACCAGTTGCTTTTTTTAGTTAATAGACTTTATTTTTGAGCAGTTTTAGGTTTACAGATCAGTTGAAAATACAGAGTTCTCATATATTCTTTTTCCCTACACAGTTTTTCATATTAACATTTTGTGTTAATATGTACATTTATTACAGTTGATCATGTATTGATATATTATTATTAACTACAGTCCACAGTTTACATAAGGGTCCACTCTTTGTGTTGTACAGTTTTATGGATTATGACAAATGCACAGTGTCATGTATTCGCCATTACAGTATCGTGAGCAATAGTTTCACTGCCGTAGAAGTTCTCCCTGTTCCAACTACTCATTCTTCCCTCCCTTCTGCCGAACCTCTGGCAACCAGTGATAGCTTTGCTTTTTACAGAATGTCATGTAATTGGAATTGAAAAGTATTTAGTCTTTTCAGACTGATTTCTTTCATTTAGCAATATGTTTTTAAGTTTCTTCCATGTCTTTTTGTCCATTTATTTTTATTGCTAAATAATATTCCATTATATGGAAATAGCACAATTTGTTTATCCATTCACCTTTTGAAGGACATCGTGAATGCTTCCAAGTTTTGGCAGTTTTCAGTAAGGTTATCATAAATATCTGTGTGAGATTCTTTCAAGTCGAATGGATAAATACTAAGGAGCATACATTTTGGATGGTATTATAAGACAATGGCTAACTTTGTACGGAGCTGCTAGACTGCCTTTGGGGTGGCTATATCACTTTCTATTCCTACTAGCAATGAATGAGAGTTCCTGTTTTCCATGTCCTGGTCAGTAGTTGTTGTTTCAGTGTTTGAGATTTTAGCTATTGTAAAAAATGTGTAGGGGCTTCCCTGGTGGTGCAGTGGTTGGGAGTCCGCCTGCCGATGCAGGGGACGTGGGTTCGTGCCCCGGTCCAGGAGGATCCCGCGTGCTGCGGAGTGGCTGGGCCCGTGAGCCATGGCCACTGGGCCTGCGCGTCCGGAGCGTGTGCTCCGCAACGGGAGAGGCCACAGCAGTGAGAGGCCCGCGTACCACAAAAAAAAAAAAAAAAAAAGTGTAGGGGTGTCCTGTTGTTTTAATTTGCAATGTCCTAATGAGATTGGACTAGTTTTAATTGGTGTGCAGCCTTGAACCAGTCTCTGTAGTCAAAGGGATGGAATATGTTGATTAGTCAGGTCTTTGTCTCAGGCCTACTCACTCAAGCAGAGACCACAGGATATGCAGTGATTTGCAGTTACCAAATTCACAAAAGAGAAATGATTTGCAGTTATCAAAAAAGAAAATAGGTGCCACACTGGTAAATACATCATATAGCCTCCATCAGTCAATCAGTGAACTGTCCTGACAAAAATATAATGGTAGTAGAAGAAATATTCATATTTCGGTAATTCTCAGATGAAAAACTCATGGTGTATTTCAAAGGTCAAGGAAAGAGGAAAGTACATGGATATGTAATTGATTTTGGTTTACTGTTCTTGTATCCTGAGATAAACAAAATGTGATAGATCCATACAATGGAATATTATTCAGCCATAAGAAAGAGTGAAGTATTACTTATTCATACTATAACATGGATGACCTTGAAATTGTTATGCTATGTGATAGAAGGCAAACACAAAAAAACACCTACTGTATGATGCCATCTATATGAAATGTCCAGACTAGGCAAATTCACAGAAACAAAAAGTATCTTAAGGGCTGCAGGCGGCTGGGGAGAGGGGAGAAAAGGAGTGACTGCTAATAGATACATGGTTTCTTTTTGACATCATGAAAACCTCAGGGAATTAGACAGTTGTGATGTTTCTACAACTTTGTGAACATACTATAAATCATTAAATTGTATATTTAAAAGGGTAAATTTTATGGCATGTGAATTCTATCTTAAAAATAATTGAAAGCAAAAAAAAAGGAAGGAGGAAAGAGGTGGTGTGCATATGGAGTGGAGGTTGGGATAAGTGGCAATGGGAGTATTGGGAGTGTTGGACTCAATTTCTTCAATTTATTTTCAGTATTTATTTTCAGTATTAATTATTTGCTGTGCATATTGATTCATGAGTATTTATAGCTCCTTTCTGTGTGAAACTATCACATAGTGGAGACGAAATAATCCACTAGAGGTCTTTTATGATTTAAATTA
Source organism: Lagenorhynchus albirostris (assembly GCF_949774975.1). Taxonomy (NCBI): domain Eukaryota; kingdom Metazoa; phylum Chordata; class Mammalia; order Artiodactyla; family Delphinidae; genus Lagenorhynchus; species Lagenorhynchus albirostris. The sequence goes on along the minus strand of NC_083104.1, from coordinate 10,019,152 downwards.
AGCTATTATTCAATGTAATTACTAGTCTGAATGTTTTAAAGTTTCTCTAAATAAGAACTATGGAGGCTGTTTACAAGATGGTTCATTGCACGATTATGCATAATCAGCAATGACTGTGAGTTAATGATCACAGTGTGTGTTTTAGTTGAGAACATAATTTTGTCAATGAATATACAATGCTTATTAATTCAAAGAGTTTTTTATATATGTTGGTTCAATAAGTGTTCTTTGAAACTAATATATCGGCCAAGTAATAGGTTGCCAGTCTAAATTGATGAGGTTGAATCTTGCAGTAAGAAGGAGTGAGCATGGTTTAAATGTACATAAATATTGGCACAAGTTAGTGATATGAGTCTGAGAGAAAATAAGGGAGGTAGTAAACATTTCATGGTTTTATTGTGATAGCTGTCCAATGATCGATTTATCTGGGGATTGATCATTAGCCAAAATGTAAGCCATATGGCAACTGACATTTACAAATGTGCTTTCATCAGTCAGTTTTATTCACTGAGGACAACAATTTAAAGATTCAACATTCTAATAGTTTTTAATGCAATGTTCTGAAGACTTCATTCAGTAATAGATATATTGGTGGCAAGAAGAATCTTTGCAGTATCGTGGAAGAATAGTGTTAGAAAAGAATTTGAGTTGATGATAGACCGCATTTATTCCATTCAAGGATCTGTGTTTATTTCAGCCAAAGTTCTGAAAGCATCTGCAGTTGGTTATTTCTGAAATGCACTGGAAAAAAATAAGAATACATTTACATAGAGGACATAGATTTTCACATACTATGTGAAAAACTAGATTCAACCTATGTCAAATAGCCAAGAAATGAAAAATTTGCTAAAGAGAGAAAATCTTATATATTTATGTAAATTTCATCATTCCACTAAATCCTGGCACAGTAGCTATAGGCTTAATCAGCCCGCCTTTGTATTTAAAAGGAGACAAGCTATTTTTGCTGCTATAACAGTAGAAATAAGACAAAGGACCGTATTTCCTGCCTCTGAATTAGAGAACTTATTCTGAGTTCATTCATTCATTCAAGTGATTTAAGATATAATTTAACTATGATTTAAGATATCATTTAATTCTCAACTTCTGATAATGTTAGGACTTTATCATACATTTCATTTTATCTTGTTATCATAACTGTTGCTGTTGTCATTGTCATCATCAACATTTTATTTCCATAGCATTTTATAATAGTCTAGTGGCACACAACCCAATATAAACAAATCAAACGTGATGCCATATTTTTGTCAAAAATTGTCGTTGGCTCTGAATCTACTAGAAGAGAGATAAAAAGGAGAATCTAGATTGAAATGAATGGATTTAAAGATGGAATCCATCACATATGTATAACTACCAGAATAGTTAATTTGTGTCACTATGTTTTACCATAGTTAGAACATTAGATTGAGGGTAGGAAAGTGTAGCTTGTTCGTTAAGTGATTTTCCAAAAACCACTTAATCATTCTGAGTCTTTATTTTCTCAGCTGCAAAATTGAGAGAACAGAGTGGAACTTGAAGTCAACATGAATACTTAGCTTATGTAGCTGCTGTCTTTCCAACCATAATGGAATTGTCACAGTGGAATGTCACTTCACTTCTGCTGACATCTCTATCACTATTTCAGTTTCTGAAAGAGATGCCAACACTCTACCCAGCTCTTTCAACTCCACTCTGAGTTATTTAGCAACCTGGTTTTTCATTCTCTGTCCAGAACAAGATCATAATTTCTTTTGGGGTGCTTTATTTTAGAAGATTCCGGCTGTGGAAAAGGACAAACAAATATAAAAAGACAAAGCAGATATCATGGGAATATTTTTTAGAAGGCGTCCAATCATAAATGTTTCTAAAAAAGCGTGCTTTTAAAACTTGCTGCTCGTATTTGCCCAGATTCTTTTATTCAGTTTGGTCCAGAAAGGAGGGTGGTTGTTATTTTAAGAGCAAATATAGGACTCAATATTTCATTTATTCAGAAGGGGGCACACTTGTGCTTTTAATAGCAGATGTATTCAGATTTGCTAGTATATGAAATTTACACAGAAACTTTTAGGGAATGATAGAACCATTCCTCATTATCAGAGTTTCTTAAGCTATGTATGTATATACACCACTTTAATATTTCTTAAATATGGAGAATAACAGAATTCAATATGCAGGTTTCTTCTGAGGAAAGGGCTTCTTCATTTTAAGTCCAGAGTCTTATTAAGTTGAAAACTTTGTATTTTGGTCTGATAATTATTCAACACAATTAGCTTTGCTGTTCATAAAGAGTTTTATAATCATGGAAATAACATTCCTTTGACAACCTGTCATAAATTTTAGTTTAGGCTCTGAAGGTGGGAACCTTATATATAGCCTTACGAATGTTTTCCTCACTGGTCGTCATTAAAATAATGGCGTCATTAAAAAATGTCATCTTCTGTATACAAATATGACAGAGACCCACGTGGAGGAAGAAGAGTTATGCAATGAGTTATCTTTCAACCAGTGGGTTTAACTGTCCGAAGCCATAATTATCTTTTTCAGGAAAGCAGGGTGAACCTTAGCGTGGTATTTGCCCAAGGTTAGGAGTTTGGTCTGAAGCTTCTGAAAATCATGTCTAGCACCCACAACTTTGGCCTCAGTGTTGTTCTACCAAATTTAAGTATTTGATCCAGAATGATAAAATCTAGAACCGTGTGGAAAAACTAATTGTACAGTAAATTCTTATTGAATGAATAAATAAATGAAAGGTTGAAAGTATAAATTAGTGAATGATACATTGGATGGATGAGCAGATGGATAGATAGATGGGTAGGAGGACATACAGATGGCCAACAGGCACATGAAAAGATGCTCCACATCACTAATCATTAGAGAAATTCAAGTCAAAACTACAATGAGGTATCACCTCACACAGGTCGGAATGGCCATCATCAAAAAGTCTACAAATAATAAATGCTGGAGAGGGTGTGGAGAAAAGGTGACACTTATACACTGTTGGTGGGAATATAAATTGGTGCAGCCACTATGGAAAACAGTATGGAGGTTCCTTAAAAATCTAAAAATAGAGTTGCCATATGATACAGCAATCCCACTCCTGGGCATATACCCAGAAAAGATGAAAACTCTAATTCAAAAAGATACATGCACCTCAGTGTTCGTAGCAGCACTCTTTACAATAGCTAAGACGTGGAAACAACCTAAGTGTCCATCAACAGCTGAATGGATAAAGAAGATGTGGTATGTATATACAATGGAATATTATTCAGCCGTTTAAAAAAGAATGAAATATTGCCATTTGCAACAACATGGGTGGACATAGAGATTATTGTAGTAAGTTAAGTAAGTCAGATAGAGAAAGATAAATATTATATGATATCACTTATATGTGGAATCTAAAAATTAATGCAAATTAACTTATTTATAGCACATAAGCAGACTCACAGACACAGAAAACAAACTTTTGGTTACCAAAGGGGGAAGGTGGGGATAAATTTTGAGTATGGGATTAACAGATACATACCACTACATATAAAATAGACAAACAACAAGATTTACTGTATAGGACAGGGAATGATATTCAATGTCTTGTAATAACCTATAATGGAAAAGAATCTGAAAACTAACATATATATAATCATTTTACTGTACACCTGAAATTGACATAATATTGTTAATCAACTACAGTTCAATTTAAAAAAAAGAGGATGCCTGAGATTGGTGGGTAATACATATCTCTAGTCACCAGTTATGTCATTATCTACTTGCATGTTGCAAAGTAAGTCACTCTTGGCTTCCGAATTTCAGCTTCTTCATGTAGTGTAAAGAGGTACGACTACCTACATTCTAAGCTCTCTTTCAATCCTAAGGTGACAAGATTCCACAAACATACGTATACGAGGCACTTTCTGATATGTTTTCTTTTCTCCATCCTCCACAGCCAGTCCATCAGCCATTTATTATTTGCATATTGGATCTGAATACTTCCCTCCATGGCAGCCATCCCAGTCTGTACCACCATAGTTTTCACCTGAACTCCAGCAGTTTACGTAAGTGGTTTCTCTGCATTGTTACATTTGCCCCCAGGGCATCCATCTTGACATACATAGCCCACAAAGTGACATGTCTTAGAAAACAGCTTAGATCATGTTACTCCTATGTTTGAATCCTTTCAATTAATGATCATAACAGTCTGAATAAAATCTGAATTTTAACCTGGTTCATAAGGTCCTATGTGAACTGGCTCCTATCTAACTTCCTCTTCGCATGTCATTGTCTTCATCGTTTATAGTAGATCTTTCTGATCACTGGACATAGCAAACTAACTCCCACCTTAGGGTTCTGTAGTCGATCGTTTTACAGGTCACCTTTCTTAGAACTGCACATATCTCTGACCTCTAATCCTTCAGGATAGAGAACAAATGTTGCCTAAGAAAGGCTTTCCCGATCATTCTAGTGTAGTACCTCCAAGGCACCCCCATGCATTTGTATCCCATTACCCTGCTTTATTATCTTCATGGTGCTATGTCCCTCTCTAAATCATCTAGTTTATTATTTGGTTTCCTACTTTATAGTCTTTCTCCACGCTCGTATGTAAGCTTGCTAAGGACAGGGGTGTGTTCTAACTTGTTCATTACTGCATCCTTATTGTGTAGATACAGTGGTAAACACACAGTAGGTGCTCAGGAAATATTTGTTGCATGTTAACAAGTAATCTTCCCTCCAGCCTTAAATGAGAGTTTTTGACTGGTGCAGTGATTCATATTCACCTTTGCGGATTTGTATAATACCATTATGAAATGTTGCTGGGTGTGTTATCTGCCTCATAGGGAGATAAGGATGTTATAAGGATTAAATGAGATAATGTATATGAAAGTTACTTTGTTAGAGAAAAAAAAAATCTTATAATAGTATTTATGATCACTCTCCTGATTTCACAGATGAGCAGATGAGAAACCTGGAGCCCCAGTGGGTACATAATCACCCAAGGGCACAGATATGAGCTCTTATATCTTCTGCCAACCATCACAAAGATGCTTTTACATATTTTTTCCCCTTTATGCTGAATGTCCCTCACTGAAAGTTCATAAGGATGACAAAGATGTTTCTGAAAATTAGAAAGGGAGGAATAAAGCCACTTTTTGTTGAGAAAGGGCGTGCAGATCAGTAAAAACAGCCACAGGGAATATAGGAATGAAAAATTCAGGGTAGAATTTGGCCTACTGGCCCAGATGGTAAGGGAATAAACTAGTTGCGATGTTTAATGTCAAGCTATAGAAAAGTTAATAGGTTTGTGAACAAGTGTTCCAAACTCTCAGCTCAGGGTATGATTTCCCAATTCAAGAAACTTTTCTACCCTGAGGGTAACAATTTTTACTCAGCTTTTGTGCAAAGAAACTGCCACTATTTCATATTTTCTTTTCTTTTTCTGTTTCCTTAATAAAAGTATTCAGTATTACTTGGTGGAGTTCTGCCCTACTGTTTGATATCATGACACTTTCTTCCAGGCAGTGCGGTGTCCTGTCATTGGGAGCCATTGGTGCTAACCAGAATGGTGTACAGTACCAGGGAGTATGCTAGTATATTGAGTTATATCTCATATTCTTATGTAATTCACAAACCAGCTCTTTAAAAGAACTGAGTTTCGGACCTGTGTGATGTCATTTGTGGTACACTTAAGCCACACTTTATTTTTAATTTGATATATGCTCATTAAAAAAACATTATCTTACTTGCTTTAGGGTCACACAACTAGTAAGTGAAGGAACTAGTCTTCCAAACTCCATTATTTGCATTTTTAAAAATTGTTCAGCATTTATATGAAGGCAAAAATTAACCTTCCAGCTCTGTTATCAATTTCTGTATCCCAGTGGATATACCAATGTCCTCTGAAGTTGCGTAGCTCTGATTTGTCATGAGGTGGCAATGTAACAACACCTTGAATTGGATCTATGATGAATTCCCCCACCTTGGTCAATTTCTGCGGGAGCTGTCCAGAGCTGAGTGTGCTATGGAATGGCCACTGAGTGAGGAGGCATGAGGACAGACTTCTAGGGCTTGAATATTTCATTTTGTGCATATCCAGTCTTAGCTTCTAGCTGAAGAATCCTAATGTGGAACCCTAGGAGAATTTGCTTTCTGGATTTCAAATACAAAAGTTCAAAGAGGTCAGGTTCTATTTAAAAAGCCCACATGCAAAAGTTAGTGAAGTACCTTGAAATTGCCAGTGAAGAGGTCATCCTGAAATCTACGGAGTAAAAATAATGAGTTTTAGAGGAGGAAAATATGTTTTCAAATAAGGGAATGTATATTATAGCTTTTTAAATTCCATTCATTCAGAGAAAGTGAATAAACAGGGATAAAAGACCTTGAGCAAGACTCTTTTTCATGTCTATTTAAATAAGAACTTGATTCAATTTGTGGTACTATTAAATAGGAATACAATATTAAATAGCTTAAAATTTATAGTGGTATTTCTTACATCCAAATATGTGAAAAGAATTTTATATAATTTATTATGGCTTATACTGAGGTGGCTCTGAAATTATTAATTGTGAACACTGTCTAATACTTTTCCCTAAAATATTAATAAATGTATACTTATATATTCTTAAAAATTCAAATATTATATTAAAATAATGTTCATATTACCATTTAAAGATCTAGAATGTAATTTCCCAGCCTTGATTTTAATTCGATTATATGAAAGCTGAAAATATAAGATTATAACACTTTTTTTTAGATTGTGGTTATTTTTTAAAAAGTCATTCACCTGTTGAATCATTCCGTAGATATATAGTGGCACATTCCAAGTTGTGGTCACGTGGTTCCAGCCTCCATTAGACTTATAGTCTAGTGCAGGAAAGGTTAAGTAAACTGAAGCTTAAAATGCACGATAATAAGTGCTGTGATGGGGTTGGTACAGCGTATTATAATCACACACTGCAGGATCCTCTTATTTGAATTTGGTGGGGGGGCTGGTCAGAGAGAGTTCCCAGGGAAAGTGATATGGAAGGTGATACCTGAAGTATTAGTAGAATTCAGCCAAGCAAAGAGATGGAGAAGAATCTTTCAGTCACAGTGAGCATAATACGTGAAAGTATGGAGACAAAAGAGGATGTGGTGTTCTTCGAAGAAGAGAAATTAAATTTGACTAAAAGTTAGAATTCTTAAAAGATAAAACAGGGACTGGGGACAATAAATAAGACTGAGGCGGTAAGCTGTGGTTGTACCATGGAAGCATGACCATCCTTCTAAGAGCATTGGGATTCTGTAGTAAGGTTTTAAATAAGGAAGCTGCGTGGTCAGGTTCACATTTTAGAAAAGTCATTTCACTGTGAAGAAAAGATCACAGTTAGGTGAGAGCCGAAGTCTAGAGGCTGAGGGACTCTTTTGGAATCTGCTATAGTGATTCCAGATGATACATGATGCTGGCCTCAACTAGAATAGCACTAAGTGTTGATGGAGAGAAGTAGCTGGAATCATCAGTTTTTTAAAAGATTAAATTGAGAGAGCCTCACAGCTGTTTGGAAGTAGAGGAGGGTGAGGATATGAGGTCAGAGAAGCTAATTAGATTTCTGGAATCTGCAGCAGTGGTGGCTGGTTCCACTTCCAAAGATAGAAAACACAGAAGTTTGCAAGTGAAGGTAGTGAGATCATTTGGGCGCATAGAAAGTTTTATGTTTCTGTAGGACTCTAAATGAAATGGCTAGCAGAAATTTGGGCCTGTGGATTTTGAAGCTCAGTAATGAGATGTGACCTAGAGGTATAAAGTTTAGAACTTTTGTCAGGTAGATGGTAATTGAGCATTTGGGAATGGATGATATTACCCAAGGAAGATGTTGAAGAGATTCTCAAACTTTGGGGTCAGATGAATTACCCAGGAGGTGTGATAAAATTCAGAATCCTGGGTACCAACTCCAGAGTCTTACTGAGTAGGTATAGGATGTAGCTCACAAATCTACATGCTTGACAAATAGAGTCCCTTACCATGATTTTGACGCAGATGATCCTCTGACCCCACTGTCAAGGAAGAGGAAAAGTGGATCTTGCATAGGAGCCTAAGTAGTATCAGCACATAAAAGATGGACAGAGGAGGAGGAACCCAGAAAGAAGGCTGGTGAAGAAGTAACCATAGGTGTGGAAGGAAAATTAAAAGTATAAAATATCACTAATTACATGGAAAGAGAATCAGTATAAGAGAAGGAATCATCGACAGGGTCAGAAGTGTTGAGACAGGAAGTAAAGATGAAGGCTGGAATACACCTACTACATGTAACAAAAAGGAGGTCATAACAAAGTTGGCAAGAATAGTTTCAGTAGAATAATGTGGGCTGAAGCCAGATTGCAGTGGGTTGAGGGTTGAATATCATATGAGCATGAAGAGACATGAAGCAGAGACAAAATCTTTTAAAAGAAGTTAGAAGGGATGGAGGTTGCTACAGCAGGATATGGGTAGGGGTGAATGTTTTAGGAAGGAAACAGCGTGAGTCAAAGTCTTACCTCACCCTTGGCCTGCTCTTATCTCTAATTTTTTTGGAGCTTCTCATCTTACCAACTTATGAATGGATGTATTATACAATTCAGCAATAAAAAGAATGGGTTGTGTGTTAAGTTTATGTTGAAATTTCTAAGAAACTACCAAATACTTTTCCAAAGAGCTGTTCTGTTTTACATTTGGATATTGGGGAGCAAATTAAGATGCTGCTTTGTGTTTTGTGCATTATGGTTATGCCAAAAAATGCTGAAATATGCCTGAATATTAGCCTGACCCCTAGTGGTGGTCCACATCCATGGGGCTAAACGTGGAACTGAGTTTTTTCTACCCTTTCCATCACATGAGCTGCCACTCCACTCCATCCTTTCTTGCAAACACATAACAGTAGAGAGATGGTGTAAATATGCCCAAACAAATTTAGATGGTGTACTGTGGGGTCCAGTGGGGCAGAAGGATGGAAGTCCTTACATCCTGCTACCTGCTTGAGATCAATATCTGCTATCATAGCTTAAGCATCACCACCATCCGGGGGACTTTGAGAACAATATTGAACTTCATTTAAGCTCAATTTCCTCATATTTACAACGAGGATTATAGTAATACCTACCTTAGAGTGATGTTAGGATGATTAAATGAGATTGTGTATGTAAAGCGCCTAACACAGTTCAACCCAGAGTTGACATTCACGAAAGAGCAGGTGTTCATGTTTCATAACGATAAAAACAATCAATAATGTAGTCAAATACTACAATGAAATTTTATTCATGATATTTTTTTTCTGGTTCTCATTTGCTTGCATTCCACGTTAATGTTCTCTATTTCAATTGGAACCTCTTTAAATTTAGGACTAGGTTTTATTTGATAAGGATAAAAGCCACAACCATACCAACAATAACATCCTCTATTATTTTAGAGTAACTATATATCAAGACATTGCTAAAATATTTCTTATGTAAAATTTAATGCTGAAACAGTTTTATGAGGTAGGCAAAGATCTCAGATGGTCTATGTTAAAGATTTTCATCTGTATCTTTTTCACCCAGACCCCACATCTTGACTCCTTGATGTGCTGGCCCTGCCAGTGGCAATGATAATATCCGTTACAGCTGGTTGATACAAGAAATACAAAGATTATGTACAAAGTATTGATATTGATACTGATATTGATAAAGCTAGCTTTCTTCTCTTTGAGCTTTGCCGTTCTAGAGAGCTAGCTGTCACCGAGAAAAAAAGCCACCTCTTATTTAACGCTTGAGAAAGAAAAACAGAAACAAAAACAGAAACAAAAACAGAAACAAAAACAGAAACAGAAACAAAAACAGAATGAACAAAAATCCATTTGCTTCCAGCCCAAATCCAGCCCAGCGATACTAGGGCTGACTGTTGTTATTTTTAATTATTATGTTTCCAGGTATTTTTCCCCTGCACTCAACCGACTGATTAATAACCACATAATTTCTCTTTAACAATGACTTCTTCAGCTTATGTCAGAACAAATAATGAACATCCAGAACTATAAAGGACAAACCAGAACATTAATCCTTATGTCCCTTATTCATTGGCCAACAAACTTACTAGGCCTCTTACTGAACTGATTTGAGCCCCTATGCAACTTTCAATAACCTTAGGCACAGTGGTCCCTTTATGAGCAGGCACTGTGATCACTGGCTTCTGCCATAAAGCAAAAGCATCTGTAGGCCGCTTTCTATCACCTGGGGCACCAATCCCTCTTATCCCTATGCTAGTAATTATTGAAACTATTAGCTTATTTATCCAACCAATAGCCCTAGCCCTATGACTAACAGACAGTATCACAGCCGGTCACCTGTTAATTCACCTAATCAGAGGAGCATCCCTTTCCCTATTAAGCATGAATCCTCCCACAGCCCTTATTCTATTTATTAGTCTTGTTCTTCTCACTTTTCTCGAATATGCAGTAGCCCTTATTCAAGCTTACGTGCTCATCCTGTGAGCCTCTACCTACACAATGACACGTAATGACTCACCAAACCCATGCGTATCATATAGTAAATCCTCGTCCCTGACCTCTTACAGGAGCCCTCTTAGCCCTTCTCTTAACATCCCATCTAGTCATATGATTCCATTTTAACTCAACTTTTTTATTATCCTTGGGCTGATTAACTAGTATGTTAACAATATGTCAGTGATGATGAGACATCACCAGGGAAAGCACTTTTCAAGGCCATCACACACCAGTTTCATTCAAAAAGGATGTTGATATGGCATAATTCTGTTTATTATTTCAGAGGTTCTCTTTTTTACAGGCTTCTTCTGAGGTTTTCATCACTCAAGTCTTGCCCTTACACTTGAACTAGGTGGTTGCTAACCACCAACAGGCATTCACCCCCTAAATCCATTAGAAGTACCACTTTTCAACACCTGTCTTACTGGCCTCTGGAGTACCTATTACCTAAGCTCACAACAGCTTGATAGAAGGAAACTGTAAGCATATTCCTCAAGCTCTTTTTATTACAATCTCCCTAGTTTACTTTACACTACTGCAAGCCTCAGAATATTATGAAACAGCTTTTACAATCTCAGATGGAGTACACAGGTCAACAGTCTTCATAACCAAAGGTTTCCATGGCCTACACGTGATCATTGGCTCTACTTTTCCTCATTGTCTGCTGCCTGTGCCAACTACAGTTTCAACTCATTTCAGATTTGAAGCCACTGCCTGATACACTTTGTAGACATAGTATGGCTGTTTCTATACATCCCCATTTATTGATGAGGGTCTATTCTGTTTTTTCTTTTATTGGGGTACAGTTGTTTTACAATGTTGTGTTAGTTTCTACTGTACAGTGAAATGGAGTTGAGGGTGTGTTCTTTTCGTATCAATTAGTACAGTTGTCTTCCAGTCAATTAGTTTGGGTACAATCTGAAAAGAATAATAAACCTTATAGCATTAACCACAAACATAGTACTAGCTTCACTACTTGTACTTAGCGAATTCTGACTTCCCCTACTAAAGACAGATACAGAAGAATCAAGTCCTTACAAATGCGGATTTGACCCCATAGGATTTTCCGTAAAGATTTTCCTGGTAGCCGTTACACTTCTCCCCTTGATCTAGAGAAATTGCCCCCCTTCTGCCCCTGCCCTGAGCAGTCCAAACTAGCAACCTAAAAAAATACTCATCATAGCACTAATCCTGATCTCACTACTAGCAATAAGTATACCCTGTGAGTGAACTCAAAAGTGATCAGAATGACACAAATATGATAATTAGTTTAAATGAAAACAAATGATTTTGTCTCGTTAAACTATGATTAAATTCATAATTACCGAGTATCTTTTGTCTACATAAATATTATTCCAGCATTCACAGTTTCCCTTATAGGGCTATTAATATATCGATTTCACTTAATATCTCCTCTACTATGTCAAGAAGAAATAATATTATCATTATTCATTATAGCAACCCTAATAATTCTAAATGTCCATTTCACTCTAGCTAGCATAATACTCATCATCTAACTACTATTCACAGCCTGAAAAGCTGCACTAGGTTATCCCTGCTAGGAATATTATCAAACACCTATGGCATTGATTGCATACAAAATACAAACCTTCTCCAGTGTTAAAAATTACTGTTCTAACTATTATATTCATGCCACTAACATGTTTATCAAAAAGCAATATAATTTGAATTCGCACCACAACCTACAGCATACTAATTAGTTTTGTTAGTCTTTGCCTTTCTAACAACAGCCTTAACTTTAATCTTCTCTGACCCTCTGTCAGCACCTTCACCAACTCGAACTACATGACTCTTACCACTAACACTCAGAGCTAGGCAATTCCAGCTACCTAAAGAATCACTGGCTTGGGAAAAAAGCAAACAAACTGTCTATTACTATATTAATCATACTACATATATTCTTAATCTTAACATTCAAGGCGACGGAACTGATTCCATTCTACATCTTATTTGAAGCAACACTAGTCCCAACATTAGTTATTATAACTTGATGAGGAAACCAAACAGAACGGCTTAATGCAGGACTCTACTTTTTTATTTTACTCACTAGTGGCATCCCTTCCACTTCTAGTTGCACTAATATCTATCCAAAATACTACAGGCTCACTAAACTTTTTAACAATGCAGTACTGAGCCCAAACAATATCTAACTCTTGATCCCATATTTTCACATGATTAGTGTGTAAAATGGCTTTTATAGTAAAAATACCCCTTTATGGATTACACCTATGATGTCAAAAATGCACGTAGAAGCCCTTATCGCCTGATCTATGATTCTTGCAGCCCTACTACGCAAACTTGGTGGCTACGAATCACAATAATCCTGAAACCCATAGCAAAGTATATAAGGTACCCATTCCTTATATTGTCCTTCTAAGGAGTAATTATAATTATAATCTGCTTGCACCAGACAGACTTAAAATAGCTCATCACATGCTCCTTCGTTAAGCACGTGTCACTTGTCATAGTAGCTCTTCTTACCCAAACACCTTCAAGTTCTATAGGAACTACGGCCCTAATAATCACCCACAGCCTCACATCATCTATATTATTTTGCCTGGCAAATTCAAATTATCAGCGTATTCATAGCTGAAACATAATTTTAGTCCATGGTCTACAAACATTTCTTCCACTAATGGCAACATGATGACTACTAGTAAATCTTACAGACCTAGCCCTGCCCCCAACAATCAACCAACTTAATCAGAGAACTATTTGTAGTAATATCATCTTTCTTCTAGTCCAATATCACCATTATCCTCATAGGGGCTAAGACAGTCATTACTGCCCTATACACTCTCTCTGTATTAATTATAACACAACGAGGTAAATATATGTATCATATCAACAATGTCAAACCACCATTTACATGAGAAAACACCCTCATAACTCTTGACCTATTACCCCTTCTGCTCCTATAACTCAACCCAAAATTATTTTGGGACCTAGTTACTGAAATAGAGTTTAACAAAAACGTTAGGCTGTGAAGTAAAAGAAGCTTAAATCTCCTTTTTACTGAAAAGCTTAGCCTTTTCTCGGGTGAGCCTCCTCACTCTGGAAAGCTAGCTCTTACCCAAAGCCAGCTACCGCTTATTTACCCCTGAGAAACAAAAACAGAATGAGAGAAAATCTGTTTGCCTCTTTCATTTCCGCAAAGATAATAGGGCGCCTGTTGTTTATTTTATTTTTTTTAATTAATTAATTTAGTTATTTATCTTTGGCTGTGTTGGGTCTGCGTTGCTGCACGCAGGCTTTCTCTAGTTGTGGCAAGCCGGGGTTACTCTTTGTTGCGGTGCGTGGGTTTCTCATTGCGGTGGCTTCTCTTGTTGTGGAGCACGGGCTTCAGGCTTGTGGGCTTCACTAGTTGTGGCTCGCGGGCTCTAGAGCGCAGGCTCAGTAGTTGTGGCACACGGGCTTAGTTGCTCTGCAGCATGTGGGATCTTCCCAGACCAGGGCTCGAACCCCTGTCCCCTGCATTGGCAGGCGGATTCTTAACCACTGCACCACCAGGGAGGTCTTGTTGTTGTTGTTTTAATTAATCTGTTTCTGAGCATTTTATTCACATCCAACCAACTCAGCAACCTCCTCAATGAGGAGAAATGCGGGCATCTGTGACCTCCTCAGACTCAGTATCTCACGAGCGTCTGTTACTCTGGAGAAGAGAAGACACAACACCAGGAATGGCCAGTACCTGATGATTATTCCAATCAGCCATTTGGCAATTTAAGATAGTTGCATTCTTTTTCCCACCCCACCCTAAGTACATTTATTTCCTTTTTTTTTCACTGTAATAGCTGAGTTTCACCCTGAAATAGTCAAAGGATTCTATTCACATTTTGTCCTTGTAGATTAATGATAGTGTTAAGACACACAGTTCCTTCATGGAAAATAAGAAAGCGTCTTCTTGGCCACATGTGATTAGCACCATCCAGACTTCTGCCTCACATGCCTGGTGAGGCGTGCATTCTCTTCAGTATCCAGTTGTTTTTCAAGAGAGATGTGTAAATTAAAGTAGTGACAATGATGTTAACATATGTGTTAGGCAACAAAAGAGATGGCGCTGATGCAGATGGTGTTACAAGTTTTATTTTCAACTTGGGTCTGCATTTGGAAAATATTTCTACTATTTCCTTCAGTGTCATCAATTTTAATGGCTTCTATTCCATCTAATTTTTAAGCTGTAAATATATTCTAGTATTTGAAAAGGAAATCAAAACGATCCTTTGTAACAGAGGCTGAACCTAGTTTGTTTTCTCAGCAAAATTAGTCTTCAGTTTATATGTATCTAAATGCTGGACTATGAGTTCCCAAATCCATCATTTATCCTAGAATTCTTCAGTTAATAAAAACCAATGTGAGAATAAATTTGTCTCATATGATTATTAAAAAACCTCTGAGCAAGCATTTAAATATTAGGAGATTTCATATAAAAATCTTCGTTTGGGCTTCTCTGACAAATCAATGGTTTCGAAATGCTTTCAGAGACCTGAGTAGGACCCTGGACAAGTAATACACACTAACACTCTCCTATCAGCCTGAGAGCCCCTGGACACTTTTGACTTTTGCTTAATATCAGTGGATATTTAGTCTACTGAAATATTTTAATCCATCTTTCCCTGTAGAAAGTTGAACCTAAATTTAAAGGGGCTTTTCTAATGCAGTTCAAGCCAACAGGTATAATTCATTTTAAAGGTAATTTTAGGACTAGCTTAAAAGTGTCTAGGCAAACATTTATTTAATTTCCTATGTTTCTGTAGAAATGATAATACCTAACAAATATTACTTACTCTTTGTCACATGCTGTGGTTTACATATCTCATATTTTAATTCTTACAACAAGCCTTAAGGTAGGTGCTAAATGCTATTATTAGTTTAACAAGGACAACCTGAACCTTCAAGAGGTATGTACGTTGCCCAAGGTCTCAAAGCTTGCAAGGGGTTGAGCTGGGAAAATCTTTTCTCTAAAATTCATGTTCTTAACCACTCACTGTCGTACTCTGACATATATATTCTAAACTATTTTTAAATGTATCTTTAAAAATAATTTAAATATGGATACTTTAAAACAAATATATAAATAGGGATATTTATATAAAGAAACATTTATCCTCGTTCTGAATTAAAGGCTCCAGATACTCTCTGCTCCCTATGCCCCCTTTTAGGTCACAAAGGGACCTTTATGAATTGTCCACCAAAGGGGTCAGGGTTTGAATTCTCCCTTAGTCTTTTCCTTTTTTCCCTGTTGTAAATGAATTATGTATATGCCCTGAAGTAATTAGCAAAGACGCTGTTGTTCAGGTGAATTTTAAACTAATTAATCTGACCTAATTCCTGTCAAGAATAATTAGGAGAAAATATGTCCTCCCTGAGCTGCTCTTTCAAGCTAAGATGCTAAAGCACGATGTCTCCTGTGTGTGCACTGCATGTGCACTGCGTGGGCACTGTGCTAAAAGTGAGAGGGCTATTTACTTAATGGTTTTAGAGGAAATGCTAAAATGATACCTCTTCAATTGCCACCTGGGCATCAGCTCTTCAGTTTCTATATCTGAATAAAAGCAAGAAGCTGAACTAACGACAGGGATTCTGACATGAGTGATATCAGTGACTCCTTAAGATATTGCGATTTGCAATTAAAACTTAAAAACTAGTCCCTCCTCTTCCAAAAGGCTTTTGAATGAAGTCGCCTGCCCCATTTCACAGCCTGTTAATTTTCTTAACATAAAAGCTATTCAACTGCCCCATCCCCTACCTGTCCTTTTTTAAATGTTTAGCGTCCTTAGTAATCTAATTAACTGGTGACATTTCTCATGTAATAACCAAGTCCTAAGCAGTATGTTTCGAGAAAGATATTTTAGGAAAAGTCAATAAGCAAGCTTTACCCACAGATGCAGTTTTTCAAGAAGGGGAGATAACCTCTGGTTGCAATGACGGCAGGTTTGAATATGATGACGTTTGCTGTCCATGATTGCCTGGAGCCCTAACCACTGCTCTGTCATTGTATAGCAACCTCTCTGCACGCCCTCTAACCTTGCCTTCTAATATATTAAGGGGCTTGTGGAAGAGGAGACCACTGGAGAACTTATATCTCACATCGCCACACAGTTCAGAGTTAATAATTTCCTTATTAAACCTATGAACCCTTCATGTTTTGTAGTCCTGCCTGTCCAACCCCCTTCTAAGTTAGTTTCTAGGCAACCAATAAACATTGAATTACATTAAGCTCCTTATTTCAAGGCTGCAGTTCAGGATTTTGCTGCATATTTGTTGGCTCATTTATGGAGACTGCAGCATAATATTCATTAATTCTGTTTAATCTTCAGTACTTCAGTGATTTGATTCTCAACCACATTACCTATACCAGTTTGTCCATGTTTAAACCACCCCAGTGCTGTGATGCTGTTCTATATGTTGATTACCCCAAGGTTCTGTGAGCTCTAGTCTGGAATCACAGAGGCAGATTATCCACCATTTCCAGTTCTTGGTGATCATTCAGCACTTGAAGGTAACCTATTAGAAAATTAAAAATTTCAGCTTCTGTCTTGAATGGCCAACATATCTATAGCAGACTTTTAATAAGAAAGAACGTGCAGTTTAGGAATAGTCTGAAAAGGTAATAAGCATTTGCAAAAAGAAGGACGTTGTTTGCTTTGACAAATTAAGGTTTTGATGTGAAAGAGAGGTTCTTGGAAATATCCCTTTATTGATATGAATCAAGGAACTGAGGTTTTAATTTCAAATTTACCCAGCACTATGTGAGAACGAATATTAATCTTCCAGCAGAACTGTTCTGTTTTGAATGTTGAATGTTTTGGGACATTCTCTAAAACACTCTTGCAAGTACTCTCTCTCTTTCTCTTTGTCAAGAGAGACAAAGTGAGTGTGTATGTGTGTGTGTGTACATCTGTGTCTTCACAACCAAACAAAAACATAAATTAAATGTTTGTTTACTCTCTAGTTTCATAACGTAAAGTAATCACTGATATTGGTCACACTGAAGGGGGCTTGGAAAGGAGAGAAGTGAAATCCTTTCAAATGCCAATTCAACCTTTCCTTCACCTGCTTTCTGGTGGGGAAGGGTGTATAAGGCTGGGTGAAAAAAGTCAATTGAATAGTTTTTGCAGGCTCAACCAAACTGTAATAGTTAATAATAGTTTTACTGGCAGGGTCTGGAACGGGGGTGCTCCTGTGTGTCGCTGCTGATGGAGGCTCTGCCAGGCTGTCTCACTGTGCCCCATCACTAGTGACACAGGAGCACCACTGTTCCAGACCCTGCCAGTAAAGCTACTATCCATCACTGAGAATTTGCGTGCATCTCTTCTAACAGCTAGTATTACTTTTCACTTCTAAAAGTACCGTGAGCCCTATGATAGGATAACTTCAATCAGTAGAACCACGAACACTCTTCACTGCCCGCCCCGCTGTGTGCCACATAGTACTGCAGATTCCAAGGATTCTACAGTCATTAAAACAAGAATGGGCCCTACCTCCATTCAGATGTTAAAGTAGCAGGGAAAACAGACATAAACTATTGTAGTGAGTCTATTAGTTATGCACATGTAAAGAAAGGCAAAATAGAAATTCAATGGCTATGGAACACATAGTAAGATCTAAACTACTCTAGCAATGATGAATATATTTTTTTTATTTATTAATGCTTATTTCCAAATGTTAGTTTGTACAAACATAAATCTGGATTTCATGTTACACTGAGGGAACTGTGTACAGAGGAGGCTAGTAGACTCAGTAGGTTAAACTGTTTCTTTTATATACATATATATATATTTATATATATGTATATATATTTATGTATGTATGTATGGCTGCGTTGGGTCTTCCTTGCTATGCGCAGGCTTTCTCTAGTTACAGCGAGCGGGGGCTGCTCTTCGTTGTGGTGTGTGTGCTTCTCATTGCGGTGGCTTCTCTTGTTGCGCAGCACGGGCTCTAGGTGCACGGGCTTCAGCAGTTGTGGCTCGCGGGCTCTAGGGCGCAGGCTCGGTAGTTGTGGTGCATGCGCTTAGTTGCTCCGCGGCATGTGGGATCTTCCTGGACCAGGGATGGAACCCATGTCCCCTGCATTAGCAGGCGGATTCTTAACCGCTGTGCCACCAGGGAAGTCCCTAAACTGTTTCTTAAAATAGGTGTTTTATTTTTTTTCCTTTGAGCTATCAGGGTACTTAGAAAACATTTCACCTAATGCTTCTCCAGGTAAGGAGAAATGTCTTATCCAAACTAATAATACCATCTTTTTTAATGAATGGAATATTTAGTGTATGTTAGGAACTATGTTATTCTCTACTTTTAACCAATTTTTATTGTGAAATTTAGTATCCTTAAGGATGAGTCTATAATAAAAGATATGTAGGTCACTGATTTATCAAAAAAAAAAAAGAAAAAAGACACATGTAATGCCACTCAGGTCAAAAAATGGATAATTGCTTGCTTCCCAGATTTGCTGAGCAGCCCAGCCCACTTCTGACTCCATTCCTTCCCCCCTCCCTACTGCCCTTCTTCTGAGGGTCATGATTATTATTTAGCTTTTCTTTATAGTTTTACCACATTCACATGCATGCAAAAATGATGTTTTTAGGGCTTCCCTGGTGGCGCAGTGGTTGGGGGTCTGTCTGCCGTTGAGGGGGGGGGATCCCACATGCCGCAGAGCAGCTGGGCCCGTGAGCCATGGCCGCTGAGCCTGCGCGTCCAGAGCCTGTGCTCCACAACGGGAGAGGCCACAGCAGTGAGAGGCCCGTGTACCGCAAAAAAAAAAAAAAAAAAAAAAAAAAAAAATGATGTTTTTAAATGTACTTTTAACTTCAGATAAACTGAATTGTAGTAGTGTATATGCCTTTATGTGTGTCTTCTTTCACACAACTCAATATTTGTGATAGTAATTCATGTTCTTTTTTGTAGCATTACCTTGGTCATTTTCATTCTATTGTATGAATGTATCACAATTTATTCTACTGTAAGTATTCTAAAATTAATCCATTTTAGAATAAATGGCGTTTGTTCGTCTGACGGATATGAATAGCATAACTCTAAATAGTCTTGTGCTTGTTTCTTGGAACACATGTGCATATATTTCTATCTCCTAATTCTCAAAATTTGGTGCTATGCTATATCCCACACTCATGTTTCTGTAGAATTCAAAGATATTCTTATGAAAGAAAGTTGGAAAGGAAGACAGGCTGCGGTAACATAATAGAACCAGATGTACTGAATTGGTTGCCTGATTGCAGTCTCACAGATTTTTGGTTCAGTATCTAATGGGTTAGGCTGAGTTCCTTCACGTGTCATTGAAACAAATGAAGAGAAGAAGTAAGTGATCAGTGTCCTCTTTATCGTTACTAATTCTTTGTTTAACCCTTGGTAACATGGGTGAGATGCGATGCCTTCCTGCTCCTACGCTTGGTTCAACCATTGTTATTGCATTATTTCTGTTCTTTTGTCTAGCTAAGTTGTTCCCATCACAGAATATGCTGTTCCCTTTGCCTGAAATATGTTCTTTTTGTAAAACTTTGGTCGCATGGCTAGCTCCTTTTGTTATTGAGGTAAAGCTGACATATAATGTTAGTTGCAAGTGTATGACCTAATAGTTCAGTATTTGTATATACCGCTAAGTGATCACCACAATAAGTCTAGTTACCCTCTGTCACCTTACACAGTTACAAACAATTTTTTTTTTCTTGTGATAAGAACTTCTAAGATTTACTATCTTAGCTTCTTTCAAATATGGAACTCCTCCCTTCCTTCTCAGGATCATTTCATCTGAACTCGGAAATCTTCTTTGATAGTCCCACTGCCCCCGTCACTCTCTATTACATTTACCCCTTATAATTGCTGTTAGATAACTCATCTCTTCAATGGTTATCTTGTTTATAGTTTATTCTTTTTTTCTGGTCCCTCCTTTCCCTGCCTTCCAGAAATATAAGCACCAGGAATCTCATTTCTTTTGTAGAACAAGTTAGCTACAGTATGTGGAACAACACCAGTTCATAATAGGTGCTCAATAAATGTCTAATGAATAAATGGAAGAAAGGAAGGTAGAGGTTTGGAAGGAGGCCAAGCAGTAAAGAGACTATTTGCATGTTTCAAAAATGCTATAATTCTTCATGACAGGTGTAAAAGAGGAGATTTGTGGATTCAGATCTTATAAGGAGACTAAGCAATCAAAGATACCAAACCATTGAAGGTTAGAAGGAAGCAGGGAGCTCAGCGTTTCCACACAGTGAGGCAGACTGAAAGCAATAAGGGAAACCAAAAGCCCAGGACGGTGTGTGACTGTCATTCCAATGTTCTGTATATCTCTTTGCCAAGCTATACATACATGAATTCCTAACAGTCTGACTAATGTTCATCTCAAAGAAAGAATCTGAGTCAAAGTGACCTCAGGGTTACTAGCCATGGAAACAGAGGAGGGAGAGTGTGGTCATTAGATGCTGTTGTCAAAGAACAAAGGAGGGACAAAAAATAGAAGTCTGGTGCTCTCCCACATTGATTTGGAGGAAATTGGCTGACATACAATGTGAGCAAGGCAATTGGGTAACCCTGGGAGAATGAGTCGTCTTGGCAGGCTCTGCAAAAGTGCTTGCTTGTGTCAATCATCACTGTAATGACAGATACCAAGCGTCAATATTTACAAGGGTCCACTAGGATGAGTAGTAAGATGAGGCTAGGAGTGGTCCCCAGGAAATCACAGAGCCGTGAGGCTCATAGAAGAGATATAAATTCCAGGAGTTGACCAAACTGTTAGCTATAAAGTAAATGTATATTAACACATGAAGAAAAGAGAGCCAAGTACTACTGTAGGCAGGTCCAATAGGAATGTAATATAATACTTGTGGTTACAGACAGGGAAAATGTTTAAATGTCTGTAGTGTCAGACTGCCATATATTAACTCTTTAGTTAAACACGGTTTCTACCCATTTAGGCTATTTTCCTTCCGTGCCAAAGATGGCAACTTTCATTTTACCATGTTAGTGAGTAAGGGAAATGACTCATTTTACAGACAACTTGGCAAGACTATAAGTAAGAAAAGGAGGGCATGAACTGTGTCCTGTAGGTAACAAAATGTTTTTCTAAAGTCATTGCTGGGGAACTAGTAAAACATTACAACCCAGGAAGTCCAGGTAAATTATATGAGAGAGTAGTCAGTAGATGTCACAGGGGAAAAATACAAGCATTTCCGAGAGGAAAAATAAAAGGCTTTGATGTGATATCTCTGACACCTAAGTGGAGCAGAGAATCTGAGGCAGAGATCCATGCCTCTCATTTGTGAGAGCTCGAATAGGGAGGGTTGTGCTGAGTAATTTTGCTTGGCAATGAACTTAATACCTCCCTCCTCTTCCCCCAATTAAAAAAAAAAAAAAAAGCAAAATTAAACTAGGTAACAGAGCTAGATCATCACCCTCCTAAAGCCGACTCAGCATTCCACAGCATTTATTTATCAAAATCCAAGAACTAGGCTATAAAATGTGGAGTTCATTTTGCCACCTTGCATAAGGAGCTTCAGCTTCTCATTTCTCTTACCTTGTGATGAGGAGGCCTTGAATGGGTCGTTCCTGAGGACCAAAGAGACCCAAAGAGTGATAATGGCATCCCAACCTTGACCTCTGTCTCCCCTAAGAACTGCCAAGCCCTGTGGGCCTTGAGGATTTTTCTGTTTCTCCCCCAGTCTCTAGGAACAAAGGTGTGATTGACTCTTTCAACTGAGTGACTCTAAAGGATCTGTAGAGAATGAACTCTTTCATTAAAGTAGCACAGGAAATCCCAATGCTAAGAGGAGAAGCCAGTCTCAGTACAACCCTATGAAACATATTATTTTCTAGTCTAGGGGTAAGGCAATGAAAATTCTCAGTTCCTGCCTCACTTAAAGGTAGTACAGGTCAGGACTTCCCTGGTGGTGCAATGGTTAAGAATCCGCCTACCCATGCAGGGGACATGGATTCGATCCCTGGTCCGGGAAGATGCCACATGCCACGGAGCAACTAAGCCCGTGCACCACAACTACTGAGCCTGTGCTCTAGAGCCCGTGGGCCACAACTACTGAGCCCACGTGCCACAACTGCTGAAGCCCACATACCTAGAGCCCATGCTCCTCAACAAGAGAAGCCACTGCAATCAGCAGCCCGTGCACTGCAAGGCAGAGTAGCTCCCACTCGCCCCAACTAGGGAAAGCCCGCCCGCAGCAACGAAGACCCAACGCAGCCAAAAATAAATAAATAAAATAAATTTCAAAAAATGTTAAGGGTGAAGCGTTTTTTTTTTTTTTTTTTTTTTAAAAAGGTAGTACAGGTCAGAGAATAATTGAATTTCAGAGCTGAAACGGATATTTCTGACTACCTACTGTAATCACCTCACCTTCCTGTTAAGGATATTACCAGGAAGGAGAAGTGACTTACACAGTTCATCCCATCATGCGCTTATGTAATGTCTCTTTACATAACACCAAACATACTTGTACCAGGCACTTCATTATTGGTTATACAGATAAAATGTGACTAAGACTTGATTCTTGCCCTCAGGAACTTGCTATCAATTGGGCAGTTAAGATGAGTAAACTGAGAAAGGCATTGCCATAGTACAAAAGAGGACAGTGTACACAGTGGTTAAGAGTACAGGCTGTGGGTTGAAGCTATCTGAGTTCAAACACAATACCACTGCTCACACGTTGGGTGGCCTTGGGCAACTGAGTTCACTTTACTATGCTTCAGTTTCCTTTTCCATGAAATGTTGATAACATTAGCATTTATCTTATAGGGTTACTTGATGATTAAGTGAGAAAATATATACTCAATGCTTAGTAAAATATTTAGTAGTAGTAATCAATCAATAAATGTATTATTATCAGTAGTAGGTATAATAGAGTAGTAACATCATCATTATTATTAGATTCCAGGTGTGGTAGTTAAAAAGAAAGCTTCCCAGCAGTGGGATTAATAGTCCATGATTATACTAAGATTTAGGAAGAGTGTTCTGGCAAAAGGGGTTAAACTGTTTTCTGGTTTCCTGGACTTTGACTTTCTGGAGCTTTCTGAATGCCAAGGTTTTGGCTAGAGCTGTAACTGAATTGCACACATAACTCTCATGCTCGTGATGATCCTGGGTTTATATGCCATGTGTTCCGGTAAATGGCAGTGAAGTTTATGAGGAAGAAACAGCTCTTTCTCTTTCATACAAAGGTGCAGTTTCAGTTGGAAGTGTGGCTTCCTAGGGTGTTTGTTCTTACCCCACTCACCCAAACACAGTGAACTATATGACAACAGGGTGTATATCACAGTATGTCATAGAGATGTAAGTTGGTAACATTTTATATCTTCCACTGTAGGCTGTAAGTATTCTGAGGTCTGGGATGTAGCAGTTATCTATTGCTGAGTAACAAACCACTCCAAAACTTAGTGACTGTTTTAGTGACTGAAACAACAGTAGTTATGGAATTTGCATTTCGGGCAGGGCTCTGTGGGGATGACTTGTTCTGCTCCATGCTTGACTTGAGGCTGAGATCCACTTTCTAGATGGCTCACTCATGTGGCTGGCAAGGTGGTGGTGGCTTTTGGTGGTGAACTCAACCAAAACTGGAGTACTCATTTCTTGCTGGCTGCTTATTTGGTTTTCCTTACAGCATGGCTACCGCCTCAGAGCAGTCAGACTACTTACATAGTAACTTACTGCCACTTGTGTGTGTCACAGAAGTACCAGGCAGAGACTGTGTGGCTTTGTAAATCTAGCTTCAGGAGTCAAATAACGTTACTTCTGCCATAGTTGCAAGTGCATCCACATTCAGGGGGAAAGAACATAGACCCTCATCCCTCTGTGGTGGAAATGTCAAAGTTACATGATGAGAGGGCCATGTGGGTATGACTCTGTTGAGAAACACAATCTGCCAAAAATGCCACTTCCGTTTTGCCCACCAGAGTGTCCAGACCAGTGGTGACACAACACGGGTACTTAATAAATATAGCTCTGAATGAATTATAGCACTGAATACATTGAGTGAATGAAAATAAATGAATAAATTAGTGTTGTTACCCCAGTTTCTGACCCTTTCTGAGTGACACGGATATTAGTATCAAACTTGGCTCCTGGCTTGAAATTTTGCTCTTCAATCTGGACACTTACTTTTGTATGTCTATAGTTGATGTTGGAGTCTTAAACTCCTTTGGGGAATAAGGAAACGATTACAAAGACAGAGCGGTAGTGCCTTTGAAGAAAAGTAATTTGAATAAATGAGGTAGAATTTGGTTGTAAAGATTTATCAAGTCGTCAAAGAGAGGAAAATAGTTCTGAAGGAGGAAAATAATTGATGCTGAGCCAGCGTGGTTGCGATGAAGGAAACAATATGATGACAAGAGATCGGGCAGCTTCTAGGGGAACAGCAGCCAAAAGAATCATCAGCAAAACTCTGTTTAATTAATGAACGGCAGCAGAAGAGGGTGTTCTAAACAGATTAGAGATAGCACTTGAGGCTGTGCCTCCTGGGAAATATTGGATGATTGAAGTACTTCTGTGTGTGATGTGATTAAAATAATCAACTAGAATGTTGAACATTGAATCATGAATTTAAAAGATTTTGTCTGCCTGTGTAAAGCAAACATAAGACAGTCATTTTTGATTAATCTTGGGGAATAGGGAAGACCACCAATATAATGGTTGTTTCCAGAAGTCATAGTGGAAATGTCTTATTCTTTGTCCATAGCAACCTGACATATTATTGTCCATCAAGATTTTAACTCTGTGCCCTTATTATAAAATATATTTGGAGCTGACAGTTGCAACTTGAACTGTGTAACTTAGGATAAAAGGTACAGATTGTAAATTTCTCCTCTGTATCATCCATGATTATTTTTATTTTTAATGGAAACGAAAGAGTGTGTAATCTTGTTAGTAAGTGCAACTCCTCAAACTTCAAAACAGAAAAAAAAATAGAATTTTGTTGATTATGTCACTCTTGATCATTTTGCCATTGTCAAGTGTTTCTTGGATTCTTCCAGAATGTTGACATTTACCCAACTTTGATTGAAGTTAAGGGAAAATTGTATTCCCTTTTTATTTCCTTTTTATCATCCTTTTCTAAAATTTTGTTATAGGAAAAGAGACACACAGGGATTTAGCTATCAGGCTTCTGAGTGTTATGAATTAACAAGAGAGCAGTATTATTCCCATATCTCTGATTCCTACTGTCGTGGTGGGAATGACCAATAATTACGTTTTTTTTTTCTTATTTCACTGTACTACAATAAATGCATGTTGCGGCTGAATGGGTTTGACAGAAAACATACTTTAAGTATGTGACTACATTTACAGTTATTTACATATTAATGGTATAGGATTTGGACATCATAATGTCATCACTGGCTTTAAAAAATACTTAGAATATTCTTTTAATTAAGTTTAGATTTGCTATGAGAGTTTTAAAATATAATTTGTGCCGAATTCTAAAGCTGAGTAGTCAAAGACATTATTTAAAAGTTCTCATAAACTTTAAATTATGCTTGAGTTGATGTTTCTTGCTAAGCAGAACATTAATTTGGTTTTGCTGTATATAAATATATCAAAATTAAAAAGTAAATATTTTCATCGGCTCTTTAGACACTCGGATTAAGGTATCTGAAGCAGGCTGGTCAGGAACCTTTGACCTAGTAGTGGAGTTTACAGATATGGCAAACCCCTAAGGCAGATTAAAAACATTGCATACAAAGACACAAGCTATGTCTTCAAAACACACCAAACGTCACTGCATAGTTTGTTAAGGTGATCATATAAGAGGGAGAAAAAATTCAGGTGGGGCTTTGGCTACACAGTGAGACACTGCCGCCCCAAGCTACAGTACTTCCACTTCTTTGTTCTCACTAGCTCCTCACTTCCCACCAGCACCTTTCAGTAGAGTCCTAATCGCCACTTATAATTAGATTTTTATTTGTGCCTTAACATGCTTAACGTCTGCCTCCCTCAGACAGGGGATACCCTTGATGGAAAGACTATGGGTAATTTGTGTTTCCCTCTGAATCCCTGGTACTTAGTATAGGACATCACATATAGTAGGCACTTCAGTTAATTTTTATTAAACGTTAAAAGATGCCATTTTGGGAAAGAGATTTCTCATTTAACCTTAATCAGAGCAGCATCAGGATTGGTCCCAGGCATAGATTTTAGAGCCTCAGTTTACATTCAGATATATGTGAAATCACCAGCACTGCCTTCTCTCAGGCAACAGTCTCACATGCGTTTAATTCAGGATCTGTTTTCTTTTTTTTTTTTTTAACATCTTTATTGGAGCATAATTGCACAATGGTGTGTTAGTTTCCGCTTTACAACAAAATGAATCAGTTATATATATACATATGTTCCCATATCTCTTCCCTCTTGCATCTCCTTCCCTCCCACCCTCCCTATCCCACCCCTCCAGCCGGTCACAAAGCACCGAGCTGATCTCCCTGTGCTATGCGGCTGCTTCCCACTAGCTATCTACCTTACGTTTGGTAGTGTATATATGTCCATGCCTCTCTCTCGCTTTGTCACAGCTTACCCTTCCCCCTCCCCGTTTCCTCAAGTCCATTCTCTAGTAGGTCTGTGTCTTTATTCCTGTCTTACCCCTAGGTTCTTCATGACATGTTTTTTTCTTAAATTCCAGATATATGTGTTAGCATACAGTATTTGTCTCTCTCTTTCTGACTTACTTGACTCTGTATAACAGACTCTAGGTCTATCCACCTCATTACAAATAGCTCAATTTCATTTCTTTTTATGGCTGAGTAATATTCCATAGTATATATGTGCCACATCTTCTTTATCCATTCATCCGATGATGAACACTTAGGTTGTTTCCATCTGTGGGCTATTGTAAATAGAGCTGCAATGAACATTGTGGTACATGGCTCTTTTTGAATTATGGTTTTCTCAGGATATATGCCCAGTAGTGGGATTGCTGGGTCATATGGTAGTTCTATTTGTAGTTTTTTAAGAAACCTCCATACTGTTCTCCACAGTGGCTGTCTCAGTTTACATTCCCACCAATGGTACAAGAGGATTCCCTCTTCTCCACACCCTCTCCAGCATTTATTGTTTGTAGATTTTGTGATGATGGCCATTCTGACCAGTGTGAGGTGATACCTCATTGTAGTTTTGATTTGCATTTCTCTAATGATTAGTGATGTTGAGCATTCTTTCATGTGTTTGTTGGCAGTCTGTATATCTTCTTTGGAGAAATGTCTGTTTAGGTCTTCTGGCCATTTTTGGATTGGGTTGTTTGTTTTTTTGTTATTGAGCTGCATGAGCTGCTTATAAATTTTGGAGATTAATTCTTTGTCAGTTGCTTCATTTGCAAATGTTTTCTCCCATTCTGAGGGTTGTCTTTTCGTCTTGTTTATGGTTTCCTTTGCTGTGCAAAAGCTTTGAAGTTTCATTAAGTCCCATTTGTTTATTTTTGTTTTTATTTCCATTTCTCTAGGAGGTGGGTCAAAAAGGATCTTGCTGTTATTTATGTCATAGAGTGTCCTGCCTATGTTTTCCTCTAAGAGTTTGATAGTTTCTGGCCTTACATTTAGGTCTTTAATCCATTTTGAGCTTATTTTTGTGTATGGTGTTAGGAAGTGATCTAATTTCATACTTTTACATGTACCTGTCCAGTTTTCCCAGCACCATTTATTGAAGAGGCTGTCCTTTCTCCACTGTACATTCCTGCCTCCTTTATCAAAGATAAGGTGACCATATGTGCATGGGTTTATCTCTGGGCTTTCTATCCTGTTCCATTGATCTATCTTTCTGTTTTTGTGGCAGTACCATACTGTCTTGATTACTGTAGCTTTGTAGTATAGTCTGAAGTCAGGGAGCCTGATTCCTCCAGCTCCGTTTTTCATTCTCAAGATTGCTTTGGCTATTCGGGGTCTTTTGTGTTTCCTTTCCATCTTATTTTTACATATGCCGTAGAGCTGTTACTCCTCTAGGTATCTTAAGGTGACTAGCGTGCTGTAAAGTCCTTGATAGAGTCTTGAGGCATCTGGTGGAAAGATATGACTAAAATCTTGCAAAAAAATAAATAAAATCTAGCAAACCACCTCATCTTTCAGTTAGTGGAATATCCCTCCAGGGTAAAGAGTAAACATTGGCTGGACCAGGTTGTCAGTCAAAAAAGAAGGAAAATGGCTTTTTCTGTCCACTTCATTTTTCTCTTTTTAGAGACTTTTGACTACAGTGGGTTTCTTTCTAATCCCTCTGTGCATGCCCTACAGCATCTGGTCTTGCAGTTTGTCCATTAAAGGCCTTCAGCAGTATTTGTGGACTTGGACTCAGTCCCTCTGTGTAGTCATTTGGTGGCAGGGCATGGTAGAGGTGGACAAAACAAGGAGAAATGGAGTTAGAACTTTGTGCTCTCCAACCTTGAGGATTTAGTGCTGACAGTAGCACTTTTGAGCTATGTAATCTTGGTCAAGTTGCTTGAACTCTCAAAGTCTTAGTTTCTTCATTTATAAAATAAGATTGCTGTGTTTGTTAAAATGATATAATCTTTGCAGAGCTCTTGGAAGAATGCCAGCACAGTGTATGAGGATATATGCATACCCTCCCACAGATAATAAATGGATATTTATTAGCAAATGCAAAATAAAATTTAACCCTTCTAAACAATCCCCTAAGCCTTCACAAACTTCAAAAACCAAAATAGTTATAGTATATTAACCCCCCATGGACTTTAGCATAAAAAGGTAAAAGATCAGATCTGGTTTGAACCAAGTCACAGAGCGTTTACCAATGACATCAAAAGAAGGATCCAAATCAGAAACCTTTGTTTCCTAAGATGTGGTATTACCCTGAACAGATTATGGAAAGACACTAGCATATTTACACCTCTCAGGAGTTTTTTAAAGGGTGCTTTAAAAGTGTCTTTTTCACAACATCTGTAACAGGAGAGAAGGTGAAACTCTCACAAGCTTAACAGGAGAAATAGATCAGAAACTTTTTTTTTTCT
Organism: Lagenorhynchus albirostris; assembly: GCF_949774975.1. Lineage (NCBI taxonomy): Eukaryota > Metazoa > Chordata > Mammalia > Artiodactyla > Delphinidae > Lagenorhynchus > Lagenorhynchus albirostris. The sequence goes on along the minus strand of NC_083104.1, from coordinate 9,989,694 downwards.
AAATAAAGATCTTATTTTCATGGTGCCTGGTCTCTCTGACCTAAATTGCAGTAATTCAGTGTGTGTGAAATTACCTTTTCTAGGACAGGAAGATCACAGCAAAAAAAGAGGAAAAAAATGGCAAGGGGAAAAGAATATACAATACAGACAAGAGTTTAGCTTGCCTGACAAAGACCCTGGGACTAATAAGAAACTAGTTATAACAAAGACAACTCAGAAAGGTAACTACTAATATGAAGGACTAGCAATTATCTTCACTGGGCAGCCATGTTCAGGGGGGTCAGGAGGTCTTTTAAGAACTAAAATAAAACAGTATTGAGCCCAAAGAATGGCATCTAATTGAGTTCTCTATTTCTGGGGCTTATTTTATTTTATTAAACTTTTTATCACTTTCAAGTTCATGGTGATGGCATAACAGATTTATTTCTGTAATTAAATTGATTATTATTTACCAGCAGAAGTAAAGCTGGCATAAAAGGACACACAGTCAGTAACATAGTTCAGAGTTTATGAATTATTACTTAGGACTGATGAATGGGATCATTATTTCTTTCCGTACAGGTTAGCGCATTGCGTCTCAGGTCTGAAGGCTGGAAGCAAATCAGAAAAGGCTAGTTACTAGCAATTTGTGACCATCCATGGTTTTTTTTTGCTCCTCCTCCTGGGCTTCAAAATAAGTCATAAAAATATCACAAACTAAAATCTTCTCTTTGTGCTGTGGTCAGCACTTGAACATTGTGAGTTACAGTCATAATATTATCACTGGCAGGTGTTATATTGTGGGTTGGATTTTGTTAACCAGGATTTGATGTGTGACAGCCTCCAGCTTGGTATTGGAGTTCCACATGTTAGGGGTGGGTGATATATGAACAGACAGGTTCTGAATGACTCAGCCTGATACAGGCTTGGCATTTTCACATGGCTGAAGAAACTTCTGGAAGATAATGACTTGATAACTCTAACACTCAAGGACCTTGGGATTATGACATCTAGAAGGATCTCTAATTGGGCTGAAAAGTATTATGAAGAGGTAATATAGTCTTCATGGCAGGAAAAAGGAATCAAAACAGGAATGCTAGGTCCAGCATCTACAATTAATCTCTGCTGAGTTTTTACAATCCATGTTACATCCTTTGAGTAAGTATGTTTAAGTGATACTGCTCACAAAATTTACCCAAATCAACCAAATTTAGTATAAGAGTGAAGGATAAAAGAACATTCAGTTTGAAAATCTTAATAAGCCCCTAGCAAACTGTGTATAGAATAAGATCAAATATCTCTCTCCCTTTTTGGTAACAGCCATAAATTGGTGAGAGTAAACATTTTGAGCTTTATATAGGAAGAAGAATGAAGACAAGAACAGACCTATTGGCAATGCAGTCATTTAGCTAATACAGTCCCCATATCAGTTAGGATGGGTACAGTTACGTTGTGTTAACAAAATTCCTCAAAGCTCAGTGGCTCAGAACAACAAAGATCTTACTTGGGCCATAATCCATCTTGGGTCGTCAGGGGTCTCTGCTTCTCATTGTCTTCACTCAGGGATACAGGTTGGTGAACCCTCCACTACTTGGAATATTGTTTATCACCTTATCAGGTGCAAGAAAAAATAATGAATTGTGTGCCAACTCATAAAGGTTCCTGCTCACATAATATAGGCCTAAGCAAGTCACCTGCAGGCCCAACTTCAAATGCATATTTTTTAAGTAAAATATAATCGGCTTATAATATTATTTGAATTTCAGGTGTACAATATAGTGATTTGATATTTTTATAGACTACACACTATACAAAGTTATTATAAAATACTGACTATATTCCTTGTGCGCTACATTATATCCATGAGACTTATTTATTTTATAACTGCTAGTTTGTATCTCTTAATCCCCTTCATGTCTTTTGCCCCTGCCTACCCCTCTCCCCTGTGGTAACCAATATTTCCCTGTAATTATCTGTATTTCTGTTTCTGTTCTGTTGTATTCATTCAGTTGTTGGAATGGATGCATATATGTTTATATATACATATACATATACATATATATATATATATAATGGAATATTACTCAGCCATAAAAAAGAATTAGGTCTTGCCATTTTTGACAATATGGATGGACCTGGGTTGTTATGTATCTGGCACATAGAAGGCATAAGAGAAATATTTGTCAGTTTTTCATTTGTTTGTTTTTTACATGTCCATCTACCCTGGTATCTAGTGAGTTTAAGAGGTGAGAGAGTTCTGTTCTGTTTGTGTTGTATTGGTACTAAGCAATATGCCTCAGCAGTAGCATGCAGATAAATTTTTTTTTTTTGTGGTATGCAGGCCTCTCACTGTTGTGGCCTCTCCCGCTGCGGAGCACAGGCTCCGGACGCGCAGGCTCAGTGGCCATGGCTCACGGGCCCAGGTGCTCCGCGGCATGTGGGATCCTCCCAGACCAGGGCACGAACCCGTGTCCCCTGCATTGGCAGGTGGACTCTCAACCACTGCACCACCAGGGAAGCCCCGCAGATAAATATTTGATGAATGAGTAAATGAAAGGAATAGTAGGTTTTCACTAACTTGAGCTAATTATGAAGAATACAGGGCAAATCTGAATAACTGAAAAGGTTGAACTGAAATATGTTTTTCAAATAAATCATTTTATTTAAGTTTGCATAAATGTAACAAAGCTAACACTATCACCCAAAAGATATTCTTTCTCGAAATGTATACTTTACATGTAGAAATTTGCCTGTCCATTTGTGAAATGGAGTGAAGCTCTCAGAGATTATCCAATAAATCTGCTATTAAAAACTTATCCTTATCTTGGATCTTAAATAACTGTCATCCATCCTATTTTAGACGTTTTTGTAAATTTATTTATTTATTTGTTTATTTTTGGCTGTGTTGGGTCTTCTTTGCTGTGCATGGGCTTTCTCTAGTTGTGGCGAGCGAGGGCTACTCTTTGTTGCGGTGCGTGGGCTTCTCATTGTGGTGGCTTATCTTGTTGCAGAGCACAGGCTTTAGGTGCGTGGGCTTCAGTAGTTGTGGCACGTGGGCTCAGCAGTTGTGGCTTACAGGCTCTAGATCGCAGTCTCAGTAGTTGTGGCGCATGGGCTTAGCTGCTCCGCAGCATGTGGGATCTTCCCGAGTTAGGGCTCGAACCCGTACCCCCTGCATTGGCAGGTGGACTCCCAACCACTGCACCACCAGGGAAGTCCCTAGATGTTTTTAAACAGTTCAGAATGCTTAACCACATTGACCATCAGCTAGCAACTATACAGGTGGACTTGATTTGAATTTATTGTAGTTATCATATTTACATTTTGTCTTTAAGCTGCTGATTCACACATGCTTAAATGTAGTACTCTTAAATATTTATTACAATTCTCTTTTCAGTATACATTATTTTCAAAGTGTGTAAACTACTCATCCCTTCTTCAGCAAAACATTCAGATTCCAAGTCAAATAGTTATAATATTTTGTTGAGACATGCACAAAAACTTAAAATATAAGTGCAAATCTCAAAGCAAACACTCCCTTCAGATGATTCTCTTCCACCTCCACCTCATTTTATTTAAAGTTTCTTTGACATTCAGCAGATTTTAGGTGAAAACTCTGATTGTAGTATCTGACCAGCCTGGACCCTGTAGGGATGCATTGGTTTAGTATTATGGCGTGCTGAGATTTGTGTGTGTGGAATGGGAGAGGTGGGTGTGGGGAGGGAGGTTAATTTAGTACTTTTTATTTCCCTGTTGAAGAGCATTAAAAATCAAAAAAGCTGATATAAAAGGCATGTGAACTTGGTTTCTGTGGGATTGCCTGAAGCAAATAGCGCTGTTAGAATCCATAACCAGAATGTGACAACCTTTGCTCTCACCACCTTCGGAGAAGCAAACCTCAGCATTTTGACATATCTTAGGAACACCCAACTCTACATTATATTAAAGAGGAATTGATATTTTTACTGACTATCTCATGAAGACCCATGAAAGACAATCTATATCAGACACCATATGGCTAGACTTTATGAAGTTACCCAGATTTTCTTCCAGTTTCCTTTCTCTGTTTACCTCACGTCTACACAAAGAGTCCTTTTCTTTTTCCTTTCTCTGCAGCCTTTGCAGTCAGTGTAACTGGTTGCAGTTTTCTTTACCCTCCCATCTCTCTCCTCCCCAACATACACACCTAAATTAACATATTCACTCATTTACTCAACTATTATTTATTGAGTGACTACAAGTGCCAGACAGTTTCCGCAAGATGAACTATGTATTTAACAATGACTCTCAAATTCATGGTTTGTTTGACTAAAAAGCATTCATGTCATTCTCAGTAAATATTTACTGAGTGGTGGTCACAGAGCATTACCAGAGGTCATTCTCAGTAAATATTTACTGAGTGCTGGTCACAGAGCATTACTGGAGGAGGAAGAAATATTTATGATGCTAAGAAAAGGCAGCTTTCTTGGAGCTATGCAACTGATAGAAGGAAGTTTAGCATTATAAAAATAAAACCCAAATGGCCACTTTCGGCATTGGATACTTGTTTCTGGTCTGAGAGTAAAATTATACAGATTCAAGGTGTCAAAGGTAGATGAACTAAAGCCTAAGACTAAATAGGAATAATAGGAGGTCAGGGTTGGAATGGACCTAGAAGTTATAATGTCTCAAGACTTATTACATGTTTGAGAGACCTAAAAGGCACACAGAGAGAGGACAATATTCCAAGTCTTCATAAGTCTTTCCAGGTTTGGGACATGCAATCATGGCTTCTTTTTGATTATTTCAAAATCTGTTAACAATTTTTTCAATCACCTTTCCAAGGTTGAGCCCAAATATCAATTTTCCTTTTTCAGTAGAGCCTTCCCTAATCTTTCCCATCTCTCACAAAGCATTTTGAATGCGATGGTACTTTAATTATTATATTTATTATGCATTTGTTAGCTGAAAACAAAAATTCATGGTCCTGTTTGGCTTCATTCTTTAAGCTTCCAAATTTTGAACACTTTATGTACTAAGTATTGAGGCATTGTAATTTTATCCTTATACCTATCTTTGATGTATGCATTTACACCCCCATTTTACAGATGGAAACTGAGTTTCAGAGAGATCTAGTAACCTGAACAAGACCACAGAGCAAGGAGAGGTGTCACTTCTCAAACCTAAGTTCTTCAAATGGCAAAATTTGTTTGCTTTGTCATAATCTATACATATTTAACCAGTAACTGGGAAATGACTGGACATTGATATTTTATACATATGTATGCATATACATATATACACAGGAATAAGCACACACACATATAGTTATTGTATATAATTGACTTTTAATACTTAAATATAGGAGAGTTTATTAATGTAAACATCTAGCATTAATTTGTTTCATCTTTGCACATACTCTTCATTTCAAACAGGATATATGGTGCATCTTATCATTCTTTTTAGACGTTCAATATCTATACATTCTCCCTAGACTTAGGGATACCACCTACCTTATGAGGCAGAGCCTGCCCTTCACTATTGCAGCTAAAATATCCAAACGCTAGCTTTCCCAACTTACTTTTCAGCCAGGGGGAGGGAAGCCTGACTTTAGATATCATTCCTGGCCTGGATTGCCAACATCCTAGAAGTCCTGGAAGACACCTAACAGCCTCTTGATAAATCATGCTCCACTTATTTAACCAGAAAAGGTTTCTGTGGCATGGGCTTCAGAATCCTGGGTATATGGGATAGTGGAAAGGGCTTAAATTTGATGGCAGAAAGTCACTTTGCTTTGCTGAATCTCAGTTTTTTAAATTATGAAAATTGGGATAATAATAATTATCTCACATATTAAGAGCGAGAATGAAGTGGTGTGATAATCATCAGGTTGGAAGTGCTATATCTGGTAGGAGAAATAGAGCTGCATACAGTCCCTACAACCTAAGAACTTCTTGAAAAAATCAAAAGAGTCATACAAATTTTCAGAGAAAATAAAAAGTAAACCAACTTTATTTCATAAGCAGTGGATTCCAAATCTCTTCCGTTCTGATAAAAATCTGCTTCTGGGAAAAGGTCTACCTTGGAACATTATCTTCTACCTCCAATGTAATTTTCTCTACTCCTAAAAGGTAATTTCTTAGTCAATGGAATCCTAGGGTAGAAATCACCATTAGGAAACACTTGCTCAATTTTGGTCAGCTGGGGCCTGAGCTCTGACACCTGTTTTAGGGACGGGAGAAGCAACAAGATGGCAGGCTTGGATTTCCCCTCACAAACTCCTGTGAATCCAGAAAAGGGAGTTTAAACACAGCAAAGTGAGTTACAGGAAGAGCCCTTAAAGGATGCCTAGCCACTTTCCGGGCTTTGACAGTGTCAATAGGGAGTTGAAGGGAAGGAAGACCCAAACCGATGGGGCTGCTGGGGGATGAACACCTCTGTGGCCGAGCTTAGCGCGTGCTGCCCTGGGTTCTCCTGGCACCAAACTCCCCTCTTTCCCACTTTGATCCCCCCACGCCTTGCATGCCAGAGCCTGCAGAGTCCTTGGGAAGTTCTTGAGAGTCATCTCCAGAGCCACTGAGACAGGGCACCCCACTGAGGACAGAGCAAAACGACGACGTTCTACAAGCCAGGAAGAGAGATCAACAGGAACAGAATCAGCTGACTCCTGGATCTTGGACTTCCAGCCTTCAGAACTCTGTGTGGCTGACAGGGTCTTGGTGCTCCGGCCGGGTATCAGGCCTGAACCTCTGAGGTGGGAGAGCTGAGTTCAGGATATTGGTCCACCAGAGACCTCCCGGCCCCTCATAATATAAATTGGCCAGAGCTCTCCCAGAGAGCTGAGGTCTCCATCACAATGCTAAGACCCAGCTCCACTCAATGACCAGCAAGCTCCAGTGCTGGACACCCCCTGACAAACAACTAGCAAGACAGGAACACAACCCCACCCATTAGCAGAGAGGCTGCCTAAAATCATAATAAGGTCACAGACACCCCAAAACACACCACAGGATGCGGTCCTGCCCACCAGTAAGACATCCACCGGAATACAGGCACCAGTCCCATCCACCAGGAAGCCTACACAACCCACTGAACCTACCTTAGCCACTGGGGGCAGACACCAAAAACAACGGGAACTACAAACCTGCAGTCTGTGAAAAGGAGACCCCAGACACAGTAAGTTAAGCAAAATGAGAAGACAGAGAAATACACAGCAGATGAAGAAACAAGGTAAAAACCCACCAGACCAAACAAATGAAGAGGAAATATGCAGTCCACCTGAAAAAGAATTCAGAGTAATGATAGTAAAGATGAGCCAAAAGCTTGGAAATAGAATGGAGAAAATACAATAAACGTTTAACAAGGACCTAGAAGAACTAAAGAGCAAACAAACAATGATGAAGAACACAATAAATGAAATTAAAAATTCTCTGGAAGGAATCAATAGCAGAATAACTGAGGCAGAAGAACAGATAAGTGACCTGGAAGATAAAGTAGTGGAAATAACTACTGCAGAACAGAATAAAGAAAAAAGAATGAAAAGAATTGAGCGCAGTCTCAGAGACCTCTGGGACAACATTAAACACACCAACAGTAGAGTTATAGTGGTCCCAAAAGAAGAACAGAAAAAGAAAGGGAAAATATTTGAAGAAATTATACTGGAAAACTTCCCTAACATGGGAAAGGAAATAGTCAGTCAAGTCCAGGAAGCACAGAGAGTCCCATACAGGATAATTCCAAGGAGAAACACGCCAAGACATGTATTAATCAAACTATCAAAAATTGAATACAAAGAAAAAATAATAAAAGCAGCAAGGGTAAGCAACAAATAACATACAAGGGAATCCCCATAAGGTTAGCAGCTGATCTTTCAGCAGCAACTCTGTAATCCAGAAGGGAGTGGCAGGACATATTTAAAGTGATGAAAGGGAAAAACATATAACCGAGATTACTCTACCCAGCAAGGATCTCAGCGGAGAAATTAAAACCTTTACGGACAAGCAAAAGGTAAGAGAATTCAGCACCACCAAACCAGCTTTACAACAAATGCTAAGGGAACTTCTCTAGGCAGGGAGCACAAGAGAAGGAAAACACCTACAATAACAAACCCCAAACAATTAAGAAAGTGGTAATATACATATTGATAATTACCTTAAATGTAAATGCATTAAATGCTCCCACCAAAAGACATAGACTGGCTGAATGGATACAAAAACAAGACCCATATGTATGCTGTCTACAAGAAACCCACTTCAGACCTAGGGACACTTACAGACTGAAAGTGAGGGGACGGAAACAGATCTTCCATGCAAGTGGAAATCAAAAGAAAGCTGGAGTAGTAACTCTCATATCAGACAAAATAGACTTTAAAATAAAGACTATTACAAGAGACAAAGAAGGACACTACGTAATGATCAAGGGATCAATCCAAGAAGAAGATATAACAATTGTAAATATTTATGCACCCACCCAACCTAGGAGCACCTCAGTACATAAGGCAAATGCTAACAGCCATAAAACAGGATATCGACAGTAGCACCCTGCTTTCACCAATGAACAGATCATCCAAAATAAAAATAAATAAGGAAACACAAAGCTATAAATGACACATTAGGCAAGATGGACTTAATTGATATTTATAGGACATTCCATCCAAAAACAACAAAAGACACATTCCTCTCAAGTGGTCATGGAACATTCTCCAGGATAGATCATACCTTGGGTCACAGATCAAGCCTTGATAAATTAAAAAAAACTGAACTCGTATCAAGTATCTTTTCTGACCACAACACTATAAGGTTAGATATCAATTACAGGGAAAGAAACTGTAAAAAATAAAAACACATGGAGGCTAAACAATACACTGCTAAATAACCATGAGATCACTGAAGAAATCAAAGAGGAAATCAAAAAATACCTGGAAACAAATGAGAATGAAAACATGATGACCCAAAACCTATGAGATGCAGCAAAAGCAGTTCTAAGAGGGACGTTTATAGCAATACAATCCTATCTCAAGAAACAAGAAACATCTCAAATAAACAATCTAATCTTACACCTAAAGCAATTAGAGAGAGAAGAACAACAACAAAAATAAAATTAGCAGATGGAAAGAAATCATAAAGATCAGATCAGAAATAAATGAAAAATAAATGAAAGAAACGAGAGCAAAGATCAATAAAACTAAAAGCTGTTCTTTGAGAAGATAAACAAAATTGATAAACCATTAGCCAGACTCATCAAAAAAAAAAAGGGAGAAGACTCAAATCAATAGAATTAGAAATGAAGAAGAAGTAACAACTGACACTGCAGAAACACAAAGGATCATGAGAGATTACTACAAGCAACTAAATGTCAATAAAATGGGCAACCTGGAAGAAATGGACAAATTCGTAGAAAAGCACAACCTTCTGAGACTGAACCTGGAAGAAATAGACAATGTAAACAGTCAAATCCCAAGCATTGAAATTGAAACTGTGATTAAAAATCTTCCAGCAAACAAAGGGCCAGGACCAGATGTCTTCACAGGCGAATTCTATCAAACATTTAGAGAAGAGCTAACACCTATCTTTCTCAAACTCTTCCAAAATGTAGCAGAGGGAGGAACACTCCCAAACTCGTTCTATGAGGCCACCATTACCCTGATACCAAAACCAGACAAAGATGTCACAAAGAAAGAAAACTACAGGCCAATATCACTGATGAACATAGATGCAAAAATCTTCAACAAAATACTAGCACACAGAATCCAACAGCATAGGAAAAGGATCCTACACCATGATCAAGTGGGGTTTATCCCAGGAATGCAAGGATTCTTCAATATATGCAAATCAATCAATGTGATAAACCATATTAACAAACTGAAGGAGAAAAACCGTATGATCATCTCAATAGATGCAGAAAAAGCTTTCAACAAAATTCAACAACCATTTATGATAAAAAAAAAAAAAACCTCCAGAAAGTAGGCATAGAGGGAAGTTCACCTCAACATAATAAAGGCCATATATGACAAACCCACAGCCAACACCGTTCTCAATGGTGAAAAACTGAAACCATTTCCACTAAGATCAGGAACAAGGCAAGGTTGCCCACTCTCACCACTCTTACTCAAAATAGTTTTGGAAGTTTTAGCCACAGCAATCAGAGAAGAAAAGGAAATAAAAGGAATCCAAATCAGAAAAGAAGTAAAACTATCACTGTTTGCGGATGGCATGATACTATACATTGAAATCCTAAAGAAGCTACCAGATAACTACTACAGCTGTTGAACAAATTTGGTAAAGTAGCAGGATACAAAATGAATGCACAGAAGTCTCTTGCATTCCTATACACTAATGATGAAAAACCTGAAACACAAATTAAGGAAACACTCCCATTTACCATTGGAACAAAAAGAATAAAATACCTAGGGATAAACCTACCTAAGGAGACAAAAGACCTGTATGCAGAAAATTATAAGACGCTGATGAAAGTAATTAAAGATGATACAAAGAGATGGAGAGATATACCATCTTCTTGGATTGAAAGAATCAACATTTTGAAAATGACTATACTACCCAAAGCAATCTACAGATTCAATACAATCCCTATCAAAGTACCAATGGCATTTTTCAGAGAACTAGAACAAAAAATTTCACAATTTGTATGGAAACACAAAAGACCCCAAATAGCCAAATAAATGTTGAGAAACAAAAACAGAGCTGGAGGAATCAGGTTCCCTGACTTCAGACTATACTACAAAGCTACAGTAATCAAGACAGTATAGTACTGGCACAAAAACAGAAATATACATCAATGGAACAGGATAGAAAGTCCAGAGATAAACCCACACACATATGGTCACCTTATCTTTGATAAAGGAGGTGAGAATATACAATGGAGAAAGGACAGCCTCTTCAATAAGTGCTGCCTGGAAAACGGGACAGCTACATGTAAAAGAAAGAAATTAGAACACTCCCTAACACCATACACAAAAATAAACTCAAAATGGATTAGAGACCTAAATGTAAGGCCATATAGTATAAAACTCTTAGAGGAAAACATAGGCAGAATACTCTGTGACATAAATCACAGCAAGATCCTTTTTGACCCTTCTCCTCGAGCAAGGGAAATAGAAATAGACAAATGGGGGCTTCCCTGGTGGCGCAGTGGTTGAGAGTCCGCCTGCCGATGCAGGGGACATGGGTTCGTGCCCCGGTCTGGGAGGATCCCACGTGCCGTAGAGTGGCTGGGCCCGTGAGCCATGGTCGCTGGGCCTGCGCGTCCGGAGCGTGTGCTCCACAGCGGGAGAGGCCACAACAGTGAGAGCCCCGTGTACCGCAAAATAAATAAATAAATAGACAAATGGGACCTAATGAAACTTACAAGCTTTTGCACAGCAAAGGAAACCATAAACAAGATGAAAAGGCAACCCGCAGAATGGAAGAAAGTATTTGCAAATGAAGCAACTGCCAAAGCATTAATCTCCAAAATATACAAGCAGCTCATGCAGCTTAATATCAAAAAAACAAAGAACCCAATCCAAAAATGGGCAGAAGACATAAATAGACATTTCTCCAAAGAAGATATACAGATTGACAAATCCATGAAAGGATGCTCAACATCACTAATCATTAGAGAAATGTAAATGAAAACTACAATGAGGTATCATCTCATACCAGTCAGAATGGCCATCATCAAAATATCTACAAACAAGAAATGCTGGAGAGGGTGTGGAGAAAAGGGAACCCTCTTGCACTGTTGGTGGGAATGTAAATTGATATGGCCACTATGGAGAACAGTATGGAGGTTCTTTAAAAAACTAAAAATAGAACTACCATACGACCCAGCAATCCCACTACTGGGCATATACCTGGAGAAAACCACAATTCAAAGAGTCATGTACCACAATGTTCACTGCAACACGATTTACAATAGGTAGGACATGCAAGCAAACCTAAGTGTCGATCAACAGATGAATGGAGAAAGAAGATGTGGCACATATATACAATGGAATATTACTCAGCCATAAGAGAAAAACCGAAATTGAGTTATTTGAAGTGAGGTGGATGGACCTAGAGTCTGACAGAGTGAAGTTAGTCAGAAAGAGAATAACAAATACCATATGTGAACATATATATATGGAATCTAAAAACAATAATGGTTCTGATTAACCTAGGGGCAGGACAGGAGTAAAGACACAGATGTAGAGAATGGGCTTGAGGACATGGGGAAGGGGAAGCTGGGATGAAGTGAGAGAGTGGCATGGACATATATACAGTACCAAATGTAACATAGCGAGTGGGAAGCAGCCTCATAGCACGGGGAGATCAGCTCAGTGTTTAGTGATCTCCTAGAAAGGTGGGATAGGGAGATTGGGAGGGAGACGCAAGAGCGAGAGGATATGAGGATATATATATACATATAGCTGATTCACTTTGTGATGCAACAGAAACTAACACACCATTGTAAAGCAATTATACTCCAATAAAGATTAAAAAAAAAAAAAAAAACACTTGCTGAACATGAGCTCTGTTACCAGAAATTTTGTATATGTTATTTCAACCAGTACCCAAATCTGGTAGAAATGTGCTTACAACCTCCATGTATGAGACTCAAAGAAATAAAAGTGTCTTGCTGAAGTATGGAAATCTGGCAAACAAGGGTGTCAAAGCCATAGCATTGATTTCAAGTCCAGAGAACTTTCTGTATTTTGTTACAGTAATGAAATTGGTGTTTTTCTCCCACCTCTTTCCCCTGTGTAATAGTTTAAGATTTCAGCCATGTCGAATTTCTAAGTTAAAAATAAGAAATGGTGTTGTTTCCCTCATTCTTGAAATACAGTGCACCTCTATCAGTTGTTGTTGTTGTTGTTGTTGTTGCTATTTAGTAGTGCAGTGAACTCACTATAAGCCAAGAGGCAAAGGGTAGGCCCTGTTCATTTCAATTTAAAGTGAACCTTAAGTGGAAATATTTCTGATTTGTGGAGTTTTCCTCTTTTACTATAACTTCTTGCATTTTACTGACAGTTTATTAGGTCCATAGAAACACTCTTTTACTCCTAACAGCTAAGCAGTTTGGCTTAAATCTAAGCTCCTCCAGTATCAAGCTGTGTAAGCCTAGGCAAGTCATTTAAACTTTCTGTGCATTGGTGTCCTCATCTGTAAAATGAGGATAATTTTAGCCCAGACCTTAGAAGGCTGTTTAAGAATTAAATACTGCAGACATTTATATATAGTACAAAATATTTATAAAGCACATAATGCTTAGATCATGTTAACTTGTATTCTAAAAAGAAGGCATACCTGCTTTCAACAAATATATTTAATATGACTCTATTATAAATGTATTATATATTTATAAATATGCACATATATTACATATAAATGAAGTATATTTATAAATAAATATATTAACATGTTTATAATATATAAAATATTTTATAATAGATATATATTTACTGTACTTATTATATATATACTTTACAATAAGTAAGATATATATAAAAGTAAGATATAGATACTGATATACAGATATTGATGTCTTACAAGAGGAAAATCCTCTGTGGAGTAAACTGTATAGGGCACCCATGGCAACTTTCTAGGGTCCACGACAAATTTGCTTCTCTGCTTCATAAACTATAAACTGTGACTTTGGTGGCAGGGCCATTTGTCTCAGCGTGCAGTCTGTAGTCCATCACCATCAGAAACAGTTGAATCTTGTTAAATAAGCAGATTCCTAGGCCCCAAGCAAAACTATCAAATTGGAATCCCTGGGGATAAGGCTTGGCAAGTTGTATTTTTCATCAGAACCCAGTGATTGTTATACACACTTAAGTTTGAAACCTGCAGATGTTTTCCTTGTTCCTGCTCTGCCAGTTGCCTTGAGCAAGTCATATAACCTTTCTGTGCTCTGTTATTTGATGAAAACAAAACAAAACAAACCAAAACCTTTGTTCTTGGAGATGGGGAGATCCACAATCTAAATGTGAATCTTCCAATTTCTCATGTGCCTTTGAGAACAGCATACAAAGTTAGCCTTGTTTTTATCTGTACAAGGTGGAAATATTAACGCCTGTTCAACTTAGCGCGTGGATGTTATGAAGATAAAATTAGATTATGGAAGTGAGGAAAATTTGCAAATCTAAGGGTTACAAAGATGAGAGCATTTCTCTTCTCTGTAAAATAGAAGAGAAAAATTTCACAGGTGTGTTAAGAAGGCAAATAAGATTATTTAGAAAATGCTTTGAATTTGTTTTCACGTTAGGTGTTTCTAAAATGAGAATATGACTTAGATGAATTACTTATAATCCTTTTAAGTTGTATTGTTTTACATTTGACAATAGCAATAATTTATCATGTGGTTCAGAATTCTCAAATGAAAAACATTATAAATATCGTTATGTTTCCCTTATAATTATATCCATAATTTCTAAATGCATAATAGTAAAAATCAATGGTGTTTTTTGGTATAATTGCCTGTTAATAGCACTGCAGTTTTTATGCAGACTGAAATCAAGGACAACCTAAAATGTTATTGTAATTAATAATAGCTTGTGCTGATTAAATGATAAATCTTATTTGCACATTTTTCCACCCCCTTCCTGCCTGAGGTTGGCACAGGGCTGGAGGATAGTGGGTTCATTTGTCAGCACAAGATCCAATGCAGCAACTAATTCTAATGTTTTCTAGAACTAAGAAGGACTCCTTGTTCTATTGTGCTAGTGATTAAAGCAGATTAGGTCAATATTCTAAGTCTCTTGTTTATACCAGGAATTTGACTCTTGATTCACAAAAGTCTTTTCTCTGAAAGTTACTGTTTGCACAATGGAATCAAAAAAGTACTAGGAAGCTCAAAAATAGCAGTTGATGTCCTACCTACCTTGATATTATCAGCTGAGTCTCTAATTCCATATATTTTGCTGATGCAAATGTTGAAGGATCCGAAGGCAACAAGACAATTCAGGGTAGAAATCTCAGGACACTCTCAAAATTCATCTGAGATCACGACTGCGGCTGGGAACTAAAGGGCTTTAGGACCTTGAAAGTTAATAGCACCACACTTGCCACTGATTTCATGCTCAAAAAAAACCAATTGTTTTTCTTATCCTGAATTCCGTTTACCCTCCCCCCCACCCTATTCCTTCTTTTTTTTTTCTATTTCCTTTTTACATTTTACTTCATCTTTTCCATTCTCTGTGGTTTCCTCATTAGAAGACAAATTCTTAAATGCATTCTCAATACAAGCTTGTATTCCCTTGGCTGGAAAGATATGATGACTTTAATTCACTATAAGGTGTAAATGGCTGCTAGCAAATCATTTTCAGAGGGAAGGATTTTCAGGGTATTTAACAGGAGATGGGGCGTTACAACCTGATTAGAAAGAAACACAGAATCTTCTAGGCATCTTCTTGCAAGAAGAAAAAAAAATTTTTTTCACATCTTTATTGGAGTATAACTGTTCTACATTGATGTGTTAGCTTCTACTGTATAACAAAGGGAATCAGCTATACATATACATATATCCCCATATCTCCTCCCTCTTGCATCTCCCTCCCACCCTCCCTATCCCACCCCTCTAGGTGGACACAAAGCATCGAGCTGATCTCCCTGTGCTCTGTGGCTGCTTCCTACTAGCTATGTGTTTTACATTTGGTAGTGTATATATGTCCATGCCACTCTCTCACTTTGTCCCAGCTTACCCTTCCCCCTTCCTATGTCGTCAAGTCCATTCTCTATGTCTGTGTCTTTATTCCTGTCCTGCCCCTAGGTTCTTCAGAACAATTTTTTGGTTTTGTTTTTAGATTCCATATATATGTGTTAGCGTACACTATTTGTTTTTCTCTTTCTGACTTCACTCTGTATGACAGTCTCTAGGTCCATCCACCTCGCTACAAATAACTCAATTTTGTTTCTTTTTATGGCTGACTAATATTCCATTGTATATATGTGCCACATCTTATTTATCCATTCTTCTGTCAATGGACATTTAGGTTGCTTGCATGTCCTGGCTGTTGTAAATAGAGCTGCAATGAACATTGTGGTACATGACTCTTTTTGAATTATGGTTTTTCTCAGGGTATATGCCCAGTAGTGGGATTGCTGGGTCGTATGGTAGTTCTATTTTTAGTTTTTTAAGGAACCTCCATACTGTTCTCCATAGTGGCTGTATCAATTTACATTCCCATCAACAGTGCAAGAGGGTTCCCTTTCTCCACACCCTCTCCAGGATTTCTTGTTTGTAGATATTTTGATGATGGCCATTCTGACCGGTGTGAGGTGATACCTCATTGTAGTTTTGATTTGCGTTTCTCTAATGATTAGTGATGTTGAGCATCCTTTCATGTGTATGTTGGCAATCTGTATATCTTCTTTGGAGAAATGACTATTTATGTCTTCTGCCCATTTTTGGATTGGGTTGTTTGTTTTATTGATATTGAGCTGCATGAGCTGCTTGTATATTTTGGGGATTAATCCTTTGTCAGTTGCTTCATTTGCAAATGTTTTCTCCCATTCTGAGGGTTGTCTTTTTGTCTTGTTTATGGTTTCCTTTGCTGTGCAAAAGCTTTGAAGTTTCATTAGGTCCCATTTGGTTGTTTTTATTTCCAGTTCTCTAGGAGGTGGGTCAAAAAGGATCTTGCTGTGATTTATGTCATGGAGTGTTCTGCCTATGTTTTCCTCTAAGAGTTTTATAGCGTCTGGTCTTACATTTAGGTCTTTAATCCATTTTGAGTTTATTTTTGTGTATGGTGTTAAGGAGTGCTCTAATTTCATTCTTTTACATGTAGCTGTTCAGTTTTCCCAGCGCCACTTATTGAAGAGGCTGTCTTTTCTCCATTGTATATTCTCACCTCCTTTATCAAAGATAAGGTGACCATATGTGGGTGGGTTTATCTCTGGGCTTTCTGTCCTGTTCCATTGATCTATATTCCTGTTTTTGTGCCAGTACCATACTGCCTTGATTACTGTAGCTTTGTAGTATAGTCTGAAGGAAAATATTTTTGATGTTTTTCTATTAGTGATTATGAGCCCTCTTAACTCAAATACAGTTGAATTTATACTTTTTGATCGAAATTGTCATTACTTTTGGATCACCCCAGGTAGAAGTTCCAATGATATTGTCCAAGTTAATTTGTCTTATAGAAAATTTAGGATGGCTGCCCATTTCTGGTGTAGTGAATTTTCCAGTTCCTAACAGAATATCACCCACAGAGACTTGGCTGCTCCTTTCAACAAATGAAAGGGAACACACTAATTTCTTAGCTCATCCCAGGATACATGACAGCACCATGAATCAAAGATCAGAGTTTTGCTTGATTCAGCCACCAAATGCCACTTTCTTCTCAGTGTCATATAGCCATGACACTTGGATCTCTGCTCATCCTGACTCTAGCCAAGAGATAATTGCTTAGACTCAAGCCTAGGCATGCAGTACACATTGGCTTCCTGTTGGGAACCACACTCAGAGAGAGAGAGAGAGAGAGAGAGAGAGAGAGTGAGAGAGAGAGTGTCAACCTTTGGTTCTTACGTAGCTTTTTCAAAGAATTCTTGACATCGATGATTCCTCCTTGCAATTTTTAGAATACTAAGACTATATAACAGTTTATTAGGAGCCTCTTTAGCGACACCTAAAGACTGTGGGAAAGATGAAAAGAATGCACACAAAGGACAGGCGGACTTGCTGGGGCTCAGCGTGCTGCTGTCTGCTCTGTTTGTATGTCATTTACTGCTGCTGGCAATTTTAAGAATATATTCTTCATTGCATATCTGAAATGAAATATGTTTGTCTCAACTTACCCTAATTCAGGCTTTGAAAAAGTTTATCTTACTTTGGAAAAATAGTTTAAGCAAAGCACTTGAGGGAAAACGGGTTAGAGAAAATGTCTCCAAAAACTCAGTGTCTTCATTAGTAGAAGTTACAGCTACCCCACTCATCTTTTAGATACTGAAATCTGACCTAACAAAATGAAAAATAAATAATCTAATTAAATATCAGGGAACTCCAGTGGTTATTAAGTATAAATACAATTAATGAATACAAAAGGACTTTCATAGTACATTATATTTTAAAATTATTTATAATAGTAATAAAATAAAGATAATAAAAACCTTGGAACCTTTATTAATTGTAAGAGTTTATAGTGCTTGCAGTTACTGTGTTTTGTTTTGTTTTATTTTCCTCAGAAAACAGGTTGAAACCTCAGAAAACAGGTTTCCTCAGAAAACAGATTGAAACAACCTGAAACCTCTAATTTATTTTATGAACTTCCAAATTTTGCAAAAGAGTCTAGGAACTCATCATGATTTGCCCCCTTCCAGAAATTCGTGTATTCCTCAGAAATGAATTCTACTTAAAACTTTCTGATTAATTCAATCATTTCTGAGTGTTCTGGGAAATAATTTATTTAATAATCTCTGCTTTGGAAAAGATATTTGGAAAAATTAAAAAAGAAAGAATCATTAATAGAGTATGAAATAGGTTTGTTAGTTGACCCCAAGGAAGGTGGGGGATTAGACTGTGGACTCAGAGTTTATAAGAGAAGAGAAAGAAATATGGAAGCAGTCGTTATAAGTACAGGAGGAGATCACATCTGTTAGAACTCATGGCCTGTGGCTATTCTGGACCACAGTTAGGAGAATGGTAAAGTAGATCTAGGTGGTAGACCAGGCGTATGACCCAAAGTAAATCCGTTGAACTGTGTGTGCCTAGATGCTTGAGCCTCAAAACATTCTTGTTCCTATTGGGAAAAAAAAACAATATTATTTTCTGAAACCACACACACGCACACTCTACAGTGCTCGTACACTGGGCATCTTTGCATTATTAGGAATTGATGGTAGGAAGAGCATCAAAGCTCGACAGAGTGGAGAAGTGTTTGTGAGAAGTGTTTGTGATAGAAAGGATTTTAGTACTTTAGAAGGCAAGCATGATCACAGAATTCTTAAATCATGGCAAAGAACTCATTTCTTTTTGCCCTGTCAGACATTTGATATTTCAAAAATGAACAGCTCTTACATTTTTGCAGTTACAGCAAGGCCTTCTCATGACTGCCATGTCCTGGCTGCTGACCTTTGCTCCAACGTCATCTGGTGTCACTTTCCACCTTGCTCATCTCACTGCAGCTACTCTGTTCTTATTTTAGTTCTGTGCTCCGATCTCTTTTCCAACACCTAGCCTCACACTTTCCCCCAGAGGGAGAATCTTTCTCTTTCTTTCTTTCCCTTTCTTTCCTTCCTTTCCTTTCTTTAACCTGCATGCCTTCCTATCAGCCTTTCTGTCTTCCTTTCTCTTTTTTCTTTATTCTATCTCTCAGCTCCTTTTGTAATTAGTCCCTTCTCATGTTTCTGTCCTGCCTGACATGTTTCTTACTTGGAGATACTTTTCCTGTGCACCTCATCTAAGATGGGTTCCCCCATCTTACCCTCAGCTGTTAACTGCCTCAATATCCCATTTTCACTTAAGAAGTATTAAAATAAGAATTTTTTATTCTGTACTTCTTTGATATTGATATTTACATCTATCAGAATAATTTAACTCTGGGACATGAATTCTTATGACTGTCTGAAAACATTCTGAGGGTGTATACTAAAGAGTTCCTATTTTTAAAAACTGTTCATGAATCATTTTAATAAGTAAAATGAAGACAAGAACTACACATTTTCATTCATTCCAATTTCCATAGAATCAGTCGAACAAATGTTTTTTTCTCTGCAGAGAGATCAAGATGGTTTTCCTCCCAGATACTTTAATTTTCTATTCTTAGATTTGTATGTATATATCTTTGAGTGAATATGTGTGTGTGTGTGTGTGTATATATATATATATACACACACACATATTTGCTCCCACTCAAATGTGGAAAGAATAAAATATGATGCTTTATTCCTCCATAAGTGTACTTCAGAAAAACTTAAACTTCCTAAGGGAATGTAATTCATTATGAGGTGAATACTCAGTGAAGTCATAGTTCACACTTACTATCAAGGTTATTCATCCCATCTCAAAGGGTGTTCCATCGTTTCCTTCCCAATGTAGGCCCCCTCTAGGTGCACAGGGATACCTATCTGTGCCCACAGATTTGACAAAGGGGCCTATGGTCTGCATGTTCTTCTCTTCCTGACTTACAATAAATTCTAGATTACCCATAAGTGATCTTAACTAGACTCTGAGTCATGGTTTCACATCTTGCTCTACCTGCAGCTGAAGTAGCTTAAAGCTGGTGTAACTCCTGGTGTTTTCAGAGTACAGTGGTTCCCTTTCTGCAGTAACTTGGCTCCATCTTGATTTTCTTTGCTTCAGATGCTCCGAGTCTCAGAAATGCCTGCTTTCCAGGTCCTGGCGTAGACTATTCATGTCAAGGCATCCATCCCATGGCTACCTATTCCCTCACCATGGTGGTTTCAGCCTCCCAGCAAGTTTAGCTCTCAATTCTCAGCAATTCCACTGGGGGTGTACCGGGACTTCTAGATCCCTCTCCAATCCTGTGCAGACCTGACAGTATCTCATGTCTACTCTCTTCTTAAACATATCAAGCCACTCTTTCCTTAGCTATAAACAACAGCTAGCAAATCCTTTTCAGAGGGAAGAACTTTCAGGGTATTTAGCAAGTGAAGAGGCATCACCATGCAATTTAAAAAGCAGACCTTCAAAGCAAAATAATTTTCTAGGTACCTCTCTTGCAAGAAGAGGTTTTTTTTAAAAGCTATATATAAATGACTGTGAGACCACTAACTAAAATACACACCTAATTAATATATTTTTTTAATCCAACACTGCCTTCTACCTTGTTAGGTACAAGATCCCTTGGAGTTTTGAGATTCTGATATTGTTGTTGACATAGGGTATTAGATAAGTTTTTTCTAATAGGAAAAAAAATAAGTCAGCATTGAGACTTGAAGCTGAATAGTGACTGTGTTATTCTGTGCTGAACTTGCTCTATTTTTACCTGAGGTAACAAACTTCATGGCCAAGCCTTCATGGTAGAATGGGCACAAAGAAAGAAATTGGCTTACCTGTAAGAAGAGGTACTAGGAAAGTGTTTTAAATTTTGACATCTGGTATCATATATTATGTTTACTTTGGACAGAATAGTCTTTTATTCACTATGACTGGCCTCACTGGTCAATTAATGACAGAAATAATTTAAAGAGGGGAGTCATTTAAAAATGTTTGATATAGATGTACTGTTTTAACTGTCATTCACTTTATAATAATTTGAAGCAGGGCTACATTTACTGTTATTTGGTTTTTGTTTTATTTTGTTTCTTAACATGAGTTTACTTATGTTGTATAAACTGTATTTATAATGCATTGTCTTTTATTTCCATGTTGTTTGTCTTTTTTAAGTGAAATGAGAACATAAATGTATTTGTAAAATGATCCAAGACTATAATCCTCATAGATTTTATATTCCTCTGCCTAACTTTTTAAATTTATGTTTTTCTATACATAATTCAAGACTTTGTTTGTAACCTGCTTAAGTATTTTGAAACCATTAAACACAGACTTCAAAAGAACTGCTCTTTCCATGCTCATATTCCATTAGGTTATATAAATAACAAAGAAGTAATAAAAAGGACACCTGGGGGAAAAAAATTGAGAAAAAGCACAAATTATTCTTGATAAACATGCAGCTTATCTGGTGGTGGCAGAAATGGGAGAGTATTAGACCATAATTTAGTATCCTGGTGCCGTCCTTGGTTGATGAACGTAAGTTTTAAATCTTGCAAAGAAAATTGGGATTCTTAGTTAACCCAATAGGTGAGTTAAACTGAGACCAGTTAAAAGGGCTTCTCCCGTGTTTACACACATTTTATAATCATATCAATCATGCATGTATTTTGTATTTCTTTCCTTGTGTCTTTCAGGCTGGCTGAATTCAATAGCCTTCTGGAGCCCCTTCTCCTGGACACCTACTCAACTATGTGTTGGGAAGACCAAGGTGAATAAGGACTGGACTGTAAATGCAGTGAGGGTCTAAAAGGGAGATAACAAACACTCATCCATGTTTTATGTAGTAAATCCCACCAAGCACAAAAGCTAAAAGTACATCATTTCACGTATTAAAAATAGGCCCCTATGTCATTTATTCTTATGCCAGTTTTTCTTCAGTATTTTATGTAAAATTTTACTTGATAATTTAGATCGAGTTTTAAAGATGTAAAAATATCTGGATAAAAACATGTGCCCTTATCACTAATTGTCAGTCTACATCAGCTACTATTTATTTTAAAGTACTTCATTCCAGTATGAGGAGGGTTACATTTAAATATTTCTCAGTCTCCTGAGATTTCTGATTCATATATGTAGCTCTGAAATACTGTGAGCAGGGTGCCATTCAATGCTTTTATGGATTTTTTTTTTTTTTTGCTCGTGAACTGCTGTGTGCCAGATGCCCCATTCATAACATCTCTTAACTCTGATAATGAGTAGATGTCATTATTTTGCCTTCCAGCACTTCTGATCAATATCAGGCTAATATTATTTTCTCTCTGATTTTCCTTTATATTTTCGAAATTTATAGCAAACACAAAATGAAGTAATTATTTAATGTTTAACACAGTTTTTTTTAAAGACTGCCTTCTAAGTCCTTGCAACTAGGATCGACTTTATTACAAGTTTAAAAAATTATGAAAATATTTTAGCATAAATATTTATTTAGTGGTACCCTTAACAATGATTTATAAGTTTTTTAGGCCACTTTTCACACTCATTTTAGATTCAATTAAGATTTGGTGGAATATTTTTTTAACTCATATATAAGAAAATATAAGACTTAAAAAGGAAATGTAAGTTACATTCTTTAGAGTTATCTTTCTGTTTATACCTAGTATTTCTTAGTTGTCTTAATAAAATTGTGAGCCCAGTGCCTGACACATATTTGGCACTCAGAAAAGTGTATTAAATGAATGCATTCAAACTGAAATAACGTAACTGCTTAGTTAAGGCTTCTCTTGTTTTAGGTGTTTTTTTACAAGATTTTTTTCATCTTAAAAGAGATAATAGAGACTTTAGAAACTGAAAGGTAATGTTAATAGGAATCATAGCAATTATCTCGTCTATCTTCTCCAATTTTCAAATGGAGCTGACAGACAAAGAAATTAAGTGATTTAACCAATGGCAAGTTAAATAGACTTCAAACTTTCAGATGTATTATTAAATCATGTAGTTAATTTGGTTCAGAGTTTTGATCTAACCAACATGTATCAAGTATGTGTAATGATGAAGGCACTCTAATGAGCGCTGAGCTTAAAAAAAAAAAAAAAAAAAGAAACACGAAATTCCTACCCAAAGTTTGTAAACTACAGACTATGGGAACCACTGAAATTTGATTCCTAGGCTCAGGACTGGAGTCTGGGCGGGAGATACTGATTTGAGAGTCGTTAGTATACACTTATAATTGAACACATGCAGTGAATGAGATCACACAAGAAGAGGAAATAAAACAAAAGAAATAGTAGAACTAACAGTGGATTCCTGGTGAAGATGTATTTATAAGATGATACAAAGAGAATCAAGGGGGAAAAGAGACCTATAAAAGGAGTGAGAATCAGATGATATAAATGGTTCCTTGAAAATCAAGGGACAAAGAGAACCAGGTAGTAAATGATGGGAGGTTTCTTGTACCTTGCAGAAAACTCAATTATGATGAAGACTTAAAAGACACTATTAAAATCAGACATTCAGCATCACTGGGGATTCTTGCAAAAGTGCTTTGCTACAAAGGGAGTAACATATAAGCCAGAATGAAGATTGCAAATTCTTGGAAAGAAGGAAAGAGGAGGAAAGAAATAATACAAATAAAAGACCAGCATTTTCCAGACTGAGTTCTGCTATCTTCACAGGTTTTAGTAGCTATTACTTGAAAAATATAAAGGAGAGCATTGGGGTAGAGTTCACTTGTGAGATATCTTGAGGAAACAATTTAAAAAGTTAATTTTGCTGCAGGACTTCAGAAAATTTATTTGGCAAATTTTATTTGGCAAATATCCCAAAGAGGGTATATTTGGTCATCTATTTTCTTAAAAAAAAAAAAAAGAACACTTTTTGGGATTACTATTCTGTATTAGTCACTTGGGAAATTTTGCTTTGGAATAAAAAGAAAAAGCCAAGATATTTAACACTAATAGAAAAAGAAAGAAGGGAAAGAAACAACAGGAATTAAAAAAAATTCTCCAGCTTTATTAATATATAATTGACATATAACATTGTGTAAGTTTAAGGTATACAATATGTTGATATGATACATTTATATATTGCAAAATGATCACTACCGTAGTGCTAGCTGACACCTCCATCGTGTCACATAACTACCATTTCTTTTTTGTGGTGAGAATATTTAAGGTCTACTCTTAGCAACTTTCAAGTATATTAAACAGTTTTATTAGCTAAAATCACCGTAAAGTAATTAGACCCAGAGAACTTATTCATCTTAAAACTGGAAGTTTGTACTCTTTGGCTGACATCTCCTGATTACCCCCAACCCCCTGCCTCTAGTAACCACCATTCTAGTCTCTGTTTCTATGAATTTGACTTCTTAAAAATTCCACATATAAGTGATATCCTACAGTATTTGTCTTTCTCCAACTTACTTCAGTTAGCATAATGCCCTCAAAGTCCACCCATGTGATAGGTTGAAAGAAACCTTGTTTGTGTTGAGGTGTGAATCCCTTCTACTCCAGGATAAGTTTGATTAGATTTGAAAGCCCAAATATCGGAACTTCAACATGTTTAAAGGTTCAGTGCAAATAAAGACCTTCTGAAGTCAAGTGTACACTCAAATAGTGACAGAGCCATGCAATGGAATTTCTATTCGTTTATGTTTTCTTCACAAAGACATCCAGGAAAGATGCATCAAAGGGAAAACCTAGCAGAAAATCTTAAACCAAAATAATTGGTGAGGCTGATTAAGAGAGGAGAAGGCATGAAGCAAAGAAACTTAGTAAGTACTTTTTTCCAGCTTTATTTAGATATAAATGATATATAACATTGGGTAAATTTAAGGTGTACAACATGTTGATTTGATACACATATATATTGCAAAGTAATTACTACCATAACATTAGCTAATACCTGAATCATGTAGCATAATTTCCATTTATTTTTTGTGGTAAGAATATTTAAGATATACTCTCTTAGCAACTTTCATGTATACAATACAGTATTATTAACGTAAATTACTCTACTGTACATTAGATTCCCCAGAACTTATTTATCTTATAACTAGAAGTTTATAACCTTTGACCAACATATCACTTCTCTGCCACCTCCCAGCTCCTGGTAACCACCCTTTTTTTCTCTGTTTCTACAAGTTTTATGAATTTTGGGTTTTGTTTGTTTGGTTTTTTTAGATTCCATATGTAAATGAGATCATACAATATTTGTCTTTCAGTGTCAGTCTTATTTCATTTAGCCTAGTGCCCTCAAGTTCTATCCATGTTGTGACAAATGTCAAGATGTCTTTCTTTCTCATGGCTGAATGATATGTACATATGTATATACACCCCCCCACCTCATCTTTATTCATTCATCTGCTGAGGAACACTTAGGTTGTTTCCATATCTTGGTTATTGTGAATAATGCTGCAATGAACATGAGAGTGCAGATATCTCTCCCAAGATCCTGTTCTCATTTCCTTTGTGTATATACCCAGAAATGGGATTGCTGGATCATGTAGTAGTTTTATTTTTAATGTTTTGAGGAACCCTCTTAGTTTTCCATAGTGGCTGCACCAAGTTACATTCTCACCAATGGTGCAGGAGAGTTCCTTTACTCTACATCCTTGCCAACACTTGTTGTTTCTCGTCTTTCTGATAATAGTCATTTTGACAGGTATGAGATGGTATCTCATTGTGGTTTTGCATTTTTCCGGTGATTAGTGATGTTGAGGACTTTTTCATGTAGTTGTTTGACTGTCTTCTTTGAAAAAAATAAAGAAGATTAAAATCATATCAAAAGCCTTTTTGCACCACAGTTGCATAAAACTAAAAGTTCCTAGTTTCCTAGTTTCTCCTAGTTTACCAGGAGAAAACTGAAAAATTAACCAATATGTGGAGATTAAACAGCATGCTACTGAACAGCCAGTGGGTCAAGGAAGAAATCAAAAGAGAAATCAAAACCACTTCTTGAGACAAATAAAAATGAAAGTACAATATACCAAAACTTATGGAATGCATCTAAAGCAGTTCTAAGAGGGAAGTTTTTAGTGATAAGTACCTACATGAAGAAAAAAGAAAGATCTCAAATAAACAACCTAATTTTACAACTCAAAGAACTAGAAAAAGAAGAACAAACTATGACCAAAGTTAGTGGGAGGAAACAAATAAAGATCAGAGCAGAAATGAATGAATAAGAGACTAAAAAGAAAATAGAAAAGATCCCTGAAACTTGAGTGTTTTTGAAAAGATAAACAAAACACACAGACCTTTAGCTAGACTTATCAAGAAAATAAAAGAGGATTCAAATAAATAAAATTATAAATGAAAGACGGTACATTACACCTAGATACCACACAAATGGAAAGGAATATGAGAAACTACTATGAACAATTGTACACCAACAAATGGACAAACTAGAAGAGATGAACACATTCTTAGTAAGTACTTCTACTGGTCTTACATTCCTGCTCATTTTCTGGCATTCCAAAATCTTATTTGAAATTTTGAGCATAAACATTCTTAGAAGAATCCACTGGTTAACAAAGAAAATTTTGTTTCATACTTAAAATTTTCTTTTCAATTCATAACTGGTTTTCTGTATGTGAGACATATTGTTTTCTTATATCAAGTGAATGCTGTCGGGAGTGATCTTCCATCACTTGTTCCTGTTTCTGGAACGTGGCTTGCTCTGTGGCTTGGCATTTTGGAGCTGTCCCTTTTAGACAAGTCTTGAATAAACCATCTTCTCACATAATTTGGCAGAAGCAAAATGGCATCCTCATGTAAAATGTCACCTGCTCTAGATTGGCATTATTCTTATAAGTATTCGAATAATTCTCTAAGATTCCTCTCTGTTTACCTCAGAAATATTACTCCCTGATGGTTTCTAAGAGGATAGATTTGGTTATTTTATTAGGTCAAACTTTAATCCTTGATAGAGAGCAAAATATTTTAAAAACGGAGCCTAGGACAGATAAGGTTTGATTTAGTAATTAAACATTAGAGCTGGAAAGGAAAGTAGAGTTCATTGAATTCAGTGATTAGTGAGATGACTCTAGAAAAATTTCTGTTTCAGTACCATTGTGGAGAAAGAAGGTAAGCTAAATTAGGGTTTTTGATTCCTTGGTTTTCTCCCCTCATAGCATTTCTTTGGGTTTCTTTTTACATTGTGTTCTTCTTTAGTAGATTAACATTTTATTTTAAAACAATAATTTAAGTATTTCATATTGAAAAGTTGGAAAATTAGTTTTTAAGGGATTAAATGATTTTCCCAAGTCATAACTCTACTAAAAGATATAATGGGAACTAGGACCATGGTTTCTTGTGTTTTAGTGCTTTTTGATTTTTATTTCACGTTTTTGTTCTATTAAAGATCTAAGAACCCAATTGGAATTCCATAATAGGACATGATGGCTTTAAAAAAAAAAGAAGTAATGAAAGAAAAGAGTTATAAAGAGAATTAAAATCATCAATAATTATTCTTGCCTACTGCATTTTTCCTTCAAATAATTATTTCTTTACCTGTTTATATTCTTCATACTGTATGTGATAAAGAATTTAAATAATAAAATAAAAATTTCCCCCAAATGTATTCATCTCGATCAGGGTTTCTCAACCTCAGCACTAAAATTTTGGAGTGACACATTTTTTTGTTGTTTGCTGTCCTATGCATTGTATAATGTTTAGCAGCATCCTTGGCCTCAACCCACCAGATACATGGAGACATGACAGTCTTTTACTCAGTCATGATAATCAGAAATGTCTCAGAGAATGCCAAATATCCACCAGAGACAACACTACCCCTGGTTGAGAACGATTGATCTAAATAATGTACAGTCTAGATCCAAACTGAGACACCAAACTGAAGATAATCTTACCATATGTTAGCTATTGTGAGTAGACATTTGTTCCAAGATTTTAAGCAGTCCGTTGTGATATTTTAGAAATTCTAAGGAAAACAGTCGTGGCTGTAAGAAGTGAGGCAGGTGTGGGAGTCAAGCCTTAATGCAAGCAGATGAAGTGGGCTGCATGAGCGTTGACTATGTGCTTGGTCGATGTGGAGAGTCCACAAAAATATTTAATATTCTAATTTAATTGAACTCAGTTCTTGTTAACTTTTTGTATTATGTGACCCTACATGTAATAGGCAAAAAGAGTTAAATATTTGTCTTTGATGGCTGGACAAGGCAGTCAGACTCTAGAGTAGAGTATGGTGATGGTGATAGGGATTTTAAGCTTGCCATTTTGATGTCCAGATGTGTCTTGGAATGGAAGATGGAAAAAGTCATGAAGAAAGGGCTATCTTGAGGACTAGCTTTCCCTAGTTACAATAAAAGGGAATTATTTTTTGGTTTTTTTACTTTGTATTTAGTGGACAGCTATTAATCCCAGTGTGGAATTGTTCCTCTGTCACCCACATAGTTTTCTTGAGTCTTTCAGCCACAGTGTCTGATCACTTCCTGGTGTAAAGCATGACTCAGCTTTGCCCAACTAGATTACTTTCATGCTAGTTTCTGTACTTGTTCTGTGGTCATTGGCATAGAGATATCTATTACTTTAGCATTTTGACCTGTAATGATTTTATAAAGTAGCTGGGACAGTGATTATCTTGCCTGTCAATGCAAAGAGCCTAGCCACAACAGGAGATAACTAAGCCACCAAGCAAAAAGATACAAAGGCAAACAGACCCTGAACGATGAAGCGCCTCAAGACTTCTTTAATCACCTGGATCCAGCCGTATCTGAAGCTCAGGTTGCCCCTTGGACATCCAGCTACATGAGTCAACAAAGTAACCTTTTTGTTTTGCTTCATCTAGTTTGTGTTAGGTTTCCATCACTTACAATTGAAAGAGGTCTGCTGAGCATGGAGAATATTCCCATTGAGCAAATGTGAGCAAGGAATTGCAAATGCATAGAAATAAAATGACAGCTATACAGATGAAAGACTAACACGAAACAACAAGAAAAGCCCCTTGAACTTTAATGCAGGAATAATGAACAAATAAAGAGTATGTGTGAGCTATCTCACAAAAACCTGTTCTTCAAGGAGAAGCAAGGCATCAGAGAAAAATGACCTCATAACAGATTGAAATAGAGACGATAATGGAGGAGGAAAATATCCAGAATCAAACCAGAGACCGTGTCCTTCTATTCACATACTGTTTGCAAATTCTAATGATGGAGGACCAGTAATTGAGCTCACCTGTGTAAGAACTGTATAATTCATTTATTCAGCCAACATTTACAAATTATCAACCAAGAGGGAAGGATTCCAAGTTGTTAAACACCGAGTCTCTGAACTTCAGTCTTTATCCAAGATGTAAGTCTAGGGAGGGGAAAAAAAATTCAAGAAACCATGAATAGTATAAAAGCTATTGTAGGCGAGTGCAGAGTGAGACAGACAATTCACACTATTACTTATGGCTTCTTCGACTGTAAGTGACAGAAAAAGGAATTCAAACTAGCTTAAGTAGGAAAAAAAATTTGCATGAGGATGCATTCAGGTTTGAACTCCTGAGTCCATGCACAGCTGGACTCAGGAGTTCAAACCATGGCACCTGAACTCTATCTCCTTCTCTACCTCTTAATTTTGTTTGCTTCTGAGTTGTCTTTCCACATTGTTGCAAAGAAGACCATTAGCAGATCTGGGTTAATGTCATTAGAGGTCATGACTCCAAAGGTAAAGTTACCTCTTTTCCTCACATGACATTTATTGACTCTGCTTTAGTCTTAGGCCCATTTCTGGAGCAATCTCTGTATCTAAGAGGATGTGCCTTAGCCTTGTCCATGTACCACTTCTGCAGCTGGGTGCTGGGACCATGATACTGACAGACCCACCAAGATAAGGTGAAGTGAGAGTTACTGAAAGGAAAAGAAGCTATGTAGTCAGTATCATTTATGATGATGATGGTTATGATGATAACCATCATCATCATTATTGTAGACGACATTCAGTCTCCTAACACATCCTGGGTGGGACCTAGAAGTTGTCACATCTGAGCTAACTATTAAAGAGTAAGTATTTGTATGACTACTGTTGGTTAGGATGAAAAACAAGAGGATGCATTAGTGTAGAGGATTCAGTGTAATTATGCAGGCATGCTTCAGCAAAATTCACTAATGTCCAAATATACGCAAATTGTCATCTACCATTTATTGAGTACTGATTATGTGCCAGGCATTTGCTAAGTAAGCTCTTTAATTTGATCATCTCATTTAATTCTCCCAAATTTTACAAGGTAAATATTACTCTCTTTCTCAAATTGCAAATAATGCTCAGCGAGGTGAAATAATTTACTTAATTAGCAAGTGGTAGAGTTTGGATTGAAACACAGGACGTGTGAAACAAGAGCTTGGATATTTAATACGACTTTGTACTTAGGGGGACCATACATCTCAGTTTATGCCTCTTGTCCTGATACAATTATTAATTGCATCCCCTTCTACTTCAAAACATGTTCAGATTTTGACAAATTATATGATAACATGAACACTGCCTCCTTCATGGATATGTTTGAGCTCCCACGTATTTTATATACTTGTCTCTCATTCAGAATGGTTTTAATAATCTTTTATTTTAGGAGAAGAGCTTCATATTTACAAAGAAGGTGCAAAGATAGTACAGAGAGTTCTGATATCCCCACACCCACTTTCCCTTATTATTAGCACCTTATATTAATTTGTCACAATTAATGACAATATTGATACATTATTATTAACTAAAGTTCATACTTTATTCATATTTCCTTAGTTTTCAGTTAGTGTATTTTTTCTGTTACAGGATCCCATCCAGGATATCACATTATGTTTAGTCATCATGTCTCCTTAGGTTCCTCTTAACTGTGACAGTTTCTCAGGCTTTCCTTGTTTTTGATGACATTGACCCTTTTGAGAAGTACTGGCCAGATGTTTTGTAGAATGTCTCTCAACTGGGATTTCTCTGATATTTTCCTCACAATTATAATGGGGTTATGGGTTTGGGGGAGGAGATCACAGAGGTAAAGTGCCAATTTTATCACATAACATCAAGGGTATATACTATCAATGTGGCTTATCATTGTTGATATTAACCTTGATCACCTGGCTGAGGTAGTGTTTGACATGTTTCTCCATTGTAAAGTTACTCTTGTAAAATGGTTGTTAACCTTTTCAAGTTATGTTTATATGGAGAACATGCACACATCTTAAGTGTGTGAATCCATGACTTTTGACAGATATATTTACCCATGTAACCACTATCCCTATCAAGATGTAGAACATTTCTGTCAGCCCTCTAAAGTTGTTTTAACTTGTCTTAATTTAATCTTTTGATTTCATAGAGTCCCTAAAGAATCCTTTCAGTTATGATTGAGTCAGAAGTGCCCCAACTCTTAGCAGACATACAATTTTGAGCTGCTCTCGAAATAAATAACCAGGTTCTTAACTATGTTTGACTCTATCAGGTTACCTTTTATAGACTGGCCATCTCTCCATATATCTTTCCTGACTGGAATAACTATGTAATGCAGACTTACCATCCCATGGACTTGAAACCTTTTCCTATAGGTAAGAACACCAGGATGAACAAGCCTCAGAAAGGAAGACTTAACGAAAAATCACAAGGAACCAATCTTTATAACTGCTAAAGTGTGACAGGATGTGAAGAAGGCTGACATGACTGTGACAAATCTGGCTTAGAGAAGACTATTGTGGATAATATCATGGGATACCACTGCATTTTATATTCAGAGATTTCTAAGAGTGGACCCGAAGTAGGAGCAAGACAGGTATGGTCTTAACATCCTAAGTAAGATATTATCAGTATTTGAAAGAGATTTCTAAAGCACTTTTATCAATTCCTTTTTTAAAGTATTAGTTATAATATTAATCACTGTTGGAATTATAGGGAAATAATGTTTTACAAGAAGCAACATAAATATAAGTGTAAAAGTTCATGAGGCGGCATCATGCAAGTTATTTTATCAAAACTTATATAAAAATCATGGCATATAATTAGAGCTGAAAGAAATGTTAAATCTCAGAGAGCCACAAAAAAAAAAACCTCTTTAGTTTATAGATAATAAAAATGGATGAGTTGAATAATTTGCCCAGATAATGGGATCTTAACCTTATATATAAACTTTATTGTGGTATAGTTTACATAAACAAAAGTATACGCATATTAAATATATGATTGATGAGTTTATAAAATATAAACTAAGCATAAAACTTTATATACTAAAAACCACCACAAATTAGATATATAACATTTTTGTCACCCTGGAAAGGTACCTTATACCCGTTTACTCAATCTGTCCCCTATTCTCAGACCCAGGCTGATCTGCTCTCACTACATATTAACTTTGACTTTTCTAGAATTTCATATAAAAGATGTCATATTGCATACACTGTCTTTCTTCTTTTACTTCCTGTAACATTTTTGAGATATATCTGTTTAGTGTATATTAGTTGTTCCCTTTTATAGCTGAGTAGTATTCCATTGTATGGATATACCACATGTATTTATCCTTTTGATGGGCATTTAGGTTGTTTCCATTTTATAGTTATTTTGAATAACACCACTATAAACATTTATACAGAAATACCTGTGGACATATACTGTTATTTCCTTGGGTAGAAGTGGAAATGTTGGGTTGAATGGTAAGTGTATGTTTACCTTTATGAGAGACTGAGAAAGACTTTTCTAAAGTGGTTGCACCATTTTGCATTCTGACTAGCAGTGTATAAAAGTACTAGTTCTGCTGTATCCTTTCTAACACTCACAATGGTCAGTCTTTCATTTTAACCTTTGTAATAGGTAATGGGATCTCATTTTGGTTTTAATTTGCTTATCCCTGAAAACTAATGGTGCTGAACATCTTTTCATGTGCCTACTGCCTTTTGTGTACCTTTTTCAGTGAACATATACTTTTTCTGTATGTGTGTGTAATATATAATCTTCCTTATGTACAAGTTCTTTGTAAAATACATGTTTTGTGAAATTTTCACCATTTCTGCTTCCTTCTCCCCTATTTTCTGAACGAGTCTGTGTAAGATTGACATTTTCCCTTAAATTGTTGATCACATTCACCAAGGAAAGCCATCTGGACTTTTCTTTGTGGGAAGGATTTTTATAGTTACTTTGTTTATCTTATTCAAACAGCTTTGTTGAGATGAATTTTACTTATAAAATCCACTAATTTCAAGGACACAATTTAGTCATTTTTAGTAACTACCAAATTATACAACCATCAACATAAATCAGTTTTAGAATATCTTTATTACCCTAATAAGATCTCTCATGCCCATTTCCAGTTTATCCCCATTCCCACCACCAGCCCCAGGCATGGGAAGGTTTTTCACTGTAAAGGAAATTTAACAATCATAAAGCTTTTAGATTTTTTTCTTTCTTTTTGAGTCAATTTTGGTAAGTTGTGCCTTTCAATGAATTTGTCCATTTCACTTAGTTATCAATTTTTTGATATAAAAATTTTCATGACATTTCCTTATTTTCCTTTCCATGAGTCTAGGGTCTAGAGTGATGCTTTTTCTTTTTATATTGGTCATTTCTCTCTTCTTTCTTTTTTTCTTAATCAGTCCAGCTTAGACATTTTCAGTTTTACTGGTCTTTACAAGGAACAGCTTTTGGTATTATTGGGTTTTATCTCTTTTTGCTCTTTTCTATTTTATTGATTTATACTTTTTATTCTTTCTTTTTACTTTGAGTTTAATTTATTTTACTTTTTTAGTTTCGAATGCAAAGTTTAGATGATTTAATTAAATGTATATTTTCTTTTCTACTATATGGCTTTAAGCTATAAATCTCTCCCTAAGAACTGCTTCAGATAGAGTCAACAGATTTTGACAGGCTGTTATTGTTATCAGTCATTAAAAGTATATTCTAATTTATCTGGATTTTTTTTTTTTTTTTTTTTTTTTTGCGGTACGCTGGCCTTTCACTGTTGTGGCCTCTCGTGTTGCGGAGCACAGGCTCCGGACGCGCAGGCTCAGGGGCCATGGCTCATGGGTCTAGCCGCTCCGCGGCATGTGGGATCTTCCCGGACTGGGGCATGAACCCGTGTCCCCTGCGTTGGCAGGCGGACTCTCAACCACCGCGCCACCAGGGAAGCCCCTATCTGGATTTTTCTTTAAATTGTGAGTTAAGTGTGTTTAAATATCAAATATTCGGGGATTTTCTAGATATTTTGTTATTGATTATCAAGTTAATACCATTGTTATCAGAATGAGTTCAATAATTTTAAGTGTATGAAACTTGTTTATGGAACAATATATGGTCTGTCTTGAACAATGTTCAAGTTTGTCTTTCTTCTGCAGTGTGCAACTGCTGTTACACAGATGCAGTGAATTTCAAACAATGTATTTTTCAGCCCTACACATTCCATTTATTTTTGTATTTTTCACTTCTCTCCTCATTGGGTTCATGTTTCCCTCAAATTCTTGAACATATTTACACTAGCTGTTTATATTTATTTCTTATTGCTGTGACACAACTACCACACATTTAGTGACTTAAAACAATACTCATTTATCTCACAGATCTTTAGGTACTCAAGTATGGGTGGCTTGGCTGGGATCTCTCCTGAGGCTTTTCTTACAGCACTGAAGTCAGAGTGTCAGCCAGGCTGAGCTGTTATCTGGAAGCTCTGGGAAAAATCCGTGTCCAAGGTTATTTACCTTGTCAGTAGAATTCAGTTACTTACAACTGTAGGGACGACGTCCTTGTCTTCTCTTGCCGTTATCCAGGGGCCAGACAGCTGCTAGGGCCGCTCTCAGACCCTTCCAGATGGCTCCTTCCCTCTCAGCAATAGAGAACCTCCTTCATGTTGAATCCTTCTCACACTTAGGATCTCTCTGACTTACTCTTTTGTGACCAGCCAAAGAAAAGTCTTATTTTAAGGACTTACATGATTAGGTTAGGCTCACCTGGAGAATCTCTCTCAAAGCCAACCGATTAATAACCTCAATTACACCTGCAAAATCCCATTCACTATATAATTATGGGGGCTATTTTAGAATTCTGTCACACTGTTTTTTTTGTATTTGTGCTGATTCTAAAATCTGTCATTTCTAGATCTGTTTTTATTGACTAGTTTTTCCTCCTGCCTTTTCACATGCCTTATAATTTTTATTGGATTCTGTACAGTGTAAAAATAATGTGGTTGTGTCTTCATTTCACTGTCTTCCTTTAAAAAGCGTTGAATCTTGTTTTAGCAGATGTTAGGTTACTTGCAGGGCAGCTAGATCCTTTCCAGGTTGGTTTTTAAGACTTTTTCCAGTGGGTATTTAGCCCTGCTATTAAAGTGTAACCTTTCTGGGTCTCTACTAATTTGTCGGAGTCTTCAGAAAGATTTCTCCCCTCCAGAGGGTTAGCACTTCAGTGTCTCCCAGTGCTGTGTGAGCTCTGTTACAGTTCCCTGATAGTTGTTATTTTCCTAGGGTCCCATATCCTCATCCTGTGTTTTCCCAGTTCAGTGTTGAGCCAAAATTCGAGGGACTACCATACATATTTCTAGCCCTCTTTCTCTGTGTGCCTCCTGTCTATCTTGTACTCTTGCCTGCAAGTTGCAGCTTCCGGAGTCTCTCTGAACTCTGATCTCTGTTTTCTCAAATTAGCCCATTGACCATGCTCAGCTTGGGTCTGAAAAGTGGCACCAGGCAGGAACATTCATAGGGCTTGCTTTATTTGTTCCCCCTCCTTTGGGGAACACAGTCCTGAGCTCCTAGCTGCCCAGAGTCTTAAAAGGGTTGTTTAAGTTATTCTAACTTTCTAATGATTAGCTTTGAGAGGAAAATTCTGAGGCCAATTACTCCATCATGGCTAGAAGCAGGAGTCCTCAACTGAGATTGATTGACTGAATGAATGTCTACAAGAGCTTACCTGCTACCTTCTCCCCACAGAAATGAGACTTGATCCCACTTCTGATTTTATTTTAATGGGGTGGAGGGTTGAGGAACTGAAGAATCAAAATCATTATAGGATAGGGACTTCCCTGGTGGCGCAGTGGTTAAGAATCCGCCTGCCAATGCAGGGGACATGGGTTTGATCCCTGGTCCAGGAAGATCCCACATGCCCTGGAGCAACTAAGCCCGTGCACCACAACTACTGAGCCTGCGCTCTAGAGCCTGCGAGCCACAACTACTGAAGCCTGCACGCATAGAGCCTGTGCTCCACAACAAAAGAAGCCACCGCAGTGAGAAGCCAGCACACTGCAATGGAGAGTAGCCCCTGCTTGCCGTAACTAGAGAAAGCCTGCACACAGCAATGAAGACCCAACACAGTCAAAAATAAATAAAATAAAAAATAATTTTTAAAATGCTGTGAATTCACAACACAATGATAAAAAAGTTTTTTAATCATTGTAAGATAAGTAACTTGCATGGGGAAGATACTAGTATCAACTTATGTTAAATAATTTCAAAGCAGATATGATCATGAGAAATGGGCCCACATCACAAAGAATCAAGATATGCAAAGAATATGAGTAATTACCCTAAGGAATATTGTTTGAATATTAAATGAGATGTGAATATTAAAAAATGATAGATGGTCTAAAATTCCATTTAATTCGATTAGTGGAATTAAGCATGGTAGATGGTCTTGTAAGACATACTAATACATTCCCCAGAGAGAACTTTCCAATAATTTAAACATTTTATGTTCAGTGGTTCACTGGACATACCCAGAACGTGATTCATCCAAGAGGAATAGTTCTGGAAACACTGCTGATAGGGATTAGTGTCTAATACATAGACAGACAACAGAGTACAATAGTTAAAAGTGTTGCTGAGCTTAGACATGGGTATGAGCTCTGTTTCTGCACCCAAGAGCTAGGTGGCAGAGGGGTTGAAACACAGACTTTGAAGATAGAGTTCCTCACTTCAAATTGAGCTCTGTGCTTCCTAGCTTTATGTCCTTGGCAAGTCTCTTAAAAACACTGTACCTCAATTTCTTCATCTGAAAAATAGGGGTGATGAATAATAATACCTGCCTTTTATGTGTTGGGGATGAGATAAATCCTTAGTTTATTATGAGGATTAAATAAATCAACATGTATAAATCATTCAAGCAGTACCTGGGGCATAGTAAGTTCCAGATAAGTGTTAGCTATTATAATAATTTCTTGTCTAAAATTAGGTTAATAATAAAAATAGTAACTCTTTTATAGGTTTCACACAGATTGACTCACTGCATGTAAACTGCCCATGCTAGTGCCTAATAGACAGTAGATGTTCAGTGAAACAGAATAAACCTCACATCATGGTTGATTCAAGAAATCTGTGAGGTTCAGTGAGCAGGTTCAAATGCATCCATGGCCCGTAAGTAAGCAGGGTGTTATTCTTCTAAAAGATAAAGGAAACTCTACTAGTTTAGATTTACTACTAGGTTTAGATAGGTGAACTATCACACCCTATACGTCTGACACACACATACAAAAACCTATACTACATGACCATATGATTTTTAGCATTCAGGTTGTTAATGTGGTTTATCTCATTGATTGATTTACTGTTACTGAACCATCCTTGCATCCCTAGGATAAATCCCACTTGATTATGGTGTATGATGCTTTTAATGTATTGTTGAATTCGATTTGCTAATAATTTGTTGAGGAATTTTGCATCTATGTGCATTGGTGATACTGGCCTGTAATTTTCTTTTTTTTGTGGTGTCTTTGACTGGTTTTAGTACCAGGGTGATGCTGGCCTCATAGAATGAGTTCAGAGTGTTTCTCCTTCTGTAATTTTTTGGAATAGTTTGAGAAGGGTAGGTGTTAACTCTTCTCTAAATGTTTGATAGGATTCACCTGGGAAACTGTCTGGTCCTGGACTTTTATTTGTTGGGAGTGTTTTATTACTTATTCAATTTCATTACTGATGATTGGTCTGTTCATATTTTCTAGTCCTGATTCAGTCTTAAGAGATTGTAACATTTCTAGAAATTTGTCCATGTCTTCTATCTAGGGTGTCCAGTTTATTGGTGTTTAATTGTTTGTAGTAATGTCTTATGATTCTTTGTATTTCTGTGGTGTTGGTTGTAACTTCTCATCTTTCATTTCTTATTTATTTGGGTCCTCTCTCTTTTTTTTTCTTGATGATTCTGGCTAAAGGTTTATCAATTTTATCTTTTCAAAGAACCAGTTCTTAATTTTATTTATCCTTTCTAAATTTTTTTTAGTCTTTATTTCATTTATTTCTGCTCTGGTCTTATTTCTTTCCTTCTACTAACTTTGGACTTTGTTCTTTTCCTGGTTCCTTTATTTGTAAGGTTTGGTTGTTCATTTGAGATTTTTCTTGTTTCCTGAGGTAGATTTGTATTGCTGTAAACTTCTCTCTTTTTATTGCTTTTGTTGAATCCTGTAGACTTCAGATCATTGTTTTCCTGTTTTCATCTTATCATGAGATAAACATAAATTGTGATTTTAAGACAATTTAAAAATTCACAGTTATACTCCAGCCTTCTTAAGTTTTAATCTTACTTCCCACTCAACTGGTCATTTGCAGTCACTGTCATTTGGAGCTTTATATCATATGCTCAAGGTCTGGATTCATGTTAAGAGGTGACTCTAAGACTACTACCACACTCCATGTCATAGAGTTTTAAACTTTCTATAGTTCATTCTCACAGGAATCTAAGAATCAGGAGGTATTTTTAAAAAATTATCTGCTTATCTTTAAGCAATGACAATCTAAATTAGTATCCTCAGTTTTGAGAGACTCAACTGAAATGAATCACTAACTTAAGCAAGGGATGGAATATATTGGGGGACCAAGTGGAATGTTCCAAGGCAAATACAGCTTCAGCCATTGCCAGATCCAGCGTCTCAGATGACTCATCAGGGCTCTCCTTTTCTCTCTGTATATTTGATCTGCTTCTCTACGTGTGTTGATTTTATTCTCAGTTGCGGTTTATCCATGTGATGGAAAAGACAGCTACTGGAAGCCCCCATTTCTGTCTTCCTAGATAAGAGGTCAAGAGGAATAGATCTGCCTTATGCAAGTGTCAGTACATAACATCTGAGGTCCTTTACCTATCCTTGAACCCTTCAGCCTCAGCAGGGGGAAAGGAGGGCTCAGTTTTGCCAACACTAGATGTGTGTCCACACCTGAGTTTGGATAGGTGAGGCATTAAGGTTAACAGCTCCATCTCAACTCTTACAGACTGAGAGGGGTTGTTTCCCAGAGGAATAGCTAGCCCATGATGTTACCAAAGGAACATCAGGAACATTCCCGCCCCTACCAACTTAGGGAATGTACAAAATCAGAGCTCCTTAAAAAGATGGAAGTAGGAAATAGATGGAGTAACTGACACAAGATATCTACTATAAGTAAATATGACAGGAAAGTACAACAGATGAGATAGAATTTTTTTCTCTTCCTCTCTTTCTCTCTCTTTCTCTCTCTCTCTCTCTCTCTC
The DNA here is from genome assembly GCF_949774975.1 of Lagenorhynchus albirostris. Classification (NCBI taxonomy): domain Eukaryota; kingdom Metazoa; phylum Chordata; class Mammalia; order Artiodactyla; family Delphinidae; genus Lagenorhynchus; species Lagenorhynchus albirostris. The sequence continues at coordinate 9,950,188 of NC_083104.1, read as the reverse complement.
CCTCTCTCCCTCTCCCCCCACCCCCCGCCAAGAAAAAAGTGACCTTGACCCAGTAATGCAATACAAATGTAAAATTGTGTTAAAAAAAAAAAAAAGCAGCAGCTGGGCTTCCCTGGTGGCGCAGTGGTTGAGAGTCCGCCTGCTGATACATGGAACCCGATGCACGGGTTCGTGCCCTGGTCTGGGAAGATCCCACATGCCGCGGAGCGGCTGGGCCCGTGAGCCATGGCCACTGAGCCTGCGCGTCCGGAGCCTGTGCTCTGCAACGGGAGAGGCCACAACAGTAAGAGGCCCGCGTACCGCCAAAAAAAAAAAAAAAAAAAAGCTATGAAAACAAAACCTATGGATGGAGACCTACATGAAAGATGGAAGAGTATAATAATGGCCAGAGTACATTACTGTGGCAGAAGCAGCAGCCCTTAAGGAGGACAACTTTATAAATTACAAATTGGATTTGAATATTCAGGGAATTGAAAGTGGAGACATTATTTTCTGCAGAAGATGATGGACAGGGGAGAACAAAGAAAATAAAACTGAGATTGTTAACAAAATACAATGCTAAGCATATAAGTTAGGACTGAGTCCTTAACTTTCATTTTTATTAATGACTGGGTGAGTACAGATTACTGACTACACAGAACCAAGCCTGGGAACACATTTTATATTTATGATCTTTGTGCCTAAAACTAGATTCTCCTGCAATTTAATATGACACTAGGACAATGACTGGCCAAGTTTTAGATTAATCACTCTTACACAAAGATTTTTCATTCATATAATCTCAAACAAATACTGTGTCACCTATTAAGTTCCAGATCCTATGCCCTCTGGCTGAAGATACAAATATCTTGCAAGCCCAGCGCCACTTTCCTCTTTCTCTGGTAACAAATCACACTTTCTGTTATGACAATGGCCCCAGTTTCAGCCCAGGAATAAACACTTGACTCAGGAAGAGCCAGTTAAAGCCCTCCTTTACAGTTGATCGAGAGCTTTAAGGTTAGAGTGTTTCAATCTTATGCAATTTTTGTAAAACAAAATTATTTCAAAATCTAATTCTTTAAGTTCTAGAAACTGCATTCTGTGACTAAGAGGACAGTTTATTTGCTGTCGTTTCTGCTCTGCCCACTTTATGCTTCTGTCACTGTGAGATAAAGGCAGTGGGGAATGGCAAACCAGTTCTGATTCATTCAACACATGAGTGCTTCTTAGGTACAAAACACCATTCTGAACATTGTCCGGGATAAAAAGATAAATAATACCTAGCCCCTTACCCTCAAGGATCTTCCAGCTTAGCAAGGGAAATAAAACATGCACACAGATGACTGCAACAAAAAGAAGATAATGATTGCTGCCAGATGTTTGGGGAGAATGAGCAGAGCGAAGAGAGAACACAGAATAAGGCAACATTCAACAGTCAGCCAAGAACTATTTGTTGAGCAATTGCAAGCTGTGACCTGGAAATGGAAGAGGAGAACATAGATCTTCACATGGGCAGGTGAAAAATCAAGTGTTATTACTTGTAACACAGCTCTTCAAATATATTTTTTGGCACCAAGTGCCTAATAAATAGCCTTAAATTAAAAACTAAGTAAGGATACAGTCTCTATCAAATATAGCCTGAGGTACTGATGCCTAAATACTAGGATCACAGTATTTGTGTCCCCAAGGATGCCTTTCTATTGCTTTGCTTCTTTCCCCCTTTCCAAATTAGCTAATGCTGCCTTAACAGGATATCTATTTCGCTTGTTCCAGCCTTTTTGATCCAGTGTATTGAATAGCAGAACAGGTGAGTTACAAGAGGGTATTTTGACTTCAAGCAACAGAAATAAAATACTATATAATTGAAAAAAAAAAAAGAGGCAATCTTTCAGGCACATGTGGATCCAGGAGTTCACATGTTCTAACCAGGCCCCTCTCTCTCTTCCCCACCCCTTCTTCTCTCTGCCTTTTCTCCTCTCTGGTAGTTCTCATTATGGGATCCAAATATTTCCCTGTTCATGTGGGAGCTTCTGGCACAGCTGCAGGCTTATACCCTCGCAGCTCCAGGGCTGGCTGGAAGGGGCGGGCGCACCACAGCATCAGGTTGCACAAGGTGTGCACTTATATAGCAGGGCATCACATCTATGAGTGATGGATGATCACATTGTATACAGGGGTAGCTTCGCATAGCTTTTACATCACTCTTCTTGAAGGTGGCAGTAAAATGGTATGTTTTTACAAAATCAAATAGTGTAACGTTGTCCAAAAGATGTACATAAAGCATTTAGAGGAAGGAGGCTCCTTTTTCTTTTAACTCCGGCACGGATTGTCTATTGGACAGTGGTAACCCTATGTCATCAACCTCGTTACTCCAGCAGAAGTCCAGGGATTAGCCCTGCATAACTCTTGTTAGCCTCTATTCCCTTCCTTGAACACTGTAGCCAGAAGGTTATTTTCCTCCTCAAACCTTAAGTATTGAAACCTGGAGGAGGGACATGTCTGAAAAGAAAATGATGGACTGGACTCCCCCTAGAAGGACGATAAATGGGTGGTCAACAAGAAAAAAATCCTCTGTACCAGGAAATGTTTGAAGTGTTGTTTGGGTATCAAAAAACGGGTGCCCTACACATAAAGCAACAAAGGATATTGGTCTAAAAAGAACACCATGGCCAAAGGTGCATGGCCTATTTCAACAGAGGATTTGAAAGTTAAAAGTTAACCTGTAAAACATTCAATTCAATTTCATCATTTTACAGATGGGCAAAGTAAAACTCAGGCACAGGAACAGAAGTGCCAAGGTCAGACAGGTGGTTGGTGGAAGAGACAACCAACTTCCCAACTTCTGACTTTTTAGGGGTGTGTGTGTGTGTGTGTTGTTTTGTTTATGTGCAAGGACATTTTTCTTTAGTACACTAACATTACAACAGGAAGTATAGTCTTGTTTTGGTTTTCTCTGCGCCCTCAATTCTGTATAAGACAGTTTCGCTGCACTCCAACAGAAAGGCTCAGCAAGAGTAGAGACCTCCATAAGCAGTACACGTGGGCACCAAGGGCAGATACATTGCCCTTCCTTGTGTAGGAACTAGGGCCACTTGTTGCTTTACTGGGCCAAGTTTGGGCTGGACCTGCAGGAGGGGACACCTTTGAAAAACAGCTTCCTAACTGCACTACAACCTGCTCTGGCATCCTGATTCCACTCCCCAAACCCCCAAATCTTCAGCCAGGAAAAAAAAAAAAAAAAAAAGAATGGACCACTGGATCACTGGATCGATGGGGAGATTTCTGTCTGCTCCTCCTACTGTCACCTCTTTCTTGCTATTTCCTGCCCGAGGAAACCTGACATCAGCCCAAAAGCATCTCTGGAAATGGGTAGGAGGGAGCCTGTCAGCGCCAGAGAAGAAAGTGCGCTCTGCAGAGTTCTCAGTTGTTCCATCTCTTGCGATGAAAGGAAGAAGAGGAACGAATCCACCACAGATTTACTGGAGACCAGGGTTACTTCATCCGGCTCCGGCCACAGTAACCCCTGAAGACCAAAGATGCATTTCCATTCCCAGCAGTTCTTGTTGGCGTCGTTCCCTACAGGCTAGCCCAGTGCCTGGCCCCGAGAAGTCTCTGCCTAAAGGTTCTGGAGGTCATCAATCAGCCTCCTGTGTGTTTTTCTTAGGAAAAACTGGCACAGACGAATTCGCAGTACAGACTGGGGGCTCCCTACTACCCTTCACGCTTGGCGGCATCACCTTCCACGACCTCGCATTCTCCGGGCGCTGACAGCCCCGGCTCCGGACCTCAGGGTTGGAAGCAGTCAGCCCCAGCTAGAACCGCCCTGTCCGGGGCTGATGCCACCCTGTGCCTAGAATCTGCATGTGGGTGCAGGCGGGCGAGCGAGCGGCTTCTACAGTGAGACCGAAGCAGGAGCTCAGCCTTCGCCTGCGACCTGCAATCCCCAGATTCCCTGGGGACCTCGAAACTCCCAATCGGAGGCACTCCCCCCCCCACACAGCCGCCCACCCATTCCCCCCGCCTTACCTCAGCACGCAGCCCCTCCCTGCGTGATGATGCAAAACCGTGGGGAGGGCGGGCGCTGGGAAGGGTGGGGAGAGCCTGAGAGCGAGCGAGGGTGGGAGGGAGTGGGCGGAGGTGGAGAGGGAGCCGAACGCGCATTTAAAGCGATAGCCATCCGCGCTCTCTCCCCAGTGCTGGGCTGTTGGAGAGCTCGAGCTGCAAGCCACCGAGCGCGAGCTCGAGCGCGGCGCGCCGGCCAGGGAACCCGAGAGCGCACGGCGCCCCAAGCTGGCAGGCGCCGCGGGACCCCCAACCCTCGCCGGCTGCCCTTCCCCGGGCGCCCCCACCCTCCTCGCCCGCAGGAGACCCTGGGCTTCCCCGGAGGAGCTCACCCCAAGGGGCCAGGACTCCGGCGAGCCCGCCACCGTCCCCTCCAGTGCCGCCGCCACCACCGCAGCCGCGGGAGCAGCATGGTCCAGCTAGGGAAGCTGCTCCGCGCCCTGACTTTGATGAAGTTCCCCTGCTGCGTGCTGGAGGTGCTCCTGTGCGCGCTGGCGGCGGCGGCGCGCGGCCAGGAGATGTACGCCCCGCACTCCATTCGGATCGAGGGGGACGTCACCCTCGGGGGGCTGTTCCCGGTGCACGCGAAGGGTCCCAGCGGAGTGCCCTGCGGCGACATCAAGAGGGAGAACGGGATCCACAGACTGGAAGCGATGCTCTACGCCCTGGACCAGATCAACAGCGATCCCAACCTGCTGCCCAACGTGACGCTGGGAGCGCGGATCCTGGACACTTGTTCCAGGGACACTTATGCGCTCGAACAGTCGCTCACTTTCGTCCAGGCGCTCATCCAGAAGGACACCTCCGAAGTGCGCTGCACCAACGGCGAGCCTCCGGTTTTCGTCAAGCCCGAGAAAGTAGTTGGAGTGATTGGGGCTTCGGGGAGTTCGGTCTCCATCATGGTAGCCAACATCCTGAGGCTTTTCCAGGTAGGGGGGCGCTCCCTCCGGGGCAGAGCGCGCCGTAGCTCCCCGCGCTCTTTATCCTGAAGGCTGGCTTGGACTCCAGGGGTGCGGGGTCTGGTCAGCCTTCGCTCATTTCCACCCTGGAGATGCTGCCGAATCCCTCCCACCTCACCCGAGGAGGTACTTGCCCTGCTTGATTCATTTCCCTTCCATCTCTTCCCTGTCCGCGCTCCACTCCATCCGGCTTGACATTCTGGATTTATGGCCCCATTAACAAGAAACAGTCTCCGAAAAACAAGGCGATGATTTAAATGGGTTTGCATTAGAGTGAAATATGGTTCCAAAACAGGCTTGTAAAAGTGCCGGGCTCCTGTGAGAGCCAGTTAGGCGCAAGGAATATGAAAGATGAGAAGACGCCTAGAAACTAGGCATTTCTCAACTCCCCAGCTTCCCTGCCCCAAGCCGCCCGACAAGCTGCAGCTCCCTTGGAAAATTTCGAGAAGAGCTTAGGGAGGCAGTTCTTAAACCGAAGGCTAGGTCTTCACCTACATTTGGACGTGAATTGCCCATTTCGCTCGGGTTGGATTTCGCGACCTGTAACCTGTCTCTGCGAGGGCATGGGGCGGAAGGCGTGGGGACTGTCCTCAAGCGGGGAGAAGCCACCCGCAGACGTGCCCCCAGGTGATTTGCTCTGGGCAGTTGTTTGCACCGTCTAAACTGCCTTTGCGATCCGGCCACTGGCAGGAGCCGGGCGATCAGCTTTCTGCTCCTGCCAGCTCAGAGCCCGGAGGTGAGCTCATGCTAACTGCGAAACACAGTCGCTTTCTCTGCACCCACCCTGTGCCCATTCTTTCCCACGACCTCCCTAACGCAGCCCCCAACCCCAGTCCTGGGTTTTGAGGACGATTCTCAGAGCCAGACAAGAAGGCGCCTGGAGGGAGGCAGTAGGGTGCGCTGAGCAAGGCCGGGCGGTCCTCCAGCTCCGGGTGCAGGCGGGCGACGGCGGAAGATGCGAGGACGGTGGATCGGGCCAGCTGAGCGGTGGGCGGTGCTGCAGTGCTCTCTCACCGCCTGCTCCCGCAGCCTCGGCCCCACGGCTCCTGTGCCGCCCTGGGTATAGATGGATGGCTTCTGGATGAAGAAATTGAGTTTCAGGGTCTGCGTGACTATGGGTTCTCTTGTTTCTCTGTCTTTCTTCCTGTGTGTCTCTCTCCTTGTGTCTCTTTCTCCCTGCTGTTTTTTTTTTTTCTCTCTCTCTGTTTTTATGTTCTCCCTTTCAATTTCTGCCTCTTTTCCTTCTCTACCCCTATCTCCAAGTTTTTTGTTCATCTCTATCTTGAAGTGATCCTTTCCTAATGCCCAGCTCTCTCCCTGCCTGGTAGGACCCAAGCTCAGTTAGTCCCTTCTCCAGATGTTCTGGCTGACCCTTATGCTCCCCGTGGCTAAAAAGTTGGCTCCCTCTCAAGTGCCTTTCCTGAAGCACGTTGGGTTTCTGGAGGGGACTCCTTGTGATTCAAGCTGTCACTACATCAGCACCCAGGGGTATGAAGCTTGTGCTTGTGCCAGAAGGAGGGGTGCCTGTCTAAGGCTGCAGCCTGGTATGGCCCCTCTGAGCCTCTGAGCATCCCTAGCACCTCTTGAGTATGCCACCATGGAGATCTCTAGATGTTTGCAAGGCCAAAAGTGCCTCTGGGCAGCCTTCGCTTTGAGGTAATGCTTTCAGGAAGAGCCTGGGTTGTTGTAAGCAAAACCCAGAAGCACTTCCTTTACCTCTGAGCTTAAACTAGAGAACCTGAGGAGGCAGCGCTGCAGGGAGGATGAGGCCAGAGGTCACCTGAGAACCACAGGGGCACCTCACAGTATTTTTACTGGAGCTCTGGGGGTTGAAGGCACATTTGCTGTTTGACATTTTAAAAATTATTTTGGTGCCTTCACTTGGAGCTTGGGCAGTACTGCAGATGGGCCTGCCTGTCGAAAAAAGAGTAAAATCTTAAAGTCAAGAGAGAGCTTGCAGACTAGGCTGAAGGATTGTGTTTGCTGAAAAAGATTCCAGGGGGAGCTGATTCCTTCTCTGGTGTGTGGATCTGAGGCACTTGCAAGAAAAGAAAACGCTTGCCTTATGCTTAGTTCCCCCGTTCCCTGGGCTGGGAAGGAAAGGAACTGAATGCCAGCATTAGCAGTGTGGGTTGGGACCAAAACCATTCAGAGAAAACACTGTCATTTTCCTCTAATTTGCAAATTGCAGCTATTCATGTTGGATTGAACAGCTGAGGGAAAAGAGCCCCCAGTTTTCACCTGCATTTATTGAGAAGAGGCTGGTAGTAGGAGGGATGCACCAACTTGTAGCTTGTGCTGCAAGCTGGATATAAGCTTGGTGTGAGCATCCTGGTTAACCACTGCCCATGTTCAAATATACAGAGATAGATTCCAACAATCTCTTCCAGTAGCCTTATTTTTGCGTGTGATCTTAGAAGATCCTGGCATGTAAGTCCAGTCCCCAGTTTCCCAGCCTCTGTAAACCTGCAAAATGAATAGAGAGAATAGTGGAACACAGACCCATTGTTCAAAGGCACAGTCACTTTAGGGAAAGAGGAAAAGAACGGGTAGGTGAATCTTCTCTGGGATTGCAGGGTTCAGCTCAATGAAGACTGTCCTGTATAAAAGAAACTCCTCTAAATGGTTGAATTCTTAGCTCTCCAGAGATATGAGTTTTCTTTTCCCCAGTCCCTGTGGGGTGCTGTGGGGAATGTGCCAAACCTATCATTTGAGATAAAAATTTATGGTGAGGTAAGCTTCTAGGCTGGGGGAAGGAAGACTTAGTGACTGAAATGGGGGATGCTAAGCACTGGGGGGCAGGAAGGAACAAGGAGATAGTAATGGATGTAACAAACGCTGCAGCTGCCAGCAAAGCCTGGATTGAAGTTCCTTCCTGAAAATGAGGACCCGGGCAAGAATGACCACTCAGATGTAAACAGTGTCTCTGACTGGGAATTCTCATCTGCCTGCCGGTGGGCCAGAGCTGAGCAAGTCCTTTCTCTCCTCTGTATGCACACTGAATTGGTTAGTAAGTGACATGTCAGAGGACAGGAATCATATTCAGTGGATCTTTCAAATCCAGGAGTTTGAGGCTAATGAAATTAGTGTGTGGCCAGGGCTCTGCCAACTAGAACTAAGTCACTGCAGCCACCCTGCAATGCATTTTCAGCCTGAAGGGAGCATCAGGGAGGAATTTCGGGAGATTTGTTTCTGAGCCTGTACAAAATAATACTCTCCTAATGCTAAGAAAGATTAAATGTAAATTAATATTGACTACGAGTAACATATTTAAAAAATAATCGCAGAGTGGGGGATGGCTTAAAGTGGAGAGATTATATAATATGGTGTCCAAAGAATAAATCTCCTCTGACCACTGTTTCATGGGCTATAAGTAAGGTATATTACAATGGAAAGTAATGGGAACGTTTTTATTCAAGGCTTCTCTGCTATTGACTTGAGAGCAAACACTCTGAGAGTATAAATTACTCTTGCTATGTGCTGACTCTGAATGAACAATATTTCATGTGCAGTGACATGGTCTAAGCTATAGACTTGGAATTGAATGGCATCTGTTTCAATTGTTTTGTTCTCTCAAGAGCAACTAGATAGAAAAAAGTGGTCAATTTGACCCTTGTGGGAGCGTGTTGCAAATCTAAACCTGTGTCCCTCATACCATAAATGAAATACATTTGTAAATTTGTAAGTGTTTTCCTTCTGTTCATTGATGCTTGAGTATAATCTCAAACTTTGGGAGCAACACTTTATACATAAGTACTTGGTTTTCTTCCTTTCTTCTTTCTCTTTCTTCTCTCTCTCTCTCTCTCTCTCTCTCTCTCTCTCTCTCTCTCTCTCTCTCCATCTTATGTAACTGGATAAAACTGGGCACCTAGGATGATGTGGTGTTACTATAGTGGGATTTCTTTTAAAAAAAAACAACTCTAACTTACCCTTTTAAAAATTTCATAAATACAGGTGTCAGTGCCATTTGGAATAGTATCTATAACAATTTCTGTCTCCACATTTACTGTGTTTCTGCAAATTTACCTAACAGATGGTGAGTGGGCAATTTTTAAAGGGGCATTTTTTAAAAGAGTGGAGAGGGAAGGAATAGAGACAGACACATACTATATTTGAAGTTACCTCCACGTGTATTTTTTGTATGTATACCCATACAATTAAGAAGTCTTTGGATGTTTTCTCTTCAAGAATAATTCAGATAATGGATTACTTGAATTTCATAAACATTTAGGGTTTAACAAATTTGTTACATATAGACGTTGTATCATGGATTTAAAAGACCATAGCCAATTACACAAAGTATAGTCTAGTCTCAGTCCTGCCATTAATTAGCTATGTTACCTTAAGTCATTTAATTTTTCTAGGCCTCATTTTTCTCATGTGATGTTTTTTCTTTGAAAAAGTATAGTTTCTAGAAGTCTCTAATCTCTGTGTCATAGTTCAGCTTGGAGAAAACCTGTTCTTATCCAAACTCCATGACATTGTATTTCCAGCTCCAACTTTGGACTTTGAGTGAGTTGGGGGCAACTTTTAAGGATATTTTCACACAGCTTTTTTCGTTAATATCAGTCTAGCTGACTTCTCATACTCAGACTTTCTCCCATATTCTTTTACCAGTGTGTTCCTTAGTCATATATATAAAGACTGTTGTGGGAAAAATGACCTCCTGGGTCAGCTTACTGCATGGTCATCGACACAGGGCAGGGAGTAAGATTCTGTGGATTTTACAGAAGCAGATACAGGTTTCATTGTCCATGTCCTCTCCCCTTTCATCTTACAAAAACAGCAGGCTTTTCTTGGAGAACTGCCAGATAAGGCCACCCTGCCTCCTCACGGGCCCCGAGGATGAGTCGCCCAGGGACTGAACTCCAGTAAAGCAGGTGATTGGCTCATGGGTAGGCATCTGACCTTGGCTAAGTCTATCAGACTCCTCCCCAGGACTTTTCTCTCAGAGAAAAATGGAAGAATTGTCTTTTCTCTCTGGAATTTCTAAGCTGGGGAGATGTGACTCTGGGACTCCCAGTGACCATGCAGCACAAGAAGAGACTTTCTGTAAAATAAAGTCTTGCAGAGGTAAGCAGGGCTGAGCGATGGAGAGAGAGCTGGAACCCTGCTGATACTCTGGAACTTCCAGATCCAACTGTATCTGAATATGGCTGCATCCCTGAATTTCTAGTACTTGTTTGTTGAGGTTGTTGTTGTTGTTTGGTTTTTGTTTTTAAATTTCCTTTGACTATTTTGAATTTGTTTTCAGCCATGTGCATTTGAAAGCATCATAGGTAAAAGAGCTAATTTCCTACATTAATGTCAGGTTTGCTGACTGGCATTCCTTAAGAGAAAAATCATATCCGCTACTTTCTTTAAATAAAATCCTTCTAGCTCAGGTCTGAGATATTCAAAACTTTGCCTCCTACCCCCCTCTCTCCAACATTTACTATATCACCTTGAAGCATTTGTGACCACATCTTTCCCATCTAGACGCAGTTGAGAGAGAGAGCGAAGACTTCTGATATAAACTGCAACCTATACGCCTCCTACCTGGAAGCTGTAGAACATACTTGATTCTTGTCATTAAAGCAAATCTTTTGTTGTTGTCTCCAGGGCACAGAAGCGTTTTCATGGCATAATGGAGTACAAAGTACATTAAGCCTAACTCTACTTCTCACCCTCTTTTACTTTAAATAGGCAGAAAAGAACAATCTCAAACACGTTTTCCCAACAAATAAAATACATATACGATTATGTTTAGAAAACGTTTATGCAACATATAGTTAGACTGATTAATTAATGGACCTTTCGCCAATTGGCACAGTAAATATATATGTTCAATGTGCTTAATTAAAAAGAAGACAATAACATTTTTACAGGTTAATTATCTGAGAAGAGTATTGTGCCAACACACTTGATACTACAGTATTTCATGTTTGACAAGTAATCTTCTTTCGATTATATTTACTGCTAAATGTTTCTTGGATCAAGCTATTAAATTATAAGGTCAAAAGTAAAATGATGTGAAATTACAATGATAAAGGGACACATATCCCACTTTATGAGAATAGAAGTTCTAATTTCTTTTCAGTACTACTAGTAGTGACCACAGTACTAATTTGAGCCCTTACTATGAGCCACTGTGCTCATATACATTTAGTTCTTACAGTAGTTCTGCAAAGGGCATATAATAATCCACACTGTAAAGCTGAAGAAAGTGCTTCTCATAGCTGAAAGTCACATAGCTGGTGAGTGGCAAAGTCTAGATTCAAACTTAGAGTCGTCTGACAATGCCCAGGTTGTTGACCACTATGTACACTGCTCAATTGTTGCACCAATAAAGAAGTGCTTGAAATAATTATAGATTTGCCTACCCTGAAACTGCAGTGATTTAAAGACATCAAAGTTGCCAGTTGCTTAACCACATCTACTTACAGTAAGAAATTACATTTTATTTCACTTCTAAAAAGATTAATTCTGCAGGCCCATAGAAACTTGAGCACACAAATCCTACCTCCAAATGAAAGATGCTTGTTTTCCATTATTCAACAGATGGCCCTGTACAGGGGCAATAAATATATAGTAGAATTTTCATTCAAGTAAATGAGGAGAGAGGTTTCTTCTTGTTCTGATTCAGTGCCCATCATTATGGATTATGATGGCTCTTCCCAAACTTTACTTCATTCACTCCACTCTTTCTACAAAACTCCAATGATGGAATCCATCATTCAGATATATGTGCAAAGCGAAAGGACTGGATTAATACAGTTGCTGAAAGTCAAGTTGATAGAGCACAGGAAATACGTCCTAATAAATGCAACATTAATGCTTGTGTGGGCCTTGGAGTGAGGGGTAGAAGAATTTTCAGTTTAATGGAATATTTTGCCTCTTGCTATGAAAGTGTGGCTTAATAGTCTTGTAATTGGTCATTTACAGAATCCTCCATCTCTGGGTTTCATGCTTTCTTTACTCTGCAGCTGTTGATACCTTCTCTTGTTCTGGATGGAAGATAGCAACGAAGCCACTTCAAAGGGCTCAGCCTGCCTTTTTGTGTTATTGTTTAGATGAAGATATTTCCATTTATTAAAGCACACTATTTAAACATTTTTATCATGTTTCAAACTTGACTGTGTTCTGAAGGTATGAGCACAGGCAGACATAATGGGGGATGTTTTCCAGGAGAAAACATACTCTTATCAAAGGAATTATCAGAATTTTCATGTAGGGATTAAGAATCAAATTCTGGAGTTAGACCTGAATTTAAATTCATACTCACAACTTATTACCAGTCTCATCTTGATCAAACGGTTACCACACTTCTCATCAATTTCCTTATCTTTGAAAGCAGAGTAAGAGAAGTATGCCTGGTGGAGTTACACATAAAGCTCAACTGATAGAATATTCATAAGGATTTTGCACAAAATATACATGGAAATATTTTAGCACCGAGTTTAGCATGCGATTCGTCTTCAATACATTTAAGAGCTATTATTTTATTATTATTATGCTATCATTAAATATCACTATTACTTAAATGTCATTATTGCTAAAATTGCTGTAAAATTACCGCAATAACCCATGATGAATTCCCCTCTTCTGTTTCCTTTGTTTAAATGGAAAATATATATATAAATCTAGACAGAGAACACTTTAGTGATACTATTCAGTGGAGTGAGAATTTCCATGGCACTGATTAAAACAAATCCTGAATTGCATGGACTTAAGATAGCAGAGAGGGGCTTCCCTGGTGGCGCAGTGGTTGAGAGTCCGCCTGCCGATGCAGGGGACGCGGGTTCGTGCCCTGGTCCGGGAAGATCCCACATGCCGCGGAGCGGCTGGGCCCGCTGAGCCTGTGCGTCCGGAGCCTGTGCTCCGCAACGGGAGAGGCCGCAACAGTGAGAGGCCCGCGCACCGCACAACGGGAGAGGCCGCAACAGTGAGAGGCCCGCGCACCGCAAAAAAAAAAAAAAAAAAAAAAAAAAAGCAGAGAGGCTAAGAAATTTGAAGTTAGACATCCCCAAGTGTGAATTCTACTGTGACCCTCTTCTAGCTCTAGAACCTTGAGGAAGTTACTTAAACTTTCTGAGCTTTACTACTAGTTTCCTCATCTGTATCTTTTTCAGGACTATTTATCAAGCATCTTCCTGTTCTCTATGCTTGGACGTATCAATGAATAAATTAGACAAGAGCCTTTGCTTGCGTGCTCCTTCTTACATGTTCTCTCCCTCCTTACACTCTCGTGTGGAAACAGATGTTATAAATAAATTCTATGCTTTGTCACAAGTTGATGGGCGCTACGGGATAAGGAAAAGGATGTGAAGCTCACTGAAGAGGCTTGGGTTGGGAGTGCTGGAGGAGTGTACAGGTAGGTTCTGATTTTAAATAGGGTAGTCAGGGTGGATTTTATAAGTTGACATTTGAGCAAAGACTTGAAGTGAGGGAATTGTCAGAACGTATGAGGGGGAGACCACTCCCTGGGAGCAAGAATAACCAGTCCCAAAACTCTAATGCAGAAATATGCCGGGCAGCTTGGAGGAATATCAAGGAGGCCACCCTGGCTGACTTAGTCAGTGGGGAGGAAGAGACAGCAGGAGGGCTGGAGGTCGGATATGTGATGGGATGGATTGGGTAAGTCCTGGGAGGCCATCACATGCATTGTGTCTTTTACTCTAAATGTAGGCAGCCAAGGGCAGGATTTTAGCCGAGGTGTGGCATGAACTGTCTCTTGTTTGAAAAGCATAACTCTATCTGTGGTCTTGAGGATGTGGGGAGAGAGTGGAGTCAGGGAGAATCTCGGGAGGTGACTACAGGATCCTCGAAGTCTATGTTGGTGGCCTGCACCAGGCTGCTAGCGGCTGGTAGTTCTCAGAAGTGGCACATTGGGAAGGTTGTGACAGCATTTCGTGGTAGATTGAATGCAAGAATGGAAAGGAAGAGGGGGTCAAGTGTGGATTCGAGATTTAGGGCCTGGGGAACTGGAAAGGTGTGGTTACTGTCACCTAAGATGGAAAAAGTTTGGGGTACAGCATGTTCGGGGGATTAAAGACCAGTTTTGGAGGTATAAGATTTGAGATGTTTTCTTGACGTCCAAGTAGAGATGCTGAGTACACAGTTGGATACACAAGTCTGCAGTTCTGAAGAAAGGTCTAAACTAGAGATACATTTTCATAAAATAGAGATATTAAGAATAATTACATGGAAGCGCTATTTTAAAGATAAAATGAAGTAATGCAATTAGCACTCTGTCTTCTCAAAACATTTAATAATTATTAGCTAAAATAATTACCTGAAATGAAAAAATACCTATAGTTTGTTTTGTTGTTTGCAGTAAAAATGAATAAAATGTCACAATTATTTTAATAGTATTTGTGACACAGTAGTTTTAGTTAAGACACCATGACTACAAACATTTACAATAAACCTTTCAGTCTCCTATTTTTCACTCTGATAGGGTACTTGGAACCTTATTTTGTAAGGTTTAAGTTAGTTGTCATAGGGTACCTCTTTAATTAGAAGTAATTCTGAACTGCCTAGTTCCATGCAGTTTTATATACATATATGTATAATTATTTTATGATTTATCAAACTCAGTTAAAAATTTGCATCACTGATGTACATTAGAATTTAAGCATTTACCCAGGTATTCAAGGAAAAAAATGTACTTGTAATTTCCATAGGGGTACTTACTTTCACATCTTCCCTTCACTTTGCAATTGAAAAACATGGCAGGGGAAATATTATCTAACTGGTCTTTGAGTTCCCCTTAGCTATCTGCAAGTCCTTAAACAGCCTTTGTGGCTTAACCAAAATTCTCTTCCATCTTCATTCCGCTAACAGACATTGGTCTAAGCATGTACTTATACTAAAAAATGCATGACCACGTTGTCTCTACACATCTATAATTTTATGTTAACACTATCATTATGTAAGCTATACTTTAATTGTAATTATAACAGATTTTATGTCAACACACATCCATTTCTAGTGTTCATCTGGTGTTCAAGGGGAGAGCAGCATGTAGTAAATTTTATCAAAATATAACATCTGAAGAATAGAACAGAGGGTAATTGTGTAATTCTGTATTCACTCTAATTAAGTTCAGTGGAGTTGGCATAATAGAATTAAGATGAAAAAAAAAAGACATCGAGGTACCATGGCTCCCTCTCCTAACACACCCTTTTCGTATCCGAGAGCAGAGACTCAGCACCTTTCTGTACAGAAATGGAGACAGGAAGAGGCCAGAGGATGAATGACAGGCACGAATGAGGTGGAACTTTGAAGAGCAACATGGAAATGAAATACTGCTTTTGTATTTGGTAGGTGGGGAAAATGTACCAGCATGTATGCCTACTGGGACCACGTTTCCCAGAACAGTTAAGCCCAGTGTCAACTATGCTGTCCCACCTTCCTCATAAGTAGGAACATACTGTTACTTGAATCTTTGCTTCCTGTTTCTTGATACCTGGTTGAGAAGATTATCACAGGAAGTGCATCTTGTTAGCAAATACACCGTTTTGAAATGATTGAAACTCACTGAAGAGTGGCAACTCCAAGCTTGCTCTCTCTTGATCTTGGACTATTCAAGTCTGGAGTGCAGGAGTGGGTTATGGGGAAAGACCACTGGAATTCTTACGTCTTCAGCATAATGGTTATAGCATAATTGTTAGGAGTGTAGGTTCTGGTTCAAATCTCTGCTTTCCACTTGCTAACCATATGAGCTTGGGCAATTTACCTGATTACCTGCACCTCAATACTCCTGCCTATAAAATGATATTAATAATATTTCATCCTAATAGACTTGTTTTCAATGTTAAAATGAAGTCACTTACACCAAGCACTTAATACAATGCCTAGAGCATAGTAAAGTCTATTATTATTACTATTACTACTACTACTACTATTATTATTATTACTGTCACGATGCCAGGTGCTATTTTTCCTATGCCTTATTCCACTATCTTCTGCCCTGTCCCCCAATTTCTGTCTTGTTTCTGTACAAGGGTAGGATTGTCACAGAGCATTTTCTTTCCCTAGTGTCTGACTCTTAGTCATCAAGGTGACTGGTCCACGACCCGGCATTCATTGCCGCTCGTTGAAGCAACCCGTTCTGAGAAGGGGAGTTGGATATTGATGCCAAATTCGGTCAAGGAGAGAGAATTTTCTCTCTTCTGCACTCAGGGAGCTAAGTGAAATATTCAGGCCTCAGAAGGAGAATCAGGCAAAGGGCAACATGCTTAATTTCATACCTTAGTGATTAAGAACAAGTCAGACAGGCTGGATTTGAACTCATTTCCGTCATGTACTGACAACAGGATCTTAGGTGCTTTTGTAACCCCTCTGAGGCTCAGTCAACATCTGAAAGAGACGAGTAACATTATCAGGACCTAGCGTATAGCCTCGCTGTAATAAGTGAGTAAATCCTTTTAAAGCGTTCAGCACGTTGTTTGGCATATAAACACTTAATAAAATTTAGCTTCTTTGACTACTACCACTGCTAATATTATTAAGTAGCTGTGCAAATCCGAGGCCCATTTTTTTCTTAGATTGCACATAATCGTTTGGACAACCAGCTCACATTGATCAACCGTTGCTTATATATAAACCCCCATGAACCCAAAGGTGCTTTAACTCTCTCCCAGTCAGAGCCTGTTCTGGGGGCAGAAGCAACACCCGGACTACCTCCGTCATCTTTGCCTTTATTGTCACTACACTCGCCTGCCGTACTGAGCACTTTCTGTGTGCCAGGCACCAAATTAAGCCCTGCGTATGCACTGTATCATGTAGTTCTCACACTCAGGTGGGAGACATTATCATCATCCCCAATTTTCAGATAAAGACGCTGAGGTGTTGGAAAGGTAAGAAACTTGACCCACAGCAAGAAACGTAAGAAACTTGACCCACAGCAAGAGATGGAGCCGGAGTATTCAAACCCTTCTCTCTGACCTCAAGAACCCTTAAATATTAGCATACTACTACATCCTGGTAAGAAAATCTGCTTCCAGCCACTCTGGTGAGAGTAGAAATGATTCTCAATCCCCACATTCCTCTATTGCCCATGCCACCCTAGCCTCAGGACTAGGGGGGAAAGGAAGTGATCTCTTCAAAGAGCAGCCAAAGGGAACCTACTCCCTTCTGCCTTTTCGTAATCAACTAACCAATCTTTTATTTCCTTCTTAAGAATCCCCACATGTTCCTTTTGGTACTTAGCTTGGCCTTTTAGAATTCTGACATTCTGTACATGACTCATCCACTGTATTTCATGTTAATTTACTGAGGTCAAGTATAGGGTCTTACTCCTCCTGAAGTCCAGTTATCCCCTGTCGCATCTAACTCTGTGCTTTTCTTCTTGTAGGACATCTGCAGATATTTATTTGAATTTTGTTGAATTGTTCTCATCAATAGTACATTAAAAGTTATACAGAAAGTGCTTTCTTATAAGGAAAACCATCTAGATAGATTTCTAGCTGTTTACTTTTCATAGCACTATTATAGAGATTATAGATCTCCAGGTAATATTTTTTAGATTGAGTTCTTCATATCATCTTATTTTTACATATAATGATAAATCTGAATTTTCTCTATCAAACCTCCGAGACTTCACTGGCTTGTAACTTAGCTTGTTGCTTATGTGTTGTTGCCTTTTCCATTTACAATGATATTCGATCCTCGTAAGGATGGGGCTGGGTGGGAAGGTACATCTTAGGGCCATAAATTGGTTTTGTAGAGAACTAACATAAAGATCTAAAGTCTCATCATATTTCTTCAGAACTCATAAATCATTTTATTATAATTCCATTCATTCAAGGAGTATAAAACCATTTTCAAATTGTTATTCCTAATTTGTTCATCTTCTCTTCCTTAGTCTTAGTGAGAAGAGAGCAGGCTGAATGGAAGAAAGTCATTATGACCACTGGGGCCACTAGGGTAGGCATCAGTCCCAGAGTTTTGTTTTCATCTCTCTGCTATTAATATTGGCTAATGTCTCGAGTGCTTACTTGGTGCAAATTACTTAGCTGACCATGACAAATGGATTGTGTCATTTCATCCCCTGATAGTCATACAATTAATGTATGTGTTATTATGATATCCCATAATGCATACATGGACAGAGCCTCAGAAGTAGTTATTTGCTCACTAAAATATGGTAGATGTGGAATTTGGACTCAGGTCTGATAGACTCCTAAATCACTCCTAGTGATTTTTACCACTAAATTAAAGTTGTATACCTCTGGAGAGTAGACAGTTTCTAAAATTTCCTCAGCTCTAACGTTTTATAATTAAATTTTTGTCTGATTGCAAGCTTAACAGTTAAGATGGGTAGGAAGGAATGCCACCCTGTTGAATGGAATTTCCCTGAAATAAGCCTGTTTTATGACACCAGTTCACTCATTCATTCACTCAGCATGTATTGAATGTTTGCTCTGTGCAAAGGCATTTTAGGCATCACAGTGGAGTGAGCGCCCCTTCCATAGACTCCCCTGCAGCAGTCAGAGAAGTCTTGGACTGGTTTGCCTGTTATGGAATGGGGCTTGGTGATAGAAGCCTGGTTTGTCCTCCACTGATAAAACTAAGACATACTCATATGAGTTTATAGGCATCTTGAAGCCGTGGGATAGTAACACACATGAATCTTACCATTTTTGCCTGGGATTAATGATATAAAGGCTTTGGATTTGGGTATGGAAAATGGGTGCAATTATGGGTGTGTTGGTTCTACATATATATGGACATCACGTGTCATCAGCCTGCAGCTACCTGCCATTCCTCACTACTCCTTCTTTTCACCAACCAAACAAGTACCTTCTTATCTCTCCTGTGGATAAGCTCTTGACAGTGGCACTAGGGCCTCCCTCAATAAGTACATCATTGGCTAAACCAGTGGTTTCTCAGATATGCTCATTGAACAACCCTTAAGGTGGATTGACATTCCACTGCCTAGAGTAGAATATGGTGTTCTTTAGAAATCGTGGGGGAAAAAATAGGCCACCAGATGTACTTTCTTTAATTTAAATTGTATATATATATATATATATATATATATATATATATATATATATATATGAACAATTGTTATATATGTGTATGTATACTTGTTCATATATATGAATGATTTAAAATTGAAGATATGTATATATACACACACACATATATATATGTATATTTAAATTTTGGCTTCTGTTAGCAAGTAGTAAATTAAATTATTAGCAGATCCATACTGCAGGGAAATAACCAATCAGATTTCATTCAATAGCTTGCTTTTTTGTAGATTTATGGTTGTGATTTTATATCTGCAGATATGTTTGCTGAAGAAAATATTTCTACCACTTTACACAAAATTAAATTCATTTAATACCAATGCGGCATGTCTCAAATGTCTTAATACAGTTTTAAACTTCAATAGTATCAGAAGTGTGAAATTAAAAACATACCCCAAAATCATTTGAAGATATAATTACTTTCATTTCCCTTATATTTTTGAGACTTTTGAAAAATAAGTATTTAGTTGTACTTATCTGTTTCTGTCTCTCTAAGGATAGCAAACACTGAAACAATTTTTTTTTAAAAGTCAATATTAAAAATATATTGTCCAAGATGATCAAAACTAAGGAAGTGGCAAAGAAATTCAAAAATTTAAACTTTCAAAGGGTGCTTTTTTTTGTGAGTGTGGAGTAGTTGTTCTTCTGAAGGAATTAATCTTTTTTAAAATTTAATTAACTTATTTTTTATTGAAGTATACTTGGTTTACAGCATTGTGTTAATTACTGCTGTACAGCAAAGTGACTCTGTTATACATATGTATATACATTCTTTTTCACATTCTTTTCCATTATGGTTTATCATGGGATATTGAATATAGTTCCCTGTGCTATATAGTAGGACCTTGTTGTTTAGCCAATCTATATATACCAGTTTGCATCTGCTAATCCCATACTCGCAGTTCATCCCTCTCCCACCTGCTTCCCCCTTGGCAGCCACCAGTGTATTCTCTATGTCTCTGATTCTGTTTCTTTTTCATAGATAGGTTCATTTGTGTCATATTTTAGATTCCACATATAAGTGGTATCATGGTATTTGTCTTTCTCTTTCTGACTTACTTTGCTTAGTATGATAATCTCTAGTTGCATCCATGTTGCTGCTGCAAACGGCATTATTTCATTCTTTTTTTTATGGCTGAGTAGTATTTCATTGTATATATGTACCACATCGTCTTTATCCATTCATCTGTTGATGGACATTTAGGTTGTTTCCATGTCTTGGCTATTGTGAATATTGCTGCTGTGAGTATCAGGGTGAATGTGTCTTTTTGAATTATAGTTTTGTCTGGATATATGCCCAAGAGTGGGATTGCTGGATCATATGGTAGGTCTATCTTTAGTTTTCTGAGGAACCTCCATACTGTTTTCCACAGTGGCTGCACCAACTTACGTTCCCACCAACAGTGTTGTAGGAGGGTTCCCTTTTCTCCACACCCTCTCCAGCATATGTTATTTGTAGACTTTTTAATAGTGGCCATTCTGACTGGTGTGAGGTGGTACCTCATGGTAGTTTTGATTTGCATTTCTTTAATAATTGGCAGTGTTGAGCATCTTTTCATGTGCCTATTGGCCATCTGTATTTCTTCTTTGGAGAAATGTCTCTTTAAGTCTTCTGCCCATTTTTTTGATTGGGTTGTTTGCTTTTATTGTCATCAAGTTGTATGAGCTGCTTGTATAGTTTGGAAATTAAGCCCTTGCTGGTTGCATCATTTGCAAATATTTTCTCCCATTCTGTAGGTTGTCTTTTCATTTTGTTTATGGTTTCCTTTGCTGTGCAAAAGCTTGTAAGTTTGATTCGGTCCCCTTTGTTTATTTTCATTTTTATTTCTATTGTCTTGAGAGACTGACCTAAGAAAACATTGGTATGATTTATGTCAGAGAATATTTTGCCTATGTTCTCTTCTAGAAGTTTTATGGTGTCATGTCTTATGTTTAAGTCTTTAAGACATTTTGTGTTTATTTTCGTGTATGGTGAAAGGATGTGTTCTAACTTCACTGGTTTATATAAGGCTGTCCAACTTTACCAACACCACTTGCAGAAGAGACTGTCTTTTTCCCATTATATATTCTTGCCTCCTTTGTCAAAGATTAATTGTCAAAGATTAACTGAGGTGTGTGGATTTATTTCTGGGCTCTGTATTCTGTTCCATTGATCCATATGTCTGTTTTTGTGCCAATACCACGCTGTTTTTATTACTGTGACTTTGGAGTACTGTCTGAGTCTGGGGTGGCTATGCCTCCAACGTTGTTCTTTTTCTTCAGGATTGCTTTGGCAATTCTGGGTCTTTTATGGTTCCGTATGAATTTTAGGATTATTTGTTCTAATTGCGTGAAAAATGTCATGGGTAATTTGATAGGGATCACATGAAATCTGTAGATTGCTTTGGGTAGTATGAGCATTTTAACAATATTAATTCCTCCAACCCAAGAACATGAGATGTCTTTCCATTTCTTTGAATCATCTTCACTTTCCTTTATTAATGCTTTGCAGTTCTCAGCATATAAGTGTTTGCCTTCTTGGTGAGGTTTATTCCCAAGTATTTTATTTTTGGGGTTGTGATTTTAAAAGGCATTGTTTTTTTACGTTCCCTTTCTGATATTTCATTGTTGGTATAAAGAAATGCAACCAATTTCTGTATGTTAATCTTGTATTCTGCTACCTTGCTGAATTCATTTATCAGTTGTAGTGGTTTTCATGTAGAGTCTTTAGGGTTTTCTATATATAGTATCATACAATCTGCATCTAATGACAATTTTACCTCTTCCTGAAGGAATTAATCTTGAAGTTCTACTAAGACTTTTGGGATACCTGTTTTAATGAGCCACTACTTCCTGCCTGAGATTGCACTATGCAGTAGAGATTCTAGAATTAGCATAATAAAACTAATAATGCAAACAACAACAACAAATCTTCACAAACCTTCCTTGCAAGGAAGTAAAGTCCACTGGAAAAACAGACAAGTGAAACACACATTCAAAATGGCAGTGATTCTCAAACATTTATGTGCTGAAAAATCATGACAAGCGTGATAACCAGGGCAATTACTAGACCCCTTCTCCAGCTGATCAGGTGTTAAGGTCCTGTAACTCTCTTTTTGGTGAATGCCTCCAGGAGAGTCTGAGCCAGATGTTCTCAGTTGTCGTCGACCTTTAGTGTGCATCAGATTTGCCTGAGAATATTGTTAAAACACAGATTGCTGGGCTCCAGTGCCAGAGTTCTAAGCAGTTCCCAGGTGTGGCTGATATTGCTGGCCCAGGGACCACATTTTGAGAACCACCTTTCAAAACTCTGCAGTATGCGGTTGTGTGTGTTGTGAATGAGACGGGTCCAGAGAACCAAAGGAGGGCAAAGGGACTCTGCCCTAAATTAGCCAAAGGTAACAATAGCAGCTAGAATTGATTGACCCAAGAAAAAAATTTAAGAACTTTACCTGCATTTGCTCATTTAATCCTTTCAGTAAGGTACATAGGTGCTGCTTAGTGTTCCTGTTTTACAGGGGTGTCCAGAGAAGGTAACTACTTTGCCCAAGTCCTAAACTGGTAAGTAACAGATTAAGAATTCAAGTCTAGGAAGTCTGATTCCAGAGCCCACACCTCTACCCTTTCTGCACATAGAGAGGAGTAAAGGGTTGTCAGTGAAGCCTTCCTGGGGGCCCTGGCCTCTGAGTGTAAATAGAAGGATGAGTGGACATAAAGATCATTATTTGTGTGTGGTGGGAGTAGGGGAGGAAGTATCAGGGCTTCCAGAAGAACCCGCCCTCCCCATACATCTGCTATAAGCAAGTCTGATGATCAGGAGTCCGGAACACGAGTATGACTATGGGATACTGAGAAGGGTTCTAGAACCCTGAGGTTAGAGTTCTGGATCAGTTAGTAGGTAACAGAAAGTGAATGAGTGATTTACCTTACTTTGCACGGGTAGCAGGAAGTTTGGAGATAGTCCCTCTAGCGTTAGTCCAGCTGCTGAAGGGCATCACCAGGGGACTGGGTTGCTTCGCTCTTCCAGCTTCCACATCTCTAGCACGTCCACATAGCTTCAAAGTGACCCCAGAATCTCCAACAGTGTTCCAACAATTGGGCAGGAAGAAAGAAAAGGAAAAAAAAGAAATTAAGAAAAAAAAGGCAGTGTCTAACTCAGAGAGCAAATTTTTTTACCACAGATGGTCAGCAGACTTGCACTTAGATCTCATCAGCTCGGATTTTAAACTGGCCACCTTAGCCTTAAGGATAATGGGGTCTCCTAAACCAGGACTCTGATAGCAAGGAATAAGGAGAGAGTGGTACTGATTAGCAGTGCCTGCTGTCCCAAACAAATATTATCCCCAGACTATTTTTTTTATCCTATATTTTACTTTAAAGAATGGAGGGGAAACATTTTGTATCTGTAAATAGCCTTTTAGAAAGGGTAAAATTATATAATTATACAACACCCTAGAGGGCTCCTTTCATCTAAAATCTCTTTAAAACCTGTTCAAGGTTAAGGACATTTTTATCTTAATTTAGTAACTTGCAGTCGATTATCTTGGAATGACATCCTCTCTCTGCAGATGGTCTGTCAGGCTTTAGAAAATTCTAGAAGTGGACAGAGAAGTGTTATGGTGCATGCATTTGCAATATGCACGTCTTTGAAATGAAATCCATTTAGGGACCAAAAGGCATTTCATGTCTTTGCTATACATTTTCACATATTTGCCTTTCCAGAATTCCTTTGAGCAAATCTGTTAGATGTAACCCATCCGTTTCTCCCATCTGAATTCTTTATTACTAAACATTCTTCAGTATGCTCTCACTCCCCTCTGTCAAAGGCGTTTCTCTGGGTCCTCACCCTTCTCATCTCATATGTGAATGCGTATCTTAAACTGAAGCAACAGTCTGCTATGACTTCTCCATAACTTGAAGAACCCGTCTTTGTGGAAAAAAAAGTAGACTTACTAACTTAAAAGGTAAAATGCGCACAATGTTTCTGAGAATTAAAAACTAAGATAAAAACATAAGCAATGGAAAAAGCTTACAGTGGATCCTTTTCGAATACTTTATTTTACAGAGAAGGCAACTGAAGTTTAAAGAAAAAATGCATTAGTTAAACACTAAATAAACCTTAAACCTCAGTGGAGCAACACATGGACAGTTCATTTCTCACTCACTCAGGAGTGCAGTATGGACTTTGGTGGTCTGAGGGTCAGTTTTCTGCTCAGTTATTCAGGGACCCACCACCTTCATCAAGTGGCTCTACATTTTTCCTGAAAAGGAAAGGAGAGAGGAAGCTGCAAGCTACAATTATCAACTCGTTATCCTTCAGACATAAACTCTTCAGGTCACCTCTGGTCGCATTCTTTGGGATAGAACCATACCCAGATGCAAGCGGAGATGGAGAATGTTGTTCCTATCTTGGTCCTAGTGATGCCTCTACAGGCTGGAGGAGCTAATTAAAGTGTAGTCAACAGCTCTTGTTTCTGCCACAATGAGCGATTACCCTAAGACTGTGGATTAATTATGTGTGTGTGTCATATATACATATAATACACACAAATGTATATATGTGTGTGTATATATACATTTTTTAGCATGAGTTGACACATGGGGCTTCTGCCTTATCAAAAGAGTACAAGCTGCCTCTCGTTGCTCTTTCCTAATTGAAGTTGACTGCTACTATCTATTCCCTTCATTTTGCTACCTCCCCCCCCCCGCCTTTCAATATTATATGAAAATTCTGAAAGAAATAATTTCAAAGTTTCCAGTGCTTTTAAAGGTAATAGAATACTCAGACCTTAACAATTTTCCTGTGTGAAACTTTTGCCAGACTAAAATAGTTAACTTATGAAAAGTAAATTTAGATTGATACAAAAGAGAAAATAAGCTGATTTTTTTTTTTTTTTTTACACAAATACCCTGAGCCAGGGTGGACAATAAATGGAAAACTGGAGGAATTTAGATCCTTTTGTTGTAAATTTAAATTTTTTTTTTTTGCGGTACACGGGCCTCTCACCGCCATGGCCTCTCCCGCTGCGGAGCACAGGCTCCGGATGCGCAGGCCCAGCGGCCATGGCCCACGGGCCCAGACACTCCGCGGCATGTGGGATCTCCCCGGACCGGGGCACGAACCCATGTCCCCTGCATCGGCAGGCGGACTCTCAACCACTGAGCCACCAGGGAAGCCCCAATTTAAATATTTTTAATTGTAAAAATAATACAGACTCATTGCAGAAACTCCAAAATTGAAAGGATTTAAAGAAAAAAGGAAAAATAACTCAAAATCCCATTTCTGATAAATCATCTCTGTAACATTTTTGAGGGTATCTTTTGAAACTTTTTTGTGACAGGGTGCATATAAATACAATGCAAGTATAAAATACCTTTAATTATTATATCAAACTACAAAACAGTTCTATAACATTTTCATTTAGTAATATAAGCATGATTACCTATCACCTAATAAAAATCTGCAGCATCATTTCTAATGGTTGAACAGCATTCTATTATTTATTTAACCAGTCCCTACTGTTCAACATTTAGATTATTCCTGTTTTGCTTTGCTAAACAATGAGACAAGCATCCTTGTTCATATGTCTTTGAGCATTTGTTTATTTCCTTAGAATGGACTTCTAGAACTTGAATGGCTGGTTGTCAGTTCTGGTACATACTGACATATTGTCTTCCAGAAAGGTTACCCTGCTTTTTATTTCTACCAACAAGTTAACATGCAGTGTGGTTTCTCACACACACTCATCAGTACCAGTGTTATCAATATCAATACCACTATTATCAAGTTTTTTAAAACTTTGTCATTCTAGTCAGTAAAATATGACACCTGAATTATTTTATTTGTATTTCTTTGATTAATAATAGCAAGGTTGAACATATCTTTATTGGCTGTTAATAGTTTTTAGTTTGTGACTTTATGACATCCATTTTTCATCAATTTATAACAACCTTTTATATATCAATGTGTTTATTTTGTTGTTTGTTATAAATGCAATTTTCTTCTCTTCATTTATTAATTTTTATTTTGTGTGTGTTGAACTTCTTTAATATTGTCATCTATTCAAAAACCCTTTAATGAACACAACAAATATGGAAAATCAGTCATTCTCCTGCATTTTGTAATCAATTTATTTCCTTTTGGGCAGTATGGAAATGTAAATCCTTATTTCATCTTATGGTTGGAAAGAATCTATTCCTTCAGAAAGGGATTATAGTCTCCATGATGCAGTAATGGGAGATTTTATACGGTAGGCGGGGTCTATGGAAGAAAAGACCCTAAATCACACTCCATTGGTGGTTGCCTTATTTATAAAAATGGCATTTGAGGTTGTGTGACTGCCATCAGGTAAGCAAAATTAATTTTTAGCATGAAATACTACTATCAGCAAGAACAGCCTAGGATAGGCTAGCAGTAAGAAGTGAGGGGTTATGGGATTGGGGCATAGCCTCTGTTTCCTCCAAAACAGCTGGAAATTTAAACTCTGGGGCTCCTTCTTGATCCAATCAGCCCAGCTAGTATGTGTTGCCAGGTAGGGTGAATAGATTCAGAAGTCCAAGAGCTCATCCTTGGTCCCCTCTGGAAATGAGCAGAGAATACTGTGTCAAGCAGAGGTGATCAGTCCATGGTCTGGAGACTTGGATCTCCCCGCATAGTCCTTAAAGTCAGGGTGAGACAAAATGCCAATACAAATCATATTGATGACAGTATCAGTGAGGTGACATTGAGTCTTTTGACCCAACGTGTGTCTGCAGTGTGCCATCCATTAGTAAATGGGCAAAGCCATTTGACAGATCTATCTGATACAATGAATGAATCTGACACTCATAGTTTGAAAAACTGAAACTGTATCCATTTGTCAAGAACAGTGGCTACTTGTTCTGCTTTATTCCCCCTGGTAGAACTAGATAACATTGCAGGCAGTAAGACGTTACGGCATTTCACCCTGGAGTAGCCCCAAAACTGAAGAAGCTGTCTTATCAGTAGTTAGCTCCTTGTCACCAAGAATATTAAAGTAGATTTGTATGATTAGCAAATTAAAGAGACTATAGTGCCTACCACTACTGTATTCAGTAAGCCACCCAAGTTATTCTAAAGAAATCCTAATAATACATTAGGACCGTTTTGAATATTTTTATTTGATTAGCCATAATCTTCTAGTTATAACATCCATCACCATTTTGACCACTGAAACTTGGCCTTCTTTTCTTACAGCCTAGCCCTGTGGTCTTGGGCTAATCACTAACCTGCTTAGATACAATTTTCTTCTCTGTGAAATAGAAACAATATTATATGCTTTGAAGGACTGCAGGAAGATGAGCTGTAATGTTTATCAAGTGCCTAGTAAGTAGCCTGGCCCATAATAAATACTTGGCTAATTGTAGATGTTAGTTTCATTTTTAGTTTTATTTCCAAACATTGCTCTTTACTTTTGGAACTGTAAAATTTGTTTCGAGAGTGGAGGACTTGTTGTTTGGATTCCTCCAACACTCTCTGTATATTCTGTACTTCTATCCCTACATCATCTATATTAATGAAATAAATGATCTTTGGTCTGGTGATTCCAAGGTGACGAGGAGCTAAGTGGAGGTTCAGTATACACCTGGAAGTATGGATTTTCATGCCCAGTGCAAATGTGGGAAAGGCATTATTCCCGCATTATAAAGGGTGTAAAAACCTCCAACTTGAGGAGACTCTGGGTTGAGAGATGAGAGATTTACAGGTACTGTGTTTATCCTACGGGGTACCACAGGGGCTTTTGTGTTCTGTAGCAAGAATTTGCACCTTATACCCTTGTAGTTAGAAGTAAAGCATACCACATAACTAATATCTAGTAAGCATTAGAGTTAGAATAAATACCATTTATTTAACGTTTCCTTTGTGTTAAGCATTTTACAGTTACAACATATGGATGGATACTGTATTGTAATGGTTAAGAGTGTAGTTTTTTGAGCTAGATAATCCTGGATTGGAATCTCATCTTTATTACCTCTTTTTTTTTCTGTTTTATTGGTATAATTGACAAAATTGTATTTATCTTGTCTGACTTATTTCATTAACATAATGCACTCCTGTTTCATCTATACTGTCACAAATGAAAGGATCTCCTTCATTTTTTTAAGGCTGAATAATATTCCATTACGTCTTAAATGAGTGACTTTTGGTACATTGTTTACACTTTCTAAGCCTTAGGGTTTCTTATCTTCTGTAAAAATATATATATATATATATATATACTAACAGGTTATTTTCTGATATGTGGAATGTTTGTTGAATCAACAAATAATTAGTTGAGATCATAAATGACACTTAGCACTGTATTAACATTTATTAATACTCTCCCTGTTAATTTCTACAATAAATTGTATAATAAGTAACAATAATAATAGTACTACTAGTAGTTTTAGAAAATGCATAGGATGTGCCAGGCATCATATACTGTACTACCCTCCTTCATGTGTACCACAAGATACATGTGGACATCATCTTCCACGTTGTTTCCTTTAGAGAAAATTGAAGCTCAGCAAGATTGAGTAGCTTGCTCCAGATGTGACCTCAGGTCTGAATCACTCCACATATAGGTTCTTAATTACTCCATGTCTTTAATTCCACATCTGCATTTGTTTGTTGTTGTTGTTTTTAACTTTCCAAGCATCTGATCTGAAATTCCTTTCTCTTTGGGGAATTTTCCATTTTGTGGGTCTTGGTGAGAAACAGAGCCTTCCTCTCATTATACAAGCTGAACATGTCAGATACACTGTTTACTCACATGCTCAGTCTCCCTTACAGATGGAAACAGTCCAGCGACCTCGGGTTGACCAACTGCACCCCTCTCTTGGATTTTTTTTTTTTTTTTTTTTTTTTTTTTTTTTTGCGGTACGCGGGCCTCTCACTGTTGTGGCCTCTCCCGTTGCTGAGCACAGACTCTGGACGTGGCACAGGCTCAGCGGCCATGGCTCACGGGCCCAGCCACTCCGCGGCATGCGGGATCTTCCCGGACTGGGGCATGAACCCGTGTCCCCTGCATCGGCAGGCGGACTCTCAACCACTGCGCCACCAGGGAAGCCCCCCTCTCTTGGATTTTGAATTACAAATAAATGATGTAAAGAAGCAAGGCCAGCAGTCCTGGGTCAACCTCCTGTTTCCTATTCCTGCTTGGTAGCAAGGCCAGGTAGGACTTATAACATCACTTTGGCCTGATCCTATAATTGCAATAGCATAGCCTTGGCTTCCGGTTGTTTAGTCTGCTTCTAGTTACTGAGACCTAACCATAAACTTCCAAAAGTTTCCTTTTCTGCTCAAATTAGCCATATCTGGTTCCTGATGATTACAAATAAGACCTTTCCTGATATACAATGGTGACCTACTTATCCAGGCAGATGTAACATTGTCCTGGCAGGGACAGAGGGCAGGCAAGTTCCTTGAACAGCTGAACAAGAAGAAAAAGACCTAAGAAGGAAGAATTGAAGCCAGTTCTGCTTGTGTTATAATTCTACCCGCAGCTGCCTCTGTTTCACAGACCACATGCTAAGGACCATTCCCTTCCCCTGTAACAGACAAGCAAAGTAGACCCAGGCCTTCCAACCCAGAGACCAGCTGAGCTGTACCGTGGACAATCTAGGATGTGAAAGACTTCACTCAAGGTCTTTGTCAATTGACACATTGTTCCTCTCTTTGGGAAGTAGCTTCTTTGTGTGACAAGAATATGCTAAACCAACACTTAAGTGGACAGAGGTGAAAGATGCCAAAATTAGCTACAGAAAAAAAGGTGTAAAGACTTGTATTTTCTGTTATTTGAAGGTGTTAAGACCCCACATAGAATATGAGTCCTTTAAAGGAAAGTTGTGAATGGCCCAGGGAACGTTGAATTTCCATGTGGCAATATGTTCTTGATCGGTCATGATGATGATGATGATGATGGTAGCATCAGTAGCATTTATCAGTCTTTCCTGGGTGAGAGGCACTTTATCCTAATGACCTTTTATCCCCATGACGACCCTGTGAAGTAGGAAATACTGTTTCAGCATCTTCAGGGCTTTTTTTTTTTTTTTTTTTTAAATCAGGAATTTACCCTAGATTGCAGTTGGGTGGTAGAACGACCAGAACTGGACACTAGCCTTTCCTGAATTCCCAGAGTGTGATCTTAGCAGTTGTATTGCCTGATGCAGAGCCATGTAAATGTTGCCAAAGCAATGAAACGTGTACCTATTTCTAACAGATTCTAACTCAGAAGCTCTGGGGTTAAGTGCAGAGCAGTTGAGTGTGATTGTCTTTACAGACAGTAGATAAGAGAAGTTGTTTAAAAGTATATTTGCATATTGCACTACACTGTCATATCTGTGACTGGTTAGCTATTGAGTAACTAACACAAATCCCAATCCCATCTCTAATCTCATTCATCTCTTGTATGATATTTGACCTAATTGAGGCAGTTTTTTTTTGTTCTTTCCCACAAACACACATCGAACATCCAAAACATGCTTACCATTTGTGAGCATATTCTCTTAGTTATTTAGTAGTTGAGTAAGAGTGAGAGGGAAGGACTTCCTTAGTGGCGCAGTGGTTGGGAGTCTGCCTGCCGATGCAGCGGACACGGGTTCATGTCCTGGTCAGGGAGGATCCTACATGCCGCGGAGCGGCTGGGTCCATGAGCCATGGCCGCTGAGCCTGCGCGTCCGGAGCCTGTGCTCCGCGACGGGAGAGGCTGTGGCGGTGAGAGGCCTGCGTACCGCAAAAAAAGAAAAAAAAAAAAAAGAGTGAGAGAGAAAAAGACACATGAATATGAAATACGGTCATCATTTTTTTTAGTATCCTTTATGTTGTTAATCCCTCTTAGCATTTACTGCCATTCACTCATTTGTATTATTTGGGGTATAGCAGTTTATTCACACAGCATTTTTACATATGGCTTATCATTTGTATTCTATTTTAATAACACTAATAATTATAGACTATTGACAAACTCATCAGACCCTACATATTCATTTCAAAATCATGAAAATAAGGTGGAAAATGAGGTGTAAAGTGGAAAATCTATGTGTATGTTTTCATTGGTGGAATGAGGAGCTACCTGAATATCACTCCTTTAGCTTTTCCTTCAAATGGTGCACTTTTTCCTCCATGCATAGGAGTCACTTCCATTAGGTAAACAGTAGTCTTGAGGGCAAACCTCAGAAGTAGAAACAGGAGAACTTTTCAGTTATGGTAAAATCAAACATATTTTTCTTCAGTAGTGAAAAAAAAATTCTTCATGAGAAGTTCAACCACCGTGAGTTCCATGGTGAAAAACTTTCCACTTATAGATGCAACTTCCCCCAGAATTCTGAGAAATGTCGGTAGTAGAGAGGGGTGTTGCATACACCTGTTTCATTTCCCTCTGACTTTTCCTTCTTCTTTCTCTATTGACATTAAAATCTATAGTGAAAGCACATAGTAAGCAGTCTAGGACAATTGATATGACATTTGATCTAAATCTCCAAAGTCTATTTTAGATGCGGATGCTATGAGAGTCACAGGAGGGGAAAAAATCTAGAATTATTCTTATGTGATCAAATGTACCAAAATAACAAAAGCAAATCTTATTTCTAGCTAATAAAATAGCATTCCTTATATGATGTCATATTATGGCAGAAAAGAAATATATGCGGCTATTTTCTTCTACATAAAAACTGCTAAGGAGTGGGGACCAATGAACTAAATCAATTGTTTTGGGTTCAAGTTGTAGTTTTTAGTAGCCATCCTTCTTAGCAAGTTTTCAGAAGCAAATGTAGTTCGTTTACTATCACCACTAAATGTGCAATTGTGTAGATTTGTGAAAAAAAGTATTATCAAATATATATACTTTAAAATGATTTGTGTAAATTTATCTATTCATATTATTATTCTCCCTAAGTAAATCAAAATATACTATATACTATGTTTTCCTTCTATAGCGTAAAAGGGGAATGTATGTTGAAACTTATTCAAATATTTATTAGGTGTCTACTAAGTGCCAGGCACTCTACTAGGCAGTAGAGATGTTGTATTAGAGGTGGAAAATGTCCTTGACCTCCAGAACTGATACTCTTGTAAGAGAGATACTGGGTCAAACTAAGTCAACAGTTTCTTTGCTGCAGAGCTTTTTACGAGCCTTGTGAATTATGAGTCTCTAATAAGGAGATGTAGTGGACAACAGATCCCACATTTATTTGAAATCTTTTCCTTCATGGACTGTCTCATAGGATTTATGATCCACTGAACACACCTTGAGAGACACTAGTATTCTGCAGTGGTTAGTTAATTGTTTTCTATTAAGCAACTATATACTGAATCCATGATATTATTCTGGATGTTTTGGAGGATACAATGATGTACACGGCCACTGTGATGATAAGGGGGTCCAGTTTAGTTAAGAAGAGAAACCACAGGAGTTATAACTTAATGTAACAAAGAAATACACACACATATACATATATTTATATGTAAATTACTGTTTATATAGTATACAATGTCTTCTGAAGAAGATAGAGTTGTTTGTAACTTGGGATCTCACAGGAGGTTTCACAGAGAAGGCAGACCCTGAGCTGGGCAGAATTTCAGTAAGTTAATTTGGTTCTGACCGTACGATAAAATCAGGTATCTGCACTGGTCAATCTGACCTTGATGGAACAGCATTCCATTTGCAGGGAACAGTGTGATCAAACATGCAGTGGTGGAGATTGCCAGCTTGTAATATTCCAGTACCTGGAAAGTGTTGGAACATCTGCTTTCTCCACGGTCTAGAAAAGTGAATCTCGAGTGAAATGCACGTATAATGGAGGCCAGTGCTCTTTGCTTTGTACACTGCTTTGATTCTACAACATGCAACAATGTAGTGATCTGTTTCAGATTGTCATTATTCGAGACGGTTCTTAGTAACAGGAGTGGAAAAGGAAGACCTCTCTTCCTGTGTTTCTGCCCTATGCTCTTAAGCCAGAAAAGGTACCAACATCACTGACCTGACCTTGTCTCAGGTTATCTATCAGGATCTACTAGAATCATTCTAGTGAAAGGTAACTAGACGTCCAAAGGACTTAAAAGATACACTATAACTTTTGTATGCTTTATATACCTGGTGAAACAAAACTGTCACCTGAGTGGTCCCCTTCCCTAGAAATACCAGTATGTTTTTCCAGTGCATGGCAGAACTTTGCAGGTAGAACTGGGATAAAGGTGAAGAACAGTCTTAAAATTCTAGTCCTTGAACAGCACCTAACACACAACAGGTTTTCAATAATCTTAGCAACAATATTCACAAATAATGACCATCAGCATAACTGCTCTTTTGTGCCAAAATACATTACCATATTACTTTTTTTCCTTCAGCTTTACAACTTGGGTTCTATTATTGTTTCCATTTTATAGATTAGGAAAGTGAGGCTCAGAGATGCTAAGTCACTTGGGCAAGGTCACAGAGCTTGTAGGAGATAAACCTGCACCCTTAGTGTTGGATCCTACAAACCAGACCATAATTTAAGGCCTTCAAAATATACCTCAGAACATTTGAGTAAATTAATGAATAAATCCTCCTAGTCAGACTGACCAGATCATTATATTAGGTTCAGCTATAAGTGGAGGAAAGTCATAATCATAGTTGGACAGTTAATACAGTAATTTACTTGCTTTGAATTTTCTAAATGATATTTAGCTGGTAGTTTCATGATGATAACCATCGAATAAAAACAGGCATATTTTGGTGTTTGGAATAAGATCTCATATTGAGTAAAATACATATTTATTCCTAGACCTATATGATGTGAGTAACAGATGACATTGAGATGCCATCTAGAAGTACTCCTGTGCAGTTCATCATGTCAACCCAGCTAATAATTTTAGAATGTTCAGAGTGAATAATATATGCAGCCATAAAGCATATTTCTAATCAATGCAAATAATATTTTTCCTATGCTAAACCCAGAGTTAAGTTATAACACGCATCATAAGATTAATGGGCCATTTTTTCTTCATCACTTTGCTAAATTACTTAGCCTGGAAACCATTCAGAAGGTTGAGAATTGGAGCTGAGCAGTAGTAGTGAGACTGTGCCTCTGATGATGAAAGTATTTCCACCCCGACCCCTACCGCTCCCTTCTTGGGAAAGAAGGCAACATTTCTCCTAGAAAAAGTCACAGGTTTATAAGCTGGCTTGTATAATACGTTTGGAGGAATATTGTGTCTTTTAAGCAGAGCCTATCTCGGCACATAAAATAATTTTTACCTACCATTTAATGAAATTAACCCTCGCTTTGAGGCTAGGTCTTTTGCCATTTGACTCCTGGATCACGTCTATGGATATATTTTTTTCTTGAGACGAAGTGTGAACCCAATATAGTATCCATCATTCAGTCTATCTAGCTGATGTACATCATCTGAAGCACAAGCTCCCTGAGGCCAGGCACTTTATCTGCTCTATCAGTGTAGCCCTGATGCCTAGTGTCTAGCTTTTGGAGATTCTTAATAAACGTTTGTACTGAATAAGGTATGTATATGGTCAACAAAAGTTGGCTTCCCATTTTACAGTCAAGAGTATCGTACTCATGGTCTGTGAACACTGGATAGCAGAATCTTACTATGTTATTTTTCTGTTCCCTTTGCAAGTTTCCTGAAAGGGCATTCTTGTCCTTAGAATGTCCATCTCCTCCCATCTTCCTGGAGAATAACTCTTCTTTCTTAAATACTTAGCCCCATTATTGACTCTTTAAGATTGAATGTATTACCTCCTTACAAACAGGAAAATGCAGTGCTTTTCTTTTTTTTTTTTTTCGACAATTTATCACCAGAAAATTATTCTAACACCTGAAATTCTGGACCTAAAATGCCTGGACTAGTGGTTCTCAAAGTCTGGTACCCAGACCAGCACATCAGCTGCACGTAGGAATTTTTAGAAGTGAAAGTCTTGGGCCCTGCTCCAGACCTACAGACTCGGACACTCTGGGGGTGGGGCCCACTACCTGTTTCAGCAAGCTCTCTTGGTGATGCTGATGCATACTCAAGTTGGAGACCCACTGCTTAGACCTAGAACTTAAGGTTTAGGCTTTGGACAGATCTGAGTCCTAAACACTACTGAGACACTGGAGTGACCATGAGCAAGTTACTTCTGGGAACCTTTTAGCATCTGTGTGCCTTGCTTAGCTAATAGTGATTTTAATTAATTAGAATAATGCACACGGTGTACTCAAGAGAGTAACCAAAACATACTTTATGTTCCATAAATTCTAGCTGTTTACCATTATCATCAATCAGAGCTTACTGACACATCCTGAAGACATTCTTCTAATAAGTGTAATAACGTGGTTTGTAAAATTAACAGCTTAGAAGAGCATATTACAAAGTTCATCAGACAGGGTCTCAGCAGGAAATCAGGGGTACATCAATAAGGATAAATTGAGCCCAATGTAGAGAATCAAGAGATAGTGTAGTGCCCTGGGTTCAGTAAAAGTGTGGCTACTTTATAGGAGATGAAAGAGAAAGGAAGCCTTGCTGGAGAGAGAGTCCTCCCCAAAGATGCTGTGACGCCCCACAGAGAAGCACTATACGTTAGTTGGGGGGTGCAGCCAACTCCCAACAAGTTGGTAAGAATTAATAGCCTAACTTCACTCCCCTCCTTCATTCCCTACAATCTTCTATTGGTTCTCTTCATTGGTGAGCCACACGGAAGCCAGAGCAAGGACACTTACTAAGATAGGCCATGCAAGCCATCCATGTAGAGTTGGGTGGAGAAAGGATGTGGAAGGGCAAATAGGACATATTTCCCGCAGGTGGTGAGCGAGCTGTAAAATCACTCGCCCTTCTAACATCATTGCCGTTGCAGGAGCACGGAGGAGCAAGTGGTTAGTTCTGACTTGGCAGATCCAGGAGACTGCAGGACAGAACTGGTATATGAGCTGGGCTTTAAAGGTAGATTTGAATTTTAATGGAGAATATGGAGTAAGAATTGGTGAAGAACCAAGGGAAAGGGAGATTCGTTGCAAATGGAGAAAAGAAAAGTGGCATAAAGACAAGAAAAGTCAAGACTTATGGAAGAGATAGCAAAAACTCTGCGTGTGACTGGAGCAGAGAACGGGATAGCAAAAACTCTGCGTGTGACTGGAGCAGAGTAGACGAAGGCTGGAAGTTAAGATGAAGTCATCCTTGAATAACATTAAAGTTTCCTCCTTTAACCTCAATTTCCACCTTCTGCTCCCTTCATTAACATTGGAAAATTAAAAGTGAATTTGACTGGGCTGGTGACAATGGCAGTATGAAGCAAAGAGAGGAGAATAAGAGTAAAAAATTTAGTAGTACCTTGGTGAAGCTGGGTAAATGATGGGTGGTGGTGTCACGTCAAAGCATGGGCAAGTGATTGTGACAAATATAGGCTTATTTCTTGACTATATGACTTCAGTTAAGGTACTTAAGCCCTCTAGGCTGCAGTCTCCCAACCTGTAAAATGGGGATAAAACCTCGCTTCCTCCAAGGTTTCTGTGAGGATCTAATGAGCAATGGAAGTAGGAGTTGAGTCCAGTAATCAGTTTTTAATACATATAAAGTAATGTGAGGATAAGGGTAAGAATACTTGGTATCATTTATTGAATGCTTATTATGTGTCCAATATTGTGCTAGTCCATTTACATATCTTTTCTCACTTAGCTTTCTTTTCTCTTATCTGCCTTTCTATAGGCAAGAGATAACTGATGGCTCAGTTATGAGGAAACGCAGTTGTGAGGAAAATGTCAGAGGGAAAATGTGCCAGAAAGTTAATTCCTAATGGACCTGTCAGCCTTAAACAGAGCACGTCTGTGCTAAACTGTGTAAAGTATCTGTGCTAAAACTGCTCAATTGGACAAGTTTTGATAAAGTATTAATGAATAGGCATAAACAGCTTGGAGATTTTTGGAGGGTATGTGGTAATATTAGTATTGGTGTGATGACTTTTGAAAGTTCTGTGGCATATAGAAGTCAAAAAGAAGACCCGGAAAGGGGGAAAACTCTCTCTGAAAGTTATTGGGGAAGTCTGGCTAGTAAGACTCCAAAAGGGAGAATCAGTAAGAGGCCAGGTTATTCATAGGCCTTCTAAGAATGTGTCCATGAGAAATATTTACAATGATTGGATGCCGGAATAAAGGAGAACACTGGCTCCATAAATGGTAACTTATTTTATACAAACAGGCTAATGATAAAAATAATGAAAATCTGATGGATTTTTGAGAGATTTATTGGCCAAACTGAGACAAAAGTGCATAACAGCTAGATGCTCATAGTTTTAATCAGTTCACTTTGGAGTCAAGCAAAGATAGCACCTGAAATGGTAAGGGACGTTTATGCAAGGTCACAAAGATTTTTGGTGGTGCATTTGGGATATAAACCCATTTCCATAAGAATTCTTTCAGAAGTCAAATGTTTGCTTGT
Organism: Lagenorhynchus albirostris; assembly: GCF_949774975.1. Lineage (NCBI taxonomy): Eukaryota > Metazoa > Chordata > Mammalia > Artiodactyla > Delphinidae > Lagenorhynchus > Lagenorhynchus albirostris. The sequence continues at coordinate 9,912,779 of NC_083104.1, read as the reverse complement.
CAAAAATAGCATGAACTTACTTCCAGGAAAAGTTCCTAAGAAAAAATAATTTGAGTAATGAAGCACACTGATGTAACGGTTAATTTAAGAACCCAGAAATAGAGGTAAAGAGTAAAGCAATTATGGGTTAAGGGTCTGCATAAATTCCCCTGGAAGGGGGATATGGTCAGAGATGGCAATTTGAAAACAGTGAGTCACCAAAAGTAAAAGTTTAAATTACAAGCTGTTCTGGGGGTCTTCAAGAGAGATTTTATAGATTGAACAACAACAGCAGCAAGGATAAGGTATAATGCTGTCATGTAGACTGCAGCCTGAAAAGAAAGCATTGCAGAAAAGCCACATCATCCTGAATTTATATTTCCGTGCATTTGAACAGATTGGAGAGCAGTAAAGTTGTTTTAAGAGCGAGTGATTTAAGTCAGCCAGCTTGTGAATAATACGAGATATTTTTGCATTTACATTAACTTATGTCCATAAATAACGAACTTTAACAGTGAACAAAATCCATAATCCTGATAATGCTAAGAAAACTGGAAAGATACCTTTACCTTGAAAAGACAGGATAAAGAAGACAGCATAGAAATTTAGGGAGACTGCAGTTTTGGAAAAATTATATTAACATTTATTTGCTGCTGCAGCTTTGAAACGTGATGATTTAAAGAAAGAAGTAGACTGTTGATTTCTAAAAGGTAATGTGTTGGCTGAAAGAGACAAGAATCTTGTTGAGACCTAAAGTGTCCTTTTAAGGATATATTTCAATGTCATTTCAAAAAATAAACACATTTCCCATAACAAAACAGTGAGGTTAATGGAGTAATGCAGGTGAAAGCTTTTTGGCCCGAAGGAGTTTTATCGTTGAACACACCATGACCCGGGCCTGTGAGCGCCAGCACAGTGGCTGTTTTTACAAGATCGGGTACAATATGCACAGTAGTTCTGGCCTTAGCGCTAGGCAAGGATCATTCTTTTTGTATCTTCCTGATTGCTTCCTCTACAGAAATGGGATAATCCCTCCGCTTCTAAACTGGAAAGTAGTTTCTTCCCTCAATAAAACTAGTTTCTTCTCCAGGTTGAGCTTTTCCAACTCTTAGAGGTCTAAAATGAATGATATGAAACATACTATGTTTGCATCTATTTTTATTTAAGAGTTATCTAAGGAGATTTATCTAATTAAATAGGAATTTCCTAACAGATGCCAAAATAAACAATCAAAAAGTTTTCTTTAGAGATCATATATATTATATAACAAGATCCACCTAAGAGTTAAAATATAAGTAGGTATACAATTTAACTATTTGAAGATAATTTTTCTTCTTACCACTGAAGCAATAAGCAGGTAGTAGTACAATTTGGGGAAAACAATATTTCTGGCTTTTGTTTGTTTTATTTTAATTTGTGATATTCATGAGATCTTTCGTGAAGCCTCTGGGTATATAGTAAAATTAATGGGTTTTTAACTTTGTATTGACTCGTATTTTTGTAGGTTTTAAATTTTTCTTCTGGCTTTAATCTATACTATCTCCTTTTACTTTTTCATTTAGAAATAATGTATTTTTCTCAGGATTGCAATCTCAGTGCAGTCCTCTACTTTTCTACTTGTTGGACGTTCTCTTAGACGTCTACATTTTTGTCTAGTTAGTACATTTCTAGTTTTTTATACAATTGATAAGAACTCTTTAATCTTATCAATTCTTTATATTTTCTCTTTGGAGACAAGATTTATAGGGATTTCCTTGGGCTTAAACTAGAAAGAAAAACGAATTTGCATATGAAATGTTGAAGGCTTTGTTACAAAGTGGGTTAACATTATATGTATTTTTAAAATAAACTATGTACTTCAACCAGAGCACCTAACTGTTAACCTCCAGATTAATATGTATCATAAAATATGTGCATGCTTCCAACACATGGCATTGCCTCCTATTACTGCATGTCCAGGAGAAATTGTTTTGTCTTGTAGCAAAAGGCATTAGCTCTTTGCACATTTTTTTTTTCTTTTTTTAAGGACAGCTATCCAAAAATCAAGTTGAACCCTTGTATATGAGGACAGAAAAGGACAATTTTTAGACAGGTCTAATATCCAGTTGTACCTTTCAGTCACTTAGAGAGAAGGCTTAGACCCCTGAAGCCCAAAGTCACAGGTTTTTTAGGATTATGGTGGTATATACCTCCAGTTTATAGGGAAAAAATGCGTTGTAGAAAATCCAAGTTAAATTAGGACTAAAATCCAAGTTAAATCTAGAACTAAAGTTTTACTGCTCCCAATGCTTGTAAACTGTAGGTTACTGCTCTGTTGTCCATTTCATCAGTTGCAAAATATTCAAGTTAGTCTTTCAGTGCTAACAAGAACATAAAAATGCATTATGTCTAAAAGCAGAACATGATTGCCAAGCCAGATCTGCGCATTACCTGAGAGTTTGGGGCGCCACCCAAGCGGCATCTACTTGTTTGCTACTGACCTTCAGTTAGACTTGCTTAAGAATTGTTACAATGTAATAACATACACCGTTATGTACTCTTGAGTTTATTGAAAACACACGCAAATGTAGACACACATATACACAAGCACACCAGCACGCACCTACTCTAGAGCCTAGAATTTTAAGAGTCAGAACTTTTTATTTGCTTCGGGATTAAGATGGACCCTGTATTTCCTCAGCATGCTAATTAGAAACTCTATAAACAATTCAAAACCAGCTTCTTAAAATTCTGTTTTTAAAAAATTGATGTTAAATATTATCCCCAGAGAGTTCTACTCTGACTTTCCAAATTGTTTTTTTCTCCTTTCATGGGATAAACAGGGTTTCTTTTTGTTTGTTTTTTTATCTCTCATTATAAAAAATTCTATCTTAAAAGCTGATTTATTATTTCTTCCTTAGCAAGGATGACTTGGGAACAAAGTTGATATTTCATCAGTCTTGTTTTTATTTAAGTTGAAAGGTTATATATTTCTGCTATCTACTGCAATAATGCTAAATACTTTTATAGTGCTTGTAAATCTTATGACATTATTTTTTTAGTTTGTATTTAAGGCATTTACTCAAAAGGGACCCTATGCCTCAGTTCATGTTACTCTATCATCAGTGTGTATGGTCACTCTATTTTCTAATACTTTGAGGTTGGTTTTGGCCCTGATGTTCCTCTGCCAGATTTATTTCCTTTATTTTCCCCTATATAGCACCATTTGGGCCATTTAATATGTAATTTCCCAACTCACCTTTCATAGTTATTTTAAACATATGTATATATTTGGAATACTAAGTTGTTTTGTATTTTCTAATTTTTGCAAAAGTAGTATTGACTAAAAATCACATCCTATTCTTTTATTTTGTCTACACAAAATTATTGTTTTAAAATTTGTCTGTGTTGCTCCATAGAAATTATTGCTTCTGGCCACTGTCTAATATTCCACCATATGTTAATACCATGTTTTGCTTATCCATTACCCTGGTGATACGTACTTAGGCTATTTTCAACACTTTATGTCCACCATAAAGCATTAATACACTCTTTCGTAGAAGTCATATATATGCCTTATTTCACAGATTCCTCCCCAGAATAGCTGTACCATTTTCCCCTCACCAGCAATACTTGGAATTTCTCTCTTGCCATATCCTTTGTCACATGCTGTTAATCTGCATTTTTAAAAATTAATTAATTTATTTATTTTTGGCTGCATTGGGTCTTCATTGCTACACGCAGGCTCTCTCTAGTTGCAGCGAGTGGGAGCTACTCTGCGTTGCGGTGCGCAGGCTTCTCATTGCAGTGGCTTCTCTTGTTGCGGAGCACAGGCTCTAGGCGCGCGGGCTCAGTAGTTGTGGCTGCCAGACTCTAGAGCGCAGGCTCAGTAGTTGTGGTGCGCAGGCGTAGTTGCTCCACAGCATAATTTGCATTTTAACTTCTGGAAATTTGGCATGTGTGGATTCATATGAAGTAAGGTGTTTTAATTCTGCATTGCTCTGATTCTAGAAAAGTTAGGTCTTCATATACTTTCTTGCTATTCACGTTTTCCATTCTATGAATTGCCTATTCATGACCTTCGCTCAGTTTTCTATTGAGTATTCTGTGCCTTTAGAGATGTAGAAGCTTTTGTATTCAGATGTTGAGTCCTTTATTGGGTTTTAGCTAATGTATATGTCTTCTACCCATCAACTGTTTTTCAGTCTGACTTTGGTATCCTTTATTGTACATAAAATTCTAATTTTTTATTAAAGTATAATTGATTTACAATATTATGTTAATTTCAGGTGTACAACATAGTGATTCAATATTTTTATAGATTATGCTCCATTGAAAGTTATTATAAAATATTGGCTATATTCCCCATGCCCTACAATATATCCTTGTATCTCATTTATTTTATACATAGTTGTCTGCACTTCCTAATTCCCAGTCTGTATCTTGCCCCTCTCGCTTCCCTCTCCCCACTGGTAACCACTAGATTGTTTTCTATATCTGTGAATCTATTTCTGTTTTGTTGTATTCATTCATTTGTCTTATTTTTTAGATTCTACTTATAAGTGATATCATTACAGTATTTGTTTTTGTCTGACTTATTTCACTAAGCATAATACCCTCCAGGTCCATGTATGTTGCTGCAAATGGCACAATTTAATCATTTTTTATGGCTGAGCAGTGTTCCATTGTGTACATATGGTACGTATTCTTTGTTCATTCATCTGGTGATGGACACTTAGGTTGCTTCCATATCTTGGCTATAGTAAACAACGCTGTTATAAACACTGGATGTGGGTGCATGCATCTTTTCAAATCGGTGTTTTTGTTTTCTTCAGATATATACCCAGGAGTGGAATTACTGGATTATATGTTTGTTCTGTTTTGTTTTTGTTTTTATTAACATCTTTATTGGAGTATAATTGCTTTACAATGGTGTGTTAGTTTCTGCTTTATAACAAAGTGAGTCAGCTATACATATACATATGTCCCCATATCTTCTTCCTCTTATGTCTCCCTCCCACCCTCCCTATCCCATCCCTCTAGTGGCTACATCAGTTAACATTCCCACCAACAGTGTACCAGGGTTCCCTTTTCTCCACATTCTCGCCAAGGCTTGTTATTTTTGTTCTTTTTTATGATAGCCATTCTGATCTGTGTGAGGTGATCTCTCATTGTGGTTTTGATTTGCATTTCCCCGATGGCTAGTGATGTTGAGCATCTTTTCATGTGCCTGTTGGCCTGTATGTTTTCTTTTGAAAAATGTCTGTTCAGCTCTTCTGCCCATTTTTTTATTAATAAATTTATAATTTTAATATAGTTAAATTCATCACTTTTGCTTCATACAATGTATGCTTCTTTTTTTTCAAAGATCTAGTTCATCTCTTACCCTGAAATCACAAATATATTACCTTGCAATTTCTTTTATTCTCTCTAGATTTTATTTTTCACATTTAGATATTAAAACTATTGTATTTTAGTTTTGTACATTAGGTGGAATTATATAACATAATGGTTAATAGAATGATTTCTGTGGGGTTTAAGTTCCAGCACCACCATGTACTTCTTAGGCTAGTCATTTTATCTCTCATACCTCAGTTTTTCCACCTGTAAAATGAGGATAATAGTTTATGCCTTGTGGATTTTTTGGTGAAGATTAGGTGAGCTATATAGGACTGGGTACAACGTAAGTGATATCACTAGGTTAAGATCCAGTCTCATATCTCTTTTTAAAATGAGACTGTTTCCCCAAAAGCTGTAATTCACCTGCCTCCATTGGACTATGATTCCATCTCTTTCATGTGCCAACTTCCTATCTGTATGTAGCTCTATTTCTAGGCCACCTGTTTGATTTGTTTTCTTGTTTGCCGTTTCTTCCAAGGGCATCACACAGTTCTTATCTATCATGACTTCCCAATATATCTTAATGTATAGGGCACATTCTCCATTTTGAGCTTATTTTTCAAAACTACCTTAGCTGTATGGAGAACTTTATTCTTCCAGATACATTTTATTTTATTTTATTTTAATTTTTTTATAGGAGATAGAGCAGTCTGCTCTATTTTTTTTCTTTTACTTTTTTGCCTGCATTGGGTCTTTATTGCTGCATGTGAGCTTTGTCTGTTTGCAGCGAGGGGTGGGGCAGGAGGCTACTCTTTGTTGTGGTGCACAGGTTTCTCATTGCAGTGGCTTCCCTGGTTGCGGAGCACAGGCTCCAGGCTCGTGGGCTTCAGTAGTTGTGGCTCATGGGCTCTAGAGTGCAGGCTCAGTTGTTGTGGTGCACCAGCTTAGTTGCTCCGTGGCATGTGGGATCTTCCCAGACCAGAGATTGAACCCGTGTCCCCTCCATTGGCAGGTGAATGCTCAGCCACTGCGCCACCAGGGAAGTCCCCCAGATACATTTTAGAATTACTTTTTTATGCTGTCACTCAAAAAAAAAAAAAAAAAAGAGCTTGGCCTTTTATTACAGTTGCATTTAATTTTATAGATTAATATAAGGACATTTATATTATTATAGTAAGTCATCTCATCCATACCTGTGATATATATCTCTTTTACTCATGTGTCCTCTAATAAAGTTTTCATTATGAAGATTTTCTGCATAATTTATTAGGTGAAACCCCATACTCTCTATAGGTTTTGTTACTATGGTAAATTCATCTTGTATTGTATCTAGATATTGATGCTATGGAGGAACACAATTGATTTTGGTGTATTAATTTTTTTCCAGCCCCTATGTTGAGCTCTTTTCTTAGATTTAATAGCTTATTGATTTTCCTGTGTTTCCAATGAAATACATAATCAAAACAATCTATAAATATGACATTTTTATCTATATTCTTCTAAACCTTCTCTCTCTTTCTATTTCTCTCAATACACAGCTCCAAAAAGGTCAGTTCCAATAGACCAGTAATGTTAGAAATCTTTATCTCAATTCTCTTCTTAAAGGAAATGCTAATTTTTTTAAAAAAATTAGTAGTATAATAATTTTTGTTAGTGTATACATGTGCCATGTATTTTTGGTATATAGCCTTTTATCAAGGAAAGATAGTTATTATTTGGATCTAGTGTTATAAAATTTACCCTACCCAATAGATTTTGAACCTCATGGGATGCTTTTTATCTCCTCTATCTAAAAATATGATGATATGATTTTCTCCTTTTATTTAACTAATACAATGAATCACATGAATTGATTGATACTGAACCAACCTTGCATTCTCAAGGATAAACCCACTTGACCAAATCGTATTACAGTATAGATTAGCTTTTACTGTATTACAAACCACCTCAAAACTTAGTGGCTTAGGGAGATCAGCTCGGTGCTTTGTGACCACCTAGAGGGGTGGGTGGGATAGGGAGGGTGGAAGGGAGGGAGACACAAGAGGGAAGAGATATGGGAACATACGTATATGTATAACTGATTCACTTTGTTATACAGCAGAAACTAACACACCATTGTAAAGCAATTAGACTCCAATAAAGATGTAAAAAAAAAAAAACCTTAGTGGCTTAAAATAGCAATTACTTGGCAATTTGGGACTGGATTCATCTGGGTAGTGTTTTACTTTTGGTTTTATCTGGGCTCCTTCATGCAGTTTTAGTCAACTGATGGATCAGCTGAGTGAGAGCTGGTCTGAGACAGCCTCACTCACAGGTTTGGTGGTTGGCATGGACAGTGGGAGCACCTGGTCCACTTGTCTTCAGAACCTAGTGGGCTAGTCCTCGGCAACTGAGCCATCAAGCTCTTTTGCTATTATCTCATCATGTGGGTTGAGCATGCCAAAGCCCAGTCCTGCTGAAGTGGTGACTCAGGAATGAGGGTGTAGAAGGGGATTGTACCATAATTTTTGAAACATCCTATCACAGTGTTTTTAATATACCTTAAAACTCTGTGTAATAATATTGTATTTAGGTTTTTGACTTATATTTTTAATAAGGAAAATTAGATTGTAATTTTTTTTATATTGCCCCTGTTTGGTATAATATTCTTCTTCCACCTCTAGCCCCATTATTCTAGCTTGGGGTACTTAAAATGTATTGAAGGGGATAGAAATGAGTATTGCATCTTAAATAACATAGTCTTGGACAAGTGGTTCCCACTTATCACTGAGGTTGTTCAAAAGGCTGTGCTCTCACAGTGGACTATTGAACCCTTATGCACACCAAGCATTGCATCTCACTTATACTTTACTAGCATTCTTGTTCTGGTTCCTTGATTTTAATTTAAAAAGTAATAAGTACTTGAAAAAATACAAAGTAAGAAGCAAAAACCCTCCATCACCCTAGTCTCTTTCCCTCACAGGCAAAACAACTATAAAGTTAAGATGTCAATTTAAAAATATTTACAAGATGAAAATGATTCTTAAAAGTCCTTGGGGGTATTTAATCATTGAAGGGTATGCTGAAGAAGGTAAGTAACAGTTTGACCTCCAATCCAGAGGCTATTGGCAAGAAGTGTAAACAGTGCTCTAACAACATGGCCTAAAAGAACTATAGAACTAAAGAAAAAGCTAGGATTAGGATTATTGGGCCCGAATTCACATTGTTCCTAATGAAGAACCTGAAAATCATGAAATACTGACTGATGTCTATTCTAAGTCATTCCAGAATGCTATTTTCTATGTCGAATAATGGAGTTTGAGAGAGAAATAAGAAGGAATAAAGTCCAATTTGGTTTTAAAGAATCATGGAGAAATGAAGATTATTTCTTTCATAATTTCCCTATAGATAGAGCTCTTCTATGACTGACTGTTTCATTAAAGTAGGGAAATACAGGATGTAATCCAGAAAATCATATCAGTTTACTTCAAGTCAGTCCTCTTCTGGGCAAACACATCTTTAACTTCATTTGTATTATATAGTATTTTAAATTATGAATTGTTTTGTCTTCTCAAGTCAGTTTCTTTTAGCCACGTGGATTTGTTCTCTATTTATTCCTTCCCTCTCTTCCTTCTTCTCTCCTGTACTCCCTTTCTTATTAGTGAATTGGAAAGACAATTTCCTTATATATGCTAAACTATGCAATAGCAAAACCCCAAAATATAACTAACATTTTATGAAGAAGACAATAATGAAAAAAAATTATAGTGGAAAAATCTTAGGAAACTGGAAGGAATTTGGGGGTCTTTCTGTCTCAAAGCAGATTTGGAATGTGAATTTCAGGTTCTCTTTTTTAATGCAGGGTTGCTAGTTGAGGCTTTATTTTGTTTCCAGAAAAACAATCAGCTTACATATTTTTTTAACAAGGTTTTCTTCACCTTTGGAAATTAGTAATGATTAAAAAGAATATTATATACTTAAGTGATGTCTAATTTTTTTCCTCATGAGTTCACCATACTTCAGGTTATAGCCCTGATCTGTTTAATCCTCCAACAATCCTGAGAGGGAGCAAAGGGGCAGATGTTCTTTCCTCATTTCACAGATGAGAAAACTGAGGTTCAAAGATTCAAACTGAGGTTAAGTGCTTCTGCCAAGGTCATTCTCTGAGGTGAAGCCGGAGCCAGGAATAGCACCTCATCCTCTTGTTTTCTCTCATGTGATTCTCCATCCGCTGACCCACTCTGACTATAAAAACGCACTGTACCAGGCCTCACACAGTCCCTGAAACGTCCTTTTAGTAGGACACTATGGTAGTGACAAGATTGAACAGATATAAAGAATGCCGTAAAAAAGGACCTGTCTTTTTTGTTGACTCCATCCCATATAATTCCACAGCCACACTGCATGAGAAACATGAGACATCCATTAAGATCATGTTCCCATTAGTTCCCAAAATCTAGCTAGAACTAGATTTTGCAGAAATTGAAGACACATCTTGTGGCCTGACTGCTGAAAATGAGTGTCTCAGGAGTCAGGGAGGCATTGCTGCTCAACGAAGTCAACAATGCCCTTTGCTAATTGTTTCTCCTCCATTTCTGAGGGAATTTAAATTCATGATCGGCACCATATATTATACTTCAATACTATTCATCATCCATCTTGTACGTATTTGCAGGAAAGAATGTTGCCCAAGTCATTATATCCCGCCATGATTCACAGTCGTATGACCTTAGGTGGCAGCTCAGCAGGAGCTTACCGGTGCCTTAAATCATCCCTGTTGTGGACATACAAGAGCATGACCTCTGACTTCCCAAGCTGTCTCTTCATGAAATGAAAATGGAACTGAGAGTTTAGGGGAAGGTTTTGAAAGTGTCTGGCTCTTGTAGTCATCTAATGAGGTCCTCATTTCTAGCTGCTAAGCATGCCCTTTAATTGGTGGTCACTCGAAAATCAATGATAATATAACTGTCCAACTCTTTGGAGCTATTTTTCTCTCTGCTTTCTATCCTGCAAGTGCACGATAAAAGAAACCACCCATTCAGCCATTATCTTGTGTCACTTACTATTCAGAGATCAGTCTTCCTTTATGTGCTCCTTCAGGAAAGACCTGGGTTGTATTTTTCACTTGCCTTTCAGGCAGAGAGTAGAGTCCTTGGCACAGATTAAGTCCTCAAAAATGTTAGATGGGTGGGCAGTGGATTGCAGCACACGAGCAACTACAGTAACATTGTGATTTTTTACTGTACATGACAAGGAAATGACCTCAGTTGGGGAAATAAATGCCTAGCACATATGCCACCACTTTCCCCTTCCATCTTCATTACAGTCCTTACTAATCTATTATGACATTTTTTCCCATTGGGTCTCGACGTGACCTCAGGGTCCTTGTAGAATATAAACAGTCCTGTGTAATGTAAACCTTGTATAATGTAAACAATGCTTTACTGTTTGATTTGAGTTGGGACACGAGAAGAATCCTATTTTCCGTCCATAACGTAGACATTGGGAATAATAGCTAATGCTCATGTAAGCATATAGATTCATAGGATAGAAAAAATAATTTTTAAGAAATGACCTAGTATAGACTCAGGGGGAAAGTATATGTTAACTTGATTATAGAAATTTGGTTCAGCCTCTCAGCTTCAACCTTCAAAAATCATGTCACTTTTAATTTTAAACCAACATATGAATCCAAGGTATAGCAAAATAAACCATAAACCTTGCAGAACAGGGCCCTTCTAGATACGATCTCGTTAGGACCTGATCCTCCATGATTGTATCTACACAGAGGGGTAATGCCAGGTCCCCTACTGGGAAGTTGAATTGGAGGAAGAGATAGACATAGAGGTACTATGGATAATTCTAGACTGACATGGTCATCATGTAGTCCTATGAAAAATAATTTCTGATGAGTATAGAGTAAATCAGCAATGAGAAATGGAGAGGATTGGAATTAAGTAGACTCGTCACTAGTCCATGGTTATTACCAGTGTACCAGTTTAGCAATGAATTACTCAAGGTAATTGATGCTAGGTAGTCTAACAAACACTCCTGAAAGCCAAGTGTCTTAACTTAATAAATGTTTATTTCTCTTGTCAGAGACCAGTGTGAATTAGGTGGTTCATTCTTAGCAGATTGCTTTCAAGTAGTGAATCAGGAACCCATGCCCCCTCCACCTTGAGGTGTTGTCTTAAATGCATGACTACCTAAACCACAGCAGAAGGGAGCATGGGCAGTCATGCATAATATCTCCTGGCCAGGCCTGAAAGTGGTAGACCCATACCCTTTCAACAAGAATGCAAAAACTTGACCTCTGCCTGGCTCCAAGGGAGGTTAGAAAAGGTCATTGTTCTGTGTGTCCAGGAAGAGGAGAATGAAATGCATCTCACTGTCTCATCCATAGCTGAAGGCAGGTAATCTGTGACAGAGAACAATGTTTGCAGGTGGTGATACATGAAGATTGAGGAAGATTGATTTCTCAATCATTGAGGAGTACTGTTCCATCTGACTGAGTTCTGAATGGTAATAAAGTCATCCACTGAAAACTTACCAATCTAGTATGTGTGCAAGATATTATGAATTATAGTCTTACCGTTAATTTAGCAGACCCACAAATATTTACATCTACCAAGCACTGTGCCGGCAACTGCAGCTTACCAGCACTTCTTTCCTGGGCCCTGGATAATTTCCAGTAGTTGGTATCAGGATCTGAGCTATCCACTTGATGTGGACACTAGTCCCCTTGTAGCCCTTTCACAGGAGACTTTAATCATTCGTGGCCAAAAACAAAGGAAATGGGCAAGAGTTACTGCTCTGCTTATCAGAAAGTGTCTCCTAAAGTCTTGTCTCCTAAATCATTTTTCTGGCCCCTTTATAGTAATTCTTTCTTTCTTCACATTTCTTGGCCTACTGAACACTATAATCAAATCCTCCCTCAATTTTCTTTTTTCTGAAGTATATAAAACTACATTTTCTTCAGGCTTTTTTTTAAAAAAATGATAATTATCTTGTTTGTTTGTATTTGGAAAATCTAATGAGATCACATATTTAAAAATCACATACTATCAAAAGATAAATAATAGTAGTAATTCCTTCTGGAATTTTTTTCCCCCTCATCCAACCAATGTTAGGTCCCTTACCCCCTTTCTTAGCAACTTTTATTAATTTCTTATGTGTCTATCAGAAGTTTTTTGTGGACATAGGCAAAGGTACATGTGTATGTTTCAGAGGTTACTGTTGTCATGAATTCACAGAAGCCGGAGCCTGGAAAGCATTAAGTGGTCCTGAGCACCCCATTTCCAATGAGAGAGCGTAGCAGTGCTCAAACGGCTGGTGTCCTATAATTCAGCTCACTTCTGGCACTATCTACCTGTAGATAGCATCAGCTCTCACATGTTGAGGGCTCAGTCCAGCAGGAATGCACACACACACTTCAGGTGCCAGTCACCAAGTACATGTTGTCACCTGTGCTTCTGACCCTTGTACCACCGATCAGAGGTTCCAACGACCCCCTTATTAGCTTTAATTAATTTGCTCAAGTGACTCATAGAACTCACAGAAATATTCTATTAACTAGATTAACCGGTGTATTATAAAATGATAAAACTCAGCAACAGCCAGATAGAAAACATGTATAGGACGAGGTATGGGGAGAAAGCATGGAGCCCACTCTCCCCAAATCTCCATGTGCTCACCAACTGGGAAGCTCCCTGAACCCTGTCCTTGGGGGTTTATGGAGGCTTCAGTACACAGGCGTGACTGAATAACTCATTGGCCATGGGCGATTGAGCTCAATCTTGAGTGGCTCTTCCCTGCCCTGAGGTCAAGGGGGTGGGGCTGAAAGTTCCAACCTCTAATCACAAGGTTGGCTCCACAGGCTCCCATCCTTAGGTGCTTTCCAAAGATCACCTTGTTAACATAACAGAAGACACCATTATCATCTCATCACTTAGGAAATCCCAAGGGTTTTAGAAACTCTGTGGCAGAAACTGGGACAGAGACCAAAAATATAATTCTTATTACTCCTAAATCACAGTTATCTAGGTAAATGTTTGTATCACCCCAAACAGGCAGTAGTCACCAGGGAAAATAAGTTAATTGCCAGTCTTTTCTATTAATTTTTAAAAATCAGATTTAAGAAGAGAATTTTTTTAATGGCCAGTGAAAATGTCTCTTACTTTAGCTCTTGCCTTTTTCTACTTATTATTTATTTTTTCAATTTTTAGTTTAGTTTTGAAAAGTGTCTTTAAGTTATTTTAAGGTTAGAACCGAACCTTCCAGGGTTAAAAAGATACTGCGTCTCTTGAAAGAGATTATTTTAGACTTAGTGAAATGGATTTGATGCTAGAGAACATGTGACATCATACATTTGACCTTTTTGAAATGATTTACATTATATCAGCTACATTTTAAGTCCAGCAGCTATAACCAAAAAAAAAGAAAAAAAAACCTACTAATTAAGGCAACTTTGCAGATTGATGGTATTAGATTATCAATTAAGATTTCAGTTTTAAACCAGATTTTTCCTCTAAATAGTGATCCAAAGACCACTAGTTTTACGGTCAGTCTAATTAGTCAGACAGACTTCTGATTGTTTAGTGCCTTCACTTGAAGTTTGTTAAATATTTTGAATAGCACTTATGCTCCCATGGGACATTAGTGACTGTGAAGTCAACAGAAAAGAAAAAAAAAGTAAGAAAAAGGATTTTGTTGTAAAATAAACTTGAGAAATCCTGGGTTCAGTAAATTTAAACATGTTTCTTGACTGGAGGACTTTTGAGATGTGGAATGAGCTATAATGTGCTCTGTGAATATCACTGTTAAGTAGAGTTTGGTCTGAAGTGTTTTTAAACTTTATTTGGCTCTACAACCTTTTGTCAGTGGAACATTTTAAAGGACTCTGTTTCTAGCAACTTTGGAAAATGCTGTTCTGGTCTCAGTTAAGCCCTTGAAATCTTAGTATTTGGAAGGAGATCCACACACAAGCTCATCCAATTTCTGGTACAGAAATCTACCATGTATCCATGCTATAGGCTCACTCAGCTGTGGATGAGTGTTTTGATAACAAAATGCTCACTACCCATAAATCAGCTGATTCTATAGTCGGAATGCTGGTCTGTTAGGAGGTTTTAACTTTTTAAGTGCCTTTTACTATTAGAAAATTTTAAGTTTTAAAATTTTGTCTCTTGGACCTAGATCTGATCTCTGGATTAAGATAAGTCCTACTCAAGTAAAAGAATCCTTATTTTTCAAGAATGATTTGTACATAAAAAAAAAAAAATCCATATACTTAAAATCATCTGTAAATAGTGACTGAAGAGTAATTGAAAATACATTTGAAAATAATTTTCATTTGAAATTTATGTCAAAATATGTTATTATATATACGAATCCAGTATATTTTCTCTTATAGCCAGTAAAATTTAGGTTAAATTTTAATTAAGCACAAGTGCTACAATTAAAAAAAAGAATTACATTTTGTTTTGAGTGATTATTTCAGCAAAACTGGTTTATGGGACAGTAAATTGTCCTTCACTGCATGTTCAATGTTAGCAGCTCAAACAGACAGGCTAATTCTGGTAAAAATTCAAGAGTTTTCCAAGGCCTTCTCTTAATTATTTGATACTCAATTGTTTATCTTTTACTTCTATTGTATCTCTTTTTTAAATCGTTAACTACACATCCTCATTTATCAATGGCTTTGTATGTGTAACCCAGCAGATCTCTGGTATTATTTACAATGGCTTCATGATATTATATCTTTAAAATTCAGAATTTCACTTTAAAGTTGATTTGAATTTTATTTCTATTATACGATATTATGTTTATGTTATGAATCCATCAGTGAGTAATTTGCTGAAACAGGATGAGCAGTTTGCTGACTTAGAAGGGCTGGAATCTATAGACACCTTAAAATTAGGATGTAGATAACGAATAGTTGGATGACAAGAAACCCTGTTATATGAAAACAGGAATAATGAGTGTTCCAGATCTTATCTTTTCTGTTCTTACTTTTCTCCAAAGATTAGTTCTAGAGTCCTTAATTCTCCATTCAGTATTAAATGATTGACTATTTGCAGCCTTCCCACCATTCTACCCACTTCTACATCTGAGTTTGGTAAACCTTTTGGTTTCATCCTTTCTTTGTGAAGTAGTGTTCCTAGTCAAGCCAGAAGGCTGTTCCATTGAAGGTTTAGCATTTTAGTGATTTTAGTAGTAAGGGTAAGGATAAGTGGTCTTCAGCCAGTCACAGTCTTCCACCCAACCTTTCTTCATATGAATTTCCTGCCGTAGAAAAATTAGACAACCAGGCTGAATGATTGAGTCCCTGACTATGACTAGCAATGAACTACTCAGCCCTGGCTTCCTGGGCATGCCATCCTTCAAAAACAGCCTGCCAGATGGAATCTCAATCCCCTAGCTTGGCATTCAATATACTCATACTCTAATCCACCAAAATCCACTTGCAGTAATTCTCTCCACTTCTTTCATACAGCAAATATCCATTCACCCAACTGCATTCACTTATCTGGAGTACAAGTTCTTTTCCTTATATTCCAATATATCCCTATTTCATCTGCCTAGGAAGTCTTTCAAATTCTTCACAATCGTAAATCCTACATGGTCTTTACTTTCCTACCTTTACAACTTGACCTTAAGAAAATTTTTGCTTTCCAACATCTATAAGTCAATCAATCAATAAACCATTAATAAGTTCATAGGCTGCTTCAATACAGTACTCCTCAATACAAATATAGTGGTCAATCCTTAATAATAACAGCTTATATTTGATCACATAGAAATGTATTTTAACTCACATATTTGTTATCTAAAATGATAGTATAGCACTCTTCATTTTGTTGGTTATTTTCACATGTTTTAATGTCAGTATCACCTCTTTGAAGACTTAAAGTATATGATGTCCATTTTTTCAGTATTTTAGTACCCTGCCCTGTTTTACACTTAGTGGGTGTTCAATAAATGACTTCGACACTTCACAGAATGGAGAAAATTTTCCCTAATCCTACCTAATCCTACAAGCGTTGACCCTATCTGACTTTGCACATCACTTGTTAATGGCAGCTGGGTAGTTGTGTTTGATAGAAATTCAAGAAAAAAATTTCTACATGTTTCAAGACCAAAGCCACAGTCATATGAGGACCTTAGTCAGCATCATGAATATATTCTTAAACATATACAATGGAGAATTACACTGTTATGATTTTGTGATGAATCACATGTAAAACAGTCATTCACATTTTATTTTATTTATTTATTATTATTTTTAAATATCTTTATTGGAGTATAATTGCTTTACAATGGTGTGTTAGTTTCTGCTTTATAACAAAGTGAATCAGCTATACATATACATATATCCCCATATCTCCTCCCTCTTGCATCTCCCTCCCACCCTCCCTATCCCACCCCTCTAGGTGGTCACAAAGCACTGAGCTGATCTCCCTGAGCTATGTGGCTGCTTCCCACCAGCTGTCTATTTTACATTTGGTAGTGTATATATGTCCATGCCACTCTCTCTTTGTCCCAGCTTACCCTTCTCCCTCTGCGTGTCCTCAAGTCCATTCTCTATGTCTGCGTATTTATTCCTGTCCTGCCCATAGGCTCTTCAGAACCATTTTTTCTTTCTTTCATTTTTTTTTTTTTTTTTAGATTCCATATATCTGTGTTAGCATATGGGATTTGTTTTTCTCTTTCTGACTTACTTCACTTTGTATGACAGACTCTAGGTCCATCCACCTCACTATGAATAACTCAATTTCGTTTCTCTTTACAGCTGAGTAATATTCCATTGTATATATATGCCACATCTTCATTATCCATTCATCTGTCACTGGACACTTAGGATGCTTCCATGTCCTGGCTATTGTAAACAGAGCTTCAAAGAACATTGTGGTACATGTCTCTTTTTGAATGATGATTTTCTCAGGGTATATGCCCAGCAGTGGGATTGCTGAGTCGTATGGTAGTTCCATTTTTAGTTTTTTAAGGACCCTAAATACTGTTCTCC
Organism: Lagenorhynchus albirostris; assembly: GCF_949774975.1. Taxonomy (NCBI): domain Eukaryota; kingdom Metazoa; phylum Chordata; class Mammalia; order Artiodactyla; family Delphinidae; genus Lagenorhynchus; species Lagenorhynchus albirostris. The sequence continues at coordinate 9,895,477 of NC_083104.1, read as the reverse complement.
ATAGTGACTGTATCAATTGACATTCCCACCAACAGTACAAGAGTGTTCCCTTTTCTCCACACCGTCTCCAGCATTTATTGTTTGTAGATTTTTTTGATGATGGCCATTCTGACCGGTGTGAGGTGATACCTCATTGCAGTTTTGATTTGCATTTCTCTAATGATTAGTGATGTTGAGCATCCTTTCATGGGTTTGTTGTCAATCTGTATATTTTCTTTGGAGAAATGTCTATTAAGGGCTTCTGCCCATTTTGGGATTGGGTTGTTTGTTTTTTTGATATTGAGCTGCATGAGCTGCTTGTATATTTTGAGATTAATCCTTTGTCAGTTTCTTCATTTGCAAATATTTTCTCCCATTCTAAGGGTTGTCTTTTGCTCTTGTTTATGGTTTCCTTTGCTGTGCAAAGGCTTTTAGGTTTCATTAGGTCCCATTTGTTTATTTTTGTTTTTATTTCCATTTCTCTAGGAGGTGGGTCAAAAAGGATCTTGCTGTGATGTATGTCATAGAGTGTCCTGCCTATGTTTTCCTCTAAGAGTTTTATAGCGTCTGGTCTTACATTTAGGTCTTTAATCCATTTTGAGTTTATTTTTGTGTATGGTGTTAGGGAGTGTTCTAATTTCATTCTTTTAAATGTAGCTGTCCAGTTTTCCCAGCACTGTTATTGAAGAGGCTGTCTTTTCTCCATTGTATATTCTTGCCTCCTTTATGAAAAATAAGGTGACCATATGTGTGTGGGTTTCTCTCTGGGCTTTCTATCCTGTTCCATTGATGTATATTTCTGTTTTTGTGCCAGTACCATACTGTCTTGGTTAGTGTACCTTTGTAATATAGTCTGAGGCCTGGGAGCATAATTCCTCTAGCTCTGATTTTCTTTCTCAAGATTGCTTTGACTATTCAGGGTCTTTTGTGTTTCCATACAAATTGTGAAATTTTTTGTTCTAATTCTGTGAAAAATGCTGTTGGTAGTTGGATAGGTATTGCATTGAATCTGTAGATTGCTGTGGGTAGTATTGTCGTTTTCACAATGTTGATTCTTCCAATCCAAGAACATGGTATATATCTCCATCTGTTTGTATCATGTTTCATTTCTTTCATCAGTGTCTTACAGTTTTCTGCATACAGGTCTTTTGTCTCTTTAGGTAGGTTTATTCCTAGGTATTTTATTCATTTTGTTGCAGTGGTAAATGGAAGTGTTTCCTTAATTTTTCATTATTAGTGTATAGGAATGCAAGAGATTTCTGTTCATTTATTTTGTATCCTGCTATATAACCAAATTCATTGATTAGCTCTAGTAGTGTTCTGGTAGCATCTTTAGGATTTTCTATGTATAGTATCATGTCATCTGCTAACAGTGACAGCTTTACTTCTTTTCCAATTTGGATTCTTTTATTTCTTTTTCTTCTCTGATTTCTGTGGCTACAACTTCCAAAACTATGTTGAATAATAGTGGTGAGAGTGAACAACCTTGTCTTATTCTTCATCTTAGAGGAAATGGTTTCAGATTTTCACCACTGAAAACGGTGTTGGCTGTGGGCTTGTTATATATGGCCTTTATTATGTTGAGGCAAGTTCCCTCTATGCCTACTTTCTGGAGGGTTTTTATCATAAATGGGTGTTGAATTTTGTGGAAAGCTTTTCCTGCATCTATTGAGATGATCATATGGTTTTTCTCCTTCTATTTGTTAATATGGTTTATCACATTGATTGATTTGCAGATATTGAAGAACGCTTTCATTCCTGGGATAAACCCCACTTGATCATGGTGTATGATCCTTTTAATGTGCTGTTGGATTCTGTTTGCTAGTATTTTGTGGAGGATTTTTGCATCTATGTTCATCAGTGATATTGGCCTGTAGTTTTCTTTCTTTGTGACATCTTTGTCTGGTTTTGGTATCAGGGTGATGGTGGCCTCGTAGAATGAGATTGGGAATGTTTCTCCCTCTGCTATATTTTGGAAGAGTTTGAGAAGGATAGGTGTTAGCTCTTCTCTAAATGTTTGATAGAACTCGCCTGTGAAACCATCTGGTCCTGGGCTTTTGTTTGTTGGAAGATTTTTAATCACGTCTCTATTTCAGTGCTTCTGATTGGTGACTTTATATTTTCTATTTCTTCCTGGTTCAGTCTCAGAAGGTTGTGCATTTCTAAGAATTTCTCTGTTTCTTCCAGGTTGTCCATTTTATTGGCATAGAGTTGCTTGTAGTGATCTCTCATGATCCATTGTATTTCTGCAGTGTCTGTCGTTACTTCTCCTTTTTCATTTCTAATTCTATTGATTTGAGTCTTCTTCCTTTTTTTCTTGATGAGTCTGGCTAATGGTTTATCAATTTTGTTTATCTTCTCAAAGAACCAGCTTTTAGTTTTATTGATTTTTGCTCTTGTTTCCTTCATTTGTTTTTCATTTATTTCTGATTTGATTTTTATGATTTCTTTCCTTCTGCTAACTTTGGGGTTTTTTTGTTCTTCTTTCTCTAATTGCTTGAGGTGCAAGGTTAGGTTGTTTATTTGAGATGTTTCCTGTTTCTTAAGGTAGGATTGTATTGCTATAAACTTCCCTCTTAGAACTGCTTTTGTAGCATCCCGTAGGTTTTGCGTCATCGTGTTTTCATTGTCATTCGTTTCTAGGTATTTTTTGATTTTCTCTTTGATTTCTTCAGTGATCTCTTGGTTTTTTAGTAACATATTGTTTAGCCTCCATGTTTTTGTATTTTTTACAGTTTTTTTCCTCTAATTGATATCTAGTCTTGTAGCATTATGGTCAGAATAGATACTTGATACGATTTTAATGTTCTTACATTTACCAAGGCTTGACTTGTGACAAGTCAATGTATGATCTATCCTGGAGAATGTTCCATGAGGACTTGAGAAGAAAGTATATTCTATTCTTTATGGATGGAATGTTCTATAAATATCAATTAAGTCCATCTTGTTTAATGTGTCATTTAAAGCTTGTGTTTCCTTATTTATTTTCATTTTGGATAATCTGTCCTTTGGTGAAAGTGGGGTGTTAAAGTCCCCTACTATGATTGTGTTACTGTTGATTTCCCCTTCTATGGCTGTTAGCATTTGCCTTATGTATTGAGGTGCTCCTATTTTAGGTGCATAAATATTTACAATTGTTATATCGTCTTCTTGGATTGATCCCTTGATCATTATGTAGTGTCCTTTTTTGTCTCTTGTAATAGTCTTTATTTTAAAGTCTATTTTGTCTGATATGAGAATTGCTATTCCAGCTTTCTTTTGATATCCATTTGCATGGAATATCTTTTTCCATCCCCTCACTTTCAGTCTGTATGTGTCCCTAGTATGTGTCTGAAGTGGTTCCTTTGTAGACAGCATATATAGGGGTCTTGTTTTTGTATCCATTCAGCCAGTGTATGTCCTTTGGTTGGAGCATTTAATTCATTTACATTTAAGGTAGCTATTGATATGTATGTTCCTATTACCATTTTCTTAATAGTTTTGGGTTTGTTATTGGAGGTTTTTTCCTTCTCTTGTATTTCCTATCTAGAGAATTTCCTTTAGCATTTGTAGTAAAGCTGGTTTTGTGGTGCTGAATTCTCTTAGCTTTGGCTTGTCTGTAAAGGTTTTAATTTCTCCGTCCAATCTGAATGAGATCCTTGCTGGGTAGAATTATCTTGGTTGTAGGTTTTTCCCTTTCATCACTTTAAATATGTCTTGCCACTCCCTTCTGGCTTGCAGAGTTTCTGCTGAAAGGTCAGTTGTTAACCTTATGGGGATTCCCTTGTATGTTATTTGTTGTTTTCCCTTGCTGCTTTTAATATTTTTTCTTTGTATTTAATTTTTATAGTTTGATTAATATGTGTCTTGGCATGTTTCTCCTTGGATATTTCCTGTACGGCACTGTCTGTGCTTCCTGGACTTGATTGCCTACTTCCTTTCCCATATAAGGGAAGTTTACAACTGTATTCTCCTCAAATATTTTCTCAGTCCCTTTTTTTTTCTCTTCTTCTTCTGCGACCCCTATAATTCGAATGTTGGTGTGTTTAATGTTGTCCCAGAGATCTCTGAGACTGTACTCAATTCTTTTTATTCTTTTTTCTTTATTCTGCTCTGCAGTAGTTATTTCTGCTATTTTGTCTTCCAGGTCACTTTTCTGTTCTTCTGCCTCAGTTATTTTGCTATTTATTCCTTCTAGAGAATTTTTAATTTCATTTATTGTGTTCTTCATCATTGTTTGTTTGCTCTTTAGTTCTTCTAGGTCCTTGTTAAACGTTTATTGTATTTTCTCCATTCTATTTCCAAGCTTTTGGCTCATGTTTACTATGATTACTCTGAGTTCTTTTTCAGGTGGACTGCCTATTTCCTCTTCATTTGTTTCGTCTGGTGGGATTTTTCCTTGTTCCTTCATCTGCTGTGTATTTCTCTGTATTCTCATTTTGCTTAACTTACTGTGTTTGGGGTCTCCTTTGCAGGCTGCAGGTTTGTAGTTCCTGCTGTTTTTGGTGTCTGCCCCCAATGGCTAAGGTAGGTTCAGTGGGTTGTGTAGGCTTCCTCGTGGATGGGAGTGGTGCCTGTGTTCTGGTGGATGAGGCTGCATTTTGTCTTTCTGGTGGGCAGGACCACATCCTGTGGTGTGTTTTGGGGTGTCTGTGACCTTATGATTTTAGGCAGCCTGTGTGCTAATGGGTGGGGTTATGTTCCTCTCTTGCTAGTTGTTTGGCATAGGGTTTACAGCACTGGAGCTTGCTGGTCTTTGAGTGGAGCTGGGTCTTAGCGTTTAGATGGAGATCTCTGGGAGAGCTTTCGCCTTTTGATATTACGTGGTGCCGGGGTGTCTCTCGTGGACCAATGTCCTGAACTTGGCTCTCCTGCCTCAGAGGCACAGGCCTGACACCCTTCAGGGCACCAAGACCCTGTCAGCCACACGGCTGAGAACAAAAGGGAGAAAAAAAGAAAGAAAGAAAGTAAAAAATAAAAGTTATTAAAATAAAAAATAAAATATTAAAAATTTAAAAAATATTAAAAAGTAATTTAAAAAAGGAAAGAAGAGAGCAACCAAACCAAAAAAGAAATCCACCAATGATAACAAGCACTATAAAGTATACTAAAAAGCAAAAAAACAAAAGCAATACAGACAGAACCATAGGACAAATGGTAGAAACAAAGCTATACAGACAAAATCACAGAAAGTCCACTGCCTCAATTTTGGAATGATTCATTGTCTATTCAGGTATTCCTCTGCTGGGATAGATTTCCCTTTTTCTTCTTTGTTCGCACAGCTCCTGGGGCTCAGCTTTGGATTTGGCCCCGCCTCTGCGTGTAGGTCACCTGAGGGCGTCTTTTCTTCACCCAGACAGTACAGGGTTAGAGGAGCAGCTGCTTCGGGGGCTCTGGCTCACTCAGGCCGGGGGGAGGGTGGGGTACGGAGTGCAGGGCGAGCCTCCCGCAGCAGAGGCCAGCGTGACGTTGCACCAGCCTGAGGCGCGCTGTGCGTTCTCCCACGGAAGTTGTCCCTGGAATTCGGGACCCTGGCAATGGCGGGTTGCAAAGGCTCCTGGGAGGGGAAGTGTGGACAGTGGCTTGTGCTTTCACACAGGACTCTTGGTGGCTGCAGCAGCAGCCTTAGCATCTTATGCCCGTCTCTGGGGTCCGCGCTGATAGCCGCGGCTCGCGCCTGTCTCTGGAGCTCGTTTCGGCAGTGCTTTATTAATCCCCTCTCCTTGCACACCCCGAAACAGTGGTGTCTTGCCTCTTAGGCAGATCCAGACATTTTCCTGGACTCCCTCCCAGCTAGCTGTGGCACACTAGCCCCCTTCAGGCTGTGTTCACTCAGCCAACCCCAGTCCTCTCCCTGGGAGCTCACCTCTGAAGCCCGAGCCTCAGCTCCCAGCCCCCAGCCCCCAGCCCCCAGCCCCCACCTGCCCTGGCAGGTGAGCAGAGAAGCCTCTGAGGCTGGTGAGTGCTGGTCGGCACCGATCTGTACGGGATGCTCTCTGCTTTGCCCTTCGCACCCCTGTTGCTGTGCTCTCCTCCGTGTCTCCAAAGCTTCCCCCCCTCCCCCACTGCTCCCTGTCTCTACCAGTGAAGGGGCTTCATAGTGTGTGGAAACTTTTCCTCCTTCACAGCTCCCTCCCAGAGGTGCAGGTCCCGTCCCTATTGTTTTGTCTGTGTTTTTTCTTTTCTCTTTTGCCCTACCCAAGTACGTGGAGAGTTTCTTGCCTTTTGGGAAGTCTGAGGTCTTCTGCCAGCGTTCAGTAGGTGTTCTGTAGTTGTTCCGCATGTAGATGTATTTCTGATGTATTTGTGGGGAGGAAGGTGATCTCCACGTCTTACTCCTCTGCCATCTTGAAGGTTCATTCATATTTTAAATACTCTTCAGAGCACAACTTTTTAACTTTTATTTCTCTAAACATAATTATTTAATAATTAAGAGGTGTCAAAATATTACAGTTGGTTTTTCTTGTCATTCTGTTTGTTTGTTTGATCCCATATGGAATCTTGGATATTTTGGGGCAACTTATATTCTGTAGCAGTATACAGTATATATGCACAATGTTTTAAAAATCTGATGTATAAATATTGAGTTTTACTGTCACCTAGATGGCAGATATGCAAAAAATAAATTTTTTAAAATATTTCTAATGTCCTGGTTTTAAAGTAGGGAGCACTTTCTCAATGTTCATCTCTTCACATAGTCATAAAATTTCCTACTTTAACAAAAGTCACTTGGTTCTCTGCACGCCAATGAACTTGAATGTTAAATTTACAAGTTCATGCTAATGTGTTCTCTGCTAAATTTGGGAAATTTTCTTTCTGTGTATCCATTGATATTTCACTATTTATCATGGTGGTGTAAATGCTTGGGTTAGCTTGACCTAAAGGCATCCAAATTCATGGAAATGAATGTGGAAATGGGACGATATAATTAAATATCACAATTAATGGGCTTGATGCTCCTATTTCATTCTTCACACAAATGTATTAAAAGTAGATTTTTTTTTTATTAGGTAAGACTTGGTTCTATATATAGTTCAGCCAGAAGTAAAATTATTCCTAAATCAGCCTGTCTCTCAACCTAATGCATCAGCTTCAGCCTGTACACATAATGACAGTCAGACCTTGATTGGCTTTTTTCTCTTCCAACTGGCGGTGTAGACAGCAAACGGGAACCCTGTCTGACAAGAGTTTGTGTATAGACCCAGAGAAAAATTTTAACATGGCACTGTTGTTTATGTTATGATTAACCAAATTTATTGATCCAGTCATTTATTTATGTGTTCTTACAAAGTCCTGTATTCATCCATCCAGCACATTTCCTGAATACTTACCATGCACCAAATACTGAAACTACAGTAATAAGCAAAACAGACATAGCTCATATAGTCCCGGATTTCATAATTTGGAAAGCACAGCTGGACTAGAGTTACCCTTAGGAAAAATACGTTCAAATATAATTAATCACACAAATATGTGAAATGAATAATAAACATATGATGCTGTAAAAGCAACAAGACCCAGTATTTTCAAGAGGTCAAAGAAAGGCTTTTTTGTGTCAGTGCCATTTGAACTGAGATGGGAAGGACGCATTAACTAAACAATGGTGGTGATGGGGAAAGTAATCACTAGCTATCTGACCTCAGATAGGTTACTTAACCAGTTTATGCATCAGTTTTCTCATCTATCAAATGACAAGGTTAAAAGTACCTACTTTATAGGGTCTGATGAGGATTTGGTAAGAGTTTAGGACTATGTTCACTACATGGGCTCTATGTAAATATCACATATTGTTGTTACATGGCATTTTTACCCATAGTTTGCTAAGTTAGAAACATACTGAAGAAAATAAAAATAATTAAATAATACTGAATGTTGATTTCAGATTTATTCAAAGTAAGATGCAAGTGATAAATAAAACTTTCCATACAAAAAATCACAGTTCAGGTAGGGAGACAACATGGAAAATGTTGAAAGCGATGAAAATGATGATGTGAACTGCTTAAAATATGTGCATTATGAAATGACACCTAGGAAAACTGGAAATCAATGAAGTTGTGTTAATTGCTATTTTTTTTGGAAAGGGAAAATGGATGCTTGCAATAAACTTAAATGAAAGATTTTTAAAAATGGTGCCCTGGGAACAGAGAGGCACAAAAGCATGCTCATAATTTTGTGGCTTGGGCTGAAGCATTTCTCAAATGTCCTTGAAAGTTTCCAAAGACAGTCTTTCCTCAGGAAAGTATTTCTCCTGTGAGTAAATAATGTTCTTGCCTAGAAATGAAATGCAGTAATATATTACCTTGCAAGTGAACTGTTAGCAAGACTGGCAGCAGAAGTTCAGAAACAAATGTCGCATTGCAATCTAGAGTTTGAGGCTCTGTATCTGAACTTCCATAACTTCTAAAGGGATGCCCTTTGTATTAAATCACAATAGTCCAGAGAAGAATTTTGACTTCTCTTTACTTAACTATTAGAAGGATTTATTTGGAATTATTATTGTGTCATCCATGTCAACCATGTTCTATGGTTGAGTTGCACAACTGATAAGCTAAGGTTTCTTTTCACCATAAAAAGGCTCCTTTTAAGGAGTCCTATAATAATGACATTTAAAATACTTGCTTGCTTTTGCAGAAAGCTTCATGCTTTCCAAAGTGCTTTATAAATGCATTTCTATGAGGTGGAACATGTCCTGTCAACAGTATTTTACCGAAAAGAAAATGGAGGCTGTAAAGAAAAGCTGCTTGGTCAAGGTCATGCAGTGCGTTAGGCGAGTTTTCATCACAGGAGTACTCACAGTTGAGCAGGGAATCCAGCAGGGAAAGCTTAAGGCTTTAGTCTATCTTTACACAAGTATTTTTGCATAAATGAAAATTTTACCCAAAATGAAGTGCATTAGGTACCTAGTACTGCCTTCTTGTTCCTTAGAGTCTAGTGAGGGATATAGACTGAGCATATTCTATCCCAATGAAGATAACTTAGATTATTCTGAGGATGATCACTTGGGCTTCAGAATCTGAATTCCAGCTTGACCCCTTACATGAAGGAAGTTACTTAATCTTTCAGAGCCTGTTTCTCCATCCCTTAAATGGCAATTTGAATGCTCTCTTATATGTTTATTAACTCATTCACTTAACAAAGCACCTGCTAGATCTCAAGTACTCTGCTAAGAATGGTGAAGCTTTTCTAGGAAGCCAGAAGGCATCCTCCAGTGGATAGCGGAGGTCAAGAGAGGTTAGAGTTAACACTTGAATTTGACAGTGGGAGAAGATGAAAGTTCACACGGCAAGGAAAAGAGAAAAAGACTATTATACAGGTTAAAGAGCTAGACCTGGAGATATTTGGAGTGACAAAATTTCTGAATTTTGATGTACCATACTTCCTGCCTCAGTTTCCACATCTTGGAAATGGGAATAATGATTAAACATGTTTCACAGTATTCATTTGGTAGAGATTAAATGAGGATTAAATAAGCATGGAAAGTGGCATAGGACAAATTTGATAAATTATTATGTATGAAAGTGTGTATAAATAAAATCAATTGCCATGACCCCTCTTCGTACCGAGTGATCACAGCACGCTTTAATTTTCTAGCTGAGTCTGGATATGGATTCGTAACTTTATTCAAACAGTGTATCAGGCACCACTTAACCTTTGGATTGGCTGGAAATTTTTGCTCCTCTGCTCTACTACAATTTAATTTTAATTTTGGTTTTTAAGGTACATGGGTATAAATAAGAAGAGTGTTAAAGAAATGTATTTCAGATTTTAAATTCAAAAATGTAGAAAAACTTGCTTTTACTATTTTTCATTTTACCTTTGGGTGCACTGACCAGCTACTTTTTCTTCTGCACCCAGGCAAAAGGGATTCTGAAGAAAACACTTTAAAATTTTGATTTCATATATAAGATAGCGGGAGCCTCTGCCTGCTTGATTTAGATGTGTGCTCTCCTTCGGCTTCATGTGGGAGGGGGCATACGAATAAAGGAAATTTTTATATGATTTCAAGTTATTTAATTCCTGATATTATATTTAGCCATGATAGAGTGTTATGATTTGCCTACAACATCCATCCTTCCTTTTCTTGTACCTTACCTTGTTCAGAGAGGACTTGTGCCTGTTCTGCTTTGAATTTCTCAACCAGTTCAGCTGCTAAAATCACAGGTGAAGCTTAGTTTCTGCTGATTTAATCCACCCAATCGAGATAGAGTTTCTCATTTTATTCAGCAAATATTTACTATGTCTTAAAAAAAGATTTTAAAAAAATGCATGGTCTTATTTGCTGATGCTGCTGGGAATTAATTAATTAATTAAGTTTTAGGTTCACAGTAAAATTGAGCACAAGGTACAGAGATTTCCCACACATTCCTCTGGTGGGAATGTAATAAATTGGTACAGCCACTGTGGAAAACAGTATGGAGGTTCCTCAAAAGCTAAAAATAGAATTACCATATGATCCAGCAATCCCACTCCTGGGCATATATCCAGACAAAACTATAATTCAAAAAGATACATGCACCCCAATGTTCGTAGCATCATAGAGGCGTTATTTACGATTGCCAAGACGTGGAAACAACCTGAGTGTCCATCAACAGATCAATGGATAAAGAAGATTTTATATATATATATAATATATATATATAATTTAAATATATATATATTTACATACATATATGTATATAAATACTACTCAGCCATAAAAAAGAATGAAATTAATTTTGCCATTTGCAGCAACATGGATGGACTTGGAGGGCATTATTCTAAGAGAAATAAGTCAGACAGAGAAAGATAAATACTGTATGATATCACTTATATGTGGAATCTAAGAAATAAGACAAACTAGTGAATATAACATAAAAGAAGCAGACTCACAGATATAGAGAACAAACTAGTAATTGCCAGTGGGGGAGGGGGAAAAGGCAATTTGAGAGTTGGAATTGGGGAGTGGGAAGTACAAACTATTGGGTGTAAAGTAGGCTCCAGGATGTATTATACAACAGGGGGAATATAGCCAATATTTTGTAATAAATGGAAAGTAGTCTTTAAAATTGTATAAAAATATTTTCTTTTTTAAGAAAGATACTTCTTAGCTGATAGAAGCTTTAGAAGTCTACAGAGGCAGATAATTTTAAAATTGCAGCATATAACTTCTGGAGCCTGGCTGACATTCTCACAGGAAGCCGCATGAAAATTACTTTCAAAGGCATTCATCACCTTAGCTTAAAGGAGTCTGTTCCTTCAGTGTGTATTAGTCCATGGTGCATGCTTACTTTGACTTATCTGTGAGGTTCACTTCTCGCCCCCAGGAACAAAGCCTGCAGAGGGGCAACGTGTTTGGCTTGGGAGCCTGCCCAATATGAAAAGTTTGCAGGCAAAATCAGAAAGAACAGCTGCAGGAGGAGAGATGAGGGTTGCTGACAGCTAATGATTCAGAAAGCAATTTGCATGAGAGCCTTCTGCTTAACAGGAGGCAGCATGTGCTGGGCAATGGTTTACCATCCACTGCCAAGCTGGTTTCTACACCCTGAGTCCTCGTTCCATCAAAACACGTGTTCTGAGGGAACGCCCAGCCACCAGCTTCCACTTACCTGAGTTAGCATGACCTGCCATCTAGAATTTCAGAGAGCTTTTCATTTATTAACTCACATGAATCTACTTTATCCTGAGGCTCTGGATACTAGTCCCATGCAAACTGATTTAATAACAAACGTTTGAGTGCAAATCCAAGGTCATCTAGATCATATTCTTTGACGGCTTATTGCATATGAGGCACTGCACTGTGCACTTTTTATACCATTATCGGACTTCATAACAGACCTCTGAAGTGGGTGGTTAAGTTTCCTGCCAAGGGCTCCATACACAAGAAACAATAATCAGAAAAGACCAAAGTATTATTTATTACTAGTGAGCTAGCCGCTATTACTTCATTTTGGAATTCTAATTGAGGCTTTCCTTCTCTCTTTCTCTTGCCCCCAAATCACAGATGACTAGGTCATGGGACAAGCTTAAGCTAACATGCCTTATTCTGTGAATCATAAGCTGAGCTACTGGGACAGAACCATGTGACACATTTGTCACTTTCAAATGTACTAATTCTACCCATTGCTCCATAGATGTTCTGGTTACTGACCAATAACATTAACAATTCCTCTTCCAAGAATAGGATGGAGGGGAAAGGCACTGGATATCCTATGCCTCCCAAACATGTGAAGGCCAAAGCATGGTGGGAGGAGAAGCATATCTCTTTGTAATATGTTTTATTCCCTGTTTTATAGATGTGCATATGGAAGATTAGAAAGGCTGAGTAACTTGTTCATGTCATGTAGCCCATGCTTTTAACTTTTTTATTATACCACTTATCCTTCTCACCTATCAATTTGCCCTTTATACTGATGTCCTGAGAAACAGACCACTGTATGGTATAGAAATGAACAACCATAAATAAGCTGGAAATGCATTTCTATTTACATTAACTAAGATAGTCACTTGTTTAAGTGAGGTCCTCCACCTTTTTAGGGACCTGAGTAAACTAACGATGTGCTTCCATTGATTAAACAAGAATTCTCCAGTATTCCATAGAAGAATCATACATTTCTTTAAGCCCTATGTATGCTTCTAGGGTCTAGATTCTAAATCAAGTAGGTTTCTGTTTTCCATTTTAAAAAAATGAACACAGGATTTCACTTGTAAATTTATTAACTTTTTTTTTTTCTGTCTAGCAACAAGCAGTGACTATTGTTGGGTTGGTGGACATAGTAGAGATGGCCATTCAGAAAATCACAAATTTTAGGAACTCTAGCATTGATGTAGCTCAGAACTGTAAGAAGAGACCAGAGGAAGATCAACATGCTTTAAAGTATATTACAAATCAATGTTGAAATAGAGCTTAACATATAATTCATCTGGAAAGAAGCTCAGAACATGATTGCCAGTTATTTAATATTCTGGTCAAAGACAATGGAAGCACTATTAAAGTATGGCATTTTGACTGCCATTGGAAAGGTCAGGTTTCAAACAGCAGTGCACTAGTTGTGCTCAAAATGACTAAAGAATGATGAATAATTAAGTGAAGAGGGAATGGGAGACCTGCATTTTAACCTTGTTTTGGCCACTGATGGGAATCATGTGGACTTTAAGCCCATCACACAATCATTTACCACGTTGGTTTTCTCACCTGTAAAATGAGGGAGCGACTATAGTTCTTTAATAATCCTTGATGATCTTTAGCTCTATGATTCTAGAAGCATCTTGATTTAATACAGTTTGAGGATTTATGTCTAAACTCTAGCAAGCAGAAAAATGTTATTTTATTTCTAAAATGGCCTTGACATTGCATTAACAGAGCAAATGAAATCTTTTGAGGATTGTTCAAAGAATCACAAACTTAAAATTCATCTCCATTGTTGGTTTTTATTGTCTGTTTAACTTTTACTAGATCTATAATGGTTTTATTTATTTTCCTTTGCACCTGGACTGGCAGCCTGTGTGGTTGGAGAAACACATCACCACTTATTTTAGATACTTTGTTATCAGAGCCAACTCTGTAATCTTTGCTCTGCCTGTGAATTATTTATTTAATTTGATGTGTTTTTTCCTGGATTCATAGAATTTCCTTTTGTCATGATGCTTCTTTCCATTTATGGGACTGTAAATACAGCTGACTAAACCTCTCTAGTGGCCGAATACATATCAGGTCTTTTGTGTGAAGGATGCTAGCTAATCTTCCCGTTCATAGGCTGACTACATTTTCATTCATTTGCTTTTTTTCTACTCACCCCTGACAGCAGTATCTGTGGAATAAATAAAATAATGATACCTGCTACTTATTTAAATTGGATCAGAAAACTTGACCTTTTCCTAATTTTTTACATTTGCTAGCTTTGTGGCAACATGCACCCCTATTTTTCTCTGAATCTTAGTTCACCCTCTACATGGGAATAATTATGCCTACCATACAACGTGGTGATCATAAAAGAAATTCTACCATCTGCTACCATATTGGGGAAAAATATTTGGATTGACTTTGACCAGACTTGGAGGCACATGTTTGCAGTGGCCTGTTTGAAAATACTGACTACATGGGGTACAGTGGGATACTCTGAAGGCACCTTACAGAGGTAGATAATATCTCTCCCAGGGCATCAACGCTAAAAGTGAGAAGCATTTTGATTTCTCATCAAGAAAGAAATGTTCTATGATGTTAATGGTTCTTAACTTTTGGTGATTCATTGAAATCTCCTGGGGAGCTTTTGATAATCTTAAAGCCCAGCCTGTAATTTATACCAATTAAATATGAATTTCTGGGGGTTGGACTGAGGCATTGGTATATTTTAAGGTTTGCAGAAGTAATGGATAATTTTAAGTGTCAACTCAACTATATCCTGAGATACACAGATATTTTGCTAAACATTATTTCTGGGTAAGTCTGTGAGGGTGTTCCCAGATGAGATTAGCATTTGAATTGGTACATGGAGTAAAGCAGATTTCCCTCCCTAGTGTAGGTGGGCCTTATCCAATCTCTTGAGGGCCCCAAAAGAATAAAAAGTCAGAGGAAAGGAGAATTTGTTCTCTCTGCCTGAGTGTTTGATCTGATCCCCTGCCCTCTGACTGTGACTTACGTCAGTTCTGAAAACTACACCCCTGGATTTCCTAGTTTCCAGCTTATATTTAATATACAATATATTTAATATTTAATATATGTTTAATATCAATTACATATGTTAAAGCAATTACATAGATTACATTATATTTATTATATATCTCCTATTGGTTCTGTTTCTCTGGAGTACCCTGACTAATATGGTGCTTCCAATACACTGTAAATATTGAGAACTACTATACATGTTAAAATACTATGGCTAAGGTATTACAAAAGTGGATGCTCTGACAGTGTAGTTCTGCTTCTTAAATGGGCAACTCAGTGAGGATAAGTAGCAATGTAAATTATTTTTTTTCATTTTAAATGGTGGCCAGTCATATATATATAAACACTTTGGGAGGCTGTAAGACACTAATTAAAAGAACTTATAGGATATAAGCACTAAAACCACATCAACTTGCCACTCAGTAGAAGGAATTCTAGGCCCAAGATATAGAAACCTCCATACCTGAATCATTGGAAAAGGTGTAGAAAAGACTCTAAAACGATTGAAATTTTCAGAGAACCCTTGTGACCCTTTTGGAGGTCATGATATCAGGACTCACTGTCCCCTGAGTCTTGTTTTATAATACAGAGAGGGACCCACAGTTACATAGTAAATTGACACCTGAGACTTGTTTTATTTTCAGCTAGAAGTGGAAAGGAGAAATATCTTTCACTGAAGCAGAGAGTAGAGATATAAGTGGGGAAGACAAGGTAAAGAAAGAGAAAAGAAAAATAATCCATTTAGAGAAGACTTGCTCTTGGGGCAAGCCCTGGACATATAGTCATCTATATTTCCTATTTCAGGACACATTGCATGCTTTACTGTAAGTAAGCATTTAATGATTTGTCTTCCACATACTTTGTTTCATTAAAGGGATTCACTTCTGCTGGCGTTTTGTTTCATGGGATCCGAGGCCCTTAGCATAGTCCCTTAGTAAAGTATTTGTGGAATGAATCAGTCAATATGTCCTCAAACTCAGTACCCTTCTCAAATCAGTTACCTGCTTTATACCATAACTGAGATTATATTATCATAGTGTTAGGACTCAAAGGGAAATATGATCTCGATTTTAGAAGTTGACGTCATCTGTTTTATCACCTCATCCAATGTAAGAATTCATGCTATAAAAGTACTGGTAATCTGGCCTCTGTTTGAGCACTCCTCGTATCTTGAATGCTCTACTTGGTGAGTTAAGTCATCCAGCATATGAACAGCTATAATTTCTACAAAGTACTTCCTTATAGTTGCCTTCCTGAAGCATGTCACCCATTGGTCTTAGCTTGAGCTGATGGAACTACAGAGAAAAATATTTGAGTTTCAAATACCCTTGTTTGCACTTCACATCTTTGTAGTCCATTATCACACAACTGAAGTCTACTTTTCTTCAGGAAAACATCTAATGTTTTTTCCTAAAAATCCTGTGAAAGTATGTCTAGGCCCTTCCCCATCTTGTTTATTGATGTTTGTACTTGCTTTTGTTTTCTAAAATACTCCCAAAAAGGCAATGCTCAGAACTGGATCTAGTGCTTCTGACATGGTCCTTCTGAGACAGAATGAGACAACATATGCAAAAAAGGAAATCTATATTTCTATTAAGTATAACTGTATAATTCTTATATCATAAAATCTGCATGTGTTTGTTTCAAAAATAAAAATACAGAATAGTATAAATATACAATATTTTATATAGTAGAATACAGATATAGAGTAGTATGGAAAAAAAAACCTGAAGTCATTCAAAATAACCCACTACCCAAAAAAAAGTACTTTCAGATCCATTCATCTCTGCTTTTTATCTCCCTATATTGTGTGTATGTTCATTTGTGTGAACATCACACAACATACTAACATATACACATAGTTTAACCTAAATAAAAACATAATGTTTTAAACCCCTGTTTTAAAATTTAATGTAAGCATTGGACATTATTACATAGTTATAAATTTAATTCTGCATCAAAGTTTGCAAACTCTTGGCTGACTAGTTAAATTCAGCCCATAGACTTTTTTTTTTTTTTTTTGCCCATAGACATTTTATTCCCCACCCCCGAGTCCCACCCCCGGGCCTGCACAACATCTGAAAAGCCTGGGCATGTTGCAGCTTCTCCTGAAAAGTGGACAGTCTGGTGATACTTGGTGTGCAGCCTTACCTGGATGTGGGGGAAGTTGAAGCGCAGGTACATCTGATGCCCTGGGAGGTGTTCTCCAACGAGAGCTTCATCGTCAGCGATTCCTGTTTGATGCAAACAGCCTGCAGGAACAGCCCCTCCCGGGTGAATTTGTGTTCCCGGAACATGATCATTTTAATAGCTGTAGCTCTAGACAGTGGCTGTAGCACCATTCATTTCATAAATCCCCTTTCAGTAGACCTTAATGTTGGTTCCATGTTTCTCCTATTATAAATAGTGTTGCAGCAAATATCTTTTTCACCCAGTTGCTTGATAGTCTTATGATGAGCTCCCAGACTAGATGTGGAATTGTGTGGCCAAAGTAGACTTCGAGGTCTCAGAACTTGTTTTAGTCTTTTAAACATCATGAGAACCACAAAAACAGCCTTTACTTTTCACTTGCACTCTGTTAAGCAAACACGTGACCACTCTATATGTAAAAACAATTTTAAAAAATAGAGTTGTTCAAAAATACATAGTAATTAATATTTTATGGTAGAAAAATTATAAAATACAGAAAAATGTAAAGGAAAAATATAAATACACTTGCAGAACTTTGAGATAAATATTATCTTTTCCATTTTTGCATTTTCCCACTTATATGTACATATATACTTATATAAACATATTTACATATATTTTATACATACATTATTTAATAAGGCTAAGATATACTGTTTATATAATTTTTATTTCTAGTACCTTTTCACCTAATGTTATCATGACAATTTCCCACATGATATAATATTCCTCCTTTAGAAAATTTAAAAATTATTTAATATTTCAACATATGATATCACTTATTTAAACAATGCCCTATTGTTGGAAACAAATTATTTCCAAGTTTTTCTTTTTTACAAATAGTATTCCAATTAATGCCATGGTACCTAGATTTCTGTGAAATCCTTAGAATAAATTTCTACACATGTACGCACTTGGTCAAATATCCAACTCGTACAGACAATTTTTAAAAAAATCTATATTCAGACCTTTACATTCACAACTATATTAAGTATATTGATTTCATTTGTTTTGCTCTTTTGTTTTCACCCTGTTGATAGATAGGTAGGCAGATAGAGAGAGAGATAGGTATTTATTTTAATTTAATACGTCTCTCATTGATCTTGTTGCCTCATGTCTCTGCCTCTTCTAAATA
The DNA here is from genome assembly GCF_949774975.1 of Lagenorhynchus albirostris. Classification (NCBI taxonomy): domain Eukaryota; kingdom Metazoa; phylum Chordata; class Mammalia; order Artiodactyla; family Delphinidae; genus Lagenorhynchus; species Lagenorhynchus albirostris. The sequence goes on along the minus strand of NC_083104.1, from coordinate 9,877,553 downwards.
TTTTTGCACAGTTTTGGCGTTAACTGGGTGTTTTGGCAAAAAGTCAGTTCAGTGTTCCTCAGATAGTTGTTCAATACTGCCCGCCTCTTCAGGTGCTGAAAAAGTAAATTCTAATGATTTGTTAACACTTGTTAATATAGATAAGATTAAGGCCCCAATTTTCTTATGAAAGCACTTGGGGCTGGTTTCGCAGAAATATAACATTATATGCAGTCAAGTTGCACTGATATTCCATATAAGGAAACAAAATCTGTGAAAGGATTTAAATATGAAAATAATTATGTAAGGCTTCCCTGGTGGCGCTAGTGGTTGAGAGTCTGCCTGCCGATGCAGGGGACGCGGGTTCGTGCCCCGGTCCGGGAAGATCCCACATGCCGCGGAGCGGCTGGGCCCGTGAGCCATGGCCACTGAGCCTGCGCGTCTGGAGCCTGTGCCCCGCAACGGGAGAGGCCACAACAGTGAGAGGCCCGCGTACCGCAAAAAAAAAAAAAAAAAAAAAATGTAAATGATAAATATTATTTATTATTAAGTATAATTAGTAGTTGTCAAGCAGATCCTTTTCTGCCAAAGAGCCACAAATCTTTCAAAATGAATGCTTGCAATTAATAATATTTAGACAGGGGAAAAATGAGTTTTTCTCAACTTTTCCATCATAGCCTAGTTACTGCCAGGCAAACAACGTGATAGAATCAATGGAAGCTTAAACAGGTGCTAATCTCCTCTTGCTCTCCAATTTATCACTAAATGGCTTTTCTGTGGATTGCAATCATTGAAAGGTTGTAATTGTAGCCTTCTGCTATATTTACCAATAGAAAATTTATTTTTACATGGAGCGTGCTGTTCTAATAAGTAGTGGGTTTTTCACAAACTTGTTTATCATTCACAATGATTAGGTTCCCCCTTATTTGAACTGGTGCATAAAATGCCACTTATGGTTTTTTTAAATTTTTTAATTTAATTTTATTTATTATTTTATACAGCAGGTTCTCATTAGTTATCCATTTTATACATAGTAGTGTATATACGTCAATCCCAATCTCCCAATTCATCCCACCACCACCCTCCCCTCGCCACTTTCCCCCCTTGGTGTCCATACATTTGTTCTCTACATCTGTGTTCTCTACATCATGTATTTAAATGAGTTTTTCTCTCTGCCTTTCCTGTTAGTGTAACCGGAAGTGGGGTCTAGCTGCTCGCCGCTCAAAAGCAAGTAAAGAGACAAGGTTGGTGGAAAGGAAAGTTTACTTTGTTTTGGGTGCCGGCGACCAGGGGGTGTGGGAGGGAGGACGCCTGTCAGAAGGCCAACTCCCCGCACCCACCCAATCAGGGGGCAAGAGCTTTTATAGACGGAGGGAGGGGGGCTACATGCAGAAACAACACAGTCTGCTCTGACCGTCATCTTGAAATTGGTCATCGGTGGTCTGACCAGTGTCATCTTGATTGTTTTAAGTACAGTTAGTCTTCAGTTCCAGGGTCGGTTCGTTCTCATTTCTTTGAGGCCAGTTCTCAGAATTGTGAATTGTGGCAGCTTATGTCATGCCTACAGTCTGGTCATCATGTACTTAACTTCTTCACCTAGTGGGGTTTCACACAGCTCCCAGGATATGGCTCAGAATATTATCTATAGCCATTGAGGAGGAACTAAAGGTCCTTAACTTTGCTTACTGATAAATTATTATTGTTTTGTCCTGTTTGACTGCTTTTATTTTTTGCTTCTGCATTTTCTCACTTCTCTGATTAAACTTAATTTTTGGCTAAAGATTTTTCACAGACAAAAAGTAGGCAGGGGACATGGTTAGGGGAAAGGATCATAGGGTCCTGCTCTGTCTCATTAGGAGTCTCATTTAGGTGCATAGTTAATGTCTGCATCGCTTGGCCTCTGCTAGAAAAGGAGTGAGGTGCACAGGACACCCACGGCCTGCTCAGAAAGCCTACAAACATTGGAAAGGGATGGCGGTATCTGCCACACTGTCAACCTGTTCTACTCGGTGTGCTACTGCTGTTATAGCACATGCTGAGCTGTCAATAAAAATCAGTCAAAGCATTCTGTGTGGCGTAGGGAGGTGTGGGAAAAGGGGTCATTCCAGTTGCATAAAGATGATGCATCTGGTCGGCGAGAGGGCCCATATTCATGTTTAATCACGTACGGAGCCTCTGTCCTCCTTCCTGGTCCCCGTTACTCATCTGTTCAGGTCTCCCTGCCTCCCTGACTGCCTCCCCCATCTTCCCAGCTGCTCATCTCTGTACTTGATTCAGAGTATCTATGAGAGTCGGCCCTGAGCTGCAGGGCCTGATCTGTGCAAAAATGGTTTGGTCTGTCGTGAGCGGCGCAAAACAAAACAAAAATCAGGAAACGAGTGAAAGCATCTGTGAGCTAAAGTGAAATAATTATACCTCGGTACCCTGTCTATAAAGATATGTAGCAGACTTCCTGCCATATTATCACCCAGTAAGTGTACTTTTTTTTTTCCTTTTAGGGAAGAGAGAATGCCTTTATGTCAATCTATTCATGCTTAAGACTCACAGTGCCTATTGTCTATAACTGTGAGATACAACTCAGGAAGGATATAGATGGAGTATTTGGCTTCAATAAAGTGGGTGGAGCAGGAAATGGGCCCTACACCTGGCCCTATTTACAATGAGTGACTTGTTAAAATGAGCATCTGTACCAGGAACAATTAATCAGCATATGTAGCCATAAGGAAGGTGGAAAGTGCTGATCACATACATTGCTCAGGTGCTGTCAGAGAGATTCCGGGGCTGATGGAGGCTGTACAAGCCCTAGCATCAGACGGGAACAACTCTCTCCCCCACAAGCTAGCCTGCTTTCCCCCTTCCTAAAGGCAGGTCCTTACAAATGTGGTGTCTGGGGTGGTCCTCTAATTTTCCCTAATCTGTGTGTGGCTGTGGAATGAGATAGAGCTAACGTGCAAACAAAGGGTAGTGAAAATGACATGAGCTCTGGAGTGAGACAGAACTGCATCCAAATCCCATCCCTATCACTGATTTAGTTACGTAAATTGAACAAGTTCCTTAAATTCTCTGAACTGCAGTTGCCTTGTCTGTGAGGTAGAAATCAGGTCAGTCTTTACTGGGTTAGTGTATGCATTATAAATAATATATATAAAAGGCCTAGCACGGCCCTGACATAAAACAGATGCTCAAAGTGGTAACTATTACTATAACTCAGGAAGACTACTCTGCCCAATGTAGGCAGTTCTAAAGTGAAACAATATATAATAAAACCTTATTCAGAAGAACTTATAAGTAGGCAGTGGATTGGGTAGCTATATCCTATGGCTAGGTCTCAGTGCATCAATTCATATCCAAGGAGATTCTCAACATGTAGTAGATGCAACGTATTTCCAATTAATATCATCATAAGAACTAAACCTTTGTATTTCTTTGGTTTCTAAGAAATTTTCAACCTTAATAATACGTTAGAGTACTTCTGGGTTTAGCTCGTACTAAATTATAAATGCTGTCATTTTATATCTAAGATGCATGGTTCACTCAGTGCAGGTGGGGGAAAACTGAATGTTTTAGGCTGGCTAACTCTGGCTTGCTGAAGTTCTGGTACACGGACTAAGTGGTGAAGTCAGTAAAGCTGATGAGGTTTCATTTCTAAATGTACTAGGACTAGGTCAAGATGCTAGTTTCCAACTGCATATATCCTTTCTGATGACGATCTTTTTTTTTTTTTTTTTTGCTTCAGTGTAAAGATATTGTTTTCTCTGTATTTTTGAGAAAATATTAGCTTGGCTGTCCCAAGCTAACATATGACGTTATGTTAGCTAAAAACTATGACGTTATGAAAGAGTGACTTCAGTGACTCAGTGCTTCCCACTTGGTAATTTCTCTCACCCTCAGGAGTAGCCTCAAATGCTAGCTCCCATCAATTACTGGATGCCCCATATTTTCCCAGCATCATTATAATCACTCCTATCATTCAGCACCTGTAATGAGCCAGGCTGCTTATCCATTTACAACCTTCACTGCTTTATATATATTAGCTCAGTTTGCTACCTCTTGTCCCCCTCAAGCCAATATCAAATTGTTTATTAATTAGGTAAAAATGGTATTAACCACTTACATCAGGAAGGGCAAAAGGGTATCATCTTGAGTGCCCATTTTGAATGAGTGGTAATGGTTGGCAGAAGCACTGAATTAAGAAAAAAATTTAAGCTCTGTCCAGCCTTGGGGGGAAGAATGCCGTGATTGATTAGCAATGTCTGCCTTGGTTAAAAGAAAAAAGAATAGAAATAGGTTGAGTGACTTGCAGGACGGAAAGGATGGGGATTCTTGGGCTCAATTTCCTTGCTGTTTATAAGCTTCTTAGAGGCACAGGTAATGTTTCAACTTTCCATCATGTTGCCACAGCGTTCATTTCCAAATCATTTATTTCTTCACTCCTCCATTTATTCCTGCTGAGTTCTCCTGGACTCAGAAACTTCACACACTCTATTCCCTTATGTTGAGCCTCACATACTTCCAAGTGGCTTCCAAGTGGCCTCCAAGGGTGACCTTGTCCCGTTTATCCCGAGAAACTCCCCCAGGTTAATATGTGTCGCAACATCTTTCTCTTTTATGCTATAGAACTTGTATGAATTTGTAATTATTGGTTAGAATGTTTTCTTGTTAATTTACTGTTTCCCTCACTGAACTCTAAATTCCATGAGCCCAAGAACCGCATCTCTCTTTTTGACAAGCCACCTTATTTATACCCAGCACACACATCTGGGAAAGAGTAGACATTTAATAAATATTTATTGAAACAGCAAATCCACTAAACTTTGGAGATTCAAACTTAATAACACATGGATCCTGGCTTCACAGAACTCATATTGTGGCAGAAAGTTGATTAAGTAAATGATTATGATGCAATGTGATAAAAGAAACATAGATGTAAGGAAATATCACTGCCTGCCTGGATCAGGGGACAGGTGTTGGGGAAGCATTCTAAAAGTGATGTCAAGATTGAAGAGTAAGAAGTAAAAATGGACTTTTAAGAAAAATCAAGTGCTGCAACTTGTGCTATTTGAATTTGATATGTTCCACCATTAAAGTTTTTTTTTTTAAATCAAGCAGGGTATATTAACATGCATCTGTAGTACTGCCGTAAAAGCATTTTAAAAGAAATATGGATGTCTTACCTACAGAGGCACACAATTAGGCTTTTCCCTCAAGGTATTCTTAGTGTTAACCCTTTATATTGCTTTTTACTTGATGTACCCACTAATTGTTCTGATCCGGTGGCCTTGATGAAATTTTTGATCATTTGCAAAAGTGTCCGTGGGGATTATGTGAGCACGAGTCTTTCAGAATTTTAAGTAGAAAATGGCTCAAGCATCTCCTACAGTTAGGGTACATGTGGTTACAGTAGAATAATTTAGAGAGGTGAAATTGGGTTTGTCTCTTTAGGTTTAAATATATGACTTGGGGATAATAAAGGAAAATCATCACTAGCCCAACAAGAGATATTTAAAATAAAAGATGGTTTTAGGTACACCACTAACTTTCTTACAGCGTCAATGATAAATTGTTAGGTATTATATTGATGGTAGCAGGCGGTAACATGTCCCTTTGCAGTTGAAGCTTTTTTTAAAGCTTATTTTTATTTTTAACATCGTTATTGGAATATAATTGCTTTACAATGGTGTGTTAGTTTCTGCTTTATAACAAAGTGAATCAGCTATACACATACATATATCCCCAAATCTCCTCCCTCTTGTGTCTCCCTCCCACCCCTCTAGGTGGTCACAAAGTACCGAGCTGATCTCCCTGTGCTGTGCGGCTGCTTCCCACTAGCTATCTATTTTACATTTGGTAGTGTATATATGTCCATGCCACTCTCTCACTACGTCCCAGCTTACCCTTCCCCCTCCACGTGTCCTCAAATCCATTCTCTATGTCTGTCCTACCCCTAGGTTCTTCAGAGCCTTTTTTTTTTTTTTTTAGATTCCATATATATGCGTTAGCATACAGTATTTCTTTTTCTCTTTCTGACTTACTTAACTCTGTATGACAGACTCTAGGTCCGTCCACCTCACTGCAAATAACACAATTTCATTTCTTTTTATGGCTGAATAATATTCCATTGCATATATGTGCCACATCTTTATCCATTCATCTGTCGATGGACACTTAGGTTGCTAGTTGAAGCTTTTTTTTACAAATAAGCTGGAGGGTTTTTTTTTTGGCTTGATTATATATTTATTCTATTATAAGGCAGAGAGGAAGAAAGGGAGGGACAGACTAAGAAAGTATGGAGCATTTCCTTAAATCACATTTAAAATAAGGTAGAGCGTAGTAAAAGACAAGAAGGTAGACTGAAAGGCAACAGTAAATTTTTTTTAAAAAAACTTTTATAATTATATTACAGCACTTGACAGAGCTGTAGTGCTTTGTGTAGGCCTTTAAAACTTCCCCCAAGGTGTTCATTCACCTTGATTCAGTCATGTGCACAGAAGAAGTTCCTTGTTGGGTTGGTAAAGCAGAATCATATCCAGGCTCTAGCTAGATCCAAACACTATTGCAGTTCTGTACAAACCCGTGTGGTATGTACAGATAGAAACAATAGTATGTAAACCTGTTCACCTTTGGTACATTGATCATTTCCTAAACTTATTTCACCTGTACCCACCACCCCTCCACACACACACACACACACACACACACACACACACACACACACACACACACACACCACTAATACCCCTGTAAGATATATTAAATGTGTTGATCTGGATAACTAGAATTTGATGGACATAATTCCTCCAGCAAGAGGGAGTTTTAGGTAGAATGGAAGAGAAACTCATGGAAACGCTTGAATGGTCCTTTCCTTGATTCCACAACATGAGTAAGACAGATCGAGTCCCTTTAATATGCAGCATCCATATTGCATTTGTTCTTACATTTTATGCTGTAATTAAATACAGAGTAAAAGTTATTGAGTGAATATTAAGTTTATTGGGTAGCTGAGTTGATAATTGTATTTTATTTTTGTGTATTGGAAATCTATTTACATTTATATTGTAGGAATATGGCAATGCTCCAAGAAAGATGAGAAATTCACTGATAATTTCCCACCCAAAGAGAGCCATTGTTAACCTTTTAATATTATATACTCTTTGTGTCAGTTTGTTTTTTTGTCAAAAATGGCATTTTATTGCTTGAATTTGCATTTCACTGATTATGTGATAAAAACTCCTTTTTAGGGCTTTCCTGGTGGCGCAGTGATTGAGAGTCCGCCTGCCGATGCAGGGCACATGGGTTCGTGCCCCGGTCTGGGAGGATCCCACATGCCGTGGTGCGGCTGGGCCCGTGAGCCATGGCCGCTGAGCCTGCGCGTCCAGAGCCTGTGCTCCGCAACGGGAGAGGCCACAACAGTGAGAGGCCACCGTACAGCAAAAAAAAACAAAACTTCTTTTTAATTTAATTTTTCTTGAGGTGACATTGGTTACCACCTCTCAGCTCGAAATTCACTCTTTTGTTACTTGCTCTGTGAAAAGTGCTGTGGGTCCTTTAAATAGTTTTTTCCTGGCCAGCTCGTGTGATGTTAGGCTTTCCTAATTGATGGCACCTGAGGAAGGTGTGGCTTCGTGATGCCCCGGTGCTTGCTGGGAAGGCTCTTGGTGGCGTCTTCAGCACCCACTCACTCCTGCAGCTCCGAGGGCGTCCTCAGCCCTGCTGCCGGGGCTCACAACTTCTCCGGTAGTCGGCTTCACCAGTGCGCAGAGAGAGCAGTGGACGACAGCTACCGTCAGCTTCTTCTATCAAGCAGTTTTGGAGTAGCGCCTCAGGTGAGAAATCTCCCCGTGTATAGTTTTACTGGAACCCTAGAAAGTGGATTTCCAGTAACTTACAGAGGGCATATTTCCAGAAAGTTCCAGCATGAGACACCACAGCAACTTCTTTACTATCCAGTGAGCCACAGTCATGCTCTTTTCAACCGGGTCTGGATCTCAGTCCTGTGGGCAGGGAGGAGGAGGTCTTTTCAGCTGGAGGGTTAGCGGCTCTCCTTATTTCAGCTAACTGTGTGTTTTGGCGTTCTCTTTACTTGTCGCTGGCCATTCCTTCCTTACTCTAATCCTCTTTCATAATTAATAGTTTTTTCATTACACTTTCCATGCTCAAATTACTGTTTGTTTTTCTTCTGGTTGGACCCAGAATAATAACTAAATAATCTAATATTAGTGTGTTATTGTTTTATTTTAAAACCCGTTTTTCACATTTTTTTGTTTCTACATCATTATTTTAATGGTTTCATAGTAGTCCATGTAGTAGTAAATACTTCATGCCTATTATTATACAGTTTATAATATATAAGTTTTCATTTTCACAATTGTAGACAATGCTTTAGTGAACATCTTGGTACACATCCTTTGCTCCTATCCATAATGGTTTTAATTAATTCTCAGTCATTTGGACATTTTAGTCAGAGGTAAATGATGAACACACCACGTAAAGTGCTTTGTATATTTCCAGGGGAATACTGAACATATTATTTACTGCCATAGCAAAACATCAGAAAAAAGTGAGGGAATCATGATTTTTATTGTCTTCTGCCAAACTCTCATAGCAAGAATCTGAAAAATCTCTGGTGAAACACAACTGAAACTAGATTTGAGATTGAGCCATTAAATCCCAGTTATCACCAATCACTTCTGGCTGCTTCTGATTAAACACTTTCTTTGTGTTTACGATTGGGGAATCCACCTCATGAAAAGAATGGCAAATGGGAAAGAAGTAAATGATTCAGGATAGTTTGGTCGTTCCTGGGAGAGAGTGCTTTGACAAAGCAAACGGTTTACCTGAATGTCTTAAGCAAACTGAGCTTGGCTGATTTCCTGTGCTTACAGAAAAGAACCGCTGTAGCTTCAGCTGGAAACCCTAAGCCACTGATTCAGTGGTTGTTTTTTTGACGTGCCTGTGTCACAGGTATAAACAATCTGCGATGTTGAGCTAAACATACCTAAACTGCTGAGGATCTTTCACATTCATTTAAACCAACAGGGAATGATCCTGACTGGCAACAATAGAAGATTCTCTCCCAGCAGGAAGTGCATGGGGGCATCCCTTCTACATCAGATATGCTTCAGGGACTGCTTCTGCAAGCGGTCGTCTTAATTGAATGTTTGTTTCTGAATGTTTGCTGCTCACAGATGGTTCTAACCAATACTGTTGAGCCTTTTGGTGGTTTCTAAAAGAGGCTATGTTAATCTCAGAACAAGGAGATACAACATATATGACGTGTAATCACACTATAATGATGAAAATAGACACATGCCATCGTTGTTGTCATGGGCATTATCAACAACACAACAGAATCACTGTAACTTATTGGGCACCTGTTATGTAGACAACATGTCTCTTGTCCATGGATTAGTGTAGTTAATCCTCACAAAGCTCTTAAGAAGTAAGTACCAATAATATCCCCATTTTACAGATGAAGACACTGAGGAAGAGAAAAGTTAAGAATTTGCCTATGATCAGTTATCCATCTGTTCAGCCAGTGCACAAATTACACTGCCCAACTCCAAGATCAGGTGAGTACAATGGCCTGAGCACCATGCTTTACTGCTTCCCACATATTTAGGAGCTAAAAGAAATCAAGTAGTGGACCTTAAAGAAAATCTTCCTCTACCTTCGTTCAACTCTTTTTGCTTTCATTTTGGTGGAGTCTGTGAGAGACTTAATGTATCATGTAGAATTATCAAGTTACATGACTGCATTTTTCCCCTTAATTGACCATTTTGAACTGAATTGCTTGGATTTATCAGATTTTTTGTAATGCAGTGTGGTCTACAATAGCTATTACCAGCCTCTTTCCCACCATCACTACACCTGACAAATAAAATTCACACATACGACATTCTATCATGTGCTTATCCAGAATTAATGCACAAAGCTGCATAAGTAAAAATCTGTGGTTTATGCACAGTTTCTTCCAGGCCAGCTGCTGTGTCTCCCAGTCACCCTAGGGTCTGCAGTTAAGGACCTGCAAGTCTAGAGAAACTGAGAGAGAGGTGTTGGCTTGGCCAATAGATCTTGAGCCCTATAAAATGCAAGGAGCTGGATCACCGTGGTGGACTTGTCGGGGATTTAAAAATAATAAGACAGCCTAGGAGACAGGCTTTGACACCACTGACAAAAAAACACTTCAATTACCAGGCAGTGAGAAAAGGAGGGACGTAGGTAGAGGAACATGTCAGCAAGGTGTGCTGCGTGTGGCCCATCTTCAAGTCTCGGTTGAATTCTACTTTTGAAATGTGGGCCACTTGTGGGAAATTCTGTACCATGAGGGTTTTGCTTAATGTTTAAAAAGTCTTACAAAAAGATGAATAGGAGACATAGCAGGTACCAAATCAGAAAGTTGTGTCTTGTAAACAGGGGGAGGTCAATCCAACCTCAAATCCCCAAATATATCAATATCCCATAATAGAGAAGCACTATCAGGGAACTTTCTAAAATCTAAAATCAGGATAATTCAGCGTTTAAAATCCCTACTTTGTTTGAATTTATAACTAGTATAAATACTTCTAAGATGATATACATTTAAATTTTTTCTGCAGCAAGTTAGGATCACAAATTCACATGCTGCTCAAAAGAACACTCAGAAATATTTAATGAAAACCTTCATTCTAGTGATGAGGAAACTCTAGCTCAAATAAGAAGGGACTTGATCCATACTCAAGCAAAAAATTCTGTAAAAGAGCTGTAATCAGAAGTATCCAGTTGTCCTACCTCCTAATTTTGTGATCCATCTGCTTCACCATCAGTCAAAATATCTGATTCTTCGAATAAAGAACTTTGGCTTGGCTTTAGAGAGTAAGATTAAAAAAAAAGAAAAAACCAAACACTTAGGCAAAGGAACAAACAGCCAAAATGAAGTAAATCTGGGATTTTTTTTAAACCAGCGTTGTCTGCATTGTTATTTTGGGCTCAGAGCGATAGCTTGATGCCAAATTTAAATGGAAAGCATTATCTACTCCATATTTATAAATCTTTAGATTCTGCATGTGTCATGAAAAATGTAAGTAAATTTTATAGTAGTAAGGTGTGTGGGATTAATTTGTATTCTATGTTGAAAAGCTCCACGGTAGGCAATTAATTCATGAAACACCAGCGATTGTTGCCTTAAGGGCTACATTGCTAGATAAAATTACAGACCTCACATCTTATTACACTGGTATCTATTTTTTGTGTGGTCTAGGGAATATATCATCTTAAATTGAATATTTACCTAATCAATAGGCTAAGGGTATCTTCTGGGTTCTGCCCCCTTTGACTCTAGAACACATTGTCTAGTTGTGAATATTAATATGCTGCTTATATAGTTAGGTACTACTGCTTACTGTTTTCACTTCATGGCACACTTATTAAATGATGCTTGTATGCTATACTAGAATAAACTAGAGGGGATCTAAATGGAGCTTGGTAAAAATTGTATAGCCTTTCTATTGAACAATGATAAAGTAAAACAACTGATATAAATAAAAGTTTAAAATAACAAGCCATAATAAAGTATAAAGTATTGGGAAAGATATCAAATACTTAATTTACATAATTTTCAAGTAATGCTTTTCAGGATTTTTAATGAGACTTGTAGTTGCTTCCACAAACATAAGTGTTTTTTGGTTTGTTTGTTTGTTTGTTTTGTTTACCAGATTTTTCTCTTGAAGTTGTGACTGTAATTCTAATCAGTGTTTTAATAACATCTATTTTTGATCATCACATTAGAGAAGAAAATTTTAATCATTTTTACAATCATTCAAAAATTTTCAAGCCAGTGTTTTTAAAAGAATCTAGTTTCTTCTCTCTCTGCCACACAACAACTCATTGCAGTGTCATCTGATGATGTGTATGAGACTGATTTCGTTCCAAGTTGGTGGTTGCGTTTATAAGGTATGTCCCAATAATGATGGTAGAAGGCACAGGCTGTGGTAGAGCCTCCACATCGACTAGGCGGTCATATCATCTTTACATGAAGACAGAGATGGGCGGGTAACCACCTAAACCCACGCTGACAAGGTCTCCTGGGACTCCCGCCCCTGACCTGCTGTATCTTTGCTCTGGATCATTAGTTCTTGTAGCAGTCCTAGCAATCTCTTGTTCACCATGAGCATTGGCATACTCGCCGCTGGCTGTTGCACAAGTTGATGCCCGCTGGTTGAATGGCGAGAGAACTTTGATGGACCCGTGGGTGTGGCGTTTCTCACTGTGTCTGCCATCCGAGACCACTTTTGACCTTTTGTCTGACTGTCTCTCTTGGGTAACCTTCCTGGGAGACCCTAGAGAGGCTATTTGTGGCTGAATGTGAATAGTTGCAGGGTTCTGGGTAACCCAGGCTGTACTAGGCAGCCCCAAGGGTTGAGGGGATCATTATCTCATGTCCCACTTACAAACATTAGATTCAGAACTGTATACCTAAGCAGACTGCTTGGTACCCTCTGATTCAGGTATGTGACTTAAAACAGCTTTGAAAGTAATATAAAAAATGGCAAACTTCTCTCTTTTACCCTTTCTTTACCTAGACTAAAACTGCAGCCTCACAGGAGCTGAGAACATATTTATTCTTTATCTTTTACTTAAGACACTCAGCAGGAAGGTAACACACTTTGAATGAAAAAGGACAATTCAAGTTAGGTTGGTGCTTTGCCTAAGCCAGAAAGGTTTAGGGAGGAAATTGAGGATGAAGAACAAAAGAGACAAGCTTTTTTCTTTTCTTTTTTTAAACCTCTGATGGTTTGACTTAATTCTGTTATTTGAATGATTTTGAATTGATTTGGACACACCCACATTTAAATATAAGTTCAAAAATGCATTCTGAAGTCAAATGGAAAGTAATTTGTGTGGTCTTGTTATGAAAATAATCGTTTTATTCTCTGTATACTCCAGTCTCTCCACTCATTTATTCATACTTGTATTCATCTATTTACACATCATTCATATATTCACAAAATATTTGTTACTGTGGGTACTATACCTGGTGTTGATCTAGGTGCTGAGCTGGAAAGGTGAAAAAGTCATTATCATTACCTTGGAGGGTCTCCCAGTCTTGAGGGGAGTCATAGAGGTTAACACATAATTATTGTACAGTTGGACAAGCATCATTATAGTCTTATGAACAGAATATCAGGAGAAAAATATTTTATTTAGTCTTACTATGTATTTGAGTATTCACCTGCCCAAGATGGAAATCTATCTAATAGAGTTTGTGCTTTTAAGGACATAATCCAACATGATATTTTTTATTTGCTGAGATCTTTTCTCCATGAGGTGAATTAGGAACCCAGGCTTCTTCTATGTCCTGACTCTATTTCCTAGGGCCTCAAAGCCTTTGGAATGTAGTTGGAAGACAGAGGAGAAAAGGGTGTAGAGGCTCTGCTCTTAATCCCTCCATCCCAGAAGTGACATTCATTACCTTTGCTCACATTCCATTGACAGGGTATACATGCAGGAGGTGCTGGGTCCTGCAGCCCTGGCAAGTTAACATCTAGCAATAGTTTTACACAGAGGAAGGCTAGTGAGCTGTTTGCTGAATTGCTCACATTCTCTGGACAAAAGTAAGGAAGTCTGTGGCTGTTCATCCCCTTCTCAAATATATGCTTCATTTCTTTCCATCCCTCTAACTCTAATCATGGGCAGCAATATTTCTTCAATATTTTATCCACTCACACTGTCCAGGGAGGTTTCTTCGGCACAAGCAGCAAGGCACACTGGGATTATTTTTATAGCACATTTCCCACAGTCGTATCAGATAAAATGCATTACATCTCACCGGGTGACTGCTGAATAATCTCACAACTGTGGCTTCCATGTGAAAGGCAGAGATGATTAGCTCCCAAGGTGTTTGTGGGCCAGGATTGCTCTGCTTCCCTTAACTAGGTAGGTTAGTACCTGTTCGAGTTCTTTGAGCTTTGTATACTGTTCCGTTGATTCACAGGAAGAAGTCATAGGCTTAATAGTCTGGTTGTGAGGATTAACTGAGATCTTTTATATAAAGTGCGAAGCATGGCTTCAGGCACATATAGAAAGCAACCCATAATTGAGGCTCTTGTCATTGCTAATTAAGGACAGGATATTAAGCGAAAGTGGAAGTGTCCTTTTTGTGGAGGAGGATGATATACTGAAACATTTAAACGTATTATTTCCTGACTCTAATTTCTAATGAGATTTCAGTGTGTGCTTGCTGTCTGATTCCCCAAGAGAATGGATTTTCTCCCTCACTTTATCACATAGATATTGCCTGAATAAGGTCCTAATACCTGTAACTGAATTCACTTTTAGGATTGCACTATCCTTTAAGAGGCAGCAAAATATATTAATAAAGAGTGTTAGTTCTAAACTCAGATTTCAAGTTCTAGCTGGGTTACTTATCAGCTGTGTGACCTTGATCAACCTGTTTCTGAATCTGTGAATGTTAGCCAGTGATACTCCTTTCTAGGGACATTATGCTGGGAATGAGATGATTTATATAAAACACTTAGCAGAGAAGATGGCATAGAGCAAGTACCTAATACATGTTACTTTAATCATGATGATTACACAGGATATTGGGTTTGGGGTCAGATGACCTGAGTTTATATCTGTGTTCTGTTGTTTTTAATCTTACTGAACCTCGGTCTCCTCATCCATAAAATGGAGCTAATAATATTCTCTTCACACAGTTGTTATGGTGATTTTAACGTATGTGGAAGTTCATAGAATCTTGCCTAGAACCTGTAAAATATTAAATACGTGTTAAAATTATTTTCTTTTATTTGCGGTATCTGTGGCCCTAGGCAAGTTGATCTTCCTCTCATATTGGTTATGCCTCCTACTTGGCCTGTTATAGTTAACATCGAAAAAAAAAAATCAGGGCTTCCCTGGTGGCGCAGTGGTTGACAGTCTGCCTGCTGATGCAGGGGACACGGGTTCGTGCCCTGGTCCGGGAAGATCCCACATGCCGTGGAGCGGCTGGGCCTGTGAGCCATGGCCGCTGAGCATGCGCGTCCGGAGCCTGTGCTCCGCAACGGGAGAGGCCACGACAGTGAGAGGCCCGCATACCGCAAAAAAAACCCCAAAATAACCAGAAAACAAACCCTCAAGCAACTCTAAAAATAGTACTGTATGTAACATTATTATTTAAGAATAGGATGGCGTTCTGTTCCTGAAGGATTTGGCCATTGGAATTGTGGAGGAAGACCATCTTGGAATTTGAGTGGTGACATTTCTTAAATGCATGGTATAGCATGGGTTGCTTTCATCACACAGTAGGGAAATACTAATATCTATAATTTTATAATCCCTAACCCAGATTAACTTTAAAGCCATTAGTAAAGACAAATTCCATTTTGATATTTAGTACCCTGCTAGAGTATCTCTCACTACAGAAGTTTAAAATAAGCATAAAAATAAATCCAGAAACAGATAAAACTAGCCTGTGCTGTGGAGCACCATATTCCCAGGCAGTCCAATCTGAGGTCCAGAGTCAAAAAGGATTTTAATCTATGAACTATGTGTACAATGGGTGTTGATGGGAGACAATGAGAAATTGACGGCTTTTTACCCTCCCTCTGTCCTAGGTGGTTTCTATTTCAGGTTTGATCATTACACCATTATAGAGAAGCCCTGCTATGCTAATATTTTTCTTAGACTTTGAACAAACTCAGACACCATAAGATTTTTTTTTTTGACAAGGAGGGAAACCTGAGAGCTTTCTGTGGTATCCCTCTTGTAGTCCTCCTGTTCTCCTGTGTGGATGCCCTTCTCTATCTTATATCACTTCCCCAATTCAAGACTCCTTCAAGAGTAGCCTCAAAGCCCATCTCTTCTTTGCAAAGTTACTTGTTCCATATTGCTTACGTAGATCTCTCTTCTTCCAACCCCCTTGAAACCCTGTTCTTATCTTTCAGTTGAGTGTTGAATCACAGAATTTCTATCATATTATGTAAATATTATTTAAGTAGCGCAGGGAGAGGCTAATCCTTGAAATCAGGAAATAATTATATCTTAAATTATAATTTACAGCTCCGTGGCAGTGAACACAGTGGCTAAATAAATGAAAATTTAATTAAAATGGTATGCAATGAGGGCCTTATAAAAATGCCGTTAAGAATAACATCGTTTGCATAAAACTGAATATCTAAAAACAGCTAGATAACTATTTAACTTTCCATTTGTATGTATAGATAAAGCACAAGGGTTTGCCCATTAGGATTTTATTTTCCATGGTAGGTCATTTCAGATGCTTTAAGTGACCCTACAGGCATCTTTTTAAGATTACCTTTGGACCCTGGTTTTTCATCTTGGGACTGCCGCCATGTACAATCCTAAAATGTTCCATAAAGGCTCAATCTTGCTTTTATTTCATGAGCCGTTTCCATTTAGTTAAAATTAAACTCTCAGCTACAGGAATATCTCCCAGGACTCAAAGCTTTCCCTTCTCAATTAAAGCGTCTAACCTGCTAGCTTCCTGAGGGCAGTGAGCTCAGGGTGAAGCTGAATGACAGTGAAACCCCAAAGTGACGTGACATCGCTTCATTCCAGAATGGGTGTTCCCTGACGGCTGCATCTAACATATGCACAAAATCTCCCTCTCGATTTGCACTTCCAACACCATTCCTAAAATGTAAGCATTGTTCTTTGGTGTCTCATAGGTAGCATAAATTAAATGAGATAATTTTTATATTGTGTTCCACCTCCATGTAGATTTTTCTTTACTGGTTTCTACATGTGTCTCAAGTTAAAGCATTGTTTGCTAAATATCTCACTCCCTCTCCTGTTTACCCTCCTGTCCCTCACTTGCATACCGGAGCACAGTAAGCAGACACCTTTCCTAGTATCCACCATTGATCCATCCCCTATTGCCCTGTCCTCGTAGGACCTGATTTGATAGGAAAAGGTGTTCATTCTCAGATATTTACCAGCATGAGTGAGACTACCAACGCTTCATCCTTTCATTCACTGTGTTAGGTTTGTAAGAGACAGTTAATCTCTTTTGGCGCCCAGCTGGAAATCCACAGGGAGAGAAGGAGCAAACAGGTATGCTGCTAATTATCAAACAGGTTGTTATGATGGGACATAGAACAGGGAATGAGAGCTCACCTGGTTGGAAGCAGGTGATCAGGGGGTTGACTTTTTAATAACTTTATTGAGGTACAATTTACACACAATACATTGTTCATATTTAAAGTATACTATGAGTTTTAATATATGCGTAGACCCACAAACCCATCATCCCAATCAAAATACCAAATATGTTATAATTCCCAGTGTTTTCTTGTGCAGCTTTGCAATTCTTTCTTCTCTCTATGCTTTACTCACTATATATTAGTTTACATTTTCTAGAATTTTATAAAAATGGCATCATGCTTTTTTTTTCTTGGTCTGGGTTATTTTACTCAGCATAATGATTTTGAGATTCATTCATGTCGTTGAGCATATCAATAGCTTACTCCATTTATTCACTTACTTATTTATGGCTGAATAGTGTTCCACTACAAGAATATACCACAGTTTAACTTTGCACTCCCTGATGGGCATTTGTATTGTTTCCAGTCTTGTCTTTTATGACTAAATCTGTTAGGAATATTTGTCTACAAGTCTTTGTGTGGGTGATATACTTTCATTTCCTCTTGGTAAAAATTTAGAAGTGGCCTTGCTGGGACATACTATCAGGACTTTTGACTGATGGGACAGAATAAGAGGTTGGAATACACACAGTAATGAATCTTTGAAGGAGGAGAGTTGGGGCACCTTTTGGTCCCTTCCCAGGGGATAAGTATATACTTCAAAGTTACCTCAAATTTGCCAAGTTTTGAGTCTCAGTTCTCAACCTTCTTTTTCAAGTGTGGTCCCTTGTCAGTATTCCTTTGTTCAGTAAATTGTACCACCATCTGTGAAGTTGGGCAACACAGAAAGTCAGCCTTGACACCTACCACTCTTTCACTCCCTTTATTCTATTGGTCTTCGAGTCCTACCGTTTTTCCCTCGTGAAAATCCCTACCATTTGTACTGCCCACACTCTAGTGTGGGTCACTGCAGTCTCCCCCCCGGACCACTGGGCAGCATGCTCACCGTCCCCCATCCCTTGACTTGTACTCTCAATCCATTATCTGTGGTTATCATAAAATGACCTTTGAAACATGATATACTCACCTTAAGCCTGAGTATATCACTTCACAGATTAAACCTTTAAACAGCCCTTCATAATCCTTGGAAAAAAGCCCAAAATCTTTACCATGGTTTACACAGTCTGCATATCCGTGTCCCTGCTTAATGTACGTACTCAGCGTTACAACTCAGTATTATCCTCCGGTTCCATTTTATGTTTCGCCCACAGTGAGCTTTATTCAGGTCATCAACTTTTCCAAGTTCTTTATTACCTCTGGACCTTTACACTCCCAATGTCCCTGCCTTTCTCTTCATTTATTTGTCTCTTACTTAACCAAGTTAAATATCATTTCCCCTAGAAAACTCAGGTCTAGGTAAAATAACTTAAGCCTGATCCTCCACACCAATCTTAAGATATTACAATGGCGAATATTCTGGTCAGCCTCCCTAATTAAAAGTAGGGCCTAACTCATCACTTTTGCATTCCTAATACCTAGTACAGCAGCACATCCTGAACATATTAAGTGCTCTAATGCATTTGATCATGAAATAAAAGGCTATGACAGTGATCTAGACTTTATATAACAGATGCCTGACAAATATTTGAAAAATTGAGATGAATTAAATTCAAGAAATGTTTCTCAATAACCAACGTGGATGTCACCAATTTCATACACTAATATCCATGACTTTGCTTATGACGGAGTCCCTCTGGCTCTCCTTCAAAATTAATTTTATACTTAGTCTACACAGTCCTAGTAGATTCAGGTATCAAGTTTGTTATACCAGAATATATTAGAAACAGAAAATCCAGTGGTTGAAGAGAAAAATTAATGCAGTTGTGTATAGGCACACACAGTGCAGCAGAGAGTGAAGATACTGAAAAACACGGAACTGTAATTCAAAACCGCAGTAGTCTAGGGTCATTTTGTCGAGGGTCATATGATCTGATGCCATCATTGATTGCAGCGGAGGCAGATTTTGATGTTACTAATTAAGGTGCTGATCTCATGAGGCTACTGATAATCATAGGTACCCTTGATTGTGTTCTGTGTGACAGAAATGGAGCTAAGCTCTCTTTGCATTATCTCATTAAATTCTCATAATGACCCTATAAAATTGGTATTGATTTTATAGAAGAGAAAAGGAAAGTTGAGAGAAGTTAAATATCTTGGTCTTGGCTACCTAGCTTTCAGATATGACTCTAGCCTGCTTAGTCTAAGTAGTCAAGAAAGGATTAAATTATGTTCTTTTACCGTATTTAAAGAAACAACAAATTGTAAAAGAAGTTCATTGAAAACAGATTTTTTTCTTTAAATTTTGGATTCTCCAGGGGGATGTTTGAGTTATCTAAAATAATAAAGTAGGAACATTTATTTCCCAATCATGCCAAATAAATGAAGTTTTCCTGTAAATGCTTTCCCCTGCTTACATTACACTTCATGATTATCTGTAAAATTACGAAAGACTCTAGCAAACAGTGCTTCCTGAAAAGTGGCAATAGCATGATGCTAATACTAGACAATGTATTACCCTATACGGGCTCATTAAGGGGCCTGGTTTTCATCTTTAATTGCAAAGAACATATATCCCTGAAATGAGTTTGCAGTCATTTTAATAAGAAGTACCAGAAGTGTGAATAGAATCTATCACCAGATCCACTTAGAACCCATTTATCTTTATGACTATATGTGTTATGGATCATCAGCCCATGATCATACAGACCCCCATCAACACTCATCTTCCTTATGGCAAGTGTAAAATGCAGTGTCTCTACTGGGAGATTAATTTTTTTCCCACACTTCTGAGTGATAGACTCCTATGTTCCTAAACATATTTTACCTCAACTAATTAATTCCAGCGCTGCATTAGGTAAACCTCTACTCCCCAGCTCTGTCTTTTAAGGAATGTTCACCACCAGGCAATGACTCAAGGATAGCCCACCCCCAACCAATTCCTCCTCTCTCCCCAACTTCTTCACATTGTCTGATTCCCGACTTCCACTCTTTTTGATATATTTTACTCTCTTGGATTTAATAGATCGCCACCTCCCCCAAATTCTGTTGTCCAAGTCAATATAGACTTCCCCTTCCCTAGCCAGGACCCCACCTCCATTTAGCATTTTGAAAGCCCACCAGTATGGTGTATAACCAGTACTCCCCACCAGTGCAGTCAGCATGTCTCCATATCTGTTTTCACCACTTACCTTCCCCCAGAAGACCAGCAGGATTAATCTCATCATGCTTTTATTCCCATTTTACTCTGTAACTACCAAAAGTCCAAGCATTCAAGATATGTAAATACTAATTTTTATCCCCATAACCTCTTACATCTCTTTATCTGATCTAATCTCCCGTCTCTTTCCAATCCCTCACTCCCCAAATAGTTTCTGTGTATCCTTTAGAATATATAGTCTGTCATTACCAAAATTCCCAATCTTCAGTATTTTCCTTTAATGTTTCCTTTATCATCTGGCTTGAGTAAAAAACTGACTTCCGGGCTTCCCTGGTGGCGCAGTGGTTGACAGTCCGCCTGCCGATGCAGGGGACACGGGTTCGTGCCCCGGTCTGGGAGGATCCCACATGCCGCGGAGCGGCTGGGCCCGTGAGCCATGGCCACTGAGCCTGCGCGTCCGGAGCCTGTGCTCCACAACGGGAGAGGCCACAACAGTGAGAGGCCCGCGTACCGTGAAAAAAAAAAAAAAAAAACTGACTTCCCCTGATGACACAGCTTTCCTTACTGTCTCCTCAGAGAAGGACAGCTCTCTATTGTAGAGCTTAGAGACTAGATTGTCATTCTCTTTCCCCCCCAGTGCTGCTTCTAAGACATTTCTCCTAATTAAAAAAACAAAAAACAAAACAACAACAAAAAACCAAAGCCTCAGCTTGTATGAAGTATGTGCCAACAAACTGTACTATCCTGGCTGTCGTAATCATCTATTAAATCTCATTCATTTCTCCTCATTTCCTGAATGTTTTTGCTTGCAGCTTCCTATTTTTCTGTCACTATTCTTGTCATTATTTTTGGAGATTTGAAAAGTCCCATAGCTCATCTGCCCAGATCCCATTCTCTCAGTTCCTTGGCCTCTGAACATTTGGTGATCTTCTCTTCCACCAGACTTGAGCCACTCATTGTTTTGGATGTACCTGTCATCATGGATAGGAGGACCATTTCTCAAATCTCAGTTGCTAGCATCCCATGTTCTCACAGCTCCCTCCTGTCTTTCCATATCACACAAATAACCCTAATAACCCCATTCATATTAATTCCTCCTTCCCCAGCGTAATTGCTACATCTCCCCTCATATTCACTCTCTTGCGCATACCTTTAACTCCTTTGCCCCTTTTCCATCTATTCCACCTACATGACAACGCCATTCCAACTCTCCACCTGTTAACCCCCTGAACCTAAACAGTAGAATATGGCTTGAGAAAAACGCACAGGTATTCGGACTGGTTTCACACTAGTGTGTCAGTGGACCTCCCCACTGACTGGAAATGTTACCTCTTACCCTCCATCAATCACACCTTGTCTTCTCTACTTACATGTCCGTCCCATCCAGCCCATGCATCCTTCTTCTTCTTCCTCCCCTTCTTCCTCCTCCAAAACGTGAGAAACATGAATATATTAAAACATCCTTCAATAGTCTATGAAGACAAAACTCTTAATGACTAGTAATGATGACATATACTTATTCTCATCCAGTTGACCCATTTAATGCAAGTGCAAAGAGTTTTAACCTGAAGAAGTTCCAGTAGTACAAGTAATTTGACTAGGTCCACACAACTGGTGGTGCCACGACCGGAATTCAAACCCAGAACTGCCTGGAATTTTGCCCTTAACAACTGTTCCATCATGCAGCATGAATTACCTTCCCAAAGCAGTGAAGGAGGTAGTTTCAGGTTTCACTAAGAAAACTAACAACCTGATAGGAGAATAAAGGGGAGAGGATTTCTTCTTTAAAAAAAAAAGAAAGAAAGAAAACCGAATACAGTAATCTTTTTCTTTTTCTTTTTTTTTTTTTTTTGCGATATGCGGGCCTCTCACTGTTGTGGCCTCTCCCGTTGCGGAGCACAGGCTCCGGACGCGCAGGCTCAGCGGCCATGGCTCACGGGCCCAGCCGCTCCGCGGCACGTGGGATCTTCCCGGACCGGGGCAGGAACCCGTGTCCCCTGCATCGGCAGGCAGACTCTCAACCACCGCGCCACCAGGGAAGCCCCAGGCTAGAGTTTTAATGTCACTTCAGCTGAACCTCATTTAATTTTCTCCCGCTTTGTTGAGATATAATTGACATGTTAGAATTGTTATATTTAAGTTGTACAACGTAGTGTTTTGATGTACAGATAATTGTGAAATGATCACTAAAATCAAGCTAATTAATGTATCTATTACTTCACATGGTTACCCTTTTATTTTTCTTTTAATGAAGAAAATACTTAAGATCTACTCTCAGCAGATTTCAAGTATACAATACATTATATTAGCTATAGTCACCATGCAGTATATTATGTCTGCATAACTTATTCATCTTATAACTAGAAGTTTGTGCCCTTTGACCAACGTGTCCCCATTTCCCCCATTTCCCTCAGCCCTTGGTGATTATCATTCTGTTCTCTGTTTTTATGAGTTTGACTATTTTAAATTCCAAATATAAATGAGATCATGCAGTATTGGTCTTTCTGTGCCTGGCTTATTTCACGTAGCATGATGCCTTCCAGGTTCATCCATGTTGTTGCAAATGGCAGGGTTTCCTTCATTTTTGAGGCTGAATAATATCCCATTATGTGTATATATAGCACATTTTTTCAACCTCATTTAATTTATCTTAAAAATGGCGATGATAAAGCCTGCCATACCTCCTTTGTAAGGTTTCTGTAAAGATCTTCTCAGTTAATATACATAAAAGACATTAATCTGGTTCCTAATTTTACTTTTTCTAATTTAGAACCTTTCCTGTGAGAATTGTGAAGCAAGGAAAGTTTATTGTTCATTTTTTGTTTAGCCTCTTTTTCAAGACCCACATGAAAACACATGATGTTGACATATTTTCTTTAAATCAGCATCACCCCCAGTGAATGTAAACTTCATCCCTCCTCTCTCCTGCAGAATTATTTTCAATCTCCCTTTACCCTTGGCCTCATAAATACCCTAATTCAATTATGAACTAACTCTTACCTAGGTGGCGTTGAGTGAAGTGAGCTGATAAATTAATTCACATTGAATGTCATTGGATAACTACCAAAATGATCCCTCAAGAGATATATATCCATAAACATTTCTTTTTGTTTAAAGGGAGTAGTATGATAAATATTATGCAATCTAAATGTCAATTGCATTTCTAATTGTTGCTTAATATTCCATTTATGGAATTAATAGCATTTTATAAAACTTAGTCCAAGAAAGGGGAACATTTCTAATTGTTGCATAGTATCCCATTGTATGAAGTTAATTCCATTTTATAAAACCCAAGAATCCAAAAAGGGAAATTGGTTAACTGAATTCCTGTAATGGAATACCATTCAGTCATTAGAAATCATGATGTACATCTACATTGACTTGGAAAGATTTTGTGAGTGTTAATTTCATAAAAATATTATGAAATTTTTTCTATAATATGATCTTTGTGTTGTCTATGTACTTGTGTTTGTCTAAAAAATATGCATTTACATATAATTATTATTTACAGTGATCAAATTATTTTTAATATTTTTCTTTAGACTTTCAGATATTTCATGTAATAGTCAATTAAAGTCATAATATTAAAATTAAGTTAAATGCCATGTATTATTAGAAAGGGATGCTTTGCTAATGTGGGGAGGGACTTTGTACATGTTGACGTGAGGGCAAAGGAAATATTTGGAGGGAGAGATGTTACCTATTTTAACATGTCCCAATGATTTATTTATTCATTCAGCTGATGTTTATTGAGCATCTACTATATGCTAGGAACTGGGGAGATGAATGAGTAAACAGACTCTGTTTCTACTTTTGTGCACTTCATTGTTTAATGAAGGAGACCAGTATAAATCAAATTACTATACACATGTACAAGCACAAACAGTAAGAGCTATAAAGGAAATGTAAGTGAGCTTCTATTTCTAGCTCTGAAACATAAGGGTGGAATGTGTGTGTTTAAAGAAGGCTTCATTGGGCTTCCCTGGTGGTGCAGTGGATAAGAATCTGCCTGCCAATGCAGGGGACGCAGGTTCGATTCCTGGTCGGGGAATATCTCACATGTCACGGAACAACTAAGCCCGTGCGCCACAGCTACTGACCCTGCGCTCTATAGCCTGCGAGCCACAACTACTGAGCCTGCGTTCCACAACTACTGAAGCCCGCTTACCTAGAGCCTGTGCTCCGCAACAAGAGAAGCCACTGCAATGCGAAGCCTGTGCACCGCAACAAAGAGTAGCCCCCGCTCACCGCAACTAGAGAGAGCCCGCATGCAGCAATGAAGACCCAATATAGCCAAAAATAAATAAATGAAATAAAAATAAATGAATAAAGAAGGCTTCATTGACAAAGTAGAATTTTGGCTGAAATCAGAGGGATACAGGTAGGTGTCGCCTGGTGGAGAGAGAGCTGAAGAAAGGTCCCGGCAGTGGGAACCACATGTCTAAGACCCCAGGTGGGAGGGCGCGTGCCGCTTGCCACTTGAGAGGAGCTGATTGAAAGCTAGTGTGACTGAAGCACGGAGAGGACAGTAGGAAGCTACTTGAGCACAATTCTGGTTCTCTTTGACCTGATGACTTTGGTTTATAGACAGCACCTTCTCGCTTTTTGTTTTATCCGCAGCACCTTTCACTTCCACCTCCGGTCTGTACCTGACAGCTCAAGTAGGCACTAGAAGAAGATCCATTTTAAACTTAAAATCTTAGGCTGCCCTTCATCCTCCTCAAGCCAGTTTCTGCCTGTGATCAACCACTTTTTGGTGCTTTCTGGAGAGAATAAGTGAGCACTGTTCTGCTTGCATCAGTGGAAGGGTCTGCTGATAACAGACAGGCTGGGGAGGGAAGCTGAGCAACTTTTTAGCATTTCCACTAACAGGTCACACTCGAGTTGATAAACACTCTCCACACTGAAAAGAAAGACTCTTTTAATGATCTGTGTCAACAAACCCTATCATTTGCACCAAGGCGATCTGAAAGATTTTCGAACCTGGGAGGAGAATTATTTTGAAGGAATTTCTTAGAGGGAATACTGATATCATTGGTGGTTGTATTAAGTGCCCTTTAGGTTTTCCCCCAGCCCAGGTGCTTGTGATGGTGATAAGAATTTACTGTGATTCCACCAGTAATAGCCAGATTCAGGGAATTGTTTGTGCTTCTAGAATTTATGTATTTCCATGGCATCATTAAATCTCCTTCTGTTTCAGACCACATAATTAGAGTAGGCAGAGGTGAAAGAGTTGTGACAATATAATCCTCCTTCATAACTGGCTGTTCTCTTTTGCAGATCAAAATAGATTAACCTTAAATAGGAGAAGATGTAAAGATGCAAGCTTGGACTAGTAACACAGAGATCTTCTAAGCTGGGGAATTTTCTGGGGGCCCTAGCTATAAATGGAAGATGCTGTATTTTTGCAGTTTGCATTTCTTGCAATGAATACGTATTCTAAGAGGGCAGAGCCAGATTTTACCAACTGGTGAACTTTCCAAAGATTGCTCATTAGATTAGATTCAGTCAAGAGTTTGTACACCTGAAACTAATACAATATTGTAAATCAACCATGCTTGAATTTAAAAACTAGTTAAAAATGGGTTTGTACAACCATTTCCCTATCTTTCCATCCTCACTCTGCAAAGACACCTTTTAAAAATTGAAACCTTTTTAAACTTCAATATATGTGATAAATCCGTGCATCTGTTAGAAAGTTCCAAACTTTGTCAAAGAGAAAGGTGACATTTTTAAAAGTCTGATATGGAAACAGTGGCATTAGCTGATCAGTGAAAGTAGTTTCTGTAATGGCTAATAAAATATACGGAGCCCAGATGTTGTAGCCACAGCAAGAGTTTTAGCGTGACGATCTGGGTGTCAGTGTTGGCTTTGCTGTTTATAACTTAGGTGATCCTTGGCAGTGAAGCTTAACCTCTTCCAACTTCAGGTGTCTCACTCATAAGGAGGAATGATAATAAGAGCTTGCAAAATTATAATGATACTTAGAGTTAACTAATATCAGGTAAGTGAGTGCATTGTAGCACAGTGACTGGGGGATTTTACTGGCTTTCAACCAGTGCTAGTAGTCTCCATAGGCCTTGTTCATATGCTAAACCTTAATAAGCTCTCCTTGATTTCCTGTAATTAGATGACTCTAGCGTTAGGTACATATGTCTTCTCACTTTTTTACAGAAATTGAAATGAATTTATATAACTATACATTATAAATTGTCATTTTTTGGGTCTTCCTGAAGGAGGGATACTGTTTTGGGGGGCGGGGTTGGTATTTTAGTGACGTAATCAGTTAGAATGGACACTGTTTGATACTGATGTAGAACAAATATGAAAGAAAAACTCCTGTGTCCTATGTGGAATGTGTGATGTCAGCGCAGTATCTCGATGGCCGGTGTGGGGTCCAGGGAGACATACAGTGGTTCTCCATCCTGGCTGTGCCTCAGGATCCCCTGTCAGTGTGACACCCCAGGTGCTTGAGTCAGTGTCTGAACAGGGAAGGGGGAGGGTAAGAAGATCTGAGCATCAGTATTTGTTAAGAAACAAGCAACCTCATGTCAGTCAAGTTGATAATTTGATAGCTATTTGAGTTGGGGCCATGTTTTTGTCCTCTCTGAGACTTCGTTTCCTGGGGCTACCATAACAAAGCCCTGCAAACTGTGTAGATTAGAATAATAGAAATGTATTGTCTCATGTTCTGGAGGCCAGAAATCTAAAATCAAGGTGCTGGCAGGCAGGGCCGTACTCCCTCTGAAGGGTCCAGAGAAGGGTTTGTTTCATGCTACTCTCCCAGCTTCTGGTAGCCTTAGGTATTCCTTGGCTTTCAGATGGCCATCATCTTCTCCCTGTGTCTCTTCAGTCATCTTCCTTCTGTACATATCTGTCTCTGTGTCCAAATTTCCTCATTTTGTAAGGATACCAGTCATAGTGGATGAGGACCCACCCTAATGACCTCTTTTCATCTTATTTCCTTTTTAAAGACCCTATTTCCAAATTTAGTCACTTTCTGAGGTATTGGGGGTTAGGACTTATCATTTTGGTGAGGACACAACTCAACCCGTAACACTTAGTGTATGTATTTGGAACATGCAGATAATAACCATACCTCTCTCACCATCTTGTTAACAGAATGAAATGGGATCATTAGAATGCTTGCCACAATGTCTAGCTAAAAATAAGCAATTCTAATATTAGCTACATTGTCAGGATCATTTATTGTGATATTTTGTTCCCATTATTATTTACTTTGTCCTCTTCTCTGTTTAAAGAAATAGCCAAGACTTTTGGGTTTCTTTGGATCAATGGAGGTTTTTATTGCAGGGACAGGTAGAGGCTGACTGAAAAGTTTTTCTCCCGTCTTTTGAGTCATCGTGAAAAGTGTCCCAGAGCAGGAAGCCTAATCCTGCTGCACGTGCTACACATTCACCAGGAAATGATTGCTGTTAGATGAGAGATGGGCCCAGGCTGTCAATTTTCTTTTTTCTTAAAATAAATTTATTTATTTATTTATTATTTTTGGCTGCATTGGGTCTTTGTTGCTGCGAACAGGCTTTCTCTAGTTGCGGCGAGCAGAGGCTACGCTTCGTTGCGGTGCATGGGCTTCTCATTGTGGTGGCTTCTTGTTGCAAAGCACGGGATCTGGGCGCACGGGCTTCAGTAGTTGTGGCACATGGGCTCAGTAGTTGTGGCTTGTGGGCTCTAGAGTGCAGGCTCAGTAGTTGTGGTGCATGGGCTTAGTTGCTCCACAGCGTGTGGAATCTTCCCAGACCAGGGCTCGAACCCGTGCCCCCTGCATTGGCAGGTGGATTCTTAACCACTGCACCACCAGTGAAGCCGATCACTTTTCTTGAGTACACCAAAAAATCCAATTTGTATGTGAAAGCTACCAAAAATTAAATATTGGCAACTACTTCCATCTCTACTCAACTCCATTGTCAATGATGTCATGTTGGTAGCCTGAAATTGACCGTGGTGGGAGTACTTACACCACTGAAATCGGCAAACACTAAAGACCAGATTTTTTTTTGGTTTTGGTTTCTGGTGACCCTATAATTAAAAGTTGAAAGCATATCCCTTTTGTTGTGTTTGTTCTTTTTTTTTTTTTAATTTCTGAAACTTACAGTTTTTTTGTTTTTTTTGTTTTTCTTTTTTTGCGGTACGCGGGCCTCTCACTGTTGTGGCCTCTCCCATTGCGGAGCACAGGCTCCGGACGCGCAGGCTCAGCGGCCATGGCTCACGGGCCTAGCCGCTCCGCGGCATGTGGGATCCTCCCGGACCGGGGCACGAGCCCGTGTCCCCTGCATCGGCAGGCGGACTCTCAACCACTGCACCACCAGGGAAGCCCGAAGGACAGTTTTTATTGCATTTCTTTAGTGTAAAAACAATAGCAAGTAATGTTTATTGAACATTGTACCAAGCTTTTTACTGTGCATTATCTCATTTAATCCTCACACAACCTAACAAGTAGGTATTATTGTCTCTGTTTTATAGTTGAGGTATCTGAATATATCTGTCATTATTTCCAGTTAAATTTGTAAAACAGAGATTTTTAGTATCAACATAAACTTCCTGAGAGATATGTGGGTTGTGTTAAGTGGTATTTTCTCACCTCATGGATGTCAGAACATGCAGTACCATTCCCTTTTGAAGTGTGTTTGGCATCCCAGGGCAGGAAGGCACTCAGTTATTAAAATACTCCTGTGACTTTTCTCTGAATTAGATTTTTAATGTGCCGCCTCTTCCTCAAACTTCTGCAGTCCTGGAGTTTTTCACAGTGAGAGAGTTCTGATTTTCCTTGTCCCCCAGTCTCTGAAAGAAGGCAGAAGATGAAGGTGAAGAAGAAAAAACAATGTCCTTCTTGCAGAGTGGGCCAGAAATGTATGGTAAGCGTATCTGATGAGGTCCCTCACCTGCACATCCAGTGCCATCCCTAGGGTGCCAAGGGTCTCATCTGTTGGTGTGTGCTGGTTTGGAGGTGGATGCTGAGATGAAGACAGTGCAGAAGGTCTGTTACAGAGGAACCTGTGAGAGTAACAGAGAGGAGGCAGACGTGGGCATGCGGAGCCACTAGACTGCGGCTTAGAGCTGAGAAAGTCTGTGTCAGGCCCGTGAGCAGCCCTGGAGCAAAGGCAGTTGTTTAGAAGCATCTTATGTCCAGCAGAAATGGCTGGGTCCTTGTACCACCCCCTTGTGCAGTCATTGGTGCCCAAAATAGCTTGAACCCAGCTCAGAAGCTGAGGGGGATCCTAATGAAGCCAACAGCAAGGCTTTTAGCAAATCATACTCCTTGCAGTTGGACAGCAAGTCACTTCCTGAGGGGGGATCTCAGTAGCAAGTCTCGGTGTCTGCACCAGGTCAGTATATTTATGGAGCATTTCAGGGGGAGCTGGAACTGGAAGTAGAGCCAGAGGATGATTTTGCCAGTTTTTGGTTTCTGCCGGTTTCCCTGGCAGTTGGAGCCTTACTTTCCTCCTCTGTAAAACGGAACATAACGTACATCAACCATAAAAAGCGGTGGCAAGACGAAAATGAGGTTATGCAGATGCTATTGTGGTATCTACAAATGCTTTGCGTTTTTACCGCGGTGGTTGTATTACTTTTATTATTATTTTTTCAAATAGCACTCGTTCAAAAAATGAATAACTCTTAATTGTGCACCTACTGTGCACTGTGCTCCTTTTTAGCACTGAGCTTATAGAAGTGAAACAATCAGGCAAAATCCCTGCTCACAAAGAGCTTGCATGCCAGTGGGGAAAAATAGACAATAAAAAAGAATACACACGGGCTTCCCTGGTGGCGCAGTGGTTGCAAGTCTGCCTGCCGATGCAGGGGACACGGGTTCGTGCCCCCGTCCGGGAAGATCCCACATGCCGCGGAGCGGCTGGGCCCGTGAGCCATGGCGGCTGAGCCTGCGCGTCCGGAGCCTGTGCTCCGCAACGGGAGAGGCCACAGCAGTGAGAGAGGCCCGCGTACCGCAAAAAAAATAAAATAAAATAAAATAATACACACAAAATATATCAGGTGGCGATAAGTGCTTAAAAGCAAATAAATTCAAGATACAGGAGGACGAATGAGGCTTTCGTATTACATATGGTGATCGAGACAGATTTCAGTGATCTGATGATATTTGAGCCAGATAGGAAGAAAGTGAAAGTGAGTCCTCAGACTGTTTGGGAAAGGAACTGCTAGGCAGAGAGAATAGCAGGTGCAAGGGCCCTGAGGTGGGAATGTCCCTAGAATGTTCTAGGAATTACAAGGCATCAGATGTGGTTGAAGTGAGTGAGCAAAGGAAGTGTAAAAGGAGGTGAAGTCAAAGAGGTAAATCCTATGGAGACTTAGCAGCCATTCTAAAGGCTGGTGTTGATTGACGAGAGGGGAAGCTGTTGTAGGAATTTGATCAGAGTTGGGCATGAGCCAATAGGCTGATGTGTTTACAGCAAGACTATATGAGGGGGATTGCAGGGAGAGCAGTTACGTGACTCCTACAGTAAGATGTTAGATGATAGTCAACTCAGACCAATGCGCACTTTAACTTTGAAGTGAAGTGGTTGGATTCTTGACATGTGTTTAATATAAAGTCAACAGAGTTTACTGATGGAGAGGTTGTAAACCATGAATGTAGAAGAGGAGCAAGAGTGACTCTATAAAGTTTTAACCGTGAACAACAAGCAAGACAGCTATTTGCAAAGGTAGGAAAACGATATGACTTGCATGTTTGCAGGGTGGGTGGTGGAATTGAAGTTAGCATCTGCAGAAAGATCAGGAGCTCAGTGTGGTAAAAAATTTCAGATGTTTTATTTTCTAGTCATGCTACTGGAGATGTTGAATAGGCAATTGAGTGAAAGCATTCTGGGGATTAAAAATGAGGATATCAGTTTGGCAGCTGCCAGCCTAAAGATGGCATTTGATGCCTGGTGAATGCAGTTGTTGAGATTATCAAGAGATGAGTGCGGGTTGAAGATAGAAGACGTCTGAGCACTGAGCCCTGGACACCACCTTTCACAGTCTGGTCTGTTGGATGAGGGGGAACCAGTGAAGGATACTGAAAAGCATCTTCTATGAAATAGGAAGAAAACAAAGAGAAAGCGGTGTCTTGGAAACAAAGTAAAAGAGTTATTTCAAGGATGAGAAAGTGATCAACTATGTTAAGAGCTGTAGCCCCATCAAGTAAGTGGGAGAGGGGTGTCAGATGTATCACAGTGAAGTATTTTGTGACCATGACAGCTTTTTGGAGGAGTGGAAGATAGGAGTGGAAACCTGATTGAACTGCACTTTTTTAGAAAAGAAGAGGCGATAAACTGGGAATTGCATAGAGAAGTTATTCAAGGAGTTTTGCTGGAAAGGGGAGGGGATGATGTCATGGCAGAAGGAGAGGTGGGATAGATTGTGCTTTGGGGACACGTTGGGAAATACTAGAGTGCGTTTGTATATTGATGTGTTTGATCCAGGAGAGGCAGATAATCAGGATGCAGGAGAAAATGGAGACAGCTTTAGTAGAGGAATTTTGAACAAGCAAGGGGGACAGGATATAACGCACAAAGAGGGGTTGGCATTGGGGCAGAGACAGTACATCTGCTGAAACACATAGTTTAAGGGTATAAATGCATGTAGGTGAGTAGCTGCAATGGGGTAATACATGGAGAATCTCTTGATTTCTTCTGTTTCTCAGTAAAAAATTGTGAGCAGAAAATGAGGCAGTAGAAAATGTACTTGTGGTTTGAGAAGAAAAGAGAAATGGTCAAAGTCAGGTCTACCAGAAGATCTCAAATCTTGCTGTGAAAGATCTCAAGGAAACACCTCCGACTGTAGTTCGTTTTTGAAAGAGAAGTCTAGTAAGAGATTTTCAAGAACACTGTTGTGAATTTCAACTTGATTCTCGCATTTTCTAGCTGTGTAAGATTTGGAAAATCACTTCACCTCTTTAGGCCTCCATTTCCTTGTCGGTTATGTCTAGGAATTAGACAAAATCAGGGCTTTCACATTTCTTTGACCACAGCTCTCCATAAGACATTTTGTATCATGACCCACTAAAGACACATGCTGATGTACACATACATGTACTTGCAAAGCCAAAGTTTAAAAAGCAGTGTTTATCCTTCCTATAAAGGATGTTCTCTCATATTTTCTCTTCTACATTAATATATTTGTTTTAAAGTAGCTTAGTTTAGTTTTTGGATTACTTGTTTTTAAGGCTGGATAATCTGGCTATAAAATAGGGTTCACAATCCACTAATGAGCCATGATCCACAGTTTTGTTTTGTTTATTTTTGGCTGTGTCGGGTCTTCCTTGCTGTGTGCAGGCTTATTGTCATGGCTTCTCTTGTTGAGGAGCACGGGCTCTAGGTGCGTGGGCTTCAGTAGTTGTGGCGTATGGGCTCAGTAGTTGTGGCACACAGGCTTAGTTGCTCCGTGGCATGTGGGATCTTCCTGGGTCAGGGCTTGAACCCGTGTCCCCTGCATTGACAGGTGGATTCTTAACCACTGCGCCACCAGGGAAGCTCATGATCTACAGTTTTAAAAGACATTCCCTTATGTGTGTCCCCATCTCTAATTATGAGTTTTTATGAACTTTTAGATCACGAGGGATAAAGTGATCTTGACCACAGCAAGCATATTAAGCATGTGGTTCTGTGAGAGATTACGTATCCCACTTTATAAAGACACAGGAATGAGACATAATTACTAAATCTGGTTGAAACAGTCTCAGATCTCAACAAGACTTCTTTTGTTTACCATCCAGCTTCTAGGATTTCAGAATTAATGCTCTGTAGGGCCACATGTTTAAATGAAGTATATTTTGCTATCCTCAACTTCAAACGTGTCATTTATTTGTTTGTTTGAGTTCTAATGAACAAGAAACTTTGGGAAGGAAAAGCAAATAAAATTCTTACCTGAGTAATCAGATCATAGTACTAATGGTTAATTCAATTATACTTAATACTATTGGAGGTTACAAACCCTTAGAGAAGATGATGAAACCTATCTTCTTTCCAGAGAAACACACATACATAAAATGTTGTATACAGTCTCAGGGGAAAGGTAGTATTTATTTTTTGAAGCTCATCACAAATCAGTTTTCTGAGTTCAGGTTAGGACCTCATGGTTAAATAATCTTTATGATCCTTTCTGGTTGTGTTCTCCTAACTTAAGACAAATGTCACTCGTGTAAAGAGAGCATTTCTCCTTATGTAAGGACTACTATTGTTTAACTATAAGGATATTAAGTGATATACATCTCACATGTGTATGTGACTAAATGCTTTAAATACCGTGTGGTAAGCAAGCACTCATCCCAGTATAGGTGTAATGGCGTGTTCAGTATTCTCTTAGCCACTTGTTCACAAATTCCTATTAGAGAGACAGGTTAGGAAAACTTACTCACTAGGTTCTGAGTGAGTTTCCCTACTGGAAAAACAAAAAAGAAGTTGCTTATTACCCCAGAAAAGAAACGAGAGAACGTGTAGAGAAAAAATTTGAAGCTGGAGAGGTAGAAAAAGGCTATAGATCGGAGGAGATGACCCCTCTTCATGACACATCCAATGTAAGCCGGTGAAATTATTGAAGTTACAAAACGCTATCTTAGGAAGGGATTTTTCCTTGATGCAAAGTCGTGAATGAGCTAAACTTTATCTTTATCTTGCCTTGTGGCAGAACTAAGTTAGAGGGACAGATACAGAGGTGAAAACAGGAGTCTTGGCAAGAATTTGTGGAGGTCATGGAATGGAATTCAGCTAAAGTTTCACCAAAACTCTGACGGATGTTAGGACCCAACTGACTTCTGGATTCCATGTTTTTGATATTTAAATTATAAATGTGTGATTCATTTATACTTCAGATGTGTTCTTTTAAGGGAAAATATTTTGGCCTTAAGACTCTAATGTAGTTATATGCACAGTCTAAATTTAGGCATATTATGTAATTCACCACAATTTTGGGGCTTTTTTTTTGCTGTGGGTGTTTTTCTCCAGCACCTTCTCTGTTGAAGGTGAACAAGGGCCTTAGAAGAAGACAATGGAATCTCCCCATCCCTGCCCAAAATTATGTAAATGAGGCTCCAGAAGTCCTTGGTTCTTTTTATAAATAATTGTCTATTTCTGGAGGCTGGTGTTGGTCCATCTCGGGTGTAAAAATTGCACTGCAGGGTAATTACTCAGTGCACTATCATTCTCCTTAACGGAGGGAAGTCGTCTCCCTCACACGATTCTCTGGTCACTTGATCACCCTCAAATTGATAGCTTCTGATTCTGGATTTTCTAACCCGCAGGAGAGGACTGTGTGTTTTATATTGAAATTATACTTTGATCTGTCAGGATACATGGTACAAGGAAGTCAGTGGGGAGAAAAAAGAACGTAGCATGTAAAAACCAATTATAAGACATAATTTTGTCTATAATTTCACTTTTTTTTCTTTCACCACTACAAAGGAAATCTATTCATTTATTTTTTAAGCAGCTTTATTGAAGTACAATTGGCATACAGTAAACTACACAGATTTAAACGGAAAGTGTTGATAATGTTGACATACATATACACCTGTAAAAACATCATAACAACCAAGATAATGAACATATCTATCACCTATTCCCCCAATTTCCTCATGCTCCTTTATAATACCACCTTCTGCCCCTTTCTCCTCCCATCCCAGGAAACCATTGATCTCCCTTCTGCCATTTCACATTAGTTTGCAATTCCTAGAAATTTATATGAATGAAGCATACGGCACACACCCCTTTTTTCTGGCTCCTTTTACTCAAAAAAATTAAAAGTCTTTGTGTGGATGTGTGTTTTCTTTCAGTTAAATACACACCTAGGAATGAATGAATAGGTCATATGGTAGATCTATGCCTAACTTTCTAAGAAACTGACAAACTGGGTTCCAAAGTGGTTGTACCATCTTGCCAAGACTTGGTATGGTCATAGTTTTCTTATAATTTTACCTTTTAAATTATGGTACCGTGTAACTGACTTTGGTGTATAGTTCTCTGAATTTAACACATGTATATATCCATGGAAACAGCACCACAGTCAGGATACAAAACAGCTACATTACCCTCCAGAAAAACCCTCCCTCATGCCATCCCTTTATAGTCAGATTCTTCTCCAACTGCTCACCTCGAGCAACCACTTATCTGCATCACTATAAAAAATTTTGTCCTTTTGAGAATGTCATATCAGTGGAAGCATACAGTATGAAACTGGCATTTTCCACTCAGCATAGTGCCTTTGAGATTAATCCAAGTTGTTGTGTGCATTTCTAGCTTACTCTTTTGTTGCTGAGTAGTATTCCATTTAAGGATATACCACAGTTTGTTTATTCCTTCACCCGTAAAGAGCATTTGGGTTGTTTCCAGTTTGGGGATAGTGCACATAAAGCTATTAGGAACATTCATATACAGAATTTTGTATCAATATACTTTTTCATTTTCCTAGAGTAAATACTCAGAAATGGAATTGTTTACTTTGCCGTTTGAAAAAAATTGGTGGGCAGAGTTATTCTTTAATGATTTCTAGTTATCGAATCCTCTCTACTTTTCCTTTAGAAATTCTTCTTTTGTTGATTCTTTGCACTCAATATGCAAAAATGAATTGCAAAGGCAATAGGCTAGAAAATGTAGGCACAAACTCAAACCACTAAAAAGTGACACATATCTCTGACTATCCAAGAATATTGGGGAAGAAAACTTGCCAAGTTAATTAATAAAAATGGAAAAATGATAAACTGTGAATAGTTCATTTTCAGTATAATACTTTCAGAAAAATTAGATCTGGCATTTCCATGCTGGGGGTAGAGCAGGAACTGACATAAACCCACTGAGGAAAACGTCTAGGGTTTCTGTGGTTAGGAATCTTTATGGATTGTGTAGAAAGAAGCGTTTACTCTGCTTAATGGTTTCAGAACGTTGATTGGTCAAGAGTAATAAAGGGACACATCAATGACCCTGTGTGAATTAGGTGTTTACTGAGGGCCTCATTGTTCAGCGTAATTCTCGTACATAAAATGAGCTCAAGGTTTATTCCAAAAAACAAAGTTTCATGTTTTGACAGAGCGTTACAAACCGGTAAATTATTGTGGAATAATTCTCTTTTCTGGTTTGACATTGAAAAATGCAGTTCATTTACTAGTTAAGCATCGTGGAAGAAACCATTTTTACAGAATTCTTGTTTGTAGACTTAAATGAGTTAAACTTTTTCTACAATTCTACTCTCAAATGATTTTTTTTTTTAGTTTCCAGTTTTCTGAGTGCCAAAAAATGATAGATTTCACTAAAAAGACTATCTCATTTAATCTATAAAACTACCAAAATAATCCTTGCATGGTTTGTTTTCTTCTCTTATCGTAACAAGGAGTTTCTACCAAGCATAGGACAGTGACAGGTGGACACTTCCATGGAATAACCTAAGGACAAATCAAAGCTCACCTGCTCAGAAATATTTCTCTTGTTTCTCTGCCACATTTGGTATTGGAGGAGTTTTAGACAGTCTTTAAGACATTATCTCTAGTTCTGCTAAAATAGACATCAGTGCATTAGCACCTTGTCTTGGGGACAGTACAGCCTTCTGATTAAGAAGGTGAATTATAAATCCAGGAGCTCAATGAATGTAACTATATTATCATTATTATTATTAATTCCATCAGTTAGACCCGTGTCATGACAAAAAGCAGAGTGCACAAGAGTTGGGGAGAAGGAATAGTATTTCATCAGTGCAGTTAAAGTCTCTTTCATTAATAATCCTCCTGTCTCGTATATATCTTAACTCTTTTAAAAGCCGATGTGTTACAATGACAGTCCTTATTAAGGAGTAGAGAAACTTCATTCCATCAGCATTTACTGAATTCTTCAGTAACCTATTTTCATTAATGATTAATTGCCAGGTATTCTATAGTAATCATAGCAGAAGTTGCCATATCTATGCTGCAGAAATTAACTTTTTTCTTCATGAATCTCCTTTCATTCCCCCACATCCATCCCACACCCACTGTGAACACGTCTACATCCATTTTTTGGTGATACAAATGTTCTTCTGGATAAGGCAGTCACCCTGAATGTTTTTTTTTAGCCATTATGGAGGGAAATTGTCAAAGAACCCTTGTGGTACACTGTCACATCCTGATGATGGTTATGAGGTCAGAGTTTGGCAGAAAATAAAGTGCAAGAAAAGTAAGGTCACAGACTGTTGAGAAGTTGTTTCTGGAGTAGAATTAAACCTTTTCCCATTGGGACCTAGAAAGTAGGCTGCTGACTTCATGTATTGTATCATGATGCATCTGCTTGTGCCAAACAGTCTGTGTGTCTGTTTAGAGAAGAAAAGCAGCCCATTTCAGTTCCTCACCTTTTTCTTCAGCTTCAGACAGATCACAGAGGCCGAGACCACAGCTGGAGCCAAGGCTCACAACTCCCTGTGTTTCCATCATTCATCACATTTTCAGCATATGTTTCCAGACCACTTCACAAGCGTCATGTTGTTTAATCCCTACAATGCGTTTGTAGGTAAGCCCTATGGGTCCTGTCTTATAGATGGAGAAACTGAGGGGTTACATGACTTGACCTGTGTCACATGGCTCCCAGAAGGTAGACTGTGGATGTGGATCCCTACTTGCCCACTGAGGTTCATTTCTCTTTCCACTATTGCACAGCTGTTGGTGCTGAAGTGCAAAGAAAGGGATGCAGGTACTGGCAGAAGCACTTCTGTCTGTGTGCAGCAAGGGCATGTGTCAACTCTGGGAATGGGCTTGACTCCAAAGGGGTAAATTATAAAGATATATATATGGTACCTTAATATTTTTCTAAAATAATGTGTGAGAAGACCCTCCCCAGAGATGTTATCAAGACTCAAATTCATCTAGTTAAGGGCTTGCAAGACTCCAGTAATTCCACCATAAGCAATAATTTCATTCCCGAAACTGACTCCTTGTTTTCGTAGCTCTTTATGGTCATCCTCTTGAGGTTCATACCTGGCCTCTGCCTCACACCTGACTAGTTATTTCATGGTCATGGAATTAACCATGATGATTTTCTAAACTCTCTGTTTCTTCTCCTCTGAGCCGTCTGTCTGGAATAGCCTCTTGCCGTTTTTTACATGACCAGTGTCTGCTTGTTCATTAGAATGCCATTTTTCCAGGAAACCTGCCCTGGCTTCACCTGTGTGTGAGGGTAAGGGATCCTCTTTCACGTTTCATGGCCATTCTTTTCATATTTCCATCTTAGCACTCATCAGCCCACTGTCATTCACTTTTTTTTTTCTCTCTCATGAGTGAGTGACTGAGCTTCTGGACTAGAAGTATTATGCTTTTCATCTCCATACCTTCAATTCTTAGCATAGTTCCTGTTACTTAGTAAGCACTTAATAAATGCTAAGTGAATTAATAAATGACTAAATGATGTCTTTTTCCAAAATTTGATCCTGGCCTGTTACTCAGTTAATTCTTCACATACTAAGATATAATTTTGTGTCCTACCCTTCTTTCTTAAACCTGTTTTTTCTCGTTTGTTTTCCCTCTGTCCCTTCCTTCCCTTTCCATTCCATTCCCTTTTCTTTTACCTCCCTCGCTATTTGCCTTTCCCCCTCCTCCCTTCTAGCCTTCCTTCCTGCCTTACGGATAAGTGCCTTCTGAGCGCTCATTATGTGGTAGGAAAAGATATGAGTTCCACGTGAAAAATGAAGATGATTTCCCTGCATTTAGAGCACTAACATTCTAGTGGTAGTGGAGACTGACAACAAACAAATAGTAAAAAGAAAATAGTTTTAGAGCTTGTCATTGCTACAAAGAAATTCCAATTTGATAAACTTATGAAAAGTAGCTGACACTACATTAAACAAGGTGGCAGGGAAGACTTCTCTAAGAACGAGCCAATTGAGCTGAAACTTGAGTGAGCTTCAGGTGTTCAAGGAGCAGAGAGGAGAGGAGTGGAAGTACATCGAGGTAAAGTTTGAGAGCTAGTCCAGGCTAGATCTTGCTAGTTAGTTGTAACCACTATTTCCTAAGTTCAATGGGAGGCCGGTAGAGAGATGTTGACGGGGAAGTGGCATGATTAGATTACCATACTTAAAATATGACATTGGCTGCTATATGAAAAGTGGAGTATTAGGGCCCAATACAGGAAGATTTCTGGAAGCAGAGAGACTGGAAGATGGCTATGGACATGGTGCAGGGAAGACCTGACAGTTGTCTGGGCCAGGTTGGTGATGATGACGGTGGA
This sequence comes from Lagenorhynchus albirostris, assembly GCF_949774975.1. Lineage (NCBI taxonomy): Eukaryota > Metazoa > Chordata > Mammalia > Artiodactyla > Delphinidae > Lagenorhynchus > Lagenorhynchus albirostris. The sequence goes on along the minus strand of NC_083104.1, from coordinate 9,838,086 downwards.
GATCATCTCCTTGATACTGTTGCTCCCTTTCAGAAGAACAATGTATCCTTAAAGGCCCATAGACTTAGAGTCCTTCCCTGCATGAATTGGCCCTGAGAATAAGTCTGGCACTTAGGGGAACTGCAGTATTTCCAACTTTCATAGGTCAACATGGACCATTCTTTTAGGAATTAACAGCTGGACCTATGGGGTGGCCATCAGGAGTTCCAGCAGGCACCAGATGGACCCAGTGTTCTCCAAGAATTCTGTTCAATCACTGAGGGTATTATCTTTCTTAAAGCACTATGTTTATTTTCCTACAGACTGAGTCTCCTAATGACAGGTCTTAATATTATCCTTGTAATTATTATTACTTTTTTTTTAGTTTTTAAAACCTCTTTATTAAGGTATGATTGAAATAGAAAAATCTGTGTATTTTTTTTTTTACATCTTTATTGGAGTATAATTGCTTTACAATGGTGTGTTAGTTTCTGCTTTATAACAAAGTGAATCAGTTATACATATACATATGTTCCCATATCTCTTCCCTCTTGCATCTCCCTCCGTCCCACCCTCCCTATCCCACCCCTCCAGGTGGTCAGAAAGCACTGAGCTGCTCTCCCTGTGCTATGCGGCTGCTTCCCACTAGCTATCTACCATACGTTTGGTAGTGTATATATGTTTACGCCTCTCTCTCGCTTTGTCACAGCTTACCCTTCCCCCTCCCCATATCCTCAAGTCCATTCTCTAGTACGTCTGTGTCTTTATTCCTGTCTTACCCCTAGGTTTTTCATGACATTTTTTTTCTTAAATTCCGTATATATGTGTTACCATACGGTATTTGTCTTTCTCCTTCTGACTTACTTCACTCTGTATGACAGACTCTAGGTCCATCCACCTCACTTCAAATAAATCAATTTCGTTTCTTTTTATGGCTGAGTAAATTCCATTGTATATATGTGCCACATCTTCTTTATGCATTCATCCAGTGATGGACACTTAGGTTGCTTCCATGTCCTGGCTATTGTAAATAGAGCTGCAGTGAACATTGTGGTACATGACTCTTCTTGAATTATGGTTTTCTCAGGGTATATGCCCAGTAGTGGGATTGCTGGGTCATATGGTAGTTCTATTTTTAGTTTTTTAAGGAACCTACATACTGTTCTCCATAGTGGCTGTACCAATTCACATTCCCACCAGAGTGCAAGAGTGTTCCCTTTTCTCCACACCCTCTCCAGCATTTTTTCTTTGTAGATATTTTGATGATGGCCATTATGACTGGCGTGAGATGATATCTCATTGTAGTTTTGATTTGCATTTCTCTAATGATTAATGATGTTGAGCATTCTTTCATGTGTTTGTTGGCAATCTGTATATCTTCTTTGGAGAAATGTCTATTTAGGTCTTCTGCCCATTTTTGGATTGGGGTTGTTTGTATTTTTGTTATTGAGCTGCATGAGCTGCTTGTAAATTTTGGAGGTTAATGTTTTGTCAGTTGCTTCATTTGCAAATATTTTCTCCCATTCTGAGGGTTGTCTTTTGGTCTTGTTTATGGTTTCCTTTGCTGTGCAAAAGCTTTGAAGTTTCATTAGGTCCCATTTGTTTATTTTTGTTTTAATTTCCGTTTCTCTAGGAGGTGGGTCAAAAAGGATCTTGTGATTTATGTCATAGCATGTTCTGCCTATGTTTTCCTCTAAGAGTTTGATAGTTTCTGGCCTTACATTTAGGTCTAATCCATTTTGAGCTTATTTTTGTGTATGGTGTTAGGAAGTGATCTAATCTCATACTTTTACATGTAGCTGTCCAGTTTTCCCAGCACCACTTATTGAAGAGGCTGTCCTTTCTCCACTGTACATTACTCCCTCCTTTATCAACAGTAAGGTGACCATAAGTGCGTGGGTTTATCTCTGGGCTTTGTATCATGTTCTGTTGATCTATCTTTCTGTTTTTGTGCCAGTATCATACTGTCTTGATTACTGTAGCTTTATAGTATAGTCTGAAGTCAGGGAGCCTGATTCCTCCAGCTCTGTTTCTCGTTCTCAAGATTGCTTTGGCTCTTTGGGGTCTTTTGTGTTTCCATACAAATTGTGAAATTTTTTATTCTAGTTCTGTGAAAAATGTCAGTGGTAGTTTGATAGGGATTGCATTGAATCTGTAGATTGCTTTGGATATTAGAGTCATTTTCACAATATTGATTCTTCCAATCCAAGAACATGGTATATCTCTCCATCTATTTTTATCATCTTTAATTTCTTTCATCAGTGTCTTATAATTTTCTGCATACAGGTCTTTTGTCTCCTTAGGTAGGTTTATTCCTAGATATTGTATTGTTTGTTGCAATGGTATATGGGAGTGTTTTCTTAATTTCACTTTCAGATTTTTCATCATTAGTGTATAGGAATGCCAGAGATTTCTGTGTGTTAATTTTGTATCCTGCTACTTTACCAAATTAATTGATTAGCTCTAGTAGTTTTCTGGTAGCATCTTTAGGATTCTCTATGTATAGTATCATGTCATCTGCAAACAGTGACACCTTTACTTCTTCTTTTCTGATTTGGATTCCTTTTATTTCCTTTTCTTCTCTGATTGCTGTGGCTAAAACTTCCAAAACTATGTTGACTAAGAGTGTTGAGAGTGGGGAACCTTGCCTTGTTCCTGATCTTAGTGGAAATGGTTTCAGTTTTTCACCATTGAGGACAATGTTGGCTGTGGGTTTGTCATATATGGCCTTTATTATGTTGAGGAAAGTTCCCTCTATGCCTACTTTCTGCAGGGTTTTTATCATAAATGGGTGTTGAATTTTGTTGAAAGCTTTCTCTGCATCTATTGAGATAATCATATGGTTTTCTCCTTCAGTTTGTTAATATGGTGTATCACGTTGATTGATTTGCGTATATTGAAGAATCCTTGCATTCCTGGAATAAACCCCACTTGATCATGGTGTATGATCCTTTTAATGTGCTGTTGGATTTGTTTGCTAGTATTTTATTGAGAATTTTTGCATCTATGTTCATCAGTGATATTGGCCTGTAGTTTTCATTCTTTCTGACATCCTTGTCTGATTTTGGTATCAGGGTGATGGTGACCTCATAGAATGAGTTTGGGAGTGTTCCTCCCTCTGCTATATTTTGGAAGAATTTGAGCAGGATAGGTGATAGCTCTTCTCAAAATGTTTGATAGAATTCGCCTGTGATGCCATCTGGTCCTGGGCTTTTGTTTGTTGGAAGATTTTTAATCGCACTTTCAATTTCAGTGCTTGTGATTCGTCTGTTCATATTTTCTATTTCTTCCTGATTCAGTCTTGGCAGGTTGTGCATTTCTAAGAATTTGTCCATTTCTTCCAGGTTGTCCATTTTATTGGCATAGAGTTGCTTGTAGTAATCGCTCATGATCCTTTGTTTTTCTCTGGTGTCAGTTGTTACTTCTCCTTTTTCATTTCTAATTCTATTGATTTGAGTCTTCTCCCTTTTTTTCTTGATGAGTCTGGCTAATGGTTTATCTATTTTCTTTATCTTCTCAAAGAACAGCTTTTAGTTTTATTGATCTTTGCTATCGTTTCATTCATTTCTTTTTCATTTATTTCTGATCTGATCTTTATGATTTCTTTCCTCTGCTAACTTTGGGGGTTTTTTTGTTCTTCTTTTCTCTAATTGCTTTAGGTGCAAGGTTAGGTTGTTTATTCGAGATGTTTCCTGTTTCTTAAGGTAGGATTGTATTGCTATAAAATTCCCTCTTAGAACTGCTTTTGCTGCATCCCATAGGTTTTGGGTTGTCGTGTCTCCATTGTCATTTGTTTCTAGATATTTTTTGATATTGTCTTTGATTTCTTCAGTGATCACTTCGTTATTAAGTAGTGTATTGTTTAGCCTCCATGTGTTTGTATTTTTTACAGATTTTTTCCTGTAATTGATATCTAGTCTCATACTGTTGTGGTTGGAAAAGATACTTGATACAATTTCAGTTTTCTTAAATTTACCAGGGCTTGATTTGTGACCCATGATATGATCTATCCTGGACAATGTTCCATGAGCACTTGAGAAAAATGTGTATTCTGTTGTTTTTGGATGGAATGTCCTATAAATATCAATTAAGCCCATCTTGTTTAATGTATCATTTAAAGCTCGTGTTTCCTTATTTATTTTCATTTTGGATGATCTGTCCATTGGTGAAAGTGGGGTGTTAAAGTCCCCTTCTATGAATGTGTTACTGTCGATTTCCACTTTTATGGCTGTTAATATTTGCCTTATGTATTGAGTTGCTCCTATGTTGGGTACATAAATATTTACAATTGTTATATCTTCTTCTTGGATCGATCCCTTGATCATTATGTAGTGTCCTTCTTTGTCTTTTCTAATAGTCTTTATTTTTTAAGTCTATTTTGTCTGATATGAGAATTGCTACTCCAGCTTTCTTCTCATTTCCATTTGCATGGAATATCTTTTTCCATCCCTTCACTTTAAGTTTGTATGTGTACCTAGGTCTGAAGTGGGTCTCTTGTAGACAGCATATATATGGGTCTGGGTTTTGTATCCATTCAGCTAGTCTGTGTCTTTTGGTGGGAGCATTTAATCCATTTACATTTAAAGTAATTATCGATATGTATGTTCCTATTCCCATTTACTTAATCGTTTTGGGTTCGTTATTGTAGGTCTCTTCCTTCTCTTGTGTTTCTTGCCTAGAGAAGTTCCTTTAGCATTTGTTGTAAAGCTGGTTTGGTGGTGCTGAACTCTCTCAACTTCTGCTTGTCTGTAAAGGTTTTAATTTCTCCATCAAATCTGAATGAGATCCTTGCTGGGTAGAGTAATCTTGGTTGTAGGTTTTTCTCCTTCATCACTTTAAATATGTCCTGCCACTCCCTTCTGGCTTGCAGAGTTTCTGCTGAAAGATCAGCTGTTAACCTTACGGGGATTCCCTTGTGTGTTATTTGTTGTTTTCCCCTTGCTGCTTTTAATATGTTTTCTTTGTATTTAATTTTTGACAGTTTGATTAATATGGGTCTTCGTGTGTTTCTCCTTGGATTTGTCCTGTATGGGACTCGCTGTGCTTCCTGGACTTGATTAACTATTTCCTTTCCCATATTAGGGAAGTTTTCCAGTATAATCTCTTCAGATATTTTCTCAGTCCATTTCTTTTTCCCTTCTTCTTCTGGGACCCCTATAATTTGAATGTTGGTGCGTTTAATGTTGTCCCACATGTCTCTGACACTGTCCTCAGTTCTTTTCATTCTTTTTTCTTTATTCTGCTCTGCAGTAGGAATTTCCACTATTTTATCTTCCAGGTCACTAATCCGTTCTTCTGCCTCAGTTATTCTGCTATTGATCCCTTCTAGAGTTTTTTTTAATTTCATTTATTGTGTTGTTCATAGTTGCTTGTTTCATCTTTACTTCTCCTAGGTCCTTGTTAAATGTTTCTTGCATTTTCTGTATTCTATTTCCAAGATTGTGGATCATCTTTACTATCATTATTCTGAATTCTTTTTCAGGTAGACTGCCTATTTCCTCTTCATTTGTTAGGTCTGGTGTGTTTTTACCTTGCTCCTTCATCTGCTGTGTGTTTTTCTGACTCCTCAGTTTGCTTATCTTACTGTGTTTTGGGTCTCCTTTTTGCAGGCTGCAGGTTCGTAGTTCCCATTGTTTTTGATGTCTGTCTCCAGTGGCTAAAGTTTGTTCAGTGGGTTGTGTAGGCTTCCTGGTGGAGGGGACTAGTGCCTGTGTTCTGGTGGATGAGGCTGGATCTTGTCTTTCTAGTGAGCAGGTCCACGTCTGGTGGTGTGTTTTGGGGTGTCTGTGGCCTTACTATGATTTTATGCAGCCTTTCTGCTAATGGGTGGGGTTGTGTTCCTGTCTTGCTAGTTGTTTGGCAGGCATAGGGTGTCCAGCACTGTGGCTTGCTGGTCGTTGAGTGAAGCTGGGTGCTGGTGTTGAGATGCAGGCCTCTGGGAGATTTTTGCCGTTTGATATTACGTGGAGCTGGGAGGTCTCTTGTGGACCAGTGTCCTGTAGTTGGCTCTCCCACCTCAGAGGCACAGCACTGACTCCTGGCTGCAGTACCAAAGAGCCTTTTATCCACACGGATCAGATCACAAAAAGAGGAAAAGAGGAAAAAATAATAAATCTTGCTCTCAAAGTCCACCTCCTCAATTTGGGATGACTCGTTGTCTATTCATGTATTCCACAGATGCAGGGTACATCAAGTTGACTGTAGAGCTTTAATCTGCTGCTCGTGAGGCTGCTGGGAGAGATTTCCCTTTCTCTTCTTTGTTCGCCCAGCTCTCGGGCGCTCCGCTTTGGATTTGGCCCCGCCTCTGCGTGTAGATTGCTGGAGGGCATCTTTTCTTTGCTCAGACAGGACGGGGTTAAAGTAGCCACTGATTCGGGGGCTCTGGCTCACTCAGGCCGGGGGGAGGGAGGGGTACGGAGTGCAGGGCGAGCGTGCGGTAGCAGAGGCCGGCGTGACGTTGCACCAGCCTGAGGCGCGCCGTGCATTCTCCGGGGGAAGTTGTCCCTGAATCCCGGTACCCTGGCAGTGGTGGGCTGCACAGGCTCCCCAGAAGAGGGGTGTGGATAGTGACCTGTGCTCGCACACAGGCTTCTTGGTGGCGGCAGCAGCAGCCTTAGCATCTCATGCCTGTGTCTGGGGTCCGCACTTTTAGCCGCTTCTCGTTCCCGTCTCTGGAGCTCCTTTAAGCAGCGCTCTTAATCCCCTCTCCTCACGCACCAGGAAACAAAGAGGGAAGAAAAAGTTTCTTGCCTCTTCGGCAGGTCCAGCCTTTTCCCCGACTCCCTCCTGGGTAGCTGTGGTGCACTAACCCCTTCAGGCTGTGTTCACCCCGCCAACCCGAGTCCTCTCCCGGAGCGCTCGAGCCTCAGCTCCCAGCCCTGCCCACCCCAGCGGGGGAGCAGACAAGCCTCTTGGGCTGGTGAGTGCTGGTTGGCACCGATCCTCTGTGCGGGAATCTCTCCGCTTTGCCCTCTGCACCCCTGTTGCTGTGCTCTCCTCCGTGTCTCCGAAGTTTCCCCCCTCTGCCCCCCACAGTCTCCGCCCGCGAAGGGGCTTCCTAGTGTGTGGAAACCTTTCCTCCTTCACAGCTCCCTCCCACTGGTGCAGGTCCCGTCCCTATTATTTTGTCTCTGTTTATTCTTTTTTCTTTTGCCCTACCCAGGTACATGGGGAGTTTCTTGCCTTTTGGGGGGTCTGAGGTCTTCTGCCAGCATTCAGTAGGTGTTCTGTAGGAGTTGTTCCACGTGTAGATGTATTTCTGGTGTATCTGTGGAGAGGAAGGTGATCTCCACGTCTTACTCTTCCGCCATCTTCACCCTCTCTGTCTGTTATCCTTGTAATTATTAACTCTAAAAACTTAAAGAATCAGCACTTTTCAGCTCTAGCTCAGGTATACAGTGTAAAATATACCTACTGTATTTTCTCTTTTTTTTCATACTACAACTTTATAATGTTTTATATCATTTTTCCCATTTCCCTTAACCGTGCCAGAGACTGACGTCTTAAAATTTTCATTTGCACATCTTCCAAACGGCACATTCTCCTACTGTGCCAAATTTTCCTTTTGGACTCTAAGTTCAAATTAGTTACATTTTATGTCTTTTTAATTGCAAATTATCGTGGAATTTGGCAATGTCTTCACCCCACACACACCAAAGGTAGGATTGTTGTTAGGCCATGTAAATAAATGTTCCTAAGGCAGTGTTTCCCAAAAACTCAAGTTGATCCTTGAGATATTAATAGATGTTATTGCCAAATAAAGCTCCTGGTTTCCTGTCATTTAAAGAAAAAATATTTTATATCGTAGTATATTTTACAATGTTTTGTTAGTTTCAGTTGCACAGCAAAATGATCCAGTTATACATACACATATATCTATTCTTTCTCTGATTGTTTTCGCATATAGCTTATTTCAGAATATTAGAGTTCCCTGTACTATACAGTAGGCCCTTATGGATTATCCATTTTATATATAGTAGTGTGTATATGTTAATCCCAACCTCCTAATTTATCCCTCCTACCCACTTTTCTCTTTTGATAACCGTCGCCAATTATTAGAGAAATGCAAGTCAAAACCACAATGAGGTATCGCCTCACATCGGTCAAAATGGCCATCACCAAAAAAATCTACAAACAATAAATGTTAAAGAGGGTGTGGAGAAAAGGGAGCCTTCCTGCACTGTTGGTGGGAATGGAAATTGGAGCAGCCACTATGGAGAACAGTATGGAGATTCGTTTAAAAAGTAAAAATAGAGCTACCATATGCTCCAGCAATCCCAGTCCTGGGCGTATATCTGGAGAATTCTTATCATTTCTTTAATGGTAGTTTAACCAAAATCCACTTTCTTTAGGAAGGGGTTTCTTAAATCCTTCAGAATGCAGACATACTCTGAAGCTCTCTTAAGTGGGCGTGGGCTGGGGTAGAATGTACCACATTTCTCAAAGTAAATTCACAAGATAACCCTTTTTTTTTGTTTGTTTTTTGTGGTACGCGGGCCTCTCACTGTTGTGGCCTCTCCCGTTGCGGAGCACAGACTCTGGACACGCAGGCTTAGCAGCCATGGCTCATGGGCCCAGCCACTCCGTGGCATGTGGGATCTTCCTGGGCTGGGGCACAAACCCGTGTCCCCTGCATCAGCAGGCAGACTCTCAACCACTGCGCCACCAGGGAAGTGCAAAGATAACCCTTTTACACAAAGCTTTTAGAAGTAAAAGTCAGTGGAATACACATTTGGAAATATAATCTGAAGGTGTTTATTTGTTCCAGAAGCAGTTTGGAAGCTTATTCTTTGGTCCAGAAGAAATAATATACTTTTATCATTTCATGCACTTTATATACTTTACCTCATCTGCTCATGCTTTTAACAGTACTTAGATCAACATAGAATAGTAAGTCCACAACATATGGAATTTTTAAAAGGCTACTGTACTCGCAGAGAAAACTCAGAGCCATTAGCGTGAGGTGAATTGCCTGTGGTGACATAGCTAGTTAGGGGAAGGACCCAGTATTTTATTCCTTATTCTGTAGTTTTAACTGCTGTGTGCTGGCTACGATAAATGAGTGTAAAACCTATGCTTATCTCAGACTTCCTTCCTCCTGTCAGCACCTCTCTTCCTTTTTCCAAATTCTTACTGTGGATCATACCACTGTTAACAATCATGATGACAAATATATAAGATATCTAAAACGGTTGTAAGGGGAATTGACCAAACCTAAGAAACTAGGAGTGAATGTGGATAAGGAAAAGTTCCATACTTTGTGTTCGAAGAGTCGGTAGCTCATATGACTTGAGGAGTGTCATTGGTTAGAAGGACGCCACGGTCTTAATTGATCATTCACTCAGTATGAATCATCAGTGTAACAGAGCTGCGAGAAGAGCTAATGTTATCTTGGAATTCATGACCAGAAATATAGTTTCCAGAATAAAAGAGGAAGACTCATAAGTGCTAATGAGTCTTATCCTGGAACACTGACGAAACATTCAGAAATGTGAATAGCAGTTGCTTCCATTTATCTTCAGAGATTCTCATGCCTAAGTTGCTCTTTTTCTGTGACGTCCAAGAGCACACGGTGCCAGCTGACTCTCCGTTTCCTCTCTGATTACCTATATTCCTTCGTTCCTAAAAGGCTGTATCTAACAGAACCGTTAATCGTTTATGCTAGCAGGGGGCATCCCTTGGACTTCTTGGTAGCTAGATACAGGCAGCCCTTCCCAACTTCCTCTTTTTTTATTTGCGGTACGCGGGCCTCTCACTGTCGCGGCCTCTCCCGCTGCGGAGCACAGGCTCCGGACGCGCAGGCTCAGCGGCCATGGCTCACGGGCCCAGCCGCTCCGCGGCATGTGGGATCTTCCCAGACCGGGGCACGAACCCGTGTCCCCTGCATAAGCAGGCGGACTCCCAACCACTGCGTCACCAGGGAAGCTCCCAACTTCCTCTTTTATTTTGAATTCCTTGAAAACTGAAGGCAGGTGGTGGGATTCTGGATTTGATGGTTATTTTGCCAAAATCTCTGAACAATGCTGGTTCTCTAGCCATATGTTTTAGTCCATTGCTTTCTTGATATTTAAAAGTTTCATGAGAAGAAAATTAAAAAAGCAAGTGAGCAAAGAAATCTAATGGCACGATTTCATGGACTCTTTCAGGGGGGTCCAAAAATGGGAATCATTTTATTTTTTAAGGTTTATTAATTCTGGAATGGGAGATTGTAATTAAGAATTACCTAGAATAAAGAAGACACTTTTTTTTGCTCATTTTTCTCCCAAATAGCAGGCATCCAAGACATTTAAAAGTTACTACTATTATCCCTATTTTAAAGTTACTAGTGTGGAACATAGACATATTAATAAATATTTTGTTTCCTTAATTTTTTCATTTAAGGGGAAACTGAAAGAGGGTTCAGAGGGGCGGAAACAGGAAAGTGGAAAGGAGGTACTGTCGCCTAAACAAAGGCAGAAGTGGAAAGACAGAAGTAGTGGGAGATTAGGGGCGTAGCTACAAATTGAGATGCATGATAGTTTTGAAAATGAGCATTTGTTAAAAAAAAATTGGTCTTAATCTTCCTTCCCTGCCTCGTCCATTATGCTGTGTGTTCTTTTAAATAATTTACTGCTATTCATTAAACTCAATTAAACAAGTATTTATTGAGTCTCCATACATGCCAGATTATTTGGAGTCTGCAAAGATAAGTATTTAACCTGAAACCACCTACAGTCAAGTGGTAGAGATGCTTCACATATACAAATAAGTGAAATGCAACGCAGAACTGGCCAGACGTCACCAAAGCAGGAAGAAATTGCCTTTGGGGGCTCATAAGTGGGTTATGTCGGTGCTTCATATCAGTAAGGCTGCCAACAGGGAACAGAATCCAATTCAGATAATTCAAAAAACTTTAATGAAGGAACTATTTTTAGAGGTCTGGATAGGTTCAACGGAACTAACAAGGGATGTCGAAGGTGCAGAAGTAGCAATCACAGGAAGCTATCAGCCCTAAAGGGGCCAGGAGAGGAAACAGTTTTCTGAAGCCAGGTAAGGGGTGGAGGCGTGGAGGAGACCTCCTCCACAGGAGCTGGAGTCATCAGGAAAAGCAGCCACCACCAGAGAACATGGCCTCAAACAAGGAGAGAGTCAGGAAGAAATACCTCCAGCTCTCTTTCTTCCCAGAGAGTTGCTGCTCCACCCCATTGGCCAAAGGCAACTCACGCTCAGCCGATGTGGGAGGCTGGGTAATGAGGTCAGCGTCCTGGAACACAGATCAGAACAGGGGAAGACAGAAGAGAGATCTAAGGATGAGGAAGCAGACAGAGAGCCTTGGTGGGGTATCAAAAAGGAGCAGGTCACATAAGGATACAAGCCTTGGAGCTTAATGACATGGTTAATATCAGGAGAGGGCATTCCCAGGGGTGTGAACAGATTGAGAAGAGGCAAGGAAGTATAAAATCAGAGACATTAATAAAGATTGGCCACTTTATGGCTAATACGGGTCCTAAAATACATGGCATGTGTCAGGTCAGTGGTCTTGAAAGGAGATGGAGGGAAGCCTTAGATGCCTAGCTGGATGGTTTGTACTGTGGCTGGTAGTCAGATGCTTTTGACTTAAGAAGAATAGCATGTTGGAACAAGTAATCTAGTGTCACAAAGGACAGCTTGGTGGTGTAGACAACGTATGTGGAGAAACCCGCCAGGAGCATATTGTAGTGTTCAATGTTAGCAATTATGTTGGTCTGAAAAAGATGTTGGCAGTGGGGACAAAACAGGAAATTATGGTTCTTGAGCTGACAGGGTTTAGTGATGGATTAGATAGAGAAGGAGATGTAGGAATAAAGGCTTTGAAGCTGGTGATCTGTGTTATACCCTGACACAAGGAAGAAAGTCAGCAAGCAGGAAGATTGAGGGAGGAAGCAATGAATTCATTTCCTGTTACTTGTTGTGAGGTGATAATTTGGAAATGGGTTGAGGCTTGAAGTTGTAGATTTGGGAGTCAGTTGCATAGCAATGGTAGCTGCTGAAGAATGACTAGATAGTCAAGAATAGAAAATAACATTATTAGTGGAAATTTGGTGAGTGACATCTTAGTAAATGTGATCCTGTAAAGAGATTTTAATACGATATGTGGAAAGAATTATTTTGAAGTAGAAGAAGAAAGGGGGAAAATATTGGGCCATTGGAGTCCATGAAAAGAGGCATTTTCAAGGTAAAATATTTCTGAGTAATATTTTATTTTCTCTGACTGGGAAAAGACTGTTGGACTGGGTAGTTAAGTAAATTACTCTTCCAGAGACCTTGATGGTCAAGGAGCAGCATGAACGGAGACCAAATGCAGGGATGTGATAGGGGAGGAATGTGATTTTGTTTTTCTGGTAAAGGAGACATGAGCATGTTCACAGGGATAGGGGAAGCAATTTTCTTTTCTTTTCTTTTTTTTTTTGTGATACGTGGGCCTCTCACTGTTGTGGCCTCTCCTGTTGCAGAGCACAGGCTCCGGACGCTCAGGCTCAGCGGCCATGGCTCACGGGCCCAGCCGCTCCGCGGCATGTGGGATCTTCCCGGACCGGGGCACGAACCCATGTCCCCTGCATCGGCAGGCGGGCTCTCAACCACTTCGCCACCAGGGAAGCCCAAGCAATTTTCTTATTCTCATGTTTTCTACCTGCTTCTGTGTAAATGGAACAGTGTTTGTCATCCTAAATAAAATTTGTTAACGATATACTAAGAGTCCAAAGGATGGAGACACTACTTCCTTAAATTGACCCAATGAGTAATTAAATTGCCATAATAGCCCAGTACTTGAAATAAAAAGCTAAAGTTCTTTTTTTTTTCTGTTGAAAATCGTAAAGGAAACTTTTTAAAGGACACCAGTAGAACATTTATCCTGGACATATAATTTTTTTCTTTAAAACATCACAGTTTTTTTTAAAGACAACTTCTTAGTATGATTTTTATTTTTGTGGACCGTGGCCAGTGATAGTAACATAAAATATCTTTTTAAATATCATAGCCCCTGATACATATGGTAGTTGTTTAAAAAATACCTTATCGTATTTTTCTGAGGTCTTTTATAGTGAAATTATGTGTCTGGATGGCTGAGTTTTGTATTTATTTGTTTAGAAGGAGATTTTCTTTAAGGATGTACGGTTACTATTTCTGGTTCTCCCCACCCAGAGCACTCAGGTTATAGTTCCCACCATCTTGACCTCAGTCAGTGTAACATAACTTGCTTTGTCTAATGAAAAGTAAGTAAAAGAGATGCATTTAAGACTTGGTGTACACTTTCCCATGCTCTTTTCCCCTTTGGTTAATCCGTGTTGGCATCTTAAAAGGATAGAGATTCTCTCATCCTGGAATCCTCATGGAGCATAGTTTCTGTCAGTCAGCAGTCTATGTTCCTCATGAAACATTGTGATAAAAAAAACAAAAAAACAAAAACTTTGTTTCTGTGAGCAGAGGTCACCAAACTTTCCCTGAAGAAGACAGGATAGTAAATAGTTTTGACTTTGTGGGTCATACAGCCTCTGCCACAACTATGCAACTCTGCCATTGTAGTACAAAAGCAGTCATGGGCAATAAGAAAAAAAAATGAGCATGGCTCTGTTTCAATAAAACTTTATCAAAGCAGGCAGCAGCCAGATCCAGCCTGCAGGCCATATTTTAATAATACGTACTTTAAACCATGAGTTATTGATTTTGTTATAGCAGCATGACCTAGTCTATACTGTCTGATACATACCAGAGGAATGTTGAGGTCTGAAGAGATACAGTGGCAATTTGTGTTTCTCTGTTAGAATATTTGTTAAAAAGGGATCACGTGAAATTGATTTGGGTTCAGATCTTTACTTAATCTGACTGAGTCATATCAGGAATCAAAGAAATAGGGAAATAAAAATTGCATAGAAGAGTTATTTTTTAAAAAAAAGGTGCAAACATTTAGAAATTTTCATCAAAATAAAACACATAAAAGAGTACACCCAAAGAAAGTCACTGTGAGAGGCTACAGTGAAGGCCAGAGAATAGCACCTAGGGAACATATTATGTCTAACCAAGGGTCCACGGGGAGAGATTTCCTCACTTCTTCCATATCATTTAAACCCTAATACAAATGAAATTTGAGTTCAAATGATAATTTTTCAGGTCTAGAAAGAACCAAAAATAGGCTTCTGGGACACTAGTAACTTTCTACTTCTTAAGTTCACTGCCAGTCGTATAGTTGTGCTCTCTTTGTAAAAATGCGTCTAGCTGCATATTTGCAACATATGTCCTTTTCTGCACATATGTTATACTTAAATAAAAATATTTTAAATGAATTATTTAATGAACTAAAGTGAGGGAAATCATTTCTGAAATATTACATAATAAATGTACAGTCTGGTTTTAAGAGTGATTTATAAAGCATGACTGTTATGTCAGTAAACTTCAGCTTTCTATAAACCAGTCAGTGGCTCTCTGGGCAATGTTACATTTGTGAATTGGCTCCTGAACTCCCTTATTTTCTAAAAAAGTGCTTCTCTTGGTCAACCTCACAACTATTGGATATCTCTTTGGTGAGAAAAATGCACCAAATTTTCTTCTTCCATTAATAGTGAGAGTCATCTCAGTCCAATTTGTTACATTCCTCACATTTTCTGTCACAAAGGCAAAGGGTCTCTTCCTTCCCTTCAGGCTTTATGTCTTACCTCCTGTCTCTCATTTACGTGGCTGATTTCCTGCTTCAGAAGTCTGAGTCAAGGATTCCTTATGGGAGCTGAGAGGTTCTTATTCACCACAATCAAAATCGGTGGCAAACAGACCCAGGGAAGAGGTGCACACAGAGGCAGGTTGGAAGGAAAATTGTCCACTTGATTCCCTGGCCTATAAATAGTCTAAAGCCACATGAAATGGCTTCAGAATAAAGAAATATACATATACCTTCAACAGAGTAACAAGTTGTGATTAAAAGACAAAAGCAGATATGTCAGTAATTTTAGAATCCTGTTTTTAATTATCTTTTCTCACTGTAAGAGTAAAAATTTTAATATGCACATAGTTAATTCATTATTCCATAGCTGTTTTATTCTCTGTCTCTTTTTCATTTAACCTAGTTTTATTAGCCATATTGGACAATTAATATTTTCTTGGTCTGGTGCCATGAATGAGGTTGCTTTTCTACAGGGATAATTTATTTTATCTCCTTTTAATAGAAACTTTGGCTTAATATTTTAGTAGCTTAAGTGAATATGATTATGTTTTTTTGAAAATAGGATGTATTAATTTCATTTTCAAATTAAACTTCAGAACATAATATGCACTTTGAATAATAAACTGCATTAATTTCATTATGCACTATATGAGCATAGTAGAGTGGCTTACATAATACTTTTGAAGATCTCTCTTACGTTAAAGTTTTTCATAATAATTTTTCATCAGCATGAATATATCTACAAAAAATAATGATATGGGGTTTGACATTTTACAAAGCACATTTCAAAGTTCCTAAGTATAATAGGAAAAGGATGGGCTAGAAGTAGAATTCATAAGAACTCCATTTGATTTCCATCTGTACCACTAGTTTGCGCTGTGGTTTGGAGCAACTTAGTTTCTCTGAACCTCAGTTTCCTTATACATATAACAAATACAAATTCCTACCTCACATAGTATTGTCTGAAATAAATGGAATAGTTTGTTCTTGCATTCAGTACATGGTCCTGTCTCTTGTCCTTCAAAGATATTATCTCCTTTAAGTTGCACAATAGTCCTATTGGAAGATGATTATTGCAGTCAGCTGCTTTAATGAACAGTCCTCAAATCTTGCTGGCTTACAACCACAAGTGTATTCTAAATAGGCCAGCAGCTATAGACTGACATATTTCCACATCTCTCTTTTTTTGGGACTCAGGCTTACGTAGTGGCCACTATTTGGCATGGCAGTTTTCATGGAGTGGGAAAAGCAGGGGACAAAGCCAGACTTTTGCTTGAACATGGTCTGTGACACCTCTGCTCACGTTTCATTGGCCAGAGCAGGTCACATGATGGAGTCTAACAGGCAGGGATGTGTACACTGACTACGGGGGTCCTTCAAGGCATATGTCAATGGGGAAGAAAAAGAGAACCAACAATGGGGAATAATGTAATATTCCCCATTATATTACCAGTTATGCAATGCTCAGTGCAGTAATGGCCTTTTCAGAAAGTTCTAATCAAGTGATGGTGGTAACGGATACCCTAGCCTTCAACATAACTCAAAATTAAGTTAAAAAATATAATAATACACATAAAAAACTATTGGAGATTTTGTAGTCACGCAGATCTTTATAAAAACTGTGTGTGTGTACCTGTGAATATGGTGTAGTTTGAGGGAGGGACATACATGTTAATTTTATCTATGTGTAATTTATAGATAAGCTAGTTAATCATGAATTTTTTTGTAGATCTTTTAAGACCAAATGAAAAAAACATATCTATTTGTAAACCAGCAAATAGGCTCTTCCCATATATGAAGAACAGCTTGTTTCAGAGTTTAAAATATAATAAGACTAACTTTTAAATTGAACTGAAAAAAGTATAAGTTGCAGATAAATTGAGTACTAGAATGGTATCACTTTTTAGACCTGAATTAAGGGCTTTAAAATTAACTTATTTTTGAACAAGTTGTGCTCAATGTAAGTTTCGTTTATTAATTTGTCTTTGGACCAGCTCTTTGAATGAAAAACATAATTATTTTAAAACTTTAGTTTTCACATTTATAGCCCTGCCTCAAACTTTTCTCTGCAATAAACATGAATTGCACCCCACTTGCGGGTAAAAGTCCCATCGGCATGTGGACTCACATTGCGCGGACTCGTACTGCAGTGTGTATTGAGTCCTCCAAACCAATAACTTATCTGAGATATTTAATTCATTTTAATCTTATATGTTTTTGATTAATGTTGGAAATAATCTTAAGTTATAGCCTCAATGTTCCTTTTTAATTAATGGGAAACATTCCAGACAATTTGAGAGACTCCCTTACATACCTATTGTTTTAGTTTAAAAAAAAATCAGAAGTATGAAAAGACAAATAATTTGACTGGACCATTGAATCATTAAGAATTCTGAAGAAAGGCTAATACCTTGTGGATTAGAAGCACAGGCCCTGAATCTGACATACCTGCCTCGTTTCTCATCTCACTCCACAACTTTCCAGGTTCGTGTTTGGGAAAGTTTGCATAGTCTTTGTTAGACTCAGTTTTGCCATCTGAAAAATAGAATAATGATAGGTTTGCTCTGATAATTAAATTAGAGCTAATGTGCCTAGTAGATAACGTTAATCATTAAATCATAGCTTTTATGTTATCCACCATTTAACAGATTGTATGATGTTCAAACATAAAGAATCACTAATATACACATGTAAGATGCTTAAATGTATTTCAAATACATAAATGAAAGGCTATTATTGAATACCTACTTTATCCCGAGCACTCTAGCCACTTGGAGGTGTAGAGATGTGGGAAAAAAAGAAAAGAATGGTCCCTAGCCTAATGGTAGGGGCAGTAAGAGTTACAGTGTTCTGCATAGACAGACATTTCTTTGCACTACAGTGCTGTACAGTGATCTAACAGTTTTGGGTGGTCCTCAGAGAATCATACTATATAAAATCTGAGATACTGTTGGTAAACTAATATGAATTTTTCTCACTCTAAGACTGATATGTAGAAATGAGTCACTGAGCTAGTGATTGAGTCTAGGTCTCTGTTAAGCAGGTGCTTCATGTTTGTTTTATTTTGCAATTTTAGTTAAGTACTGGATGATTGCTATTGTAGCAGTAATTAATGTAATGTAGTACTGCAGTAATGATGTAATACAGTGCTATATGTATCTATTCCTGTGTAACAATCTACCCCTTAAAAGTAGCAGCTAAAAGCAACAATAAACATGTATTATTATTATTATTTCATATAGTTTCTGTGAGTCAGGAATAATTAGAGCTGTTTAACTGACTCAGGGTCCCTTATGAGGTTTTAGTCAAGATGTCAGCTCGTGCTGAAGGCCTGGCAGGAATTGGAAGATTCACTTATTAGACGGTACATTCACACGCCTGGCAAGTTAGCAGAGAAGTAGGAGAGAAGCTTCAATTCCTTGCTAGCTGCACCACTCCAGAGGGAAACTTGAGCATCTTAACATCATGGTAGCCAGATTCCCCCAGTATAAGTGATCCCAAAGGGCTCAAGGCAGAAGCCATATAGAGTTTTATGATCCAGCCTTAGAAGTCCACTTCATCATGTATGCAGTACCCCATGCTTATACACGCAGCTATAGGCAATGAAGGAGGTGACAAAATGGGAGAATAAGTGAATGAGTAATAGGACATGAGGCTAATTGGGGGCCATCTTAGAGACTGTCTACAATAGTAAAAAATGACAATAAGAATTACATGTTTGCAGTGTACTAAGATTAACTGGAAGGGTTTGAAACAAGTGAGGTGTGGTGAAAATACTCATTTTTTTATATTATATAACTTTGGGTAGAATTATAGAAGTAATAGGACAGATGTGCAATACTGAAAGGGTAAAAATTTTAAATAAAATCTGTTTAACTTATTAGTAATGAAAAACTTGAACTTTCCTTTGAAGACAAAGCTATTTTTAAGAACTAGATTAATACTTGAAATGGTTACATGAAATTTCTGATCAAGACATTTTTATGATGATCTCTTCATATTCTTGATAAGCATCTTTAACAAGAAATTTCATTCACACAAGTAGATAAGAAAATAATTAAATTCATTTTAGACCCATTTAAAAATTATACCAAATTAGGTTTAAAGATGGTAACAGCTCTTTCTTTTCAGTCTATTGTGATAATGTGAATGGATTTAAAATCCAGTCATATTTTTTCCATGTCAAGTGTTTCAAAATAATGAGGAAGCTCTAATTTACAAACTGCACTGTGTTGTTGGATTAGGAACTTAATGAGTTTGGATGCCCATATTTAAAAAAAAAAAACCCTCTAAAAAACACATCAGACAATGGACAGACAAATCAGTATACAAGAGGACTTAGATTTCAGGCAGCTGCCAGGAGTTGTGAATACCAGAGACGCCTGCTTGCCATCCCCAGGCACAGTCTCCTCTACAGATTGCACTTCGGCTGCATGCTAGACTCTAGGAGCATCATGATCGTATACCTTGTACACACCAGGAGCCCCACATTCTGCAGCCAGCAGGCTGTTGACCTTGATGTCCAGGTGGCAGTTCACGTCCTTTGCCAAGTCTCCACGTCATGGTAGAACAGCAAATGCTAGATGTGGGTTTTCATTTTCACTGCCAGGAAGGGCCATGGGCTTTACAGTTTTCCTCAGTAGTTTCTCTCAGGGCTAGCGTCTTTGTAAGCCTAAAGACTCTCCTCATAGGTAGAGGTGAGTATCCCAGGAGATCTAGCCAAGTAGGCATTGGTTGACTCCACTTCCACCCAAGTAAAGGAAATCCACATCCTTGGACAGAGTCACTTATGGCACTCATGTAACATGTTAAGAGTCTGATAAATAAATTTTATCTTATAATCCAATTCTGACATCTTTAAAGTTCTGAAAGCATCTCAAACCTTTCAGTAATACTTACTGCATTTTATGAATGAACTTATATTCATTAGTAATATATGCTAATTTGGATATTCGAAGATATATTACATGTGCTTCTTGAAAATATTTTATGCTGTGGTTTTCTAACTTGGCTGATCATGAACCCATCTGGAAAGGTTTGTTTGTATGATTTTTAAAAAATGATGAGGAGGCATTGTTAGTTATGACTCTTGCACTAGCGAGTATCCAAAATTCAATTTAAATGTAAAAATCCAGGATTATTTCAGTTGTAGGAAAATCCAGAAGCACCAAAAATGACATTAGAGTGTTTGCTGGCACCCTGCTGGCTCCGCGCACAGGCAGCAGCAGCAGGCTTACTTCTCACGTTCACACTCTGCTTAGCATAAAGAGGGTGTCTGTTTCCTAACAGCTCCAGCGAGGAGCTCAGTACTCAGTCTCATTTTCTTACTGCTCAGCCAGGCAGTGTGGTCTGTGGAGAGGAAGGCTCTGACTGGCCAGAACTCTGCCGTGTGCCCACTCGTGTAATGAAGAGTAGAGAGTCAATTCCATGCAAACCACACCACTGAGATCCAGGAGAGGCAGGCAGGATTCCTCAAAGGAAAAATGAAATGCTATAATCAGGAGAAATAGATACGTGGGGACCCTCCTACTCTCCCCTGCCCTGCAAATCTGTTATATGCACAAATCTGAATTTCAGAGGAGTAGGGCTTGGTTCTTTATTTTGAAAGAGTTCCCCAGGAATTTAGAAGCCACTGGTCTACTGTATGTTGTAGCCTTTATAATTTCTAGATAGCTAGAGTAACAGGCAGAAAACTAATTGGATCATTAATTCTTACTGAAGCTGAGTATATACCCTGAGCTTCAAAGTAACACCAATTAGATCACCAGAAAGTGTTTAAAGAGCACATCTCTATTTGGTACGAACCATAGTCTAAGAAACTGTCACTCAGCATAAATGTCCATTGGATAAATTCCTGTTAATATCATTTCTTGATGAGTTGATGTGCATCCTTGCTCCAGATTGAAGAGATTGCTCATCCAGTTGTCTTTGCATTTTTACTCTGGGTGCAAGGAAGGTCAAAGGAGAAGTTATTGTTTTGCCATAGTAATAGTCTTTGTGGCTGTTATATCCTTTCTACCCTTCTTCATAACTTTGTTATTCAGTGTTTCATATAACAATAATAACAGAAGACACACTAAATCATATTCAGAGGACAAATTTGCAAATCCTTATTAAATTAATTTTCATAACTAGAAAAATAATTTATAAAAATGTAACATTACATATACCCATCTATATGTATTTTTTTTTACACCTGAAAAGGCAAAAGGGACATTGATTTTCGTTCACTGACTTGAAGTATTTCTAATTAATTAAGGTAAACAAGCTTTTGTTTAGCATCTACTGTGTGTTAGGATCTGAAGAAAATATAAGGATAAAAAAGAGGTGACTCAAAAGATTTGACAAATATTACTGATCATTAAAACCTATGTAAATAACTTCAAACAATGCAGAATATCTCAGGGCATATAAGAGGGTCTGTTTATTAAGAATAACAAATCTTGACAGACAACTTGACAGAACTAATGTGACTATTATCTCTGGATAGGTTGAATATACTGCACAGAAGTATTTCATCTTGGGTCTCCAGCTCAGATGGTTTAGTGACAGTGTGGCCAGTGATGAGAGGGCTCCTAACCGGGGCAGGTGGCCTTCCCTGGACTCTTGGCTCTACCATTTAACAGCTGCTGTGTGTCCCTCATCAAGGTTCTTTGGCCCTTTGAGCTTCTGTTTCCCATCAATCAAATGGAAACGATGTCTGCACCTACCCTGTAGCGTGGTTACAAAGATTAAATGGCACAGTGTATATAAAACAGCAGAAGCCTTAATAGAAATATTAGTTATTGCTATTATTGGCTTTAGAGATCTACCCTGTAATTTTAACTTTTCTGTAGAAGATATTATATACCCCAAATAGAGATAATATCTGTTATCTTACTAACTCACAGAGACTCAAGTAAGTATGTTAGCAAATCTCTCTCAATATTTGGTAGCATTCAAGGTCCCTAAGCACTGTCTCACATTCTCTTTACTTAACCAATTCCCAGTCACTGCACCTGTGCCTCAAAGTAGCCTCATGGCCTAAAATAAAAAAGTTCGGAATTACCAACTCCTGTCTGAGTTTGCTCTGCCCTGAAAAATTTGGCATATATTTTCCTCTTACTAGAAATTTTGATATTGTTTATGAAAAGGTTTTAAATTAGCTGATGCCCTACAAAAAGTTCAAGCTCATCCGTAGATTGTTCCTTTCTCGAGACAGAAAACACTAAGTGAGTTACATACAGTAGTTGGCAGTGGCTTCAAATTAAATCCAAACTGACACCACACATAGTTTGACGGGTTTCAGAATTGGGAAGGAGACCATTTACTCATTAACTGACTGTTCACACTGAGGACATTTGGTCTCTGGCCCGACTGTCCCTTCAGAACTAGGAATACAAGAAATGTTCAAAACGTTCCCTCTCTTCCTGTCCTGCTTTCAAATTAAGGTAAATTACCATCTTTTTGAAGCCAAAAGTCCACCATATAATGAGGAACTGAAAGATGACACAACCTTGCCACATGTTGTAGCTAGATGGAGCAGTGCTGGTGTGGATGATGTCTGTTAATTACAATGAGAATGCAAATGAAAAAATAAGTAAACTCTTCTTTATCCATTCACCTCTTGATGGACATTTAGGTTGCTTCCATGTCTTGCTTATTATAAATAGTCCTGCTGTGAACACAGAGGTGCATGTATCTTTTTGAATTATAGTTTTTTCTGGATATATGCCCAGGAGAGGGATTGTGGGGTCACATGGTAGGTCTATTTTTAGTTTTCTGAGGAACCTCCGTACTGTTCTCCACAGTGGCTGCACCGACTTACATTCCCACCAAGAGTGTTGTAGGAGGGTTCTCTTTTCTCCACATCCTCTCCAGCATATGTTATTTGTAGACTTTTAATGATGGCCGTTCTGACCGGTGTGAGGTGGTACCTCATTGTAGTTTTGATCTGCATTTCTTTGATAATTAGTGATGTTCAGCATCTTTTCATGTGCCTACTGGCCATCTTTATGTCTTCTTTGGAGAAATGTCAATTAAGGTCTTCTGCCCATTTTTCATTGGGTTGTTTGTTTTTTTGTTGTTGAGTTGTATGAGCTGTTTGTATATTTTGGAGATTTAAGTCCTTGTCGATCGCATCATTTGCAAATTTATTCTCCCATTCTGTAGGGTGTCTTTTCGATTTGTTTTTGGTTTCCTTTGCTGTGCAAAATCTTATAAGTTTGATTAGGTCCCATAGTGGTATACTACTCAGCCATAAATAAGAATGAAATAATGCCATTTGCAGCAACATGGTTGCAACTAGAGATTATCATACTAAGTGAAGTAAGTCAGAAAGAGAAAGACAAATACCATGTGATATCACTTACATGTGGAATCTAAAATATGGCACAAATGACCCTATGTACAAAACAGATACAGACTCGCAGACATAGAGATTAGACTTGTGGTTGCCAAGGGGGAGGTGGGAAGGGGAGGGATGGGCTGGGAGTTTGGGGGTTGGTAGATGCAAACTATTACATTTAGAATGGATAAACAACAAGGTCCTACTGTACAGCACAGGGAACTATACCCAACCTCCTAAGATAAACCATAATGGAAGAGAGTATAAGAAAGAATGTCTATACGTGTATAACTGACTCACTTTGCTGCACAGCAGAGACGGGCACCACATTGTAAATCAACTATACTTCAATAAAAAAATAGAAAAAAAAATAAGTAAACTCATCTATAGGTATCCTTTGGCCTCTTTATTTGAGTCACTTACAATGGATGGATTCTCTTCTTATGACAAGGTATCTCTAATCCAGAAGTAGTCATAGAGCAAATTGGCTTTGAAGCATCTACAAAATATCCTGGTGCCTCAGTGGAAGCTGGTATTTGTAATTCTCTGTTGTCTCTGTCAAGAATGGGCTAGTTAGATTATTGTATTCAAGCTCATCCTTTGTGTAGGGCCTGGTCTTTAAGAAAATCACTTTGCATTCAAAGCAAACACTGATGGGGACTGGATGACAACTCACATCATTATGGGAGACCTTTAGACACTTATTATACTGATTTGCCAAATGTGTTTACATTTAATTAAGAGAACTCTCCTCAACCAGGAGAAAGCTGCTGAATGAGAAACTCAATTATTTGGAAATCTGCATCCCCTCCAACAGGCAAACAAAAGGAAACAAAACTAAAATACCATCATGTTAAAGGAAAATGATTTGCAAGGGGAGAAAAAAACTACTGGATGATGATTTTGTGTTTCCCTCAAATACAAGTTTATACAGGGAGAAAAGGGGAGAAAAAAACTACTGGATGATGATTTTGTGTTTCCCTCAAATACAAGTTTATACAGGGAGAAAAGGGGAGAAAAAAACTACTGGATGATGATTTTGTGTTTCCCTCAAATACAAGTTTATACCTACAATTTAAAATGAAGGACTGAGTTGTTTTTACCTCATCTTAGGGCTACAAGTGGACTTCAAAGCTTGGGTAGGCTTACCCTCTGATCTCTTCTGTGGTCTTCTGTGGTTCTCCCTCCCTCCCTCCCTCCCTCCCTCCCTCCCTCCCTCCCTCCCTCCCTCCCTCCCTCTCTCTCCCCCCACCATGACCTTAAAACCAATGAATAAGATTCAAATTCTGTCTATGCTGCATAATAATAGCACCCATTTAAATAAAACATCTCACTTCTCTCTAACTCAGGTTTTCTTATCTGAAAAATGCAGGTGATAATAATGACTGTCAGAAAATTTTTGTGAGAATTGGATTAAATAATGGATCCGAAAGGACCTTCTTCAAAATTGTGAGTCTTTATTATTAGGATCTAATGATTTCTTTAAAGAACTAATTTCAGTATTCATGAATTCTTGCTGTCATGAAGGCCTTTGTTTATTCCAAGGCAAGTAGTTTCCACTTTATTCATTTAAGCTAGATCCCACCTTTCTGTCCCCAGAAATGAAACAGCTCCTTATCCTTTCCTTGGTTTTATTAATGTTTATCATGTCAAAGTGATAATAACATCTGTATCACCCTGTCTTCACCATATCCATAACATGTATTGAGTATTTACTGTGTTAAGCATTAAACTACATAATGTAATTAAACCTCCAACAACTGTGACTCAGTGACTAGGCTTGAAACAACTTTCGAAATGAGGAAATTGGGGTTGGTAGAGAACTTGTCCAGGGTCATAGAGCTGATAGGTGGCAGAGCCGGGTTCATACCAGTTCTGTTTGCCTGATCCTGTGCTTACTGCCCACTTTCAATTTTTGGAAATGATGGGCATCTTTTTGACGCTGCCTGTGGGGTAGCCATAAGAGGAAGGGTTCTTACACAAGCGTCCGGGGATCTCTAGGAGATTCCTCAGATGTGCTTTGGGAGTTTGAGAAATCTCTGGAATCGGATGCAATTGTTTGGGTAGTTGAGCAGCTTACAGATTCTCAGACTTGACTCCAAAATACTAGGACCCAGGAAGATACTTTAAATTACCTCTAGTTGCTTGGATCTTTATCAAAGGAAACCCTTTCTCTAATCCCAGCATTTAAAACAATGGGCTTGGGGCTTTCCTGGTGGTGCAGTGGTTGAGAGTCCGCCTGCTGATGCAGGGGACGCGGGTTCGTGCCCCAGCCCGGGAAGGTCCTACATTCCGCAGAGCGGCTGGGCCCGTGAGCCATGGCCTCTGAGCCTGCGCGTCCGGAGCCTGTGCTCCGCAGCGGGAGAGGCCACAGCAGTGAGAGGCCCGCGTACCGCAAAAAAACAAACAAACAAACAAAGAAAACAATGGGTTTTCCAGCTATACCTGCAAACCCACATCTGTAGCAGGAGATGGGAAGTCTTGTGGGGAGGGACAGCATCCCTCTTTCAAGTCTCAGTCCCCTTTGCAGGGAATTTACTGGGCAAAATTACGGATATTTGAGACCATAGTCCTGCCAGGAAATGCAAAAAACAAAATAATTCCCTGTGACATTGCACAGTCAGGAAAACTATTGCAGAAGCAGAGTCAGTGGGCGAAGGGTCTTCCAGATCCCTTGAATCATATAGTTGATACCTAGTTTAAGAAAAATGGTGCGTTAGATAGAGGCCAAGACTATCAGAATGCTTAGAATGTCAAGTCAGAATTCTTAGGTTGCATCCTGTTTCTTCCTGGTTAACTCTACGTTTTATGAAGGCTTTTAACATCCCAAAACCTTGGTTCTCTTACCTGACAAAAATGTTGGGGAAGAGGGGTTAATAACAATTAATTTATAAAATTGTTACGTGAATTAAATGAGATGATTCATACAAATGGCTAGAATGGTACCTGGCATATGTGTTAATGTTGTTGTTATTACTGTTGTTAATAATAATAAATAATAGTGTGGACATAATTGAAACCCCGTATACATAAAAGAACTATCCACAAATACAAGAAAGTAAACTTTATTACAGTTAATTGGTAAACCTCAACTCTGATGTTCTTAGTGCCAAGTTTTCTCTTT
Source organism: Lagenorhynchus albirostris (assembly GCF_949774975.1). Taxonomy (NCBI): domain Eukaryota; kingdom Metazoa; phylum Chordata; class Mammalia; order Artiodactyla; family Delphinidae; genus Lagenorhynchus; species Lagenorhynchus albirostris. The sequence goes on along the minus strand of NC_083104.1, from coordinate 9,811,986 downwards.
AAAAGCATTTATAACTGGTTTCACTAAATACCTTAATTTTTAAATGACCTTTTTTTTTTTTTTTTTTTTTTTTGCGGTACGCGGGCCTCTCACTGTTGTGGCCTCTCCCGTTGCGGAGCACAGGCTCCGGATGCACAGGCTCAGCGGCCATGGCTCACGGGCCCAGCCGCTCTGCGGCACGTGGGACCTTCCCAGACCGGGGCACAAACCGGTGTCCCCTGCATCGGCAGGCGGACTCTCAACCACTGCGCCACCAGGGAATCCCCAAATGACCTTTTTATATGGTGGTATATGACCACCATGAGATGCTTTTTTGGGGTCACTTTTAGTCTTTGCAATGCATTTTTTCCCCAGTTTAATGTAGAGAGCAGAGACAGGACAATTATTTCCTGTTTTTCACTTACTCAATGACAGTGGTTTTAGCAGAGAAAAATCTGTTTTATCTAAAGTGGCATCCATTTAATAACATCAAAGACTTATTCCTATAATTGACTAACAATTGAAAGCAAAGCTAGAAACAGAAAAAGGCAGAGATACCTCTACTGAGAGCCCTGTGTATGATAATGGGAATCTCTTTTCTTCAGTCCTGAAGGATTAAAAAGAGATTTTAAAATATTAAGTGAATCTGTAATAGAAACAGTGGGAAAGGTATCATTTTATATTTGAGCGCCTACAAAAGCCTTAGGAAATAGCAGATCAGCCATTTGGGTGTCTGGGGGTTCATTTTTATTCTGTCCTTTGTCTTGCCAATGAAGGTTCCTAGAAGAGAGCTTTCCTCTAAAATAAAGCTTTTGAATTAACCTCAGAAAGAGGTTAAACTGTTGAAATCAGATTAACCCTGCCTCTGAGTTCTGTGTCTGGGGCTGCATTTTCTTTTCCTGACACTAGAGTACCAAACCACAGCTGGTTTCCAAGGTGCTGCTACAGAAATGTCTAGTTTTCCTAGAGATCAAATGCATTGTGTGCACAGGAGCATAACGTACATGAGTGAAGCTGGTCCAGCAAATGCATAGGAAGCAGTGAGGGTCACAGTCATCTTCAGACAGCCTGGAATATCCGAAGAAGAGGTCTCAGTTCTCAGCTCCAGTTCCTTGTCCGATGCTTGGACATTTTAAGAGACTCTGAAAGCCTGGAGTTTTACCTGAAATCTCCCAATTAAAACAAAACAAAACAAGACTCTTCATTATTATTCCAAACACATATAAAAACAGAAAACAGTATTTAATGAAACTCCGCTTACTCATCACTGAGCTTCCTAATTTATCAACCCATGGTCTTTCTTGTCCTTCTCGTTCATTCTACCTTGTTTTTTTTTTTAATTTTTAACGTTTTATTATTTACTGGAAAGGTATATATTTTCAGTAGCACCCAAACATATAAATAAATAAATTTTTATTAGTCTTCATGTAACAGAAGTAAGACATTATAAAGACTCTGTAACACTAATGAGAATTATAGTGCCACAGTATTCCATATATAGCTGATAAGTGTTGGACTACATCTAAGAAGATTGGATCAAAAAAGTCTGTAGCACACCGTGGTCATAGGCCAGTTTCACCTATGATGAAATCATAGAACATTCAACACATGACAGCATTTTAGCAGAGAAGAATAGAAATTAGTTTTTCAAGTAGAAAAGGCACTTTTATCATGCTTGATAGTGTAATTTTGTGGAATTTTTCTATATAAAGTCTCTCAAAATGATTTTCAGACAAAAACAGTGTTTCTGATTTTAACTTGAAAAATGTCTGCATCTACAAACAAAGCATTTTTGGACTGTTCTCTTTTCTACACTCGCTCTCTTCACAAGAGTTTATCATGAGGCTTCAAAGAACATCTGAAGCTTGCGACTCCTGAACCTTGTCTGCAGTCTAGACTTTTTCCATAAACTTCGGAGCATAAATCTAATTCTATATTTCACACTTCCATTTGGTTACCCAACAAGCAACTCAAGCTTAAAATGTTGAATTTGCTCTATCCAGAGCCTTTCTCATCTCAGTTATTGCCAACATCTTCCTTTCGATTGCCCAAGTCAAAAATATTGGAAACATCCTTGACATTTATCTTTCTTTTAGACTGTTTGATCCATCAGGAAATCCTACTGCTTCTACAATTTGCCACCATCTCCACTGCTCTGTCACCCTCATCCAAACTGTCATCTATAGACTCTACTATTATATGCCTGCTTCTACTCTTGTCCCCTGTAGATTATTTTCTTTTAATATGCCTATATCTCCTTCCCATTGCATCTCCCCCCCACCCTCCCTATCCCACCCCTCTAGGTGGTCACAAAGCACCGAGTTGGCCTCCCTGTGCTATGCGGCTGCTTCCCACTAGCCATCTATTTTACATTTGGTAGTGTATATATGTCCATGCCACTCTCTCACTTCGTCCCAGCTTACCCTTCCCCCTCCCCGTGTCCTCAAGTCCATTCTCTACGTGTGGGTCTTTATTCCTCTCCTACCTCTAGGTTCTTCAGAACCATTTTTTTTTAATAAAGCAAAGTCCAGATATCATATTACTTCACCTCTAATAACTTCAGTAGATGTCTCTAAATGTCAGGGACTTTTAAAAAACTTAATCAAAACATCATAATCCCTAAACATCATCAAATATATACTCAGTGTGCAAGTTTCCCTAATGGTTTCATAATTTTCGTTAATGTTTTAAATACATATTTCTTTTCCTTTTAAGAGTTTGTTTTGACTGAGAGCTAAATAAAAGCAATACATTGTAATTGATTGCTATATATTATAAGTTAAAACAATTTTTAAATCTATCAATATACCCTCCCTCTTCTTATTTATTTTTCCTATAATTAATTTGTGGAAGAAACTGCATTATTTTTCCTGTGTATTTTTCCTGAATTTGGATTTTTCTCCTTGTGATGTTCGTTCCTCTCTGGGACTAAGTATATTGATAATTAGATATAAAAATTTAATCAAATTTTGTCTTTATAAAATAATATATGTACAGCCATAGAGATTTTGTATATTTCCATTTGCAGGCATGTGAGGTCTGAATTTTTTAGAGGTCTGAATATTTTAGTAGTTACATCTCTTGATAATCATTGCCTAAGTATTAGTTTACAAGAGGATTATAACAAACAAACAAAAGCCCTGGGCTTCACCAGCTTCTGACTCTGCTCTAGGCTTCCTTGCTTGTCTTGAACCTGGGAAGAGAGTTGGTTCAGTGTGATTAAAAACAATGAAATTAGCATATCTTTAAAACAATATTAGCTAAGATTTTACTTGTATTCACTATATTCTACCTCAAGTGGTTTATCAGATATTTATCGAATAGTAATCTCTTTCCTTGCCTTGACTGTAAGCTCTGTAAGGAGAGGGTCTATCTTGCATTCAACTATTACATGCCCAGCATGTAGGAGCAACACCTGAAATGCAGGTTCTCAATAAATGTTTGATGAGTAGATGGATGGATGTGAGAAAGAATGAGTGATTCAATGAGTGAATGGATTAATACATGCTATTCCAGGTCCTATGCTTTCAGTCTATTAGAGAACACAGCTGAGTAAATAATGTATCAGTTATCTCTTGCTGCTCAACAAGTTAACACAAATACTTAGCAGCTTAAAACAACAAAAAATAGTATCTCATAGTTTCTGTGGGTAAAGAATTCAGGAAATTTAACTGGGTGGTTCTGGCTTTGGCTCTCTCGGGAGGGGCCAGTTAAGATGTCTGCTGGGGCTGTCATCATCTAAAGGCTTGACTGGGGCTGGAGGAGACACTTGCAAGGTGGCTCTCTCCTTGTTCAGCACCAGGGCAGGGAGCTCTGTGCGCGGAGCTCTCTGAACACCCATACGGCTGGGCCCCGCTTTTTCCTCTTGAGGCCCAGAACTTTCCAGTGCTCCCAGGAGGCATCAGAAAAAGACACCCTAAGCTTAACTGGCCTGACACCCTTCTCCAGGGAAGACCTGTGAACCTGAGCTAAAGGGCAGGTGTACACTTGTTCACTGTATAAGCAAGAGTAGAAGAATGTGTGTAGTATAGTGGAACCTTGTACGGGAGAAATAATAGCTTTGAGACAAAATCTGTGGCTGTTGGCAGAAGACCTCACTTCCCTGCCAGCTGTGGTGAGAAGTCCTCAGTTCCTCTCCATACAGCTGCTTGAGAATCCTTCCACCATGGCGGCTGGCTTCTCCCCAAGGGAGTGATCTGACAGGGGGCAAGATGGCAGCCACAGTGCCTTTTACGACTTCGTCTCAGCAGTCACGCACTGTGCCTCCTGCCTTAATCTGTTCATTAGGAGTGAGTCATGGTTCTAGCCTGCACACAGTGATTAGGCTACACCTTTTGAAGAAAGTGTCAAAAGATTTGGGGGCATATTTTAAACCACAAAAAGTAAACGTAATAATCACCATAAAGTACAACAACTGCTATAGTACAGAGACGTCCAGAGAAGTGAATAGAATACCACTGAAGAGGAGTGAGCAGTGAATTTAGGATTTTGAAATCTGGGTTGAAACCCAGGCTAGCTCATTACAAGCTAAATATGTGACCTTAGGCAAATTATTTTCCTTCTTTGGGTCACAATTTTGATAGCTGAAAAAGTACAGAATTGAACTTGACTATAATAGTAATAATAATAAAACAAAGTGACCTTTACTGGGTATATACTATAGCACCAGCACTCTAAAGGCAAAATGTGAAGTACCTTTTAATCCTCTCGATAGCTACTGCTGTTTTGTTTTCAAGGGGAGGAAATAAAACACGGGGAGGGCTTCCCTGGTGGCGCAGTGGTTGAGAGTCCGCCTGCCGATGCAGGGCACACGGGTTCGTGCTCCGGTCCGGGAAGATCCCACATGCCGCGGAGCGGCTGGGCCCGTGAGCCATGGCCGCTGAGCCTGCGTGTCCGGAGCCTGTTCTCCGCAATGGGAGAGGCCACAACAGTGAGAGGCTCCTGTACTTCCAAAAAAAAAAAAAAAAATCATGGGGAGATTGAGTGACTGGTCCAGGGTACCTATTGGTGGAGAGATACAAGTATGCAAAATACAGGGATGCCAAAAGGAAGCCCCCATGAGGTTTGCACCAGGATGAAATGGGATTAGCTTTGTAATTCTTACAATCTTCTTCACAGAAGAATGCATGTCTCTTGTGACTGCAAACTCTGGCAATTTCGACTCCAATTTATACCTTCGGTTTTAAACCTTGCTCCTCAATTTGTTGTTTGTGGCCCAGTAGCATCAGCATCACCTGGGAGCTTGTTGGAAAAGCAGAATCTTGGGCCACATTTTGGATCTACTAAATCAGAATCTACATTTTAACAAAAGCCCCAAATTGTTCGTATGCACAGAAGTGGTCTTCAGTGAGGTCCCCTTATCAGAATATTTGAAAAAGATGTTCACATGGTCGAATTTGCAACCAGAATTGAGGACCATTGACCTAGAGAATGACTGTGAGTGATGATTTGTCTTTGTTCTTCCTGACTGCTGGGTTTATGCTAGTTGAATGGGCATAAATGGAGATAAGAGATGATTGTGTAACTTTTCATTTTATCTGTTTTCTTAGTACATTTACTGGTTGGATCCTTTGGTTCCAAGCACCCTAATAATTACCTTTGAGTTAAATAAAGGGAGAGGCAATTTTCTGGAAGGCTGTAGGATACTCCACAAAGTTGACGACAGTGCTAACCAACGTAAATGACAGCCACAGGGCTTCCCTGGTCGCGCAGTGGTTGAGAGTCCGCCTGCTGATGCAGGGGACACGGCTTCGTGCCCCGATCTGGGAAGATCCCACATGCCGCGGAGCGGCTGGGCCCGTGAGCCATGGCCACTGGGCCTGCGCGTCCAGAGCCTGTGCTCCGCGGCGGGAAAGGCCACAGCAGCGAGAGGCCCGCATACCGCAAAAAAATAAAAAATAAGAGCCACATCATCTAATTTTAAATTTCTCGTAGCCATGTTTTAAAAAAAGTAAAAACAACCAGGTAAGACTTTAATTTTAATAGTGTACTTTATTTAACTGATGAAATAATAATTTAAAAACCCCTCTTTTTCCATTTTCTCCTCTATTCTCAATACTTCTGATAGCAGTTGTGTGTGGCTTTTCCCCGCATCAAGCAATTCTGCAATCTGTTTAACTACCTGGAGTTAGCACAGACTCCACAGGTTAAGGGCTCAGTCCCACAAGACTGGTCCCCACCTATCCACTGAATTGCCAGTCACAAGTTCAGGTTGTCACTTGTGCTTCTGATGACAGGCTATAGATCAGAGGTTCCCAAACCCTCTGCTCAGGTTCAGTAATTTGCTAGAATGGCTCGCAGAACTCATGGAAAGTGTTTACTTAACAGATTATCAGTTTATTATAAAATCATAAAACCCAGGAACAGCCAGATGGAAGAGGTGCGAAGGACAAGGTATTGGGGGAGGGGCGTGGCCTTCCATCTTCCCACCTGATGCATCACCCTCCCAGCACCCCTGTGTGCTCAGCAACCCAGAAGCTCTCAACCCTGTACTACTAGCCTTCCGTGGAGGCTTCATTACATAGGCATGATTGATTAAATCTTTTGCCATTGGTAATGGAACTCAATGTCTAGCCCCTCTCCCCTTTCAGAGGGTGTGTTGGGGGCCAGGGAAGTTGAAATTTCCAACCCTCTAGTTACCTGGTTGGTTCCCCTGATAACCAGCCCCCCTAGGAGACTGTCCTGGGTCACCTCATTAACGTAAACTCCAGATATGGTTGAAAGGGGTTTGTTATGAATGACAAAAGTCACACTTTTTACCTTTATCACTCTTAGCACTTAGGAAATTCCGAGGGTTTTGAGAGCTCTGTGACAGGCATGAGGATGAAGACCCAAATATACATTTCCTACTGTACATCACACTGTCACAATTGAATATATTCCACATATTCTTTCAATATGTACTCAATATAATAAGTTCTTAGTAAGGCATTTCCATCCTTTTTTATACCAAAGTCTTTGAAATCAGGTATATATTTTATTTACAGCTCAAGTAAATCTGGACTAGATGTATTTCAGGCCGGTTTAGTTGGGAAATGATTCCAGAGAGTTGGAGTGCAGGAAAGGGTCAAGTTACAGAGAAAGGGGCAAAGATACATTACCAACTTGACAACCCCTACAGGTTGTCTGTGTTTGACCCCATGGGACCTTCTGAGGAGTCTTGTTAACTATGTCTGAGAATGATATACCTTGGGATGAAAGGAGAAAAGTTTTACCCATCCCCCTCGGGACGAGCATGACCCCACAGCAATAGCTGTCCTGCACTCCTGGGTTGCCTGTGTGTATGGGCCAAGGATGTTCCGCTGGGGTCCCTTGCTGGAGCCTTTGGGCTTGCAGCACACGCCCAGGGCAGGAAATGTGCAGGAGCGTGGTGCCAGAACAAGGCGAGGTGCTGTCAGGGTGCACGGGACAGAAGCTAATCAGAGCCAGGAGGACACAGGTGTTGCAGCTGTTGGAGCTGGGGTGCGACTGAGAGGCTGTGAGTGGGACAAGAGATGTCCCATATACTAGACAGTGCCAATTTCCTGGCAAGTTACTAGGTAAAATAAACTTTATGACCTTAAAGTAGTCACAGTGTGTTGTATGACTTGTACCACTTTTAATGTATTGTATTACAGTGTGTTATGATAGCTCCAAGAGCAAGCTATAGCATACAGTCCTGAAAATGTGTATTCACCCAAGGAACACTTTTGGCGAGGTGTATCTTATAAGACTAGTGTATCACATACCACATTTCACTAAGAGATGCTGTACATCTTTGCTACTCAAACAGTGTGTTCCACGGAGCCAGCAGCATCCACACGCATTTGTATACATTGCCTAAATGCTACTGGGAACCTAGAAGGGACATAGAGAATTCATCACCCTGAGGGTCACACCTGGGAGCTTTTCAGAATGCAGAATCCTATGTTCACCTCAGACTCAGTCAGAATCTGCCTTTTAACAAGATCCCCAGTAATTAAGTGCACACTAAAGCTTCCAAAGCACTGTACTGCAGCATGATTTGCTCAATTAAATTTTAAGATGTTCTCGTAATCATTATTTCACTGTAGAAAGTATGTATATTTCTAAAAAATAAATCATAACCTGGATGTTCAGTCAGATGCACCATAGGAAACCCCACTGTTTAATGTTTCTCAAATTATTTATCAGACATTGGACTTGCATGTTCAAATGCAGATTCCTGCCTCACACCTTATACCTATGAAATCATAATTTCTGATGGAGACTGAATTTTAAACAAGCTACCTACACAGTTAGTACATCCATTAAAGTTTGAGAACCACAATTAAAGGGGTGCAATTTTGAAATCTGTTGCCTAAAGCCCCCCTTTTTAGGCTATATACGACATTATAAATAACATCCTGATGATCTTGTATGTAAATATGGAATTTGAGCTTATTCATGCCTTTTTATGCATTTGTTTATCTAATCTTTTCTGAGTGTCTGCTACATGCAAGATTCTGCTTAGATGCTGGGAAATTCATGATAAAATAAGATAGTATCTCTTGTCTAAAAATGCTCAGTCTGGTTGAAAGAGCATAGATTATCATTCAGCCTGATGATGGCCAAGTTATATAACGTAAAACAGTTTCTGAGCATCAGGAAGAGGACGTCCCCAGCTCTGACTGTGGATGGAGCCTTTTAGGGAGGAAGGAGACCGGATTTCTTTCTAAAATGATACATGTGCAGTGGTTAGATCAGATCACCTTAAAAGACTCTGCCAGATTCTGTCTTTCCTAGACACAATTTTTTATTGATTCACTGGTCACAGGAATATAAATGTGATAATAATGACCAAATCATTATTTTCAAGCTATTAAACATATGCATTTTCTCTCTTTTCCCAAACAACTGTATGGTCCTTAAGGTGATGGATTCTCTATTTCCCTTGTACATTCCCAGTGACGTTTAGGCAAAGTATACGATGCACACATTGTCCAACTAACTCAAGGATATCTTCCCATAATATGCTGTAAAGCAATTTCGTCTTAATGGACAAGAAGCCATTGATTTGACCTGATTCCTTTTTTCTTTCTGGGTTGAGGATAGGAAACCTATCCCTATCCCTATCCCTAACCCTAACCCTAACCATAGCCTGTTCATAATTATCCACTTAGTATTACATCATAAAGAACCTTAAGTGAATGAAGTTTAAGTTGTACTAGACTTTGAGTGATAGTGCCCTCATTACCTAGAAAAGGTCACTTATGTGGAAATGGCCAGAGGATTGGAAGCTGAACATCCAGAAACACTGTGGGGCATTATTCTCGAGTCTCAGTTCTGCACAGGTATCTGGGGAGGGAGAACGTTTCTGATGAGCGAATCAAAGAGATGAACCCTATCTAGGGAAACTTGGCTTAAAAGCTTTTAAGACAAAGTATGGTTCAAGTTCTTCAGTTTTCTTATCTTTCTGCTCGTTAACAATAATTTGTGGAATGTCTACAATTCACCATATATTGCTTCTGTAGTACTTAGCACTGCTGAAAACCTGGTGTTGCCTAACACAAAACCTCAGCTTTGCCTAACACATTACAACACTAAGGGCCTTTCACACAGAAATACACTTCACATAATGCTAACTATGTAGTTAACCGCATGTAATCCTATTTGAAGGACAGCTATGAAAAAGACATACGAAAACTATGGACGGTATGGTGATGTCATTGACCACTGTCCCAGCTCAAAAAGTTCAGGTTCTGCAGCAGCCAGGACTGACTTCTTCAACAGATATAATAAGTGCTGTGCCCAGAGTCCACATATGTCTAGGAGCCCAAGAAAATATTTTAATTTCTTTTAAAATTGGAAGGAAAAAAACTAAACTTTTAGGTTAAAGAAAATGTTTGAATATATGATCTTAATACATTAATCTTCATACCAGTGCAGCTGTAAAATATAAGTTTTATCTTATTTTATTTTATTTTTTTATGTAGGAAGAGACCCATGCAGGCAGAAGTACCTTGACCCCATGAAGGTCATCATGCAACCATAGCAGCAAAAACAGGGGGCTTCCCCATCCCTACCCGACTAGGTGTCTAGGGGTCGCTTCTTTTCTTGACTTAACAGGCCTCCTTCTGAAGGATTGTGTGATAGTTTCCTAGGGCTGCTATAAAAAGTACCACAAACTGGGTGGCTCAAAACAACAGAAAGTTGTTCTTTCACATTTCTGGAGGCTAGAAGTCCAAAATCCAGGTGTTGGCAGAGTTGGGTCCTTCTGAGGGAGACTCCATTCCATGCCTGTCTTCCAGCTTCTGGTGACGATGGTAAACCTTGATTTCTTTGGTTTGCAGCTGCATCACTTCATTCTTTGTCATCACATGGTATTCTCCCTGTATGGTTCCATCCACATTTCCCTCTTTAAAGACTAGTTATGTTGGATTAAGACACACCCTAATGACCTCATCTTAACTCCATTACATCTGCAAAGATCTGTTTCCAAATACATTCCCACTCATAGCTACTGGGGGTTAGAACTTCAACGTATCTTTTTGGGGGACAGGATTCAACCCGCAGCAGACTGTTTACATGAGATAATCGGAAGGGCACCAAACAGAATGGATGGTACCCTCCTGAGGGCAGAGAGGTGAGATGCTGATAAAAGTCATCATAGGAGGTGTTGGTGACAGAGGCCCAACCTCTTTTCTCCCATCAGCTCTGTGATCTTCTAGTAATCAGACCACAAACCAGACCTTTATCCCAGGGCAGCAGGTCCACGCCTTGCTGGACAATCTGTTCAAATAGTTTAGATAATGTCTCTCCCCTAGTCTCTTTTTAGTTCTGAGGAAATCTTACCACCTCCTCTTCTTTCTTTCAGGGGTGATCTCTCTTCACATCCTCCTTCTGTCTTATTTACCAAGAGACCTATTTGACAAAGTCTGAAACTTTAGTCATGAAAAAACTAGTTTCCTCTTATCTAGGTCAGAGAAGGCTGAATGTTTAAACCTTCTCCAGGAGAGAGGGGTAATATAAATCTTCTTGCTATGTGGGAAAGGAAAAGAAACTAACCCAAACCCACCAAACCAAATGGAATCACTCTGGTTCCAAAGTGAAGCAGACTAATCACGGTACCCTGACATTGGCATTATGTCACAGAGGAGAGAAAGTTCCTTTTTCCTGAGAAGGAAGATGGTGAACATAGAAGGCCTCGCAGAGGAGATGGTGAGAAATCGAGGGTCGCTGGGAACAGAGAGAGAACTTTTGGGACAAGTAGGTGGGGAGAGGTTTCCAGGCAGAGCCCGCAGCATGTATAGAGACCCCAGTGTGACAACAGATGACAAGTACACAAAGTTACAGTCCAGAGCATGAGGAGAGGCAGAGCGAGAGCTGAGCCAGGAAGGGGCTATTTGTTAGACGTCATTTTACCGTGACTCTATATGGCGGGGGGAGGTTATTGGATATTTCTCCTTCGAACCACCTCTGCTCCAGGAATCTCACCACATAAAAGTGATACTGTAATGCACAGGCTCATGGGTAGTTGGCCATGGCTGCTATAAGTAATAACCGTGAACTTACAGGCTTACAGCCACATAAACGCATTATCTTATCGTCTGGACACCAGAGGTTGAAATGAATCCCTTTGGATTAAATCAAGGTATTGGCAGGGCTGTGTTTCTTTCACGAGGTTCTAGGGAAGAATCTGTTTCTTACCTTTTCCAGCTTCTGGAGGCTATACCCCTGTTCCTTGGCTCGTGGCCCCCTTCCATCTTCAAAGCCAGGAATGGCTGGGCCAGTCTTTCTTACAGTGTGTCGCTTGGACCCTCTCTTCGGCCTCCCTGTTCCACATGTGGGGCCCTTGTGAATATATTGGACCCGCCAGGATCATCCAGGATAATCTCCCCCCTTCAAGGTCAGCTGATTGGAATTCTTGATTTCATGTACAATCTTAATCCCCCCCTTTCCCTGTAATAGATATATCCTTGGGTTCCAGGGATCAGAGGGGTATATTCTGCTCACCACAAAGTTCCCTGTTTACACAAAGCTGGGGACAAATCTTTAGAAGTGTCTTAAAATATGACATTACAACTTCCCCAGATCTTCTCTCAATCGCCTCTTTAAAGGCTGGGATGTCAACTCCCTGAGTCATGCTTTTGTGCACGTATGTTTTAAGAATAGAATTACTAGGGACTTCCCTGGTGGCGCAGTGGTTGAGGGTCCGCCTGCCGGTGCAGGAGACACGGGTTCATGCCCCGGTCCGGGAAGATCCCACATGCTGCGGAGCAGCTGGGCCCGTGAGCCATGGCCGCTGAGCCTGCGCGTCCGGAGCCTGTGTTCTGCAACGGGAGAGGCCACATCAGTGAGAAGTAAAAAAAAAAGAATAGAATTACTACTACACCCCTCTGCCCTCTTTCGCTCTTTTGTGTCTTCCCTGGTTTTTCTGTTTCTGGCCTTCCTACACGTGTGTTTGCTGTGCCTACATCTTATTCTAACATCAGTCTCCTGTGCTCTCTAGGTAGAGGGGATTAGCAAGTGACCATGACTGAGAGAATGGCATTTGCAGCATCTTCATTTAAAAGGCAAATCCTACTCTGCATGGGGATCTACCATTCAGTTACAAGTAGTAGGAGTCTCCAGTACCAGAATTAATGCACTGATGTATTTAAACCCCTTATGTCTCATGACACTTAGCTTGCAAAGTCTTATATGACTAAGAAGCTGCAGCTAGGTGATACTACCTGTGACTCTTTATCATCCACTTACTCGCTGACAATGACTAAACTGCATTTCCTCTGGGCTGATTACCTACTTTATACTCTAATCAAAAGGGGGTGGAGGCAGAGGGACGGGATTATGGCAGCATCACATCCGTCATATCAGAGGGCATGATGGACCTCGCATAACCCGGTGATTTGGGGAACATGACTCATGCAGCCTTGCTGTCTAAGGCAAGCTGGGTTGCACTCTAGGCAGCAGCCGAGGTTCTTACCTATCAGGACCACCTCCAAGTTGCCAGGCACCTTGTGGCCAGTAAGATCAGGAGTGATGACTCGGTACTTGACAGATCAACTCTGTTTAGGAGAAATAACCATACCATGGATAACTTTAGTCTTCTCATTCGAAGGAGGATGGCTGAATCCTGAATAAAATGCCTCTTTGAGGTCCCCATCATTCACTCCTGCTTATAAATGCTACAGGACAAAAGGATTCATTCATGGCATTGAAGATTCAAGGTCTTTTTTTTCTAACCCTGGGAGTTGGCTCTGTTCTTGCAAAAGGGATTAAATATGCCTTTAATAATAGAGTTTGGAATATTTATCACCATGGCACTGCCTAAAAGTGAAACATCCTCCTGGCACTTAGAACAGGGGAGAGAAAAATGCTCATTTATGAATATGCATGCTCAGAAGTTATGCCCATGTAAGAATAATCATTGATGATAGCAATTAGAATTTTCTCCGATAAGTTCTCTCTTGCCCTTCATTCAGCTGATTTAATGCAACAGTTACTAAGAGAACGTGATTGTTGAGTCACTACTCCCTGACTGTATCTCACCAGAAAATATAGGATCGGATTATAGCACTTCTGTGTTGAACGCCAAAGCGTGTTCAACGCCCAAACTCACGGATTTGACCGCAATCTACCTTTCCAGCTGGCTTTCCTTCTGCTCCATTACCAGACTCCTGGTTCTGGCCAGTTGCCTCATCTACCCCCAACACCTCTTGGGTTTTCAGAACTCATTGGTTTGCCTCTTACCATGGCTTCTCTCTAAAATGCCTTCCCCATTATGTTTTGCCGCTTCAGAACACATAGCCTTCAAGGGTCAGCACAAATTCCACCTCTCCCACGAAGCCATTCCTTACCCGCATCATCTATCTCATGATGAGCTTTTAATCGGCACAGTTCACAGCACAGAATTCAGCCTCTCTTATCCCAAATACCTACATCCAGCCTTTAAACTCTTCTGTACTATTAGTTGTTACCAAGCACCGCAAACTGTTGGTCCACAGCATTGGTCTCTCCCAGTGACGCTTTGAGGCATTCCATACAGTAGTTCAGAATTAGAATATCTTAAAAATCTGGGCATCTGGACCCTTGAAGCATTGCAACAGCTGGCAACATTGGGTCTATATTTAAAGTGGCAACAGTTAATCAGAACAGAGTGGCAACCATCCTCCGTAACTAGGAATGCATTATTCAGTTTGCTAAAGATCACACACCATTCCCTTTTGGCTTTATGTAGCCAGCTTCACTCATTTATGTTCTTGCATTGTTATCTCTCCCAGCACTCTGCAATAACACAAACTGGCCTTTACCTTTCTTTTTGTTTTTCTTTTATTTATTACTCTGCTTCCGTAGTATTTGCTCTCCACATAGAAGCTGGAATCATCGTTTAAGAAGGGTGGGGAGAGACAAAGTACATAAGAGGTTGTCATCGCTCTGTTGGTTAAGCTCTCCCCAACCCCAGTGATTTTCTATTGAATTGAGAGAAATTGCATATTCCTGTGACAGCCCCCCTCACTGGAGACCCCTACTCCCAGTTACTCATTATGCTTCAATGATATTGTCTTTCTTTCTCTTCCTTGAACATGCCAAACTGTTCCCTCCTTACATATTTTCTTTTCTTCCAAATCATTTTTTTTTCAGTTTTACTGAGATATAATTGACATACAGCACTGTGTAAGTTTAAGGTGTAGAGCAGAATGACTTGACTTATATATATTGCAAAAATGATCACCACAAGAAATTTAGCTAACATCTATCATCTTGTACAGATACACACAAAAATATTTTTTTCCTTGTGAGAAAAAATTTTAGGATTTACTCTTTCAGCAGCTTTCATCTATACAGTAGAACAGTGTTAAGTATAGTTATCATGTTGTCCATTACATCCCCGGTACTTATTTATCTCGTACCTTTTGCCCACCTTCATCTAATTCTTCCACCCATCCCCCCACACACCCCACCTTTGCTTTCTACTCTGGTATCCACAAATCTGATATGTTTTTCAATGAATTGTTTATTTTTAGTTCGCACATATAAGTGATATAATATTTGTCTTTCTCTGACTTATTTCACTTAGCGTAACGCCCTCAAGGTACATCCATGTTGTCACAAACGGGACTGAATTGTATTCTGGTGTGTGTGTGTGTGTGTGTGTGTGTGTACACACACTCATCTTGTTTCCATGTCTTGGCAATTGTAAAAAAACTGCAGTGAATATGGGCGTGCATATATCTTTTCCAATTAGTGTTTTCAATTTTCTTCGGATAAATACCCAAAAGTAGAATTGCTGGATCACAAGGTAGTTCTATTTTTTTTTCCACATCTTTACTGGACTATAAATGCTTTACAGTGTTCTGTTAGTTTCTGCTGTACAACAAAGTGAATCAGGTATATGTATACATATGTCCCCATATCTCCTCCCTCTTGAGCCTCCCTCCCACCCTCCCTATCCCATCCCTCTAAGTCGTCACAAAGCACCAACCTGATCTCCCTGTGCTATGCAACAGCTTCCCACTAGCCGTCCATGTTACATTTAGTAGTGTATATACGTCAGTGCTACTCTCTCACTTCATCCCAGCCAGCTTTCCCTTCCCCACCGTGCTCTCAAGTCCGTTCTCTATGTCTGCATCTTTATTCCTGCCGTGCCACTAGGTTCATCAGTGCCGCTTTTTAAAATTCCATATATATGCATTAGCGTATAGTATTTGTTTTCTCTTTCTGACTTACTTCACTCTGTAGGACAGATTCTTGGTCCATTCACCTCACTACAAATAACTCAATTTCATTCCTTTTGACTGAGTAATATTTCATTGTATATATGTGCCACATCTTCTTTATGCATTCATCTGTCGATGGACACTTAGGTTGCTTCCATGTCCTGGCTATTGTAAATAGTGCTGCAATGAACATTATAGTACATGTATCTTTTTGAACTATCATTTTCTCAGGGTATATGCCCAGTAGTGAAATTGCTGGGTCATATGGTAGTTCGATTTTTAGTTTTTTAAGGAACCTCCATACTGTTCTCCATAGTGGCTGTATCAATTTACATTCCCTCCAGCACTGCAGGAGGGTTCCCTTTTCTCCACACCCTCTCCAGCATTTCTTGTTTGTAGATTTTTTGATGATGGCCATTCTGACCAGTGTGAGGTGATATCTCATTGTGGTTTTGATTTGCATTTCTCTAATGATTAGTGATGTGGAGCATCTTTTCATGCATTTGTTGGCTATCTGTATGTCTTCTTTGTAGAAATGTCTATTTAGGTCTTCCGCCCATTTTTGGATTCAGTTGTTTGTTTTTGTGATATTGAGCTGCATGAGCTGCTTGTATATTTCGGCGATTAATCCGTTGTCAGTTGGGTCATTTACAAATATTTTCTCCCATTCTGAGGGTTGTCTTTTGGTCTTGTTTATGGTTTCCTTTGCTGTGCAAAAGCTTTGAAGTTTCATTAGGTCCCATTTGTTTATTTTTGTTTCTATTTCCATGTCACTAGGAGGTGGGTCAAAAAGGATCTTGCAGTGATTTATGTCATGGAGTGTACTGCCTATGTTTTCCTCTAAGAGTTTGATAGTTTCTGGCCTTACATTTAGGTCTTTAATCCAGTTTCAGTTTATTTTTGTGCATGGTATTAGAGTGTGTTCTAATTTCATTCTTTCACATGTGACTGTCCAGTTTTCCCAGCACCACTTACTGAAGAAACTGTCTTTTCTCCATTGTATATTCTTGCCTCCTTTATCAAAGATAAGGTGACCATATGTGCATGGGTTTATCTCTGGGCTTTCTATCCTGTTCCATTGACCTATATTTCTGTTTTTGTGCCAGTACCATACTGTCTTGATTACTGCAACTTTGTAGTATAGTCTGATCAGAGAGCCTGATACCTCCAGCTCCTTTTTTCTTTCTCAAGATTGCTTTGGCTAGTCGGGTTCCTTTGTGCTTCCATACAAGTTGTAAAATTTCTTTTTCTAGTTCTGTGAAAAATGCCATTGGTAATTTGATAGGGATTGCATTGAACCTGTAGATTGCTTTAAGTAATATAGTCATTTTCACAATATTGATTCTTCCAATCCTTCCAATCCAGGATTGCCTTGAACCTGTAGATTGCTTTAGGTAATATAGTCATTTCCACAATATTGATTCTTCCAATCCAGGAGCATGGTATATCTCTCCATCTGTTTATGTCATCTTTGATTTCTTTCATCAGTGTTTTATAGTTTTCCGAGTACAGGTTTTTTGCCTCCTTAGGTAGGTTTATTCCTAGGTATTTTATTCTTTATGTTGTGATGGTAAATGGGATTCTTTCCTTAATTTCTCTTTGATCTTTTGTTGTTAGTGTGTAGGCATGCAAGATATTTCTATGCATTAATTTTGTATCCTGCAACCTTACCAAATTCATTAAATAATTCTAGTAGCTTTCTGGTGGCATCTTTAGGATTTTCTATGTATAATATGCCATTGACAAACAGTGACAGTTTTACTTCTTCTTTTCTAATTTGTATTCTTTTATTTATTTTTCTTCTCTGATTGCTATGGCTAGGACTTCCAAAACTGTGTTGAATAATAGTGGTGAGAGTGGACATCCTCGTTTTGTTCCTGATCTTAGAGGAAGTGCTTTCAGTTTTTCACCATTGAGAATGATGTTAGCTGTGGGTTTGTCACATATGGCCTTTATTATGTTGAGGTAGGTTTCCTCTATGCCCACTTTCTAGAGAGTTTTTATCATAAATGGGTGTTGAATTTTGTCAAAAGCTTTTTCTGCATCTATTGAGATGATCATATGGTTTTTCTTCTTCAATTTGTTAATATGGTGTATCACGTGGATTGATTTGCATATACTGAAGAATCCTTGCATCCCTGGGATAAATCCCACTTGATCATGGTGTATGATCCTTTTAATGTGTTGTTGGATTCCATCTGCTATTATTTGTTTCCTAGTTGAGGATTTTTGCATCTATATTCATCAGAGATATTGGTCTGTAATTTTCTTTCTTTGTGATATTTTCTTCTGGTTTTGGTATCAGTGTGATGGTGGCCTCATAGAATGAGTTTGGGAGTGTTCCTCCCTCTGCTGTATTTTGGAAGAGTTTGGGAAGGATATGTGTTAGCTCTTCTCTAAATGTTTGTTAGAATTCGCCTGTGAAGCTATCTGGTCCTGGACTTTCGTTTGCTGGAAGATTTTTTAATCACAGTTTCAATTTCATTACTTGTGATTGGTCTGTTTATATTTTCTAATTCTTCCTGGTGCAATCTTGGAAGGTTGTACTATTCCAAGAATTTGTCCATTTCTTCCAGGTTGTCCATTTTATTGGCATATAGTTGCTTGTAGTAGTCTATTATGATCTTTTGTATTTCTGCAATGTTAGTTGTCATCTCTCCTTTTTCATTTCTAATTTTATTGATTTGAGCCCTCTCCCTTTTTATCTTGATGAGTCTGGCTATAGGTTTGTCAATTTTGTTTATCTTCTCAAAGAACCAGCTTTTAGTTTTATTGATCTTTGCTGTTGTTTTCTTTGTTTATTTCATTTATTTCTGCTCTGAACTTTATGATTTCTTTCCTTCTGCTAATTTGGGTTTTGTTTGTTCTCCTTTCTCTAGTTCCTTTAGGTGTAAGGTTAGATTGTTTGAGATTTTTCTTGTTTCTTGAGGTAGGCCTGTATAGCTCTAAACTTCCCTCTTAGAACTGCTTTTGCTGTGTCCCATAGGTTTTGGATCATCGTGTTTTCCTTGTCATTTGTTTCTAGGTATTTTTTGATTTCCTCTTTTGTTTCTTCAGTGATCTCTTGGTTATTTAGCAGTGCACTGTTTAGCCTCCATGCATTTGTGTTTTTTACTGTTTTTTTCCTGTAATTGATTTCCAGTCTCACAGTGTTGTGGTCAGAAAAGATGCTTGATATGATTTCAATTTTCTTAAATTTTCCGGGGTTTGATTTGTGACCCAAAATGTGATCTATTTTGGAGAATGTTCTGTGTGCACTTGAGAAGAAAGTGTATTCTTCTGCTTTCAGGTGGAATGTCCTAAAAATAGCAGTTAAGTCTGCCTGGTCTATTGTGTCATTTAAAAGCTTGTGTTTTCCTTATTTATTTTCTGTCTGGATGATCTGTCTATTGGTGTGAGTGGGGTGTTAAAGTCCCCCACTATTACTGTGTTACTGTCAATTTCTCCTTTTATGCCTGTTAGCATTTGCCTTAGGTATTGAGATGCTTCTATGTTGGGTACATAAATATTTATAATTGTTATATTTTCTTCTTGCATTGATCCCTTGATCATTATGTAGTATCCTTCCTTATCTCCTGTAACAGTATTTTAAAGTCTATTTTATCTGGTATGAGTATTGCTACTCCAGCTTTCTTGTGATTTCCATTTGCATGGAATATCTTTTTCCATCCCCTCACTTTCAGTCTGTATGTAGGTCTGTATGTAGTCCCTAGGTCTGAAGTGGGTTTCTTGTAGAAAGCATATATAAGGGTCTTGTTTTTGTATCCACTCAACCAGTCTGTGTCTTTTGGTTTGAGCATTTAATCCATTTACATTCAAGGTGATTATTGATATGTATGTTCCTATTACCATTTTCTTAATTGATTTGGGTTTGTTTTTGTGGGTCTTTTTCTTCTCTTGTGTTTCCTGCTTAGAGAAGTTCCTTTAGCATTTGTTGTAAAGCTGGTTTGGTGGTGCTGAATTCTTATAGCTTTTGCTTGTATGTAAAGCTTTTGATTTCTCCATCAAATCTGAATGAGATCCTTGCTGTGTAGAGTAATCTTGTTGTAGATTTTTCCTTTATATCACTTTAAATATGTCCTGCCACTCCCTTCTTACTTGCAGAGTTTCTCCTGAAAGATCAGCTGTTAACCTTATGGGGATTCCCTTCTGTGTTATTTGTTGCTTTTCCCTTGCTGCTTTTAATAGTTTTTCTTTGTATTTAATTTTTGGTAGTTTCATTAATATGTGTCTCGGCGTGTTTCTTTTTGGTTTATCATGTAATGAGGCTCTCTGCACTTCCTGGTCTTGACTATTTCCTTTCCCATGTTAGGGAAGTTTTTGACTATAATCTCTTCAAATATTTTCTCAGATGCTTTCTTTTTCTTTTTCTCCCCTATAATTTGAATGTTTGTGCATTTAAAGTTGTCCCATTAGTCTGTGAGACTGTCCTCAATTCTTTTCATTCTTTTTTCTTTATTCTGCTCCCTGACAGTTATTTCCGCCATTTTATCTTCTAGTTCACTTATCCATTTTTCTGCCTCAGTTATTCTGCTCTTGATTCTTTTCTAGAGTATTTTTAATTTCAGTTATTGTGTTGTTCATTACTGTATGCCTGCCCTTTAGGTCTTCTAGATCCTTGTTAAATGTTTCTTCTATTTTCTCCATTCTGTTTCTGAGATTTTGGATCATCTTTACTATCATTAATATGAATTCTTTTTCAGGTATGTTGCCTATTTCATCTTCATTAATTTTGTCTTGCAGGTTTTTACCTTGCTCCTTTGTCTGTAACATATTTTTTTGTCATTTCATGTTTTGTTTTTTATTTTGATGGGTGGGGCTGTATTCCTGTCTTACTTGTTGTTTGGCCTGAGGTGTCCCACACTGGAATTTGCAGGCAGTTGGATAGAGCCACGTCTTGGTGCTGAGATAAGGACCTTCCAATTAATATTCCCTGGGTTCTGAGGTTCTCTGTTAGTGCAATGGTTTGGACTTTTGTAGCTCCCACCACAGAAGCTCGAGCCCGATCTTCAGCCTGGGAACCAAGATCCTGCAAGCCATGTGGCACAGCAATAAAAAAAAAAAGAAAAAAGAAAAAAAGCAGTACAATAACAAAGAATAAAAAACAAAATAACATTAGATAAAAAATATTAGGAAAAATAAAAATATAATAGAAACAACTGCAACAAGGTAAAATAAAACCACAGAATAAAGAAAAAAATGGGGGGGTGGGGTGGGGAACAAGCCAAAAGGAGAGAACAATAACAAAGTATAAAGAGTAAACTAAAATCAGAAAAATGGAAGATTTATTAGAAAAAATAAAAATATAAATCAACAACAGTGAATCAAAAAGGTAAAACAGAACCCCAATTTAAAAGAGGAAAAAAGAAAAGGAAAAAAAAAAGCCTTGGCCATGGGGGTGGATTTTGGCTGGGGGTGGAACTTAAGCAGGGGCGGGGTTTAGGGCGGGATGGGACCTAGGCAGGTGGTGGGGTGACGTTCAAGCTTGGGGCGGGCCTCTGCTTAGGACCTGTGCAGAAGGGGAGAGGCAGCATGTCCAAATGAGGGCCTCGAGTGTGGAGTTTGGGAGTTTGGAGGTAGGGCCATGGGTGAGGGTGTGTGGGTGGTGTTTAGGCCCTGGGTGGTTGGATGGGGTCTTAGAGGGGGTCTCCGAGTGTAGAGGTGGGGCCCTGGGTGGGGGTGTAGGGGTGGGGCTTGGGCTCCGCCCGGGAGGAGGGAGGCTCCCAGGGCAGATGATCAGGCCTGGGAGCCCAACAGGCTCCCTGGTGCCTAAGTGGGCAGGGAAAGCGCTGGCCGTGTTCCCTTCCTTTCCTGCATACCCCTGCTCCCTCCTCCCCCATCTCCCCCAAGGTGGGTCCCTCTGGGTGTAGGAACTCCTCCCTTCCCCCAGCCACCTCTCAGGGGTGCAGGTCCCATAGGTCTAGCCTTTACTTTTGCTCCCCCTTCCCTCCCTCCCACTCCCTCAGGACGCTTGCAGCTAGAGTGGGCCTCTGTGGGCAGAGCAGGCCTGGGATCTCAGCAGGTTCCTGGGGCCCAAGTGGGCAGGGGAAAACTGGATCTCTGTTGATCTTTTGCCCTCCCAGGGGTCCCCCAATTTCCCCCTTCAGGTGTGGGAGCCCTTCCTCTCACCCAGCCGCCCCTCAGGGGTGCCAGTCCAGTCCCGCCTCCACCTCTCCTACCCCCTCACTCGCCCCCACACCCCACGTCCTACCCAATCTCTGGCGGTTCCTCCTGTCCCCATAGGTATCTGTGGTCCCCCACCGGTGCCTCGTAGGTGCCCTAGTTGTGCAGAGATGCAAATTCCGCATCCTCCTAGTCTGCCATCTTGACTCCAACCCCAAGGTCGTTCTATTTTTAATTTTTTTAGGAACCTCCATACTGCTTTGCATAGTGGTTGCACCAGTTTACATTCCCACCAACAGTGCTCAGGGGTTTCCTTTTCTCCACAACATCACCAACACTTGTTATCTCTTATCTTTTTAATGATACCCAGTCTAACAGGTATTGAGGTAATACTTCATTTTGGTTTTCATTTGCCTTTCCCTAATGATTAGTGATTTGAGGCTTTTCTTCCAAATATCTGGTTGGCTGGTTCCTTCTCATCATTTAGGTCTTAGGACTTATTTGGCTACCCCACATAAAGTCACTCTTGTTCCTCCCAAATCATATTTGCCTGATGATCCTATCTTATTTTCTTCTACTGCTTATCTGACATGATCCTATTTAAGTATTTCCTATTTCCTTCCATTACCATGTAAGCTCCTAGAGGGCAGAGATCCTGTCTTTTTCATTTTGGTTCTCCAAGTGCCTAGCACAGATCAGAGCAAACCTGGGTGGACAGCAATGAAAAAGCCAGCTTACTAAGTCTTTCTGTCTGCCTTACTTCTAGCTTATGATGTTGTATAATAACTATTTCTGCTTTTTCTGAGCAATGGGTTTATAAGCCTCTTGTAAGTGGACACCTGTCTTTGCTGATATTTTTGAAAATACTAAAAGTAAGAAGTAGTTAGCTCTTCTATACATGTGTAGTGTATATTTGACAATATGTTTATAGATTGATTCAAGAGTGGATTATAAAAGACCAGGATAGGGAAATATATTAATTAGTTTCAAAACTTTCAGATAATAACAACCTTGGCTTAAAAATAGTAAATTTGGACTTCCACTTCTGGCCAAGATGGAGTAACAGGTACCAGATTTAGGCTCTTATCTGAAACAACTGTTATGAAAAAGAAAATATATAAAATAATGCTTTTGGGGCTTCCCTGGTGGCACAGTGGTTGAGAGTCCGCCTGCCGATGCAGGGGACACGGGTTCATGCCCCGGTCCAGGAAGATCCCACATGCTGCAGAGCGGCTGGGCCCGTGAGCCATGGCCACTGAGCCTGCGCCTCCGGAGCCTGTGCTCCGCAACGGGAGAGGCCCACGTACCACAAAAAATAAATAAATAAATAATAATAATAATCATAACGCTTTTTTAAGACACTGAAAATCAGGCAACTAAGAACAGACCTTCCTGAGGGATGGGAAACAAACAAGGTGTGATCCCTGTGGTCGTGTCAGCTAACTGCACAAATAAATGCATAAAAAGATGCTCGGCACGGTTAGTCATTAGGGAAATGCAAATTAAAACCAGCATGAATTACTGCTACACACCTATGAGAATCTTTAAAATGAAAAAGACGGACCACATCAAGTGTTTGCAGTAACACAGAGGAACAGGAACTGCTAGATGAGATATATAATAACTGGGCAGTTTCTTAAAAAGGCATTCAAAATAAATTGAAGTTCTTGCACACTGCTTGTGGGAATATAAAATGGTGCAGCATCTGTGGAAAACAATATGGCAGTTCCTCAAAAAAATTGAACAAAAAATTGAACAACCCTATGATCTATAAATTCCACTTCTGCAATTGAAGGCTGGGACTCAAACAGATGTTTTATACCAACACTGTTAGTACTGTTCACAAAAGCCAATGATGGAAACAACGAAAATATCTATTGAAGTATGAATAGGTAAATAAAATGTGGTGTATGAAATCCTTACTCCTGCTACAACATGAATGAACCTTGAAGCATTAGGTTAAGTGAAATAAGCCAGACATAAAATAACCAATATTGCATGATTCCAGTTATATGAGGTACCGAGAAATTTACAGGGAAAGTAGGATGGTGATTGCCATGGGTGGGGGGGAGGGGAGAATGGGGAGCCATTTTTAATGGGTACAGAGTTTTGGTTTGAAAAGTTAAAAAAGTTCTGGAGATAGATGGTCGTGATGGTTGCACAACAAAGTGAACGTCCTTAATGCCACTGAACTGTACACTTAAAATAATTAAAATGGTACATTTTATGTTACATATATTTTATTGCAGTAAAAAATTAGGCATTCACAATATGACCCAGCCATTCCACTCCTAGGTTTATACACAAGAGAAAAGAAAGCATACATCTCTACAAAGACTAGTACATAAATGTTCATAGAAGTTTTATTTCTAATAGCCAAATACTGGGGACAATCCAAATATACATCAATAGGTAAATGGATAAAATAATTGTGATATCTACACAGCAAAATAATGCCCAGCAATTAAAAATGAATGAACTCTCAAGCAGGCACCAACACTGATGAATATTAAAATAATTATGTTCAGTGAGAGAAGTGAAGAATACAGTCTGTGATGTCATTTATATAAAGTAGAAAATGCAGTTGAACCTCTAGTGACAGAAGGCAGATCAGTGATGGCCTGTGGCTTTGTGAGTGGTGGAGGGGGGGGCCAGGGAGTGGTAGCAAAACAGGCTGGGGTGGAGAGGTTCCAGAGAGCCAGGAGGAAACTTGTAGAGGTGATGGATATTGTCCTTTTGTATCTGCCTTATTTCACTCAACATAATGCTTCAAAGTTCGTCCACGCTGTAGCGAGTGTAAGAATTTCATACACCTCATCACATTTATCTACTCACGCATCATAGGACATTTGGGCTGTTTCCACTTCAGGCTATTGTGAATAGCACTCATTGTGAAGGTTCATTATCTTGATCATGGTGATTTTATAATAGTCATATACTATGTCATATATTATCAAATTGAACACTTTAAATATGTGTTGTATTTCTATTATACCTAATAAAGGGTGTTAAAAATAGTAAGTCTGACATAATAGTCATCCTGTTGGATACATCTGTTGGATATTTCGGAAGGGTGGCCTTCTGATCCACAAGCCATGGTTATCTGTGAAGGGCACAGCCAAGACCTGGCTCATAGTCACAGTAATTTGATCAAACCGATCCTGGAAATCACTGACTTTAAGGGATGGAATGTATTCGGTATCCATGCATCTCAATGAAAATTAATGATAGTGATTTGGAATTTAATGAATTCCTTGCAGTCTTTCTGAGATTTAATAGAAAATGATATAGTATAATTTGAAATCAATTTGAATTATCCAAATTAATAATTAATATGCCTGTCATAAAATTGTCTAGCATCTATTACTTAGAAGTAAATGATTTAGAATGAGGTTTACCAAGTACTCTAGCTCTCTTGAAGTGTAATATTAAAGCATCTTCCTCTTGGCTATCTTTGGACAATTCTTGAACAGAAGAAATAGACTCTATGTTTTATAAACTTATTGAAAAAAATATACTTGTAGCAAGAGATATCTTATTTTGTATGACACTTATATAAGGCATATTCATGAACACTATCGCATTATTCCTTAGGTAGGAAATAATGAAATAAATACCACTCTTCTCATTTCACAGTCATAAAAATTTTAATATCTGCCAATCAAACTCAGGACAAAAATGCAGTTGGTTCATCCCACGCCTGTCTCCTCCTTGTTTTTACTGTGCTGTGCTTGCTTGCTTTCGCTTCCTTCAAAACACTAAGTTCCTTTCCTCACCTAAGACTCCTAGAAAGCTCTCCGCTTTGCTTAACTTGCACGTTACTTTCACGTCCTCAAAGTGACCTTCCTTGAATTCCATTGGAATCTGGACCCTCTTTAGAATGTTACTGCAGACACTTTTCCTTTATAGTCCTTGGTGTTGCTAATATCATGTGTTAATTATGTGTTGATACGTTAATACCAGCGTATAAATATACAACTTTATTTGTTTAATTTCTGTCTCCCCGGTAAGCCATATGTTCTGTTTCCATTGTTTTCACTAATTTATCCCTAGCGTCTAGTGCAAGGCCTAGCACAAATCTGCATCGAGGTAATATATATGGTAAACATGAATCAGTCAAACAGAGACGTAGAGAAATTAGTGACTTGGCCAAGGAGACTCAGCTGAGCATACTAACACAATCTTGTGACCTGTGCCCTCTCTGTTAACCCACCTACACTCTAACATTCATCAGGGGTCGAGGGAAATGGTACTCAATGCTTCTCTAAGAAGAGATGCAGATGAATATTGCATTTCAAGTGTCTGATCTCCTAAAATATGTAAAAGGCATTTCACACAGATGTCAGCCACTGTGGGGGTCAGTTTGGGAAGCCAGCTTGTGGAACAGCATGCTCTTATACTTCGACGATTTTGCTGTCTAAAACGCACTCCCTCTGAGGGAGAGGAATGTAGAATCCATACTTCATCCCCAAACACATGACTGATTACGTAGCTGTGGACAGATGTGGCTTTCAGCCTAAACTATGCTTATATGCCCTGGAGTTTATCCTGTGAGTTATTCGGTTAGATATGAGGAGCCCAAGTAAGCAATTCTATATTTCATGTCAACTTCGTTAGACTGTGTGAGGATTACAGGAGATAATATGCACAAAGCACTTAAGAGAGTAAAGCCTAGTAAGTAGTCAATAAATATTAATTATTATTATTATTACTCTTGCTCAGGAGAAAGTCAACCAGAAATGTACTTGGAGACAGACCCTCTCTCCTCCACAGCCAGCGTGTTTTGGGTCAAATTTCCTAGAGTGTTTTTTAAAGCAGGAGCAGACAGATGTGTGGGGTTTCAAATTGTTTGCTCTGAGACACTGTGGTATGCGTTGTGAGTAGGAAGTGACTGGTAAACCTATCGACACAATGATAATACAAAGATAATAAAAAGCTCCTCTCAGATCGTGGATTATGAGGGGTTGGAGGGAAACTCTTTGGGAATCGTCTAGTTCTAGTCCATTTTCTCATTTTGCAAATGAGGAAATTAGAAGCCAGGAAGTAACATGTTTCAAATTTTAAAAAAGTGAGTCAAAGGCAATACTGGGATTAGAATTTAGACTCTGTTTTCTCACTGCAGGGGTCTTTCCAATGCCCTTTAATGTATCCACTTACACAGCAGATTACTTTTCAAGGGGTGACATAGCAAATTACCACAAACTGGGTGGAAGTTTATCCTGTCACAGTTTCAGAGCCTAGAAGCCTGAAACCAAGGTGTCAGCAGGGCTGGCTCCTTCTGGAGTGCGCTGGGGAGGGTCTGTCCCAGGCCTCTCTCCTAGCTTCTGGCGGTTGCTGACGGTCCTTGGCATCCTTGCTTGTTAACACGTCCCTCTAGTCTCTGCCTCTGTCTCCGCGTGGGCTTCTCCTCTCTATGCGTCTGTGTCCGTGGGACTCTCCTCTTATAGGGACACCAGTCATTGGATTTAGGGCCCACTCTTATCCAGGAAAACCTCATTGTAACTAATTTTATCTGCAAAGACCCTAACTCCAAATAAGATCACATTCTGAAGTTTCAGAAATGAAACTTGGATATGAATTTGGGGATATACTCTTCAACTCACAAAAAAACAGAAACTTAGCATGAACTGTGAAAGAAAATGAGTTTAAAATCAAGTTTTCACTGTTTTGTACTGTTACTTAGGGATAAACATCAAAAGCAACACCGTTTATGAAAACACCTTGAACATATAACCGTAAAACTATAGTTCCTCTCATGCTAAACACATATATTCCCAGGCGTATTCTTGAAATGTGCTTTGTTCACAGCCCCGCCGTATATAAAATGTTCTGTGAAAGGCGTCTCCCCTTAAGGCTGCAGGTGGCCTATCTTCAGTCACCCTTATCTTTTTCTGCTTCCTCAAGCCTCTTGATTTACTTTTTCTGTGACTAAGAAACAATAAGCAAAAATTTGCTGAGGATGTCCCAGGTTTAGATTGATAGTCTTGCATCCTTGGGAGACGTCCATCACAGGCAATCTGGGAGAGTTGGCCACCCTAGCAGGGGCTCTTGAGGGAAAGTGACTCCAGGGGGTTAAAGTGATGAAGAGTTGGAAGCCAGTTGCCAATTTATTATATTTCTCTAAGTGCATTCTTCAGGGAATTGCCTTAGTTTATAGGTACAATAGAACAATGATCAAAATATTCAAATATGGTTACTGGCTACAGTGCCCAGACACTATTTATAAGGCATGTTTGACTCTTTCCTTTAACAGTCATCTTCAGTCTGATTATACACACCTGTTCCCCCTAAGCTGAAGAGCCCTACAACAAGATACAGGAACCTGCCCAGGGCAGGCAAAGGGAAAGGTGTTCCTCTAGGTGAGATTTTACCATGTTCCTTGATCTCATTCCATCATTGCTCATTTGTTCCTAAATTGGACTCATTACCCAAATCACTTGGGGAACATCTTGGGGAAAAAAAAGAATTTTTGACCCCATCTCCAGAAGTTTAATAAGTCTTTGGTGGGGATTAGAGATCTGTGTGTGTCAGAAGCTACCTCAGGTGCTTGTGATAATCAAGGAAGTTTGAGAAAAACAAAGCACTGAAATATTTGGCCTACACGTGAATTGTCCAAAAAGAGCCAACCCCAAAGCATTGACTGGACAAATGACTCTCACAAATAGAGGCATCTGGACTTGATTTTAGCTACTCTAGACTAAAGCATAAAAATAGTAATAAAACTTGAGTATTATGACTTCCTTCCAGACTTGAGTAGCCATGTAATTTGAGGAGCAAAAAGCCATTGCAAGTGATACTCTCTTCTCAGATTTGGCAGTTTTAAACGCAGGAACCAGGCACATATGTCTGTGGTGAAGGGCAATAAGAAGTCCAATGATCTGTGTACAGTAACCAGGACCCAGTGCAAATATAGTGTGACTGGCCAAGTCCATTTCAGCTGGACAGTTGACATCTGTGTTGATTCCCTCCCCTCCCCTAGCTCAAGAGGGAAGGGCTTGTGATGATGGCTGGGGGACAGTGTAGCAGTATGGAGGGAGACCTCTCAGATGTTCAGAAAGGATAAGACATCCAGAGAAAGGAGAAGGAGCCAGAGGATGCAGGTCTGGGTGAGTTAGGATTGTACAGAGAACATGGCTTCCTGGAGGGCTGATGTTGGCTTGTTTTGTGGGGAGGCCCCTGGGCATGCAGTTGGAAGAGCAGGTGGAGGGGGTGATTCTTAGCACTGGCCACCTGTCTGGGACTGAGCAGCTGCACTCTCTCGCGGACTGTGGGTTTACCCTGTGGCAGAAGGGGTAGGGTTACTTGTCAATAAAAGATTCCTCTTTGACATCAGAGATGCACAGTTCCTGAAACGCCAGAGCTCTGGACCACTGAAATAGCTACAGAAAAAAAGGGAAGCAGAAGCATCTAGTTAGGGTTTCTTGCTACTCAGTTAGGGAAGAGGACATTTCAGGTACTCTATCCAGTGACTTAGAATCGCACTGGAATGAAATGTCACCTTAAGAGGAGGGCAAGCATGAAAGGCAGTGAGGAAAATAAAGAATAGAAAATGCTGCTTCAAGGCTTGTTCAGAGAGTTGCATAAGGAAAGTGCTGTCTGCAGGAAACAGCCCCAATGACATATTTCCTTTTAGACATAATTTAAAAGGAGGTATCATGTCTTAACAATGATCTGCCTTCCCACGAGCCTATAGACATGTGAAAGCGAGGAAATGTCGAGGGTGGAGGGACTTTCAGAGACCATTCCCAGAACCACCTTCTCAAGTACCTTGTCTTGAAATATTCATGAGTTCTTTAACACATACGTGGCTTAAGCTTGCATGGGTCTTTTCCGATTGCTAGCGTTTCATTGAGCATATGCTATGTGCTGGGCTCTGTTGCTAAATGACTCTGTGGGAGTGGAAAAATAATTTTCCCTCTAACCTTCTGAGTTCTTAACTGAGATCTCTGTAATAAAAGATCAACAAGAATAAAATGCAAATATTTGTTAACGTGTACTTGATGTATACGTGGGAGATACCTAGGAAAAGTGACTAACTCTCAAAGACATGGCTTTAGAATTCAGGATTAAATATCTTCTTAATAGGAAAAAGGGAGGTGGAGATTGTAGGCCTCTTAGGGAAGAGTAAACAGTTTTTAGGAAAGAGGAATGGACCTTTAGAAGAAGAGGTGGGAAATTTGATAGTCCGTCTGGGTATGGGGTCCACTTCTAGTCTCTTCTGGGATAAGAGAGGGGATTTGTGGCAATCCAGTTCCTTGTGGAGGATTTATCTTTAGGTAGATAAGAGGAGTTCAGAGAAATCCTTTCCCTGAATTTGCTGTTTTCCAAGCACCTACAGCTCAAAATAATCAATATACCAAAGTGGCATATTTTAGGGGGGTATGTCCTCGATTCCTACAATCCCGTATTGGTGTGGCATGTTCTGCTCCCTTTAACTTGCATCGAGTTGTTTATTCTTGACAACAAATGATAGTGTTTTTATTACTCCCATTTTACAGATGAGAACACTAAGAGTGACAAAGATGAATTAACTTGTCTGAGGTCAGGGAGCCAGAGAAGGACATAAATCTAGGTTGACCAAACTCCAAACCAATTGTTGTACAGCCCATATATAGAGGTTATTGTATTATGGTTTGTGGATTGTATAATAAATATCCCTGAAAAGGGGAGATAAAGAACAGGCTAATAACTGAGTTGTAGCCATTGGTTTAGAGTAGAATTGAGAAGAAAAGGAAAGAGTAAGGACATTAAAGCATAAGGACATTCAAATGTAATTTCTTTGGCTAACTTTATTTATAGAAGTGAATTTACTTGCGTTGTGGGGTGAGAATGTGCCTCATATTGCTTGACCACTGTCTGAATGAAAATTTTGAAAATGGGAAGAGCTCCGGAGGTCATACTCTTCAGCACTGCCTCCAGATAACCATGCTTGGAGATGCTTATGTAATCTCTAACTTGTATATCTAATTCATTAAAAATATCCTCTGGGAAAGGGGGGCGGCAAAGTAGAATCCAGTTAGAGTTCAGTGAAGAGTTAATTGAATTGTAAAGCAGACATTTTATTTGGATGACTTTTTTGTTAAAATCTTATATGCTTTTATTTTACTGAATGACTGCAAAGGTTCCCATTTAATACAGAAATGACATCAAACTTCATTTTCTTTGTTATTGTCCATAATTTTGCAGTTTAAATCACTGCTTTTCTAAAGACTTAGAAACATCTTTATTGCTTTTTTTTTTTTTTTTAAAGCAGAGTGAATAGCAGTTACAAACTCAGTCACAAATTTTGCATAAGATTCAGACAAATCTTGAACTGCCCTGTGTTTCAAATCCCTCCACCTACAATGCTCTGGCCAAAAAGTTTCCAGAAGTATGTGAAATGAAGGGGGCGTGACCGAATGAGTGATCCATGTATGAGTGGTGTATCTTGAGTGTCAAGTTTCTCCATCTGTGAAATAGACTAACCACTAAGCCCCCTGAATTCCCTGAAATAGAGATGGCACAGAGCATGGGTAATCAGTAGACGGATGGCTTAAGGTGTTGGAATGTTTATTAATAGTTCTAATGATGCTTCAAATACCTAGGAATACCTTAGGCCTTGGGTGAATACCTAGAAATATTTAAATATCTGTATGAGTTTTTTCCAAACCAGATGAAAAAGCATCAATATTTTACATGGAGTTTACTAGCTCACTCAACTGATGGGCTGCAGGTGGGCTTTACGTGACCTCTGTCAAGAACAGAGTTATGCTTCTCAGGTTGGAAGACGCATACTCTATACATGACTATGTTATGAGGAATCAGGATACCAGACTGCGTGGGTTTGGGAACCTGGCTTTGTCACTTACTAGCAGTGACTCTTTGGTTAAATTACTTAACCTGCTCCCGTCTCAGTCTCCTTGTCTTGAAAACAAGAATAATGAAACTACACCCTGGTCTTGTTTTACATAAGTTCATGCCTGTGAAGTGTTCAGAATAGTGCCTGGCACACAGGAAGTGCTAGATCAGAATGAGCTCTTACTTTTCTCACCCTAATTGGAACTCGGGTGCCTTCCTACAGAGAGAGAAAATATTTTTCCACACCTTTTGAAGAACTGAGAAGAACTTTAAGAATACTGTGTCTGATTGAACAAAGGAACCAGAAAGCATGCAGTGTATTTGCTATTGTACTAAATGCCTATAGGAACAGGAAGAATTTATTTGGTACAAATATTTTAATTTCCTCAAGAAATAGAACCTGTTACTGTAGCGGCAGCCATGCATCTGACTACAGTGAGTTCATAAAATAAAAGAGAGAGTAGTCATAGATGCCACAAAGCGGAAATCATATTCTAAGCAGATTTCCAAGTCTCTAGTTATTAAATAATAAACTGAGACCTCATAAACATGGAAATATTTTCTACATGTTAAGTACTCAAGCTCTGTTATACTAATTTCACTAAAGTCTAATTGTTTTTCACATTAAAGAGATAGTCACTTTTTTTTCAGTCTGCTACTCTCTTCTGCTGATGAAATATGAGAAATAGTATAATTTCAGTCGGTGAGAAAAGTCTTTCAAACTAAGAAAAGTTTTCTCCTCACATCTGGAACCCTGTATGTTGACTAAAGATGAGTTGATGCCCTGCAACTTTTTTTGTAGCTCCATCCTCGGCTAGGGGCCAGGCTGTCTGATGCCAAGTACGCCTATGTAAACTTAAACACTGTTGCATACTATTTAGAAAAGATTTGCTCAACCAACTTCTACTCTGTAGCCAGCCAAGAAGGGAGCCTCCAAGGTATTCATTGGCACACAGCCTTACAGATCAGTCCTAAGAATGTGGATCCTCCCTCTACCCTCAACCTTACTATACTGCCAACTCTTGACCGATTTGCCCAGTTCTCCTTTCCCTTTCTTTTTCCCTGAGCTCAAAAAGATTTTATCAACAGATGAGAGAAAGCAAAAGCAAAGCTCATTGACTAGAAGCTACCCAAGAAAATCCTTAGCTTTGAGGGTCAGAGCTCATGGATAGGAAGGGAAGAGCTTCGTACAGTGAGGAGCTGGGAAACAACTCACCTGGTTATGAACCCTAGGCTCTCCTTCCCCAAAGGCTACATAGCTAGTATCTACATGATTAACTGCTGTTCATGCTGATGAGCTGGCTAACGTTTATTTATGCCTACAGCCTGACATGCAATGATGAATTTGTTAAAAGCATTCTTCTCTCATCAGTAAAAAAAAAAGACATTGATAACAGTTATTATTTTTATTTTACTGATGAAGAAGCTGTGGCTTACCAGTACTTGCTCAAGGAGGTTGGATGCAGATCACAAGGTGATTAATAAATACCCACACCCTGTTTTATTTTATACCAACACCCATGTTCTCAAGTGTTATGCCAGCGGTTCTCAAAGTAGCGTCCCCAGAAGGCAGCAACAGCATCGCCAGGGAATCAGAAATGCAAATTCCCAGGCTTCATCCCCGACCTACTAAATTAGAAACTCTGGAGGTGAATGCCCAGACATCTGTGGCTCAACAAGCTCTCCAGATGATTCTGGTGCATGCTAAAGTTTTAGGGCCACTGCTTTATGCTCCACTGCCTCATGTTAAAAAACAAACAAAAAACAACTCTTGGCTCAAGTATCAGAAGATGACAGCTGAGCTTGCTGGGTTTCTTATAATCTTATGATTATGGAATTTGCCCGGTTCCTTTGAAGAAAGAACAAGTTGTTAAGAAAGACTTGAGGTAAACCCAAGACTTCCAAATTTCCCGAATTCCTTTCACACAGTGGTGTGATACTTATGATCCTAACCATAAAGGAAGGCAAATGACATGGAGAAAATTGACTTAGTCTTAAATGAGAAAGTATTTTTTATGTTTTGTGACAGTTATTATATGGATCAAGAAATTCCATTTATGTCTTTATTTCTCTAATGAAGTGCACTGAAGTAAAAAGTAACCTTCATTACCCTGAGCATTTGTGACAACTTATTTCCTTTCAAGGGATTAGAGCAGTACATATGCTAATAAATCTATAGTGGCATCGTTTTACTTGCAAAGATGACAGTATAGCAAATTCATGTTACATGTATAATATTGGATGTACTGTGATAGGAGAAAGCAAAAAACACGTAACTTCCACCTAGGAAGTGTCAATCAATACAAAGTTGACGTTTAGTTCAGGAGAAATGTCGTTCTTACGTTATTCTGGCACAGTAACTAGGGAAAAACCCAAACAAAACTCTGAGAACTCCTAGAGAAACTATAGTCAGTTCCCCGACTATGGATTTGACCTGTTGTAGCTAATCTGTCTTTTGTAGTTAAGTGGCTCTTGTGAATATGAAGACTGGTATCTCCTGTATCATTCAATGTCTTGGAATGTTTATGAGTAGGGAAACATATCCATTTTCCCTTGTCCTATCCGCGGCATTTTAAAAATGATCGTGTTGGCGAGTTCAGGAATGCCAGTCTTATTTGTTATTGTTTCCCCGTACCAGGCACACAGTGATACCTTAATAAATATCTGTTGGGTAGACGGATGCTGCTGCCTCCATTAGTGAAGTTGTTCCCTAACCTGTTAGCCTTGTATTGTTTTCACTAGGCCAGTATATCCTTTCCATGGCCACCTTCCAATATTGAGAGTTTATAAAACATATTTTCTTGAAGTTTAAGTTTAGTGAATCGTCTCATTTTAGCATTGCAGGGAAGCTCAGAAGTGTTGTATTTCCAGCCTCTCTACGACATGACTGAATACCGGTGACTTTTTCAACACCTCTAACAAAACCCTCACTGTTCCATCGTGGGGTGTGTTTTCATGATTCTGCCTTCTTTCTGCCACCCTAAAATCTTAACCTTGTTGCCTGGTTCTGTTGTCTAGGGTACCGTGTATGACTCTGGTCCCTTGCTCCTTCACGGATTGTTCTGAGACTAGCAGCGCTGTTTGCACCAGGCACATGTTAGAGATGCAGAGTCTCAGGTACATTCCAAACCATTGACTCAGAAGTGTCATTTTTAAAAATCTTCAAATTCACGAATATTCTTTTCAGAGATCTCTAATCTACTTTTAGTTCTATCCAGTGTATTTTTCACCTTGGACGTTGTAGTTTTCATTTTCAGAAGTACTATTTTCATCATTTTTCTCCAGTCTTCCATGTCTCCACTTAGCATGCACATGCTTTCCTCTAGCTTCTTGAGCATATGGAATGCAGTTATAGTGATTGTTTTAATGACCTTGTTGGTTAATTCTATCATTTGTATCATTCCTGGGTTGATTTCAATTGATTGGTTTTCTTCCTCTCTATAGGTCAGATTTTCCTTCTTTCTGTATGCTTGATAATTTTTGTCCCACTTGTTTATTTTTGATTTTCTTTCCTTTGCTTTTGGAATCATTGCCGAGTCCAATGTCAAGGACCATACCCCGTATATTTTCTTCCGGGAGTTTTATGGTTTCAGGTCTTATGTTCAAGTCTTTAATTCATTTTCAGTTGATTTTTGTATATGGTATAAAGCAGTGGTCTAGTTTCATTCTTTTGCATAAGACTGTCCAGTTTTCCCACCACTATTTACTGAAGAGGCTATCCTCTCCCCATTGTATAATCTTGGCTCCTTGGTTGTAAGTTAATTGACCATATATGTGTGGGTTTATTTCCAGGCTTTCTATTCTCTTTCATTGATCTCTGTGTCTGTGTTAATGCCAATATCTTGCTGTTTTGATTACTATAGCTTTGTAACATAGTTTGAAATCAGGGAGTGTGATGCCTCCAGCTTTGTTCTTCTTTTTCAAGATTGCTTTGGCAATTCGTGATCTTTTGTGGTTCTGAACAAATGTTAGGATTTTTTGGGTCTATTTCTGTGAAAAAAATGTCATTAAAATTATTTATAGGGATTGCCTTGAATCTGTGGATTGCTTTTGGTAGTATGGACCTTTTAATAATATTAATTCTTCCAATCTATGAGCACAGCATATCTTTCCATTTATTTGTATCTTCAATTTCTTTCATCAATGTCTTGTAGTTTTCACTGTACAGGTCTTTCACCTCCTTAGTTAAATTTATTCCTAGATATTTTATTCTTTTCATGCAGTTGTAAATGAGAGTGTTTCCTTAATTTCTCTTTTTGCTAGTTCATTATTAGTGTATAGAAATGCAACTGATTTTTGTATATTGATTTTATATTCTGCAATTTTACTGAATTTGTTTATTAGTTCTATAAGGTTTTTGGTGAAGACAGCTTATTTCAGTGCCTTTTATTTCTTTGTCTTTTCTAACTGCTCTAGCTAGGACTTACAGTACTATGTTGAATAAAATGGAACAGTGGGCATCCTTGTCTTGTTTCTGATCTTAGAGGAAAGCTTTCAGTTTTCACCATTGAGTGTGATGTTAGTTGTGGGCTTGTTATAAATGGTGTTTTCCTGGTAACTTTTGATTGGCTATCAAAAATTGTGAATTGATCTTGTTGAGTTCTGGATCTTTTTTATATTTTTATAAATATTATTGAACTTTGTTCTAGGATGTACTTAAGCTACCTGGAGCCAGTTTGATCCTTTTTCATCTTTCTCTTAAGCTTTGATAGGTGGAACCAGATCACTGTTAAGTAAAGAGATTATTTTTCTCCACTGATGAGAAAAACATTCTTCTCAGTATTCTATCCAATGCTCATGAGTTGTGAGGTTTTCCATTTTGGCTAGCAGAGAATTTAATTCCTGAAGTTACACTGACTGAGAATAAGCAATTTCAATTATAAGTTCTCAAAAAGCCCCAGAATGAACTTCATCTGGTAAAGATCACCTATGCTTATAAAGATTTCTTTCCATCTCTTCACTGAACTTGCATTGATATTTATTTTATAAAGCCCAATTTGCAGGTCATTTATTATTCTTATTATGTCTTTACAAACTTTTGAGGTGAAATAAGTTGAAGCATTTAATTCCCATTTTGTTGATACTTATTGTTGCATCAGTAGCTCAATAGCCTATTTTTCTTTGCTTTTTAGCTTTCAGTATGGAAGCTCAATTCCATACAAATAGACAAAGCTTTGTAAGAGCTATTCTCAAGTGCACTTGGGACCACTAGTGCCATGTGCTAATGCAGTGTGCTTTTGACGGGTAACCTGTCCTTGTTCATTACTGGGAAATGTCATAAGGTTGAATTTCCTAAGTTTGATGTTATGGCTGTTAACATCAGCTGTAATAAATTGCACAAAATCTCCATGATGTAACATCAAAGCATATAAATTCTAATCAGATGTTTGACAGAAGCCTTCAATGTGAAGTGCTTTCCATCTTGTGATACTGGCATCTTACAGAACCTCTTCCTGAATCTTCTGCATTTGCCTGGGCAACAAGGAAAGAGAGAATGCAAGAAGCCTCAAATTTCAAGGGTCCATCTTACATGGAAGAGAGCCTGGGCTCCTTTCTTTGAGACCACGAGGAGGAAAGAGGAATCAATGAGCGTCTAGCCAGATTCAACCACAGAAGAGAAGGCTTTTTAGATTGCTCTTCCTGTTTGGCACACCTTTAAGAGCTTCTAACATGTTTATTTTTTTGGTTATACTTGCATGTCTCCATCTTTTGTTTATCTCTCCCCTCCTTCCGTGCACTGCACAGCAAAAGTCAGCATTACTCTGATGTAGGTGGGCACTGATATAATGGACTTTTTCCTCATTTGCCTGTAGGTGGACCTTCCCAGTTTGGTGGCTGGACAAAGCCTTATGTTACCCTCTCACTCAGATTTGTCTGACTCATGAGCCTGTTGTATGTTTCTCAAGAAAAAGAAGGTCCTAAAAACTCAAAGAAACTAACCCAGGTGTTGGATGAGTAATCCTCTCAAATAGCTGGGTAGACTCCCTCTTTCTCCTTTTCCTTTCTACTGCCCCTCAGGAGGGACAGTGTTACAGGAGACCTTGCTCTCGAGGTGCCCATTAGGATCTGAAGGTGTTGCTAGTTGCACTGTTTGTAGACTTTCCTAAACTGGACCTTAAGGTGACTTTGAAGGTCATGAGTGTGGGCAGTTAGCAGAGAGTTTGGGGAGCTGAAGCTTGACTCATTACAAATAATTTATATGTCACAGTGTTTATTGCTTCTGTCCAAATATCAACATTTCTTCAACATGAGAAACCACACAAAGTTGTTAGCACTCTGCTTGCAGTCGGGGGTTGATATGGTGGGAAGATGGACCCTTTTTTTCAGATTTTGCCTTTGCTTACTGTCGTTTTCTGAATCTAGCAGCAGCCAGATTTGTTGCACATTCTGGTTTGCAGTTTTGTCATTTCCGGTATATTTTATACCAGGCACTCCCCTTGAAGAGGCATATACAGGTTATACGGGTAACTAGCTGTCCTCTCTGAAAGGTTTATTCTGAGAGGTAAAGTCAAGTAAGCGAGTGAGCCTAGTCGCAGATTATTGAAGAAAGAATGCGTTCAGAGGCAAAACCTTATCTGGTTGGTAAAACTTTAGTTTCTGGAAAGGATAATCTGAGATGGAAGCCTTTGGATCCATCATTGCCAGAAAGTATTGCATTTTTGTTACGAACTATTTTCTAATGAATTCTGGGGAGTAAATCTGTAAGAGCAGCGATGTGGCTTTTGTAAAGAAAGAGAAAGGCAGAGCAGTATGTAAATAAAGAATGAGTGAGAGATAAGGAAGTGAAGTCTGAAAAGAGGAATAGAAATATTGATTAAATATGTCTGAGCCATTTGGGTTGGTCTAGGGATAGAATTGAGGTTTCTTATCTGCAAATCCATCATTGTAGTTGTATGGTATACACCGGAGGCTGGAAAAATCCAGTCTATGGGTCATATCTGGCCCACCACCTGTTTTTGTAAATGAAGTTTTATGGAAAACAACTCACTAATGTATTTTCAATGGCTGCTTTTGCTCTACAATGGTAGAATTGAGCAGTTGTGACACAGAGACTCTACGGCCTAAAAAGCTGAAAATATTTACTATCTGGCCTTTTACAGGAAAAGTTTGTCAACACTTGTAATACACAGTAAACATGTAAGTACTAGAGAATTGTTGTTACCCAAATCCAATGTGAATGGTCAGAGCTACCTTGTGACTGGGAAATAATATGTCTGAATTTAAAAGTGAGCTTGGCATTTTGTTGGAGTCAGCCAGTCCAACCCCCATCTCTCCTGCCAGTGGAAAACCAAGAGCAAGAAAGGTGAGGTGACTTGCTCAAGGTGACAGTAAGTAAGTGACAAAGTCAGAATAATCCTCCAGGCCTGTACATTTTCAGCCAGAACTTCTTCCGGAGGTTGATGATGAAGGTTTACATGATGAATGAATAAGTGGTCCCTTATATTTAGGTAAACCCCTCCCTGATTAGGGAGCTGTTGTATAATGGAATGCTGTGTTCTACATTCTACCCAAAGACTGTTTTATCCTTAGTAATAATAGAAGGACCTCACTGTAATGTAGACTCCTTGTTTAAAGAAGATTCTGGAAGGGACTTCTGGGTCAGCATTGTCATAAAGCTTGGGTGATCTTTCAAAGAGTATTTGTATGGATTACAAGGATGATTTTGCCCTTAAAAATCTGTTTATCTTTATTTTGAAAATTTCTGGGAGACTTCAAGTTCCCAATTCTACCAATGTAATTCAGACCCTTGCTGCTTAATTATATTTCTTTTCAGCTGTACTTTCTTGATGCTCGGTATTGGCAATGTGAAGATTTTGATGTTAAATAACTTCCTCTGACATGAACATAATTAATGAAATGGAATGCAGCTGAATGTGTGCATCAAGTTCTTGGAATATTAAAGTCCTCCACAAAGTTTGATTTCCTATATTTTTAATTATCTCCGACTTACATTGTCAAGCATAAGAGATAAGCAAAGTAACAGATAAGAGATAAGCAAAGTAACAGATAGCATTCCAAATTTGCTCGCTCCTGAGCCAAGCATAACTGAGTCACTGTCTTTTTATATGTCAAAGCCCATAACTCAGAGTTGGGTTAGCATCTGACATGGGAGAGTTGAATAGCTTTTTCATCCTTGTTTGTTGTGATATTGTGTATACTGAGACATACACAAAATCAATACTTTGTCATTAAAATCAGTGTCTGAAGTGTTCACATTAAATAATAGTTAATTGAAATTTATGCTAAATTGATGCTTGTGTTCTTGTTTTGCTGGCCAAAGTAGGTGCAGGTTATCAGTTCAAAGGAAAAAGGAAAGCCGCAGCAGCAGCATTGGGGTGTATGAACTTAATTACAATTAAATAAGGTTTATAGCTTTAGAAAGACAAGCTTTATTTCGCCTCTACAATTTCTTTCCCTTAAGGATTCTTTTCCTCAGTTAGATGAAGGAAAGTATGCTTCTGGAACTTAAGTGAATCATCATAGTGTGATTACTCAGGGATTAAATACATATTAAAATCCTGAAATGAAATAACTCCTTCATCCATGTCCATGTGTTCTTCCCATACTTGGTCATTAAACAAGTATTGATTGAGAGCTCACTCTGTTCCCAGCCTCTATTAGGCACTTGAAATAAATGGGGACCCCAACCAGACACTACTGTTTTCACACAGCATGTAACACATACAGTGAGGGAGGCAGCTATTAATAAAATCACCCCACAAGAATAAACATAGAATTATGTCCTGAGAAACATGTAGAGGAAACATTATGCAAAGGAAACCTGGCCGGCTAGGTGTTCGGGGCCCCTTCCTGTCTATTGAGCTGAAAGCTAACTGATAAGTAAGGAGTTTATTAAGGGAGATCGGGGGCCTGGGTGAGCACGTGCCCCATGCAAAGTAAGCTGCCTGTACAGAGGTTCTGTCATGGAGGAGGTGGGGCCGTGACTTGTTCAAAAACTGCACACCAACCTAGTTCAGTGTGAGAGACCATGGACACGGAAAGTAGAGATCCCACCCTACTGCAGTGTTTTGTCTTTATCCAGGGTCACAGCCATTGGGGGGTTTCAACAGAGAAGTCACTTGCCTCTGTTTGATAGTTGTAAATTCCACTCCTGCTGCTAGCGTGGTACTGAATTAGCACAGGGGTGAGATTGGAAGGCTACGGGCTATGGGGAGGTCTCTGCTGAGTGATGTGTGCCATGGGATGTCTCTTCATACACCACTCTTTCAAGACTATGGAACTTTCTGTGGACCTCACCCATGTGGCCTTTTGTGAAACAGAAGACTCTTCTGCTAATGAAGAAAGAAGAAAACTGACATGGACGTCTGCTCTCAACCAGAAGCCTACATGCATCAAACTGTTCAATGCCAACTTCACTAATATAAGGGAATCCTGTTCCACTTATGAAGAAATCAAGGTTTATAAATCTTGAGTGACTCACAACTGCTTAGGTTAGGAATGAAATTTAAATCCATGATAGTTTCATCTCTAAACCCGGGGTTTATCCAATATAATCACCTCAGATATCTCCCTTAATGTACATATTTTAATAGGGATCAATGACCAAGTAGATTGTTTAAGAGAATCTAATAAAGTTGTAGAAAATAAATCCACATGTCTTTTTCAGAGGTACAGCTAATAACCTCAGGGGCAAATTAAATCATAACCTAAAAAATGCAGGGGTGGGAATCCACAAACATTCTTTCTAATTTACTCTCCCGTAATTTGTACAGAAATGTTTTTGTATTGAATATTGCTTATGTAATGGCATCTGCCGGAATTTGAAGCACCCAGCCTGTCTTGTGTTACAGTAGGATTCAACTTACGAATGTTTACTCTTTACTCCACAGTGTTTGATTCTTCACCAACTAGATGCCAGTTGAAAGAAACTTTCAGTTGTTTTGAAATCAGAATTCTATTTGTTTTATATTTGGTTAAATATGTCCACATGTGAAAGCTCCCCAGGAAAGTGTGAGAAGTATTAAAACTTAATTTTTCCCCATTTTTACAATGTCCTATATATGTAGAAAATGCGTACCTTTACACATACATACATGTACATATATTTCCTTAGTTTTGCATGGCAAATTTAAGGTAAAAATCTGACAGATGTTTGCAAGTGAGGAAACATGGGGCTTACAATACAAGATGTACAGAATCAAAGGCTTCATCTTGGGCAGGAAAGTTCCTTATCAAAGATCCTTTAAACTTTACAAAAATACTTAGACTTTTTCTCATTTGATGTTCACCCCAACCCTGTGAGATTAATTAGTTCATTGAACATAACGGTTGGCCTGAACTTCAGGGTGGTTCACGTCCAGTGAGTGGAAGAACATAAATTCCTGCCCAGCTGAACATGGTAGTAAAGTTCCCAACAAATTGTAAGGGAAGATAATTGTGAAGCTGAATCCAAGACGGCAATACACGAGAACCTTCACTTCTGTCTTTCAGGCCCTCAGGTAGCGCATATCCAGATGTAAAAATCTGGAAGTTCAGAAGAGAGTCTAGCTGTGGATCATATAATCAGTTGAGTCTTGGATGAGTTTTTCCTTTTAACTGAAACCACTCCTGAAGAAAATTTTTTGAAAAAGTGGGTCCACGGAAAATTCCACAGTTAGGAAAGTGTGACGTGTGAAGAGACATCCCATTGCACACATCACTCAGCACAGACCTTCCCATTTCAGCCAGAACAATATTTCTAGAAGCATTCAGAATAGATAATGAAAATAGGAAGAGTTGCTGACCTGTCACATCAGCCTATAATCTCAACATCAATGGGCAACTTTATTTAATAGTTTGGAAACTAAATAAATCTAATCTAATTAACTTGCTCAGCTAAAAATGATATTTGAGTTAATTTTTAATTCCTTATGCCAGAAGCCAAGATGTTGGTCCCCACCCCCTTCATAGAAGCAGAGTCCTAACCTAATAAATTAATAAATCATTATTAGGGAATCACATTAGGGAAAAGTGATCTCATTGCTTTAGAAATTTTCTTCTTATACTTTGCTTCAGGGGTCTAATTTTGGAGCTTCCCAATTATGAAGAAGTAACAGAATATTTAGACCCCCCAAAAAATTTTTTTGAACGAATGATTGTTGCAATTGATTGTTTGCCTTGGAGTTTGCTTGCCTTGATTTTTTTTTAAATCTTTATTGGAGTATAGTTACTTCACAAAACTGTGTTATTTACTGTTGCATAGCAAAGCAAATCAGCCATATGCATACACATGTCCCCACATCCCCTCCCTCTTGAGCCTCCCTCCCACCCTCCCTATCCCACCCCTCTAGGTCATCGCAAAGCGCCAAGCTGATCTCCCTGTGCTATGCGGCTGCTTCCCACCAGCCAACTATTTTACATTCGGTAGTGTATATGTGTCGATGCTACTCTGACATCGCCCCAGCTTCGCCCTCCCACCCCATGTGATCAAGTCCATTCTCTATGTCTACCTCTTTATTCCTGCCCTGCAACTAGGTTCTTCGGTACCATTTTTTGTTTTTTTAGATTCCATATATATATGCGTTAGCATACGGTATTTGTTTTTCTCTTTCTGACTTACTTCACTCTGTATGACAGACTCTACGTCCATCCACTTCACTACAAATAACTCAATTTTGTTTGTTTTTATGGCTGTATTCCGTTGTATATATGTGCCACATCTTCTTTATCCATTCATCTGTCGATGGACATTTTGGTTGCTTCCATGTCCTCGCTATTGTAAATAGTGCTGTAGTGAACATTGTGGTGCATGTCTCTTTTTGAATTATGGTTTTCTCAGGGTATACGCCCAGTAGTGGGATTGCTGGGTCATATGGTAGTTCTGTTTTTAGTTTTTTAAGGAACCTCCATACTGTTTTCCATAGTGGTTGTATCAATTTACATTTCTACCAACAGTGTAGGAGGGTTCCTTTTTCACCACACCGTTTCCAGCATTTATTGTTTCTAGCTTCTTTGATAATGGCCATTCTGACCAGCGTGAAGTGATACCTCATTGTGGTTTTGATTTGCATTTCTCTAATAATTAGTGATGTTGAGCATCTTTACAAGTGCCTCTTGGCCATCTGTATGTCTTCCTTGGTGAAATGCCTATTTAGGTCTTCTGCCCAGTTTTAACTGGATTTTTTTTTTTTTTTTTTTTGATATTGAGCTCCATGAGCTGTTTGCATATCTTGGAGATTAATCCTTTGTTGTTTCATTTGCAAATATTTTCTCCCATTTTGAGGGTTGTCTTTTTGTCTTGTTTATGGTTTGCTTTGCTGTTCAAAAACCGTTACGTTTAATTAAGTCCCATTTGTTTAGTTTTGTTTTTATTTCTGTTACTCTAGGAGGTGGGTCAAAAAAGATTTTGCTGTGGTTTATGTCAAAGAGTGTTTTTCCTAGGTTTTCCTCTAAGAGTTTTATAGTGTCTGGTCTTACATTTAAGTCTTTAATCCATTGGGAGTTTATTTTTGTGTATGGTGTTAGGGAGTGTTCTAATTTCATTCTTTTACATGTAGCTGTCCAGTTTTCCCAGAGCCACTTATTGAAGAGGCTGTCTTTTCTCCATTGTATGTTCTTGCCTCCTTTGCATAAATTAGGTGCTCATATGTGTGTGAGTTTATCTCTGGGCATTCTATCCTGTACCATTGATCTATATTTCTGATTTTGTGCCAATACCATACTGTCTTGATTACTGTAGCTTTGTGGTATAGTTTGAAGTAATGGAACCTGATTCCTCCAAATCCATTTGTCTTTCTCAAGATTGCTTTGGCTATTTGGGGTCTTTTGTGTTTCCATATGAATCGTAAGATTTTTTGTTCTAATTCTGTGAAGAATGCCATTGGTAGTTTGATAAAGATTGAATAGAATCTATAGATTGCTTTGGGTAGTATAATCATTTTCACAATATTGATTCTTCCAATCCAAGAACATAGTATATTTCTTCAACTGTTTATGTCACATTTGATTTCTTTCATCAGTATTTTATAGTTTTCTGAGTACAAGTCTTTCACCTCCTTAGGTAGGTTTATTCCTAGGTATTTTATTTTTTCTGCTGCAGTGGTAAATGGGAGTGTTTCCTTAATTTCTCTTTCAGATTTTTCATCATTAGTGTAGAGGGATGCAAGAGATTTCTGTGCATTAATTTTGTATCCTGCAACTTTACCAAATTCATTGATT
Source organism: Lagenorhynchus albirostris (assembly GCF_949774975.1). Taxonomy (NCBI): domain Eukaryota; kingdom Metazoa; phylum Chordata; class Mammalia; order Artiodactyla; family Delphinidae; genus Lagenorhynchus; species Lagenorhynchus albirostris. The sequence goes on along the minus strand of NC_083104.1, from coordinate 9,767,233 downwards.
AGCTCTAGTAGTTTTCTGGTGGCACCTTTAGGATTCTCTATGTATAGTATCATGTCATCTGCAAACAGTGACAGTTTTACTTCTTCTTTTCCAATTTGTATTCCTTTTATCTCTTTTTCTTCTCTGGTTGCTGTGGGTAGGACTTCAAAACTATGTTGAATAATAGTGGTGAGAGTGGACATCCTTGTCTTGTTCCTGATCTTAGAGGAAATGCTTTCAGTTTTTCACCATTGAGAATGATGTTTGCTGTGGGTTTGTCGTATATGGCCTTTATTATGTTGATGTAGGTTCCCTCTATGCCCACTTTCTGGAGAGTTTTTATAATAAATGGGTGTTGAATTTTGTCAAAAGCTTTTTCTGCATCTATTGGGATGATCCTATGGTTTTTCTTCTTCAATTTGTTCATATGGTGTATCACATGGATTGATTTGCATATACTGAAGAATCCTTGCATCCCTGGGATAAATCCCACTTGATCATGGTGTATGGTCCTTTTAATGTGTTGTTGGATTCTGTTTGCTAGTATTTTGTTGAGGATTTTTGCATCTATATTCATCAGTGTTATTGGTCTGTAATTTTCTTTTGTTGTAGTGTCTTTGTCTGGTGTTGGTATCAGGGTGATGGTGGCCTTGTAGAATGAGTTTGGGAGTGTTCCTTCCTCTGCAATTTTTGGTAGAGTTTGAGAAGGATGAGTGTTAGCTCTTCTCTAAATGTTTGATAGAATTCATCTATGAAGCCATCTGGTCCTGGACTTTCGTTTGTTGGAAGATTTTTAATCACAGTTTCAATTTCATTACTTGTGATTGGTCTGTTCATATTTTCTATTTCTTCCTGGTTCAGTCTTGGAAGGTTATACCTGTCTCAGAATTTGTTCATTTCTTCCAGGTTGTCCATTTTATTGGCATAGAGTTGCTTGTAGTTGTCTCTTAGGATGCTTTGTATTTCTGTGGTGTCTCTTGTAACTTCCCCTTTTTCATTTCTAATTTTATTGATTTGAGTCCTCTCCCTCTTTTGCTTGATGAGTCTGGCTAACGGTTCATCAATTTTGTTTATCTTCTCAAAGAACCAGCTTTTAGTTTTATTTATTTATTTATTTTTGCGGTACGCGGGCCTCTCACTGTTGTGGCCTCTCCCGTTGCGGAGCAACAGACTCCGGACACGCAGGCTCAGCGGCCATGGCTCACGGGTGCAGCCGCTCCGCAGCATGTGGGATCCTCCCAGGCCGGGGCACGAACCCGCGTCCCCTGCATTGGCAGGCGGACCCCCAACCACTGCGCCACGAGAGAAGTCCCAGCTTTTAGTTTTATTGATCTTTGCTATTGTTTTCTTTGTTTCTGTGTCATTTATTTCTGCTCTGACTTTATGATTTCTTTCCTTCTGCTAATTTGGGTTTGCTTGTTCTTCTTTCTCTGGTTCCTTTGCATGTAAGGTTGGATTGTTTATTTGAGATTTTTCTTATTTTTTGAGGTAGGCTTGTATAGCTTTAAACTTCCTGTTTAGAACTGCTTTTGCTGCATCCCATAGGTTTTGGATTTTCGTGTTTTCATTATTGTGTGTCTGTAGGTATTTTTTGATTTCCTCTTTGATTTCTTCAGTGATCTCTTGATTATTTAGTAACGTATTGTTTAGCCTCCATGTGTTTGTGTTTTCTACAGTTTTTTCCCTGTAATTGATTTCTAGTCTCATAGCGTTGTGGTCAGAAAAGATGCTTGATATGATTTCAATTATCTTCAATTTACTGAGGCTTCATTTGTGACCCAAGATGTGATCTATCCTGGAGAATATTCCGTGTGCACTTGAGAAGCAAGTGTAATCCATTGTTTTTGGATGGAATGTTCTATAAATATCAATTAAATCTGTCTGGACTGCTGTGTCATTTAAAGCTCGTGTTTCCTTATTAATTATCTGTTTGGATGATCTGTCCATTGGTGTAAGTGAGGTGTTAAAGTCCCCCACTATTATTGTGTTACTGTTGATTTCCTCTTTCATAGCTGTTACCAGTTGCCTTATGTATTGAGGTGCTCCTATGTTGGGTGCCTATATATTTATAATTGTTATATCTTCTTTTTGGATTGATCCCTTGATCATTGTGTAGTGTCCTTCCTTGTCTCTTATGACATTCTTTATTTTAAATTCTGTTTTCTCTGATATAAGGATTGCTACTTCAGCTTTCTTTTGGTTTCCATTTGCATGGAATATCTTTTACCATCCCCTACCTTTCTGTCTGTATGTGTCCCTAGATCTCAAGTGGGTCTCTTGTAGACAGCATATGTATGGGTCTTGTTTTTGTATCCATTCAGCAAGCCTGTGTCTTTTCGTTGGAGCATTTAATCCATTCACGTTTAAGGTAATTATCTGTATGTATGTTCCTATTGCCGTTTTCTTAATTGTTTTGGGTTTGTTTTGGTAGGTCCTTTTCTTCTCTTGTGTTTCCCACTTAGAGAAGTTCCTTTAGCATTTGTTGTAGAGCTGGTTTGGTGGTGCTGAATTCGCTTACCTTTTGCTTGTCTGTAAAGCTTTTGATTTCTCCATCAAATCTGAATGAAATTCTTGCTGGGTAGAGTAATCTTGGTTGTAGGTTCTTCCCTTTCATCACTTTAAGTATATCATGCCACTCCCTTCTGGCTTACAGAGTTTTTGCTGAGAAATCAGCTGTTAACCTATGGGAGTTCCCTTGTATGTCATTTGTCGTTTTTCCCTTGCTGCTTTCAATAATTTTTCTTTGTCTTTAATTTTTGCCAATTTGATTACTATGTGCCTCGGTGTTTTTCTCCTGGGATTAGCCTGTATGGGACTCTCTGCACTTCCTGGACTTGTGTGGCTATTCCCTTTCCCATGTTAGGGAAGTTTTTGACTGTAATCTCTTCAAATATTTTCTTGTGTCCTTTCTCTCTCTGTTCTCCTTCTGGGACCCCTGTAATGCGAATGTTATTGTGTTTAATGTCCCAGTGGTCTCTTAGGCTGTCGTCATTTCTTTTCATTCTTTTTTCTTTATTGTGTTCCACAGCAGTGAATTCCACCATTCTGTCTTCCAAGTCACTTACCCGTTCTTCTGCCTCAGATATTCTTCTATTGATTCCTTCTAGTGTATTTTTCATTTCCATTATTGTGTTGTTCATCTCTGTTTGTTCTTTAATTCTTCTAGATCTTTGTTAAACATTTCTTGCATGTTCTCAATCTTTGCCTCCATTCTTTTTCCGAGGTCCTGGATCATCTTCACTATCATTATTCTGAATTATTTTTTCTGGAAGTTTGTCTATCTCCACTTCATTTAGTTTTTTTTCTGGGGTTTTATCTTGTTCCTTCATCTGGTACATAGCCCACTGCCTTTTCATCTTGTTTATCTTACTGTGAATGTGGTTTTTGTTTCATAGGCTGAAGGATTGTAGTTCTTCTTGCTTCTGCTGTCTGCCCTCTGGTGGATGAGGCTGTCTAAGAGGCTTGTGCATGTTTCCTGATGGGAGTGACTGGTCCCGCTTAGAGAAGTTTCTTTAGCCTTTGTTGTAAAGCTGGTTTGGTGGTGCTGAATTCTTATAGCTGTTGTTTGTCTGTACAGCTTTTGACTTCTCCATCGAATCTGAATGAGATCCTTGCTGGGTAGAGTAATCTTGGTTGTAGGTTTTTCTCTTTCATTACTTTAAGTATATCCTGCCCCTCCTTTCTGGCCTGCAGAGTTTCCACTGAAAATCAGCTGATAACCTTAAGGGGATTCCTTTGTTATTTTCTGTTTTTCCCATGCTGCTTTTAATATTTTTTCTTTGAATTTAATTTTTGTTAGTTTAATTAATATGTGGCTTGGTCTTTTTTCCTAGGGTTTATCCCATATGGGACTGTCTGTGCTTCCTGGACTTGGGTGACTATTTCCTTTCCCTTGTTAGTGAAGTTTTCCACTATAATCTCTTCAAGTATTTTCTCCGACCCTTTCTTTTCCTCTTCTTCTTTTCCTCACCTATAATTCGAATATTGGTGCGTTTAGTGTTGTCCCAGGGGTGTCTGAGATTGTCCTTGATTCTTTTCATTCTTTTTTCTTTATTCTGCTACTCAGCAGTTATTTCTACCATTTTATCTTCCAGCTCACTTATTCTTTCTTCTGCCTCAGTTATTCTGTTATTGATTCCTTCTAGTGTATTTTTCATTTCAGTTTTTATGTTGTTCATCTCTGTTTCTTTGTTCTTTAGTTCTTCTAGATCTTTGTTAAACATTTCTTGTATTTTCTCAATTCATGCTTCCATCCTATTGCTGAGATTCTGGATCATCTTTAATATCGTTACTCTGAATTCTTTTTCAGGTAGGTTGCCTGTTTCCTCTTCACTTATTTGGTCTTGCAGGTTTTTACGTTGCTCCTACATCTGTGACATTTTTTGGATGTCTCCTTTTTTTTTTTTTTTCTTCAATGAGTGGTATTGTGTTCCTGTTTTACTGGTTGTTTGGCCCAAGGTTTCCAACACTGGAGTTTGTAGGCTGTTGGTTAGAGCTAGGTCTTGGTGCTGAGATGAGGAACTCTGTGAGACCTCACTGCAATGAATATTCCCTGGGTTCTGAGTTTCTCTGTTAGTCCAGTGGTTCAGACTCGGCGCTCCCACCGAGGAGTTTTTGCCCGACCCCAGGCTCACAAATCAAGATCCCACAAGCCATGTGGGGTGGCAAAAAAAAAAAAAAAAAAAACAAAGTAAAAAATAAAATTAAACTAGGAACCTAACAGATATGTTAGAAACAATGTAAAAATAAAAATATAGATGAATCAGCAACTGGAAGGTGCATCAGTACCACAGTAGTAAAAAAAGAGGAGGAGGGAAAAGAAAAAAAAATGGGGTCAGGGTGGGGAAAGGCCTTGGCTGTGGAGAGCAGGGCCTAAGCCAGGGTGAGGTTTGGGAGGTGGGCGGGGCCAATGCTCAGGACCCAAGGTGCTGGAAATGGCCCTGGGGGCTGTGGGAGGTGGGGCTTAAGCTCAAGGAACAGAAGCGTTCCAGGCATGACCCCCATCCCTGGTCTCAGAGCGCAAGGGACCTCACCTGGAAACCAGCAGGCTTCCTGGGCTTGAGTGGGTGGGGCAAACGCCCCCTCTCCTGCTCCTCCTGCAGGGCTGCCCCCCACCACCATCCCCCGCCTGCCTCTCCTCATGTCCTTGGCCTCCCTCCTATGCCCTCAAGGACCTACGTGGCCTGGAGGGGGCTTTGGAGGGTGGAGGATCGGCCTGGGAGCTCAGCAGGCTCCCCGGGCCCCAGTAGGCTGGGCAGTCGCCCTCTACTCCTCTCCTGCTCCTCCTGGAGGTCTCCTCCTGCCTTCCTCCCCTGATCTCCCTGGCCTCAAGGACTCCAATCTCGTCTGGCCTCCACTTCTCCACCCCCCTCGGTCCCCCTGCATCCTACCAGTTCACTCTGGGGTTCCTCCCATCTCCTTGGGGGTCAGGGTCCCCAACCAGCGGCTGGTAGGCACCCTAGTTGTTGGGAGACACTAACTCCGCATCTTCCCACACTGCCATGTTGAATCCTCCCCCTGCCTTGATTTTTTTTTTTTTACATCTTTATTGGAGTATAATTGCTTAACAATGGTGTGTTAGTTTCTGCTTTATAACAAAGTGACAGTTATAGATATACATATGTTCCCATATCTCTTCCCTCTTGCGTCTTGCTCCCTCCCACCCTCCCTATCCCACGCCTCCAGGCGGTCACAAAGCACCGAGCTGTTCTCCCTGTGCTATGTGGCTGCTTCCCACTAGCTATCTACCTTACGTTTGGTAGTGTATATATGTCCATGCCTCTCTCTCGCTTTGTCACAGCTTATCCTTCCCCCTCCCCATATCCATTCTCTAGTAGGTCTGTGTCTTTATTCCTGTCTTACCCCTAGGTTCTTCATGAAATTTTTTTTCTTAAATTCCATATATATGTATTAGCATACGGTATTTGTCTTTCTCTTTCTGACTTACTTCACTCTGTATGACAGACTCTGTGTCTCTCCAACTCATTACAAATAGTTCAATTTCGTTTCTTTTTATGGCTGAGTAATATTCCATTGTACATATGTGCCACATCTTCTTTATCCATTCATCCGATGATGAACACTTAGGTTGTTTCCATCTCCAGGCTATTGTAAATAGAGCTGCAATGAACATTTTGGTACATGACTCTTTTTGAATTATGGTTTTCTCAGGGTATATGCCCAGTAGTGGGATTGCTGGGTCACATGGTAATTCTATTTTTAGTTTTTTAAGGAACCTCCATACTGTTCTCCACAGTGGTTGTATCAATTTACATTCCCACCAACAGTGCAAGAGGGTTCCCTTTTCTCTACACCCCCTCCAGCATTTATTGTTTCTAGATTTTTTGATGATGGCCATTCTGACTGGTGTGAGATGATATCTCATTGTAGTTTTGATTTGCATTTCTCTAATGATTAGGGATGTTCAGCATTCTTTCATGTGTTTGTTGGCAGTCTGTATATCTTCTTTGGAGAAATGTCTGTTTAGGTCTTCTGCCCATTTTTGGATTGGGTTGTTTGTTTTTTTGTTATTGAGCTGCATGAACTGCTTATAAATTTTGGAGATTAATCCTTTGTCAGTTGCTTCATTTGCAAATATTTTCTCCCATTCTGAGGGTTGTCTTTTGGTCTTCTTTATGGTTTCCTTTGCTGTGCAAAAGCTTTGAAGTTTCATTAGGTCCCATTTATTTATTTTTGTTTTTATTTCCATTTCCCTAGGAGGTGGGTCAAAAAGGATATTGCTGTGATTTATGTCATCGAGTGTTCTGCCTATGTTTTGCTCTAAGAGTTTGATGGTTTCTGGCCTTACATTTAGGTCTTTAATCCATTTTGAGCTTATTTTTGTGTATGGTGTTAGGGAGTGATCTAATCTCATACTTTTACATGTACCTGTCCAGTTTTCCCAGCACCACTTATTGAAGACGCTGTCCTTTCTCCACTGTAGATTCTTCCCTCCTTTATCAAACATAAGGTGACCATATGTGCGTGGGTTTATCTCTGGGCTTTCTATTCTGTTCCATTGATCTATCTTTCTGTTTTTGTGCCAGTACCATACTGTCTTGATTACTGTAGCTTTGTAGTATAGTCTGAAGTCAGGGAGCCTGATTCCTCTAGCTCGGTTTTTCGTTCTCAAGATTGCTTTGGCTATTCGGGGCCTTTTGTGTTTCCATACAAATAGTGAAATTTTTCGTTCTAGTTCTGTAAAAAATGCCAGTAGTAGTTTGATAGGGATTGTATTGAACCTCTATATTGCTTTGGGTCGTAGAGTCATTTTCACAATGTTGATTCTTCCAATTCAAGAACATGGTATATCTCTCCATCTATTTGTATCATCTTTAATTTCTTTCATCAGTGTCTTATAATTTTCTGCATACAGGTCTTTTGTCTCCTTAGGTAGGTTTATTCCTAGATATTGTATTCTTTTTGTTGCAGTGGTAAATGGGAGTGTTTTCTTGATTTCACTTTCAGGTTTTTCATCATTAGTGTATAGGAATGCCAGAGATTTCTGTGCATTAATTTTGTATCCTGCTACTTTACCAAATTCATTGATTAGCTCTGGTAGTTTTCTGGTAGCATCTTTAGGATTCTCTATCTGCAAACAGTGACAGCTTTACTTCTTCTTTTCCAATTTGGATTCCTTTCTTTCCTTTTCTTCTCTGATTGCTGTGGCTAAAAATTCCAAAACTGTGTTGAATAAGAGTCGTGAGAGTGGGCAAGTTTGTCTTGTTCCTGATCTTAGTGGAAATCAGTTTTTCACCATTGAGGACGATGTTGGCTGTGGGTTTGTCATATATGGCCTTTATTATGTTCAGGAAAGTTCCCTCTATGCCTACTTTCTGCGGGGTTTTTACCATAAATGGGTATGGAATTTTGTCAGAAGCTTTCTCTGCATCTATTGAGATGATTATATGGTTTTTCTCCTTCAGTTTGTTAATATGGTGTATCATGTTGATTGATTTGCGTATATTGAAGAATCCTTGCATTCCTGGAATAAACCCCACTTGGTCATGATGTATGATCCGTTTAGTGTGCTGTTGGATTCTGTTTACTAGTATTTTGTGGAGGATTTCTGCATCTATGTTCATCAGTGATATTGGCCTGTAGTTTTCTTTCTTTGTGACATCCTTGTATGGTTTTGGTATCAGGGTGATTGTGGCCTCGTAGAATGAGTTTGGGAGTGTTCCTCCGTCTGCTGTATACTGGAAGAGTTTGAGAAGGTAGGTATTAGCTCTTCTCTAAATGTTTGATAGAATTTGCCTGTGAAGCCACCTGGTCCTGGGCTTTTGTTTGTTGGAAGATTTTTAATCGCACTTTCAATTTCAGTGCTTGTGATTGGTCTGTTCATATTTTCTAGTTCTTCCTGATTCAGTCTTGGCAGGTTGTACATTTGTAAGAGTTTGACCATTTCTTCTAGGTTGTCCATTTTATTGGCATAGAGTTGCTTGTAGTAATCTCTCATGATCTTTTGTATTTCTGCAGTGTCAGTTGTTACTTCTCCTTTCTAATTCTATTGATTTGAGTCTTCTCCCTTTTTTCTTGATGAGTCTGGCTAATGGTTTATCAATTTGTTTATCTTTTCAAAGAACCAGCTTTTAGTATTATTGATCTTTGCTATCGTTTCCTTCATTTCTTACCTGATTTTTATGACTTCTTTCCTTCTGCTAACTTTGGGGTTTTTTTGTTCTTCTTTCTATAAGTGCTTTAGGTGCAAGGTTCAGTTGTTTATTCGAGATGTTTCCTTTTTCTTAAGGTAGGATTGTATTGCTATAAACTTCTCTCTTAGAACTGCTTTTGCTGCATCCCATACATTTTGGGTCGTCGTGTCTCCATTGTCATTTGTTTCTAGGTATTTTTTGATTTCCTCTTTGATTTCTTCAGTGATCGCTTCGTTATTAAGTAGTGTATTGTTTAGCCTCCATGTGTTTGTAGTTTGTACAGATTTTTTCCTGTAATTGATATCTAGTCTCATAGCGTTGTGGTTGGAAAAGATACTTGATACAATTTCGATTTTCTTAAATTTACCAAGGCTTGATTTGTGACCCAAGATATGATCTATCCTGGAGAATGTTCCATGAGCACTTGAGAAGAATGTGTATTCTGTTGATTTTGGATGTGATGTCCTATAAATATCAATTAAGTCCATCTTGTTTAATGTATCATTTAAAGCTTGTGTTTCCTTATTTATTTTCATTTTGGATGATCTGTGCATTGGTGAAAGTGGGGTGTTAAAGTCCCCTACTATGAATGTGTTACTGTTGATTTCCCCTTTTATGGCCGTTAGTATTTGCCTTATGTATTAAGGTGCTCCTATGTTGGGTGCATAAATATTTACAATTGTTATATCTTCTTCTTGGATCGATCCCTTGATCATTATGTAGTGTCCTTCTTTGTCTCTTGTAATAGTCTTTATTTTAAAGTCTATTTTGTCTGATATGAGAATTGCTACTCCAGCTTTCTTTTGGTTTCCATTTGCATGAAATATCTTTTTTCATCCCCTTACTTTGAGTCTGTTTGTGTCTCTAGGTCTGAAGTGGGTCTCTTGTAGACAGCAAATATATGGGTCTTGTTTTTGTATCCATTCAGCCAATCTGTGTCTTTTGGTCGGAGCATTTAGTCCATTTACATGTAAGGTAATTATTGATATGTATGTTCCTATTCCCATTATCTTAATTGTTTTGGGTTTGTTATTGTAGGTCTCTTCCTTCTCTTGTGTTTCTTGCCTAGAGAAGTTCCTTTAGCACTTGTTGTAAAGCTGGTTTGGTGGTGCTGAACTCTCTCAGGTTTTGCTTGTCTGTAAAGGTTTTAATTTCTCCATCAAATCTGAATGAGATCCTTGCTGGGTAGAGTAATCTTGGTTGTAGGTTTTTCTCCTTCATCACTTCAAATATGTCCTGCCAGTCTCTTCTGGCTTGCAGAGTTTCTGCTGAGAGATCAGCTGTTAACCTTATGGGGATTCCCTTGTGTGTTATTTGTTGTTTTCCCCTTGCTGCTTTTAATATGTTTTCTTTGTATTTAATTTTTTACAGTTTGATTAATATGTGTCTTGGCATGTTTCTCCTTGGATTTATCCTGTATGGGACTCGCTGTGCTTCCTGGACTTGATTAACTATTTCCTTTCCCATATTAGGGAAGTTTTCCAGTATAATCTCTTCAAATATTTTCTCAGTCCCTTTCCTTTTCTCTTCTTCTTCTGGGACCCCTATAATTTGAATGTTGGTGAATTTAATGTTGTCCCAGAGGTCTCTGAGACTGTCCTCAGTTCTTTTCATTCTGTTTTCTTTATTCTTCTCTGCAGTAGTAATTTCCACTATTTTATCTTCCAAGTCACTAATCCAAGTAACTAAGCCTGTTATTCTGCTATTGATCCCTTCTAGAGTATTTTTAATGTCATTTTTTGTGTTGTTCATTGTTGTTTTTTTCATCTTTAGTTCTTCTAGGTCCTTGTTAAATGTTTCTTGTATTTTGTCTATTCTATTTCCAAGATTTTGGATCATCTTTGCTATTGTTATTCTGAATTCTTTGTCAGGTAGACTGCCTATTTCCTCTTCATTTGTTAGGTCTGGTGGGTTTTTATCTTGCTCCTTCATCTGCTGTGTTTATCTGTCTTCTCATTTTGCTTATCTTACTGTGTTTGGGGTCTCCTTTTTGCAGGCTGCAGGTTCATAGTTCCCGTTGTTTTTGGTGTCTGTCCCCAGTGGCTAAGGTTGGTTCAGTGGGTTGTGTAGGCTTCCTGGTGGAGGGGACTAGTGCCTGTGTTCTGGTGGATGAGGCTCGATCTTGTCTTTCTGGTGGGCAGGTCCACGTCTGGTGGTGTGTTTTGGGGTGTGTGTGGACTTATTATGATTTTAAGCAGCCTTTGTGCTAATGGGTGGGGTTGTGTTCATGTCTTGCTGGTTGTTTGTCATAGGATGTCCAGCACTGTAGCTTGCTGGTCGTTGAGTGAAGCTGGGTGCTGTTGTTGAGATGGAGCTCTGTGGGAGATGTTCGCCGTTTGATATTTTGTGGACCTGGGAGGTCTCTTGTAACCAGTGTCCTGATGTTGGCTCTCCCACCTCAGAGGCACAGCACTGACTCCTGGTTGCAGCACTAAGAGCCTTTCATCCACACGGCTCAGAATAAAAGGGAGATAAAGTAGAAAGAAAGAATTAGTAGAAGTAGAAAGAAAGAAAGAAAGAAAGAAAGAAAGAAAGGGAAAGAAAGGAGGGAGGGAGGACGGAAGGAAGGAAGGAGGGAAGGGAAAAAAAAGAAAGAAGATAAAGTGAAATAAAATAAAGTAAGATAAAATATAATAAAGTTATTAAAATAAAAAAATAATTTTTAAGAGAAAGAAAAAATATTTAAAAATAGAAAAAAAACGGATGGATAGGACAAATGGTGGAAGCAAAGCTATACAGACAAAATCTCACACAGAAGCCTACACATACACACTCACAAACAGAGGAAAAGGGGAAAAAATCATAAATCTTGCTCTCAAAGCCCAGCTCCTCAATTTGGGATGATTCGTTGTCTAAAGCAGGGAAAGAGGGAAAGAAAGAAAGAAAGAAAAAAGGTAAAATAAAATAAAGTTATTAAAATAAACAAAAATTATTAAGAAAAAAATTTAAAAAAACAAACTAAAAACGGATGGATAGAACCCTAGGACAAATGGTGGAAGCAAAGTTATACAGATAAAAGCTCACACAGAAGCATATACATACACACTCACAAAAAGAGGAAATGGGGAAAAAATAATAGATCTTCCTCTGAGTCCACTTCCTTAATTTGGGATGATTTGTTGTCTATTCATGTATTCCACAGATGCAGGGTACATCAAGTTGATTGTGGAGCTTTAATCCACTGCTTCTGAGGCTGCTGGGGGAGATTTCCCTTTCTCTTCTTTGTTCTCACAGCTCCCAGGGGCTCAGCTTTGGATTTGGCCCCGCCTCTGCGTGTAGCTCGCTGGAGGGCGTCTGTTCTTCGCTCAGACAGGACGGGGTTAAAGGAGCCGCTGATTCGGGGGCTCTGGCTCACTCAGGCTGGGGGGAGGGAGGGGCACGTAGTGCGGGGCGGGCCTGCGGCGGCAGAGGCCAGCGTGACATTGCACCAGCCTCAGGCTCCCGTGCTTTCTCCCGGGGAAGTTGTCCCTGGATCCCAGGACCCTGGCAGTGGCGGGCTGCACAGGCTCCCCGGAAGCGGGGTGTGGATAGTGACCTGTGCTCACACACAGGCTTCTTGGTGGTGGCAGTAGCAGCCTTAGCGTCCCATGCCCGTTTCTGGGGTCTGAGCTTTTAGCCACGGCTCGCGCCCGTCTCTGGAGCTCCTTTAAGCAGCGCTCTTAATCACCTCTCCTCGCGCACCAGGAAACAAAGAGGGAAGAAAAAGTCTCTTGCCTCTTCGGCAGGTCCAAACCTTTCTCTGGACTCCCTCCCGGCTAGCTGCGGGGCACCAACCCCCTGCAGGCTGTGCTCACGCCGCCAACCCCAGTCCTCTCCCTGCGCTCTGACCGAAGCCCAAGCCTCAGCTCCCAGCCCCACCCGTCGCGGCGGGTGAGCAGACAAGCCTCTCGGCCTGGTGAGTGCTGGTCGGCACCAATCCTCTGTGCGGGAATTTCTCCCATTTTCCCTCCGCACCCCTGTTGCTGTGCTGTCCTCCGCAGCTCGGAAGCTTTCCCCCTCCGCCACCCGCAGTCCCCGCCCGCGAAGGAGCTTCCTAGTGTGTGGAAACCTTTCCTCCTTCACAGCTCCCTCCCACTGGTGCAGGTCCCGTCCCTATCCTTTTGTCTCTGTTTATTCTTTGTTCTTTTGCCCTACCCAGGTACGTGGGTGGTTTCTTGCCTTTTGGGAGGTCTGAGGTCTTCTGCCAGCGTTCAGTAGATGTTCTGTAGGAGTTGTTCCACGTGTAGATGTATTTATGGTGTGTCTGTGGGGAGGAAGGTGATCTCCGCGTCTTACTCCTCCGCCGTCTTCCCCAGCCTTGTCACCCCTGCCTTGATTTTTAATTTGGCATCTTCATTACCTGAGGTACTGTGGTGGTCAAAACTATTTATCCATCCTGCTCAGTTCTCTGCTTAACAAGAGTACAAAAAAAAAAAATGTTTCATATAATAGTTTACTTATTGGACTCTTTGAGGATTGTCCAAATCTAAGTATTTAAGATTAGCTTTCAGACATCGATTTTTTTCTTCTATTTTCATTAGTTTAATTGAAGTATAATTTACATACAAAAGTCACCAACTTTATTGTATAATTCTGTAAGATTTGAAAATCCAAATCCCTATCACAATCAAAATATAGAACTTTTCCATCATCCTCTAAATTTCTTTGTTGTCCTCCTCTGAATTCAATTCCCTCCCCCACCAACAGACCCTAGTGACCACTGGTCTGCTTTCTCTTGTTGCAGTGTTGCCTTCTCCATAAATGAAATCAAACAGCGTGTAATCTTTTTTTGTCTGGCTTCTTTCATTCAGTTTAATACTTTCAATATCCATCTAAGTTATTGCAAGTATTAGAAGGTGGTTTCTTTGTACTGCTAAGTAGTATCGCATTGTTTAGATACATCATAGTTTGTGGTTTATGTATTCACTACTTGCTGGGCGTTTGGGTTCTTCCCAGTTGGATATTAGGAATAAAGCTATTATAAAGGCTTTTGAACAAATCTTGAAGTGGACATATGTCTTAATATCTCTTGGGTAAATACCTAGTCATGTATTGCTGGGTTTTATGTTAAGTGCATGTGTACATTTACAAGAAACTGCTAATCTGTTTTCCAAAGTGGCTATGTCATTTTGCATTCCAACTAGCAGCATATGAGTAACAGTTTCTCTGTATCCTCAATGATACTTGCTTTTTCTTTTTTTGATTTTCGTCATTCTAGTTGGTGTGTAGTGGTATTTCGTTGTAGTTTTAATTTGCATCTTTTTAAGGCTTAATTGTGTTAAGAATCTTTTCATATTCTTATTTGCCATTCATATATCTTTCTGCTCTCTTCACAGTTTTACCTTTTTCAGAATGGCATGCAGTTGGAATTAACCATTTCAGATTGGCTTCTATCACTTAGTAATATGCATTTAAGCTTCCTCCATATTTGTCATGGCCTTTAGTTCATTTCTTTTTAGCGTCAAATATTCTGTTGTCTAGATGTACCACAATTTATTTATCTATTTACCTACTAAAGGGCATATTGGTTGCTTCTAAGTTTTAGCAGTTATGAGTAATGCTGCTAGAAACATTCTCGTGCAGGTTTTTGTGTGGACACACACATTCAGCTTCTTTGGGTAAATACCAAGGAGTGCAGTTACTGGATCATATAGTGAAAGTATGTTTAGTTTTGTAAGAAACCACCAAACTGCCTTCCAAAGTGTGCGTACCATTTTGCATTCCCACTGGCAATGAGTGAGAGGTCCTGCAGTTGATCCAAATACTCCCAGCATTTGGTGCTCTCAGTGTTCCAGATTTTCGTCACACACTAGTAAGTATGCAGTGATATCTCAGTGTTGTTTTAATTTGCATTTCCCTGATGACATATGATATGGAGCATCTTTTCATATGCTTAATTGCCATCTATGAATCTTCTTTGGTGGGGTGTCTGGTAAGGTCTTTGGCCCATTTTTTAATCAGTTTTTTTTTTTTAATTTCAACTTTTTTTGGGTATAATTGGCAAATAAAAGTATAAGATATTTAAAGTGTACTTCATAGCAATTTAATATATACATGTAGTAAAAGAATTCTCCCATCAAGTTAATCAACACATTCATCATCTCTCATATTTATGTTTTGTTTGGTTTTCGTGAGAACATATTAGTATACTCTCTTAGCAAATTTCAGTTACAAAGTAAAGTGTTATTAACTATTGTCACCATGTTTATGTAAGATCCTCAGAACTTACTCATCTTATAGATGAAAGTTTGTTTCCTTTTACCAACTTCTACCTATTTCCCCCATCCCCAGCTGCTAGTAACCATCTTTCTACTTTCTGTTTCAATGAGTTACCCTTTTATTTTTTAGATTCCATATATAAGGGATACTATGAATGATACCACTCAGTATTTGTCTTTCTCTGTCTAGCTTATTTCACTTAGCCTGAGGCCCTAATGGTCTTTCTGTGTTGTACTAAATGGCAAGATTTTCTTCTTTCTCATTGCTGTAAAATATATATCTTACATATTCTTTATCCATTCATTTATTGATGGACAGAAGATTGTTTCCATATCTTGACTACTGTGAATAATGCTGTAATGAACATAGGAGTGCAGATCTCTTCAATATCCTGTTGTCATTTCCGTTGGAGGTACTACTCAGAAGTGGGATTGCTGGGTCATATGGTAGTTCTAAGTATTTTTAATTTTTTGAGGAACTTTCATAATGTTTTCCCTGGTGGCCACATCAATTTACATTCCCACCAAAAGTTCACAAGGGTTCCCTTTTCTCTATATCCTCAGTAACACTTGTCTTATTGAAGATAGCCATTCTAACAGTTGTGAGGTGACACCTCATTGTGGTTTTGATTTGCATTTCTCTTATGAATAATGATATTGAGCACCTTTTCATATACCTGTTGGCCATTTGGGTGTCATCTTTGGAAAAACATTGATTCTGCTCATTTTTTAATTTGGAATTTGTTTTTACTATTGAGCTGTATGAGTTCTTTATATATTTGGGATATTAACTCCTTATTAGATACAGATGGTTCCCTACTTATGATGGTTCACCTTATGACACTTTGACTTATGATGGTAAGAAAGCAATACGCATTGAGTAGAAACCATACTTTTTGAATTTTTGTCTTTTCCTGTCCAGTGATATGCAATGTGATACTCTTTTGTGATGCTGGGAAGCAGAAGCAAGCTTCAGGTCCCAGTCAGCCACACGAGCACCAGGGTAAACAACTGACACAATTACAACCATTCTGTATGCTTTTCACTTTTAGCACAGTGTTCAGTAAATTACATGAGATATCCAACTCTGTATTGTGTCATAATCTTTGTATTAGATAATATTGCCCACCTGTAGACTAATGTAAGTGTTCTGAGGACGTTTAAGGTAGGTGAGGCTAAGCTAAAATGTTTGGTAGGTTAGATGTATCAAGTGTATTTTTGACTTAGGCTATTTTCAACTTATTATGGGTTTATTGGGATATACCCCATTGTAAGACAAGGAAAATTTGTATATGATTTTTCGAGATTGTCTCCCATTGCATAGGTTGCCTTTGCATTTTGTTGATCGTTTGCTTTGCTGTGCAGAAGCTTTTTAATTTGATGTAGTCCCCACTTGTTGACTTTTTTGTTTCCTTTGTTGCCTTTCTTTTGGAGTCAGCTCTAAAATATCAGTGCTAAGACCTATGTCAACTTATTGCCTATGTTTTCATCTAGGAGTTTTGTGGTTATAGGTCTTACATGCATGTCTTTAATCCATTTTGAGTTGATTTTTGTATATGTTGTAACAATAGGGGTCCAGTTTCTTTTTTTTTTCAATGTGGCTGTCCAGTTTTCCCAGTACCGTTTATTGAAGAGATTATACTTCTCCCATGGCATAATTAACCATATATGTATGGGATTATTTCTGGGCTCTCCATTCTGTTGCATTGGTCAGTATGTCTGTTTTTATGCCAATATCATACTATTTTGATTACTCTAGCCTTGTAATAGAGTTTGAAATCAGGAAAGTTGATGCCTCCAGCTTTGTCCTTCTGTCTCAAGGTTGCTTTGGCTATTTGGAGTCTTTTGTGGTTCATGTAAATTTTAGGATAGTTTCTTTCATTCCTGTGAAAAATGTCATTGGAATTTTGATAGATATTGCATTGAATCTATAGATTTCTTTGTATACTGTGGAAATATTTAACAATATTAATTCTTCCAGTCCATGTGCATGGAACATCTTTCCATTTATTTGTGTCTTCTTCAGTTTCATCATCATTTTGTAGTTTTCAGTGTACAAATCTTTCATCTCCATGGTTAAATTTATTTGTAGGTATTTTATTCCCTTTGATTCAATTGTAAATAAGATTTTTCTTAATTTCTCTTTTTGATAGTTTATTATTAGTGTATAGACACACAACTGATTTTTGTGTATTAATTTTGTATTCTGCAAACGTACTGAATTTGAGCTTTACTTTTTTTTTAAGTTTTAAAATTGCGATTGCTGCTGGACATTGCATAGTTTACTTTGTTTGTTGCCAGATTTGTTGTATTCTTTTAATTAGTGTAGGATTTTGTTCTGGTGCACAGCTACTTGAAAGCCATTTGCTATTTTTGAAGTTTGCTTCATACACCATACATGGGTATGTATATATGGGTTGGTCAAAAATTCCTTCAGGAAAACCCCAAACGAATTTTTTGGCCAACCCAATATATGGTGTATGAATACTTATGTATTATATGCATACGTATATATACTCATAAAAATATTTATTTTCACATCTATTCATATGAATTATCAATATATATTCCAGTTTTCCTGTTGCTTAAGGTGAGCATATAAAGTATAAATCTGGTCTCTCTTATCCCATCATTACCCCAAAGTAAAATTCAGTTATTGGTTTGATATCAATCACTCTTTATGCCTTTCCCATTTTTGTTCATTTGTTTCTTGCTTGGACCAAATACAAATCTTCTATAGTATTTGAATGATGTTTTAATTCATTCTCTAATATTATAGATATGATACCAAATAATACATTGGATTTTCTTTTTCCCTCCCTCCCTCCCTTCCAACTTAGAGTTGTTGCTTGTCATTAGCTATTTTTCAAAACCATTTTTTAAAATAGTTTCTTTTCTTTTCTTTTTTTCTTTTTCTTTTTTTTTTTTTGGCTGTGTGAGTTTTAGTTGCAGCATGTGGGATCTTCGTTGAGGCATGTGGGATCTTTTCACTGCGGCACACGGGCTCTTTATTGTGGTACACAGGCTTCTCTCTAGTTGTGGCATGCACGTTTTCTCTCTCTGGTTGTGGCACACAGGTTCCAGGGCTTGTGGGCTGTGTAGTTGTGGCACATGGGTTCCAGAGCGCATGGGCTCTGTAGTTTGTGGCCTGGAGGCTCTGTAGCTGAGGCATCCGGGCTTAGTTGCCTTGTAGCATGTGGGATCCTAGTTCCCTGACCAGGGATTGAGCCCACGTCCCCCGCATTGCAAGACGGATTCTTTACCACTGGACCACCAGGGAAGTCCCTCATAACCATTTTTACTGCCAGTAATTACTCTGAGGTTGCCAAACAAGCTGGTTGCATCCTTATTTAAATCAGTTATTTTATAGGTTGAAGACCATTTTGTTGAATTTGTACTTAATGATTGTCACTTTTACACATTAAAATCAAGAACTTAAATACGTATATTCTGCATTTACACACACTTGTGGCTCTCTCATTGTTGATCAGGAGAATCATTAGTCTTTGTTAAATAAGTTCCCACTGCCACTCATCTTGGAATAAATATGTCCAGTTGTTCAAGTGAGAAGCAACTCAGTACTAGATCAGCTCTTGAAGCAACTCTGGAAGATGACTGCTTATTTCTCTGGGATCTGTTTCCCACCCCAGCTCAGTCATTATGGGGTCTGCAAAGAAAACTTTCTGCGTGCCATGTTACCTATATTTATTAGATATGCCATCCAGACATTTTTAAAATCTTGAATCTCTTTTCAAATAGTGGGATAACAGACAGAAATCTTAATTATTTTCTTTTAAAATTAGTATAATATTTTGTTATGTCATTACCTTGAATTTGAACTGTTAAATTATATTAATATTATAATTTAGTGCTTGCTTTTACTGTAGACCTCATAGATGTCCTTATTAGATATAAGATTTTGAAAATGTCATTTTCTTTACCTTATCTGATTTAATTTTCTAAATCATCCTACACTACAATTAAATATACCAATTTGGACTTTGGAAGTCTGTATAAATGTGTGAATTAATGAAAATCTTAGAAATTCGTTTCATTTCAAAACCATCTGGTATGAAAAGTTAGACTGACAAAGTAAGTGTTGTCTCTGATAGATCCCTAAGAAACTTGTTTGAATTAGAGTGGAATTATTTTCAATTAACATATGGGTTGTGTTTATGCAAATAAAGGTTTCTCAAGGGCTTAAGGGAATGTTTGAGAAGTTGTTTTAATTACAACAGTTGTATTACCTCTGAAATCTGTTTACCCCTGTATTTATACATATCTTTTGTTTTATAGATGATCCTTCGTTTCAAGTAACCTATTCAAAGTTAGTATAGTACAAAAGTAATGCAGTGGTTATCTCTAGGTGGCAGAAACATGGGTGATTTAAATTTCTTCTTTAGATATTATTTTACTATTTTTTGATACATTGAATCACCTTTTCCCTAAATAATTAATTCTCATTAACATTGCAGGTAAAAAGGCCCAAGAGCTTTCTCTCTAACAAATCAAGCATTTTCTTGTTCATGATTGAATTGTGGCAAGTCATTACATTTCACACTATTTCTAGAGAATAGTGCTATTTCTAGAGAATATATGACCTACAGTATGTCTGCTTTAAAATACTGGGATGTCGGAGTAAGATGAACTGATCGCTAAATTTTTTCCCCAATTTGAATTTTCCAGCTGGAGAAATTGAGGCTCAACACGATTTTAGGATGTGCAGTGTAATTCGTAATTCAGTGCATCACTGTATAACGACAGACCACATCCTGATTATTAGGATGACCTCCATCTCCACTGTACTCTATCCTCTACTGATTAATTTCTTTTTAGCCAATTGATCTGCTCAGGTAAATGAATGATAAATAGTAAGGCCATGGATTCATCAAATATCTGGATAGGATATGTTTTGTATAATATGTGACCTTCAGTTTCTAGACCTTCCATTAATATTTGGTTAGTTCCTCTTCTGTGACCTAATTAAATTTTCTGGGCACATGGTGATAGTCTCATTTGAAGTAGAACCAGTCACTCGGACCTTAACTTCTATGAGTATAACCACATCAAGCATTCTATATTTTGTAAATTCAGATCCCCTTTTATTGAAATCCAGATGCTGAGCGTTTTGGCCTTTGTGAGATGATTGATCATATCCAGTGCTCTTTCTTTAGGCTACCTGTAGTTCTAGGTAACTAGCTCTAAAAACATCTATAAACTAACTCTAGAAAGTGTCAACTAAATAATTTGTTATTTATAGATTTATGTTCTATGCATTTTACATTTAGAAGTGGTCAACAGAAGCATTATATTAAAGCTTTTTCTTCCATGTGAATTGGTTGATTTAGGATCTTACAATGATTAATATTAAATGTTAGGTTTGGAAAGGCTTGGCTCTCTTTGGTTCCACTGAGTTTTTGTTTTGTTTTGTTCTCCGTCATGTCTTTATGATTCTAGGTGCTTATGACCCTGCAGTTTTGATTGTTGGCAACGTTGTCGTTTATTTGGTTTGAGTACATTTACTGGTATTTCATTATTATACATTTTAAGTAGGACAAAGTGAATCCAAACAGGACTGAGAGACTGAGGTTAATTTTTGAATGTTCCAAAGCAAAATATTTCATATTGATGAAATGGGTCTAAAGAGTGACTATAGACTCTTTCTGTACAATCTGTCCTTCTTCTTCATTCCCAACTACTGTTGAATTCACAGATTACTGTAACTGGAAAACTCTTTACAAATTTTTTCACCATGAGATAAGAAAAGACATCTCCAACGATTAAGAGGTTTGTCTATGTGAGCTCTGTTGATCATGACTAGTGTTAAATATTCCCCAGAAGATTGCTAGAGTTCTCAAAATGTAACCTAAATCTTGCTAAAATAGTTTTCTTTTCTTAGAAGTGGACAGAGTGTACATATGCTTGGAAAAATCCAGCCTCAGATCTTTCCCTTTATCCCACAATTATTTGAGGGGAAGAAGGAGAACTCTAAGAAGGTGGAACAAAGTTTCTTAGGAGGTCCCTTCCACTTGGACTTTATTTCTGTCCTTTTATTGCCTTTAAATAATTGGCAAGGCCATTGGGTTCAAAACTACAAGTGTTTTCTTTTAGAGTGTTTAGCTGATCTAACTGTGGGAGGAGACCAGGGTACCAAGATTCCAGTTCCCTTGCTGTGGTGTAGTATAAAACCATTGGGAATGGCTGTCCAGATGGTACTAACTTCACAGCTCCTGCCACTGTCACCATCTCAGTCCCACCTTGCATTTGGGTGGGACTGTATGACTAGTTTTTGTCTCCTGAGTAAGAGTGGAAGGATATAGTGTTGTAGGGACAAGATGGCAGGACACAGATGTGCCTTTTCTACCTTGCCTTTCTTTCTTTGTTGACTGAGTACAGAGGAATCTGTGGTTGTAGGAGTCACCAGTCGCACAGTAGAAGCGATCACTTTGGGGAAGAGAGCCACCCATGAATCAGGAACATCCTTAATGAACTGTTACAAGAATGATAAACAAACCTTTGTTATGTTAAGTCCCTCCAGTTGAGGTGTATATTCGATACAGGCACTGACATTACAGTGACTCAAATGCCTTTTCGGATTAATCATGTCAAATAAAAATAATATGCTTATTTCTTTCCTGCCTAGATATATTTCCCTGTGTCTGTAAGTGAAGAAATAGCCTTATTTCTATTGTGAAAAGTAGGAAAGAAAAAAAATCTTTTTGGGAAAGATAAAGGCAATGTCTTTGAAGCATATGTTTGTAACACATATCATTGTTTATCTCTCAAGCAATTTTCCCATCTCATATGAGATGTATCATCCCCTTTCACAGTGCCTACTGTCATACTGGGTGACTGATTTATAGAACACATTGCCGTCAAATCCATAAGCCTTCTCCCAAGCTATTTCTGTGAATGTAATATAATGCCCTTTAAGCTTTATTTGGAATTCACTGTCATGTTAATACAGCCATTTTGTGATGTGTTTTCATAAAAATATTAAGATTTATATCAGGGCAAACTCCTGAAAAATCACATTCTTCATATTAGGATTTGGGGTATGTAAGATAAATCTCATAAGGCTGTGTGTGAAAATTCAACATGACATGGACACATTCCTTTTATATTGGTTGAATTGTTCTTTGGTACTTATAGAGTGAATGTTGGCTATAAAACATGGTAATAATAGTATTCCTAACAGTAACAATAATAATAGGCAGCATTATTAGAGCTTTAGCTATGTGTCAGATACTGTTCAAAGTTTATAACATATAACTAACTCATTTACTTTTCGTAGAAAATGTCACTACCGTTACCCTCATTTACAGATGAATAAAGGAGAGGCGGAGACTTAAAGTAACTTGTGTAAGTCTCTGCAGATAGCAAGCTGATGTTCAAACTTGGAGCTGGTCATTGTTAGTCACCACACTACACTTCCTCCCAAGTAAGACCTTGGAATTATGACAGGAAATAATACAAGTTTTATGTCTCAATCTTCCGTGATGGGAACAACTGGGACTGCACATAAATTAGACACCTCAGCAAAGAAAATGATAAAACATAGATTTAATGAGAAGGAGTGACATTTGATCCGAACGTTGTATGGCATAAACACGATTTGACAGGGAAAGAAATGAACAGGAACTATTATACGGGGTGCTTTGCATGTACAAGTCTCATTTACTGTCCCCCAAAAAACCCAGCAAAATTGTTTCTACCATTGAGTTTTGAAGCAAGGCAGCTGAAGCTGGAGGAAGTTAAGTAAATGTCTTTCAAACTAAGAGTAAATGTAAGAGCTGGGATTTGAACTCCCTTTTAAAACACAAAGTAGCAAATTTCCCCCATTGTTACCTATATAGTATGTTAAAAGGATCTTCCAGGAAGGAGAATGGTACTGGAACTCTTGCAGAAATTAACATGGTAAGAATCAAGCAGCTTAGAAGGATCTTAGAAGATGAGGGAGAAAAAGCGTGGGAGTCAGGAGATGGGCAGCTAGTGGGCAGGAGAAAGCATTATATTGAGTATATATTGAACATATGTGTACGTCATTGAACATACATAATGTGTATATATATGTTCAATGGACATGAAGAAGATACTGTATCATTTTAGAGAGAGAGTAGGGCTTCAGAGTTTCATTCTAAGAAGAGAGAATCAACATAAATTAAGGAATACAGTACGTACTATACTTACAACATTACACTGTTTTAGAATAAGTGCAAAGAAATATAAGATGTGTAGTGTGATTCACTACCTTTAATTGTGCAAATCAATCCAGAGCGTGTGCCGTTTTGAAGAAATGTGACCCAGATAATGGGTCAGCCCAAGGCATAATTTGAGAATGATAATAAGCAATAGAAGATTCCAAGTACAAAGTTGACTTTTAGCATATTTGTCTAATCCTGTCTTCCCACATCTAAATTCAATGAAATTATTAATCTATATAAGAACAGACAACATCTATCAATATTAGATGGTTATCATTAACAAACTTAAAAATTTAGGTAATGGCTGTCAAGCCTAGTGCATAAGAGATAGAATTTTACAAAATATTTATTTTATCTGTGCCTCTTCATAAGGGAATAGCTCTATAAGAGGAATAGCTTATGCTTGGAACTCTCCCTTGAAAAACTGTCCTAAGACTGTAAGTGAAATAGTAATGATTGTCTGAGGGACCATCCAATTTCTGCTGGTGTCCTGGGGAGCCATGATAAACACCAGAAAGCCAGACTGAGAAAAGAGCACTTTGAAGCATTTGCTTCCTGCCTCCCCTTCACAAGTAGCACAAACAAAATTTAACTCATCAGCCTGCCTTTTCGTTCTACGCACATCTAGTGTTCCTTATCTTACACACACTCCCTGATGTATGTGTATGGACTTGTGGCCCAGCCCTCTCCTGCCCAGACCAGTTGGTCTGGAGAGTAACAGATCACTAACCCGAGGACAGTTAAGATCTGATTAAGTAAGGCTTGGTATACAGGGCTCACTGAATCGCAGATCATCTTCATGTTTTAGATCCATTCATAGCCATTCATTTTCCTTCCGTCAAGAATTTGAACTCAGAGAATGCTGTTTTGTGTTGGTAAACGTTGGGTTGGTGGCCATTGTCAGGGAGGAAAAATCTTTCCTTCTACCATTCTAGGTTCTTTAGCTGGTCTAATAATCAAATTAACATGACAGATTAACAGGAGAAAAACAAATGTAATTATGCATGTGCGGGGACCTCATAAGAATACGAAACCCACAGGCAGTCAGACAATTGCAGTTTATATGCCATCCTGAGCTAAGGAGAAGTGAGTAAGGGTTCTGGGACTTCAAAGGAAAGGAAGACAATTGACAGGGAGATGGGAAAAGCAAATGTTTGGTAAACAGAGGTTGCCATGCCGTGCAGTGACAGTGGGGTAGAGAGGGGACCTCAAACAAGCAGATCTTGCCAAGTTCCCCTTAGTCTACCAGACCTAGCTCACATTTTCTCCTGTTTTTAAAAATTGAAATATTGTTGATTTACAATGTTGTGTTAGTTTCAGGTGTACAGCAAAGTCATTCATATATATATATGTATATTGTATATATATATATATATATAACAGCAAAGTCATTCATATATATATGTATATTGTGTATATATATATAACAGCAAAGTCATTCATATATATATGTATATTGTGTATATATATATATATGTACATTGTGTATATATATATATAACAGCAAAGTCATTCATATATATATGTATATTGTGTATATATATATATATATAAAACAGCAAAGTCATTCATATATATATGTATATGGTGTATATATATATGTATATTGTGTATATATATATATATATATAACATATGTATATGCTTTTTTAGATTCTTTTCCATTATGGGTTGTTACATATATTGAGTATAGTTCCCTGTGCTATAGAGTGGGTTCTTATTGTTTATCTATTTTCTATATACAGTAGTGTGTATATTTTAATCCCAAACTTCTAATTAATCCCTACCCCCTTTCCCCTTTGGTAACCCTAAGTTTGTCTTCTATGTCTGTGAGACTACTTCCGTTTGGTAAATATGTTCATTTGTATCATTTTTTTTATATTCCATATATAAGTGATAAGATATTTGTCTTTCTCTGTCTGACTTCTCTTAGTATGGTCATCCCAGGTCCATCTATGTTGCTGTAAATGGTGTTATTTCATTCTTTTGAATGGCTGAGTAAAATTCCATTGTATATATGTGCCACATCTTCTTTATCCATTCGTCTGTCGATGGACACTTAGGTTGCTTCCATGTCTTGGCTAGTGTAAACAGTGCTGCTGTGGACATTGAGAGGCACGTATCTTTTCGAATTAGAGTTTACTCCAGATATATGCCCGCAGTTACCTCTGATTATAGTTCCCTTCCTGGAACATGCCCTTTATCTAAACTCCTTTTGGCAGTTAAGGGGAAGGTAAAAAGAAAATCTTCTTAGTCTTCTGTTTCTTAAAAATAATCAGCCTAATATAATTCTCCTGCCAAAGAAACACATTTTGGGGTGGCAAAATTCTGTTCCCCTACACCATCCATGTTAGACCATAATCCTGATGGGTAAGCAGGGAAAGGTAGTGGTTGGAGAAAGGATGGGTTGAACATGCAGAAACAGCAGGAGAAACAAACAAAACAAAACACTAGCTGCGCCTCAGATGCAAGATTCCTCAGTTCCTGACATATCCTGATTTCTTTGCGCAAAGTTCAGTCTCTGTAAATTTAGTAAGACTCTATGTACCTTAAAATAATTCCTTGTTATGTGAAATAATTTGGATAGGTTTATGATCCTTTCGACCAAAAATGTCTTGGTTAAAACACATCAACTGAGGAAAAGAAACCCACTGGCATGTAGCTGAAACTCCCTTCTGGGAAAGACCCCAGACTGTTCCTTATGCACTTAAGTGCTGGATTACTTGCAGATTAACACAAAAACTTTTTAAAGTTACCTTTTTGTTCTCCATCTGAGTTTGCAGTTTTTGAATGAGAACCTAATGAAGTCCAATAGAAGCTGCGCGTATTAGTTAAGGCACCATAAGCTTCTGTAACAGATGAACCTGGAAGTCTGTGTGATTTAAAGCAATGAGAATTGGTTTCTAACTCATGTAGAATAAAAAGTGGTAGGTACATATGTTCAGAACCTCTGACCCACCCAGTCATTCAGGGGTCTAAGCTGACAGAGGGTCTGCCATCTTTAACGTACGAATACTCTGATTATCAGAATACTCTGATTATCAGCAGGCAGGAAAGACAGAAGGGGAAACGAGAAGTGCGGACCAGGAAGAGGCACCCATGGTTCAAGTCTGGAGAGATAATACATTATTTATGTGCAAAGTCCACTGGCCAGAATTTGCTCATAAGGTCATACCTGATTGCATATAAGCCTGGGGACCATAATCTAGCTGTGTGCCTAGAAAGAAAGGAAACATGTTTGCTGAACTACCAGCCAGTCTGTGCCAGGATATCTCAACTTGTAGTATTTACCTCAGTTAAGCTTAACTATAATACTGATTACATAAATATATTATGAATATATTATCTTTCACTTAAAATAAAGGAGCAGTTTAACCCACACCCCAGCCTATTTAGAACAACTGCCACCCTGTGATGTGGTTATTATAAGAAATAGGAGAACACTTCAGATGTCTTTTAATTTATGGTGCATAAAGATATTGCATCTGTGATGCTGAAACAAGTCTTTTATGACAAATCATCTGAGACTGGGAGATTGCATGGAAATGAAAAACAAATTCAGGTGTGTTTTTTAAAATACTTAGAGGTAATTACTGATAAAATAAATGCAAAGTATACATCTTTCTGAATCACTGGTGGAACAACTGAGCAAAAGAAAAAAATGATAGCTGTGTAGACCTACAGTCTATTCTGGTACAACACATGCTTCTGTGATGTGAATTAACCCATATGTTACTTATAAATAGGACAAGGATGTCAGCATAATATGGAAGTCACCTTGATTTATACACTTTTTTTCCCCAGTCCATTAAGGATTTTTGCCATCCAGTAACAGTAGTTAAACAGAAAGTACACGAGCACAGCTGGTTACAGTAAACTGTGGAGCAGCGTTCTACTGTCTTGGATACGCATGCACTTCATGGCCTTCTCCAAGGACCAGTTTTTATCATATACTCTATCTTGATAGTGTTTTGTGCAGCATTGCTTACCTTGGCTTATTTATATTGAAAGTGTAGTGTGTCTTTTTGAAAATGAGATAGTATTTTTATGAGGATTATTTTTGCTGGTGAGTGAGACACAGTTGTAATTGTACAGGTTTTGAAGGCTTTGCTGTCAAACCTCCTTTTCTCATAAACCATATAATTATTATTGATGTTGCAGAGCATGAAGGTTCTCAGCAGTGCATACATTCCATTACATTCTTTTCAGTTGCCAGTGTCAAAAACCCAATCGAAAACTACCTCAAAGAAAATGGAAATGTGTGAAATCATGTAACTGACATGCTCAGGGGTTTTGCTGACTTCAGGTGCACTTATAGCCATGCCTAAAAATACAGTTTTTAGGTATTCATCACTTTTTCTGCATCTCTTAGCTGGAGTTCTCTCAGTGGATTTCAGTTTGAATGCAGGCTTTCTCTATAAGGTAGATGAAGTGGGCATTTTCAGACTAAGGCTCATTTTCATAGTGTCATGATATATATACATATGATATATGTAGATATATGATGTATCATATGACATATATCTAGAATATATATTCCAGATATATATATATATACACACACACTTTGCAGGAAAGAAATGGTATAGTCAAAGTGATGATTAAAGAGACTTAAATGAGGAAGCTATTTGCAAGTTTCAGGCAGGTTAAGAGACGGCTACTAGGGATGGTGGGGCACTCTGTGGTGGTGTGGAGGAGAACGCTTGCAGGCCTGGTCTGAAGGAATAAATGGTAGGGTGGGTTACCAGAACCATCCAGCACTGCAGTTACAAGAGAGGGCTACCAAACTGTAGCTGTGGCCTTCAGTAGAAAAACACAGCCACTGCCAACCTGCAGCCCAGGGGGAGAGGACTGGGGAAATAGACATTCCAGCCACTTTCTTCATTCCCTCTAATCTTCAAGGGCCTCCCATGATCCCAACCCAACTGCATGTAAGAAAATCCAGTTGGTGCAGGCCGTAGAGGTCAGCTTCCAAAGGTATAGAGCAAGATGGGAATTAAGTATTGAATGGGAAATGAGACTGTCTAATGTGCCGAAAGTAGACACTGCAGTAAAAAGGTAGTTTTTCTTCCAGTGGGTATATGTGATTTTTAGGGAAACTTTTCATTGGCGTACGTGGACCACACATCCACACATGGTGGCGAGGGAAATTTGGTGTTCCTGGTTGCATACCTCTGTGAGTGGGTGTCTAGATAGAGTGATTAACACACTGGCCAAAAGCTCATTTACGGGGGAAGAGTTTTCAAATAAAACACGTTTATGGATCCAAGAAGCTGACAAAGTAGGAGAGCAACATGGTAGACCCTGATCTGGTTTTGAGACACAAATTTTCCGCTACAGTGACAGCCCAGTACATTCCAAGTACTTTGCACTCATACCAATCAAATGATTCACTTTTCCACAGAGCAGGAGGAGAAGTGAATACTGAGGGTGAGTGGTGTAGATTAAACCACAGGATTTTCTTTTGGGAAGATGAGCTAAGTCTCCTTTGGGGAAATGTATGGAAGATGGAGGAAGAGTATACTTGCTCACGTCTCAAAAAAATATTTATATCTTCAGAGTCTAACCCAACATTGGAAAAGAATAGCTGGTCAATAAATGTTTTACAAAATGGTTAACTTTCAGAGTAACAGTTTCCAAACTGTATTATGTTTATAATTCCCCAGGTAGATGAGGAAGAATAACCTGCTTTAGACTCTGTAGAATCTAAATCCACCCCAGATGCTTAACACTCTCTCCTTATGGAATAAAGATTTGTATAAATTCCAAATGAGTACCAAAAAAAATCGAACTAATTTGCGATTAATATATGTTAATTTAATAGTTAATGCTACAGAAAAATACGGTGGTGTATAAATACTATTCCAATGGAAGTACATAAATTGTTTTTCAAGTAAGATCTGTTCCTTTGGTTTGATGGAAATAGTCAGACACATAACAAAAAATTAAAAAAAAAAAACCAACAGAAACTGTGGGAATGTAATGGACATCAAACTGATTTTTCTCCCTTTTCTTCCTCTTTTCCCACAGTAATTTGTACCTTGAGAGAGCTTCTGAATGACTTAGTACAGACAGTTGCTCATAATTCCTTTTTAGTGTTGTGAGAATGCAAGTTTAAATGATTGAGAGGGGGAAGAACTGAGAAATACACACATTGCTAATGAAAATTTTGCACGTCAAATAGAAGACTATTGATTTAAATATATATATATATATTTTTTTCTTTTTTCTAGGAGTCCTAGTGTGACACTGGGCTTGTGAATTGTCAGCTGGTTTAACATCACTAAAATGACTTTTTCTTTAATTTGCCTTTTAAAATTATTGTCCAAGACTTATTTCAAGAGTGTGGAGGGCTTTCCATTTTAGATCCCCTGGTGAGACAGAGTGTTCATTCTCCACAAAAGAAGATAGTCACAGTGTGTTCATTTAAAAAATTCAGCTTCACATTCTGCAGTGACGAAACAGTCAGTGGGTCCCATTTGAGTAAAGGTTAGCAGGGGATGGTGGATTTTTTTTTTTCTTCTGTTTGCTTCTTACCTAGACCCATTTATCTATGCCTGGGTATTTGTTTTGAAGATGCTTTCCAGTTTGGAGTCGAGTATTTCAGTCTTAGGGGAAAAAAGCCAGAAAAGAGTTGATGGGAATCAAATAGGTGGCATTTCTTTGTCACTGTTAAAGTAACTTTTAACACCTCTCAACGGAACATCTAGGACTTGAGAGACCCAACAAGTTTCATCTGGATAAACTTCCTGCTTCTGTCGTTCTTATTAAGGAGGAAAAATACTCTAACCATTCCAGAGGTGAGGGAACACTTTCCTCTGCTTTCTAAGCATGGTTAGGTTTCTTGGTGTTTTCTCCTCAAGTGCTGCGATGGTTTCATGACTCACTGCCTTTGCATTAGAGTGAGCTATGTCTGAGAAATAGATGAAAAACTCTTGTTCCCCCACAGAGGCTAGAAAGATGTGTCACAAAAGGAACCATAAAACAAGAAAGAATCTTGTAGTAAAACCAGGTCCTTTGCATTAAGTATGTACAATTTTTATTGATGCGGAGTCACGCCAAATTTACTGTTTTGACAATGATTGTATTTTTGGTATCAGTCAGTGACTAAAGAAACTGCCTCTGCAGTTAGCTGATGTAGGAAGTTAGTGTTGAATTCCTCTGGGAATGAATTCCATTTGGTCATGTTAAACCTGCAGAAGCATTACTACTGATTTATAATAATACTTAATATTTACTCAGTATCTCTTAATCTCAGAGAACCAGCAAAAGTACTTGAGTAAAATGTTAAATTCAGTCCCACTGTTACCATGACAACTGCAAGGAAATGAAGAAGTCTGTCTTCCCCTTTCATGGATAAATTCACATTATAGCTTAGGATTTGCCGCTGGTAGTGCTGGATCACTCTAGGTGACAGTAAGATGCTCACTTTCTATCTGGGTGAGATTTCTGTTTGGAAATAACCAGCAGTATCTCTTGTATGTGGCTCTGGTGTATAATCCCTTCCCCTCCTGCTTTGTTAGTGATCCTAAACTCTCACAGTGGAGCCAGAAAAAGCATCTGTCATAGAGGGGGTTCTATAAGCCCTTGAACCCTTAAATATTTTTGGTAAGTTATTGTCTGTGTGTTCATTTATCTGCTGGATTATGTCACATCTAAAGGTCTCACCTCAAGTTACTAAAGGTGAAAAATGTCCCCTAACACTGTGTGTCTAGAAACTGTGAGAGAGAATGATAGTCTTAGAATTTCAAAATGTGTCTTTTTGTTTGAGGGTCTGCCGGTTTCTTGAATCCTATCACCCTGGCTAAAGTCTGACTAAATTTAGATTATGATACTGAACTCACCTCCTCAATGTGAGGGCTTTCCTACCGGTTTTGCAGGGGACCTGTAAGAAGGATTTAAGTGTTCATAAGGGGAGATTGATGGCTCCTCTATTAAGTAAACTTTAGGGTAGCTAATGAGATGTATTTTTACCTGATAGCAAGGACTACAAAAAATTATTTTATCTTATATGTTTCTTGGTTCCATGTAACAAATAGTTAAGAATCACTATTTTACTTTTAAGGACAAATAATACAAAATGCATGACTGATGTGGTAAGGATCCTTTTAGCTCGATATGGTGATACAATAGTTAAATGGATCTGAGATATGAAGAAAACACACTGAATACATTGCCTGTTGTATCTCAAAATGTGGCTTCTTTGTGCTACACCTGTTGCCTTGTCAAAATGGGTGCTGATTAGCTAATGGCAATACAGTTTGAAAATAATGGGTCATGTACTCCATTAAATCCTTGGAGCTGGAAGGTATACATGAGAAGTGTTTGATTAAGCCCCTTGATTCAAGGCGGCGCTAGACCTTCGTATTACAGAGAAGTAGGCCATCTTTTTTATTTGAATGACAGAAGTATTGTGATCTTCCTCTAATAGTTGATTGGCAGGCCAAACTTCAAGAAATCTTTGATTCCCAAATGACTATGGGATAGGCTAAGGGTTCATTATAGAAAAAGAAACAAGGTCATGTTCATCTAATGCAAAGACACTTGTTCATGAGTTCTGTCAAACTTATATGTTAGTCCCTTGTAGACACTTTATGCTAAGATTTCCAGGTTTGACTGGTTATTGGGACTTTACTTCTATAAGTATTCATTGAGCTCTGACAAGGTTTAGGATAGATTAGGTACACCTGATTAAGATGAAGAAGGCACAGTCATGGTTTCTTGCCCTCATCTGTAAAGAACGGGAGAAATAGAGAATGTGTCCGGCCTTAGACAAGAGCTGTGTAGGGGCCCTGAGGGAGGTGAGACGGAAATGTCATTGAGATTAAACATTCCATAAATTGTTCTCTTATTGTTGGATTTTTTTCTAAATCACAAAGATAAAATAAGAATACAAAATTGTGGGGATTTAAAGAGAAAGATCCCTTGATAGTGTTGACAGGTGAAACAGCACTGAAAGGCAATACATATGACAAGAGGAGAAGGATGAGGATAACTTGTTATAATTATCATTAGGAGTAACAATAAACACATTCTGAGTGTTTCCAATGTACTAAACTGTATTCTAAGCATATTACATGCATTGAATCATTTGGTCTTCGAAATAACGCTATGGAGTTTGTTCTATCGTTATCCCAGTTTTGTAGCCAAAAGGAAATGAGGCTTAGAATTCGAAGCACTTGCCTCGGCTTGCGCTAGTGGTAAGTGGTAGAGCTTGCATTCAGATCCAGTAAATCCTATAAACATCAGCATGGGGTTAAAATAATTTTGCTTGAATCACAGGGCGCAGAGAGGCAAGCAGTAGGAGCTAAGAGTGGAAACATTCTTTGCTGCGGTGTATGAAACACTGCTCTCAAGTCTGTGTGAGGCGGGGAGCGCTACTCAAAGTGTGGTCTGTGCACTTCTGCCAGCTGTGTTTGTTACTGTTATGTGGCAGTATAAGTATGAAATTTCAGAATCAGCATTTCTGGACCTGAAGATTATTGTACTAAGTGAAGTGAGTCAGAGAAAGAAAAATAGTATATCATATCACTTATGTGTGGAATCTAAAAAATAGTACATATGAACTTAATTACAAAACAGAAACACTGACAGACATAGAAAACAACTTACAGTTATCAAAGGAGAAGGGGGAGAGGGGTGGGATAAATTAGGAATACTGCATTAACAGATACACACTATTATACATAAAACAGATAAACAACAAAGATTTACTGTGTAGCACAGGGAACTGTATTCAATATCTTGTAAAACTTATAATGGAGTAGAATAAAAAAAGAATATAAATACATACATAGGTATAACCAAATCACTTTAATGTACACCTGAAACACAATATAGTAAATCAACTTCAATTAAAAAAAAAAGACTTCAAAACTGTCCTGACAATTTGACAGTAACTTTGTCTGTTGAATATAATAATACTAAAAAATCCAAATTTTATTTTATACATTTTTCATTTCATATTTCTAGGACTTTATTTTTAGTGTGTTCTACAAGTAATGATCAATAACATTTTGGAAAAATTAAAACAAAAAAAACTGATGATTTATGGTGTATCATTTGAGTACCACCAATGGAAAGACCATCCTGGTTTCAGTTAATTTCTATTATTCTTTCAATGCATTTAACATCTACCTAGAAAGATTGTTACCGAATTTAAAAGCAGGAGCATATTAGCTAGCTTCTAACACTGTTTTGCAAGTGGTCAGTTTTTAATCAAAGCTCGCTAAAGATGCTATACCATAAGAATGAAAACCAGGAATTGCTTATCAGCATTTTCATTGCCCCTCACTCCAGTGAGCCTCGTGGTCTGAGGAAGAGAACTGAAGCAGAAACTTCTCTTCTGGCAGAGCCTCCTTCAGCCAGTCTGTTTTTGTAATTTGATCCCAGGGGAAAGAGGCAAATGGGATGAAAGGGGTTCCTGTCAGGGATTCATGCAAAAAGAATTGGCACAGAATTTGGAGTCTGGACGGGACTCAGATCCATCTTCTGCTGTAGTTTCCAGTGAAAATTGATGCCTTAGAATGAGGACTGGGGCGCTCAGAGCGACAGCTGTCCTAGGGAAGGTCCTGGTGCCCAGTGCTCAGAATGTCCCAACCCAAAGCGGTCAGGGGAGGATTTTGAGCAGTAAGGAGGCAGCCTTAGCTGCTGCTGTCAGGGATTTCAACCTCATGTGCTGTTTTGCCAGGATCATCTTTGAGGTCTTTCTTCCCTTTGACTTCTGTACCTTATCTACCCTCCTTCAAGTCCACATGCATGGTGTCCTCTTTATCTCTTTTCCCGCTACGAAACTTCCTTCTTCGAAGGCCTGAATTGCCACATACCTTTCACAGAATATTCTAGAGAGAGTCTTTCATTGAATATTCTGGTCCCATTGCCAACCTGTTTCAGCAGTTCTCTGTGCCACATGCCTGGAAGATAGAATTTTCCCTTCCGTGCTTCAAAATAACTTATTTTCTGGCTATCTCCCTCCATTCCAGATTCTAAAACCTTAATGAAAGTAATCACATCTAGGATTTTAAAGTAAAAAGAAAAACTTTACTAAATGAATGAGTACTTTGTAAAAATTTACTGTGTACCTGATATATACAGGGCCCTCTGCTGGGCAGGGCGAGAGTGTAAATTTGGGTCAGTTACTCATTCAGGGTTTATTGAGAAGGTCGCTGTAATACACATTAGGGAGAATCCTAAAGCATATACGAATATAAATATTTAAATAGAATAAGACAAAATAAATTCAAGTAGAAGGTCCATTGTTTTCTTTTTGTACCACAGTGGGCTCTCTGGAACATTGCTTGGGCAAGTGTACCCCACTGTAAAGACCACTGTTCCGGGTGTGATCATACAGGTATTAGATAAATATAGCAAGAAGTAGAAAATTATGTATCATAAGAGTTGCAGATAAAATGATATGAAGTGGTGGATGGGAGCTAGTTTTTCAAGCTGAATGGCTCGTAACCATTTGTTTCAAAACACTATGTATCCAGCTCTGAGAATTTAGGAAATTAAAAATTAATGTGACAGAGGGCAACGATTAAGAGCAGGAGTCGGAAAACTTTTTCGAAAAAGGGTCTGATAGTAAATATTTTAGGTTTTGCAGACCACGTTGTCTTGGTCACGGCCAACTCAACTGCGCCATCTGTAGCGTCAACAAACACTGCCACAGGTAACACGTCAACAGTGGGGCCTGGCTGTGCTCCAGTCCTGCCTGTGGGCTGCGGCGGGCTGAACCCTGCTGAAGAGTGCAGGCTTTGGAATGATGCTGGGTGATGAACTCCAGAATCTATGCCAGGTGTGTGGAAACGCGCCAGTTCTATAAAGGCTGCGAGCCTTGGTTTAGTGTCTCTGAGATTCCGGTAGGTGTCACCTAGGAACTAGTTAGAAATGCAGAATCTCAAGCCTTGTCCATGGTCTGGAGTTAAAGAATCTGCATTTGAACAAGCACATGCTAGTTGGAAACACTGGGGTAGATAATGGTGGTGGTGAGAGGATCTACTAACTAGGACTGTCTAGTTGTGGTTAACTGAGATGATCTCTTAAAGGACTTCCCATAAGGCTCGGGCTGAAATAATCACTCCCTTGATGTTTGCTCACAGTGACCGTGTTAGGATTTCTCAGAGAACTTAAGAGTCTAGTGGGATTTAGGAAGGTATTATATGCAGTTGCCCTTGAACGATGGGGAGGATTTAGGCCTGGAGCGACAGGGATTACAGTCTACTAGGGTCACTGCAGGGTGTTTAACCAGTAACATACCTGTGCTTTCAATAATGAGTTAGTGGTTTCTGTGAATGGGAAAATCTAGGCTCACCACCTGTTGGCATTTTTTTAGTCCTCTTGGAATCCTGAGATTTTGTTGTTGTTGCTTGCCTGTGGTAGAGTTGATAGATGACATGGAGGACGATCTCAAAAAATGTGTGTTTCTTCTTATAGCTAGAAAGTCTGATGCCAGAGTTTACTTAACAAATGGCATTTATGTGGGACAAAGAGTTGTGGATTTCCTTAACACAGCCGCCCTAATTCTTTCTACTCATTGCAGCCAAGCCTCTATAAAGAACTGCTCGGCGACATCCCTGTGCCGTCTCTTTCTCATGTGTTTTCTGGTGTTTATAGTGTGTCTCTGTCTTCCCCTCCCACTCACTCCATTAACTTCTCCATACTGCTCTTTTATCCATAAAACTCCATCCAAAATGTGGTCACCGACCACTTTGGTGTTTTCAAGGTCAAAGCCGAATCGTATTAAGTCACTCAGTATTTTTGACACTGTTAAATATTTTTCACCTCACGAAACACTTTTCCTGTGGACTTTGTAATACCAGAGTTTCCCTTTGTCACACTTGGTCCTCTGTCTCCTCACTGTGTGCATTTTGCTTTGGAAATATCATTCGTAGCCGTGAAGTTACTGACTAACGTATGACAAGTCCAACATGGAGATGGGCAGTTGTGTTTTCACTCTGACTTCACACTGATAGACCATCCTACTTAACTGGCGTCTCTTCTTAGCTGTTTCATAGGCAACTGAACTGTAACAAGTCCAGTCTACACTCCGGAATATGGTGTAATCATCTTTGTTATATACTGTACTCTCCTAGGACTGTAATATTCCATTAGCTTCATCTCATCTTGTAATTAGACATTAAAATATATGGTGGTTATATCGTCTTTCCCCTCTACCAGACTAAAAATGGAAACAACTCTTTCTTCTCTTCCTCCCCGCTCTTTTCCTCCTCTTCTCCTTCTCTCCCTTCTCCTTCTTTCTTCTTTTTATTACTGTCCTTAAGTGCCCTATACCTAGATAAATATTGACATATTGACACTCAGAATATTTACCAAATGAATTAATCTAGTTCAATGAAAAAAGCATAATCTAAGCTGCAGAGGCACAAAGACTTGACTCCGAATCCTAGGCCCCAACTCATACTTGTGTTATTTAAGGTAATTATGTATCTTCTCTGAGTCCTCCTCTTGTCCTCTTAGTACTGTTTATAAAAACAGCTACAGTACACAGTGCTTGTAAGGATATAAATGATGCCATAAAGTAAGTGTCCATCATGGTGCCTGATACAAAGCACAGTAAATAATCTTATGTTAATTCATCTCTCCTTTTCTAGGCCTATACCCATTTATTTTTTTTACAGATTGATCCCATAATGTGTGTAAGAAGATACTCTTCCAGATGCTGAGAATACAGCGGTAAACAGAATGGCCCGTATCTTTACTCTTGTGATTACTTGTATTTTCATAGGGGGAGACAGATGCAAAATAATGAAATACATTTACTAAATTTTAAATACATTCTCTGGGCGTGCTAAGAGGGAATAGGAAAACCGTTCTGGTAGGGTGCCATTTGAACATTCTCAGCGAGAGTATCCTGCCAAAATGTGGAGGGTGAGTATTGCAGGCACAGCTGCCAGCAAACTGAGCAGCATTGAGATGGGAACGTGTTTGGATGTTCCTGGAGCATCTTCCAGTACAGCTGGAGAGGATTCAGTGTTTGAGAGGTAGGCAGGCACCCCGGTGCTATATAATGATCTGTAATCTAGGTCATTATAGAGACTCTAGATTTCTCTCTGACTGAGATACGAGTCATGGGTGGATTTTAAGAAGAAGAGTCACATAATTTGACTTAGATTTAAAGCAGATCATCTGGGATACTTTCTTGAGGGAAAACCTGCCAGAACGAGGGCTGCAAAGGGAAACCAGAGATGTGTCTATGAAATAGACTAGGCAAGATGTAATGGGAATTTAGTCTAAGACAGTCTTTCTCAAGGGTGTTTTCTGGAGCAGCATCAACATCACCTGGGTCCCACTTTCTGAATTTTAGAGACTCTAGAGGTTGGTGGGACCCAGGAGTCTGTGTTGTAAGAA
This sequence comes from Lagenorhynchus albirostris, assembly GCF_949774975.1. Taxonomy (NCBI): domain Eukaryota; kingdom Metazoa; phylum Chordata; class Mammalia; order Artiodactyla; family Delphinidae; genus Lagenorhynchus; species Lagenorhynchus albirostris. Next base: position 9,729,832 of record NC_083104.1, on the reverse strand, counting down.
GCCTTCCAGGAAAAACTCGTGCTCAGCCACAATGGAGAACCATTGCTGTTGGGCACTAATACCTTTAAAATTGTAGAAGAAAAAAAAAAAAAGCGGTCAGATTCCTGATATATGTTGAAGGTAAAGCTAATTGGATGGACAGACGATTTAATGTAAAGTGTATGTGAGAAAAGGATCATCCTGTGGTTTCTGAACTAAGAAACTGGTGGGATGCAGTCAGCACAGGCTGAGGGAAGACCCTGGGAGGAACGTTTGGAACGAGCATCACTTTAGTTCTGGCTGTGTTCATTTCAGTGTGTCTGTTAGGCATTCAAGTAGGCTTGTTGAGTAGGAAGTTGGGTATTCAAGTCTGGAGTTCTGTTTCTCTTAATAAATCTGTTTAAGTTGTTATGTGGAGACCGATATATTGCTATTCTGGAATTTTTTAATTCAAGAAGTGAAACTAGAAGAGGACCTGCAGAGATGAAAGAACTATCTAGGGCAGCATTTTTAAAATGAGCTCAGAAAGGAAAGTGAATTCTTAAATTTCTCCCAAGAAGAATTCCTTCAACTTGTCATGTGCTGTGGATCACCTAATAGAATCCTTTAAATGACTAAGCATGTTTTAATGAGCCCAGAAATGAAAATCATTCCATTACTACTTTGAAAGGCAAAGGTGTCATCAACATTTCATATCCTCGGGTAGTACTCTGTATCTGATCGAATAGCTTGCTGAGGGGCTGGGTTGCTTTAGAAATCCATAGTGTGGCATCTTTATGTAGTTACTACCAAGGATATTAATAGTCTGTGAAATCTGTTTCATATCAGGCCTGTTCAGAATCTGCTAGGCCTAATTTGCACCAATCAATTTAATTTTGAACAGCCCAGACTCAAAGTTATATTCGATACTGATATATAATTTCTTCTTTTACAAAATTCACATACCCAAATTATGTCTCATGTTATCCAAATTTCCCCTTTGTTTACAATGCAATAGATTTTCTTGATGTTGAAGGAATTGAATGTTTTTATTTTTTAACTAACCATATGCATGAATTTATAATGGAATAATTAGTTTTATTTATCCCTCTTACAGAATTAAGAATCTAAAGTAATGGCAGTAATCTACCTATTTGTAAACAACTGTAGTTGCATAGCTCTGTCCTGAATTATGGTTCTGATATATTTTGATGCTCCAGAGTTTCCGAAGTGGCAAACTTAGAAGAAAGTGTTGGAAACCAGAATAAACTTTAGAGCTAACTATTCTAGGTGTCTTGAAAATGGAACAAAGATTAACTTCAACTAGGTTTTTAAAAAAAAATTTTTAATTGAAGTATAGTTAATTTACAATGTTGTCTTAGTTTCAAGTGTACAGCAAAGTGATTCAATTACACACACACACACACACACACACACACACACACACATATTCTTTTTCAGATTCTTTCCCATTATAGGTTATTACAAGATATTGAGTATAGTTCCTTGTGCTATACAATAGGTCCTGTCATTTATCAACTAGCTTTTTTGCTGAGTCCCTAAGTAGGAGTTGAGTGGTTGGCATACTGGGTGGTAACTATTAAGTTAAAAATCCTTGAGGAGGCTTCATCTGTTCTTTAAGCCTCTTTCTGAGGAGCTGTGTCGCTGGCCACAATATCTACCTTCTTCTCTAGATGTGGAAACGACCCAGTCTTGAAACATGGATCTTGTTCAGTTGTGTAAAGTCATTAAAGGCTCTTCAAACCCAATAGAAATGTCAGCGTACTTTAAAGATGCAAATGCATGAATCAGATATAAAACAGTGTGTGGTGTGCATAATTAAGAAGGTAAAGTATGTGATAAAAATTGTCATGGCAGACTTTGAGCTGTAATGACTTGGCGCTGAGTTGCTAAGGATAAAGTTCCTTCCTGAGTCAAAAGTTTGCTGAAATTGATTATTTGATGAAAGATCCATTAATCTGTATGTGTCTAATAATTGCTAGCTGTGTGTGCTTGTGGGCGTTCATAGTTTCCAGTTACCCTCATGGGCTCTGCAGCTGCATTTCTCTGTGCCCTGTAACTTTTCCATTCACATCTGGCTTAGCTCAGAGCTACTTCACCTTGACATTAGCTACTTGGACATGCAGCTGCCATTCTGGTTCATGCATTGCAAAGACTCTCTCTTCATGATGCTGGTCTGGCTTTGTTAGATGACTCTGTCCTGTCATTCAGTGTGTGGTGAGACTCAGAAGTGATGTTTGTGAAAATGCTTTAACTGATGGGTGTGTTTTGCACACACCTCCCATGGTCTCCTCTCTGGACATGCAAAGGTTCAGTTTCAAGTTTAGTTGGAAAAATGAACAAGGGCTCTAGCAGGGGTGTTTTATTTTTGAAGTGAGATGACAAGATGCTCACCTCTGCTGTTTGCACTGGAAAGTGTCTAGTGCAGATAAGGGGCTGTGGACATTTTCTACTGTTTTATAAATATCATAATGCCAATATGTCAGATGAGGTTTTAAAATAATAATAATATTTCTAATAATAAGCCCTGAAACAAAGAGGGTGATATCTTATATTAGACTCCTTACAAACTCTCCCATAATGTAAGGCTCCCTCTTGATTTATTTATTTAGAAGAATAACACACTGTTTAGAGAGCACAAAGTAGCCTGAAATTACCCAAATCAATCCTCATTTTGGATACTTACGCAGGTTATGTAACAAGAACAAAGAAAAGTTAGAAAGAAAATTAAGATAGATTTGATATATATGTATGACAATATTACCTCACAATTATAGGTATTTGGTGTCATTATAAACATATCTTCAAATTCACTTTACAAAGTAGTAAATAGTTATCTTGTAGCAATAATTATTATACACTCATGGGCTGGTTACAAAAAAATGATGTATTCTATTATTATAGAATTCCATGTTTTACCTTGGGGTAAAATTTTCAGGAATGGTATTATGCTCAAATTGAATAAAAATCGTATCAACAACACGAAAGAAAGATAATTTACTTCAGGAAAATGTATTACAGCACACACTGTAGTAGAAACAAAAAGGATAATGTTGAAGGCACAAGTAAATACTTAAAATAAAATAAAATTGTTTCATGAATCTTCAGGGAAGTAATAAACATATAAATGTATTTATAGACATAATAAAATTATATATAATATATCTATATATTTAAAAAGTACAACCGTAGCTAAATAAATATAAATAGGAATCTATCATATGTATATGTCTAGCATAGATATATATACATATCATGTGCACGTGTGCCTATTATATACAGTTGAGGCGGCTAAATACATTTTGTTTTATTTTATTAAATCTGAGATCATAGCAAAAAGAGAAGATCTGTTTAACATTTGAGTGATTTCTCTACTGGGGCAGATGGTGTTTCGTTATTGCTCTCCACATTTTATCTCCGATTATGTGTAGTTTTCATGGTTATGTTCCTTTTTAAAAAACAAATGTCCCTTGGGAGGACAAACATAGAATCAGTTATCTTTAAAAGCATTGTGTTTTCTTTCTAACATTCACTTGAACAGTGAATATGCCAGTTTTTCCTGGGCAAAGTAGTAAGAGGATATGTGATATTGTTGGAGAAACATATGAAATTGGAACTGAGTTTTAGCTTCACCACTGTGGAGTGTGGGTCTATTGCTGTTAAAGTCCTTCTTCAAATGTAGTGAAAAGCTCAGCTCTAATTACATCAGTTATTGGAAAAATCCAGATAGATTATAGAATCTTAGCAATGTAAGACACCCTACCAGACGATCTAGGCCTATCTTCTCCAAATACCTTCTTCTGTATTCCTGGTGTATAGTTTGTAAGACTTCTCCCTTACTGTTTGTAGTGATGGGGAAATCTGCCTCATAAGCGTCCTATTTATTAGACAGATTTTTATATTGAACCAGTGCATCCTTTTTAACTTTAACTGACTGGTCCCAGTTATGCTCACTGGAACCACACTGAATCTATAGAATAGATGTCTTGCATTTTGCGGTTGCTTGGGTTTTGAATTTATCTAGTATGACTATCCAAAGTGGTGCTTTTTCAGGATAAATAAATATCCATGTGACAATGTGTGTGTGTATGTGTGTATAAATCTATATGTGTGTGTAAATGTATACCTTAAAATTTAAAAAGCCTTTAGGAACACAAGCTCATGTTCTTCTTAAACACAGGTCAGTCAAGCTAGATTGGATTTGAGCATTCGAGACTTTTAAAGTAGAGGAATACGTGAGAACATTGGGTTTTTAGAAGGTAAAAGCGAGAGATATATAAAGGAAAAAGTATTTCCAAAGAAATATTTCCTCTCCTTGGTGATAGTTGCCTGAATACCCTGTTGACTTTCGTGCAGATCACTGTTGATTGGAAGGGCTGGGTGGAAGTAACTGGATTGGAAGTAACTGGATGTTACTCTCCTACTCAGCACTATGTTCATTTCTCAAAATAAGAAGCTACCAGGGAACCTAGCCACTTAGAACAGAAAGGTGCAAAGGGCCTAGCAGTTGTCAGTGAACTGAAGGGAATAAGGGGTTGGCCTCATTTTTATCCTTTCTTGTTAGGCTTGTGTAAGAAAAAGACAAAAGAATAGGAAGAGGGTATCCAGGCTCAAGAACTCAGGACAGAACTTTACTTCACAGGGAGGCTGCCCTCTGGCTGCCGGCTATGGTCAAATGAAGGAGCCCAGGCTCCTATTTCTGCAACCAATTACAGTTTCAGTTGGCGTAGCTGCTATCCTGGGTCTTTCTTCTGAAAATAAGTAAGGACATGAAACAGGCACATTTCCTGGATGAGGCGATGAGTGATAAATAAAGGAAGACATTACAAAAGGCCAGAATGAAAGTAATAGAATAAAGCGGAAAACTCTGACTTGTAAGTTTAAGGGCCACTTAAAAACTCACCCCCAAATATCTGATAGATAGGTATGCGTTTTCTTCTTGTGCCTAAGAGAGCTATTTAATGATTAAGAGATTTCGTTTTTCAAGAGAGTTTTTCTCAGTCTTCTAGATGAAATAACCTTCTTGGGAGGTTAAACTTCGTGGAACGTATCCCTTCTCTCCTCCAAGTAAACAGTTCTCTTAATTTCATTGAGTTTTTGGATGCAACTGATGGTTCTATCTGATGTGGGCCAAGCTCTCTGCTAAGCGATTGCCTATCTTCTACTTTGGATTAGACTCAGTTTTTTCACCCTGACTAAAAGATTATTTATAGCCATCATGACCTTTTTCCAATTGATAGTTAGGACAAAGACAAGCTTGTTTACAGCTGAGAGAAGAAAACTTTCAGGATCTAGGGACCTGAGCAGGACAACTGAGGGGAAAGAAAAACGGTGATTTTTCAATATTTTTAGTCCTGATAAGGTGACCCAAAGCACCTAAATTTTAAATACTATTATTATAAGTCAATACTCTGTTCTAACGCCCTGAGTACAGAGATGAAAGGGATTAAGTGAGTGAATGAATGATCTCAGAGCTGAAAGCTCCCCAGAGAAGATGTGTCACAGAGGTAGTACAAGGACTCTATAGCGTTAGGGTTTCCAACGTTAATTTCATTATCTGTAACAGAGAAATGATACTTGCCTACCTGTTCCAAAGGTTGTGGGAATTAAAGTACTACATCAATATTAAATGACTTAGTTCATATCGACATAAAAGCACTAAACTATTTGGCCACGTTGGCTAACCCTTATCAGAGGTACAGCATGGTGTCCTGGGCGCAACAGTTGAATAAGCCTTGCGTTTTGTAGTCAGGCAGACCTGGGTTCTCTACTGCTTAATAACTATGTGTCCCTGAGCAAAGTATTTAGCATTTTTGAGCCTCACTTTTCATTATCTGTTAAAATAATGATGACAACCCCTAGGTAATGGTCATACTGAGAAGATTAACGTGGAGTAACTAGCAGTAAACCTGTAGGTGGTCCAAAGTTAACCATTATTTCCATTATTCAGTCCATTTGCTAAGCGTTCAGCACCCTTTCCCCACTCCTGGGACTTAAGCCTGAGCTTCTGTACAGAGGGACCTCATGATGGAAGAAAAAGTCAGCCTGTCCTTCCTTCATGGTTGCCAAAATCTGGGAAGTGTACGGAACTGATTGCCAGGAAGGACATTGCCTGAAATATATCTTGAAGGAGAAGCTAAGCGAGTCTTCAGAAAGTCTTTCAGTAGGAATCTAAAATGGATTACGAAGTCAAGAATTAGAGACTTTACATGGAATCAAAAAATGGCAGAAACGGTACATTGTAAATGGTGTTTACCTAGAATAAGTGGGGTTTTGTGTTTTGTTTAATGGCTGCAGTTGTGCCAACGTTGATGAGGAGCAACAGTCGTTGAAGTCCGCGGCCTCGGAAGAGTCATGGTTACAGCGTCCACATCTAAATTCAGAACATGGGCCGTTGAGAGAATCCCTTTATTCATTCTTTCCATCTCTAAAAGTCACCCAAGCCATGCTGGATCCCACAGTTTTACTGACTTCTCATCTCATAGGAGCACCAGTGGTGCCAGTAGGAATGCCCAAGGTGGGTCCTGTGATTCTCTCCCCCATCCCCCCATCCTTTAATCGAAAGATTGGAGAACTGGAAACTACTTCTTAGAGCCACAAGTAGAGCATGGAACAGGGATTTTTAAAAGAACTTAGTTAAGACTTTTCTAAACACTCAACTCATTATTTGGTGAAAATAACATCCTGAGAAGATGCATTTGTGTGCACATTCTGCTGAGCTCTTAAAAGCAAGAACTTACACGGTGGCCAGTTTATTATTGCTCTCACTCAGAAGGAAAAGGCCAGCTTTCCCCAACCAAAAGGAAATGTCAGTTACAGAAATTGTGTATGAACTTTTCATTACTTTTGGTATAACCTCTCAGTGTTCTAGTGGTTTTGGTAAAATGTATATCTTTTGGGAAATTCCAATTTCATTTGCTAGAGTTATTTCAAAGTATTCACCTAATGCCTCACAGAATTCAGTAGTGCCAGGGATAGCATAAAATCTATAGAAGAGAAAATAGGATAAAGAAGTATTATAAAGAAAACATCAAGTCATAAAATCAATGAGAAAGGTATGATATTATGTAATTTTCTTGAATCAGCTGTGAGTTCCACATAATAGAGTGTTTTGTGTATCCATTTCTTTTGAAGGCTGTTTGTGTTGCTTTCACAGTTCTCCAAACATATTCATTCTCATTGAATAGTATTCATTCAACTAACGCCGACTCTGAGCTGTGAGAAAACCAGAAGGATTGTATATATTGTTTCTGTTGTTGAAGCAGAGTCTGGGGGGAATTTATAGCCAGGAAAATTATCATTGAAGGCAGTCAGTGACTGAGCACCAAGGTAGCTGATGTAAGCACTGAATGACCTAGACATTCAGGACTGAGGTGACGCTATGAATTGACTTTTAAGTTTTGTTTGAGAATTTGAGAAACTACATCTTTGAAGACCTTGTGTTTGAATTGTCCAAGAAAGGGGAAGATAGAAAAAATAAAGCTAGAAAATAACTGCATTTCAGGGGGTGCTGAGAGAGAGGCCTGACTAGAGCAGTGATGGAAGACAAAGCCAAATGCTTACATTAGTATTGCATTTAAAAGAAATGAACTCTAAGGAGTATCGAAGTTTGCTTTTGTTAACGGATAGGCGTGTGATGAGTGGAATTTGTGTATGGTAATGTTGCCATGAGGATTTTGGTTGTTTCTGTGTGTGTGTGTGAGCAATGGTGCAGCCACTAAGGAAGATGGTCCGAAGGATGGTCCTGGGGAGAGCTCAGTGGATGTGGAGAGCTGTTAGGAGGCTATATGAGTGTAATCTTGGCTTAAGTGAAGTGGCGTTGGGAATGGGACAGGGGGGCAGATGTAGGAAACTAGAAAGAGTTTCCAGAACATGGTATTCGTTCAAAATGCAAGACTTCTCCCAACTGTGATGCTGCTTGAGGTCTCCACCCCCTGAAGACTGGAGACTTTGACCAACTGACACTCAGTTCTGATAACTGGTTAATTCATTGATATTGTATAGTTATTCTTATCATGTCAATAGGGAATTAAACATTTTTCCTAATATTGATTTATTTTATTTTAAAAATTAAAAAAATATTTGTTGAAATATAGTTGATTTACAATATGTTAGTTTCAGGTGTACAGCAAAGTGATTCACTTATACATACGCATGTGTCTGTGTGTGCATATATATATATTATTTTTTTACATTCTCTTCCATTATAGGTTATTAGTATGACCATGAGAATTGATAGTATTGCAGGCCAAAGAGAAAATATTGGATTTTATTAGCCCATAGGCAGAGAACTCTTCTGCCATCCCTAAGGAACTCAGACTGGCAACTAGCGATAGTTAATACAGTAAAAAACAAAGAGAAGAAATTCTAAGATTAAGAAAGTGATCCCCTATCATGTAGTAGCTGCTAACTCAAGGTTAGCAGTGAGCCTCTGAAGTGCTTAGGAAAATGACTTAGGTTCTTAAAAAAAATCCTAAACCATTATGGGATAGTAGAGCTTTTTCAAACAACTTAAGAAAATAACATGGCCGTTAAGAATCATATTAGAATAATGAAGACACATTGAGATGAACATTAAAATTTGACTCCAAATGATTAACATCCTAAATGTACCTGTAATTATTTGTCCCAAGATACTGACGTTGTATGTTTCCTATTCTGAAACATCCTGTGGAATTTGCATTGTGTACCAATTAATTGCTATAAATTCTTCAACTCTGCAGAGAGGTAAAGGAATCTGACAGTTTCATAAGTATCAAAAGGATCTATCCATGGGTCCAGCAGTGACCTGCCAAAAGGTACCTGTGATGGAGTAGCCAATGAATTTGTTAAACGCTGATAACTAAAGGCACCTTTTGGAACTTAAACATCCTCTCGGTCCCTGTAGCGACATAAAAAGGTACCACAGTAGGTAGCACAAGACATTATTTCTGCTATTTGATAGATGCTGTTTATTATTTTCATCAAACACAACACATAAAGTACATTATAAATGGCTGCAAAGCCCATTATGAAGTGCCTCGTGGTGCGCTGCTGCTAGAATGTTTTGAAACATTCCCTTTGCTACAGTCATCAAGAAATGACATTTTTGGCAGCATCTGGTCCCTTTTGGGTTGCGTGCCCATCTAGAGCCCCATTATCTCATTAAATCATTTATGTGCAGGAGGAGAGATGCAGTAGCGAGTAGCAGAATCTCACAATTTGTTTTTGATATGTTCTGCCTTTTCGACAAACACATTTGGAGTAAAACCTATATAAATAACTTAATTAAAGTCCGGCCTTTAATGTCAAGAGTGAGTGTTTTTGACAGTGTGGTACAGGCTGAGTTTAACCACTCAGAATAATTTTAGAAGGTCTGAATGACCCAGTAGCTACTTATGATACTTTGTACTCAGTGTGAGGTTTTTGCCTTAGCGCAATGCAGGAAAGGTCCTTCCTGACGGATATTGCAATGATCAACCCCTGAGGAGTCTCATGGTGTCGCTTTGCTACTTGGAACTTCAGTTTTCTCATTTGTAAAATGGAACAATGTATTGAATAAACTTTCTTTTAAGCCATAGAGTAAAGGAATAGATAAGACAATGACGGAGCAGATCAGTATCTAGTTACAAGTGCCTGAATCAAATGTTTTCCATGGCTAATTAGCCACCTTGAGGACAGAATGCTTAATAGATGTAGTTTCTTAGTTGATCTTAAATTAGACACATTTGTTGTTCCATTCATAGTACTAAGAGCAGAGGTTTTAGTTACAACTTTGGGGTTCAATCTGGGATCCATGACTTCCTAGTTGTGTGTTTTTGGACAATTGACAATCATTTTGTACTTTTGTTTGTTTTTCTCTAAAATGGTTTATTGGAAGCGTCCAATAAGATAATCTATGCTAAATGGTTGAATTTTGACTGACACTCAGTGAGCATTCAAACATTAGGTCGTATTCCTTATTATTTGTATTGATGTTTTCAGCTGTGATTCTCTTCTTTGAAGGGGGGCATCCATTGCCTTCATGAATCACTTGGGATCCTGAAGTAGCTTTCAGGGCTCTGATAATTACTATGTCCAAGTCTGAAGATTAGGTTAATGTTTGTGAGAAAGGTGGCAGTCATGTTTATAGCAGCCCTGCTGGAACATTTGGGGCTAAGCAGAAAGGTAGGCCCTCTAGTACTTTCTCCCAATGTTAAGCTTAAAGAAATTACTGAATTTTTAAACTCTGATTTAGGAGGCAAACATAAAACGTTGCCATTTACTCTCTTTCACTTGAAAACTTGAGGAGATTAGAATATTTTTAATTTTCCAGTGAGGCAACTAAGGCCCAGTTTGGTTAATTGACTTTCCAAAGTCATATAGGCAGACAAAAATAGAGAAGTTAAATACTACTGAGTTGATGGCATGGGTGTGTGTATGTGTGTATATGTGTGTGTGTGTGTGTGTGTGTGTGTGTGTGTGTATGTGTGTATGCGTGTATTGGGAGATAAGAGGGAATTCTTATACTCTTTGATCAAGTAGTTGTTTTGCTTTTTAAAATTTAGGATATTGCAACCAGGTAGAGTTTTATGCTAAGCTTCAGGGAACTGCTATTGAGCACCTACTGTGAACCAGGGATTCTTATAGATGTTGTTGCCTGTGTCATCCCATTTAAAGTAATGTGGTTAGAAACTAACAACCAGAGAAGAAACTATTAGCCCAAGTGCAGGAGTTTAAAAAAAGTATTTATATATATTTTTTTCTTGCTCTATACTAATTAGACAGTTTATCTTGATATTGAATTCTTTAATCATTATCTTTCCTTCACTTATTCATTCAACAACTGCTTAGTAAATGTTTACTGGGCACTATTCTAGATGCTAGAGATACAGCAGGAGATAGTATAAATACTAAGTCCATTGCCCTCAAAGCGCTTTTATTCCGGGGGAATAGACAGCCAGAAAACAGATAGATAACTAATTTAATGTCAGATAGTGGAGATGGCTCTGTAGACAAGTGAAGCAGGCTAAGAAAAGCACAATTCCTTAAAACAAAGAACAAGTGTGGCAGATTATCTTATTCAGTTCTCTACATCCAGCCGACATAATTGACCATACAAATTACTTTATGCATACCAGGGTTAGGCCAGATTATGACATAATACCATTTCATGTAGGAAATGGCTTTTGTCTTAAGACGGTTGACCCAGAATGAGGAAAGACATAGGAAATCTCCTAGACCATTTTTCTTAGTTTACAGATAGAAAACTAAGAATTAAGTTGACCAAGACCAAAGAGATAGGTAATGGCAGAACTGGGCTTGAAATATGTTGCCTGTCTCCCAGATATAATACTCTTTTCCTTGTACCAGATGGAGTCCCATCTGGGCTATACTTTTGCCTAAACTTAATTATCACATGGAAAAACTTTAAATAGCTTTTGCAGGCAGTGTAATTAAAACTTTAGGCTATAGAGCTTATATTTTGGCTCTGCTACTTCTTAGCTATATAAATTGGGGCAAAATAATTAAACTTGCTGAGGCTCTATTTCATAATTTGCAAAATGGGAATAATAAAATTTATTAGAAACACTATACCTTTTGGAAATTAAATGAGTTCATACATGTAAGTCATTTTGCGTGTAGTCTAATACAGAATAAATGTTAAAAATACTAGATCATGGTACTTCCCTGGTGATGCGGTAGTTAAGAATCCACCTGCCAATGCAGCGGACGCGGGTTCAAGCCCTGGTCCGGGAAGATCCCACATGCCCCGGAGCAACTAAGCCTGTGCACCACAACTACCGAGCCTGCGTTCTAGAGCCTGTGAGCCACAACTACTGAGCCCATGTGCCACAACTACTGAGGCTGTGTGCCACAACTACTGAAGCTCGCATGCCTAGAGCCCGTGCTCCGCAACAAGAGAAGCCATTGCAATGAGAAGCCCGTGCACCGCAACTAGAGAAAGCCTGCAAGCAGCAACGAAGACCCAACACAGCCAAAACATACATATATATATATATATATATATTAGATCTTTATTTAATCAAGGATACCCTAATTAATGAATACATTGCTGTGTTTAACACAGAAGGGACATTTATTAATGTTCAGTGAATAAGATAGAAAAGTAGTACTTCAATGGGAACCAAATCCTTTTTTTTTTTTAATCTGGAACGTCTGGCACATCCCTGTTGCTTTAGTTACCTGTCCGTCCCCTGTAATATGCTCTTGGGTTGCCCTGGTAGAATCTCTGGGTCTCTAGTGTTGATTTATGGTAATGCGCTACCTAGTAAACGGAAGGAAGAGACTTGCTGAAAGGAAAAGGATTCACCTTCAGCATACTTCAAGAAATTAATTAATTGTCCCTAAACCTCTCAAAAGAAAGTAAATAACTTTAATTATCTGACAGATGGAGAAATAGAAACAATGAATCCCCGGATTCTACTCTTTCGCTTGGATTACTAAGTGGTTTGACTTCATCTATAAACTCATTAATTTGAGACTTCCCTCTTTCTATTTCAAAGCGTTCCTCAGTGAGGAATTTATCACCAAACCGATGCCCTTTCTTCAAGAAATGATCAAGTTTAATGTCTATCATTTTGCTTTTTCTCCCCTTGCTTTGACTCTTTCTTTTGTACAATAAAAACTTATTCACACTGAGTGCACACATTCTGGGGAGCCTGGGACTTTGGGAGATGCAACACAACATTCTTTTCCACTGATTGCTTAAATAATAAGCCATTGCTTTCTATTTTATCTGGGATAAGTACTTTTCATATTTCATATAGAATATATTCTATATTATCTTCATGAAATACAAAGATGAGATAAAAATAGAAAATGTCATAATGAATATGGTCAGCATTTTGGTTTCAGAGGAAATTCTTTCTTGTGTGTCTAGTTAGCCATATTTCTTTTTGGCTGCTGGTTCAGTTTCTTTACCAACTTCTCTTTTGATCCTCTAAGATATTCATTTTCTCAAGGAAAAGTAGCAGACTTATTAAAAACCAATAATACCAGTAAAAAAAAAGAGTCTTACCTAAAAAAGAATAAATAGTGTATAATTCCTTTTTATATCAAGTTCTAAAATAGGTAAAACTAAAGTATGGTGGAAAAAAATCAGAATAATAATTGCTTCTGGAGCTTTGGGGACAGGATTATAATATTAGTGTGATTATAATGCTGTGTATATCTCTTGGATCACACAGGTGAATACAAAACTCAAACGTTGCTCGAGATTTGTGCTTTAGAGTGTATATGAATCTTACATACATTTTTAAAAATATTGAACACTTGTTACTTATGTGCATTTTGAAATATTTAGAGGTAAGTGTACTGATGTTTACAAGTTACTCTGAAATACTTGAAAAATAACTTAGATTGATGGATGAATAAAGGGATAAGCTTGTGATAAGCAATATAATAAAATGCCAATAGTAGAAACTCATAACAGATATATGGGTGTTCGCTGTAAAAAAAAAAAAAACTTAAACTTTGATATACGTTTAAAAATGTCCATGAAAAAAACATTGAAAGTGTGTGGGACAAAGGTGGAGAATTGGGGACTTTCAAGGGGTTGGTTTTCTAGAGAACTTTGGATTCAGAAGCTATCAATTCCAACTGTTAATTGAACTTTAAAAACTGCTTTATTAAATGAGGATTTGTAATTTTTGCGTTTTGTCAAATAAACACTGATTTATGTTTAGGGAATTCTAAACCACATGAGTCTTGCTGGAAGGCAAAGTCTGACTTCCACCAAAGAAGCCAGAAGTGCTTCCCTTGCATTTTGGTTGAAGACCTTTGCAATTTGTCGACCTGAGTTCAGGCTCAGCCCATGAGGCTCATTTAATCCTAGGCTTTGAATTGCAAGCTCATGAGTCAAAACCACAGTGCTGAACTCATCTTTAGCAGTACCAACCAATTTCCGAGGACAGGTGTGGTTATAGTGACAGGTGTTTGTGTCCTATGCTGGTGGTGATTCTAGCAAAAGGTGTTATTTCCTTATGATATTGATTTATCCCTATTTTGACAAGGTTCTGACCAATTTTTAAACCTGCTTTCTGGCTTTTCTGCCATTCCTATAAAAACTACATAATCAATATCCTCTACCCTTTGAGAATATGTGTGTGTGGGTGTGTGTGTGTGTGTGTGTGTGTGTGTGTGTGTGTGTGACTATTCTATGTATGTATATGTATGGGTGTATGTGTGTGTATACATGCAGTTGCATATATATATATATATATATATACACACACACGTAGAGGATTGTGAGTTCTTGTGTGTGTATTGTGTGTTTATATGTACACATACACATATATGCTTTGTATCCATTTCTTGAAACCAAGACCCTTGAAGATAATATATTAACTTCATAGTTCTGTGTATCAGTTATTTTTATGGATATATTTCAAGTATCTTCTATATAAACTTCTTTTATCATGCCTACAAAAATATCACAGGCTCCTCTATCCTAAAGCTACCTCAATCCAGCTGGCTTCTTAAGGTTCTATTCTATACCAACCCCACTGGCCAACATCAGCTAGAGGTACAGCAATCCAGTTCTGATGCTAACCAGCGGAAATGAGCACAGACCTCATAGGTTAAGGACTCAGTGTTCCACAGGCTGCTCTTCCTTGAGATGCCAGCAGCAGGTGGAGGGTCTCCAGGACACCCACACTTCTGAGAAACTGGCAATAAATAAAATAAATGCCACAACCCCATCAGGTTCAATTTGCTAGGATGACTCAGAACTCAAGACAGAGCTATACTCAATGATTACAGTTTTATTATAAAGGATACACATACGGTGAGGGCTGGAAGGGAGCACAGAGCTTCCATGCTCTCTTCCTCTGGCATCAGGGTGCATCACCCTCCACGCACATCAGTGTGTTCACCAATCAGGAAGCTCCACTGAGCCTTGATGTTCAGAGATTTTACTGGAGTTTCTTTGCACAGGTGTAACTGAATAAATTATTGGCCACAGGATTAAACTAATCTCCAGCCCCTGTCTCCTTCCCAGGAGGTTGGGATGGTGCAAAGTTCCAATGTTTTTCTCATACTGTTGATCTTTCCGCTGATGAACGTCCATTCTGAAACTGCCTAGGGGCCTTGCACTAGTCATTCATTAGCATAACAAATGTGCTTTTATCATCCAGGAAATGCTAAGGGTTTTTAAAGCTTTTGCTTGGAGCCAGGGGCAAAGACCAGATACATTATTTATTATACTGCAGATACGTGTAATCAAAATTGTTGTATATTTGGGAAATGAAGGCAACAACAAGTCAATATTTAGAGTTGTGGAGCATCTTTCTGTTACCTTTCCTTCCATCTGAATTGTAACTGATGAATCATAAACACAAAAGGCTTGAATGTGGAACAAATGAGAATACAATATGCATGTGGGCCCTAATGGAGTGTTACCACAACTTCGCTCTTATAGTGAAGCCACCATGCTTGCAGGACAAAGCCAACTTGATCACTTACCCAGTAACAGATAAGGGAGAATGGTAGACAGACCTAACCCAGACGTTGGGAACCCTGTCCCCCTCACCATTTAGACTGATGATCAAAGTGAGCCTTGCACCTACACATTGTCATGTCTGAGGGGATGTGAGACAGCCCGAAGGTGGCTACTGCTGTGTCCCCAGTGAAGTGGCAGTCCACCCTGGCGAAACAAATGAACCTTTGGAGGCTGGTCTCGTCTTCCAGTCAGATGAACTGCTCTGACAACATTGGCCCGAAAGGAGTGTTTTATGGAAAACTATGAACAGTCCCTAAAACATTCCTTCTTCCTAGAGTGTGGTGTCTCAGTGTCCTTCACTCGGTGAAATCTTGAGGACAGCATTGAACCCATCCACTAACAAAGTGTCAATAGAGTGGTATGAAATATGAAAGAATTAGGGTACCTGGCATAAAGAATCTCCTGTTCACTTTACTAAATATTATGAATAAATAGAATACTTTACACTGCGTCCTTTCCTTCATCAGTGCTTGCCAGTTTGGTCTGCACACTCTTTACACTACTTAGAACTTCTGAGAGGTCACCAGAACTTCTCCATTAGCAAATCCCGTGGCCTGGTCTACATGTAAAACTCCTTGACTCCTCTACCTCATTTAACATTTGTAATCACCCCTTTCTTCTTAGAACTTTCTTCTCTTTTAATCATTACCCAGCATTCTTTGAATTTGCCATATGTATGGCTTGTAGAAGTCCATAGGAAACCACGGAATCTCTTTGAGGAGATGGGTAACTGATGAAAGCCCAATGTATTGTGTATTCTCAGTTATTATACCCTGATGACAAACATTAAAATGGCAAAGGGACAAAAGCAAAATGAAGCCTGAAGTGTATGGATTTTGTGTTTTCAAAGCAGCTGTTAATTTCCAGAATTGAAACTGATTATTCAGAATCATTTTTAACTTCTTTACAGAGTTCCCTTATTTCCCTAGTAATAGCTGTTTCTGTCTTCTAGTGATTCAACTTTGTGTGTCATGAATGTTGAAATGATATGTCAGGAAATGTAATCCACAGCACTTTGATTGACTGGATGAATTCCAAATCTAGTAGATAGTTATTTGTCGAGTCCTTCTCACGTTAAAATAATAAGAGTAAAATCTAAATCTAGACTAGGATGGATTAGACTACCTTGAACATCTAATTTACTGTTTCATATCACATAAAATAATTCCACGGATAAACTAGTGTTTTCTAGGTTCACTTCTGACCTATTAAACCAATGATGACGTCTTTAAGAAATGTCCACCAGGGGCTTCCCTGGTGGCGCAGTGGTTGGGAGTCTGCCTGCCGATGCAGGGGACGCGGGCTTGTGCCCTGGTCCGGGAGGATCCCGCGTGCTGCGGAGCGGCTGGGCCCATGAGCCATGGCCGCTGGGCCTGCGCGTCCGGAGCCTGTGTTCCGCGGCGGGAGGGGCCGCGGCGGTGGGAGGCCCGCGTACCACACACAAAAAAAAATGTCCACCAATCCTAAAATTTAGAATCACATATGATATTTTTTTGTCATTTGTGAGTTAATTTTATATATTACATGCCCCACGTATTTAGTTGGTTCACTAAACAGCAGGGAAGACATTAGCTCAAGAAGAACTTCAAGGTGAAATTATGTTCTTCATTTTCAGTTTTACTCTTCAGTGAGACTACAGTTATAGCTCTGGCGGAGAAAGATATTAAGAAATATTCTTAGGTGCCATTAAAAAAACAAATGAACAAACATCTAAGATGGGTAACAACGTTGTTTGTACTGAAAGAAGGTGTTGCCATCTGTTTGAGCTCCTTAGGGTGATGGGCTATACATATGATGCATATTCCATTTAAGGAAGAGATAAGACTTGACACACATACGTGTTAGATGAACAGTGCTTTATTTCGCCCTTCGAGAAATCATGGGCCTTTCTTTATTCCAGCACTTATTAAAAAGTTTTAGCATTATCTTTTTAATTATCCTTAACTGTTATTAGACTATGAGTTTGGTAAGGCCGGGAACTGTATCTTGTTTGTGCTTGAACTTGTTTCAGACTTAATGTTCTTTTATAATAATAGTTTAATAACTGTTATGATTGAATGAATGACTACATATTCAAGGGATGAAGAAAGACATTGAGCCCAGAAAAGGTCACAAGTTTAATTACAAAAGGAAAAAAAAATTCTTTATTTTCTCCATAGAAAGTCATAGGCACTGACTCAGATTTTCGGTGTAGATATAAAAGTGCAATAGGAGAATGGAACAGAGTTAAAGAACCTAACTTTTTATAATATGCTGACTTCATGAACTTTTCTATTTTTGTGTACTTTTCATTTCTTCTAGATGACTGTTGAAATATCAGCTTTAGAAAATAACTTGGTGTTTCATGGACTGCATCCTTGGTAATATGGGAATGTCCCTCTGGAACTGAAGTTCAGGCATTTCCTGCAACTTTGTTAAATGATACCCCTGCAGTTTTAAAGAACTTGACACAGCTTCCCAAGGGATCACTTCTTTTTTTTTTTTTCCCCTACAGAAACAAAATTGTACAAAGGGAAGATGTTGCTATTACAAAAACAAAAATAGGAAATATTTTCATAAGCCCAAAATACTAACCTAAATCATAGTCTAAAATCCCCAGCTCAGTTTAGTGTTAACAAGTGCAGTGTGCAATAGTGAAAAAAAGCATGAGAGTTGAATTTAGATGAGTTTTAAAATTTCAGTTTTATCATTATTTGGAAATGAGATTTTTCTCATTGAAGAAAAATATACATACAGTAAAATTCTCAGATGTTAAGAGTACGAGTTTTGATAAATGTCTATTCCCACATAAACATTTCTTTTACCAAGATAGGGAACCACTTCTATCAAGATTTAGAAAATCTCCATCAACACAAAAAGCTTCCTTGTGTCTTCTGACCAATCCTTACGCCAAAGGCAAATCATATTTTGATTTTTATTACAATAGATTTGTTTTGCCTGTTCTTGAAATTTAGATAAAGGTAATAATATACTATGCACTTGTTTTGCGTCAGGCTTACTTTGCTTAGTATAGGTTTTTGAGATTCATCTGTATTGTTGTGTGCCTTGGTAGTCTGTTCCTTTCTATTGCTGAGTTGTATTCCATCTTACAGATAGACCACAATTTGTTTACTCATTCTCCAGTTGATGGACATTTATGTTGTTGCCAGTTTTGAGTTACTGTGATAAAAGCCATTATGAATGTCCTTGTACAAGTCTTTTTGTGGACAGTATTTTCATTCTTCTGGGTACATAATTCGGAGTGGAATTACTAGGCTATAGGGTAGCATTATGTTTAACGTTATCTTGAAAAAAAAAAAATCCTCCCAAACTTTCATCCAAAGTAATTGTACCATTTTTTATTCCAACAAATAGAGTTCCAATTGTTCCATAGCTACTTCAACTTTTGATGTTGCCAGTCTTTTAAATTTTAGCCTTTC
The DNA here is from genome assembly GCF_949774975.1 of Lagenorhynchus albirostris. NCBI lineage: Eukaryota > Metazoa > Chordata > Mammalia > Artiodactyla > Delphinidae > Lagenorhynchus > Lagenorhynchus albirostris. The sequence continues at coordinate 9,710,953 of NC_083104.1, read as the reverse complement.
TGATTGATATATATTTGTATCTTATTTTGTTTTTAATTTGTATTCCTCTGTTGGAAGACTTGTCAGATATGAAGATAGCCTATGAGCTTTCTTGTGCTTACTATTTGCATGATTTATCTTTTTCCATTTCTTACTGCCATATATTTAAAGTGCAGGTCTTATAGACATTATATGATTGTAACTGTATTTTGTACTCCATTCAGTTGAATGGTAAGTACAGTTACATGTAATATAATCATTGATATGGTTGAATCGACTATTTTCATAGTATATTGATTCTATCTTTTTTTAATTCCACTTTCCTCCTTTCACACCTTCTCTTGGGTTAATTAAATATTTATTGGATTGTTTTCATGGCTTTTGGCTATAAAGTTTTGTGTGTTTTTTAGTGATATTTTTATGAGTAGCAGTCTGCATCCTTAATTTATCAGTCCATTTAGAGATAGTATTGTATAAATTCACATTAAAAGCTGAGAATTGCAAAATTTTACATTCATTTAACTTGCCCCACTCCTTGGTGAAATTTCCACAAACTATTTCACATCTACATATATTGTATATCCCATACCACAATGTTAAAATTTTTACATTAGACATTTAGTTATCTTTTGCAGCAACTAAATAAAAATAGTCTTTCTTTACTCACGTATTTACCATTTCTGTTTCTGTTCATTCCTCATTGTGTTCAGCCTGAAGAAACTTGCATTTCTTGTATGCGGTTCTGCTGCCAACCATCTTAGCTTTTGTTTGCCTGATAATGCTTTATTTTGGTTGTTGTTACTGTTGTTTGTGTTTGTTTTGCCTTCATATGGATGTGTTTTTTTTTCCTGAATGTGGGATTTTAGTTAAAAGTTCATTTTTTTCAGCACCTTAACAATGTTGTTTATTGTTCTCTGGCTACCATTGTCTGAAGGGAAGTCAATGTTTCTTCACAACTCACTGTTCATTTCTATATAATGTGCTATTTTTCTCTGGCTGTTTTTGAGATTTTCTTTTTCTTTTTGGTTTGTAGCATTTTGAATATGATGTACCTAGGTGTGATTTCCTTTTTATTCATCATGCTTGGAGTTTGTTGAACTTCCTGGATCTGTAGGTTAAGGTGTCTTCCTTAACTATTTGGGAAATAGTTGGCTAGTATTTCTTTAAATATGTTTTCTATGCCATTCTCTCGCTCCTTTCTTCCTGAGACTGCAATTACGCATATGTCTGATGATTTTATTTTTTTCCCATGGGTCACTAAGGCTTTCCTCTTTTGTTTTTTCAGTCTTTTGGTCTTTTCTTTCTTCACATTAGATTAAGTCTGTTTATTGGTCTTCCAGTTCAATGACCCTTTCCTTAGCTGTGTTCTGTTTAAGCCAGTCCAATAAATTTTTATTTCACATACTGTGATTTTTTTTCATTCTAGAATTTCTATGTGGTTATTTCCTCTGCCAAGATTCCTCATTTGACCATGTTTCCTTTTAAATTTTAAATAGATTTATAATAGCTCCTCTAAATACTTTCCTTGCTAATTCCAACAACTAGGTAATTTGGGGGCCTGTTTCTACTGATTTTTTTTCTCTTGACTGTAGATCATATTTTTATATTTATTTGGATTTCTGATTAAAAAATTATACTGGAAATTTAAAAAAATATGTATGTTGTATGGACTCTGGATTTTATCATTCTTCTTTTAAGAATATTGGCTTTTGTTCTAGTATGCTGTTACCAGTCCTGGACAATTCACTTGGACTTACGGAGGTATTGTTTCACTTATTGTTTCGGTTTTGTCTTTTGGTCTGAGAGCGAGCCCCTAGCCCTTGTCCCTAAGGTGTGATTCTGAAGTGTTTAGCAGTCCTCTTGTATTTATTAGGGTTCAAACTCTCAATTCTGTCTCTCCTATAGAGGGCAGAAGGGGAAATCGTGGCTCAGCTTTTTCAGACTCTCAGCTATTGCTTTCTGCTGGGATTTTTTGAAGTTTAGTCCACGCAAATTTAGCTCAGGGGTCAGCAAGGATTTGAGCTTGCCAAAATAAGATTGTTGTGGCCGATGTTTTCAATACACCTGGACATTGTACCTTTCTGGCCTGTCACTATAGATATTTGGGTTCCAACATTGGGTTCTGTTTGTCTAACTTCTTATCTTTTCTTAAATTCACTTCCATAATCTGGTTTCTTTCTCCTTTTCCTTATGTTATAAAGCTATGCAGACTGGGGGGCTTTTTCAACTGGAATGCATACCCTCCTTTCCAGGAATCTTTCTTCCTCCTCATTTTCCAGGCATTCTGGCAATTTTGACTTCCATTTTCTGACACCTCTAGATGTTCCTCTGTATAATCTGGGCAGTGTCCCCAGGTGATAAACCATATGGACAGATGGCCTCAACCAGGGTAGTTCTTTTCTTCCAGAAATTCTCCTGTTTCTATCTGGTGTTAGTCACTCTCTAGTATAGTCAAATCGTTTTTCCTTGATATTTTGACCACATGCGGTAATTGTTACCTGTGGAGACTTTCGTGCAACACAAGTGAGTAGTCTTGCACTTCTGAAATAATATTTTTGAAAGTGAATATCTTTAAGCCTCAGCTTTGTTATCTGACAAATCCTTAACAACTGTCAAGGATTAAATTGTATAAATCTGTTGCAATTAATGTTGTTATGCAATTCGTTCCTGAAACTCTAACCTAGAGACTGAACTTGTCAATGTGCAGTATCTCCGTAGTGAATCACACTCTAATTTCAGTTTTTTGAGATCTCCTAGGGCTTTTTCTCTTCAGGTCTTTGCCATTATCATGGATGCTTCAGACATTTTATGCATATTCCTTTTAATGAAGGAAATGGATTCTTGGACTTACAGTTGCAACTGAACCAGCCTTATGAGGGTACTTATAACTTAGTCCTTCTAGAGATTGGTTGCTAACTAATTACTAACATGTGCCATGCAGTTAGCCTGTTAGCTCATTTATTTATTTTCTTAGCATTCTTTAAGTGCTCTTGTGGGGAGAATGGATAAACTCAGCACAGCCCTCCTATAGTTGATGCCTGCCAACTCAAGCTTCATTCAGCTTTGCATGTTAGCAAGTAAAATAATTCCATGTTCACTTATTTTTTTTTTTAAAGTAAATCACACTTTTTTGAGAATGCAAAGATCTTTAGGCAGGGAAAAAAAGATAGTAATAAATCAAAGTGAGTTCAAAAACAACTTAAGGAAATTTAAGAAGAAAAAAACAGAGAGGCAAAGGTCTAAACAGAGGCAAGCTCATGGTTGCCCTTAAGCATTCAGTGGCCTGGAGCCTATCCCTCTGGAGTCCATGATGAGTGGTCCTAGAACAGTGCATTCCTATAGGGCACAGGGGTAAAGCAGGTCACATTTTCTCTCAGTATCCAGCTTTCTATTCCATGCCTCCCCAATCAAATATGTTTTAAATTCAATTGCTTATCTTTTTTATACCATGTTTGTGTGCTGCTCATTAGCCTTGGATCTTTTTTGTTTTTCCTTTTCTTCATTTCTGAGACATGAATCTCATTATAATAACTACTTGAAATCTGGAGCCCATCAAATTAAAATTGTTCTAGTGTTTTCAATATACCCACTCAATGCACCGGTATGATTTGTTGCTACAGGTGTTTTGAATTCCAACATTAGGTTCTTGTCTAGCTTCATAAATTCTCCAATAGGTATACCCTGGATTAAATTGTATCTCTAGAATTCGTATGTTGAGGTCCTAATCCCCAGTGTGTTGGTATTTGGAGATGCGGCCTTTGGGAGGTAATTAGGTTTAGATGAGGTCAAGAGGGTGGGGACTTTATAGTGAGATAAATGCCCTTATATGAAGAGACAGCAGAGAGCTTGCTCTTTCTCTCTCTGCAATGTGAGGGTACAGTGAGATGGTGTCTGTCCACAAGGTAGGAAGAGAGCTCTCATCAGAACTTGAACATACTGGCACCCTGATCTCAGACTTCCAGCCTCCACAACTGGGAGGAAATAGATTTCTTTTGTTTTAGCCACCCAGTGCATGGTATTTTGTTATGACAGTTGGAGCTGAATAATACACGCCACTTCCATAATCTGTTTGGTTTTCAATTTTTTTTTCTGTTTCTAAAATGTTACTCTGTGAATCATGTTCCATTGACTACCACTGCAAAGACAACTATCAGATTTTGGTGACTTCACATCACAAAGCTATCCAATTTGTTTCTTGCCCATCCAATGAATATAAGTTGGATTGAAAGGCTTCCAGAAGGGAAGAGTAAAGTAAGACTATTTTACCATCCTTTGAATTTTAAGAAGGATAGTTGCCAATTACTAGGAATTGGTGGTCTTTCTGATGATTGATTATGCCAAAAGTACCTCCTAGACAATGTGTAAGACAAAAAACAGGAGACATACATATTTACAGACATGCAGCAGGCAGTATGTCTGCAGAACCTACTCCCTCAGTTATGGTATTGCCTCCGCTAACACTTTATTGCATCTAGCTGCTTGTTATTAGCTAAATTACTTGTACCTTGTTTTTATACCAAATAATAATAATTGCTAACATTTTTTCTAAGCATTTTTAAATGTTTTGCATCATGCATATCTGGCATTCAGCAAGCACCCATATTATTAGCTGCTACCAACATCAACATGCTCATTAGTTTTCAAGCCCTGTGAAAACTATTAATTTAATTAATCTTATGAGGTAGAAACTGTGGTTTTCCCTATTTAACAGATAGAGCATCTTAGGCTCACAAAGTGACACAAATTTTGCAACATTAAATACTTAAAATTTGGCATATTTAAGATTCAAAGCCATGTCTGTCTGGTCCAAAGTCCAGAACTTTAATGAATATAATATAGGATGTTGGGTCCAAGACGGCAGCATAGGAAGACCCTGAACTTACCTCCTCCCACAGACACACCAAATATACTGCTACATATGAAGTAATTCCTGCTGAAATAGAACTGAAGGCTGGCTGAATAGCTTCCTCCACAAGAGATAATAAAGGACCCACAGTGATGGGAATGTTAAAATGATGTAGCCAGTATGGAAAATTGTATGGTTCCTCAAAACGTTAAAGATACAGGGCTTCCCTGGTGGCGCAGTGGTTAAGAATCCGCCTGCCAATGTAGGGGACACAGGTTCGAGCCCTGGTCTGGGAAGATCCCACATGGCATGCAGCAGCTAAGCCTGTGTGCCACAACTACAGAGCCTGCGCTCTAGAGCCCGTGAGCCACAACTACTGAGCCCGCACGCCACAGCTACTGAAGCCCGCGTGCCTAGAGCCTGTGCTACACAACAAGAGAAGCCTAGAGCCTGTGCTACACAACAAGAGAAGCCACCACAATGAGAAATCCCTCTCTCGCATTTTACAGCACAACTGGTGGCAAAATGACCCAAGTGTTATTATGGCAAGTTTCCCAAGTCCCTCCTGTAGAAGTTATTTTTAGAAATGTTGGATCATTCTCTGTGGTTTTGGGTGGTTTTTCCAGCCTAGTTCAATTGACTAAATTGACTAGACATCTACAGTGTTAGGGATTAACAAGCTCTCTCTTAAGTCTTCTAGAGATTTACATTGTGGAAACTATTCCCTTTCTTACTTATTTAAAAAATTTTTTTGAGATCTTGGAAATGTTGATAAATGTAATTCATTGATTTTGTCCGCTACCACATCTACTGCACTTTCTTTTCGTTGGTTTGCTTTAAATTCCCTCAAGTATTTTGTGAGATAAGTGGAATTATAAATTTAGGGCAAAAATTTATAATGGAGTGGGGGGAATAAACTTAAATGATTTTCTGTATATCGTATTTGAGATTCTTAAATAGAGAATTTTGATTACTATTAAATATGCACAATAATATGTCAAAAACCACTATTAATATTGGAATAACTTGAATTTGATTTCCATTGTCCCCCACTTGGAATTTATAGTGGTATTTAGTGGTATTTTCTCCCATAATTCAAATTACATAGTGCAATTCTGTCTGGAAAATTATTAACTTCTCAAAAACCTTGTTTGGAAAATGTATGTAAGCTTTATGTTGCCCATTCAACTCATTCCTACTTCACTCAGTTCATTTGCTTTTTTCATTCATTCACTCAACTAATATTCACCAAGTGACATGCTTTTAAACTAAAAATGGTAAGTTAAATCTAAAATAGAAGGATTATGTATTTTCTGCAAAATTTAAATTTCTGAGACAAATAAGAGAAATTGGAGAAGGTTGGTAACATCTTGAATATTAGTAATGAAGATATTTTTCTTCTTTTTGTTCTTTATTGAAGCCGTTCACATTCCTTACTGACCCTACTTGTGGTCCATTTCTTTTTTCATCAAATGCCTGAATTTTCAAACTTCTTGGACATTTCTGTTAGGCAGCTATCAAAAAACAAAATCCAAATGTGCGCGATAATTTTCAGGAAAACAAAGCTCCAAATGAATGGGATGCCTGTGCATTTCCAAGAATGCCCAGTAATCAACAAACGAATAATGGCAACAGCTGAGTTAGAACAAACAAGGGATGATCCAGCTGAAGCAAAGGCTACAATTGGATTAATTTGGCACTAGGTCCATTTTAGTTCTGGCATTTGGACCCCGTTTGATTTCTGCTAGTGACCTAGTTCCACCTGCATTTGTCACTGCTGCTTTTAGACACTTTTTAGACACTTCTACACTTAGACACTTGACAAACTATTTGTGGAATGAAATTGGAATGGTGATCTGGACTAAAGCAAACATATTGTTTTCTGTTTACGCCTTTACTGAATGGCTGCCAGGAAATAGATTGTGTATAACTGACAGGTGAGCAAGTCCATACCAGCACTGTCTGCCTGAGATAATACTCAGCAAATGTCTAGAGGAAATCACTCTGTTCCCTGAACAAATGATTGAATATTTAGTGCAAAGTCTGGTGGTTTGCTAGGGATGTAATGGGGACCAAAACAAACCACCCTTAAGGCCCCGGGCTAGGAAGGAGTTACCTTTTTAAACTGATATAAGACCCATGGGTCTGTGACATACAGAGTGAAGGACATGATAGCCTGACTTAGTGCTGACGAGACAAGACTCAGATCATGTCGGATTTATTTTCATTCATTTAACAAAATATTACTGAGTGCCCATTCGATTCGAGATGTGTTCTCCTAGGCATTGCGCAAATGGTAGAGAGCTAAACAGACATGCCTTGTTCCTATTCACTCCTGGAGGATACAGTCTAGTTCTCTTAGCAGTTAGATGCATGTCTGGTGCCTAGCGGGAGCTTAATAGATGTGTGCTGAGTGAATATTCATGTAATAGATTTTATAGTAAGGTCTACACCAGTTCTCCCAAGTGGTTCTGTCCCACAAGTGTATTATGTGGATGAATGCTCTTTAAGGAGGAGCTTCCCAAGGATAACAGACATGTCAATTACCATGTCAAAGTACATGTCAATGTACTTTTTCATGAGTGGTATAACAAAGATGTATACTAGACAAGACATATGCCACAGCAGAGTTCAACCCTGGAATAACATCCTGTGAAATAGAACTGATCACCCATAAATAGTATGTAACAGGTGCTGGGCTCAAAGTTCCAGTAGAGCCAGTAGCTTTGAGGTTTTATGTTTTAGAAAGAGATATCAATAAAATTGTTGTCGGTAAAGTTTAGTTCAGAATGCACTTAGTTGCAAATAGGCTGGCAAGATGTTCTCAAGAAGTTAACAGTTTTTGGAGAGTTTCAGAGAAGAAAGGGTGGTCATCTTTACCATGCTATGTAAAGGGAAGGCAAGATGGAAACTAAAGAGATGAAAACTAGGTTTTAGATTAAAATAGGCACACTACTATATATAAAATAGGTAACCAATAAAGACCTACTGTATAGCACAGGAAAGTATACTCAATATTTTGTAATAACCTATAATGGAAGATAATGTAAAAAAAATGAATATATATATGTATAACTGAACCACTTTGCTGTATACTTGAAACTAACACAACATTGTAAATCAACTCTATTTCAATAAAAATTTTAAAAATAGGTTTGGCAAGTTAGGAGTTACTTGGCATATTTCTATGCTAGTGTAAGTGGCAGGAGATTGCCAGAGACTCAGTTTCAAATAACGGAATAAAAGATGAAGGCAGGACAGGTTTTTGAGTATTATAGGATGCTTGACACTGAAAGCAAGGTGGGCAGAGATAACAACGATTTGTGTACGGGTAGAAAAGAGGTACATTTGAACCTTTTGGGGACAGTTATTTTCCACTTGTTATTAACTGTTCCAAGCAGTAGGGTTGTTTGCTCGGGCAGTGCCATTTTTAGTGGAAATGATATTTGTACAATGATTGGAGCTGGTTTAACTTTATAAGTAAGTGCTGCTTGATATAGCGTTCAGCGAACCATCCAGTCTTCTACAGTCTATATCTCAGAGTAAAAATGGACTGTCAGCAACCATGTAGGGGAGCCGTGTTAGGCTCTCTCTGGCTGCAAAACAGGAGTGATGTGGTCAGGTGACCTTAAGTGATGGGGGTTATGAAGGAGTCTGGGAACAGGTACGGCCAGGCTCTGTGGGAAACTGGAACATTGCTGATTTGTTATAGATTGTAGACCTGCTTCTCTGTCTCTGAGGAACCAGTGATCTTGTCTTCCATTTAGAAGCAGGTGTTGCTTCTACTGTAACTTTCCTGCACCTCAGACTCAGCCATTCTTCTTTTCTGATTTTTTTATGTTTCTTTCTTGTCCCCTTGAGATCTCTGTGTCTCCATTATTGTACTGTCTTTTCTCTGTCTCATGTTCATGGTAACAGCAGAGGAAAGATTGGTGCAGTTGGCCCCCATCCGTTACAGACTCTCCCCATTGGATTTCTAAAGCCCAGTAGATCGAGGCCACTGGGCTCCCACAGCTACTGTGGGCAAGAAAGTCGTTTCCTGGTCCAATCCATTATAGCCAAAATAATAGAATCACATGCCACACAAAACAAACCACGTCTGTGGAAGGATTATACCAAGTTGTTTGTCCTCAGAAGGAGGTTGCAGTCATGTTAGGTACTTGGTTTCAAAGTAGAGAAATCTCCCCAACTTTGTACACTGTGATATGATTCAACGCACATAGTAGCAGAATTCAGAAGCAGATTTGTCTCAGAGGTAGAATGCAATTGGCAGTTTCATAAAGTATTTTTTCCCCAAGAGTAATATTAAGGTTTATTTTTGTTTAATTTTAGAAAATTATCTCAGGGACTGATAAATGAGGAAGGTCCAAGTAGACAGACCCCCAGGTATACATCTATGGCCATGCCCTGAGGACAAGACGGGCTGATATAGAATAGGGAGGAAGCTGCATGCTTATCCCTTTTCCTCAATGAGTTCAAGGAAGTGGGTGCTTTGATCAGCAAGAAAAGCTATGAGGAGAGATAAATACTAAAAAAATCAGAAGCCAAAGATTATTCTGTTTTAACTTTGTACAATTTATGTTGTTGTTATAATGTTGCTGTAAGGCTGTTGATTTGACCAAATTCTGTGCCATGTCTGATGAAGCTTTGCCCCCCGCCACTGTACCAAACTACAGTCCACAACAAGAATTTAAAGTCAATCTCACACGTTTTTATGTTTAGCTATTTTCTTAGCTATATTTTGCCGAGATGTGGTTATCTACAGGAAAAAGAATCACTGCCCTGAATGTACTGTTCAGGAATAGACAAGCAGTGGCCCATATGTTGATGCTGTTAGGGCATTCTCTACCATTCTCCTCTGCTGTTTCAGTTCAGCAACTAGGAGGTTGGATTCTTTTTCATCTCATCTGCTATATTCAGTTTCATGTGCTAAAAATAAAGGCTTGCTATACAAATGAATCAATTCACTTGCCAATAAAAGGAAACTTCCATCTGTATAGTTCTTCGATCTTTTGGGAAATGGATGCAGGTAATAACCAATTTAGAGAAAGGCAACACCATTTCAAGCAATTATGACAATTTCCCCATCCTACCCACTGGTGTGAGGAGTGTCTCCATGATTCCATTATAAACACAATCTTCTCATGTAGAATGGATTTTTCTTTTTTCATGTTTTTATCTCCCACTTTTAAATTAAATCTGTTTAGCTTCCCTTAGATTAGGTGAACAAAAATCACAGCCAAACTGTTTATCTACAAATGCGTTTCACTGCTACTCTGACTATAAATAGCAGTATTTAAAAAAAAAAAAAAAAAAAGTTCTGTGGGACATGAGGCTTTTCCACCCTGGAGACTAAATCTCATTATTTATTGTAAAACATTGAAGCTATAAAACTTCAATCCATTGACTATGGAAAATCATTTAGTGGCCAAGTAATTTAGCACACTACCTAAATTTCCAAGAGGTTTTGATTACGGAGAAAAATTTTTTTTTTTTTTTTTTTTTTTTGTGGTACGCGGGCCTCTCGCTGTTATGGCCTCTCCCGTTGCGGAGCACAGGCTCCGGACATGCAGGCCCAGCGGCCATGGCTCACGGGCCCAGCCGCTCTGCGGCATGTGAGATCTTCCCGGACCGGGGCACGAACCTGTATCCCCTGCATCGGCAGGCGGACTCTCAACCACTGCGCCACCAGGGAAGCCCTGATTACAGAGAAAAATTTTAAAGACTTCAATGCAAGATGTTCAACCAATTCATATTATATGAGTGTTGATTATGTAGGATTCCTTGTAGGAAACTCTAATGTAAAATATAATACCGATTTGTAGAAATGAATAAGAAACAGGCCAAAAATCTCATAAACACATAGAGTGAGCTAATTATATTAGCTTTCTTAGCCTCAGGTTAATTATGGCGATTAAATTCTTGCTAGAGTCACCCTCGCATTTCAGTGAGTCTTTTGGTGTTCATTTCAGTTCATAAAACATTAACAGATCACCTACTAAGGGCCAGATGCTAGGTTGAGAGTCAGAATGAGCAAGATGTATAGAAGTATTTGTTGACTCTTCTGTAGGGGAGAAGGAAGTGTAAATAAGCAACAACAAGGAATGACAAGATCTATAGGAGAAGTGTACACACACTCTGAAAGTCAACACAGGTGAGGAACATTCAACACAGCATGGGTGGAGGGAGTCCTGGACAGATTCTTGCAGAAGATGATGTCTGAGATACAAGTTGAAATATAAGCAGTGAGCTTGGAGAAGAAGGGATGGGGCTGGGGATGGGGAGAGAAGTTGGGGTGGGGAAAAGAATCCTATTTCAAGTCAATGCAGCAGCTTGAGCAGAGCCAGAGGATAGAGAAATGGCTTGGTGCAGGGGGCTTTACATCTATTCGAGATTACCATGCAAGGCAGGGTGTGACGTGGAGATAGTTGCAGTGGTTGACCATGGCCTCATAAAGGTTCTTGTATCTCCTGCTCAGTGCTGAGCCTGCACCATGGATGGGTCTCCAAAGGAGAGTTTGAAGCACAGAAGACACATGGCCTGACATGCATTTGAATTGATTCCTTCATGATACATGGTGACAAAATGGCTTGAAAGTAGACAAGACTAGAGGCCAGAGTTGCTTTAAAGCTTATTATATTATAGAGGTCCAGGCAGGAAGCTATTAGGGCCTGGTACTAGGGATAAGCATCAAGGGACCAAGTCAAGATGCATTTATGAAGTAAAATCAGGGAGACTTGGTAATTGATTCAAGGCAGGGAGGAGAGAGAGAGAATGGAAGGAAATATCAGGAACCCATTTCTAACATGAGTGGCTAAGACATGGCCCTGCCCCTAACGGACAGATTTGGCGGAGCAAGAGCTTCAGTTTGAAGAATCACTATAGTTGTAACTAGATCTATTGTTATTGCGTAGTAAAACAAGATTCAACTTGTAGTATATATTCGACTTATATTCGATTATTGCTGTATATTTTCCTCTATATTTTTCTTCAGAATATTTCGAGGCGTTTTTAATTTTTGTTTTATTTTTAACTTCTAATTATACTATGTATGCAGAAAAGTGTGTATATCATAGCTACATAGTGGTTTTCACTATGTGAAAAACTCACTGAGCTGTAAAATTAAGACTGGTACACAGCTCAATTTTTTTTTCCCAAAGTGAGCTCACCTATGTAAACAGCACCATGGATCAAGAAGCACAGTAAATTATCAGCCCTCCAGAAAGCCCCATTTCAGGGCTTTTTAAAGTTAAGCCTGAGATTGACTTTCCATAAAAAAGTGTATTTCTCAATTTGCCCAGTAGTTTTGGCAAGGGACAAACATTGATGAAGTTGAAATTTAAGTTGGCAGGAGGGCAAAAGACAGGAGGTTTATTGAAGTTGTTAATAGTGTTTGGGGCAAAGAGCAGATCTCAGAGAAAGCAAGCATTATGCAGTCCGTTCACAAATAGATAATAGAAGGGATCTGGTCATTTTTATGGAAGGGGATGTGCTCGCCTTAATAGTTTGGCAATTGAGATTTCATGTTTTATCATTTTTAAAATGCATTTTTGACTTTTTTAAAATCTCTGACATTGACATGTGTCATACTATCGCTGCTAAATTACAGCCACCATTAGCCTGGTAGGTGGCAGCACTCTCTCAGTTGCCTGACTTCGTGTGCTCACACCCAGCCTGAGCTCTGGCTGTCATCAGCTCAGTTGAGTTATGTGCATGGCTGGTGCTACGTATGTTGGTGCCACATGCTAAGCAGTGCCACCAAAGGCCAGAGAAATGGTTCCATTTCTCAAGTAGAAGAGAGAAATGTCAAAGTCACCAGTGACTGGTGTGACCGCATCAGCAGGACTGCTGGTAACACATCAGACAGTAGGAATGCAACTTCCTACAGATGTTGAACAGAAGCCTCCTCATTTCCAGTGGCATCTGAGTCACTAGAGAAAGGGACAGAACTGAGTTTGGTCAGGAAAGAGAGTGCTAGCATTAACACTTAAAAAATGAGCTGAGGTGAAAATTCTGTAGCATGTAATACAGCACAGACATTGATGTTTCCCAGGGGAAAAGTGATAGAGAAGAGTTGGATCTTGAATGTGATGGAGTTGTTTTTTTATTATTATTAATTTTTATTGGAGTATAGTTGACTTAAAATATTGTGTTAGTTTCCACACACAGCAAAGTGAATCAGTTATACATATATATTTATATATCCACTCCTTTTAAAATTCTTTTCCCCATATAGATTATTACAGGTTAGTGAGTAGAGTTCCCTGTGCTATACAGTAGGTTCTTATTAGTTATCTATTTTATATATGGTAGTGTGTGTAAGTCAATCCCAGTCTCCCAATTTATCCCTCCCCTCCCTTTTCCCTCTTGGTAACCATAAGTTTTCTACATCTGTGGCTCTATTTCTGTTTTGTAAATAACTTCATTTCTACCATTTTTTTAGATTCCACATATAAGTGATATCATTTTATATTTGTCTTTCTCTGACTTATTTCACTAAGTATGACAATCTCTAGGTCCCTCCACGTCACTGCAAATCACATTATTTCATTCTTTTCTGTGGCTGAGTAATATTCCATTGTACACATATACCACATCTTCTTTATCCATTCAGAAATATCTTAACCACTTCATTTTTTTACATTCTAGAGCGTGCGTTAAAAAATTGTGATTGAAATGTATTTCAGTAAATGTGAAAAGTCTTTATATAAATGCAAAATAATTCTAAGTGATAAGAACAAGTGACATAACCTATTTGTAGCATTTTATATTGTTGTTGTTCTTAGTGGTATTTTAAAAAAGCAATGGTGCATCTTACACTGGATGGTGTTAGATGTGAGAGTTACAGTATCTCTCCCACCCCCAATTCATAAGCCATCACTAGGATCCTGTGACAGCTCTTAATAGTCTGTTGGCCCATGATGATGACTAAAGGGAAAATAGCAGTTGAGAACTTAATATTCATCTGGTATCCGGATAAGTGGTTTATACATATTATTTTTAATGCTAACATCTCTATAAAATATCTTATTTATCCTCCTTTTATGGATTAAGTACCTTCCCAAAGATGTGCTACATCTTCAGAGTTGGATTTCCAACCCACATCTGTCTTATTCCAAATGCCTTGAATTTAGGAACTACGCACGTTGTCTGTTAGGCAAGTAGAGCACCAGACTCTTTTCTCATCAGCTGTGTCATAGCAAATATAAGAGTCCAACTTACTGGAAGTAAAACTTCAAATTTTGGAAAAACATTCGGAAGGTCAAAGACTTTTTTTTATAGCGCTTGGGTTACTTAAGTTCAGATGCGAACACTAGCACATAACTGCTAGAAGTGGAAATCGCTGTCTGGCTGTTAAACTTTAATAGTTCAGTGAGCAACAGGGTCATCACACAAATGCAGCCCATTCTGAAGATGTCCAGTTCCTTCACATACCTCACTTCAAAGGCTTTTTTGTTGATAACAAGAATAACAACAAAAACAATAATGAAAAGTCCGTATACTACTAAAACCTGTTCTCCAGTATGTGGCCAGAGTTCTTAAGCTCTGGTTTATACATTCTCATTTGATGGCCCCCTGATAGACTCAGGAACTTTGTTCTAAAATCCAGAAGAGTAAAGTTTTTATATAAATAAAATTGACTAATTTATTTTGTATAAATTAATTCATACAATAAAATAAGATGTGCACACCTAGAAAATGCAGTCTCCTTCTGCAAAAGAAAAGAAGGATTTCTCCCCTTTCCTCTAATAAGGCCACAAATAGGATCAGTCAAGCTAATCAATCTGTTTTGGTATAAACAAAAAGGGCCAATTGGTAACCACCCCTGCCAGACTCACCTGGTTCTGTTGGAATCACCCCAGAACTTGTGTTCTTGGCAGGTCTAAACTCTGCACTTTGGGTAAGCTCTGAGTGTATCACTAATTACATAGTTAGTTGTGAGTGAAACACTGAGGGTTTGCGGAAAAAGTCAGGATCAGGGTTGGACCAAGTTTCATCAGTTTCTAATGACTATCTCAGGGTGACCTACTCATTGCTGATCTCAGGTCTGGTTGGATAGCATCACCGCCCCCGTCTTGTGTTTGGCCCTCTCCTGATGGTGGCATGCTGTTTCCCCTTGCCTGTCTGTAATTGGCTGTTCATGAGAAGGAGGATGGATGAGGTGCTGAAAGCCACCACTTGATGGGCACTGACTGTGTGCCAGGTGCTGAGAGAAGGAGCTTAGCATGAGTCGTCTTTATTACTCTGTTATTTACTCTTACCTCTCCAGTGCACAGTTGTGATGCTAAGTCACAGAGCGTCTGTGCCATTGATCGAAAGTCACACAGCTAGGACGTGGCCCAGAGGTGACTTGAACCTAACTCTTTCACATGAGAAAGCATGTGATCTTAATCACCGTGTTGGATTTTAGGAATCATGGACTTGAGGATAGGACCGTCTTGGTTCACCATCTGCTTCAGCTTCCTGCTCTGCATCCTTGTGCAAATCGCTTAACTTTTCTGTCCTGTGGTTTCCGTATCTGTAAAACTAGCATTAACAGACTTGCTGAAGTTTTGTAAGGAATGTTCAAGACATTGTGTGCCAAGTAGCTGAGCCAGTGCCTGAAGTATTCTCGTTGCTCAGTGAATGTCAGCCTCTGTCTCAAGTCCCATTTCTACCGTGTGGTTACAAGCAGAAACCTACCATCTTCAGATTTTAGACATTTTTCCCCCTCATGCCAACAGTGAGTTTATAGACGGTCACTAAAGAATATTTCTAAGAGCCCTTTTCTCATGTTATGGTCTATAAAAGGTGAGTGGACGATAAACTCATGTCTGTTTTCTGTTCTGACGGAAGGGCTGATCTGTTACAAGTGTTGGTCTTTCCTAGAGACTGTGATGGGAAGTTGCTCAGGACAGGTCGATGTAATAGTGTCATTCAGATCATCTAGTTAAATGATGCCTGCTCTGACTACTCAAGAGAGAGCCCAGAACAGAATACAATGCATCTGCCCCATTCCAGAAACTTTCCTGATTATTCTGAACAAATGGAAAGGTTGGTAAGAGAAAACTTGAATCAGTAATATGTATTGCCAGGATGGAAGTGAATCTTTCAACCTCCTAGAAACATCTAACGCTTGTAAATTAATAACCTGATGTGACTTCATTTGAGCACAAAACAAGGACCAGGAAATTATGTTGTTTATACATTGTCTTTTAAGTGTCTGATCACGGCCACTGAATACTTAGATTCTTCCAAAGGAGTATTATGCAAGCCTCCGGGCAAGCAAACTGCAAACTTGAGAAGTAACGATTTAAAGATCTTAAAATTTGTGAGTATTGTTCTCCTAGACTTTTTATCAGCATGTTCCACGGGTGCATGCTTCTCGTGTTTGATGGGGATACGCAAAGACAGTACCAACAGGGTGCGGTAATGGTAGCAAAAATAATTCCTCCCATTTAGAATGAGTAGCTGTTCTTTGGTGACCACCACCACAATTGTCTGATTGGTCACTTTACGCTAGGGGCTGCCAGTTTTACTGTAAACTGAAAATCCTGAATCACAGCGATAACTGAGGTTCAACTAGCATTGATCCAAGGCTTTGCTATTTGTTAGGCACCATTAGACACGTGACTTATATTTGCTTCCTTGAATGTATACAACCTGTCCTCATGGCGTTTATGCAGATGAGGATGCTGGGGCACAGCTGATAAGTGGAAAACCACAGATTTGCATCCAGTGATCTGACTCTGGAACTTACTCCCCCACTGTCTCTTCCTGTCTGTGTCTATCTAGACCCTTATTTTAAGAGTGAACTGCCACTGTATTTGTAAATAAGTGATATGATTACTTTGCCCTTACAAGAAGGCAGTAGCTTCTGGATCAAATAGAAAAGCAATGACTTGGAATGGTCCCAAGAAAAAATGATTCTATACACTAGTTATTGTGCTCTACGGATTTTGGTCATCGGGAGGAAAATCTAAACCTCCCTTTTTCAGATGATTCTCTATTTTATTTCTTCTTTTTAAATAATGACAAGGCTTACTTTGCTGTAAAACAATTTCATCAACACAGCCCAATACTCATACTTTGCGTACCTTTTGGAAAAGAAATTGGGAAATAAATGGGTTCCTCGTAAGTATTCAAAATTTCAGTGGCTTGTGATTGTGGAGACGGATAATTTGCCCTACGCAGCAGTATTTGACCACTTAATATATAAGTTTAGGGCTTGAACCCAAGTGAGAGAATAAAGCTGTGGCTCTAGCAATTTGAGATTTTGCATGTAAAGGTGGAACTGTAAGAAGGAATTAGGACTAGGTGGGCTAGCAGCAAAGATGACCCCACACATGCCAGGCCACCTGATCACTTCTAGGGATGCAGAGAGAAATCAGTCTCTGTCTTGAAGGAGCTTGCAGTCCAGTTGAGGTGCAGGAACACCACCAGCCTTGCAAGGAAAAGAATCACAGTGTTCGTTATGGTGCTGTATTGAGGTTTTCCCCTGGGATCTCCACCATCACATGATTCAGGGTGGAAGGAACAAGTCCCAATCAAAATGCCTGATCTTTTCCTTTTCTCTTTCTAACAGTAACTGCAAAGAGGAAATAAGAGTGCAGTCCCTTATTAGAAACTGTGTATGTGCGTGTGTGACGAGTCATATCATTCTGGCACCCCAGTGCTATATATGCTCTTGCCTAACATCTTCCCACATTTTCTTTAAAATTCTCTAGGATCGTTTTTCCATATAATACATTCACATTTTTAGGGATGGAAACATCTCATCTTCGGTTTTCTTGGGTTTTTTTTAGATTTATTCCAAGTAGAGCAAAATCAAGTCAGTACCCTTAGAAGATGACTTCCGCTCACAGTTCACCGTGATGGGAGGTCTCATTTACCCAGCGCATTTCCTCCCATTGTAAAAGGTGTTTACATGACACTTGTTTTCTTTTGATTTAATACTTTTTTTCCTTGTGAGATTTCTAGAGAGGACCATCTTTCATTAATGTACCAAATGATGACTTTTTTTTCACAATCTTGCAAATAAATCCCAGGAGACTGAGAGATAACATAAACAAGCACAGATGTCTCTGATAATATTTAAGAACACTGAAGACCTTTGAGATTTTTGGCTCAGGTGAAAAATCAGAACAAAGGGGTAAGTGACCAAACTGAAAAAGCTGGAAAAAGCCAATATACGCCGTGACTGAAATATTCATGTACCAGAAAGCCTATTGTGAGAAAAAAAAAAACGCTCTGGGTCAAGTGTGGAGAAAGTGAGATTTTTCTATAGGTGACTGGAGTTCTGTGTATCTAAGCCCTCAAGCTCCCAAATCCATACTTGAACGGTAGGTAGTTGTCAAATTTCACCTTAGCATACCTAACATAAAAAGCTGGGAAGATTTTTTGATATTCATGCTCCATCATGATTCGTCAGTGTTAACTTTAGTGTTTCCTAGAGGATTACACAGCGTAGTGCTCTTGCTATAGAAGTGACTAGTAGCCTGAGGTACTAAATATTTTCTATCAGACAGTTATAGCTTTGTGGGAACATGATAAGATCTGTCCAACAATTAACTCCACGAGCAAATTTTACAAGATAATACCTGGATTCTACTGCATGTATTTAATGTATTGTCAGTATTAAAAATATACGTATATATGTATGTATATATACATGTATATATGTACATATATTTACAATACTTATAATACATATATGTGTTCCCATATATATATATATATATATATATATGTTTCACGTGAAATATGCAAAACATTTTCAACCACATGTGTGGATCAAAGGCTTTTGTCTATTTCTAAAACCAATCAAAACCTCAAATCTATAAACTTCTTGGATCAGAATTATTTATTTGATCAATAACCTTAAAACTCTCACAGTATTCTACATGCCTGGAACCGGTTGTATACTTAGACCTCAATAAGGTTACCTTTATAACTTTCTAGAAAAATAGTGTTTCTTTGTTAGGACAGTTGGAATGATAAAACTCAAGCAGCAGAGAATCTTAAACTGTCACAAAGCTTCGTCACAGTTTATTTGCCCTTCATTGTGCCCCCATTAACATCCCACACTTAATGGATCTCAACACTTGTCATGCTCCATTATTGTGACTTTTTTTTCCTTCTCTCTCCAAATCCACACTTTAAGCTCATTAGCCATTACATGCTCCAAGCCCTAGCAGGGTTCCTGACACACACAGAGCTCAATAAATATTTACTGAGTTGAACTGTAGGTGAAAGAGTATGATCATAAGGTCCTTCCGCTACTGCCAGTGACTTTCTTTTGGACTTGGCCTAGGAACTCAAGGTACCTTATGACAGATTTCATTAAAAGGAAGTGACTAAATGACCATGAGCTCCAGCTACACATATAGAAAGCTGGACTGTTTGACTTTTGCTGTAGTTTTAGATTTCTTGTGTGGTTTTTGTCATCCATTCATCCATCCTAAAGAATGATGTTTACATTACTTTGCCTGTCACAAAGATTTGTTGATGAGTGTGTGAATACCTTCTTAAAGTCTTTATGATGCACCCTTTCTTAAATCCGTGCCCCATTCTGGTGTATTTAAGTATCAGCTTAGTTCAGGCTGCTGTAAGAGAATACTAGGTGACTTAAAAAAACCCAAAATTTATTTCTCACAGTTTTGGAGGCTAAGTTCAGGATCGAGGTGCTGGCAGATTTGGTGTGTGGCCGGGGCTTGCTCCCTAGTTCATAGATGGCCATCTTCTCACTGTGTCACCACATGGTGGATGGGACAAGGGACCTTTCTGGGTCTCTTTCTTAAAGGCACTAATCCCATTCATGAGGGCTCTGCTTTCATGACCTAATTACTCTCAAAGGCCCAGACTCCTCAAACCATTACTTTGGGGGTTAGGATTTCAGCATATGGGGGGAGGGGGATAAAAACATTCCGTCTGTTGAAAATATTCAGATATGGATTCACTTTCTCAGATATCCTTACAACAAAGGCTCCGATATGATCCACTCTGCCTCCTACTTCTGATTCTTTTCAATCTCCCACTCAATCCCAGTGAAAGGATAACCCATCCTCATAGAGCAACTGAATATACATTGGACATCTATGGATATAAGGGCTCCGGAGCTACTATAGTGTAAAGATCAGTGAGGGAGAAGAGGTGGAATTTACGGATAATGCTGAAAACGATACCAATACGTGGTGGCCAAACCCAAGCTTGCTGAGAGGTATATCATGAGTAGCTGTGGGTATACCTGGTTGGGAAGGTGAGGTGTAGCAGCCCATCTGCAGATGTCTTGGCAGGCATTTCTGCAGTACAATCTTATATTTACTACATTTTGCCCAAAATATGAAGTTCTTTATCCTGACTAAAGAAGTAATAAGCCATAAAGAACAAAATGCATACATTGTACAGACTAAGAAATTATTTAAAATGTGCTGAATACTATATATACTAAATTTGTAAGTTGTCAAAACACATAGTTGAAAAATGAAACCCGGGCTTCCCTGGTGGCGCAGTGGTTGAGAGTCCACCTGCCGACGCGGGGGACACGGGTTCGTGCCCTGGTCCGGGAAGATCCCACATGCCGCGGAGCAGCTGGGCCCGTGGGCCATGGCCACTGAGCCTGCGCGTCCGGAGCCTGTGCTCCGCAACAGGAGAGGCCACAACAGTGAGAGGCCCGCGTACCGAAAAATAATGAAACCCTTACTCTGAAAGACAAAATGACTGTTAAGACACATATTGAGAATTAATCAAATTACCGTTACCTGTGGTTTAATATGATTAGCTCTTCAAACTGTATAAAATAATTTGGTAAAACTACATATTTCACCAAGATGGCTTTTGCAGAAAAGGGTGGTAAAATGCTTTGAAAACTGTGACTGACTTACCTGTACAGTAATCATCTAAGTTTTATTCTACTTTGAAAATAGTTGTGAGCAAAAGATATTTCAGTGCTAACATTTTCTATTACTGAAGATGGTAAAAGAACATTTTTCTGCATCTAGCACATGTTATTTAGCAAACAGCTGTCAGGGTAGATACCTGCCATTAGATACAAATTACTTTTCAAAAATAATAGTTAGCTTCTATCCATCTATCCAAGTCTAAGGTAAATCAAAGAGTGAAAGCAACTAATAAGCTCTTAGCAAGGACTTTATCATGGGGAGGGGCATCTGTTTAACCTTGAATATCAGCAGTAGGAATAACTCGCTAGCTATAAAAAAGCATCTCTGGGAATTTTTGAAAGGGTTCCATTTTCCCTATGAGAAACATGGAAATTATGCACCCTTGCTCAAAGTGAAATTGGTAAATTGGAATCACTACAATCAGAAACATCTCTTCTTTGGTTTTCTTGGTTGTTTTTTTTTTTCACATCTTTATTGCAGTATAAATGCTTTACAATGGTGTGTTAGTTTCTGCTGTACAACAAAGTGAATCAGCCATATGTATACATATATCTCCATATTCCCTCCCTCTTGAGCCTCCCTCCCACCCTCCCTATCCCACCCTTCTAGATGGTCACAAAACACCGAGCTGATCTCCCTGTGCTATGCGGCTGCTTCCCACTAGCTATCTGTTTTACATTTGGTAGTGTATATACATCAATGCTGGTCTCTCACTTCCTCCCAGCTTCCCCTTCCCCCTGTGCCCTCAAGTCCGTTCTCTACGTCTGCGTCTTTATTCCTGCCCTGCCACTAGGATCATCAGTACCACTTGAATATGTCAGTGGTGAATGCACAATTCACACAGATGATTTGCCCATCGTGTGTTCTTTTCATCTCTTTCTTCCTCCTTCTCTATTCAAATTCACTTTTATTTATCATCACAGGAATGTTTGCCAAGAATTTTTAAACACATTCTTCTGTTCTTCCTTTTCCTTACTTAGATGAGGATGACCAGTGACTTAGGGAAGTTGGCGTATTTAAACAGTGGCAATCAGTCACCATGCCCGAATGTCCCTTACGTGCTCTTCTTAAGGAAGTGGGATGCCTCATTGTTCTGGAGTATACTACCCTGAGGATTGTCTTTCTGACTCCCTCACTGCTCAGTCTAGTGGAGGCCTCTCAGTAATTTGGTCATCATCCTCGGAGACGATTGCTTCCTGGAGCTGCCCTTGTCTTTAAAAGAACAATATCAATGCCTTTGCCTCACCGATAAAATCTTTCTCAGCCACTTAGGTCTTGTCTGCTGGGCCTTTGATCTAGTCGTCAACTCCTGTAGATCAGTTCGCAGTCCTGCCTCACTGCCCGTGAGTTTGGGGGTCTCCATTTCACTGAGTTCTATTTTCTGTACATTCCGTGTCCTTGCAAAATGGATCGTGTCCTGGACCTGATCCTGTCCCCTCATGTCCTGTCCTTGTCTTGGCCTATTGCCTGTTCTAATCTACCAATTTTGCATCTATTTCTCCCCTTTCTCATCACCGCTGATCTGCTGCTGCTTATCCTGTAGTGTAATACATAATCAGCTGGGATGGAGCTGTCATGGATACGGTTGTTTTTATGGTGTTGTAAGGGTATAGTTGAAGTAAAAGGTATTATTAAATCAGAAGTTATAACTCTGACCCGTAAGAGGACACCTTGATTTTGACAACATCATGATTGAAGAAGCACCCCCATTTCAGGAGAGTTACAAGCGAAGTATAGAAAGCTTAGATCTGAAGTATTGTGGTAATGCGGGACCTTTTACTTTTAAAAGGAGAGCTATAGATAATCCAGAAATATGGAAA
This sequence comes from Lagenorhynchus albirostris, assembly GCF_949774975.1. Classification (NCBI taxonomy): domain Eukaryota; kingdom Metazoa; phylum Chordata; class Mammalia; order Artiodactyla; family Delphinidae; genus Lagenorhynchus; species Lagenorhynchus albirostris. Next base: position 9,688,427 of record NC_083104.1, on the reverse strand, counting down.
AATCAAGACTTGGGAGGGGAGACAAGATTTGGAACCTGGCTAGCCAAGAATAATTTTGATTAAATTATCTACTAATTGATAATATGTTCATTAATTTTTCAGGATGGATAGAAGCAAAATTTAGCTTGTTTTCAACTTTTTGGATTATGCCAACTATACTTTTCTTTAATAACAGGGTGGCGGTTCAGACATTTGTTCACAAACTGATTTCTATCCGGGGCTGTTTCTCCTCAAAAGGAACTTTTGTGACGAGAAAGAAAATGGATCCAAGAAAGAGAATATTTAAGATAATAATGAAACATACCTATGATATAGTCCCACAGACTAATCTAGCGTTGCTTTATGTATCTGAGACATACTATGCTAGGCTAAAATTAATATTCTTTTTTACTTATAATACTTCCTTTCTTTCTGGCCCCATCCCAATCCTTGCATACATGCTTCACTCTCCAGGCTTTTCACAGAGCATACATGGAGCAAAGATTGCCCATGGTGGGCAAAAATAATTTGAGATTAAAAAAAAAATCTATTTGGCTAACAGATTTTTAAAGCTTGTATCCAAATGGCTAAAGATACGAAGGTTATAACGTCTCCTTAATCCATTCTGAGCTGAAATCTCATACTGAGGCTGGGCTGTATAGACATTGCCACCGCAAGCTACACGTCTGTTTATTTTCTGCCTTTTGAACACTGGCTCTCATTTATCTCTGAATGCCCTGTTGGGCTACGTTCAGCACGCTAACGTGACAGCTTTGAGTTAGGCTTTTAAGGGGCACTTTGTGAAGTGGCTTTCGCATCACTTCGTACCATATTAGAGACGGGTTGGCAGTGAAAATATTTACAGTGAGGGAGTTCTCTCTTTGTTCACATTTTCTGTTTTTCGTAGTTGCTGTCGTCTCTGTGACTGCTTCCTTCTCAGGGCAGTGAAACAGCTAATGACAGCATGCCCTCTGTATCTATTTTGAGGGTGAGAGAGGTTTGCCTTGCTTTTGTGGATGGAAATGGGGTTTATCCATGACACTTGACAACTGAATTGTCACCTTCCCCTCAGATGGTTTCCTAATTATAATTTGTTCTGTGCAGGGTCAGGAAACAGAAGAATAGAAAAACAGAATCACTTTGCTGCAAAGCAAATAGGATCAGGACAGCCTGGGAGCCAAGGAAAGTCAGACTGGAAATAGCTCCAAGGTGCTGGCTGGCTGGGAAGATGTGCTATTTGGGAAGGTTACTCAGGTGGTTCAAATTGAGTCTAACCTTAAGTGAACTTGACTAATGATGGGCTCAGTGGTTTCTATCTCAAAATAGGCTGGCCCTCAGGTACCTTGTTAAGATTTGAAATTACCATTTTGAAAGTACCATCTATTATTGTAACTGAGCACTCAAACTCCCATTTTTAAGTAGTCAGTGGAGGTCACATTTGCAACACTCAGAGAGCATTGAATTGAAAATTTCCCTGGATGTTTTAATTGCCTTGCTGTAGACAGCATAGGTTATTTTAAATGGCTGTGAGAAACCACTAGTCACATGTGAAGCATGATGGTTTATTGACTTTGAAGGAGGCATCGTTTGGTAGTTGAAAGAATGATCAGGCTTGCAAATGCCTGAGCATCTTGTTTGCCAGTATTTTGTTTCATATATAACCTTTCACTGTTTCCAGGACTATGTGAGGTTTGGAGGGGAACTGAATTAATTACTGTTTACATCATGGGGCACTTGAAAGGCTCCTTAATCCACCAAGTGTTAAACAACCCAAGATAAAAGTTACTGACTTCTTAAGAAACTGTTTGGGTTACTCCCCTCCTTCTCTGTCTCTTTTTCTCCCACTTCCAATTCTCTTTTTCTCAGTGTTTGTTTCTTTATCCATTGTTAAGCTCTTCATTTTCCACTTTCTCTCTCTCTTCCTTCTCAGACTTCCTTCCATTGTTTTTCTCATAGCCAGAGAACTTGTAGTTTGTTTAAAAAAAATGCTTTTGGACACCTTGTCTCTGAGATATTGGGAGCAAGATGCACAAAGCCCTCTTTTAACAGGTCGAGTAAACCTCAGTTGTCTAAACCTTCTGCTTCAGAGGAGCTATGCAAAGGTAGGCAGTGGTCAGAAGCTGCAAACTCCTCCAAATTGGCATGATGCTTACCTTAAAAGAGTTCATCACTTCACTAAAAAGTGATACCCCTTATTTTCCAACAGTCTGAAGGAGATATTTGGAGAGATACTCTTCTTTTTGTATTTTGAGACAGCAGCCATCTTTACTATATTTTTTACAATGTCACAGCTCTCTCTCCCCTGATGAGAGATCACATCTCTTTGCGTCCCTAACATCTTCCACAGGATGGCTCCAGTGAAGTGTTCAGTGAACAGAACTGATCAGAGAGAGGATCAAACCCGTCACTGTGGCTAGATTCACCATCACTACAAGGAAAATGGATTAGAGCATCCAAATCTAACAACAATGCTGTATCATCTCATACAAATTAGAGTTAATGATTCAGCATTCATAATGTCACCAATAACTGTTAAATTCAAGGTGGTTACCTCCTACTTCATTATTAGCATTCTTTTTTTAAAAAATTTTATTTTATGTTGGAGTATGTTGATTTATTTTATATTGGAGTGTGTTGTGTTAGTTTCAGATATATACCAAGGTGATTGTTATACATATATCCGTTCTTTCTCAGATTCTTTTCCCATGTAGGTTATTACAGAATATTGAGTAGCGTTTCCTGTGCTATACAGTAGGTCCTTGTTGATTATCTGTTTTATATAGAGTAGTGTGTATATGTTAATCCAAAACTCCTAGTTTACCTCCCCACCTTCTGCTTTTGGTAACCATAAGTTTGTTTTCTATATCTGTGAGTGTGCTTCTGTTTTGTAAATAAGTTCATTTGTATCATTTTTTTTTGATTCCACGTATAAGTGATATCATGATATTTGTCTTGGTCTGACTTACTTCACTTAGTCCATCCATGTTACTGCAAATGGCATTATTTCATTCTTTTCTATGGCTGAGTAATATTCCATTGTATATATATATACCACCTCTTCTTTATCCATTCATCTGTTGTTGGACATTTAGGTTGCTTCCATGTCTTGGCTATTGTAAACAGTGCTGCAGTGAACATTGGGGTGCATGTATATTTTTGAATTATGGTTTTCTCCAGATATATCCCCAGGAGTGGGATTGCTGGATCATATGGTAGCTCTATTTTTAGTTTTTTAAGGAACCTCCATTCTGTTCTCTATAGTGGCTGTACCAATTTACATTCCCACCCACAGTGCAAGAGGGTTCCCTTTTCTCCACACCCTCTCTGGCATTTATTGTTTGTAGACTTTTTGATGACAGCCATCGTTACCAGTGTGAGGTTATACCTCACTGCAGTTTTGATTTGCATTTCTCTACTACTTAGCAGTACTGAGCATCTTTTCATGTGCTTTTTGGCCATCTGTATGTCTTCTTTGGAGAAATGTCTATTTAGATATTCTGCCCATCTTTTGATTAGGTTGTTTGTTTTTTTGATATTGATATTTGATATTGATATTGCATGAGCTGCTTGTATATTTTGGAGATTAATCCCTGGTCGTTCTCATTATTTGTAAGTATTGTCGCATTCTGTGGGTGGTCTTTATATTTTGTTTATGGCTTCCTTCCACTATTAGTATTCTCTAGAAAAGCTTTTACTTAAAATATTCCTTAGAGTGTAAGGAGGTTTTTAGGTTTATTTTCTTATACTAACTAGGAAGACATATCCTTTAAGTTATATATATGTAGCATTTGTCATTAATGATACACATAGTAAATAATAGTAAACGATATGAAAAGGTACAGTATAAAATAATAATAATAAAATAGTAAATAGTAAGGTAGTAAATATTATACCATACACACAAACATACACACACACACATAGGATATGTACAAATATTTTATTTCAAAACCTAAGAGAAACTAGCTTGGAATTTTCTCACATTTGTTTTACTTCCAATATTGTTTGTCAAACCACGATGGCCAGTTTTCAAATTTGGAAAGTTTTACGTGAATTCTATGTCAGAAGCAGAGATGTCAATGTTCCTTAATATGATTATTGATTTTACTGTGGCAATAGATTAAGATCAGAATGAAGAGTGAATTCTTTTGTCTGAGGTATAATAGAGGCAGCCTGGATAAATAGGATTCTTTTAAGTAGAAAGCACACACAATATAATGTTAGAGAGAGAAAGGTGAAAGGTGGCTACAGGAAGACTAGAAAAAGTTCAAAATTAATGTACAGGGTCCTTTGCTTAACAAATCTGGCAGATATAAAAGAAAGAGACAAATATTTGAATATTTGTCAATATTCAGAAACAGAAAAAATTCTCTACCTGCCATCATACTTCTTCAGCTTTCAAAACATTACTTAGTTATTGATCTGCTTGAGACCATTTAAGAGTTGTGACTTTGTAAAGAGTATATCCATTCCCTGTAAGAAATAAAATGTGTCTTCATACCTTTGCTCGACACTGTAGCAGGGAAATTATCTTTTGTTTCTATTTTATTTTCTATGCATGAATATAAACATGACTTAAGTCTGACTGCTGGAAACCAGGCACCAACACCCACAGCTCATCGCTGCAGGATGCATGGGCTGATCATGATGATAAACAAATCTAATGGATCCTTCATTTGGGATGATAGCGCTAGGTGTTTTCTTGGCATTAGTAGTGACAAAATTCTTAATTGCTCAAAGTGGAGAAGGTTAAGGGAGCTATCTTTCCAATCCATGGAGGAATATTATGGCTGAAAACAACAAGGAACTTGACTAAATTATCGCAAAGTTGTCTGTAAGTTGAAGTTGGGAGAACAATTAAAAGAAAAAATATATATATATATAAAATTAATCTTGTCCATATTAAACCATTTTTTAAAAAGAGTCTTGGGTGGCAGAAGGCTGAACACTTCTAGCGAACTTTCATGGATGTTCATAGCGGAAGAATTATAGAGGTCATGCCATTAGAAGCACACCAATTTAGTGCCTGGAATGTTTTCACAGAAATAGGAGTACAGTGCAGGGGTTGTTTATAAGCTAATCCTAATGGAAGTGTACTTCCAACGTTATCATCTGTACTCAACTGTGGTGGATATGCTATTAGGGAATTATTGAATATTGATGGTTTTCTTTGCCTTGTAAACAGTTGGCTTAAATTGTCACCTGTATCTACTTCTCAGGTCCCTGGCCTACAGACACACGTGGCCAACTCTCATCCATCCTTCAAGGTTGTGGCAGGCGACGGCCACTCTCTCTCTATTCCTTCTATTTCCTTAGTGATAAAACTCAGTTTTTTGGGGTGACAGTGTACACAACTAAAAGACTACATTTTTCAAAAGTATTTTCTGGCAATGAGGTTTACCATGAGACTATTTTGGGCAATGGTATATAGATGGCAGTGTTGTATGCAACGCTGGGAAGATGCCGTAGAAGGACTTCACCCAGTTGGAAACGGTGCCCCTTTGTCTTCTTCCGTATCTCCCATCTTGCTGTCTGGAGTGAGTCCATGATCGCTGGAACTTTGGCAGTACCCAGGACCCTATGTGACATTGAGGATGGAATTGACTTGACAGAGTGGTGTAGCAGAGAAATACAAAGAGTGTGGGTCCCTGGTAATCATGGGACTGCCATGCCAGCTCTGGACAGTTTACCTATCAACTTATGTGAGAGGGAAATAAACTTACTTTTGAGCAACTGTTATTTTGACTTTTCTATTTTTGCAACCAAATCATTTCTGAATCCTTACTGATTAAAAATCGAAATGTCTTACTAATTCTTAAATCTAATACAGAGACGGACTAAAAATTTAGAACAATATAGATTTTTGGAAACATCACTGTAGGACTTAGTCAAAACATGGTGATTTTAGTCCTTTCCCAGTGACTCTATGGCAATGAGAGTTTTGGGTAAATTACTTTCCCTCTCTGAGTGTTATTCCCTTCTCTAAAAGTAGAGATCTGAATCCTTTAGCACTCACATCGTGTCCTGGAGCATTTGAGAAACATTGTCCTTGCAACCTGGCTTCTAAAGGAAAGATCAGTAAGAGGACAAACTGCCCAAGTCCAGCCAAGACCTGCCTCTAATGGGAATCCATGCATCCTGGAGGGGATTAGCAGTTCCATCTCAACTGGTTTCCAGAAGCAACTGTGTTAACAGTTAACAGTACTAGTAGTACATCATTCATGACATTCTCTCTCCTCCTCAGTCTCCACAGGAAGCAGTCAACCTAAAATGTAGTTACAGGTAAAAAATATGCAATCATGGTCATTAGAAGACGATATGGTAGCAGGTGATGTGATAGCAGAAGTTGTAGTATACAAGGAAGGAATCTTAAAAATGGTCAATTCTAAAACAATCAGTATTTCCAACCATACGCAGTGAAGAGAACCTACCAGGCTACTGCAATCTGAAAAATACCTTGAAATTTTTACAGGAGGTATTTTCTCACACACATACTTAACCAAGAAACAGTCTCCTGATTTCAGGTCCTAAAAGCTGCAGCTAAAACAGAGATGGGTAAAATAATTTTATTTCTAGAGGAAGGTGTTTGGGCCAATGAATGACAGGACTGCAGAAACCAGTACCAGCCCCACTGGCATGCTGCTTGCAGTTCTGTTTACTGTAAATTCAAATATTTCACAACAATTATATCAAGGCCTCTTAATCCTCTGTGAACTTCACCAGTATTTTGGACCTCTGGCTAAGACTTAACCCTCCCAAAGCTTTAGTAGTTGTTTTTCCTTTTCACTTCTTCTATGTCCATCCAGGAACTAGGAAGATGGACTGAGAGGAAATAGACAAAGGCTCAGCTTTGCTTCTTCCACTATTGCCTGTGATCTGCAGACAGAGGAGAGTCTTATTAACAAAGTCGGCAGATTCCTTATCACCCCTGACAGCAGGGAATAGCCTGCCTCATGTACCAGGTGAAACTATGTAAACCTTTTGTCCCAGAGACCTTGTTGAAGAATCAATGACATTTTCCCTAATTGCCTCCTTGTTGAGTGATGGTAGTATTTGAGTGAAGGAGCCTCTTAATTATTACGCTGGAGGTATTTGGGACTTAGTAACTCCTGGGGTTTCTGTTTAACTATTCTTCCAAGAGTGCCATCACTGACATAGAAAGATGTTGTATAGTTTATTAGTCTGTAAGAATAAGGATTGTAATAAGAGAAGAAACAAGATCAATTTAAATAAGCATTAATTTTATTTCATCACCTTGTTTTATTCTTTGCTATAAATTCAGTGGAATTATGGATCCTACCCTCAAGCCATACAAGTTTCTCTACTTTCTTCAAAAGAACCCCACTTCTTCATTACTCTCTACATTTGTCTTTACCACCGTCCTTCCCAGCGTAGGCTTCCCTTTGCCTCTTTGCTGGGGAAATCTTCCTCCTATCCTCCAGTTATCTTGCACACCTCTTGGTTGTGTCTTCTCCAAAATTCCAGTTTCTCATAGTTGTTCTCACCTTAATGACCCTTCAGTATTTGATTTAGACCAGTTCCATCCACTAAGGTGGTTTCTGGGGAACTAGACTAATCTAATGATTCTGTGGAAGAAAAGGATGGTGGACCACATGTAAATGCCACATATTATGTTCCCCCCTATGGTGAGTAACAATGCATGAATGCACTCAGGGAGTTCCTTATGCATTCTTTAAATACTTCTTGCATGCTTACGAGCATGCCAAACTCAAGTTCATTTAAATTGGTGACTCCGTAGTTGCCACGAGACATTTATTTGTCGACCAGATAATCATTCACTTATCTGTCTTCTGCCCTGCTAAGAGAACCCAGGTTTTCTTTTTTTCCTGGCAACAAGAAATCCATCATCAGAAGTTAAATCATAAGTCAATCACGGCAATCACTGTTTAGAGTATGGATGATAAGATGACATAATTTCAGCCAATGAGATATGAGGAAAAGATGGTGAGGAGGGGGACATTTCAGAGCAAGATCTCCTTGATCAAAAATCAAATAGATAAAAGAGAAAGCCTTTGTCTACCAGCGCTCTCCCTTCCTTCTCCTAATGATACCAGGTGAAGTGTGATGCCTGGAGCACCAGGAACCACCTTATGCATCTGAGACAAAGGTTAAGAGAACTTCAGTGAAAAAATCCAGTCCCTTGGCATGGTGGAGTCACTGTACCAATCTGAAAACCAGCTACAATCCAGATTTATTTTGTGATTGTATTATCTAAGTCACTATTAACTGAGTAATAGAACTCACTGTAAGGTTACTTGTAGCCCAAAGTATCCTCACTTGTGATTTTCAAATACCAGTGCCACTCCAGCATTATGTACATGATGTGATCCAGTAAGATACATAAAAGAAAGGAGAGACATAGTTTCTTTCCTCAAGGAGTCTGGTAGCATACAAAACTGGTAATAATAAAACTGGGATGAAAGCTAAGTAACAAACGGCAAAGAGTGTTGAGGACCAAGAGAGGACTCTTTGCTTAGCTACAGAGAATCACGGGAAATTCCCCAAAGCAGTTTGCATGTGTTAAACCTGCATCTTGAAGAAGTATTAGGGTTTAAATAAGTAAAGATAGGAAGCAGGTATTTCAGGCCTGTCCACAGCCCATACATAAATAAGGCCACGGAGAACTAAATACATTCATTGTGTAAAATTGTCTGATAAATTTATCTGGTCTGATGAATTTGATTATAGATATACTTTGGAATAACTTTGCTGTTTTGTGTGTGTGTGTATGTCTGTGCTTTACCACATTTTGGAGGCTTTAAAATGCAAGTTTACTCTTAACTCAGAATTTACCTTCTACCTTATCTATGGTACCACCGTCAGTCCTTCTTTTATTTAGCTGTTTTGTTTCCTTTGTGATCTGTATCTCTCTGTATATGTGAATATGTATACATATATATATATTTACACATATATGTGTGTGTACGTATATAGTTACGTATTAGGTTGTCAGATCTCTAAAACTGGTTTACCTTATTAATTATTATATCTATAGTTCCTAAATTTTACAGATTTAAAAAAAAAACCTGGTCATATGCCATTGGTGTAGTAATGTGTTATCTGAATTAAATAATAGGGAATTATTTACTGTGCAGAACTCTAATGAATCATCTTTTTGTATGAACATATAGTCACTGAATGCTTGTTTACTTGGAATATAAGCCATACAAAAGCTAAAATAAACAGCCTAGTTTTCTTCCTTTTCATAAGGGAAAAAAATAAATAAGAAATTTTTGTCAAGTAAGCCTCTTTCAGGGAATCAAAGGATCAGCACAGACTTAACTTCACCTCTGGAACATCTGCATCTGTAGTCTTACACAATGAGAATGAATGTTCCTGCAGCTCTGCCAGGCCCTGACAGGGGCTTCTGAATCATTGAGTGAAGATTGCATCTTGTTCGGTAGCATTTCCAAGTGCATTTTATTATGCTCGTGCTTTTTCACGACTGGGATTCACACAGAGTCTAGCACATAGTTTGCTACAGTGTTCAATTAACTCTAACACTCCATGTTCAACCATCCTTAATAATCGAGATTTTGGGGACTATAATGTACTTATAAAGGTGGCAGTGGTTCTCAGAGAGAAAATAAGTTTGAATTTGATTTCATTCTCTCCTGAAACAGACTTCCTTCACTTTAAGAATCTCCTGGCTGTGTCCCTGTAAAGGACTGAGCCTTTTGTCAGCCTTGTCATTGTGCTCTCTACTAAGAGACCGGACGACTAAAGGTGGCTGGGAAGCATGCTGAGCTTTGATAATTGGGACGATTGGCAGGTAGAAATGAAAATAGGTAAGGTAGAGACAGGCCACAAGACATTAAAAAGATCTCCTTTTATTTTCATTTTGTGACCATGTTGTTATGAGTGTGGTTGTCCTTTTACCCTGACGGACCTCATGCCCAGTGGTTCTCAACCACGGCAATTTTGAACAGCCTCCCCGCTCCCAACCCACCACTCGCACGTACACCTCACGCACACACACCACACACACACCTCGCACACACACACACCACACACACACACCACTCACACACCCCACACACCACACACATACCACACTGCACACACACACCCCGCACACCACACACCACACACACACCACACTGCACACACACCACACTGCACACACACCACAGACACTACACACACAGGGATATTTTGCATTGTCTGCAGTCATTTGTGACGATGACAACTGCAGGGTATACTACTGGCATCTAGTGACAGAGGTCAGGGATGCTTCTAAACATTCTACACTTCCCACTGTACAAAGAATTATCTGACCCCAGATGTCAGTAGTACTAAGGTCAAGAGATGCTACTCTACAGAGATTTGACATTTGTACTGCTAGCAAAACACCTTAAAGGTCACCCTTGAGTGTTTGAAAGACCAAACCTCTTGGTGTGAGAATCTGGCCCTCAGAGCCTGAAAGAGAACTACGATCATTTCTAATATACTGAGAAATGTTAAAACACTTACTTTGGTTACTTTTTGTTTCTTAATATATAGTTTATAGGGATATTGGACAGAGATAATTCAGAGACATGTAAGATGAGGAAGGACCCTGATAGGTCATAAAAATCATTTCTGCTCTTCTGTCTGTTTGCCTGGTAAAGTGTACACTGGTGATTTCTGTGGTACCATATTGGGAGGGAAATTTCCCTTTGTCCGTTGTCTTTTTATGCTATGGAGATATGGGTAGAGGTATTTCTCCAACCTACAGAAGGCCACAGAAAGCCTGTTTACGTACTACACACGCATGCAACCTTTCTCACACTTGTAACCAAGATGCCTATCTCAGCAAATAACACTGAAGAGCCCTGTATGTGACTATGGTGCATACAGTTTTCATTTTGTAAATATTGCATGTTTCTCTGTGGTATAGCTTGGGCTCATATGAGTCGCCTCATTTTATGGCTAGAGAAATAATCCTGGAGAGTGTGTCCCAATAGATGGGCGCTACATGTGTTGCTGTTTCGGCGGCTATAAACCACCCAAAAGTTATAGCTTTCTCCTGATCTTCCATGTTTCATAGGAAATAGGGAGAGACAAGTTTTATCTCCAGCGCTGTTTCTAACATTTGCCAAGTGTGAGATGTGAAGGATACTATGTTTTCCTCCCTACCCCCGGTAAAATCATCATCTTCATCGTCATCCTCATCAGTAACCACAGCCTTATATTATTTCCTCTCAGGCATTTCAGTAAGAAGATTGTTTCTTTTTTTTTTTTTTTTTTTTTTTGCGGTACGCGGGCCTCTCACCGTTGTGGCCTCTCCCGTTGCGGAGCACAGGCTCCGGATGCGCAGGCTCAGCGGCCATGGCTCACGGGCCCAGCCGCTCCGCGGCATGTGGGATCCTCCCAGATCGGGGCACGAACCCGTGTCCCCTGCATCGGCAGGCGGACTCTCAACCACTGCGCCACCAGGGAAGCCCAAGATTGTTTCTTTTGTCTATAAATTCTGACCTTGCCTTGATACTGCATCTCACTTGTTCACCTTGGTCTCGGTCAGGTCATGTGATTTCCCTTGAGTCAGCCATGTAGCTTAAAGGAACGCTGTGTTCTGATAGGCTCGTTTGTGTCACACACAGCATCTGGATCCTGCAGTACCACCATCTCCACATAAACTACAGGAACAGAGTGATGTGGAAGGCAAAACCATCAGTATTCATGGCAATAATCTCTGTATCAACTATAGGGTGCTGCAAAGTCTCATGAGATTATATATGTAAAGTATTTCACCTCCAAAAGCCTGGTATATAGAGAGATTTAATAAAGCAATAATAATAAAAATAATAGATAACATTCTTTAAAATATGTATTAGACAAATTTGACTTGCAATCCACACATAAAATTACTTGGTTCTAAGAAAATGGTTACTACCACTTACAGAATGTTGATGTATTTGTGTCATACAATCAAAGAAATGAAAGGCAGAGGAAAAAGTTGCAATACTTGATGATGACCTTTGTTGTGAGGAATTTAAGGTTGAGTGAAATTCCAGACTTTAAACAAATTCAAAATTATCAGTCATTCCTCAGTACTTTGAAGTAAATACTATCAAAAATCAGAACTGACGCCCAGCCGTCCTAATACCAGCAGAGATGTTATCTAGAGAAGAGATACATGTAAATCATGGAGAGTGGTGCTTCAGAGAACGAGCCTGAATGCAATATTTGACCATTTTTCCTTTTGGGGGGAGTCCATATCAATAGAGCTTAATAAGAGCTACGAGTGAAATTCCTGCTGACTGTGAACTTAATAATGCCCCACTGGGAGTTCGTTAATACCTCAACAGGTACACTGAAGCATTATCTTAATTGCTCATGATACTTCCAAAAATTGCCTTTTACAAGTTTCGTGGAAACTCCCCTCTGGAGCAAGTGTTAGTACATTTTGGATTGCCTTTCTTGGCTGTGCAAATTCCCCAGGAACCTGGTGGGGCCATAAACCTCATTTACCTTTCCAAAGGTAAGAAGTTCCCAGCTGACTGACTTTGTTATAGCCGCTGCCCTTATAATATAAAGAAGAAGAAGCAGCTCAAAACGCATGAAACAAATTTCAGATCTTTCGTTTGTTTCTACATACATGAAATGGTTCTACTTTTTAAAATAAATGTTTAGTATTTATTTTTCATGGCAAGTTCATGTTGGAATAGGAGCAACAGTTTGGATTCTTAAAATATTTACATTATTGTGATCTAGTCCACATCTGGATTTGGATCTTCAGTTATTTTGACAGATGTTGACACTAAGATGATGCCTAAAGGAGTGTTTCCAAGCCTGTGGGATCCCATTGCCTTTAGAGTGATTATGGGATAAAACTAAATTTAGAAGCGTTCTATCCTGTCAACACTTGGAAAGTAAAAGCGCTTCACACCAAGTCTGTCTCGCAGAGTCAGAGTGAACTCTGGGCACTGTGGTGTCTGGTGCACGGAGTTGTCAGGTCTCAGGCATAGAGGGAAAAAAACCAGAGCAAACAATCCCCTAAGTGACTCCCTAGGTCCCTTTACCTTTGAACCCCGATCCATTGTCAGCTTGTTCTACCTGCCAGTGATGAAGAAGGAAATCCCAGGGGAAAATGTGCCAGGGAAAAGAGAGAGTGACAAAAGTGTTTGCTGCTGTGAGTTCAGCTGCCCCTCAGAGCCCCTCCCAGGGCGGGGATGACTCCCAAGTGCTGTGGGTCCCTCTGGCCACACCAACGCTGTGCAGGAGGGATTCTGTTTCCTTCAGATTACGTCATTCATTACTTCACCGGCTTACCCTTTTATTCAACAAGTAACGATAAGGTTCGTATTCTGTACCCAGTGCCGTGCTGTCCAGTCGTGACAAAATGATGAACAAGGTCAGTACTCTCCAGGAAAGGTGCGAACAATAAACAGATAAACAGATCATTGTATAATGAGAGTTGTGACACTTCTTACCAAAGACTAACTAGTGCTCCAGAAAAACTCATCAGTTGACCACTGCTTTCTAGGGCAAACGTGGGAGAGATTAGGAGGGAGCCTTGAGCACCTCCTAGTGAGTGGTGTGTGCCACTAATTTGGGTCATTCTTTCAGTCCACCTTAAGAATTCAGTCACCACAGTCGCTTGTATTGGTGAGGTACACATCTTGATGACTTGAGAGTTTTTACAGTGTGTAGAAGATGGAAGTTACTTAAATGTCCATTGTGATTTTCTTGAAAGTAGTTTTCCCCTAGCCTGTTTCTCTTCAATTTACAGAAATTCTTAAATATGCATAAATATTTTAAAAGTCCAATTAGAGTGAATTGGGTCTTCCTTTTCCTATTTTAAGGATAATGTATGGATTGGGAAAATGTTACATCTGATGACTTGAAGAATGATGGTTTTATTGCTTTTACTGTTTGCTTTACAGTGCTTAAAAGGTGTCAGGAAAGTTGACTTCTACATAAATTTTACTTTATCTGTTTATTTTTTAACATCTTTATTGGAGTATAATTGCTTTACAATGGTGTGTTAGTTTCTGCTTTATAACAAAGTGAATCAGTTATACATATACATATGCTCCCAAATCTCTTCCCTCTTGTGTCTCCCTCCCTCCCACCCTCCCTATCCCACCCCTCTAGGTGGTCACAAAGCATGGAGCTGATCTCCCTGTGCTATGCGGCTGCTTCCCACTAGCTGTCTGTTTTACGTTTGGTAGTGTATATATGTCCATGCCACTCTCTCGCTTTGTCACAGCTTACCCTTCCCCCTCCCCATATCCTCAAGTCCATTCTCTAGTAGGTCTGCATCTTTATTCCTGACTTGCCCCTAGGTTCTTCATGACCTTTTTTTCCCCTTAGATTCCATATATATGTGTTAGCATATGGTATTTGTTTTTCTCCTTCTGACTTACTTCACTCTGTAAGACAGACTCTAGGTCCATCCACCTCACTACAAATAACTCAATTTCGTTTCTTTTTATGGCTGAGTAATATTCCATTGTATATATGTGCCACATCTTCTTTATCCATTCATCTGTCGATGGACACTTAGGTTGCTTCCATGTCCTGGCTGCTGTAAATAGAGCTGCAATGAACATTGTGGTACCTGACTCTTTGAATTATGGTATTCTTAGGGTATACGCCCAGTAGTGGGATTGCTGGGTCGTATTGTAGTTCTATTTTTAGTTTTTTAAGGACGCTCCATCCTGTTCTCCATAGTGGCTATATCAATTTACATTCCCACCAACAGTGCAAGAGGGTTCCCTTTTCTCCACACCCTCTCCAGCATTTATTGTTTGTAGATATTTTGATGATGGCCATTTTGACTGGTGTGAGATGATATCTCATTGTAGTTTTGATTTGCATTTCTCTAGTGATTAGTGATGTTGAGCATTCTTTCATGTGTTTGTTGCCAATCTGTATATCTTCTTTGGAGAAATGTCTATTTAGGTCTTCTGCCCATTTTTGGATTGGGTTGTTTGTTTTTTTGATATTGAGCTGCATGAGCTGCTTATAAATTTTGGAGATTACTCCTCTGTCAGTTGCTTCATTTGCAAATATTTTCTGCCATTCTAAGGGTTGTCTTTTGGTGTTGTTTATGGTTTCCTTTGCTGTGCAAAAGCTTTTAAGTTTCATTAGGTCCCATTTGTTTATTTTTGTTTTTATTTCCATTTCTCTAGGAGGTGGGTCAAAAAGGATCTTGCTGTGATTTATGTCATTGAGTGTTCTGCCTATGTTTTCCTCTAAGAGTTTGATAGTGTCTGGCTTTATATTTAGGTCTTTAATCCATTTTGAGTTTATTTTTGTGTATAGTGTTAGGGAGTATTCTAATTTCATTCTTTTACACGTATCTGTCCAGTTTTCCCAGCACCACTTATTGAAGAGGCTGTCTTTTCTCCACTGTATATTCTTGCCTCCTTTATCAAAGATAAGGTGACCATATGTGTGTGGGTTTATCTCTGGGCTTTCTATCCTGTTCCATTGATTTATATTTCTCTTTTTGTGCCAGTACCATACTGTCTTGATTACCGTAGCTTTGTAGTATAGTCTGAAGTCAGGGGCCTTATTCCTCCAGCTCCGTTTTTCTTTCTCAAGATTGCTTTGGCTATTCGGGATATTTTGCATTTCCATACAAATTGTGAAATTTTTCTAGTTCTGTGAAAAATGCCTACATAAATTTTAAATGATAATTTAAAGGTGTGAGATGTTTTTAACCCTATTTGGTGCTCAACATTAGCAAAACCATTTTTGTGTGTTAGGCAAATTTTTTATAAAGAGTAAAGAACAACAAAATACAATGAGATGAAAATTAAGTCCTACAATAAAGATGAAACTTTTTTGGTTTTTAAATTGGGGAAAGGAAGGCTCAAAGGGAGATGGGATATTTATTTTCATGTTGCAGAAGTGTGATTATACTAAATTGTCTTCATCAAAAGATCAGTTCTACACTTCTGAAGGAGACTGGCAAGAGGGTAGAGATTCAATAGCAGAAAAAGAAAGTATAGCTGTGATATCAAGGGGAGTGTGTCAGTTAATCACTAAAGACGACTTATAATAATTTGGTCAGTTTCAGGTACCATTTATAATACATACTTTCAAATAATTACCCTGTAGACTTAAGCATTAGTTTGAAAACAAGTAACTAAATATACAGGATAATAGTTGATAAGTAACAGAGCATATTTCATAGGTTACATACATTCTTGGCTGTTCTTCATCTCCTATTGCTGGGCAGAATTTCCTTATATAGCCGTATTTTTATCTCAGAAATGAAATCCATTTGGTTGTTCGTTTCTTATTCTAGCATCATTATATGCATAATGTACAAATAATTACCCCTGAATATAGGATGTGTGTGTGATCCTAAAGGGACACATGAGTCTTAAGCTGGTAGGTGTTTGTTATTTATAATGGAAGGGATAAACCACTGATAGCAATCATTTCAATGGGTAGTGAGGAAATAAATCTGCTTCACCAGGATCTTCATTACTAAAATTTGGGGCACAGTTTAGGAAATGCATTTGCACTGGAGGCATTTCACAGTCGTGATGTTTTACCACAGCCACATAAATGCTAATTTAAGTAGAGGGCTGGATGTATCTTCATTAGCACTTGTTCAAAGGTAGAAAGGGATTTTGGCAGGGAAGGCATCTGTGCAACAGCACAAAGATTTTGCATTTCCACAAGTTGAAATTGATGGAAATGTACTGCCATGCTTGGCTTCTTCCTTTTTTATTTCTTGTAAGAAAAGGTATTTCTCTCCCTCCCTCCGTCCCTCCCTCCTCCTTCCCTTTAATTTTCCTCCAAAGCCTTTATTCAGTTGATATTTTTCACCTAAAATTTATAACCCTTGAACTATAAATGAAACATAGGAAACTCAATCTTTTCACACATTTGTATAAATTTTAATAAGACATTTATATAAAATGTTTTAACGACAGTCTAAGGATGACCTGTAAAATTGCTTTCAGTGGCTCTGTAGTCAGTACTGTGGACAGAACTTGGCCTAGACTACAGTAATCTAGTACCCTTCGTTATTTTATGCTTATTGTTCAAATTTTTAGCAACAATTCAGCAAAATATCATAGTTAAGAGTTTAGAAGTTTGCATTAGGCTGTGTCAGGTTTGAGTATTGCTCTGTCTTACAACTTTGTGACCTAAGGCAAGGTCATAGTCTACTTTCAAGTCTCAATTTCTTCTTTTGTAAAATGACTTAATAATAGTATAGTATAGTAAAGTATAGTGAAGACTTTTTACTGTTGGTTAGATAAGGTAATGCATATAAAACTTTTAGTGATAATGATAACCAACAAAGAACTACTATATAGCACAGGGAAATATACTCAATATTTTGTAATAATCTATAAGGGAAATGAATCTGAAAAATTTCATATATATATATAACTGAATCACTGTGCTGAACACCTGAAACTAAGACGATATTGTAAATCAACTATACTTAAATAAAAATAAATAAATACAATTTAAAACATTAAAAATAAACCCCAAACTTTTAGAATATTCTTGCCACATGGTAAAGAGTTAAATAAATAGTACATATTATTTCTAAAGCAATAATGATAGGAATATGTAAACATTTTCTTAGGACAGTGAGGGAAATGTTTTTGCTAATGTGTCACAGAGAACTTGGGAAGTCAAATGTGGAGAATGCATAAACTTAGTAAGAAAACACACACTTTTCTCTCTTCTGATTGTCGTTACCCCATGTATTAAGTACCCACACTGTCCCAGGCATCATGCTAAGCAATGCACATTTGTTATTCCTGCCCTTCAAAACAATCTTATACTAATTAATAATGTAACCAACTCAGTGAGGTGAAATATTCACCAGAGTAAACTCTAGTGAACAGAAACATGAGGCTTCGATTCCGGATCTTCTCAATACCAAATCCCATTTTATTTCTACTGCACTTCAGTACCCCTGTAATTGAGGAGTTACTCAGGTGCGGACCGTCAGGAGACTTGGAGCCTTTCTCAGGGTGGCTTTGGATTTCGAGTCAGGAACGGAGAGCCTGCCCCTGGTGGTCATAGAGCAGAACTGCATCAGGGATGGGCTGAGTGGAAAATGGTGGGTCATCTACCGTCAGGGCAAGACTTGACTGTAATGTTCACATAGAAAGGCTGGTGGAGAAATGAGCTTTACAGAGGTGGTAACCAGCTTTAAACAATGTCAAATGGGTAAACTTGAGGCAAACTGCCCTAAAAAGAGAAAAGTAGGTTAATATTGAGTAGAATTATCAGGGCTCAAAGAATTAACTTGAGTGTAGCTTTGACATCTTTGGGGCAAAGAGTTGCACTGTTGGGCTTTGTCTGAGCAAAGATCAAAACTGGCTTTTAGATACATGAGACATCTTTACGCTAAAACAAGGGTAAGTCCTGGGAGAGTTTACAACCAGAATTTTGTAGGAGTCGATCATTCTTACAGGTAGATAAATCATACCTATCATAGTCTTCTGCATGCTAGTGTTAAGAGAAACAACTGGGGAGCATTCTTTGTAAAAGTAACTAGCTTAGAAATCCTGACGTTAGACCCTATGCCATGCTTCTCATCTATAGCTGCTTCAGGTCTTCTCCTAGAGTATTTGGGATCCTGGGTAAATATTTTCTTTTCAAGGTTTCTTTCTAAATGCGTACTTTTCTTTAACTAAAATCAGCATGTCAGGACTACTCAGGTAGTGTAATCTGAAATGATCCTGAGAATAAATACTGTGCCCGTCAAGAGGAATAATCTGCTCATTAAATTGTCCTCTTGGAACCAGGGTCCTGCTCTAGGATGATTCGTATAGGCACAAGTTCTAGAACTCCTTGACACATCTGGTTAATCCCACGTGCAGTAGAGGGTCAGAGAATTCTCTAAAGGCAAAAAAATGGGCATCAGAGGTCCACGTGGCTCCACTCAATCAGGACTGTCAGCTCTCTCTCAGCATCCAAATGAAACTTAAAAATTTTTGAGAAAGGCCCTCCAGAGTGCCAGAAGAGCTGAAATGATGGTGTTGGGGCAGGGAACCCCTTACCTGGGTCTAAGGGTATTAGTGAGCTATCAGTACTTCATAATGTTCTTGTGAAGAATAAATTAAATAATGCACGCAGCTTACTTAGATATTTCCTCATAGGTGATCAGCACTCAATCGATGTTAGGTGACTAATGACGTCTACCAGTTCTCATGAGATGTGTCAACTGAACCAGTCTCTATACACACTCTAGTTAGGCTGTTGTGTCTTTTGTTTCTATTAATGTATAAGAAGTAAAGCATGATTCACAATGTTAGACAGAATGGTTAAAATTATTTTTCCTCCCAACCATCATGCTCTGTGTAATTGCCATTCCATTCCCATTCCTTTCTCCAAGAGAAGAATAAAAGGCCAAAGCATAAAAGTAGATGCTTCTTGTGCTGTTAAGAGGTGGTTGGTTGCATTTAGGTGGTCTACACTTCCATGCTATGTGTGGCAAAACACGCTTCCCCTTTGGAGCTCAAGCCCTGTATTTTAAGTAAATTGTCATAAGTATACATGAATCTCTCACATCCTGATGGTGTGCCCTCATGTGGTGATTTCTTATCTTTTCAGATCCCCCAGATTAGTTATGCATCAACGGCACCCGAGTTAAGTGATGACCGTCGCTATGACTTCTTCTCTCGTGTGGTCCCGCCCGATTCCTTCCAAGCCCAGGCCATGGTAGACATCGTAAAGGCTCTGGGTTGGAATTATGTGTCTACTCTCGCATCGGAAGGAAGTTATGGAGAGAAAGGTGTGGAATCCTTCACGCAGATTTCCAAAGAGGCAGGTAGGAAGAGATTGCAATGATCAAGATGACCCTCTTTGAATGTCTGTGGCTTGTAGAGCTCTTTCAGTCTTTATTAAACAAACACTATTGGTAATCGCCCTATCCCTACGCTCGAGTTCCCCCTTGCCTGTGAAGTGAATTTGCAAAGTCTTCATTTAAAATGCTTTGTTGTTTTGGAAGAGAATATTTTCAAAACTATGAAACTGAAATCCCTTTAAGTATTAGTGGAAGAAATGGAGAGAAAAAAATAGGTACTAAAATTGATATCTGACTCTGTGTAATAGATAATAGTGTGGATTGCAGGCTGTATATGGAAACATGAACAAGTGTAGCTAAATGTGCCTCTTCATGTGTCATTTCTCTCTGCCAGTCTCCAAAATGGAGACAATTGTTTAAATTATGAGAACCCAACCACAGGGACACTTTGCTTTGAAGGGGAATGACACTGAGGGCTCTGAGTGACTTGGCCAAAACAAAATTAAGTAAATTATCCAGGCAGTAGAATGTACTTAGACAAATAGTCTTTGAAACTTTAGATTCTTTTGAGAAAGACAGTTCTATTAGGTAGCATTTGGAGAAGATTCTTTTATGTATGTTTAATAAGCTCAAAATGGAGGTAATGGGTTCGAATGTTTGGCCAGCTGGCTTCCATCGGGCAGATTTTGAAAAAACGAGACAAAAATCTTCAAACTTAGGAATAATGACAATAAATACACAGGCTTCCCAATATGGAAATATTGGATCTAGTAAGCATATATATGTATATTTTTAAATGCATGCTTGGATATTCCTAAAAAGCTCTTAGGCTAAAGTCCGGTCCTCAGTTTTGATGGTAAGAATATTATCCAACTTGTCATTGCCCAGAATAGTTAACTAACCATAAAGGAAACAAACAAGCAAGGCAATAGAAACAGAGGTTCTTTTCACGAGGAAAGATGTCGTAAATCCTGAAGACATGGCGTTGAGTATTTTGCTTTCAGACTACAGACGTCCTCAGGCATGTAATGCTCCCGCATATAGATGGTGTGTCTTTACATGGCTACTGAAATAAGGAAACCCCGACTTGTTTATGAACCTTGTGCTTTTAACTCAGCACCTTATCATGATCTCTAATTTGAAGATTTCATTGGAGGGCTGGGTCAGTCTTGTACTCTTCCTTCTGGCTGAAATACTGTCACTGTTAACACCTTTGACTGCCGAGCTCCTGGTCATTTACAGGGCTTATCCTAAATGCCATTTCTAGGTTCAAGCAAACATGCACACAAAACTTCCTGGATTCTGTCTGCTTGGTCTTGTGTTTCTAGTGGCTCCTCCCACAATAGTCATCACACATTAGCATAATTTGCTGCTGCTGTTGATTTCTGTCTTGTCCCGTAGACTCTAAGAGAGGTGGTGTCGTCTGAGTCACTACTGTAGTTCCAGCTGCTTTGTTTCTAAGGGACGCGTTTCTGGCATAATTCAGCGAAAAACTTTCTGATTAGGGAAGAAATCTTAACTCTGGCCTTGTGTTTTGCGTACTGTGATTTTTAAGACTCATTAACAACTGAATTCATGAATCTTTAAAGAAAAGTCTAACCACTTTTGATAGCTATGTGTTTCTTTCTTTTTTTCTTTGACTCCTGCTTTGACCAAAATAATGTGAGAGGCCCGCTTAAAGACGTATCTAAAATATGGGCATAATAGCCAATAGGTAAGACAAGATGAAGAGAAAATATGGGCAAAATAGTAAGATAAAGCTCAGAAATAAAGTTCAGATACCTTCTTGTTCTACATAATTGCTGCAAGTGGATCTCAAATTTAATACTGCACGTTGTACTGGACAAAGCAAAGGACACTACCCATTTTGTTACAAAATGTACAGTGTTCAGAAGGTCAGAATCATGTTGATTGTTCAATAAGGACAGGATCAAGACAAATGTTGGCCTTTATAAAAGACTACTCTATAGACAGGTCAGTGGTGAGTTTCGTGAAGTTGTTTATTCCTGGTGTCACTTAGTGAAAACTTAAGATATGAGTCTGCTGTATGACTCTTCAAAAAGGAAAAGTTTGGGTAATGTGGTCTGAGCTCCCCAGCTCATAATTTTAGCTAATCATATCAATTTATTGAAATGACCCAACTCAAAAATAAAATTGTATTATTGTCCGCCATTTTGGATGAAATCCTTCAATCTGAAAGCGTTTGAATTTGGGGATGAATATAACTAAACAGCCAGCTGCTGAAATGCCAGAAAACATTGCGGGTTCAGGTAATGTCTTGCAGTCGGTTCTTCTTCACCTCAAGTATCATGATAGCTGACGTGTATTTATATTAAATTTCTTTGGCACCGTAGCATATGTGCAGTTAATTTAAGTGAATTCACTTGTGTGCTTAACAAACACCCCTGCATTCAACTCCCTACCCATCCCTTCAAAAAAGAGGAAATAAAGAGGAGGGAGAATTATAATTGAAATAGAGTATGGTAAGTTTACTCACTCAGTGTGTGTATTACTTCAAAAAAAACCTGAAATGGGAAACATGATTCCGTCATTCCTTCAGTGGGTGTCACTTCTATGGGCCTCTCATATTGTGAGCATCTTGCTAACCCAAAGGTGATTCCAGTGTATAGAGATACATATTCGTGTTCCACGATCTCTAAGAAGAATCCAACTACTTCCTCTGATTTTCAGTCAAAGCAACAGCAATATATTCTAATTCAGAATACAAAGAAAAAGGATTTTTAAAATTTGCCCTTTTGGAATTTCGGGAAAGTATGCATACTTAGGGAATTTTCAATGTTTACTTTTTTCCTTTGCCTGCTGCTTCTAGAACCTTACCCTCAAGAAAGATACAAGCCAAGGTGTATCTGTGGGAGAGGCAGTGTGGCATATACATAAGCAAGCACTGAGGTATCAGAAAGACCTGGATTTGAATAATGGGCTCCATTGCTTTTGTGCTGTACAACTTTTGACACATGATTGAACTTTCCAAGTTCTCAGATTCCTAATATAGAGAATGAGATTAATGATGATCAGGTTGGTAAAAGAAATAAGATCATGTATGGGGAACACAATACCCAGTGACACCTAATTCTTAGTGTTCCTCACTAGTTTCCTATAAATCAGTAGCATTTTTGCTTGAGTTTCAAAAGTTTGAAAATAACTAGTGATAGATAACATTTGCCTTTAGTTATAACTCAAAGGTTATTTATATATATATATATAATTATATATATATAAATATACATATATATATATAAAATTATATAGAATAGCTGAGTTGCTATTCTTTTTCTTAATTTGAATGATATTTATTTATCTATTTTTGGGTTTTTTTGTTTTGGGGATGTATGTTTATTCCTTTTTACATTTAATTTAATTTTTTATGCAGCAGGTTCTTATTATCTATTTTATACATATTAGTGTATATATTATCAATCCCAATCTCCCAATTCATCCCACCACCCCCCCCACCCCTGCTTTCCCCCCTTCGTGTCCATATGTTCTCTACATCTGTGTCTCTATTTCTGCCTTGCAAACTGGTTTATCTGTACCATTTTTCTAGATTCCACATATACGCGTTAATATACGATATCTGTTTTTCTCTTTCTGACTTACTTCACTCTGTAGGACAGTCTCTAGGTCCATCCACATCCCTACAAATGACCCGATTTTGCTCCTTTTTATGGCTGAGTAATATTCCATTGTATATATGTACCACATCTTTATCCATTCGTCTGTTGATGGGCATTTAGGTTGCTTCCATGACCTGGCTATTGTAAATAGTGTTGAAATGAACATTGGGGTGCACGTGTCTTTTTGAGTTATGGTTGCTCTTCTTACTAATATGCTTCCATCATATAAGAAGCATAACAAGAAAAGGAAGTGAGCTATTCAAGTTGTCCTATGTATGTGGTGTGTGTGTGTGAGGGTGGGGGGAGAGCATGAGCATAAGCTCGATGTTGTTTCTTTGTTCTGCTGGAAGGTTCCAAGGAGTTACTTCCATTCTTTCTAAACAGTTTGATTTTGAAGATTGTGGTTCTTCTTCTTTATAAATGTCTGTAAGAGTTTCACTCTGTGAAAATGCTTTAGTTCCAAAGTTTAGACCTAAGTCCTGAACCAAAGGCTGCTTGTAAAACTGGAGCCCCTCAAAGATCTCCACCACGCATAGAACATGGGGTGCACGCTCCTTTGTCAGACTCTGATAGAACAAATCAAGACAAGGATGTCAGAAAAAGAAGCCATCCTTCAGCAGGGGGCCATCTAAATTGTCTGGGACATGAAGGCCTACATACAGTTCCTCTAAGCTGTCAGAAAACCTCAATAATTTTCGTCTCATGTATAGTCATGAGATATTTAAATATGCATGGCTGCTGCTCCTTGTTGAACTTTCAGAAAGGACTGTAACATGATTTTCTCAGATGATGAGATATTTGTAGAACAGTTATATTTGCATAAATCGCCCTGGATATTTGAATGGAGGCACAGGCAGTATCGACAAAAGCAATTTATTGATTAGTATCACAGACAATGAGAGACGATTCACTCCCAATGTGCTTTAAAATTCATGTCAACATAATAAACTAAACAGCGTAACTTAGACATAAAGACTCCTTTTTCTAAGTAAGGGGCAAAGGAAACGCTTATGATATCATAAGTCACTAATATAGTCCAGATCATTTGAACTAAATTTGAGTCAAGGTTTACAAGAGTAAGGACATCACATACAACTCTTCTAGTCTGCCAGACAATTTTCAGGAGAATCCCATGACCACTGCTTCACAATATGACAAAAATAGTCATGATTTGTTACTGCCATGGTGTTGTGAGACATATCAACTGTTCAAAACCAGAAAAAACGTTTGAGCTATCTTTTGGTATTTCATGCCGATCACTTAATACAGTTATTTCAGTTAGTCTCATCATTAGTCAGGTAAACTCTAGAACTTCTTTTTATTTAATATTTTATCTTGACCTAGAATATTCTTACCTAGCATAACTAGGTGAAGATTTGACTATTAGTAACTATTGTTCAGTCCTCCGTTTTTCCTAGACCTTAGGAACTAGTTGGATTTGTTCATTACAGGATTCTGTTCTGATTAGAGGATTCTTTGCTCCTCCTTGCTTCACAGATGCAGTGCTCTCTTTCGTTGGGTTGTTGTCAGCCTTCCGCACCTGACTGTAACCTCTGTGAGGTCAAAGACTTTGCCTTGGGACCCTATCACCTAGCCTAACTTTTGGCCTTTACAAGGCATTCAGCAAATATTTGTTAAAGGAAAGAGAAAAGGAAGGAACAGTTGTATTTTTCCCTTTGCCTTTTAGGGAGAAAAAGGCATGTAGAGGGAGGACGTATGATACATAATTTTGAGGATATATAATTCTGTGACTTATGGGTCACAAAAATTGTATCCTAGATCTGTTTGCTCTGGTATGTCACAGTTACCCCTGCCCTAAATCTGCTTTATTCTTCCCTGTTACTGTCCCCACACAAAATTTACAGCGGTGTGATGCAACAAGGCTATAATTCCCAATACCCCCATCTATGTATCTATGTTAGATCTGAGGATTTTCCAGTTTGTTTGTTTTTTTTTTTTTTGCCTTTGTCTATATCATGGTGAATATAGAAAATTCTGAGACCTTTTAATGTCTGGTTGGAGTGTTTCCTTAATGAACTATTCAGCGGTCCCAGCTTAAATACAGGTGTTGAATAAGGACTTAATTTCAAAATACAAAATCACAAGCATTCTCATAGTATCATCTATTTTCAGTTGTGCTTAAAACGAAACTGTAAGTTCCTCAAGAAGAAGCTTTGTTATTTTATTTTAATTTCTGGACCCTCAGTGGTTAGCACCACGTTTTAGATTTTAACCCGTACTGGATCTTTTAGCACATCTTGAGAATGTCCCCTCATCCCCATTATCTGTGCAGTTACTTTAGTTCTGGGCTCCACTTTATTCACCGTGATTCACAGCTACAGTTACTCATGCCTCCAGATTAGCTCCTCCAATATAGCATCCATTTTACTAAAATGATCAACTTACTAAAATACAAATACAGCCATTCTTTTGTCTGTTCCTGGCTTCCCTTACCCCAGAGGATTGAGTAAAACGTGTGTAGCATGGACTATAGGTCCTTTTTGACCTGGTGTCTGATTTAATCACCCATCTCACGCCACACTAGGCCTGCCATCTTTAATTCCCACCTCAAGTCCCCATACACACACTCCTTGCCCCACCACAGTCACACTTCCGTGGGTTTCAGGATATTCTGTGCCTTTGCTAACGCTTGGCTTTCTGTGTGGATTACCAGCTAACTACAGTCTATTTCTCCAAAACATAACTCCTTGGGAGTAAAAGGTTAGCCCTGCCTTAGTCTTCCTTCATGGTCCTGTTTTGGATCACAGTGTGTACATTCGTCTTTTTAAATAGCACAGCACCTTATGACCAATCGATCAAGTCTTGATGAGAGAATGAGGCTGCATATCATGCCTAAGAGGCCAGATACTCATGTCCCCAGCGTCCTTCAAAGCTAGGGCACAGCCATGTCACCCAGTCTCGGCTAATCAGACACACTCAGACATACCCACCACAGATGGATCAAGACCTAGGGACACAAAGAAGCAGGGGCAATGGAAAACCCATCTTGTTGACAGCAGCAGCAGTAACATCCATGCTCCAGGGGTAGATGTGTTCTCTAGCATGAAATGGCAGCAGTAGTATAATCTCCAGCTTCCCATTTCCAAGAGCAGCAGCAGCAGTGCCCCAGCTAACCTGGTTCTGTGGTACTGTTTTAGCTTTGGTTCTGACAGCCCAGTCATCCTTTGTTTCAATTCATTTTGTAACTTTGGTTCCCTGGTCTCCCCGGTGATTCTGCAGATTATGCAAAATAATTTAAATAAATGTTTTTCTACTTAATCTAGAGAGATTTTACTTCAGACGTTTGGCTTTTACCTTCATTAATGTAATTGAAGAGTGTTGCTTCTATGAGTTCCATAACACCTTGTGCGTAACTGTCACGGAATTTGTTGCATGTTATTGTGATCATTGTAATCTGTCTCATCGTCTCCCATGTGAATGTGAGCTTATTTTTATTTTCTTCTTCCTTTTTAATTGAGGTGTAATTGACATACAGCACTGTGTAAGTTTTAGGTGTACAGCATGAAGATTTGACTTACAAGCATCATGAAATGATTATCACAGTCAGTTTAGTGACCATCCATCATCTCACATAGATACAGAATTAAAGAAAAAGAAAAAAAATTGTTGTGATGAAAACGCTTAGGATCTGCTCTCTTATCAACTCTCATATACAACATACAGCAGTTATGTATTTTATCACTGAAAGTTTGTACCTTTTGTCTGCCTTCATTCAGTTCTCCCTCCCTCCACCCCTTGCCTCTGGTAACCACAAGTTTGACCTGTTTTTCTATGAGTTCGTTTGTTTTTGAAGTAGACTTGACCTACAACACTATGTCAGTTCCTGTCACACAATGTAGTGATTCAGTATATCTATACATTTCAAAATGTTCACCATGATAAGTCTAGTTACATAGAGTATGTCACCATACAACAATATTACACAGTTATTGACTATATTCCCCACACTGTACATTTCATATCCATGACTCATTTATTTTAGAATGTAAGTTTATTGAGGGCAGGAATTATGTTGTATTTGACTTTCTAAACTCGAGGATAATGTCCAACAAAGACTAGGCTCAATAAATGCACACTGAATTTAAAAATACTCTACTAGTAACATAAGAGGTGATGACTCCAAGTTTGTAGTAGGTACAGTAAAACTGTTGGAAGATTTCCCAATTTTGGTTTTCTAGTTATCATTAATTGGCTATAATAAACTGACATTATAGAAGAAAAATAGGAAAAGAAATTTGGTGATATGCCTACACTCATACATTGAATATCTTAGTACTTTCTTTGGGTAAGATACTCTTCCAGGATAAAAATAAGTAATAATTATAGTAGTAACAACCAAAAGACAAAAAAAAAGATCTGCTTTCTAAGACTAGAAATACGTAAGTAGAGCAGTGAACACGGCCTTATTGGGGCATGCTGCAAAGGAGAACTCTGGAAGAAGGTAGATGCTTAGCTAAGCGGCAAAGGTAAGTAGAAGTTAGCAGACACGGCTGCCCTAAATAGGGTGGTGAATGACATTTTAGGAAAAGAGTCATGTTAAAAACGCCAAATAAAGTTGTTTAATGGTATTTAACTTTTTAAATGGTATAAGAGAAATAGCATCACTTTGAAAAAATTTTGACTGAAATTACTAGATGGAAAGTGCTCTTCGACCCAACATAAGAAGTATTGCAGAATCTGCTTTGGCTTTTGGGCTGAGAACTTGTGGTTCTGGCCCTAACTTACAGTAGCTGACTGGGAGCTAGCATCCTGCTGCTGTGGTTTGCAAAGTCATCATGTATTTATTGAGAAAAATAGTCTCCCTTGATTTAGAGAATCCCCAGATGCATGTCACCCTGATGGCAAAGATGGGCTTCCTCTAGGCAGTAGAACGTCATTGTTGAAGTGGGACTAACATGGATGATAAATGAGTGTTTTTGCTGCATGGAGGCATAGACAGTGAAAAAGCGTATCTTAGCAGCTCCTCCTCATCTCTTCCACTTACCTTCACTGCACCCGAGCAATGTGGAGGCATGCGAAAAGATCTGAAGATAAAATGAACCCCTCCTTTATTCATTGACTTGGGTCTGGTTACCATATGTTGCATGTGCTAAGGAGGAAAAGGACTTGGAATTCTGGCATTGAAGTTAAAGGTTTAGTGAAAAGGAACATAGGTCATCTTTTAAGATTGGAGTAGAGGCTCAGATACAGAAAATTCTTTTGAACAATAGAATTTCTTGGTCAGTTGAGTAGAGGGGAAGAGAATCATTGTTCTGGGGTAGCTTACTGCAGAAAGTAACCATGCTTTTGTAATAGTTATCATTATACCACTAAACTTTACAGGCCAGAAAGTTTGATTTATTCTCCCTGTTTAATTGACACTGCATTTAGCCTTCAAGTCAACCTTTCTTTTCCCAGGGTTTACAAAAATGTTCATTGGGAAAGACTCCCGGTTTTGAATCTCATAGGTTTTGATAAATGTCAGCAAAAGAGGTAAAGTATTGGAAGAGTATTAGTTAGCTTATAGAACAGGAGGGAACTATATAAAGCCTAAGTTTAAGTGCTTATGGGGCCTACCTATGTTTTGCTTGTGGGAAAGTAGGACACCTTGATTTTGAGTCCCGCTAAGCCTGTGCACAGTGAGGAAGAGTTATTTCCCAATGTCATTTCAGTGATCTAACTAAAAGGTGGGGTGGTCACCGTCTAAAAAGATGCTGCCTTTTGGGTTGCCTTTGCCAGAGTGTTCCACTCCACTGGAACAGGCAAGTATAGGCACCCACAGAGAAGAATGCAGTGCTCATCAGAACAGAGGCAAGGAGGTAGGCCCTGGAATTAGTCAAATGGATAGGTCTGAAAAATAGAAGGACACTCCAGTCCAAGAAACATTAAATTAATACAAGTTTCCTTGGAAAGTATCTATTTACTGGAGCTCAACTCTTTCCTAAATTATTTTGTATTTTGAACAACTCCACAGCCTGTAAATGTAGCCCTTTTGAGACCTGCACAGAGGGATCTGTTTACCTTTTATTTGGCAAATGGATCCCTGCTGTTAAATCTTTCAAGAGATTATAGGAAATTCTACAAAGCCCCACATCAATTGCATTAGCGCTCCCCAGGCAAACTGAAGGACAGCTAGATGATCAAGATCTCTGGCAGTAATAGTAGCCGTCCTAAAGAAGTACTGCATTAACTGACTGAAATGCTGTGACCTTGTGTAGCTCCAAATTTGCCTTTTCCCAGTTCTTCACATTTCTTGTTACTCTTTTGGCTGGATGTCATAAATAGCAAGCACTTAAAACATATTGCTAGTAATTATTAGATGGCATTATTCCATTGCATTAATATTTTAGAGGTGGTATTATTTATCAAGCAAGCTCCTTTTTAGGTAGATATGACTGGGATGTCCTCACACTCTACAAGCCATAGTAGTAGGATGCCCCTTTGAGAAACTAGCATATAGGTTACAATGTAGGCTTTTACATACAAGGGGAAACATTAAAAGTGAAGTCATCACAATAATGATGAAGGTCTCAAGAGAAAAATTCAAGGTCTATATTTAGAAGAGCTTAAAAATAAATGATGCCTATTGAAAATGTCGACCTATAAAAAAGGTTAATTTCCCTAAGGTATTAGTGATCCTTTGGATTTAAACTTGAAAGTTTGAAAAATCAACATCACAAGGGCATACCCAGCATATTTTTTAGGAAAGAAGATAAATTCCCTTGGGAAAGATGAAATTGTCAGAATTAAAACTACAGAAAGTTTGATGTATGGTGACTAATTATATAGAAATATGTTGTTTTCAATGTCTTAATCCTAGAGGCCACAGAAATTATAGCTTCTTTTGGTCAAAATTTTTTAGCAGAAATGTAGTTATTCCTTCACTCCATATAAGGATCATGAGGGTTATTTTCTAAAAAGCTGATATACAGTGATGCACTTAGTACAAATTCTACTCTACACACTTTTGATTAACTAATGTAAATTGTGTTGTCAGTGTGTTCTTGTGGGTGCTTTGTTCAGCAGTTACCAGCGAGTAATTAAGATAGGAAGTAGAAATTAGTGTGGCATACGATAGACTCACAGAGCGCATCCTGCTTTAGGCTTTGTGTAAGGCCAACTGGCCCGAGGCAGGGGAACGCAATCAGACGTACAGGTTGAAACTGACCTGGAGACTTTCCGGACCACCCAGTTCCAGAAACTGACCTGGGGACTTTCTACCCGGCCCAGCCTTCCCGCCTTTCGAGGGGCGGGACTAACGGTCCCCCACGATACCCGAAAAGACCACCAAGTAAGGAATACCCTGTGCCCTCCCAGATTCACCACACCCCTTTCCCTTCTTCCCTTATAAATTCTGCCCAAACCCTCGCCCGCGCACGACTTCTCTGGCCCTTTTCTCTCGGACCAGTGAACCTCGCCCGGGGGAGCGTTCCCAAATAAAGCTTGTTTAAGCTCTCCTCCGTTTCTTGGTGCCGTTCCTTACAGTTTGCATCATTTATCTATTGGGATCCCAGTATATTTTTCCCCGGCTTTCTGGAAATATAATTGGCATATAACATTATTGAAGTTTAAGGTGTACAACGTGATGATTTGATACATTTATATGTATTTCAAAACGATTACCATGGTAGGGTTAGTCAGAGCCTGTCACCTCACACAATTACCATTTATTTTTTGTGGTGAAGACACCATCTTACTGTCTCAGCAACTTTCAAGTATCTAATACAGTATTGTCAGCTGTAGTCATCTTGCTGTACCTTAGATTCCCCAAACTTTCTTATATTATAACTGAAAGTTTGCACCATTTGACTGCCATGCCCTAATTACTTCCTCCCTAGCCCCTGGAAACTCCATTCTACTCTCTGTTCCTTTGAGTTCAGCTTTGGAAGCTTCCACATATAAGTGATATCATATAGTAATTGTCTTTCTCTGACTTATTTCACTTAGCATAATGCCTCCAAGTTCCATCCATGTTGTTGCAAATGGCAGGATTTCCTTCTTTCTCATGATGGAGTAGTAGCCCATTGTGTGTATGTGTGTATATACCGCATTTTCTTTATTCATCCATCCCTATATGGACATTTAGGTTTTTTCTTTATGTTAGCTCTTGTGAATAATGCTGCAGTAAACATGGGAGTGCAGATATCTCTTGGAGATCCTGATTTTATTTCCTTTGAATATATATCCAGAAATGTAATTGCTGGATCATATGGTAGTTCTATTTTTAATTTCTTGGGGAACATTCATACTGTTTCCCACAGTGGCTCTACCAGTTATATTCCCATCAACAGTGCATGGGGGTTCCTTTTTTACCACATCCCTGCCAACATTTGTTATCTCTTGTCTTTTTTTTTTTTTTTTTTGCGGTACGCGGGCCTCTCACTGTTATGGCCTCTCCCGTTGCAGAGCACAGGCTCCGGACGCGCAGGCTCAGTGGCCATGGCTTACGGGCCCAGCCGCTCCGTGCCATGTGGGGTCTTCCCTGACCGGGGCACGAACCCGTGTCCCCTGCATCGGCAGGCGGACTCTCAACCACTATGCCACCAGGGAAGCCCATCTCTTGTCTTTTTGATGATAGCCATTCTAAAAGATGTGCAGTGGTATCTCATCATGGTTTTAATTTGCATTTCCCTGATGATTAGTGATGTTGAGCATCGTTTCATGTACCTGTTGGCCATTTGTATATCTTCTTTGGAAAAATGACCATTCAGCTCCTCTACCCATATTTTATTTTTTTAATTTTTTTATTTTTTACAGTACGCAGGCTTCTCACTGCTGTGGTATCTCCCGTTGTGGAGCACAGGCTCCAGACGCGCAGGCTCAGCGGCCATGGCTCACGGGCCCAGCCGCTCCGCGGGATGTCGGATCCTCCCAGACCGGGGCACGAACCCGCGTCCCCTGCATCAGCAGGCGGACTCTCAACCACTGCACCAGCAGGGAAGCCCTCCTCTACCCATATTTTAATCAGACTGTTTTTTTTTCCCCTTGGTCTGTATTTTTGCTATTGAGTTATATGAGTTTCACGTATATTTTAGATATTAACCCTGATCAGATATATGATTTCAAAATACTGTCTCCCATTCTGTAGATTGCCATTTCATTTTGTTGATTATTTCTTTTGCTGTGCAGAAACTTTTTAGTTTGATATAATTAACTTATTTATTTTGGCTTTTGTTGCTTGTGCTTTTTGATGTCATACCCAAAAAATTGTTCTCAAAGACCAATATCGAGGACCATTTTCCCTGTTTTCTTCTGGGAATTTTACAGTTTCAAGTCTTCTGTTTAATCTGCTCAAGTTCAATTTTGTGAGTGGCGTAAGACAAAGTCCATTTCATTTTTCTGCATTGATTATCCAATTTCCCAATACCATTTGTTGAAGAAATTATCCTTTCCCCATTAAGTATTCTTGGCTTTCTTGTCAAATACTATTGACCATATAGGCAAGGGTTTATTTCTGGGCTCTCGATTCTCTTCTTTTGGTCTATGTGTCTGTTTTTATGCCAGTACCATACAGTTTTGGTTACTATAGCTTTGTAATACAGCTTGATACCTGAAATATCATGACTCCAGCTTTGTTATTCTTTCTCAGGATTGCTTACGCTATTAGGGGTCTTTGTAGCTCCATACAAATTTTAGAATTTTTCTCATTTCTGTGAAAATTGCCACAGAATTGTGATAGGGATTGTATTGAATGTCTGTCTAGGGTTTGGGTAGTATGGACATTTTAACAATATTAATTATTCTGAGTCATTAACATGAGCTGTGTTTCCATTTATTCATGTCTTCATTAATTTCTTTCAAAGTCTCAGTTTTCAGCGTACAGAACTTTCATCTCTGATTAAATTTATTCCTAAGTATTTTATTGTTTTTGATACTATTGTGAATGGGATTGCTTTCCTTATTTGTTTTTCAGATGTTCTGTTGTTTATGTACAGAAATACAACTGATTTCTGTAGGTTGATTTCGTATCCTGCAAATTACAGGATTGGTTTTTTAGTTCTATCAGTTTTTTTGTGGGGTATTTAGGATTTTCCATATATAAAATTATGGCATCTGTAAACAAAGACAGTTGTACTTCTTCTGTTTCAATTTGGATGCCTTTGTTTCTTTTTCTTCCTTGATTGCTCTAGTTAGAATTTCCAGTAATTTAAGAGTAACATACTAAATAGGAGTGGTGAGAGTAGGCACATTTGTCTCATTCCTGATCTTAGAGGAAAAGCTTTCCGTCTTTCACTGTTGAGTACGATGTTAGCTGTGGGCTGATGATACATGGCCATTATTTGGTTGAGGCATATTCCTTCTATACCCAATTTGTTTTTTGTTTTTTTTATCATGAAAGAACCCAGTATTTTTTCAGATGCTTTTTTTTTTTTGTATCTGTTGAGGTGATCATATGATTTTTATCTTTCATTCTAGTGATGTAGTGCATCACATTTATTAATTAGTGCATGTTGAACCATTTTGCTATCCCAGGGAAAAATCCTACCTGGTGTATATTCCTTTTAATGTGCTGTTGAATTCAGCTTGTCAGTACAGTTTACTTTTGAACAATGTGAGGTTTAGAGGTGTCAGGGTTTAGAGGTGTCTACTCTCTAAAAAAGTAAAATAAAAAGTAAATTCCCCAGAGGTCTAGTGGTTGAGACTGTGCACTTTCACTGCCAAGGATATGGGTTCAGTCCCTGCTTGAGGAACTAAGATCCTGCAAGGTGTGTGGCATGGCCAAATTAAATAAATAAATAACTTTTAAAATAATAAAAAATAAAATAGAGGTGTCTACTCTCCACACAATCGAAAATCCACATAAAACTTTACAGCTGGTCCTCCCTGTATGCGGTTCCTGAACTGCACATTCAACCAACCACAGGTCATGTGTTACTATAGTATGTGTTTGGGGAAAAAAAAAACATCTGTAAGTGGACCCACACAGTTCAAGCTCATGTTGTTCCAGGGGCAACTGTATTTTGTTGAGAATTTTTCATTCTATAGCCATCAGGGTTATTGGCCTCTGGTTTTCTTTTCTTGTAATATCCTTATTTTGCTTTGGTATCAGAGTAATGCTGGCCTCATGAAATGAGTTTGGGAGTGTTCCCTCCTCTTCAGTTTTAAAGGAATTTGACAGGAATTGGTATTAATTCTTCATTAAAGCTTTCGTAGAATTCACCAAGGAAACCATCTGATCCTGACTTCTTTTGGTTGGGTGATTTTTGATCACTGGCAATCTCCTTACTTGTTATAGTATGTTCAGATTTTCTATTTCTTCATGATGCAGTCTCGGTGGGTTTTATGTTTCTAGAAATTTATCCATTTCTTCTAGATTATCCAATTTCATGGTGAATTTTTATTCGTAATAGTCTCTAATGATCTTTATTACTTCTGTGTTACCAGTTTTAATGTCTTTTCTTTCACATCTGATTTTATTTATTTGATTCTTCTCTCTTTTTTCCTTAGTTTTCTGGCTAAAGGTTTGTCAGTTTTGTTTATCTTTTTTAAAAAATACCATTTAGTTTTAGTTTTTTATTTTTTTTTTTTTGCGGTATGTGGGCCTCTCACTGTTGTGGTCTCTCCCATTTGCGGAGCACAGGCTCCGGACGCGCAGGCTCAGCGGCCACGGCTCACGGGCCCAGCCACTCCGTGGCATGCGGGATCTTCCCAGACCGGGGCACGAACCCGTGTCCCCTGCATCAGCAGGCGGACTCTCAACTACTGCGCCACCAGGGAAGCCCACAATTTAGTTTTGTCAATCTTTCTGTTGTTTTTCTGGTCTCTAGATCATTATTTCTGCACTAATCTTTGTTATTTACTTTCCTCTTCTAACTTGGGGCTTAGTTTGTTCTTTTTCTAGTTCTTTGAGGTGTAAAGATATGTTGTTTATTTGAGGTCTTTCTTTTTATATAAATGTAAACATTTATTGCTATAAAATTCCCACTGAGGGGGCTTCCCTGGTGGCGCAGTGGTTGAGAGTCCGCCTGCCGATGCAGGGGGCACGGGTTCGTGCCCCGGTCCGGGAGGATCCTGCATGCCGCGGAGCGGCTGGGCCCGTGAGCCGTGGCCGCTGGGCCTGCGCGTCCGGAGCCTGTGATCCGCAGTGGGAGAAGCCACAGCAGTGAGAGGACTGTGTACCGCAGGAAAAAAAAAAAAATCCCACTGAGAACTTCTTGTGCTGCATTCCAAACAGTTTGGTATGCATGTTTTTTTTAAAATTTCCCTTTGATTTCTTCTTTGACCCATTTGTTGTTCAGGAGTGTGTTGTTTAATCTCCACATACTGTGAAATATCCAGTTTTCTTCCTGTTATTGATTTCTAATTTCAGACCACTGTGATTGAAAAAGATACTAAAAGGTACTTGGTATGATTTCAGTCTTCTTCAATTTGCTAAGGCTTGTTTTGTGACCTATCATATGATCTGTCCTGGAGAATGGTCAGTGTACTCTGGAGAAAACTGTGTGTTCTGTTACTATTGAGAAGAATGTTCTGTATATGTCTGTTAGGGCCATTTGGTCTAAAGTATGGTTCAAGTTTAACATTTCCTTATTTATTTTCTGTCTGGATGATCTATCCATTATTGAAAGTGGGGTATTGAAGTCTCCTGCTATTATTGTATTATTTATTTCTTCCTTCAGATCTGTTAGTATTTGCTCAACATATTTAGGTGCTCTGATGTTGAATCCATATATATTTATTATTGATATATCTTCTTGATGAATTGAATTGACCTATTTATCAGTATCTATGGCCTTTTTTGTCTCTTGTATAGTTGTTGTTGTTGTTATTAATGCAGGCTTAATTCCCGTGGATAGAAGTGGAAAGGCTGCTACTGGTAAATATTACTCATCAGAATTTAGGGACTCAGTGTCCTCAGCCCTATCAATTTCTTACCAAATGTCTGTATTCCAACTTCCAGGATTCTATTCCTTCCAAATAAATGCCCTTGTTTTAACCGTAAATAGCCTTTGAAGCATGGTGTTATAGTTTTTGGCTTAAAGTCGGTCATGTCTGATATAACACACCTCTGTTCTCTTTTGATTTCCACTTGCATGGAATATTTTTTTTTCAGCCCTTCCTTTTGACCCTATGTGTGTTCTTAAAACTGACGTGAGTCATGTATAGTTGAGTCTTGTTTTTTTAATCTATCCAGTGACTCTATGCCTTTTGATTAGATGATTTCATCTATTCACATTAATACTAATTATTGATAGGTAAGGACTACTAATGTCATTTTATTAATTGTTTTCTGAGTGGTTTGTAGTTCTCTCATTCCTTTCTCCCTCTCCTTCCGTCTTCCTTTGTGATTTTGGTGATTTTCCATAGTACGTGTTGATTCCTTTATCTTTTGTTTATCTACTATAGGTTTTGCTTTTGTGGCTATCATGAGGTTTACATAAAACATCTTATAAATATAATAATCTTTTTAGGCTGGTAACAACACAACTTTAATTGCATACAAAACTCTACCTTTTTACTCCCCCACCCTTTTATATTTTTGATATCACAGTTTACCTATTTTTATATCATGTATTTATTAACCTACTATTGTAGCTATAGGTATTAAATACTTTTTAATTTTAACCTTTATACTAAAGTTAAGTGTTTAAAACACCACCACATTACAGTATTAAGTATTCTGAACTTGACTCCATACTTGAATTTGATTACATACTTACCTTTACTAGTATGTTATATATTTTTATACATTTTCATGTTACTAATTAGCTTCCTTTCATTTTAGGTTGAAGAACTCCTTTCAGCATTTCTTGTAAGGCAGGTCTAATGGTTATGTACTCCCTTAGATTTTGTTTATCTAGGAAAGTCTTTATCTCTTCCTTATTTCTGAAGGACAGTTTTGCTGGGTAGAATGTTTTTAGTTCTCATTTTTTTTCTCTCACCACTTTAAATCGATCCTTCCAATCTCTCCTGCCCTTTACGATTTCTGCTGAAAAATACAGTGATAATCGTATGGGGGTTTTCTTGTAAGTTACAAGCTTTTTTCTCTTGCTGTCTTTAAGATTCTTTCTTTGATTTGATTTTTGACAGTTTTATCATAAAGTGTCTTGGAGAAGATCTCTTTGAGTTGAATCATTTGGCAACCTATAAGCTTCATGAACTTGGATATCCAAATCACTTCCCAGATTTGGGAAGTTGTCAGTCATTATTTTTGAAAAAAACTTTGTACCCTTTTCTCCATCTTTTATCCTTCTGACACTCCAATAATTCACATATTGCTTCTTTTGGTGGTATCTGGTAGGTCACATATCCTTTCCTCTTTCTTATTTTTGTTGTTGTTGTTCTCCTCTAACTGGGTAACTTAACAGTTTCTGTCTTCTAATCTATAGATCCTTGTTTCTGCTTGATTCATTCTGCTGTTGATGTTCTCTATTGCATTTTAAAATTCCATTCATTATATTCTTTAGCTTTAGCATTTATTTGGTTCTTTCTTAAGATTTCTCTTTGCTAAACTTCTTGTTTTGTTTCTGTGTTGTCTTTTCTGACTTCATCAAATTGTCTGTTTTCTTGTACCTCACTGATCTTCCTCGAAAGAGCTATTGTGAATTCTTTATTGGATGAATTATAGATCTCTATGACTGGGATTGGCTATTGGAAGATTATTGTGATCCTTTGGTAGTGTCATCTTTCCTTTATTTTTTATGTTTCTTGAAGTCTTACAGTGTTGTATTTGCATTTGATGTTGCAGTCACCTCCTCTGGCCATTACTAACTGACTTCGGGAGAGAAGTAACTTCCATCAGCCATGATAGGAAGTCTGAGACTTTCTTGGTCCTTCTGTGGATATCCCTGCTCCATGCTTCTTGCTCCCTCTTGTGGCAGAATTCTTAAGCTTATATGTCT
The DNA here is from genome assembly GCF_949774975.1 of Lagenorhynchus albirostris. Taxonomy (NCBI): domain Eukaryota; kingdom Metazoa; phylum Chordata; class Mammalia; order Artiodactyla; family Delphinidae; genus Lagenorhynchus; species Lagenorhynchus albirostris. Next base: position 9,650,229 of record NC_083104.1, on the reverse strand, counting down.
TTTCTAGTCCTTCAACACACCAAGCTGGGTGCTGGCAGACTCCCTTTTGCTTTCCCAAGGGTGGAGCTAAAGCTCAAGTTTGTGGTCTCTCCCTGGTCCACAGATTTTTATTGGCTTTGTACACACAAGTTCACTAGATGTCTGCCAAAGCTCATGCTTGCCATCATCAGGGGCACAAATAGACAGCCAGTCACAGTTTGGGGTGTGAGGGTGAGGTACGTGTAGTGCAGGGGGGCCTCTATGCACCTCACCCCAACCACTGTGGGCAAGTTGTCCCCAGTGGTTCATGGGTGGACTTGTTGATGGTGTCTGTGATGCACTTAATAGGATCTGCATCCCTTTAATGCCTTCTGAGAGTCCCATCGGCCTCTTTCCCAGTGTGTTTTTATCCCTCCAGCCATGCAGGTCCATACTCAGGATGGGGTGAGGTAGAACTGGGCCTCTTTGGCAGTGTCCCACACAGTGAGCTGGGTGCTCACTCCCATGCTCTCCTCCCCGCCCTGGGAGAGATCATCGGCCGAGAAGGTTTCTTCTGGCACTGAGTTGTGAGTCCATGAAGGAGAGGTGACGTGAGTAAAGTTAAACTGTTTCTCCTACCTTGTCCAATGCATCCAAACATATTTTGTCACTCAGCTGGTGTGCTGGAACTTCTCCACTGGAAATCTGACCTTCCACAAGGGCTCACTTGTCTGTAGGGGCTTCTGTAAGACAGTGTTCTCCAGGGGCTCATGGGCCATGGCCAAGGAGAGCTGCATTCAGTTCATGGGCCACTGCAGGGTCCATGTCCGAGGTCTGTATCCTTACTACCTGATGCATGGGTGGGTGAGACTCTTCCTGGGTCCTTTGGTGTATTGTACTGTATCCCACAGACAAAGGCACTTTTGTCTATGGATGGATGACACATTGTTGTTATTGAGGGAGGGATATGACGAGGGACGTCTTATTCAGCCACGTTGCTGACATCACGCCTCCTACTATATTTTGAAGGAATTGAATATGAGTTATACTTGGGCATACTAAATCTAAATTGAAAGAAAAAGATAGAACAAGCATATTTTGTAATGAAAATATATATGTTAACTCAAGTGATTGTCTTTTTGAAGACTTGTACTGGATCAACTTCCACGTATTTCCTAGTTGTTCTGTATGTTTTGCTAAATCTGTATAGAACACTCAACCAAATTGTAATTCTCTATCCCAAACACTTTTAAATTTCTAAAAAAAATCTCTTACTGAAGAGACAAACAGAAAAGTAGACAGAAGATGCTGGTTGGAGGCTAAGCGTGAGTGATGAAAATTACTGGAGTAGAGTCAAGATCACGAGATGCTGAAAATGAGGGGGAGGCCATGGGGCAGAGAATAATCAGGTGATGATTATTCTCTGCCCCAAGTAAAGGGGTTTATAACCAGGGAGGTGATGGTCCCTGGTTATAAACCCCTTTACTTCTAATGTTTTCTTTGAATCACAGTATTTTCCAGGGTACTCCCTTAATGTTACTGAACAAAGTAAAGTTTCAGTTTCCCTATACAGTGTGAACTAAGGTTTAACTGTAGCTTATTTTCTCTGCACGAATTTGCTCAGCCTTAGATTACTGCATTCATGTTAGGGTAATGGTTTTTGGTGGCAACCTGGATTGACAGCATAAGACTCTTCTTTTGAGCTGTCTGATTCCCAATTTGACTGGTTTTTGTCTGATAAGTATTGCTACCTGGCTTGTGTCCACTCCTTTTAAAGGTGAACTCATCCTCTGTGCACATTTATTATGTGAAAATATAAAACCTTGTTTACATTTCAGTGTGTACAAAAAAACAACTTTGCCTTGAAGTCAGCCTTCTAAGTATAAAATGCATGAATTAGTTCACAGTGAAATACTGAGTATTGTACATTTTTATATCATGACCTTGTATTATGCTCCAGAGGGACAGAGCTGGTGCCATGAGTCATAACAGAATTTCTGGTTATTTTGGAAGTTGTTTTTAATCATTGTGGTTTTGTTGTTGCTGTTTTTATTTGTTTACTCTTTATTAAGTATTTAAATAATTTGGTCAAAAATGTTTGAGAATTACCAAAAAAGAAAAAAAAAATGAGTGTAAGCAACATAAACCAACAGTAGATGCAAAAGAAAAAATAAATGGGTTTATTTGGAAGGTTATGAGGCAACTCAAGGAATCAGAGGAAGGAACAAAGAGCTAAGCTTGGAACAGACAGGAGAACAGTCTAATAGGCCAGGAAGCAGGAGATGAAGATGTATCTCTTCAGGTCACCACCAACAGGGTGAATTAGCTCCAGCACCATTTAGGCTTGCAGTTCTGTGCTCCAAACTCAGATTCCAATGAGAAAGCAAACCAGTGCTCTAAGACAAACATCAGATCTTAATATCCAAACAGTGACAAGCAGGAGTGACCGGTGCTCATTACACATGTGCACTACCATATATGATATGGTAGATTTTCTTCTCTCTCCCTGTAATGCCTTATCAAGCACACCGGAAAATGTTCTAGTTGAAGCAATTGTCTTAAATTTCTGCAATAAAAGTGTTTTCCTTTTCCATTAAACAGATCCTCAAGAGAAATCATTAACTACTTAAATATTTGTAGATGATTCCCCAAACCACTGGCTTGCTAAAAAGATAGGGAATGCAATTTCCCAAGCTTTACATCTGTAACAGGATTCATTAAGAGCCAGATTCCAATCATCAGGTGATTCAGTTAGCTCTACCTTACCCCATGACTTAAGGTATAAGAAATGCAGGTAGGGGGGAATTTATCACCACTACTGGCAAATACCACAATATCTGAGCCCTCATTCTAACGGTAAGGGTCAAGAGGAGCATTTTTACACGATAAGAATGGCTTTTGCTCATTTGTGCTGAGCAGCTTGGAAAAAGAAATGCTATTTCATGTTTTTACAATCCCAGAATTTCTCCAAAGCAAACTTTGTGGCTGCGGGATTTTGATAATGGGAATAAATAAACTTCCTTTGAAATGAAGAAGTGCCAGTAGACAGGGCTTGTTGCTGAATTCTCCCCTGCAGGGGCGTGAGTTTAATAAGGTGGCTGAACATTCTGTGTTGAAGCCCAGAAGAAAGGAGACTTGTTGAGAAAGGAAATGACAGGGACCCATTGCATGCTGGGATAGGGATGAGAAACTTCTGGTTGTGTTTGCCATGGACCGTAATAAAACACTTTCCCAAAACTGTGGGAGACAATTACAGACAGAAAAGTTTCTAGTAAAACTAGCTTTATAGAGCTACCATTAATTGTTCAGTTGAGAAAATGCTGTGTAAAAGAGGAGTATCTGTGAGACTGCTTCTTTTTTGTTATATTCACTAGTTGGTTGTATTTTTGGATTCCACGTATAATGATATAATACAGTATTTTCCTTTCTCTGACTTGTTTCACTTAGCATAATGCCTGTTTTTTGATTGAGTTGTTTGGGTTTTTTTTGATGGTGAGTTGTATGAGCTGTTTGTTTCAGCTTGGGTTGGTTGGCTCAGTTATTCTGTTGTTGTTTTTTATGTTTCACATACAAATAAAACCGTACAGTATTTACAAAAATACACATATCGACTTTTCCAAGATCTAAGTAAGCATATATAGAACTGAAATGCAAATACTTAGGTGTGGGTTATTATTCTGTTATGGAACAAAGTTCAATGAGTAGGGTAACACAGAGAAAGAAGATTGAAGACCCTTTATTCTGTTTTAAATTTATTTTCCCTTCTCGCAACTTCTTTTGGCCACTGGCTTAGTTTTCTTTGTCCTTTATTTTCCTTGGACAAGCCCGTCCCCAAATACCAAACATTCCATCCCTCTAGGCTTTGACTCAGCTAGTTTCCTCTGCCTGGAACATCCCCTCCCAAGCCCAGCTGCCTGGCAAACCCATCCCTCAGTAAAGGTTCTCTGTTATGTTCATTTCTGCTCATCTCCACTCCTGTGTGTTGTTCCTGAGACTTATAAATATATCTGTGGCAGTACTTGTTTCATGTTGTCACTGTTAGAACATGCAAGATTATGAACTCCTCAAGGGAAGCTACAGATATTAAAAATGGTAGGGGAGAAATGAAAATTCTTGGGCGTTTCCAGTCCACATGCTAAGGAGAGCTTGTAACACAGTCCCATGGAAATAGTAAATGCTAAATAAACACTTGTTTATGTAGTAAAATTGTGGCATCTAAAATCCATAAATCTACTTGCCCTTTTCATTCAAAGCTTTCTGTAAATCTCACGTCTCCAGAGAGCCTTTCATCTCACCCAGTGTAGCACTAGGGGGACAAATGCCATGGCGATCTGCTGGGGACACATGTCTTTCCTCAGTTCTTAAGGTCGGTTCAGCTGAGAGTTTGTGATGGATCAGAAAACTTACACAGTGTTAACACTAGGTTTAAGATTGTAAAATTAGTGATTTTTCTTTTATCAGTGCTATTGAGTTTGTTTAAAGCAAGGCCTAATTAGTTTTCTTAAATGGAAGTTTAAACTAATTCTGCCCATAGATTAAAGGATTTGCTTAGTGCATTCGATACATGAAGTAGATTTTCATAGATTTTTATGTTTGTCACAGAAAGATTAAGATGAAAATAGAGGCACAATTGATATGTTTGGAATAAGACAAAGCCACATTGGTTCTATTGAGTTGGGAGATCAAAAATGAGTGTTTTCTCTAAATTAAGAAGAACAATTTTACCATGAGAAACCATAAACCACCGAGTTTCAAGTGAAATCTCTTTCTGATAGGGCAGAACTATTACCTGGTTTAAGATCAACTTGCTTTAGCTTTTGCAGCCTTCAAGTTCTTAGTAGAGTCATCAGAGAAGGGAACAAGTGTAATACTAACTTCTCTTTTATTATTTTCCTTCAAAGAGAAGGGGCTTAGTCTGGGAGAAAAATCACGCTTTATTCAAGTTCTTTGGAGGAACACAGAGACTGCTACAAAGAGGTGGGAAAATATTCAATGCCTGGTATTCATTCTTCCCTCCTTTCCTCTCTTTCTTTCTTTTTTGCGTTTTTCATTGTGTTCCCAAACAACCATAGAACACCCGCACATTCCTGTTTCATAATGGTTAAGAGTGTGATTAAAAGTCAGATGTACCTAGGTTGTAAATCTAGCTTTGCCTGTTAGAGAAATGTGTGAGTCACTTATCTTCATAAAGATTCCATTTCCTTATTTAAAAAACAGAAATAATACTAGTTCCTTCCTTCAAAGGCTTTCATGGAAAGTAAAAGAGATAATCCAGTGCATAAAATTGCTTACCATGGTACCCATCATAGAATAAATACTCTATGAACATTAGCTGCTATAATGATAATCCTAACCAGAAATAGAATAATGATAATTCTTATAATACTTCTATTTTTCATATATTCCACAAATATTTATTGAGTGTCTACTGATTGTCAAGCATGATTCTGGATGTCAGGAGTGAGAAAGAGAGATCTAGTCCTTTCCTGTACATTCTAGAGAGATGAGCAGAAAGTAAACATATAATCATGTTGTGTGGGGGATAGGTCAGTTAAAAAGGCAGAGTTCATTCATTTTTTTCCCTCATGCATCTTTATTTTAATGAACTACTAACTGAAATTTGGGATTTCATTTGATTATAAACGTGGACCACTAACTGTAGTAGTAGGAGCAGTTCTTGTGACTTTGTAATATTCACAGATCTATTCATAACACAGTACAGCTGTTGCAAATACTGCAGAATATGATCACTACTTGGAAATTATTATACAACAATGAATTTTGTAAAGTCTTTTCACTTTTGAAGCTTACATTATAATGGGGGACACAGATGGCTTGAAAAAGGGAGAATGGGGTGAGATGGTGACAAATGCTTAATTCAAAGGACAGCCAGTAGCACTTGTTAATTACTTGGCCATGGGGTTTGAATGACATTAAGTATGAATCAGAGGTGTTTGTTGTGTGCAACTAATTGGATGGTGGTGACTTTTTACTGAAGTTTGAGGAGCAGGTGTGGGGAGGCGAGTGAAAATTAGAGCCCTATTTTGTTCTTGTAAAATTTCAAATGCCTACAGTATATCCAAGTGGGAAAACTGAGTGGGCCTTTTGATGTACAAATCTAGAACTAAGAGGAAGGGTTCACGATGGAGATCTCATTTTGAGAATTCTTGAGCGTATAAATGGTATTTAATACCATGAGTTGGGATGTAATCACTTAAGCAGAGAAGTTGCTGGAGGACTGAGTCAACAGAATAGTTACAAGACTAGAATTTGGATGGATCCAGCAAGATGAACTCTGAAGTGCCTGGAGAGATAGAAAGAAAACCAGCAAGTATGGCGCCCCAGAGACCAACTTAAATGAGTGTTTCCAATAAGCAGGGATGAGGAACTGAAAATCAAGTAAGATGAGACCTGAGAATTGATGATTGGATTCATCAACAGGGAGGTCATTGGTGGCTTTGAAAAAAACATAACCTGTTGGAAGGTGAAGATAAAGCCTGAATAGAATAAGTTCAGTAAAGAATGAGAGGAGATAAATTAGACAAACTGAGGAGAACACTTAAATACAGGAGTATCATATAATAGAATTGAGAGAAATAGCTGTCAGAGTTGTAAGGGCTCTAAGAAGGCATTTTTGGAGTGCTTTTTACATTCACTTCCCATTCTATGACTCCCATGTTTCTTCTTCCCATTCTTCTAATTCCTCCCACTCCGGTCATCCCTTTTCTTCCTTTTTTTCCCTCATCTTCTCCATCTTCCAAACATCTGCTACCCTGAACTGTACTGGGCTGAGGATACAAATATGAAACCACCAGGTCTGTCTCTCAAAGAGCTCGTTGCCTAGGTCCAGTCCATGTGAATGGTATCACGAGGTATACCAGTCTAAGGCAGGCTCACAGGGGTAGCTAGGCAAGCTCGCCAAAAGTTGCATCCTGACTGTTTGTCTCCATTACTGTTGAAGAATGCTTGCTTCCTTCACTACTCACTGGAAATTTAAAAGAGTCTTACTCAGAGAGCGTAACCGCTAAGTCTCTCTTTCTCTTGAAGAAAACAAGTACAGAACTCAAAGTAGAACTTTCCATCCTATGTTTCGTGAGTGTCTGCTCTCTGCTCATCACTGTTAGAGTTTCTGAGTTTTCAGTGGCAAATAGCCGTGGTCCTCATGGAGTTTCTACTAGCAGGTGAAAACAGCAGTGAGCAGGTAAGGAGGTTAAGGGGAGGGAGGGATGGGGGGTGTGCTGGGTGTTATTTTACATAGAATGGTTGGGAACAGGTAGATAAATGAAGTGAGGAACTGAGCCATTTTCAAATTGGGGAGAAATTCTTCTAGGCAGAAGGGACAGCAGTGTTTAAAGAGCTTGAGGTAGGAATGTCTTACTACCTTCAAAGAAAGAATCTCATTGTGTGCAATGATTTAGTTGAGATCATGCCTCTGCCATTCTTTAAAAAGTTCATTTGATCCTTTTATGTGATGTTTATGGAATCTCTGAAACAAAAGGCTAACTCCTGAGGTAGTAACCTCCCTTGCAGTGCACAAGTCCTCTTGACAGCTTCCCTGTTGGATGGACTTCCTTACAGCCCCTATGGTAAGCAGTCAACTGGCCACCTCTGAGATCATCCCACTCCATTGCTTATCAGAAAATAAAATATAAAACATAGACTCAAAATTAGTCTCATTATACCTTTGGGCACTTGTGGAGGTGAAGCGACCAAGGATGGTGAGACTTTTTCTCAAAGCTGCCTTTCTACAGTGAGTTATCACCCATGCCGCAAGCCGTCTGTGTCACGTGACATCCCTAAATCTGTGTCCAGCATCACCATTAACAGAGTCACATTTTCACCTCTTTCTTTCAAGTCCCATTAGTTGCTAGACCATATTCTCTTCCATTGATGTTGCAATAGGAGTCAGAATTCTTTGGCTGCAAGCAACAGAACCAAACTATCACTACTTTAACTATAAAGAAATGTATTGGGATTAACAAAAGTGAAGTAGTTGATGAGAATCTGAAAGTTTTAGTAAGAGTCACCCACTTCTTACTGGCCCTGCCATTGTAATGAATAAGTTCAAACGCGTCTTCAGTCCTCGTAACACTTGACTCCAAGGCAATTCCAGAAAAGAAGGATCCACTTGGGCCAACTGGGTCCCTTGCCCATGACCAGGTGATAGCAGTGTAATATGAGAACAAGCTGAAAACATGAAAGAAATGCAAAGACAGAAAAAGTAGTCTGTAGGAGTCATATTGTTCCCATAGTGGGAAGATACACATCTGTATTTATTGCTCTGCTAACACTGTACCTTTTCCCGTAGACATATCAGGATGCCACTAGAGATAAATGAATGAATGAATCCAGGAAGCAAACATAACTGATGTCCATTTTAGATTTTCATTAGCCCTCACGTGAGATACTGAGGTAGCATTTCCTAGAATGTTTCCTTACTTCCCACCTTCCTCACCAACCCCGACTGTGCTGTCTGATGAACCACCCCCTGGCACATCCCAGCAACTGCATTTCTTGCTTAAATGCCTTCATTGATTCCAGAGTCAAGTATACTATACAAAGCAGTTATAAGCTAGATTTGCTCATGGAAGGCCAATCACTGGCTTGCTGGTAGTACCATGTATGATATGGTAAAAAAAAAAAAATTAGAAAAAAATTAAACTGTCAAAGTAATTTGAATCAAATGTTTTATTTTCTCTGGTCCACTCAGTTTATCACTGGAGTATATACATATATTTTAAAGTGTTAGACCATGCTTGGGTTACATTTTTGATTCAAGTTTCATATTAGTTTGAACAGTAATGGACTTGAGATACACCAGAGAAGAAGAAAATCTTCCACTAATATAAAGTAATATTGAAGTTGCAGTATTTAATGTATAATTTCAATATATTATACTTATTAAGTTTAATATCTATACAAGTTATCACAACACAGGGACTTAGGTACCTAGGATCATGACATTAAGGAAAAAGTATTGGCTACCAGAAGTCTCTTTAGGAAATGTTAGTTAAAAACATTTACTTAAAAACACATATTGGGCTTCCCTGGTGGCTCAGTGGTTGAGAGTCCGCCTGCCGATGCAGGGGACACGGGTTCGTGCCCCGGTCCGGGAAGATCCCACATGCCACGGAGTGGCTGGGCCCGTGAGCCATGGCCCCTGAGCCTGCGCGTCCGGAGCCTGTGCTCTGCAACGGGAGAGGCCACAACCGTGAGAGGCCCGCGTACCGCCAAAAAAACAAAAAAAAAAAAAAACACATATTAATGATAAACTCCTTTGAAGCTCTTATGCTTAAAATTTCAGTTGAGCCATCTGGCTTTCCAAATGTACATTCTAATACCAGCATTTGTATTATCTATTTGGCATTGCCAATTAATTTTTCATTCTCAGTGAATTTTTCTCAGTAATTGCAAATTCAGTTTTGCTTTTAAAGTAGTTTTAAATTATCAAGTATTTGAAGATACATTCTTACTTTAATGTCAAAGAAAAACTTGACTTTTGTCAATATGAATGTTACATTTTCTTTATCTGACTATTATTTATGTTATCTGGAAAGCTCATTGATTTGGCTAAAGGTTATCATCACCCATTTTAGAGATGGAGAAACTGGGGCAGAGAGATCTTGTATAACTTTATCCTTAGCAGTCTCTCCACACTGAGGGCAAAGTACTGGAGCTGGTATTTAAATTATGAATTTTTTTCCTTTAAGAAAAGGAGCTATTAATTAAGAAAAATGAATAAATAAAAAATAAAGCATAGGGAATTCCCTGGCCATGCAGTGGTTAGGGCTCTGCACTCTCACTGCTGAGGGCCCGGGTTCAATCCCTGATCAGGGAACTAAGATCCTGCAAACTGCGCGGCATGGCCAAAAAAAAAATAAAAATAAAGTGTAAAAAAAAGAAAAGGAGCCATCCCTGTTGTTTAAATAGGGAAACATTTTCCTTGAATTTCTGATAGTGGCATAGGTGTATTCTTTTCCCTGTTCTTACGCCTTTATCATTGTAATATTTTTCAGGACCAAGGAATTAGGTATACAATTTAGCCAGTAGCCTAAGCAAGCATTTTGAATAATGGCCATGGATATATTTCAGTGTTGGAATTTCCCCCTACATCAACTGATGAATGAGTAATCCAGTAGTTAACAGGAGATGTTTTCTCTGGGATGACAAATGGGTGTGAACCCTCCCATGCCCTTCCCCAGCCACTGCCTTCACCCAAATTAGGAGATTCTTTTAGTGTCATGTAGACTGAGTTTTATTCCAGGGCAGACTGAAGTGACAGTAGCAGACCTGGGACGCTAGCCCAGAAATGTGGCCTCAGCCTGCCCTTCTAACCGCTAGAGCATGGACACCGAATCCGTGCATTTTCTAAGCCAATTCCAGGGCAGCTGCTTGTTAACGAACAGATGTCAATTGATGACACTGACATCCATCAGAGAAAATGATTCTGCTTGAATTAGTCCCTGGGCAGTGCAGAAGTCACCACTGTAAGCACTGGCCCAGGATTCCTGCTTACTGCTTTATTAATAATAAATGCCCTTGTTGCCTTGGCATTTATCTGATGAGGAAGTGAATAAAATTTGACTCTGTGTTTAAATGAAATGTCTTGTAAATCGTGGCAACCTTTGCATTTACTCTATTTCATTTATTACAAAATAAGATAAGCTTTGCCCAGCTGAATGGGATGGAAGCCCGTTACACCTCCAACAAAGTGATAAATGATAGAACAGTTTTTTAATAACGCAGACAACACGGCTCTTTGTATTTTAATATTCACTATTCTATTGTTAATGGAATCTTAAGAAAGTGATTTTGTTTCCAATCAATCAAATATTTCCTCGTCACCACTCTAAGCAAAAATACTTATATTATATTATATATGTTATATGTTATAGCTATATATGTTATATGTTATAGCTTCTCCTTTTTATTATTATTATTGCCCAAGTAAGAAACACTATCCCTAATAAGTGTAATTTGCATTAACCACACAGTAAGCGTTCAGTTTTGAAACCTGTTAGTTTCTTATGCCACCACTGAGATACCGTCTCTAATCAGTAAACTGTGATGATAGCTTTCTTTTCCTAGCCCTGTTTAGATTGAAGATCTATGTAGTTTTTCATACATCTCTGCCTGTGCCTTTGCAGAGTGCTGTTTCGTGCTTAGTTAAGAGTCCTTTGGTTGCAAATAACACAGATTGATTCTTACTAGCTTAAGGGAAGTGCTGAATTTATTGAAAGAATACCTGGCTATGTCACAGCTATCAAGGCAGACGAGAATAAGCAGTCCCTGAAAAGATGAGATCAAAACACATCAGAACCTTTAGCAGTAGGTGCTCATGAATATTCTTTCTAGAATCTTGTCCTATCAGCCACAATGAATCTGAGTCTGTCAAAGTCAAGAAAAAAATCCAAATTCCTCAGAGAATCTGGCCCAATTAAAATCTGATACTCAGTGCAATCTGATATTGCATTGAGAAGTGCTGTTATGGAGTAACTACCTCGGGGTAATGGCCAACCTCTCCATGGTGAGGTTTGATCTTGTTTTGATTTTTAGCATATGGTGGACCAATGTCTAATTTAGTTACTTCTACATTACCCATATAAAATACAGAGAGAAAAGAATGACAACAGAAAAGAAAAAGTATTTGCATTCTTTATGTGCATGGATACTCACACGCACCTTTTGTTTGTTTGTTCTTTTGGTCTAGATGTATATAGGTATTCAGACGCTTTATCAACTGCTTGTAAAGCCATTTCTTGTATTCAGGACTTCCGCCCGCTGCCCCATCCCTGCCAAGACCTATTTGGCTTTCCCTTTGATTTCTTTCCCTTCTATTTCTTTGCCTAGAGCTTAACCTAATCAGAGCTTCCCTTCTGTAGAGTCTTGTCTGTATAGGGGTGGGATTATTTCCTGGAAGGCTTTCTCTCTGGGAGTGGAAGTACACCACCACCACAGGTTTTCCCCAGGGTTCTGTCCTAAACCACAGGCCATCCATTTTGCAGAAGTACCCTTTTGTCCCTTTGTTAATAAATGTTCCTCATTCCAGTCAACACCATGATGCCAACTCTTTGCCCACCTAATACCTTAGTGTTAAGAAGAGCTTAGGTAGCCAGTTGGCACTCCCAGCTTCTACTAGGTGGTCCCGTCCTGGGATTGCTTGGTGGAAACAGTATTCACTTAAATTGAGTTCTTAAACTTCCAGACCAACCAAATTAAAAAAAAAAAAAAGAACAGAAAATTGGGTGTGGGATAGTGTGAAGCTCTGTGAAATAATATCCTTGAGTGAGATGTAAAGAGTAATGTTATCCGAGCTTTGAAAAGTGAATCAGGCAGTAGCAGATGGCAATGAAAGTAAGCCGAATCTCAGGTAAAACTATACATTAGTTTTATTTTATATAACATATTTGATTCATGTACTATTGTTATGTGTGTACTGTTCTAAGGAAAAGGGTATATTGTCACTCATCCCCTTATGACACAGACATGGTAGACAGGATTCCTGGAAGAAGAGAGATGTTTCTTTGCCAGTCATTCAACAATTGGGCCAGTTGAATCTAAACACTGATGATATAAGTATAAATAAGACAGTGATTTCCCCCAAGAAGCTCAGAGTCTGATAGCAAGGAAGACATTTTTAACACCTGAAAAAGTATTAAAAGTGGTGGTATATAGGACAATGATTTTGAACCTTTAGTTTGTATCAGAATCACCTAAAGAAATTTTTAAAACAAATATTTCAGGGCCTTATCCCTAAAGTTCCTGGTTCAGTAGGTTTGGGATAGAGCCTGAGAATTTATATTTTTAACTCCTTCCCAGGTGTTCCTGGTCTGAGGACCAAGCTCTGAGAACCAGTGACATAGGAACCTGTGTAGGCATGATGGAGGTCTGCCCTCTCTATCCTGAGGGTGACTAGGGAAGCAAAACCTTTGTTAGTGTTCTTAGTTATAAAAAGCAGATTTGGGCTATTTTAAGTAGAACGAACATTAAATGGACATTGGTTGGTTCATGGGGAATCACCTTGGAGGCGAATTTTCTAGGAATAATGGACCAAAGCACACCCTACAAGTGGTCTGATGACTAACTGGCCAGTGAGACCTGAGCAAAGGTTCTGGCTACAGTGGAGCTGACAGGAGCATCACTTTGCCGCAGCTGTGATTTTGCCAACATGGAGACCACTTCTTAAAACTACTAGCATCCCTGAGTGCCAGATACTCTTCTCCACTCTTGGATTCAGGGTGGAGGCTACTTCCTCACCTTGCTTAATTTTGAAACAGACTGTCAACAGAGTTGAAGCCAGTCGGTGGATCCTTGCGACAGACTTAGACATTAGATGTGAAGGAAGCTGGGGAAGTGACGCTAACCAGCCTTGACCGACCTTCACACGTAGCAAGATTATTCAAAAGGAGCTGAGGTGACATAACAGATGTCTACTACAGGGGCGTTTTATGGGTATTTGGCTTCTTCTACTCAGGGGAAAAGATTAAGGGTGGTCCGTTTCATAGACTAAGAGAAGATGTAAGAAGAAGATTGAGCTACAAAGAGAACCCTTAATGAGACCTACACGGCCCTTTATGATCTGGCTGCAACATCCATTTCTAGCCTCACCTTGCCTTTCATTTTCTCCTGGTCCTTAAACTCCATACATGCCGGCTGTCCTTCAGAGCCTCATGTGTGCTGAAACGTGTTTTGTGTAATGCCGTTCCCCGTGCCTGGAGCATTTGTCCTGTGTTTTCGGCGGGTTAATGATCAGCTCTCGGCTCACTCGTCACCTATCTTTGGGGGCTTCCATGACCTCCATTATGCCATAACACGGTACCACAGAGTGGGAGGCTTGAACAACAGAAATGCATTGTCTCACTTGTTCTGGAGGCTGGAAGTCCAAAATCAAGGTGTTGGCAGGGTTGATTCCTTCTAAGCGTTGTGAGGGAAGGGTCTGTTCCAGGCCTCTCTTTTTGGCTCAGAGATGGTTGTTTTCTTCCTGCATCTCTCCACATGGTCTCTCCTCTATGTGTGTGTGTGTGTGTCTCTGTCCCAGTTTCTCTTTTTCATAAGGACACCAGTCATATTGCATTAGGGCTCACAATAATGACCTCATTTTAACTTTATTACCTCTATAAAGATCCTACCTCCAAATAAGGTCACATGCTGGGGGATTGTGGGTTAGGAATCCAACAGATTTTTACCTACAGGACACTGTTCAACCCTTAACAATACGTGTCATAGCACCATGGAGTTCTAGTTTTAGAATATATTACGCTTACAATATTGTTGTTATTTATACGGTGATGTGATTGTCTATCCCCCCACTGGATCATACCCCCTAAGGAGGTGCCAGTTGGTATGTGTTAAATAAACAAAAGGGAAGAGACCTGCATACTTGGCTCCGTTGTTTGGCCCTTGGCACATGGTCCACAAGATACAAGGGCATGACTTGTTAAGAACCCTGATTTAGGAAACGGGAACACCACCTCCTCGCTAAACACCAGCACCAAATAAATGCCAGTGCATCACGTGTCGCCGGGTGAGGGACATGGGCAGTCAGGGAAGCTTCACAGTTTAAAGCATTCTCTCTACAGCTTCCCCTAGGAAGACAGCGCATCAGCAGTGAAGTGAAAACAGCGTGCAGTGTTCCCCATCCACTTACTCCCTGGCTGCAGAAGTGTGTTTAGAATATATTCTCGCTAGAAATAATGTGTCTTTCAGCACTTATGTGGGAAAAGGACTTCCATGCTGATATTTGAAATTGTCAGTGTGTTCCATTTCCACATACATCCTTTTAGCACAAAATTTTCAAAATGATACAGTGTCAGTAAGACATGAGCTGTTAAACACCCAAAGGATTTGCTAAAGGAATATATGGGATGCCCTCTGGCTTTTGAAATGGTAAACCTCCGCTTTTTTTTTAGAGTAACAAAATTGAGAGCTAAATCTGGGAAGGGAGATTAGCCAAGTGATGTGGTAGACGCTTAAAATTCTTAAACGAAATAGCTGGATTCATAATCCTCTGTCATTTAAACATTACCTGTAGTCCTTCTAGAGGTAAAGAAATTAACTTGGTGATTTTCCAGTCGTATTTCTATGACACTGTGGCTTTAACTCAGGGAACAGCAATTTCAGTAATCTTTGCTTATTTTACAGAGCTGAGTCAGTCTGTTACTTCTTGATAGAAGCTTTCAAAGCAACACACATCTTTTGCAGCTCACAATCCACAGAACATCCACGTTAGTCGTCACCTAGTCCTCTATCACACATTATATAGTATAATGTTGCATATTGCCGCAAAACGGCATCACTGGGCATTGTGTCAATGGCTGTAAACTTAATGTCTGATGTCATATTTTTGGAAAGAACAAGTTCTGGATATTTGGTCGCATGATAATAAGCATTTCGAGTTCTGTGGGAAAACACATACTTCCTTTGAAGAATTAAACCCAGTGGTACCATTAGACTAAATTTTAGAAAAATGATGTATATAATAAGCTGTAGATTTTTAATATACCTGTATTGATTCTCTATTAGATACAGATACTATTTCTATGCCAGTCCCACCCTTAAGAAAATAAGCATTTTACCAGGGAACGATAAATATATATACACCTATGCTTTCATAGGAAAAATAATAAATACACACATATATACACAAACACACACGTATACATATATATGTACATATATATGATATATATCTATCCTGGAACAGTCTTGAAAGGTAGATACTATTAATTTCCCTATCTTCCAGAGGAAGCTACCGAGGTATCGAAACTTGTCCAAGATCGCAGAGCTAGGAAGGGACAGAGACAATATTTAAACAATGGCTGTTGGTTTGGCTTCTTAGCTCCTGTCTTAATCTCTATGCCTCCCCAAAGTGTTACTAAGTCCCTCATGAATATAACTAGCTGCATTCAAATTAACCATCAAGTTATCTTGCCCTTATTACTTACGGTCTTCTTAGATTCAACCACTTCTCTCCATTTCACCTGCCACTACCCTGGTCCAGATCAATGCACTGTCTCACATTACTTAGATCATTACAGTGGACCCCAGCAAAAGCTTACCAGCTGCTTTCTCCACCTCCTCTCTTGCTCTAATCCACCCTCCATCTGGCGCCCGTAACAATCTTACACAATGCGTTGCGTGCATCATTCTTTCCTAAACCTGTCCAGTGGTTTCCCAGTTCTCATTGGATGAAGACCAAAATCCTCACATGTACAAGGCTCTAAGCGATCTGGCTCCCGCCTGGCTCAGCACGGTGTCTTGTGTTCCTCTCTGTGTTGCTTATTTGTGTCTTAGTCCTACTGGCCTCTTCCTTTGCTCAAATGTACCACGATGCTCTAGACTTGGAGATTAAACAAATCTTCCTCCCTCTGCCTAGATTTCTCTCCCCAGCTCCCCCGGAATCATCCACCATGCATTTACCAAGTAAATTCCACCCATGCTTCACAGCTTGGCTCATACTCCACGACCCCATGGAAGTCTGAGTTCTTCCTCCAGAATGAGACAGGAGTCTCAGTTCCTCCAAAATGTAAATTCATGAGTAGGATTTGTTTTCTCTTTTCTTTCCTGCTGCCACCATTGTGTGTAGTATAAAATTCCTCCTGGATGAGTTGTTGGATTTCTGTGGAATGACCAGATAAAGAAACCTTTCTATCGAGGCAGGTAGAAAGCAGCTTTGAGAAGGTAGCATTTAACCTCCACTTCAGAGGGTGACTAGGATCTAAATAAGGCTAAGTGTGGGAATGGGGGAGAAATCTTTCCAGGAAGCAGAAATCACTTGAAAATCTTAGTGATGAAAAAACACAGTGTTAAAATAAAAACAAACAACAAAAAAACCCCACAGTGTTTAGAGGTGGTGAATGGCACAGGTTTATTTGAATGTGGATGAGAAATGGCAAGCATCAGATGATTCTGAAAAGTTAGCTCAGGTCAAATCGGAGAGGTGAGTCATATATTTATTCTATAAATAACGAGAAACCAGTAAAAATATTAAGGATGTGACTGAGAACACAGTGATTTAGGGAGAACTGTTTGCCAGGGATGTACTTAAATTTTAATGTTTTATAACCAGACAGGTTAGCTTTCGCTCCCAGCGGTTATCTTTAGTTGCTCTTTGACCTTGGAAGTTATACTGAAGCCCCGTATTAGTTAGGGCATTGATGTTTATATCAAACAAATACTGAAGTTTCAGTGTACAATCAAAGTACAGTACAAGTTTATTTCTAGCTGTTGTCCAATATGGGAGCCCTTAGTTACTAGTCCTTAGTCTTTATTCCTTGAATCTGTGGTTGTGCAATCCCCCTGAATCCTCAGAGATTGCTGTGTTCAGCTGGAAAATAGGGAATGAGGTAGGGGAGAAGGTCTATTTGCTTCTTAAAAGTTCCATCCTCACCTTCAGTGGGTGAAAACTAGTCATGTGGTCATGCCTGGATGCACAGGATGCTGGGAAATAGAATTGTAGGCAGGGTAGCTTCCATCTGGACAATTTTACACTGTGGAAAGTGGAGTCTGAAATTTTGGTAGGCAATCAGCAAGTATTGTTACATACTCTAAGCCACAACTTCTTTTTCAGTAAAATGAGGATGGTAATAATATCTAACATACAGGTTTGTAAAGAGAAATAATGATATAGTATGTGGAATGTCCCGGCATAGTGTCAAGAATTTAAGTGACCCACTCCTTTGATTGAGGAGAGATATCAGGGACTAAATTCCACCGAGGACATTGGAAAGGAAAGGCATGAGGAGAAACCAAGAAAAGTGTGTGTTAAACTTGGTTCTAAATTGATGTTTTCAGTTTTGCTTCTGGAACATGTATTTAAACTCTTGAGAACTTGAATGAAAATGATAACTTTCCCATATTCAGCTAGGGACAGCTTTGCAATGCAGCCAGCAGCTGCTCCCAACAGTCCTATTCTATGCAGATATCATAGCCCTACATCGATCAAGTTAGCACAGTATTCAAAGATTGCCATGATTCTATAATCTTTAGCAATTTTGAGTTATTTATTTTTTAAGATTGGCTGACACTGTTGTAGTGTCTCAATGAAACAGACATTATTGGACTTTGCTTGTAGTGTGGAAGAGATTATTACATCACTTCTTAATTTAGTGCTTAAGGCAGTATACAGAAAAAATATGTAAACAATTTGATAATGGATAACAACATGAATTAACTTGTTTATTGATACATTTTATCAATAAACATCATCGAAAGTAAAACAAAATGGCCAGAGGAGTCAACACAAAATCATTAAAAGTAGAAGTGATATCTTCATTGTTGGCTAATCTTTGTCTGTCTCTTCATCTATCTATCTATCTATCTATCTATCTATCTATCTATCATCTATTCATCTACCTAATCTACCTAATCTATCATTTATCCATTCATATGCATACATTTGAAAGAAATTATACTTGCATTATTAGTTATAACCTTTTCTATGTGATTTCTGATTTTGACTTGGGCTTGATTAAGATGATACCCTGTGACATGGAAAACTTAACAAGAAATGGATTTGCATTTGTAGATTAGGTAAAAAAAAATCAAAGAAATCCACAAAATGTGACACTCGTGTTATGATTTTGCAAGCTCATCCTTTCATCTTTATCTTTCAGAGAAGAAAACTAATGCAACTGACCTGCTATTAATAAATTTACCTTCAAAACTAAGTAAATGCTCTTCTATTAAAGTTATTAAATATTAAGTAATTTTAACGACTCCTAGAAAAGTAAGTTAAATAGTTAAAAATGACCTTCCTAACTACTTAAACTGGAAACCTTGCAGTTGTTTTTCCACTTAGTTCTCTTTCTTGTTTCTTTGAGCTATTTTATTGGCTAAAACTTTGGGTTACTTATATCTTGGTCACACCCCATCCTTCTGTCTTCACACTCTCTATGGTTATTCATGTCCTTACCTCAACTGTTATAATAGCCAATTCACCCAACCAGTCCTCCATTTTACACTTGTGACTTAATGGATCATCTTTATTCATTCCACTCAAAGTTCTATGCCTCCCTTTTGCCTAAAGAAGCACAGAAGCTAACCTTGTGATCAATCTTTGTTTATTCTTGTCCCTAACTTCTTTTTTTTTTGTCCCTAACTTCTTAAGTAGTGCCATTCAATGAAATCAAAGTTCAAGTGAGAGTGAGCTTGTCATTTTTCTCCATACAGACCCCAAATTTTCTGAAGCCTTCTCTTTGCTTATTCTGTTTTCATCCTCCTTAACTTCTAATCTACATGTCAGGATTCAACCAATTCTTCAAGTACTGAGGAGTCAGTATTGGAAAAAAGAGTATGGGGGATTCCCTGGTGGCATAGTGGTTGAGAGTCTGCCTGCCAATGCAGAGGACACAGGTTCAAGCCCTGGTCTGGGAAGATCCCACATGTCGCGGAGCAACTGGGCCCGTGAGCCACAACTACTGAGCCTGTGCGTCTGGAGCCTGTGCTCCGCAACAAGAGAGGCCACGATAGTGCACCGCGATGAAGAGTGGCCCCCGCTTGCCGCAACTAGAGAAAGCCCTCGCACAGAAACGAAGATCCAACACAGCCAAAAATAAATTAATTAATTAAAAAATACACGAGTCCATGTATTTAAAAAAAAAAAGAGTATGGATTCTTAAGCTAGATTTCCAGATTTCTGACCTCAATGTTGCTTTGTTGTTGTTGTTTTAATGAGACCATTGAGCTTGTTAAACTTTTGGAGGCTTGGCTTTGTTATTATTAAAATAGGCCCCCAAATGCATGTCCTTTAGGGTGCTTGGAAGTTGAAATATCAAGGTGCAAGTAATATCTGTTCTCTCTGAGCAGCCAGGGAATTTTTTCTGTTGTTCTAAAATGACAGGTACCTTTTCTGTTTATCTTAGGTACTGGTCTTATTTCTACTGCCTGAATATGAGCTGTTTGAAAATGTAGTCATTCTGTTTGTCATCTTGGTATTTATTTTGTCCCCACATTTACAATGACAGGAAGACCAGTGTCTCACTCCTCTGGATAACCAGTTATATCATGTGATTATTAATTAAAATAAACAGAAGGAAAGGGAAGGGAAGGAAGAAAGGGAGATAATATTGTTTTTGTTTTACATCTCAAGAATGTGGACATATAATGTGTTTTTAATACTACTACTTACTAAACCACTTGTCTTAATGTATGCTCTAAGAGTCAAAAGTAACACTTTCTTATCATTACCTATAATTCATTATTACTTAAGTTTCCAAGTTTGATTAAATCCTATCACAAATGCAAATACTTTTAAAATAGAATTTTCCATTCCAATAGTAATGTCCTTTGCCTCTCAGAAATAATTCCTTTTACATCTTGTTCAAAATATACAGCCTTGTGTTAAATGTTAGTTTGCTTTTTTGCTTAATTTCTTTCTTGCTTTTGCTCAGGTTTGCTGATTAGTTGCCTTCCTTATTAACAGATGTCTCTTTAATGAATTTAACATTTTGGTTAAGCGTATCTTTCAGCTAATGTGAAAGCAGGGTTTCTTAGAGAATAATTTCTCTGTGTTTTATTGAAGCCAAAGTCATATCGTGGCATCAGAAAGTCTAGACAGAGTGTCTAAGAACATTTGCCAGTTAATTGAAATTACCCTAAAGGCAACACCTCTGATGTATTGGGCAAAGGCCAAGATAAAAATTGATTTAGAAACCTTCTTTTTAGTCTTTACCAATGCCTCATTCCCGCCATTCTCTTCCTGACATTATACATCATTTGTTTTACATTGTATTATAAGACTTTTTCCTTCTTTTCTGCGCTTTGAATTTTAAATGGCCCGGTGATCCAACTCTTCTCTTAAATACATCACATTCATGTGGATCACTGTCTCCACGTTAGCTGTGTAATGACAATATCTCAGTTTTTAGCCCATGGGAAGGAAAGGGAAGTAAAGGGCAGGGAAGAAGGAAGGGAGGGAGGAAGGAAGGGAGGGAGGGAGGAAGGAAGAATAAATCAGCTCTGATTCCTCTCTTCTAAGCCTTTTGGTTTCTACAGGCAGATAAGCTGAGTATAATGGTTAGGTCAAGAATCAGCCCATAAGGCAGGAATTGCATATTGTCAAAATTATCCCTGAGACTCCCGTACAAAAGGACAAAAGTTGCAGATGGACCCATCTTTCGGTTGGTCTAAGAGAGTTTTTTTTTTTTTTTTTTTTTTCCTTAACATTGAAACAGATACCTATTTCTCCAATGGAACACCAAATAAATGTTTTGGGTTTGTTTTAAAGATGGTATCTAAAAAATACAGTATCTTGAAAAGAAAAACAGAGCTGGAGGAATCAGGCCCCCTGACTTCAGACTATACTACAAAGCTACAGTAATCAAGGCAGTATGGTACTGGCACAAAAACAGAAAGATAGATCAATGGAACAGGATAGAAAGCCCAGAGATAAACCCATGCACATATGGACACCTTATCTTTGCTAAAGGAGGCAAGAATATATAGTGGAGAAAGGACAGCCTCTTCAATAAGTGGTGCTGGGAAAACTGGACAGCTGCATGTAAAAGAATGAAATTAGAACACTCCCTAACACCATACACAAAAATAAACTCAAAATGGATTAAGGAACTAAATGTAAGGCCAGATACTATCAAACTCTTAGAGGAAAACATAGGCAGAACACTCGATGACATAAATCACAGCAAGATCCTTTTTGACCCACCTCCTAGAGAAATGGAAATAAAAACAAAAATAAACAAATGGGACCTAATGAAACTTAAAAGCTTTTGCACAGCCAAGGAAACCATAAAGAAAATGAAAAGAGAACCCTCAGACTAGGAGAAAATATTTGCAAATGAAGCAACTGACAAAGGATTAATCTCCAAAATTTACAAGCAGCTCAATATCAAAAAGACAAACAACCCAATCCAAAAATGGACAGAAGACCTAAATAGACATTTCTCCAAAGAAGATATACAGATTGCCAACAAACACATGAAAGGATGCTCAACATCACTAATCATTAGAGAAATGCAAATCAAAACTACAATGAGATATCATCTCACATCATTCAGAATGGCCATCATCAAAAAATCTACAAACAATAAATGCTGGAGAGGGTGTGGAGAAAAGGGAACCCTCTTGCACTGTTGGTGCGAATGTAAATTGATACAGCCACTATGGAGAACAGGATGGAGGTTCCTTAAAAAACTAAAAATAGAACTACCACATGACCCAGCAGTCCCACTACTGGGCATATACCCTGAGAAAACCATAATTTAAAGAGTCATGTACCAAAATGTTCATTGCAGCTCTATTTACAATAGCCAGGACATGGAAGCAAGCTAAGTGTCCGTCGACAGATGAATGGGTAAAGACGATGTGGCACATATATACAATGGAATATTACTCAGCCCTAAAAAGAAACAAAATTGAGTTATTTGTAGTGAGGTGGATGGACCTAGAGTCTGTCATACGGAGTGAAGTCAGTCAGAAAGAGAAAAACAAATACCGTATGCTAAGACATATATATGGAATGTAAAAAAAAAAAAAGGCATGAAGAACCTAGGGGCAAGATGGGAATAAAGACACAGACCTAGTAGAGAATGGACTTGAGGATATGGGAAAGGGGAAGGGTAAGCTGTGACAAAGTGAGAGAGTGGCATGGACGTATATACACTACGAAATGTAAAATAGATAGCTAGTGGGAAGCAGCCGCATAGCACAGGGAGATCAGCTCGGTGCTTTGTGACCACCTAGAGAGGTGGGATAGAGACGGTGGGAGAGAGACGCAAGAGGGAGGAGATATGGGGATACATGTATATGTATAACTGTTTCACTTTGTTATAAAGCAGAAACTAACACACCACTGTAAAGCAATTATACTCCAATAAAGATGTTAAAAAAAATAAAAAATACAGTATCTTGATACTCTAGGATCTAACTTAGGACAGCTCTCTATGGTATCTGAAGTGTATGGAGGTAATGGCAGATTCATTGCTCCCTCACCCCCAACCCCATGGATGCTCACAGGAAATATTCACCATAGGGCATAAGCAAGTGGAAGCATCTGCCATATTTCATTTTCCTCCCTCCTAATCATTTTTGTTTGTTTGAACGAACACGCCTTTAAGTTATACGAGCAACTCTACTGTATCTCAAAAGTAAAGACTAGATCCAGGTTTTCCATGTGGACAGTCAGAGCTTGCTTACATATTGGTTTTCTCCAATATTGCCTCTCTTAGATTACAGAAATTAACCACTGGTTTGCTTTTCTACTCTATATTTAAAATTCTAAATAGTACCTTGGGTTAAAGAAATCTCACGTCCCTCAAAATAGGTGGTTGATATTATCTACTTACTTGTTAAACTGAAGTGACTGGTTTGAACTTAACAAGAGTTGGTTGAACTGTTCTTCCCTGTAGACACCATGTAACTTGCTTTCTCTTTGTCTCTGCTTGGTGACTTGGGGGTTGTAATATATCTAGTGTTGAATAAGAAATATAAGGCTCATCTTAAACTTCATACATGCTCTGTCATATGGCTCTGTCATATTTAAGGGAGAACAGGTCTAACTAGGGATTCACTTCACTTCATGCAGACATAACCAAGTCATAGTGGAAAAAACAATTTTACATCTGCTTTTTTTTTTTTTTTTAACTTTACACAAAGAAACGAAAGCTTCAGTAATCTTCCATACCTTATTCACTACTCAGAGACTCACTGCACATTAGCATAGTAAGCGGCTCTAGGAAGTCCTGAGTAGAAACCCTTTAAGTTGGTTAACAAGGCAATTTCCAAACTTAATTGACTTTGGAATTCCTTCCCTCCTGTGTGTTATTTTTCTAACCTCCTATAAATTGACAGCTTCTGACACTCACAGAGTACAGTTTAAGAAATGATGGTCTAGGAACAATGAAAAAAATAATCAATGTGTTAAATTTTTATTGTGGTAAAAAAATGCATAAAATAAAGTGTACCCTATTAAACATTTCTAAGTGTACCGTCAGTATTGTTAAGTATATTTACATTGTTGCAAACAATCTCCAGAAACTTTTTCATCTTGCAAAATTGAAACTGTGCCCATTAAGCAACAACTCCCCTTTTTCCCCTTCCTCATTCCACTGGCAGCCACCATTCTTTGTGTTTCTGTGAACTTGACTGCTCTAGGTATCTCATGGAAGTAGAATAATACAGTATTTGTTGTTTTGTGACTGATTTATTTCACTTCGATGAAACTTATGTTCTTGAGGTTCATCCCTGTTGTAGTGTGTGTCAGAATTTCCATCTTTTTAAGGCTGAATAATATTCCATTGTATGGATAGACCATACATGATAATTCTATTTTTAATTTTTTGAGGAACTATGAGACTGTTGTCTCTAGTGGCTTTACCATTTTATATTCCCACTAACAGTGCACAAGAGCTCTAATTTCTCTACATCCTCTCCACCACACTTTGTTGTGTTTGTTGTTGGCTTTTATTGTACTTCTCCTAATGGATGCAAGGGGATATCTTACTTTGGTCTTGAGTTGTATTTCCCTGATGATTAGTGATGTTGAACATCTCTTCATGTGCTTCTTGTCCATTTGTATATCATCTTTGGAGAAATGTCTCTTCAAGTCCTTTGCCACTAAAAAAAGTAGGGTTATATCGTTGTTGTGAATTGTAGGAGTTCTTTATGTATTTTATTGATAGATACTAATCCCTTAGCAGACGTGATTTGCAAATATTTTCTCTCATTCTGAAGATTGCTTTTACCCTCTGTTGACTGTGCTCTCTTAGGCACAAGAGTTTTAAATTTTGGTATAGCCTAATTTGTCTACTTTTACTTTTGCTGCCTGTGTTTTGATATCATATCTAGGAAATCTTTACCAAACCCACTGTCATGAAGCTTTCCCCTTGGTTTTCTTATAAGAGTTTTATAGTTTGGTTCTTATGTTTAGGTCTTTGTTACATTTTGAGATAATTTCATATATAATTAAAGATCCAACTTCATTCTTTTGCATGTGGCTATCCAGTTTTCCCAGCACCACTTTTTTAGAGATCATAAGTTTTAAAACAAATGATCACAAAAGTTAGTTTGCAACACTTGCTCGTAGTAAACCAGACTGGACTATGGTGACTGCTACTTTCCTTTTAACATGTTTACAAATCATCTTATTTTTAATTTATACGAGAATCTTGGTCAGGATTGCCATTGAATGGCTTCTGTGTCACTGTGTGCAAAGAAAATGGTGGAATCAATGTGCATTGCATTCTTACTATATGCAGGAGGCTTACACTTCTTATACCTTGTACTTCTCATTAGAGGCTAGTGCATCCCAAACAACATTCTGTGGACCTGCACTAAACAGGCTACATAACTACTGACTAGGGTGGCATTCAGGGTGATATATATATATTTAATGTTGCCCAGCAATTGAAATGCAGTTCAGACCCATGACACAGTCACCTCTGGCAGATGTAATTCACTCACATCACAGCTTCTAATGTGAAGAGCTTGCCTTCAAATCCAGAGCCCAAAATTCTGACCCCAAAGTTCATATTCTTTTTTCTAATAGACCTCAAGTCAAGCCAGGGATTTAAAGATGCTTCTTTTTAACCAGGAAGCACTTTAGCAGATAGTTGACAAACTTACATCTTCCATTACCTTTAAGTCTGTTTTCTGTGTCAGTCATAGAGTTAAGAAGTATCCTGTCTGACTAGGAGTCTGCATCTAACACCTTTTTGCTCTTATTTTATTGAACTTTTCTTTCCTATTTGCTACCCTTGAATTTTTAAATTTTAAGCCAGTCCATTTTATCCTTAACGCATCCACTACTTAAGATCCATTCCTAACAAGTCATTTTGTTTTTAACTGAGCAAAACATCCCATGACCATTTTCTTTAAATGAATCGCATTCCGCAGAGCCGTGTTGATTGCTGAAATGGTTTCCCCTCTGCTCCAGTCTTAGTTCCTACTTATCTATGTTTTGAGCATGGATATTCAATCATAGAAGATATTGAATATGGTTTCAAATTTCGTTCCAATATTCCATTATAAATTACCATAGAGCTCTTACACTAGTGCCCTTCTCTTCTTGCCATACCTGGTGGCCTCCAAAATGATTGAACATCCTACATTCCTGTATTTATCATGCTGTATTCCCCCCACACTTTTCCTTTGAATTGAGAGACACTTCAGTTAGATTTGTCTCTCTTTAGTGTAGATCCATTTTCCCAGCCTTTAAATGCTTTCTTCCACTGAGAGCCCATTGTTTTGGAGCCTTAGCCAAGGTTTAGAAATCCAGATTCCATTTTTTCACCCTAACTACCTGGACAGTTGTTAATTTCCTCTCTTCTCATGTGTCTTAAAAAGTGCTGAAAGTAACAACAAAAAAAAACTTTATATATTTTTTTTTTTTGTTGTTGTTGTTTTGTTTTGTTTTGTTTTGTTTTTGCGGTACGCGGGCCTCTCACTGCTGTGGCCTCTCCCGTTGCAGAGCACAGCCTCCGGACGCGCAGGCCCAGCGGCCATGGCTCACAGGCCCAGCCGCTCCGCGGCATGTGGGATCCTCCCAGACCGGGGCACGAACCCGTGTCCCCTGCATTGGCAGGCGGACTCTCAACCACTGCGCCACCAGGGAAGCCCAAAACTTTATATTTTATAACTTGTGCTTTGACATTTCTTATAGAGAAAATGTCTTTTGGCCCTGCTTTTAAAATAATATTAAATTACACAAAACTTAAGAAAAGCTCTAGGAAGTTAGTCTAATGGACACATGTGTATATAAATCCTAACTAGATTTATATACACATATAATGTGATATAATATCAGTCTGTTGTTTTCTTCTCTAAGTTCATGGCTAAAGAATGGCAGAGGCCCAAAGTGGTACAGTCTCGTTCTGCTTATGACTGTTCTCAACTTTTACATCTTTTTCCCACTTACCCCATTGTCCTCGTTTTCACATACCTTCAACATTCAAGTTAAGAGAATTATGTAGGTAATAAAAAAGCTTCTCTCAGAATGTACTGATAATGCAAAAAAAAAAAAAGCCCTATTTAAATAAAAGAACACTTAAATATCTTTTAAACTTTAGATAGCCTGAAGCTTTGTACCCTTTAATGTGCCATTATCCAAGCATTGTATAAAACTGACTTCCCTGTAATTAGCTATTTTGTTGTAGTTTGCAGATTTTCCTCCCTTCGGTATCTTTTCTGATACCTTTTAGACATTATTGCTTCAATAAAAATCTTTTGGACAGGATTGCGTCTGTTTTAGTGTGTTTTATTTTTTTATTTATTTTTTACCTTTGGTTCCCCAATAATAAAGATCTCAGGAAAAAAAAAAGGATAAAGTTACAGCGCAATAAATCTAGCAGTTTGTGTTCTGCTTTTAGCTCTTGTTAAATATCAAGTTCAGAAAGGGTACCAACTCCTTCCAAGTGACTTTGTATGTTTTATTTCATCCCCCAATTCCTCAAGTAGGAAAGGTTCAATTAATTGTAAGAAGCATTTTTTTTCTGAAGAAGAAACATTCCGTAATCTCACCAATGGTAAGAAGCCATGTTCAAGGTAAAAGTATTCTCCCTGAAGTCAGTGACATTCTTTCATTGATAGTATCTTCCATTGCTGAAGTCCACAGGGAAATAGGTTATTTTATGCAATCGTATATGATTTTATGTAGCAGGTTTTTTTGTGATTCTGCTCTGTGCTAGGTATTAGGTATGGGGTAGAGGGAGATATGTTAAAAATATAAAAAGACAGTGGTTTTGAACTCTTAGCAGTTTTCAAGGGGAGTATAACGCAACCCATCACATCACATCACATCACATCATAGTGAGGATAGCCGAATAGCATAGTGGGGGTGACTCTCAAACAGGCTTGGTGTCAAAATGAATTATAAACCTTTAAAGTATACATTCTTAGAGGAAGGAAGGGATGGCTAGGTGGAATACAGAGGATTTTTAGGACAGTGAACATATTTCATATGATGCTGTAATGGTATATATCTCGTGATACATTTGTCCAAACCCATAGAATATACAACACCAAGAGTGAACCCTAATGTAAACTATAGACTTCAGATGATTATGACATGTCAATGTAAATTCATCAGTTATAACAAATGTATGCCTCTGGAGGGGGATGTTGATAAGGGAGGGGGTTATGCATGAGTGAGCGGTAGGTATATATGGTAAATATCTGTATCTTACCATCAACTTTGCTGGGAGCCTAAAACTGCTCTAAAAATTAACGTCTTAATAATAATAATAGTAGTAGTAGTAAAAAATAGATGAATAAAAATGATAGGTTTAGCTCAAAAGGGAAAGTGATACGAATCATCTGAGTCTTTATAAATTCTAGTCAGTCAAATAAAGCTATTAACTAAAAAAAAATAAAATAAAAAATATAAATAAAGCTATTAAGGTGTTTCAGTAACTCTCTGTGTAGATAGGTAGGTAGATCTGTATACATATTCTTGCCTTATTCCAAGAGATTCTGGTTCTGCAGTTCTCAGTTGTGTCTGAGCATCCATAGTTTTGAAAGTTCCACATGTAAATCCAGTGAGCTTTCAAGGATAAGCGTCAATGTCATGGTCTTTGATGTGAAAGATTCCAGATCAGTGAAAAGCCCATAACTAAGTCCTGTCTGTTGTACTTCCTAGCTGTGTACAAGGGAGAAAAACACTTCATGCCTTTAACATCTGGAGCCTTATATTTTAATGAGAATTGGGAAAGTGGTGATGCATAGAAAGGTTTTGTCATGAGGCTGGCACTAAGTAAGTGCTTACTAAATGCTAATTTCTATTTGTACCATTGTTTTCATTGTGGTTGCTCTTGGTGCCATTAACCAAGAAGACGTGAGTACATACACACACACACACACACACAGTGTGATAAAAACTCAAAGAAACAAAACAATTCAGGGTGGGGAAATTAAGAAAATCTTTAGAGAAGAAGAGAAATTTAAGTTGGAACTTAAGATACTGCATTAAGAGTTGAACTTATAGAAAAGGAATAGTTTGAAGACAAAGAATGGATAGTTCTGAATGCCATGTTTAGAAGCGTGACCCTGATGGAAGATGCCACTTAAAGAAAGTAACATCTGGGCTTCCCTGGTGGCACAGTGGTTGAGAGTCCACCTGCCGATGCAGGGGACACGGGTTTGTGCCCCGGTCCGGGAAGATCCCACATGCCGCAGAGCGGCTGGGCCCATGAGCCATGGCCGCTGAGCCTGCGCGTCCGGAGCCTGTGCTCCGCAACGGGAGAGGCCACGGCAGTGAGAGGCCCGCGTACTGCCAAAAAAAAAAAAAAAAAGTAACATCTGTCAACAGATGAGTGGATAAAGAAGATGTGGTGTATATATTCAATGGAATATTATTCAGCCATGAGAAAGAAGTAAATCTTGCCATTTGTGACAACATGGATGGAGCTTGAGGACGTTATGCTAGGTGAGATAGATAAGACAGAGAAAGAGAAAAACCCCATGCTATAACGTTTATCTGGAATATAAAAAAGCCAAACTTGTAAAAACAGAGAGTTGAATGGTGGTTACCGAGGACTGGAAGATAGGAAAGTAAGAGAATGTTGTTTAAGGGTATAAACTTTCAACTAGTATTTAGTAAATAAGTATTAGAGAGCTAATGTACAGTACAGTGAATAGAGACAACAATATTGTAATCATCAAACTCTCTAGGAGATAGATCTTAATTATTCCAGCACAAAAAAGAAATGAGAATTATGTGACATGATAGAGGGGGTAACTATCTCTACAATAGCAATCATATCACAATATATAAGTGCATCACATCAACATGTTCTATACCTTAAAGTCACACAGTGTTAGATATTAAATATATCAGTAAAAATTAACTTTACAAACGTGCAAAAGAAAACTAATAAGCATATATGGCAAAAACTGTGACATCAAATTTGTGTTTTGGGATGATTAATCTTATGACAGTGGGGAGAGAAAATGGGGGCAAGAAAGAGAAAGGATGAAATAAATAAATAGAATGAGAGAGACTAGAGACAGAGCCACTGTATTGGAGACATAATGTACTCTGTAGCACACTTTTATAGTAGAAAGTGCAGCTTTATATGGAAAATAATCTATTCCCTTTTTTGAAAAAGTAAAAAACTTGTGAATATCTCCATTTATCCTGTCCTAAAGAATTGTCCTCCTATTGTGATCTCTGTCTTTTCATAGAGCTCCTTGTATTAGCTGTATTAATTGGTTTTATGTATCACTTTCCAAAATAGAAGTAGTTTTGTTTTTCTTAATAAAAACAATATATTACAATCATAAAATATATACATATATATGTATATTTATGACAGAAATATATGTATATATACTTTTATAGTTATATTTTAACAGAAAACTCTACACGTAATAATGTAAAATGCGTTAATTATTCTGCTGTTCAGTGATAAATAACGTTAACATCGTGGAATATAGCTGCATTCCGATATAATTCTTCTCTCTTCTCTGTCTTCCTATGTTCATCTTTTCCTCTATTGTGCATATTGCTTGCTTTTTTCCACTCCATGCATCATAGTATCTTTCCATATAAATAAGTTAAAACTACATTATCATTTTTGGTGACTGTATGGTACTTCATCTCATGAACGCTAATATATTCAAGCAATCTACTCTTGATGAATATTTATGTGTTCAAATATATTTGTTTTTACAAACCATGTTGTGATATATACCCATTACATTTTATTCATTTGCCAGTCCTCTTCTGCCTTGATATCTCTTGTTGATCCATTTTTATTTCACTTTGCGTTTCTAGTTATTGATGTTCTATGCTCACCCAGTTGTCAATAACAGTAGTAATACACAGAACAATATTTATACTGAGCATTTAGTGTGTATCAGTAACTACACTGAGTGTTTTTACGCATTCTATATCTTTTAATTAAGATATTTTTAGAGCAGTTTTAGTTTCACAGCAGAACAGAAGGGAAGGCACAGAGATTTTCTATAAGCCCCCTACCCCACATATGCACAGCCTCCCCTCTTATCAACGTCCCCCGCCAGAGTGGTACCTTTGTTATAATTGTTGAGCTTACATTGACACAGGATGATCATCCAAAGTTCACTCCTGGTGTCACACATTCTATGGGTTTGGACAAATTTATAACAACACGTAGCCATCATTATGGTATCATATGGAGTGTTTTCACTGCCCTAAAAATCCTCTGTGCTCTGCAGTTTCATCTCTCCTCCCAGCCCAGCCTCAACCCCAGTTTCACCACTGATCTTTTTACTGTCTCCATAGTTTTATTTTTTCCAGCATGTCATATAGTTGGAAACAGTTTATGTAGCCTTTTCACATTGGCTTCTTTCGGTTAGTAATACGCACGTGCATTTCCTCCCCGTGTCTTCATGGCTTGATAACTCATTGTCTGGATGTGCTGCAGTTTGTCCATTCACCTACTGAAGGGCATCTTGGTTGCTTCCAAGTTTTGGCCAATTATGAATAAAGCTGCTATAAATATTTTGTGTGCAGGATTTTGTGGGGACATAAGTTTTCAACGCCTTCAGGTAAATACCAAGGAATGTAACTGCTGAATCATACTTTAAGAATTTTTTTTTTAAGTTTTATAAGAAATCACCAAACTGTCTTCCAAAGTGGCTGTACCATTTTGTATCCCCACCAGCAATAAATGAGAGTTCCTATTACTCTTCATCCTCACCAGCATTTGGTGTTGTCAGTGTTTTGGATTTTGACCATTCTAATTAGATGTATAGTGGTATCTCATCATTGTTTTAATTTGCGTTTCCCTGATGACATATGGCATGGAGCATAGTTTTGTATGTTTATTTGCCACCTGTTTATAATCTTTGGTGAGAAGTCTGTTAGGATCTTTGGACCATTTTTCATCAGATTTTTTTCTCATTGCTGAGTTTTAAGAGTTCTTTGTATATTTTGGATAATAATCCTTTTTTAGATGTGTCTTTTGCAAATATTTCCTCCCTGTCTGCGGCTCTCTTATTATTCTCTTAAAAAGATTACTTAATTTCATATTTTTATGAATTAAGTGGCACTACCAGTATCTTACAGATAAGGAAACAGAGGCTTGGAAAATTGGAAAAGACTCTCCCAAGTTGACATATTCAGTAAATGCTGAAGCAAAGATTTGAACCCTGGTCTCTGTGAACGCAGGCGCCATGGCCTTAATTAGTAGAGCATATTAAAATGAGGGTGAAGAAAGTAGCTTCTAGTTTTATCCTGTGATCCTCACCTCTTCCAAAATAGACCTCATCACTTTCACAGGGAGTTTGGAAGGGTTAGTTCTATGGCACAGTGCCACTGCACACAGGGAGTTGAGAAATGATTTTTTTTGGCCTTCGTTGTATTATTTATTATTATGTCCAGAAGTTTGTCTGATCCTGCTTGCTAAGTAAAAACCTCAGAGAAGAACTGAAGACAACTTATGCCGCACAGAAAAAAATCATTTTGGCCAGGTTTCCTGAATGTTCAGATAGATCCTACTATGTAATGCTAGTTGGGCATTTTAATTAGATTTCTATGGCTGTTTTGCTGCTACCCAGTGAGAGTGAGCTCCTTAAAAAGCAGTGCTGTTTCATATGAGATGCGATCCAGGCATCCTAGTACTATTCCATCCCTGAGGTAGTTCTCAGGTGTGGCCCCCAGAGCATCTACATCACGGGGACACTACATGTTCTGAGAGACATGTAAACTCTTGGGTTTCACATCTCACCAACAAGCTCAGGAACTCCGGGAGTGGTGCTCAGCGATCAGTTTTACCAAAGTCTCTAGGACATTTGGATACATGCCGACACACGAGATCTAATTCATTATGATTGGCGTCGCTAACTGGGAGCACCTGCCCTTCAAAGTT
The DNA here is from genome assembly GCF_949774975.1 of Lagenorhynchus albirostris. Taxonomy (NCBI): domain Eukaryota; kingdom Metazoa; phylum Chordata; class Mammalia; order Artiodactyla; family Delphinidae; genus Lagenorhynchus; species Lagenorhynchus albirostris. The sequence continues at coordinate 9,617,470 of NC_083104.1, read as the reverse complement.
TCCAAACTGTACCAGCACTTAGGTTTCTGGGGCCAGAGGCAAATACCTGACCAAGAGGTTGAGCAAATTGTGTTTCTGAGGACAGTGTTGGCCTGCCCTTTCTCACTCTTCTTCACTTGGAAGTAATGTCTAACCAAAACTATGAGTCAAGGTCTTGCATTTTCCTAGCAAAATCATGCCATGGGCGTGGCTGGCTCCTGGAGCAGAGATGTGTAGTCCATCATTGGGAGACAAAATCTGTTTTCCAGTCATTCTGGGACTCTTTAGCGACTCTTTAAACAGCAGCCGCTCCGCTCCTGTCAGAAGCCTTCCTATATCTGTGGACATTCAGTGTAATGCAGAAGCAGCGTAATCGACTACGTAATCACCCGTATTTCAAATTTTGTTTTTGTCTTTTTGCTCTAACCCCCTATCAACTTACATCAACAAAAAAGTCAAATGCTTGGAACATGTGCATCGGGGTTTTTTTGCTTCTTTTTTCTTAAGAAATTCAAGTACAGATATGTACTTCAAAATTATGCTGTCTTCTAGAGTTGATTTTTTAAAAATTATTATATATGAACACTTTATTTGTCCTTGTATGAGAATCCAGGCAATAAATTTTGTTTAAAGGTTACTGCCAGGAAGAAGTTTCTACTGATTACCGTGGTGTCAATCCTAATTGTTCATTCAACACATTTTAATTGGATTTATTAAAATCAGTAAGTTCAGCACAAAGTTATTTTTTTAACATCTTTATTACAGTGGTGTGTTAGTTTCTGCTGTATAACAAAGTGAATCAGTTATACATATACATACGTTCCCATATCTCTTCCCTCTTGCGTCTCCCTCCCTCCCACCCTCCCTGTCCCACCCCTCCAGGCGGTCACAAAGCACGGAGCTGATCTCCCTGTGCTAGTGCATAGTTATTTTTAAAGAATAAACATCTCACCAGGTAATTCAACTTTGGTGGTTAACTGATCTTTCTTTTATTAGACAGTATTATCTATCTCTTTCTCTCTATTGTGTATTTTTGTGCTGGTTATTGTGTAGCTCAGAGACATATTGAATATACCATTGTAATAATGATCTTTAGCTCATCTCTCTGGGATAATCACAGTTTCCTTTGGACTATATTACATTTCCATTTTTATTTTGATGATCCTGATGTTAATTAGTCTTCTGTTGTTAGTAATTTCAAACTTTTCCTAGAACTAGTATAATTAAAATGTTGTATTTTCTTCCAGTACACCTAAGTGTGTAAGACAGCCCTCATATGAAGTATGCCACAATAAGCCATTGATTTGGTCTGAATTTTTGGATCTCCATCAATTGAATGTTCCTCATTCCCTTAGCAGGATGGGAGAACACACACACACACACACACACACACACCCATCTTCTCCTTTTCTCTAGCTAGCAACACGATGTGCCTTTGAAATAAAATGTGGCAGGAGAGAAGCTATTCCTTATGTGCTTCCCATGCTGCTCTCTCATTCCCGTTGGCATCACTTACAACCTTGTATTGTCATCGCCTACTGGTCTTCCTAGTCCTCCGTACATTTGTCAAGGGCAAGGGCTGTGACGTATGCATTGTTGTAGTCTCAGTGCCTAGCACAGTAACTAGTACAGAGTTGATTCCCAAGAATATAATGAAGTGCCGCATAGTGCGATACAGGATTCCTCCTTCAGAAACTCAGAAGAAAGACAAAAGTAGAAGGATCAGAGTTTCCTGGTGAAGGTTTGTAGAGACAGCAAAACGTGCAGTGGGCATAGGTTGAACAGATCTTGTACTTGGCACTGAAGTTGGGCAGAAGCTTAGAGACGTGCTGTCCGGGGGAGGTCTAGGCACGGGACGAGAGACGCGTGTGGAGTGGGGAATGAGGGGATGGACGTGTTTTGACGGGTAACTGGAATTAAGATGGGAGGTCAGCATTACCAGCCTGAGCAAGGGCCAAACATCCAGGCGAACACTTTACAGCTGATAAACAGGAAGTGTAGGTCCAAAGAGCTTCGCAAGTGGGTATGTGATATAATATAATTTGTAATTAAAATTTTAGGCTGATAGGATATTGTAAGTCAGAGTTGGCAAACTATGGTCTGCAGGCCAAATCCAGCCCTCAGCCTGTTTTTGTAGGGCTCTCAAGTGAAGATTTTTTTTTTTTTTTTACATCTTTAAAGGGTAATTAAAAAATAAAGTAGGATATGAAACTGAACTATTGTGGCCCTCAAAGCCTAAAATATTCATTGCCTGGGCAGGAAAGCGTTTCCTGGTTTCTTCAGGTGAAAGAGGTAGGGAGTAATGAGTAAAGACACAGGATTTGTGTAAGGATAGGAAAGACAGTGATGATAAGTGGATTTCTCCATCTGAGCAGCTGAACTGAGCAGTTTCTCTCTCACTCATGTTTTTTTGTTGGTGGGCAGCTTCCTCCCCTGTGGTGATTTTGGGACTCAGCCTCCTTTCTTCCTGTGGCCCTGACATTCTGTAGGATCTCATCATGATTGTATCCAAATGGTGAAAAGAGAAGTAGAGTGACTGACATGCCTGCTTATTTAAAAACCTTGAAGTGGCCCATATCCCTTTCATTTACTTTTCATTTACAACAGCCAGATTTGTGGCCTCATCTAGAAATAAAAGCCTTTGGAATTTTTATTTCTTAGCTGAGTCGTACCTTCCTGACCATAGATCTGTGCCTGGTATGATCACTAGCTCTGCGCTCCCCCTTTCTGTCAGGGTGGGAGGTGGTGGGAGCAGTTAACTCAGCTGGGAGGTGATTGTTTCCCATAACAGTGAAACCAGATCCACATAGTGATACACAGATCATATATATACACACACACATGCATTTATATATGTAATTATACGTGTGTATGCCTTATGTATACACACACGTACACATATATATAGACGAGGAGGCAATGAGTCACTGGGGGGTTTGAGAATAAAAGCCTGGATCTCTCCTACTTTCTACTTTCCCCTTTCTGTATTTCTCTCATTTCTCCTGCAACTTCTGACTCTCCTACATTCCAGTTATGATATTGAGCAATGTGTTATCTTTTGTCATGTACTTTCCCCCCCTCGTTTATCAAATGAGGATTTATCCGGTTCTTGGCTTTGTTTTGAGGGTTACTGCTGTGAAGTTTTTAGATCATTGCCTGGCACATAGTAAATGCTCAAGAAAAGCTGTCTGCCACTGCTGTTGCTACCATTATTTGTGTTGCGATTGCCTTAAAATATTCTAAGAAATGTTTACGGGGCTTAGCAGCAGCTGACTATGGATGAATGGAAGAGAGACACGGAGCACAATGACCTCAATCTTTTGTCTTATATGATGGGATAAATGGCAGGGAAGATGGGAAGAGCTGGTATTCAGGGTAAATTTAAAATATGTATCCATCAGCCAGGCAAAAACAGTAATAAAAATAATTTGTGAGCCTATATGCTTCTCAGGGACTCAGGAATTTAATGGTCATGAATCAAACATAAAGCGTCGGAAATGTCACATTGCAGAATAAGGAATAAATAGTGATTGCTCCAGCACTGTATCAGAATGATTAAATATTGCCTCTTTTGCTGAGTGTCTCGCACTGTGTATTTTATACACATACACACGTATGTTCCACAATGATTTTCATGGTGAGCGAGTTGTTTTTTTCTGAGAGGTTGTTGAGCATTGATAGAGCCCTCATGTCTGTATCAGTCCTGTCTCGTGTCCTAAACCAGGAGCCGTGGTCATGATTGTGATTACACTCTAGTCCAGTAATCAGTCTATTAATGTTTGCAAGTATCCTCTGTCTGTGCTTCCTTAATGGTCTTGTCCAGTGTGCATGGTTTTAGAAGCAGGATGCTCAGGGGAAAGCAGGTGTTTGGCATTCGCTTCAAATAAGCCAGGTTATTTCTTGACCAGCTTAAGTCTTTCCAATTGTAATTCTCCACATGCAGTGTGTCTTCTGGTAACATTCCCAAACGGATGTTTTCTTAGCGAAAATAAAGACTCAGAAGCAGATTTCAAAACAGATGCATGCTGCTTTTAGACACACGGGTTCCTGGGCCTATTTTTAAAGCCAAGGGAAATTCTAAACCCTCTTGTTTGCTCCAGTGTGGGAGCGAGATCTGACAGCCCTGGTTCCTTCCCTCTTACTTCTAAACAAATTTGCTTCATTCTGTTAAGTTGTTTATGGAGAGCGCTACTCACACTAACACGCTGGTTTGCTTTTGCCACTTCTTCAGATTTCTGGGGTGGGGCAAGGCTCTAGGGTTCATCATTTTGCAAGCTTCTTACTGGTTTGTGGCTGCCTGTCCTGCAAGAAGTTTACTGATGGGTTTTTTCCCCCTTGGGATCCCCCATGTAGAGTACAAAGGGAGAGTCGAATCCTTAATTCACACATGCCATTGAGCTAAGCGTGCTCTTAGACCTGGAGAAGGACAGGTGCAGCCCCCGGCTCACCCAGGCGTGACGTAAGGCAGACGCGCGGCAGAAGGTGTGCCAGTGTATGGGAAATCTGTTTCCCATCATCCCCAAACATGACCTCACGACGTCAAAAATTATCTAAATGCGTCTGATCTCATTTCCACAGTATTGACAGCTAACAACTTGCATTATTACCTTCTCACCTCTTCTGCAATAGTTATGCCCCCGAGCCTCTAAGGTATATATTTATATTATATATAATCTTTCTTCACCAAGCATTCATTGACTGAATATTACATGATAATCTTTTGATATAGCAGTGAACAAAATTATCTCTATAAGGTTTAAATTTTTTTTTTTACTTGATTTAGATTGGTTATTGCTTTACAGCCTACATGGTTCTATAATATTAGCTATGACCATGAGAAGAGAAGGTGGTCCTTCCATACGGACCTTGAAGTTGAATATGTTGATATTCAGCCCACAGGTCATCACTTCCATCTTGAGCCCATGCCCCTTAACCCTTCCTTCACCCCTTTGTAATAAAGGTGTGTATGCCCAATTCTTCCACTTTGTGTTGAAGGGCATTCTGCATCTTATTCAACTTTGTGACAAGTCTTCTGTTCCTAGATGGTTAAAACTTCATTTTGTATACAACAACTACTCAATAATTGTTTGCTAATGAATTCAGAAATCATCTTTGCAGAAATGTCACTCCTGGATATCTATGCTAAAGGAATGAAGGCTCATGTTTATGCAAAAATCTTCACACGTGTTCAGTGCAGTGTTTTTCATAGTCATAAAAACTGGTAATAACCGAAATGTCCATCAATTGGTAAATAAACAAACAAACTGTGGTATACCTATATATTGGAATACTAGTCAGCCATACAAAGGGAAAATATTAATAAAAGCAACAACTTGGCTGAATCTCAAAGGCATTATGCTGAGTGAAACAAGTTAGTCTCAGAAGGTTATATACTGTATGATTCATTTATATGACATTTTAAAAAGGACAAGACAGTAGAGATGGAAGACAGGTGGTTTGTTGCCAGAGGTTAGTGATTAGGGGAGAATTTGACTGTAAAGCAAAGGTAAGCTTTTTTCGGCGGGAGTGGGGGGATGGGGGTTGGTAGAACTATTCTCATTGTGGTGGTGATTATACAAATTTACACATGGGCTCCAGTTCATATGGTGGAACATCCCTACATGCCAATTTTACTATGTATTGATTTAAAAACAAAAGAACTACCTGTTGTGAACTCATACGGCACTAATACTCCTTACCAGGCTCCATCACATCTAAACTATAGGCCTTCAACTTGACTGATTGTCAGAAATATCCGGGCCTCTCATTAACAGGACAGACCCCAGAACTCTGCTGAGGATGTTGACTCAACAGAGCTGGCTGAAGGGCCAGAAACAAGAGCCTGGTGACTCTTGGGACTGAGAAAGTTTGAGAAACTGCTCTAGGTCCGTGTTCCGAACTTTACTGAGAAGACCTAGTAAGGTCCGGAGTGGGGTCCACAAATTGGCATTATTAGCAAGGACTCCAGGAGAATCCATTTCAAGGGGTCCATGGACACACCTTGACAAATGCGTACTCTGATTCAGTGCTGTCAAGTAAATGTCAAACTCAGCTGCGTCTTTTGTGCCCACTCAATAATTCTCAGTGTCCTTGTTTAGCCCTGTCTCTCATTCTCCAGGATAGCTATCTCATACCTGCCCCACCCCCTCTCCTAAGTCATTACTTAAACCGTGCCTTTGCCACTTAGAAGAACAGCATTTTTAGATGAGCTCACCTTCACCTTCCTATTCTTACACTTTAAAAACATGGAATTGCATCTAATTTCATCCTCTGTTTCCAGTGCCCAAGGAAGAGGTGTGTCTCATCTTCAAAGCTTCCATATCTCTGTCTCTATGCTCCTGATCTGAGTGCCTCTTGACCCTCTGCTTTCTCTCTCTTGCATTTCCAATTTCTCCCCCTATACTGGCAGTGACTGTGCTCGGGTCACCTCCATCTTATACTATCCACTATCCTTTGACTTGAAATATCCCTTTATTGCTCACCCTTTCTGTTTTTCTTCACAGCCAGACTCTTCAAGTAGATCATCTCTGATTACAGTTTCTCTTCAGTGCCTGCCCTTCACTTTTCAACCCATAGTAATCAAGCTTTTATCTCCAGCCTTGTGCTGAGATGTCACAAGGTAAAACCTTCCTCCTGAGCACCTAATCCTCTGGACCAATCCAGTCTTCTTCATCTGACCGCGTCTTGCCGAGCCTTCTGTTCCTATTAAAAAGGAATATCTTTTCTGTTCTCTTCCTAATTTTTGGTCCATTTATTCTTCCCTAGCTCATAATTCTTTATGCTTCAGTGTCCGCATTATTCAGGGGTCTGTCCTGGGCCCTCCTTTTCTTACTGAATTGTTTCTTCTCTGGGAAATTTCTTCCATGCCCATGACCTCAGTCACCACCTATAGGCTCATGATTCCTATAACTATACTTCTGGTTAAGATCATAGGCCTGGAATGAATAGGTGCTCAGTAAGTGTTTGTTTAGAGGATAAATGGGTGGGTGACTGCCTGGATGGATGGCTAATGGCATGAATATCTGTGAACTAGAGAAACACCACAGAAAAAGGAAATAGGTTACTGATATGTGATTGTGTGAGTTTGCTTATAGGTAGAGGCAGACTTTAAGTTGCTTATTTGCTTTATTAATTCTTTTTTCTACACTTGGGAATAATCAGAACATTGAATTATGCTTAGCTTGGGAGTTCCATGATGGAACATGAAACCTTCTTGGCCATAGGACCACTTTGGGAAGGTCAAGAATTCAGTGGACCTCTCATTCGTTCTGTTTCTTCCAAGGACCTGATTGCTATTGTGCAAATTAAACAAACAAAAAATGACAACAACAACAACAATAAAAACAAAGCTATGAATTAATGGGACTAACAAATGGTAATATAAGGGTACCACATCTTTGAAGCATCCATGATGGCTAAGATACTTTGTGACGTACCCATTCATATCCATTCTCTGTATCTCTCTTTCTGTGTGTCATCCCCTCCCTTCTCTCTCGTATGCCCTCTCTCTTGCTCTCAAACTCTTTTTCTTGCTCTCTCTTTCTCTCTCATTCACTCACATATACTTAAGGACACATGTTGCGGTAATTTACTAAGTTAAGAAGCGATCTTTTTAGAAGGCCCTAAAATATAAGCTATAACAAAAGTGTGGGAATTTTGACACATAAATACATATACAACCAGAGACCAGAATTCTGAAAATTAGAAGAAACTTCATAGAACCAGGGATTAGTGAGCTGACAACCATGAATGTGAATTCAGCCTCAGGACTTTGGGCGGCTCGTGGATATCTTGACTACTTCAGGTTCAAAAAGTACAGTCCACTGGCTCCAAGAAGCACGGAGCATAGTGCCTAACATATAATAGACACTCAAAAAAGTCAGTTCTCTCCCCCTCTTTTCCTTTTCAAAAAGAGACGTTCTCTCTGCTGTAGACATCTTCTAGTAAGTCAAATATTCCATCTCTGTTAACTAATAGAAAAAATTCTGTATATTATATATATTGATATTTTCTGTTCATTTAAGTCACTTTTCCTTTTCCAGTTTGCAGTTTCCGGTTTACTCACCTGTACCATCACCAAACTTTTCCAGAGCCTGTGCATAGAATCACTCCTTGAATTTTGCTGATTCAAGACAAGCTCTCTGTTCTCTCTTAGTCTCTATTTCCCGCTCATTAGAATGGGGGGAGGGGGTGCCACCCGGTAGGAATTGTGTGAGAACTAAACTGGGTGAAGCATATTAGTGAGCTTACCACAGTTTGGGGCTTAGAGGGAGCATTCTAAAAATGGTACATTATGTTATTGTTGTTGTTTTAGATGTCTGTTTCTACTTATAAGTCATTTAAGGTCTGGAGTGTTTTCAGTCCTTGGACCCTCTATATTAGTCACGTCTCAGAGCGAACATCAGTCCTAAGGGGGCTCTTTTCTGATTATCCCATCTAATGTGGAACCCCAGTACCCTCCTCTCACAGCACCCAATGTAGAATGAACGTGAGAATCACAGACTCTGGAGTCAGAAGGCAAATCCTGGCTCTACGTAGTTTCAGGCAGATGACTTAACCTCCTAATGACTTAGTGCCCTTATCTGTTAAACAGAGGTAATAATAATACCTGTTTCATAGGGTTGTGATGAGGGTAAAATGAGTTCATATTGAGCCAAATGCTTCTTAGTACAGTTCCTTGCCCAAAATGTACGTTAAGTGTTTGTTCTGTTCATAATCATAGTCACAGCACGTATTGCTTTCTGAAATTACCTTGCTCAGTTATCATTTGATAGTCTATTTCGCCTCTCCATAATAAAAGAGGAACCAATGAAAGAGGGAGAGATTCATGTTTCATCTTTCCTTGTTCACTGCTCTATCCCCAGAGTCTTGCACGAACCTTGGCATCCATCATGTCTTTGTGAAATGAATGAATGAGTAGTGTATGTAATCCGTCATTCAGTCCCTAATACCTGGCCTAGCGCATTATGAAGAGTAGGTTATCAGACTACATTGATGGTGATAACATTCAAATACTGTCTATGATTTTTTTTTTTTAAAAAGTCACGCAGGCGGCATTATGTAGTGAGAACATTGAGAGCCATAGTTGCTCTCTGAATTGTGTGAATTCCTCAAGAAGAATTCTACCTCCCTCCATGCGCTAGTGAGGCAGGGAGGCTGCCTCCTCTGTCTCACTTGATTTAGTTTGGTGGCTTCCCTTGGATGGGAGCCATGAAAATACATGACAAGAAAACCCCCCACCATGCACTCCAATTCAAAGGAAGTTCTTTACAGATTTATTTCTCACAGGAAAAGGAATTGTTGTTTGTCTTAACTTGAAGACCTGCGCTGAGTTTTCCTTGTTGTTCAACTCTACTCTGTGTGCAAGTTCTGGAGAAAAAAGAAACTTGGGGTTTGCAAACTATGCAGTTGGTATGCTGTGGGCCGTGGAGTTAAATTGGCTTCAAAGCAGTTTTATTTTAGTGATTTATCCAGTAAAATCTTTAAAGCAGGGAGCTGCAAAAACTTTGAGATTGGACTTTATTAAATAATATGGGTGTGTGTGTAAAGCTATAAAGGGCATAGCAGAGAATATTAAAGAGATAAAGGGGCTTTGGGGAGGCTATGAATCTGGTAGTCCATTCTAGAAATCTGTACTAAGCTATTAGGATAAAAAAGTGTGCGAACTAAATATGTGACGGTCTCTATTTGCTAACAGCATTTGTCTGCAATGGCTCCCAATTCTAAGCTTGTCAAGTCTTATTTGTATTAGTCAGAGTTCTCTAGAGAAACAGAACCAGGAGGATGTGTGTATGTAAATAAAAGTCTGGCAAGTCCGAGATCTGAAGGGAAGTCAGCAGACTGGAGACCTAGGGAAGGGCCAACATTGCAGTTCAATTCCTGAGAAATGCACATTTATTCTCCCTGCTCCAGAGCCTACGTACGTGCTCTTCCCTTTGCCTGGAACACTCTTCCTCCTGCTCATGGCCTGGAAAACCCCTCCCTATTCTTCATTCTCAGTGCAAATGGCATTTCTTTAGTGGCGATGTTCTTGACCTCTGATTTCCTTATTAACAGCTTCACTTCAAGCGTCTTATTTTTTCTTATTATACTTATCACAATTATATAGTTTGGCATATTTATAATTACAGACCTTTTCATATACGCTTTTCCAGCAGATGTAGGTATTTCTTGAACTAAACGGGGTCTTAGAGCTTGACTAGGTCCTTGCTTAAAAATGCATATTCTTCACCACCATATCGCATGTGAGTCAGTAGGTTAAAAAGTAGAACTAGAGGATTTTGCTTGGTGGAAGCTGCCCAAGTGACTGATGTTTCTAGTTAATATACCAGCATCTGGGAATTATGTTATTAGAGCAAACTTACACCTAAGTCAGGACTCCACCTCCCCTCTGGTGATGAGAGCTCATGGTCAGCTGATGTTTATGCCGCACTGGCACCCACAGGTGAGACACAGTTCCAGGCCAGATGGAGACACAGGTAACATTGTCTCAAATAATTAAAAACATCTCTCATCTCCACTATTCCTTCATGTTCAAAATAAAAATTTACAATTCTCTCAATAACAATCACTCCTTTCTGGACACTTAGGCTTCTCTGATGCCTTCAGTTCTTCAATATATGGAACTTCCAAAGCTGTGATTATTAGACTCAAGCAATACTCTTTTTCTTGACATATTCCTAATACAGAAAGATGAGTAATTCTTCAAGATAATATAGTCCCATTCACACAGACCTCTGTTGAGTATTTTTTCTTAACGTCTCCTTTACTTGTTCCTAATCAGTTTGTGTTTTTGAAATCTCAGTCAAGTTTTATATTTTCAGAATTCCTGCTTATAATTGAGGTACTACTCAAGAGAAAATACTTTATACCTCAAGGTTTCTCCCAGTTTAGCCAGAAACAACTTCAGCTTTCTTGTTCTATGCGTTCTCTATTGACCAGAGGGCAGAGTGTGTAGTCACTGCAGTGTTTAAAAACTCACAATTGAAAGCCCAGCCAACTCAAATAAGCAAGACAAAGCAAAACAAAACAAAATAAACAATAAAAAACAGGACCTTGGAAGGAAGTCCATTTCTCCATTCTAAGACCCAGGAGGGCTGAATGAAAATATGGTGGAAGTTGCAGATTAAGGGAAGCCCAGTTGAGTATTCTGGTTGAGTAACATAAGATTTAAAAAAAAGAGATTTTTATGAGATTGTGGAGGCTAGGCATGGATATTATTTTGGAAATAGTGGAGAACCATGAGCTGATGATGAGTTTTCATCAGAGGTGTTGTAGAATCAGCTTTTAAAGACTGTTAACATAGCTGAGAAATAAAAGATAAAAGGAAGAAGAGAGATGAAGGGCAGGTACACCACAGCAGCACGGATGAATCTTCCAGACAAGGTGTTGAGCAAAAGAATCCAAACACAAAGGGATAATGGTCTATGGTTCCATTCATATGAAATTGAAAAGTAGAAGAAAACTAATTTATGTTGATTGAATTTGGTGGTTACTTTTGGAGGGAGGTAATGACTGGAAGGCTGCTGGGGGTACTGATAACCTTCTGTATCTTGATCCAGGATGTAAAATTCATCTAGCTCTACAATTTAGTTATGTATACTTTACAGCATGCGTGTCATAACTCAAAAAGTTTACTTGCCGAAAGAGGGATGAGGTTAGAATGGAAGCAGGGAAGTTGGAAAGCCAGAAAAAAATTCTTTCAACAGTGCATTTTCCAGAAAAAAAATAAGTCTAATGAGATCTATAAATAGGGTATAACCATTCCTGTTATTAAAGTGGACTTGATATCTGCAAGATTCGCTGTGGATGGCTTCTGTCAGTGCCTCCCACACTGTAATTGCATAAGGTCTATGAGCCTCCCCGTGAATCTGCACTTGTGGCTTGCTTGCATCCATGCACTGTGGAGGAAATGACACTATGACAAGTCCATGCCTAGCCATCATGAGGACTGGAACCTTCTACTCTCTTGGGGGATCGGTCCACGGTGCTGTAAAGCAGCTTGACTTGCATGGGCAAATGCTGAGACATCACACGGACAGAGAGAGCTCCGAGAGACCAGATGTGTGAGTGAGGTACTCATGCATCTTCCAGTTCGGCTGTTAACGGAAGGCAACTGAGCGAGTGTCAGGGGCCGATGCCACATGGAGCAGAAGAACCACTCAGCCAACCCTCTCCTGAATTCTTGACCCAGAAAAAAACCAAACGGCTGTTCGTTTACGTTCCTGAGCTTTAGAGTAGAGTATTACACAGTAATAGGTAAATGAAACTGTTGTCTTCTAAGAATGGTGACCCTCAATGGAGGATGGGGAATTTTGTCCTCAAGGGGACACTTTCAGTGTCTGGAGTTGTTTTTGATTGTCATGACTGGAGAGGCTGCCTAGTGTGGGCAGACAAGGAACATCTCTAAACCTCCTACACAGCCCAGAATAGCCCCACAACAAAGCATTATGTGACCCAAAATGGTTCTAGTGCCAATGTTGAGAAATCCTTATATAGAGCAATGATTCATCATTTAGGTGGTACCCAGGAATTTTTCTCTGAAGCTACATTTTCTAAACATTCCTGATACCATTCATTATCAGGGATTAATGTTATATATAATGTAAAATCTTAAAATCATCCCAGACCTTCGGAACCAGAATCTCCAGGGAAGGGGCTTGGGAAGTTACTTTTTTTTTTTTTTTTTTTTTTACTTTAATAGAAGTTTGAAAAACACTGCCTTAGCCCAGTGTTTCTCAAATTTCAACTGTGTGTAGAAATAATCTGGGCATCTTGTTAAATTGTAGAATCTGATTTCCTTGGGCTAGGATGAAGCCCAAATTTCTGATGTCTAACAAGCTCCTGGGTGATGTCCAGGCATTGTTCCTTAGACCACACTTTGCATAACAAGACTCTAGAGCAGTAGTTCTCAAACTTTAGACTGTCTCAAACTTTAGAATCACCTGGAAGGCAGGGAGTGCTTGGTTCACCCCTAGAGTTTGTGCAGGTTTGGGATGGGGCCCAAGAATTCGTACTTCCCATAAGTTCCTAGGTGATGCTAACACTACTAGTCCGGGAATCAAACTTTGAGAACCAGTGCCCTAGATTATTATTCTGCACATCTAAATGTGTGTAAAAATTTACCACAAATAACTAGAAAAATTGAAGTTTCTCAGGCCTTTCCCCATGTCCCACTATATTTCTTCCTTCCGAAATTTGCATTTTAATAAATTGCATCACCTGGGGTGATTCTAATATTTGTACTATAGGACCATACTTTCGGGAAGTGTTAGAATATCTAGAGTTTGAGGGAGGGGCATGGGTAATTTGGAAAAACACATGTAATTTTTATAATTGGTTTAATTTGAATCTAATTCTCATCTTGAATTTATTTGGAAATATCAGATAATACTAAAACAGTAGAGGAGATTTTTATGCTTATCAAAGGGGGCCACGGCTTATCTTCTAGAACCAGAAGTACTGTTGTAGAAAAGGTGTTTCCTTCCTGGGTCTGTCACTCGGTTCTTTGGGACTCCATGCCCTTAAATTCTCTGTAGCAGCTCCAAGTTGGATGTTGCTGCCAGTTTAGAGACAAGACATTAATAGTCATGAGTACAGTTAAACTTGCTTGAATTTTTGCTAGGAAGGCATTATGTAAATACCTTGCCAATGCTATCTAACATGATACACTAGATAATCCCTTCATATGCAGTTATTATCCCCAGTGCATAGATGGGAACATGAAAGCATATGAAGTTTAAGATACTTGCCTAGGATTATATAGCTAGTTAATATCAAAGTCAGAGTTTTCACCTTGTCCGATGGATAACTGATAGGCTGGTAGATGGATAAGAGGTAAGATACAGGCATCTGTATTTAAATATGATTCTTTTAAATGGAATGATCTCTCTAATAAGTAAAGGAAATATGTATTACTTTGACAGGATGTGGCAATCACTGAAGTTTGTATTATTTTCTACTATTAATTACATTACCAATTTTTTTCTTTTTTTTTAACCCTTCCTGAGACTTTATATATTCTTCTTACCTTTCTATTACAGACAATAATAAGTTTTATTGGCCAATACTGGGTTACTTGCCAATTATTTAACCAATCCCTTTAGCCGAGAAAATTTCGTGAAGTCAACTGGTGTAGCCCTGGGTTCCTAAGTCCATTGCTGGCAAAGGGGAAAGGATGGTCTTAGCCTCATCAGGTCTGAAGATCAGCTTTCCCTGAAGCACACAGACTACCTCATAAGGAAGGATGGACACATACATGGAAACATGGAGAAATGGGTACTGGGCAGAAATAATCAGTAATGAGACTGGAAGAAGGACTTGACCGAGTGTTAGAAGGGTTCTTGACTGGACCGTATGTCAAGAACTGATTTCTCCATTGCTGGACAGTCCCTTGCTTTTAATAGAAATGGAAAACTACTGTACCCAGTGCTGCATTAATTGTAGAGCAATGTTTTCTTTCGCCATTTGGAAATGAATTCATTAATAATTACTCATTAAAAATAGCTTTCTAAGAGGGAAAAGACATGAAATTTATGTTCTGGGTCAATATGTTGGGGATTTCTGAGCTGTGTTTCATTTGTGAGTAACTAATTCAGTGAAAACTAAAAAGGTTGGCTCTTGATAAGTAAATAATAATCAGCTTGCTTTCTGGGTGATTTATTTAAGTGTTATCTTTAAAAACAAGTACAGGAAGAGGAGAGTAGTGTGGAAGGGTGATGAAATATGTTCTCTATATTCAGATTGAATCGCGAGAATATGAAGACTAGGGTTTTAGCCTCCCAACAACATCAGTTTTTCTTTTGTGGTTGTTGTTGTTTTTTCACTGGGTAAGGTAGCTGTTTCCACACATCATGTTTTATCTTTCTAAGTTAATATCAGTGCTCATATGAAGTGGGTGAATTGGTTGTGGTTTTCAGAAACATGTTAAAAATAATAGTAGTAATCATTTCAAAGGGACTGACGATGTGGGACTCTTGGGTGGTGGATGGTACATTCAATTTAGTGTCATCACTTTCCTGTGCATTTTATAACTTTGAATTAATAATTTGGGAAAGATCTCTAGATAGGACCATAAAATTGTTCACTTCAACTCCATAGCTAGGTCAGTCAAATAAAATACACTCCTGGTGGCATCAGGGAACGGAGAGTCTGTCTTGAAGGGCTCTCCCTAGCTCAGGGGCACGTAATTCATCAAGTACCAGACACAAAGTAGGATTTTTAAGCTGTGTTATTTTTATTCAGTACTTTTATACCATGTTTCTTTGTGTTAAATTGCTTTCCAATGTCAAGACTCATTGACTTCAATATTCTCTGAGTTGGTAAATCTTTATTTGAGGATGAATTCAGTAGTTGAAAATACAACAAAGCCGTTCAGGGTAGTGTGTGGTTAATTATGCGAGTATGGTGAGCCATTGAGGGGAGGCAGGGAAAGCAAAACCAAGATAAGAGCTCGGAGTAATGATCATACTTTTCATGGAGGACTAGTACACTGGCCATGAAGATGATTTTTAAAAAGGAAAATAAAATGGTAATCTGATGTTTTTCACCATATTGAAAAAAAAACTCATTTGAAGGGCCTATATTTTATATTTATTTTAACACCCTAGTGAAAATAGAAATGACTAGAATTGCGCTATGTGTCTTTAAATCGTTCTTAAATTTCCCCCAGTTGCCTCAGTGTATCAGATATGATTGTCTTTGCTCATGGTCTTGAATCAGTACCCTAGTTCTAAGGCAAATATACACTGAAATCTCATAGAGAAGAGGCTGTGACATAGTGCTCAGTGGTGTGACATGGTGAGTGGGGCTGGGAGTGCACTTCTGTGTTTCTTAGTCTTTTTGCTTCATTTTTCTCTTTCTCTTTTTCACTGCCTCCTTGTGGCCACTCTGCTCATTAGATCTCTCTTTAGAAGACGGATAGGGAAATCAGAAGGTAAGGAAACTTAAATCTGCTAATCTGGCAACTTGTTAGCAGCTCCTATAAAATGTTCAGTGGGAAAGATGCTATCATTATTGGCTAAAAGGAAGCTTAGGGATGATCTATGGAATTTATTTATCTGTTACTAATTCATTAATAATTGCTCATTAAATTAAGCCAACCAATTTATTGCACAACAAAATTACAACATCTGTGCTTTTTTCTCTGCCCATGGTTAAAAACTTTTGCTGCAAAAGAAATCAAGTATTATATATTTAATAAACCGCACATTTCCTAAAGCAGGATGCATGACCTGGCAAAGCCAACCTCCTTTATTCCCCAGGATGTATAACAAGTGCTAACAATGGCGACACTGAATCATCTTGGACCAGGAAAAAATAACCCTGTTGATTCTGAGGTGAAAGACAGGAGAGTCTATCTATACATTAGCTAAACCTTTGCAAGAAATGAAATGGGAGAGATAGCACCTGAGAAAACTTGGAAGTGTTGGTAGCTTTCAGGGTAGCTTGCAATAGTGTGACTGTAATTGGTTTCAAGAACAAGGTGATGTAAAGGAAATTTGAAGCCATTTCAGCCTTCTTTTATCATTTGCTATGCTCTAATGGATGCGTGCTTCCAAACAGCTGGCTCCGTAATAGAATCAGCGCCCCCAGGTGCTGTGGAAAGCGAAAGTGCAGCAAGTGCCAGAGCAGGTTTTTGGCTGAAAATCTGGACAAGATACTTACGTAAAATGAAGTAGGAATTTTGGCTAGAGATCATTTCCGTATGGACCATTTGCAAGGAGAGAAGGTGACGACGATGAAGAAAGAGAGCATGAAAAGTTAAATGTAACCTGAAAGAGAAATCAAAGAAAGCAGAAGAGAACAAATCATTGCCTAGGGAGCGTGCAAAGGTTGAAGGAGTGCACTTATCATTGCACAGATGAGTTGCTGTGACCCCCCACTTTCTAACAGCTGTCTTCATCAGAGGCGTGGAACAGTCGTTCTCAACCTTGACTGAATTTCGGAATTTCCTGGGGAGTTTGATAATGTACTGATGCCTGAGTCCCACTCCTAGAGAGCCTGAGTTCATCAGTCCAGGGCAGGACTTGTGCATCCTGAGTCTTTAAAGTGGCCCAGGTGGTTCTAATACATAGACAAGCTTGCCAACTATTGGTCTGGAATATGAAGGTTTCATTTCTTACCACACGCTCCTTCCCATCTGCAGGCTCCCTTTTTATGTCCTGTCCCTTATCCCCTCTACACACATCGTCTCAGCCACACCGGGGACCCCAGTAAACTGATAAAATATTCTAACACCCAAGCTCGACAAGCAAATTCTTTATAATAGCATCTCCATAAATCGAGGCTGCTACATCAAGTTGAGGCTTCTGTCTCCTTGGCTTCAGCTTTGAACACTAAATGTGTAGGATGTTAAACCCTGTAATAAAGCAGTAGAATTATAGTGGATATTTAACATTTTTAAGACACTTGTAGCATAAATTTCAGAATATGTTGCTCTCTTTCCAGATCATTTTGGCTCTGCTATATCTGTTCAAAAACATGATGAAAATGGCACATTTTAATCTTGCAGATGCCTCTGCAATTATAACCATGAAAATGGGATTTACTTACTCAAAGCTGTTTCCTTCTTGAAGAGGTACCTGAAGCACAAAGGGGAAATGTTATTCGAAGGGTCATTTAGATATACTGGGCCGTCTGTATTTAGAACAGCTGCCTTAAGGTCAAGTGCGGCGAGATACATTGAGAAAACACTTAGAAAATGGCGTTAGTACGTTGACAACAGGATATTTAACCACAATTACTCCTCCGAATTAGAAAGGATTAATACCCTTCCAATTTTGTCTCTCTCCACATATTCAATTGTTCATTTATTCATTCACTTACTCCTTTAGTTACTCATTTTTTTCTTTCAAATGGCAGTAATACTAGAACAGAGCAAAATAGACATGTCCCTGGCCTTCCCTGAGCTTAATGTCTCTCTTAGTGGTGACCGTGATGAGGTGACACAAAGACATGAAATCAGGGCAGTGGACTGGAGACCCGGACAGTCTAGAGCTACAGTCCTCAGGTTGGCGCCGCTGGCTTGTACTTGCTAGTGTGTGACCTTGGGAAAGTTACTGAGCTTCTCTCTGGTTCAGTTTTCTCATCTGTGAGCTACAGATGTATTTCTCAAATCTACATTAGCACCTTCTGTGGGTTGGGCATGGTGCCAGGTGGTGGAGCTACAGAAGGGCACAAGGCAGTAGGGAGCCTTGCCCACAGGGCACCTTTTTTATGCAACACTCACTGTAATAAATACTACCTGTCATTGTTTTATCATCACAGGACTATACTGGGTTCTGTGGGGGACTCAGGACATCATGGATGGTTACTGTTACATCCTATTACAGTCCTGTTAGACAAGCTATTTTCTTTGATTTTGCTTAACCAAGTTGTGCCCTCACTCCACACTGCTCTGCAGTGTGTCTTTTCTAGCAGCACTCAGGCATAGGGCTGTAAGAGCCAAGAGCATAACCTTGGGTAGAGTTTTTCCAGGAGGATGCGATAGACAAGAAATCAAGTGATTCGAGGGTTCAACAAGATCATGGTTGAATGTACCTTCTACAACTTGAGGTATCTTGTCCATACTACTTACTGCTGTATTCCCAGGGATGAGTAATGCTGGCAAACGCTAGGAAGTCAAGAATTTAGTTGAATGAATAAATGAATAATAATGAATAATATTATTATTATATAATAATGAATAATAATGAATAATGAATAATAATGAATAATGAATAAATGAATCAAATGAAGGATCCAAGCTAAAGGGCGAGCTAAAGGGACAAAAATGAAGGATCTAAGTTGGATAGATAAAGGGACAGGACATGAGAGAAGGGGACCCACAGAGTGAGAGAAAATAGAGGTTAAACCTCCAAAATCAACGTACTCTGAGTGCAGGAGTGCAAGAGCTGGAGTCAAAGGAGGTCGTTGCCAGAGGGCCAGGCATTTTATTTAAAGCTTTAAAAAAGGGCACAATTCAGATTCAGAAAGTGTCAAGAGGTGAGTAGGGACTGCACCATGGCCTGTATAGCTAATGTGGAATGTACAGGAAAAATCACCCGGAACTAACGAGCTGCCTCTTGACTAGGTAGTTTGAAGGTAGATGGAAGTCATCCAGGGGTGAGGGTTTAAGACTGAAGAGGCAGAGTATGAACCACTTGCCACGTGTTCAGTGAACATCGAGCTGGCAAGGAGATTAGCGAAGAGCCATAATACGGGGCAGGAGATGAGGTGGGTGAGGTAGAGGCGGGCATAACTGCTCGGCATGGGTCTCAAAGGCTAATTTTTATTTTTGTTTTTTACACGAGGACAGAGGAGCAGTAGTTTGAACTTGGCAGGAGGGATGTGTAGCTCGCCTTTAAGGACCAAGGGACGAGAGGAGAGAAGTGAAAAGACCCAGAGGGTACAACTTTTAAGCAGGATGGGCTCACAGCAAGTACTCACTCACGGCTACCTTTGCGCAGAGGATCCTTTAGTCACAGTAACGAAGTGCTTCCTTTCAGGCGACTTAAGAGCCCCGTCTTCATCAGCTGTTCACAGCCCCGTCACATCCAACACCCCTTTGCATTCAACTATTGCCACATTCTTCGAGATCATTGGAGATGGCTTGGGTGCTGAGTCAAGGAATCCGAGCTGAGGAACTTCACACAGAGCTTTGGCTGCACAGAGCTGGCGAAAGTATTATCAGCTCAAACAAACGGAGGATTTTACTCCATTCTCATCTCTTAGCTGCAGTGGCTTCACAGCCATTAGTAATGTACCCAAAGAAGCACTCCCACCACTGTCTTGTAAACCTTAGTGTGCCATTCAGCATACAAATGAGGCTCGGGGTATCTTCGAAGGATTTGCTATCCTGAATGCAGAGACTTAATTTTATATATATATACACACTACATATATATATGTATATATATACATATATATGTGTATATATACATATATATATATGTATGTGTATATATATATATATATTTTTTTTTTTCTTCTTCTTTAACTGGTAAGCTCTAGGGAGTGCAGGGATGTGGAAGCATAGGACCAGGTGTTACGGAACGAATGTGTTTTTAAGAATCAAGAAGAGAAATGCTGAAAGCACCCCAGATGGGATTTTAAGGGAAGTTTCCCTCTAATTTAAGACCTTACTCTCCAAAAATAAAGGAAGCATTCGATATATGTGGTATAAAAAGAAGTATCTGAATATCTCAGCATCAGAGTGAAACCTGAGGACCCTATTCACCATGAAAGCCTTCTGTGACCTCTCTGCCCTCTGCTCACACATTCCAGATGTGTCATGTGACAAGACACAATGATACTGCAATACGGCCAGTTATGCACATGTTGTGTGCTGTTGTTTTTGAGGAATTATAGTGTCCCATCCTGTTTTGTGCCTTATTAAGATTAATGTTATCTTTGGTGGAAGCCTGGTGTGATGAATAATTGAATAAATAGTAAATAAAATAGAGGCTACACAATATTAAAAATGGAAACCACTCTAGTATTAAATGGAGAAGTTTCTACCCCTGGTGGTGCTGAATCATGGAAAGAAGTGTTATTCACTAGTTTATTCCCACGTGGAAAGGCAGTTCCACAAGTAAGCCACCAAGTGTTTATTATTGTGTTTGTTACTGAGGTGTTCAGGCTCTTATACTGTGTGATATTTAGCATGAATAAGAAAAATGGTAGACTTCTTCACATTTGATGAAAGCACCTCACCTTTGATTAAAATATATGTATGATTTGACCAAGTTTTCTAAAAGGCAAATGCACAAATGTGAATTCTGCATAAATTCAGTTGTAGTTTTGCAAACTGTGACACCTATCCAGAACTCCTGGGGTGCTTGTTATATTTGCAGAAGCTCCTACTGGACTTTCAAATCAGAGTCTTTACAGGAAAGGTCCAGTACCTCTGGAATTCTGAGGCAGGTTGGAGGAGAAACAGACCCTGAGAGAACCTGGAGTTGGTGACGGTCATTTTGGGCTTCTAAGTAGGAGTTCTGGAGCCTTTAACCAATAACTGGTGAAGCCTGGCTGCAGTTCTTACCAGGTAGAGTAAGGTAAGTCCATCACCTGTGAGTGTCAGAGATAGGATCTATTTTGAAGACTGAAGTTTATATAAATCTATAAAAAGGACCAATAAATTCCCAGTATTCCAAATTAGCCTTCTGAACTTCTAAAAAGGAAAAAAAGAAAAAAGGCACCCAGGAGAAAAGTCTTCCTTCTGCATATCAACTAGGAATAGCTGTAAAAATAAGGATGAACAGAAACTCATTTTGCATTTCAGGCTTCCCACTGGATTTAATAGCACACATGATTAATGAGGAATGTAAAGGAGCCAGCTCTTTTTCCCGACCCTTCTCCTGCCTTTGACATCACTAACCATGGCTGCTTTCCTTAAAACTCTCCCACTCTTGACTTCTCTGACTAAGTGTTCTTCAGGCCCCCTGGCTCTCTGACCATTTTTTGGCTGGCTTCTTTTGGTGGGCTAGCACGTCTTCTTTCCCAATGAACAGATGTCATTCCCTCAGCATCGACTATTTTTTTTTTAATACGATCAACTGTTACAGGCATGTAACAGCATGTCCCCTTCTAAACTACCTCCCCAGTCTTGACTTCTCCAAGTCTCAAGATTCTATAGATTCCCAGTCGAAGAATCATGTTTGTATATCAAACGATGCAATTAATCCACCCCTTCTAAATGAAGCATAGTTTTCCAAACTCCTCTTTAGCTTCTGCCATTCTCCTGGATCTTCTTTTTGGTTTATTTTGTTTTTCTTTTTTTACACTAAGATTTAGATCCTTTCCAACTTTTTCATTTCCACCAAATGGTAAGAAAACCAAAATATCTACTTGGTTTCCCTGATTCTTCTCTCCTTTTCTTCTTCTTCTTCCTCCTCCTCCTCCCCATTTCCCCTCCCTCCCTTCCTCCCCCCTCCCCCTTCTCCTCTTCCTCCATTTTCTCCTTCTCCTTCTCTCTTCTGTCTTCCCTCTTTCACTTTCTCTCTTTCTCCATTCATCCACTCAGTACAAATGCATCCGTCTATCCACGTATACAATAAATATTTAAGTTACATCTATGTGGGAGGAGTTGTGTAACTTCCAGAGATACAATGAAAAAAGAGAGGGAAAGAGTCTAGCCTGTATGGAACTTTAAAGATTTAGTTAAGGGACTCCCCTGGTGGTGCAATGATTAAGAATTCGCCTGCCAGTGCAGGAGACATGGGGTTCAATCCCTGGTCCAGGAAGATCCCACATACCATGGAGCAACTAAGCCCGTGCGCCACAACTACTGAGCCCGTGCGCCACAACTACTGAGCCCGCATGCCTGGAGCCTGTGCTCTACAACAAGAGAAGCCACCGCAATGAGAAGCCCATGCACCGCAACCAAGAGTAGCCCCCACTCGCCACAACTATAGAAAGCCCGTGTGCAGCAATGAAGACCCAACACAGCCAAAAAAAAAATAAAAAGATTTAGTGAAATAATCACTCAAATATATAATTGCAAACTTTGATGAACACTGAGAAAAGAATGTCCAGAGTACTATGGAGTCCTTAACTGGACAACCTGATCTCCTGAGAGTGAAGGAAGGGATGGGGATGAAGGAGAATATTTCTGAGAAAGATACTTTCCAGCTGAAAGACAAGGAGAACTGACCTGGCTAAAGCTGAGTGGGAACAAATAAAGAACATTCTGAAGTTTTATTTATGTTTTTATTCATCCATTGCTTTCTTTATCAGCTAGTAACCACTTATTTGAATGAATAGTTTGGTGCTGTACTAATGCCAGTAGATTCAGTGTAAGCAATACCTTCAACAGTTCAACAAGTATTTACTATATATCCATTATGAGCCAGACACTGACAAGATACTGCAGGTTGAGTTTCCATTCCTCAAGCACACATGTACCCCTGCAAAGACACACACCTTTTCTCTGATGAAGATCTTACAAAGTCTTTATTGTATATCCAATCCACACTTTCTAAAAGAGCTGTTGTGGGTTATCCCAATCAGACCATATTTGGTTACTCAAATCCCAATTTTGGGGGTTAAATGAATCATTTTAGGAGCCTTCATGACACAGTCTTTGTGTTTTGGTACATACTTGTCTCTCAGTATACTTCCTTGGCCCGGAAACTCTGCCCTCCAGGAGGTAATGTAGATGAGAAGAAAGAGAACAAGGTATGGAGACAGATTCAACTTAAATCCTAGCTCAAGCAGTAACTGGTCATGGACCCTTGTGCCAGTGACTTAACGTCTCTGACTCCATTCTTATCATCTCCAAAAATGGAGACGATAACAAGCTTGCCAAGTTATTGTTCATGTTTAAGTAGGACTAAGTACACACATGGCACACGTCCAGTGAATGGTGGTTGAGAGGTGAGGAGGCTGTTAGCAGTATTATAACAGCAACAACCATTGTTGCATTACAAAACTTGGTTCCAAACGTTTAGCTATTTGGAGGCCTTTTAGGATTTTCAGAATCGTGATTCTGTTCCATTTTTACATGTTTACTTCCTCATGCTTTCACTGAGCTCCAAGTGAGATACTTACTAGCCAATTCTGTCAGTCCTTGCTCAAGGCAAGGAAGACTCCTTTATCAGCTCAACAAGTCAGAAATAAAATTCTTAGAGGATTGTCTTCTAGAAGATAAAGAAGGTATTTTTGTGTCATCTTGATATGAAAATTGGATTTGAACAGTATTAGCCAAATACTCCCCTACAAAATTTTTAATAATCATCATTTCTCTCTTTCAAAAATCTATGGACTTTGCCACTTATTTATCTCATAATAACATTATTGAATGGTGATATCAAACAACTGTAGGGGTAGGAAGGCCCTTGGACATCACCCACTTCAAGCTTTTAACGTTACAGATAGAATAAAATTGAAGCCCAGGGATGTGAAGTGACTAATCATAGCTGTGCAAAAACCAAATACGCCTTAATATAAAATTGGGTTGTCTGGGATATAGGTTATGGAACAAAGATGTGTGTGCAGGAGGTTTATTGGGAAGAACTCTTGGGAACACCTGTGAGGAAGTGGAGGGACCAGGTGGGCAGAGGAAGAGGTTGAACATCCATGCAGTCTCAACAAAGGGCTCAAATTATCCCATAGTGAACTCTGGGCTAGGATGGCCCTTCAAAGTTGTCATGCCTTGAGGTACATGGACAAGTCACTAGACACGGTCCGCCTCTGGGGAGGGGGCATGACCTTGGACAAGGGCAATTCTAGGAGTGCCGTCAGCTGCCAACACTCCTGGCAGTTGGAGGAATGAGGGCCTTGGTCCTGAAGGGGGTCTAGGAGGCTCACTACAGCATTCATCACATAGGACACGGATAATTTCATCATTTGATCTCCCAGTAAAGAGGGGCAAAGAGCCTTATAACTGATTCCTTAGTGTCTCATTACCAAGTAGTATCTCAGTTCTTTTCTTTGAAACAAAAAGTGCTATTTGAAGAAGATACGTTTGCCTAAAAACCTCATTCAGTGATAGTTTGGGATGTTCATAGAGGTCATATAAGCTGATCAGCAAAAGAGGAGGAAAAGAAACTTAGTGATGGTTCTCAGGGATAGGAGGCCACAGTTAAAAGAATTAGATACTGTTTAAACTACATTTTTGAAGGTCACCTACGAGGCAGTAAAATGACTGTAGAGCTCACAAATATGCAAATATACAAGAAAGTGAGAAAAGCTTATCATATCTAGGAACAGCCTGATAATTGGATAAAAATTATCATTTCTCAAATTCTTAATTCCACAAATATTTATTGAGCCCCTGTGTGTTCCTGTTGATATTCTAGGTCCCAAGATTCAGCAGCAAACAAAATAAAGTCAAAGCCCTGCCTTTAGGACCTCAGTTCTTACAGGTCATTCTATTGTGTTTTCTCCTGTCTTTCCCTCTATGTTTCGAATTTCTAGAGGATGGAGCTGTGTTCCATTTTTTTTCCATAACTTTAGTACCTGACTTCGTGCCTGGTGTATAAATATTTGTTGAATGAAATAAGCCGCAAACTCTTCTACACATGTAGACAAGTACTTGAACTTCAAACTTCATACCTCTAAATATTTAATTGCCCAACAAACTTTTCATCTCCAGCCAGGTTTCAGAGATCGCATATATCATCCTGTAGGTGCACTAGAAGGAAAGGAAATGCTGCCAGGTTTGAAAAATACATACAGAAGAAAAGAGTATGATTTGCTAGTCACTGAAAAAAATAATCCTGACTTTGATTGCTTTTTTTTGGTTATCATTTTCTTGGCGTAGTTATTCAGACACCTACAGAATTTTCCTGAGAAGGTTTCAGTGTTTATAAATTGAATTCTTTATACACCCCAGGATTTGTCTGACATTAGTGTTCAGAAAGACCTAGAAGCCTCCTTTGCGAATCATATGCCCCCATTGGAACCTCTTTCAAAGTGAGACAACATATTTGCTGTTTCATGAAATTATATTTTTTGTACTTTAAAAGTGACCTCCACAAAAAAAAAAAAAAGACAAATGATTTAATCATGTGATAACATACTTAGTCTCATATAAGCATCCCTTGGAGAGTTGATAAAATACGTATTTCCCTAAGATTTATCCCCTGAAGTTCTGATTTTAAAAATCTGGGGCAAAAGCTTGTACCCTAACACTGCTGAGCATTCAAAATTGTTTTACTATGTCGGAAAGAACGGAGATTTTAAAGTCAAAAGTGAAGTCTGTGTCCTGGTTCTGATGCTTACTTCCTGAGTGTCCGCAAGCCCCAGCCAGGAGCTCATCTATGTCTCTGTTTCCTCCACGTGTTTGAAGTGATATTAACATTAAATGTCTTTTCTACCCTCAGAAGGTTGTTGGCATATATTTTAAAAGTAAGAGTGCATAAGAGTGTCTTACAAACCTTAAAAAGTACACGCATGTCCTTGTGAATGAAATGTTGAAGAACTAGACATCATGCTTCTCTCTAACTCATTACCCTCAACACAGCCTTTGCAAAATGAGACAAAGTTCACCTTTCCCACCGAGTCAATGCCTGGTATTGCCTGGGAGACTCTCATTGTGTCTTTTTGGAAAACCCACCTGGAAAAGATATTCCACCTCAGAGGACAGGAATGAGAACTGTCAAATAGTCATGATTTTAAAAGACAAGTTAGTCCTATCTCTATGTAAAGGTTTTAAAAATTCTGATCTCTTTAGAGTAACAAAGTGAATGTTTTCCCTCAGCTCTGAATCTTCTTTTATTTCCAAAAGGTTTTAGAAAGGCCTTGGAAACTTACCGCTTTCTGATAATCCATTCACTTTGTAGAAACATAACTTATTTTACAGGTGGTCTAATGCCAATACTTTTGTCACTTAGAAGCTGGGGAAAGCAAAATGTGTGAATTTTCCATGTCTTTTCATTATTTTCATATGTTAGCATAATTCTGTAAATAACGAGAGTACCCTAAGTTAATTGATAGAAAGCAAATGTATATATATGTATGTGAGTGTGCATGTGTGTGTCTGTGATAGACTTTGAGTGCAGAATTTTAAAAATAGTATTTAATTTTCCCTTCCCCAAAATAATAAAAGTACACACCACAACTGAAGACAGAATATTTTAAAGCTGTCTTTGCCAACACTGTGAACAAATGAGATTATCTCAATTCTGTATAGTACATAGAACTTGAGATTGCTTTAAAGTCTCATTCAGAATTGAAAAATAACACATCTTTTGTGGCCACATTCTTTTATATGCAGGCTACTAATACCACTGCCCTTACTCTCCCTAAAAATACCCAAAATAAAATGTTCTCTATTCTCGCAGAAATCTGGTAACATGTTTCTGCTACTCAAGTTGAAAGTCTGCATCTGAGAAATGTTGAGGAGTGTGTGTGTGTGTGTGTGTGTGTGTGTGTGTGTGTGTGTTTGTACTCTGTGCTGGTGTTCGTTCATTAGAAACACAAGTGACCCAACCGACAGCTTTATAGATGGTGTTGGATATGCCAATATTAACTTCTGCTACATCACTAAATTTTAGGGTATTTGTGTCACGCCAGGGATCCTTCTTCGATATGTGATTCAGGCATCCCTGTAACCACCTAAATGGAATGATTTCTAGTAACTTATGTGATCACATCATTTACTTTTTTGCATCCTGAGGAAATGGTTTCCTTTCTTTAGGCAAGCTGGTATACCTCTAAGGTCATTTGTCTGCTTAACTGTTGTTGAAATTGCAAAGAAAGGGAAAAATAAGCAAAAAGACAAAATGCCTTTCTCAACAGAAGGGAGCTCATTTGAAGGAGAAATGAAGGATTATGATGTCCAGATTGAGAAAGGAAGTGAAGAGGTTCTACAGAACTTCAGTGAGACTGCTGATGGGATTCTGGCGAATTATGGTTTGGTCCCGTGGAGGATTGACCTAAGTGTGGGCTGACTGACCTATTCCCACTCAGCTGGCAGAGTATGGGGTTCTGATTGTTTCCCTGTGGCTTCCTGGCTGTCCTCTTCAGCCTTGTTACCTGCAGTTGATTTTTCCATTCGGGTCCAGGTTCTTACTACAGACTTTTTAAATGGAAATGATTATCCAAACCTAAAATTTGAAGAAAAAATTACAAATCAGCCAGGCTGTTATACTTTTTATTTCATTTAAAAGAATTACAATAAAATTACATTACAATAAAAATACAGAAAACTGTGAGAAAAACAATTGCCCATAGTCCTTTGTTCATGTCTTATTGAGGCTTTTCTTCTCTATACACACGTATATGCTGATTGCAAAAGTAATATGTGCACATTATGAAATTTTAAAAATTTCTATAGGAAAGTACAAGGTAAAAATATAACAGAAAATTATATTTAATGTTTAAAATAACATAAAATTCCTAAGTTAGAGATAACAGTTGTTCACATATACATATATATGTACACATGTATAATACACAGTCTCTTTTAAAAATAAACCCTACATTTTGTAATTTTGTGATTTTCTTTTATCACTTACAATACTCCACCAATATCCTTATTATCCAAGATTCGGATTTCTTTTAAAATTGTGATTTTAGTACACTACAGTATTATACCTGTTATACGGCTTTATCAAACTATATTTAGCCAAACCCTGTTGCTGAACTCAAGGTTATATCTTATTATGAACATGTGGTGACTAGGATGTGACTGATTTTGTAGCAATCAATCTGATAGCTAAGCTTTCAAAAATCCCAGATTATTGCCTTCACATAAATTCCTAGAAATCCAATCATTGATTAAAAAGCATGTATGTGTTTAAATATTTGATATATTTTATTTGATGTAAATTTTCACATTCCTACAGAAATCTCTTACTGACTTACAGTCTAAACAGCACGGGTAACACCAGTTGACTGAGTGTTCTCGATATTTTTCAGCATTGAAAATGTCCTAGCTAACACAAGAAATTGCCTCAATTAACATTATTTACATTTCTACTGAAATTAAAAACATTTCTTATGTTATTTTTTTCACATCTTGACTTTATCACAGTGCTAAATTGAACGTATTTTTGCATATGCCTTTTGGTACATGTATGAATTGGTCTATATAATTGAAATTGTTGGTTGTGTATTTATATTTAAAATACATTGTTTTCACCACTGGAATAGGATGTTATGGTAAATTATATGGTAATTCATTACAGTTGGAGGCATCAGTATGAATTCATGTTTAGTTTATTATAGCCACGGATGGTTACATATAGAAATATTTATAGATATTTTTATACACGTGGATTAGTGTACACACATATTTTCTTGCTCTGTTAGTGTCAGCTGAGAGGACCTAGAAGCAGTTACACCTCAGTAGCATCAACACACCTGGCATCCACATCTTGGTTTCCATACCATTCTCGAATAAACAGAGCCAGGAGTCCTTGAGGAAATGACTGATTTTATGATTGGGGCAGAAAATATACAAAATAAGTGTGGAATATTTTATAGTCCCAGAAAGTTAAAAAGTGCTCAAAAATAAAGGCCACAATGGTGGGAGTATGTAAATGAGATACAGGAAACAATGAAAAGAGTTCTCAGTGGCCAAAGCTATAAACATCTCAGCAACAAAATGAATAAAGTAGTATCAAATTATAACCTAAAGTATAGAATAAGTATCCATGAGTCCATACTGATGTAAATAAGTGACTAAATAAATAAATGGAAGTGAATAGAAAAATCTCCCATGCTGAAGAATTCCAAATGCAATAATTTCTGTAACTACTTCAACTTTAAAGAATTAGAGCATCACTTTCCATTCCCTAAGTATAGACGGTGCTAAGTGACTTTCTTTTATTTATTTATAATAACATCTTTATTGGAGTATCATTGCTTTACAATAGTGTGTTAGTTTCTGCTGTATAACAAAGTGAATCAGCTATACATATACATATATCCCCATATTTCCTCCCTCTTGCATCTCCCTCCCACCCTCCCTATCCCACCCCTCTAGGTGGTCAAAAAGCACTGAGCTGATCTCCCTGTGCTATGAGGCTGCTGCCCACTAGCTAGCTATTTTACATTTGGTAGTGTATATATGTCCATGTCACTCTCTCACTTCGTCCCAGCTTACCTTTCCCACTCCCCGTATCCTCAAGTCCGTTCTCTACGTCTGCGTCTTTATTCCGATCCTGCCGCTAGGTTCTTCAAAAGCATTTTTTTTTTTAGATTCCATATATATGTGTTAGCATATGGTGTCTGTTTTTCTCCTTCTGACTTACTTCACTCTGTAAGACAGACTCTAGGTCCATCCACCTCACTACAAATAACTCAATTTCGTTTCCTTTTATGACTGAGTAATATTCCATTGTATATATGTGCCACATCTTCTTTATCCATTCATCTGTCGATGGACACTTAGGTTGCTTCCATGTCCTGGCAATTGTAAATAGTGCTGCAGTGAACACTGTGGTACATGCCTCTTTTTGAATTATGGTTTTCTCAGGGTATATGCCCAGTAGTGGGGTTGCTGGGTCATATGGTAGTTCCATTTTAGTTTTTTAAGGAACCTCCATACTGTTCTCCATAGTGGCTGTATCAACATACACTTCCATCAACAGTGCAAGAGGGTTCCCTTTTCTCCACAACCTCTCCAGCATTTGTGGTTTGTAGATTTCTTGATGATGGCCATTCTGAATGATGTGAGATAACACCTCATTGAAGTTTTGATGTGTATTTCTCTAATAATTAGTGATGTTGAGCATCCTTTCATGTGTTTGTTGGTAATCTGTATATCTTCTTTGGAGAAATGTTTATTTAGGTCTTCTGCCCAATTTTGGATGGGGTTGTTTGTTTTTTTGATATTGAGCTGCTTGTAAAATTTGGAGATTAATCCTTTGTCACTTGCTGTGTTTGCAGATATTTTCTCCCATTCTGAGGGTTCTCTTTTCATCTTGTTTATGGCTTCCTTGGCTGTGCAAAAGCTTTTAAGTTTCTTTAGGTCCCATTTGTTTATTTTTGTTTTTATTTCCATTTCTCTGGGAGGTGGGTCAAAAGGGATCTTGCTGTGATTTATTTCATAGAGTATTCTGCCTATGTTTTCCTCTAAGAGTTTTATAGTTTCTGGTCTTACATTTAGGTTTTAATCCATTTTGAGTTTATTTTTGTGTATGGTGTTAGGGAGTGTTCTAATTTCATTCTTTTATATGTAGCTGTCCAGTTTTCCCAGCACCACTTATTGAACAGGTGGTCTTTTCTCTCTTGTATATTCTTGCCTCCTTTATCAAAAATAAGCTGACCATATGTTCATGGGTTTATCTTTGGCATTTCTATCCTGTTCCATTGATCTATGTTTCTGTTTTTGTGCCAGTACCGTACTGTCTTGATTACAGTAACTTTGTAGTATAGTCTGAAGTCCAGGAGCCTGATTCCTCCAGCTCCATTTTTCTTTCTCAAGATTGCTTTGGCTATTCGGGGTCTTTCGTGTTTCCATACAAATTGTGAAATTTTTGTTCTAGTTCTGTAAAAAATGCCAGTGGCAGTTTGATAGGGATTGTATTGAATCTGTAGATTGCTTTGGGTGGTATAGTCATCTTCACAATGTTGATTCTTCCAATCCAAGAACACGATATATCTCTCCATCTCTTGGTATCATCTTTAACTTCTTTCAACAGTGTCTTATAGTTTTCTGCATATAGGTCTTTTGTCTCCTTAGGTAGGTTTTTTCTTAGGTATTTTATTCTTTTTGTTGCAGTGGTAAATGGGAGTGTTTCCTCAATTTCTCTTTCAGATTTTTCACCATTAGTGTATGGGAATGCAAGAGATTTCTGTGCATTTATTTTGTATCCTGCTGCTTTACCAAATTCATTGATTAGCTCTAGTAGTTTTCTGGTAGCATCTTTAGGATTATCTATGTACAGTATCATGTCAACTGCAAACAGTGACAGGTTTACTTCATCTTTTCTGATTTGGATTACTTTTATTTCTATTTCTTCTTTGATTGCTATGGTAGGAACTCCAAAACTATGTTGAATAATAGTGGTGAGGGTGGACAGCCTTGTCTTGTTCCTGATCTTAGTGGAAACGATTTCAGTTTTTCAGCAGTGAGAATGATGTTGGCTGTGGGTTTGTCATATATGGCCTTTATTATGTTGAGGTTAAGTTCCCTCTATGCCTACTTTCTGGAGGGTT
Source organism: Lagenorhynchus albirostris (assembly GCF_949774975.1). Taxonomy (NCBI): domain Eukaryota; kingdom Metazoa; phylum Chordata; class Mammalia; order Artiodactyla; family Delphinidae; genus Lagenorhynchus; species Lagenorhynchus albirostris. The sequence continues at coordinate 9,585,901 of NC_083104.1, read as the reverse complement.
TTTATCATAAATGGGTGTTGAATTTTGTCAAAAGGTTTTTCTGTATCTACTGAGATGATCATATGGCTCTTCTCCTTCAGTTTGTTAATATGGTGTATCACATTGATAGATTTGCGTATATTGAAGAATCCTTGCATTCCTGGGATAAACCCCACTTGATCATGGTGTATGATCCTTTTAATGTGCTGTTGGATTCTGTTTGCTAGTATTTTGTTGAGGATTTTTGCATCTATGTTCATCAGTGATATCGGCCTGTAGTTTTCTTTTTTTTGTGACCACTTTGTTTTGGTATCAGGGTGATGGTGGCCTTATAGAATGAGTTTGGGAGTGTTCCCCCCTCTGCTATATTTTGGAAATGTTTGAGAAGGATAGGTGTTAGCTCTTCTCTAAATGTTTGATAGAATTCACCTGTGATGCCATCTGGTCCTGGGCTTTTGTTTGTTGGAAGACTTTTAATCACAGTTTCAATTTCAGTGCTTGTGATTGGTGTGTTTATATTTTCTGTTCCTTCCTGGTTCAGCCTCAGAAGGTTGTGCTTTCTAAGAATTTGTCCATTTCTTCCAGGTTTTCCATTTTATTGGCATATAGTTGCTTATAGTAATCTCTAATGATCCTTTGTATTTCTGCAGTGTCAATTGTTACTTCTCCTTTTTCATTTCTATTGATTTGAGTTTTCTCCCTTTTTCTCTTGATGAGTCTGGCTAATGGTTAATCAGTTTTGTTTATCTTCTCAAAGAACCAACTTTTAGTTTTATTGATCTTTGCTATTGTTTCCTTTATTTCTTTTTCATTGATTTCTGATCTTATCTTTATGATTTCTTTCCTTATCCTAAACTTGGGGTTTTTTTGTTCTTCTTTCCCTGTTTTCTTTAAGTGTAAGGTTAGGGTGTTTGAGATGTTTCTTGTTTCTTGAGGTAGGATTGTCTTGCTATAAACTTCCCTCTTAGAACTGCTTTTGCTACATCCCATAGGTTTTGGGTTGTCGTGTTTTCATTGTCATTTGTTTCTAGGTATTTTGTGATTTCCTCTCTGATTTCGTCAGTGATCTCTTGGTTATTTAGTTGGGTATTGTTTAGCCTCCATGTGTTTGTATTTTTTACATAATTTTTCCAGTAATTGATATCTAGTCTCATAGCGGTGTGGTCGGAAAAGCTACTTGATACGATTTCAGTTTTCTTAAGTTTACCAAGACTTGATTTGTGACCCAAGATATGATCTATCCTGAAGAATGTTCCATGAGCACTTAAGAAGAAAGTGTATTCTGTTGTTTTTGAATGTAATGTCCTGTGAATATCAATAAAGTCTATCTTGTTTAATGTATCATTTAAAGCTAGTGTTTCCTTATTTATTTTCATTTTGGATGATCTGTCCATTGGTGAAAGTGGGGTGTTAAAATCCCCTGCTACTATTGTGTTACTGTTGATTTCCCCTCTTATGGCTGGTTGTTAGCATTTGCCTTATGTATTGAGGTGCTCCTGTTTTGGGTGCATAAAATTTACAATTGTTATATCTTCTTCTTTGATTGATCCCTGATCATTATGTAGTGTCCTTCTTTTTGTCTTGTAATAGTCTTTATTTTAAAGTCTATTTTGTCTATTATGAATATTGCTGCTCAAGCTTTGTTTTGATTTCCATTTGCATGGAATATCTTTTTCCATCCCCTTACTTTCAGTCGGTATGTGTCCCTAGGTCTGAAGTGGGTCTCTTGTAGACAGCATATATATGGTCTTGTTTTTGTATCCATTCAGCCAGTCTGTGTCTTTTGGTTGCAGCATTTAATCCATTTACATTTAAGGTAATTATCAATATTTATGTTCCTATTACCATTTTCTTAATTGTTTCAAGTTTGTTATTGTAGGTCTTTTCCTTCTCTTGTGTTTCCTGCCTAGAGAGTTCCTTTAGCATTTGTTGTAAAGCTGGTTTGGTGGTGCTGAGTTCTCTTAGCTTTTGCTTGTCTGTAAAGGTTTTAATTTCTCCACTGAATCTGAATGAAATCCTTACTGGGTTTGAGTTATCTTGGTTGTAGGTTTTTCCTTTTCATCACTTTAAATATGTCCTGCCACTCCCTTCTGGCTTGCAGAGTTTCTGCTGAAAGATCAGCTGTTAACCTTATGGGGATTCCCTTGTATGTTATTTGCTGCTTTTCCCTTGCTGCTTTTAATAGTTTTTCTTTGTATTTAATTTTTGATAGTTTGATTAATATGTGTCTTGGTGTGTTTCTCCTTGGATTTATCCTTTCGGGGACTCTGCATGTCCTGGACTGGTTTGACTATTTCCTTTCCCATATTAGGGAAGTTTTCAAGTATAATATCTTCAAATACATTCTCAGTCCCTTTCTTTTTCTCTTCTTCTTCTGGGACCCCTATAATTCAAATGTTGGTGCATTTAATGTTGTCCCAGAGGTCTCTGAGACTGTCCTCAATTCTTTTCTTTCTTTATTCTGCTCTGTGGTACTTATTTCCACTATTTTATCTTCCAGGTCACTTATCCGTTCTTCTGCCTCAGTTATTCTGCTATTGATCCCTTCTAGAGAGTTTTTAATTTCATCTACTGTGTTGTTCATCATTGTTTGTTTGCTCCTTAGTTCATCTAAATCCTTGTTAAATGTTTCTTGTATTTTCTCCACTGTATTTCCAAGATTCTGGATCATCTTTACTATCATTACTCTGAATTCTTTTTCAGGTAGACTGCCTATTTCCTCTTCATTTGTTTGGTCTGGTGGGTTTTACCTTGCTCATTCATCTGCTGTGTGTTTCTATGCCTTCTCATTTTGCTTAACTTACTGTGTTTGGGGTCTTCTTTTTGCAGGCTGCAGGTTTGTAGTTCCCGTTGTGTCTGCCCCCAGTGGGTGAGGTTGTGTCATTGGGTTGTGTAGCCTCCTGGTGGAGGGGACTGGGCCTATGTTCTGGTGGATGAGCCTGGGTTTTGTCTTTCTGGTTGTCAGAGCCATGTCCAGTGGTATGTTTTTGGGTGCCGGTGACTTTATTATGCTCTTAGGCAGCCTCTCTGCTAATGGGTGGGGCTGTGTTCCTGTCTTGCTAGTTGTTTGACATAGCATGTACAGCACTGTAGCTTGCTGGTCGTTGAGTGGAGCTGGGTCTTAGCGTTGAGATGGCGATCTCTGGGAGAGCTTTCACTGTTTGATATTACATGGAGCTGGGAGGTCTCTGGTGGACCAGTGTCCTGTACTTGCCTCTCCTACCTCAGAGGCACAGGCCTGACACCTGGCTGAGCACCAAGACCCTGTCAGCCACGTGGCTCAGAAGAAAAGGGAGAGAAAAAGAAAAAAAGAAAGAAGGACTGAAGGAAGGAAGGAAAGGAGGATAGAAGGAAATAAGGGAAGAAGGAAAGAAGAAATAAGATAAAGTTGTTAAAGTAAAATAAATACTAAAAATTAAAAAGTAATAAAAAAGGAAAGAAAGAAGAGAGCAACCAAACCAAAAAACAAATCCACCAATGATAACAAGAGCTAAAAACTATACTAAAAAAATGGAGATAAAAAATAAAAAAATAGACAGATGGAACCCTAGGACAAACGGTAAAAGCAGAGCTTTGTGACTTTCTTTTAAAAAGCACAGTATGGAAAGGGGAAAAAAAAGAGGAACTTTATAGTGGAGAAACATGACCAAGTATTTCAGTCAAGTGATTGAGATGAAAAGCAGTAGTAAGTTGTGTTGATGATATATTCCCTTGATATGGTATCATGAGAATGGCACTTTTCCTATACAATCTTCCTTCCAAAAATGCATACCCAGACTGATCATGAGAAAAACAACAGACAAATCCCAATTGAGGGACAGTCTACAAAACACTTGACCAGTATTCTTCAACATTGCCGAAATCATCAAAAGCCAGGAAAGTTTAAGAAAATGCTATAACCAAGAGGAGCCTAAGGAGGCCTGATGACTAATTAAAATTGGTACCTGGATACATCTGGAACAGAAAAAGGACTTTAGGCAAAAAAAAAGGAAATCTTTGTAATGTATGGACTTTAGTTAATAATAATGCATCAATACTGGTTGGTTGATTGTGATAAATGTACCGTACTAATGTAAGATATTAATAACAGGGGAAAACAGGTGTGAGGTCTCGGCAAACGTTTTCACAATTTTCCTGTAAGTCAAAAAACTGCTCTAAAATAAAGTTTCTTTAAAAAAAAGAACAAGAGACACATTGCCCAGTTACCCTCCATTGAGTTTATATGCATCTTAACTCCCAGCAGCAATATAAGAGATGTTTCCTTTGCAAAATATTTATCAGACATTCTGCATTTTGCTACTCTGATAGGGCAAAGATAGAACCTCTCTGTCTTTTAATCTTTATTTTTCTTCTAATGAGTAGAGTATCTGTTCAGATGTTTAAAAAATATTTGTCTGTTTTTCTGTCAGTGCTCAATCCATTTCCTTTGCTTATTTTTCTGTTGGGTTCTTTTTCTTTGATTTGTAGGAACTGTGCATCAACTAGATTTCCACTGTGTCTTTTGATTTTATTGTTTCTTGAGATGTGGAAATATTTACCCTTTATTTAGTTGGCCTGGCCAATCTCTTCTTACATGGATTCTGTATTTTATATCATAAGGGCTTCTCACTCTGTGGTTACTTAAACAACCTTCCACATTTTCATGTAATATTTTTATACTTTCTTTGCACTTATTTTCACATATTGTCTCTAATAATATAATTATAAATTTTAGTTCTTTCTAATTTTTTTGTTTACATGTTTCCTTCCTTCCATTCTCCTTTATCTATGTTGCTATCTAATTTGAGTTTTCTCTTTTCTCATTTCTCTTGAATGATTTGGAGGAAACATACCCTATTTTTAAATTTCTTAATAATTATCTTTCAGTTAAAAAATATTTCTTCAAGTTATATTTATGAATCATCACCAACAACATGAAGATATGTCTGAATACCTCCTTTGACAGGTGTGGTAGGCAGAATTTCAAGCTGTCCTCCTACCCCCCAGGATTCCTGTCCCCTGATTGTTCAATCAAACAATAATCGAGGTAGTGCTGTGAAGAGATTTTGCAGATGTCATGAGATCATATTAAGATAGGGAGATAGTCTAAGGTTATAGAAAGGTCCCATGTAATCACATGAGCCCTTAAATGTGCCCTAGAAGTGGAAGAGGAAGGCAGAAGAGTTAGAGAGAGGTGTTTGGAAGAAGAAGAGGAGAGATGGGGCAGAAGGGAAGATCAGAGAGATCTGAAGGATGAGAAGGACTCAACCCACCAAAACAGTCCTTGAAGATGGAGAAAGGGTCCATGAGCTAAGAAATGTGGACAGCTCCAGAAGCTGAGACTGACCCCCAGCCGACACCAGCAAGAAAAGAGAACCTCGGTCCTACAGCCACTGAAAACTGAATTCTGCCAACAGCCTTAAAGAGCTTGAAGCAGATTCATCCCCAGAGCCTCCCGAAAGGAATGCCAACCCTGCTGACACCTTGGTTTCAGCCTTGTGAGACTCAAACCAGAGAAACTAGCCGAGCCCATCAGCCTCCTGACCTACAGATTTGTGAGATAATAAAGAGGTATTGTTTTACAACACTAAATTTGTGATGGTTTGTTGTGACAGTGATAGAAAACGAATACAGCAGGCAATGAAATTAGCTCAATCTCAGTCTCCTTTTACACACCATTCCATCCTAGATTTGTTGGTGTGATCTTGTTATTTGCCTTACACTTCACAAGTGTTAATTAGAATTCATTTTATTTTAAAATTATTTCTGGGTTCATTGCCAGTCTTTCAGTAATTTTATCCAGTTTTCTTAGCAATGAATATGTACGAATATTTATCTCTTGCCATCAACATAAATGACAGCATATCTAGACAGTGAATTTTGAAGTCAGACAATTTCTTTCTCATAGTTTTATTCACATTATTAAACTAATGTTGGAGAGGAAACAACATATTTTTCCCTTCTGCCTATGCTATTTTTCTAGTTAGATATTTGTTCTTGAAATTTATATGTTGACTGTATTGCACATGTGACTTTTTGCTATTAATATTCAAATTAATTGGTATTAATTTGCATCTGTACTCAGAAAATTTTTGGATATTACACATTAAGCATTATGTGACTTTCTTTTATTCTAGTCTTTGAGGATTGCTAATCATCTCAATTTTTGTTTTGTTCTGATATTCATACTATAATTTCATAACTGTTATTTTATGGATCCTTGTCTTTTTTCCTACTGAGAACTGGAAGAATTCTTAAGCTTCCATCTCCACTACCATATTGTTTATTTTCTTCACTGCTTCTGGGGCTACTTTTAGTTCTGCAAGGTGTCAGCAGATTTTGTCTCCTGGTTCATCTCTCATTTCATGTTCCATCTTATATCTAATTTTATTGCAATCACAAGGTATATTCTCTGTAATATTCTTTTTCCCCCTAAAGAATTGTTTTTTTCAAAAATAAACTGTGCTTCTCCCTCTTGAGTTATATATAGTCATCCTTTTTTACAGAAACTTTTCATGGTTTGGATATTTTTGGTTTATTCTCCTTTACATGGGGAAGTCTATTCTGGTCTGATCTTCTCTACAAACATGGCAAGAAAAGTCCCTTTGCCCATATCATTGCCCACAAGGATACTCTTGAAATTTTCTTGTTGAACCTTAATATGAAGAGCCTGGTGATAGAAACACGTATGGCCAATGTCGGGATTTTCCAGCTGGAAGACTGTTAGGAGGAAGCTGCGGCTGCAGGTGGCTGTGCAAAGGAATTTGATCTCTTCATGGTTTTCTCTTTATGTTGGTAAAGCTGCTCTGTTATCTAATTTTTATAGATTTTTTTCACCTGGTCTTCATTTATTTTATAGTATATGGCTATTCATGATCTCTTTCCTGCTGCTTTTATTTTTGGCTCAGGGATTATTTACTGGCTTTCTCTTTGATGTCTTTCCTGCCTTGGATCATCCTAGAGCAACTACATTCAAAAGCTGTTGTTCGAGAATAGGAAATAGTTACAAGGTAGTGGTCCTTGTAGATTGCATGGCTAATCCTGTTGTCCAGTGTTTTTGTTTTTGTTTTCCTATTTAAGAAGTATAAGAGAAGGAGAGAGCATACTGGAGGGTGTTCACTAAGCAAATTATATTTCTTTAAATTAGTTCTCCAAACCACTGATCCTAGAAAAATATCTCAAAGTTTGGGGATACATTTTCAGTACCAACAATTATGAGGAACTTTTTCTCTCTGTAAATTTCCTTAATCATGTTTATAAACTTTTGACAGTATGGTATTTGATGCAGCGCGTGTAGCATGGGGGTAAGGGGAGAGTCATAGAGGCGGTTGGGTGCATATACCTAAGTCACCACTTATTCCCAAATATCAAACATTTTATACATCCCATATTCAGTCATTTTGCTCTTTTTTTTTTTTTTTTAATTTTTATTTTGTGGTATGCGGGCCTCTCACCGTTGCTGAGCACAGGCTCCGGACACGCAGGCCCAACGGCCGTGGCCCACAGGCCCAGCCGCTCCGCGGCATGTGGGATCCTCCTGGACCGGGGCACAAACCCGTGTCCCCTGCATCGGCAGGCGGACTCTCAACCACTGCGCCACCAGGGAAGCCCCCATTTTGCTCATTCTTATGTGCCCTCCTGTTGTGCTTTGTATATTACAAATTGTGTATTAAATTTACATGTTTTCTTTAGTTTTGATAATAATTTTATAGCTATTTAATATAATATTCAGATAGTTTGTGCACCATAATATATATATACTACTTCCTTGCTGAGTCACATTGTGGTTTACTCTTTTTGCTTTCATAGAAAATACCAGAATTAATATTTTCATTTTAATGTTACTTTTGGCTTTTTTTATTCACATATATTTTAAGAAACAGTCAGAATAATGTATCATAGGTACTTTTACTATCAAATTTTTCATTCAAACTTTTTAAATTGCTTTTCTAAATATTTATACTAGTTTACAACATTTTGAGCAATATGTAACTACAGTTTCTAGTCAAACTTAGCAATTTCTTTTGTATGTTAAATGAATCAATTAACTAGAAATGGACATGTCCAAATTGCCAAGGTGATTACGTTCTTAGAATATTATGAGCTTGCTTATAGATTAAACATATGTAGAATGGTCTTAAAAAATTAATATGGATATTTATCTCATTTATATGATAGCGATGTCCCATAAACTATTTTAGGGGAGGTTCTGAATTTTTGAAACTCAAACAGTAGTTTACAAATGTTACCTGGAAAATCAGCTTCATATGATAATCCACCTGTAATAATTATTTACGTGGGTCTCTGTGAGAATAACAAAACCAGTGGTGAGCAGTTTAGGGAGTTTATATCACCCTAAGATCTTCATGGCCTTTTTTTGAAATAAAGAGTGTCAGTACCTTCTATTGGTAAGGTAGTATTCTCAATTATGGCTTCAAAAAAAATAACATCCACTTAGTTAAATATTTGCTGTGTACTTATGTCAGGTTCTAAGACTCATCCAACATATAAAAGAACACAAATTTCAGAACAGAATGTATATTAGTTTTCTGTTTTTTGTGTCACAAATTACCATAGATTTAGAAACATCCATTTATTATCTCACAGACACTACAAGTTACAAATCAGGGCAAAGTTACGTGTCCGCATTCATGGTGTCAGCACAGGCTGGAGTCTCATCTGAGGCTTGACTGGGGAAGGATCCACTTCCAAGCTCATTAAAGTTGATAGCAGAATTCATTTCCTTGTTGCTTTGTGACTGAGTGCCCTGGCTTTTCACTGGCTGTCAGCTAGAGGCCACCATAGGCCCTAGAGGCCTCCCACAGTTCCCTACCATGTTGACCTCTCCCTGGTTATTGCTTCTTCAAGGCCAGCTGAAAAGTCTCTCTTATTCCAGTTCACTAAGATGGAGTCTTATAAAATATAATCATGGAGTGATATCCCCTTAACTATGCCCTGTTCTATTGATTCAAAGGATCTGCCTGCCCTAAGGGGAGGGGGTTATACAAGACTTCAGATCATCAGGTCACCTTAGGGTGTATCCAAAACAGAAGGTAATTCAGAAAAGTTGGAATTTTCTCTTTGAAATTATATAAAACAAGAGCTTCCTGCCCTGTTCTTCATTATGTTCAACTCATTCCCTCATTTATCTACTTTGTTTTTGTGAAAGTCCTCATGCTGTGATACACTCTGTAGTCTGTACTTGGGGAATTTGCATGATAATAAAACTCCATTTTAAGGGTTTTTATTATTTCATCACAAACATTTGTTTCATGATCAAACCATACAAAGCCTAAGAGTGGCATTGCTCTAATTTGTTTCCATAAATAAATTTCACCTGTCGTGAAGGATCTTCAAAGGGCACTCTCAAGGGCATTCTCGTTTAACTAAGACTTGCTGGAAGTTAAGGAATTATCTAGCAATGATTAGAAGAAAATAGATTCCAACTGTAGTATTTGGTTGTAATTTTTATTTAAATTATTTTAATATTAATTAAGATGTCTCTTGCAATATTCAGCCTGTTTAACTGTAGCAGTCTTATTTAGTCATATATTAATCATTTTCTATACTAGATACAATAATTTCTTTTTGGATTACTTTTTACCATTTGTAATTTTACCACTTACACTAATCCATGGGAAATCACAAGAATTCGGTTCACATTGAACAAATGTTCATAATTCAGGCATTTGGAAGTAAAGGGCAATCATTTATTCTGGAATAATTGGGCAACTCTGTACAACACGGTTGTTAGAGTTCTAGCAGATAATGGACTAGCTGTTGCCTCTGCAGTGCCTACCCTACAGTGTTTTACATCATTTTTTTTTTCATTTATTCACTGTGTTGTCCCAGAGAAAGTAGAGTCATTGAGTTCACAGAGACCTAGGATTTTGTCTGATGCCCACCTCTTTCAGTACAACTTTGAAAAAAATACTGTTCTCTCCTTTGAAATTCTCATCCACATAAAGGGAATAATAGTACTACCTTCCTCGTGTGGATATTACTACTCTTAAAATGAAATGGCAAAATAAAATGCTTACCACTGCAAAAACACAAAGTAAGAACTCAACAAATGGGAGCTATTTTTTAAGTTACAGTTATTCCTGAAAGGTATAAGAGGGCAGCCTCACTGCCATGCATTGGTTAGCGTCAGAACCAAATTGTGAGAGAAATTTTCACTCCTGTCATACCGGGTAAGACTCTCTTGGTTGTAAGCGACAGAAATACAACTCATAAAATACAACTCATAAAACAGGCAATATAATTTCTCAAATAATATGAAAATCCAAGGTGATTCCTTGCTTTAGGGATCATTGGAATAATACGAAAATCCAAGGTGATTCCTTGCTTTAGGGATCATTGGAATAATACGAAAATCCAAGGTGATTCCTTGCTTTAGGGATCATTGGACCCCTGGGCTCAAACACTTTGTCAGAATTAGATCTCTTCCTTTGTCTTGTTCAGTGTGTACTTCACAATGAATAATCTTCACTCAGTCACTCCTTTTACAGAGTGGCCAGAAAGGTATTCCTTCCTAATTTGTTGCTTAAAAAAATGCCTGTGTTTAGCTCTGATGTTACAAATTTATGTCATGTTCCCATCACTGAGCTTGTAACCGTGATGTGGGGAGTTTAGTGTTAGGAATGTGTCACCCCAGGTCTTGTTGGTGAGGCCAATCCAGACTGAAACACATGAACCAAGAATAGGTGAGGAGAAGTGCTGATAACCTAAGCGGGGGAAGGGTCAGTGCTGGATGTTATATCAATAAATAACAGAGTAGATATTCAGTACAGCTATATTTAAGGTAAATGCCCAGGTATGTATAAGTTATAGTTTTTTTGGCAGTAAGAAATAGATATTGATTCTAGTTAACACTAACAAAAAACAAATTTACTAGTAGGGAAACAGGATTTAGGAATTTCAGGACACAACGTCTTCAGGGATCCAGTCTTGAGCCCTTGTTTAAGGAACCATTGAGAATTTCCTCCAAATCTTGCACTGTTTGGGCAAGGGTGAATGGTTCACCTAGGTTGGGTCATGTTTCCATCCTTTGCACAGGAGCGGAGGGCATTGTGAGGCCACCACGTACAGCAGTCCTGCTAAGAATGTGTCCAGTGGGAGAGGGGGGGTTTTCCAAATCAAAATCTAAGGGGCTGTTCCCAGAAGAAGTGGAAATGGACATTTCATGGGCAAGAATAACAGAGGACTCCATAGCCATGTTCTCCGTTCTCATGAGTCCCTTCCACAAGTGGCTCAAGGAGTTTAGAATCAAGTGTTCTGGGTTTTGACCATGGCTCTGCTACCAAGTATGTGATATTACTTAATATTTCCGTATCTTGGCTTTCTCAGTGTGGATAATATTGACATCTATGATTTTGGTATCTAGAATGGGAAAGGATAATAGGTTTGATAACGACCAGATGAAGATGTGGTCGACCCCCTATTGATTGAGACGGGGTATTAATAGTTTCCTTTAAAAATTTGACAAATGTTGACATAGTAGTGAATGTGTATTTTTACCCAAAAGGAAAGAAAGTCAGGATCTTCTTTTAAGCCTTCATAGCATCTTTCAGTGGAAAGATTCATGGGATGAGAGTAAGTAGATTGAGTACTTTCCCTCATTTCCATTGTGATCAACTACATGACTCCTTAGAAGAGGTCCCTTAATCTTCCTGGCCTCAATTATTAATCTGAGGGATGGTGTAGGGGAATGCATTGTCTTGTGTTTACCTTCCAGTGTTAAAATTAGTGACAATAAAACAAAAGAGAGAGACAAATAGTCACTCTATAGAAATATTTTTACCATAGGTAACTTTTTGAGCATTTCCTATCTAAGATGCATTGATTTACACATGTACATGTATTAATTCATTTAATCTTCACAATGACCCTATGAGGTAGACTCATTATTATTTCCTTGTTATAGCTGAGGAAATGAGACACAGAGAATTAAGGAACTTGTCCAGCTTCGTACACGCAGAAGTGACAGAGCTAGGGTTCAAACCCAAGCTCTCTATAAGTATTCTGTAAACTGTCGCTCATCTACATATAAAGGTATTGGTCATTTGTCCACTATCCTGGCTAGTATACTCAATGGGATTTTAAAAAATGTTGAGGTGGTTTGAATATAGTTTTTTTAAAAAATTGAAGAATGGGTGGATTTTAATGGGAAAAACTCTCTGGAGAAGAAAAACAGCAGTGGGAGAAAGAGAGAAAACAAATGAGTTTCTTCCCTTCCCCCACTAGGCTTACCCTAGACACATTTTTTTTTTTTCTGGTTGACAGTTGTTTAATGCTTCCTTATGTTTGTAGACTTTGTAGATCAGCAGTTTCCCATCTTCCACTTGAACCCTTATGTAGGAAAGAAATTACCTACTCAAATAGATTAAATTAATAGTGACCTCAATATAGGTTCACACATTTCAGAATAGAAACAAACACAATGTTATACCCAACACTTGGAAGGAATTAAAAAGTAATATAAAAAAGGCACCACGGAGATGCTTGTCGTTTCAAAGTAATATGTATCTTAAGAGTAGGCAAGATCATGTAATGCTGGGTTTTCACATCCCCTATCAAGGGTCACCAGGTTGCTCTTTTGTAGAAGTTACTAGAATCATTGTCATCTGATTACATATGTGCTGCTCCTTAGTGTTCAACTCAGAGCAAAGGTTCATTTTTCACTAGGAAGCGTTTGGTGTAACTTTGATTCTTCTCCTGTAAACATCCAAGATTCCTCTGAAGTCAATGAGAGCAGTGTAGAAGGTAAGGAGAAACTCGGCCACAGATGAGAAGTTGGATATGGGCCAGTGGCTTGAAGGAGCTTTCAAAGAGATTTTGTTTGCGTAAGAGCATTTTTTTCTGAACAGCATTTGTGAATAGACAACAGTCTGAAAAAGCTTAAAGTATAATGTGTTAGGAAATTTTGGCAGACAGCATTAGGCATGGCTCAGGGAGAAAATAATGGAGTGGAGCAGGGTTCTGCCTGTGGGAGCATTTCTGGGAAGCCGCTATTGCTTAAGACCCTTTCCGTGCATGTAAGAATCTTGTGGTGGGCAGATGGTGACACAGGTCATTACCATCTCAACCGGACAGCAAGAAACAGCATTTACACCCACCCATCCACTCCCTCATTCCCAGTAGCGTTGAAAAGCTGCCCAGCCAATAGGGTTAAACCTGGAGCTATTACAAATTGTGTGTGTTTTATGGGGAGGGAAGTGAGAAGACAGCTAGAGGAAAAGAGGAGGTTCTGGGTAGTAATACTGCAGGAAAAAACATCTAGATATCCCTCCTCCTTTGGAAAGTTCTAGGATTGAGACTTGGGCACCGGATTAAACATTGGGCAGGTGGGTTAGTGATTCTTGGATTTGAGTCAGTTTCCTTGTTGTATACATACTTCATCCAAAGAACACGTGCCCTGCCAAGATTATTCCAATAAACTCAACACCCAGTCGAAAGGTGTCTGATAACACAGTATCAGCGCTTAAATGTTTCTTTAGAATTTCATCAAATTGGCCATATGAGCATATGAACAGATGGCATTCTAAAATATTTTCATCTGAAGTCATTTTTTTTTTAATTGGGAGTATATATTTTTTTCCTTCTGGAACACTTTCTATATTGGCCAAGTTCCAAGGCGAACCAGTGAAAACATCTTTGCTGGGATGTTCCTGGGCAGTGACGCGACAGATCTGTAGAGGCAAATCACCATAACAACAACTACGACAACAATCATCATAACGGGTGGCATTTATTGAACACTTACTACGTGGGAGGCACTGACCTGAGGACTTTCCATGCACTGATTTATTTAATCCTACAAGGTCTCTGTGAGATAGATATCATCTGTTTACAGATGGGAAAACTAAGGCATTTAGTATTTGAGGAACTGCCCAAGTTTCCCCAGTTAGGAAGAGGCAGATTTGGATTTACCCAAGCAGCCCAGTCCTAAATCTGCCCCCTTAATACTGCCCCCTAGTGGGGCAGTGCCTCAGTTCACCATTTATCAGGTCCCAGTTTATACCGGGCACTGTACTAGGTGCCCATGATACAGAGCAATCCCAAGCCCGTGTGAGCCACTGGGTGAGAGAGATGTGAACGAAGAACTATAACGCCGCACTGAGCAGAAATGTATCAAGGATAATCAAGTTGGACAGAGAAATAAGTGATTGAGGAAGCAGGAAATGAAAGACTCAATGCATGTGGTAACATTTGAGATGCCTTTTTTGATTTTTTTTTTTTTTTTTTTTTTTTTTTTTGCGGTACGCGGGCCTCTCACTGCCGTGGCCTCTCCCGTTGCGGAGCACAGGCTCCGGACGCGCAGGCTCAGCGGCCATGGCTCACGGGCCCAGCCGCTCCACAGCATGTGGGATCTTCCCAGACAGGGGCACGAACCCGTGTCCCCTGCATCGGCAGGCGGACTCCCAACCACTGCGCCACCAGGGAAGCCCTGAGATGCCTTTTGACACACAAGTCAGAGTTTCAAGAAATGATGTTACAGAGGGGAGAAGTAGCACATGTGCACAGTACAGAGACATGAAAAAGCTCTCTCCTGTATATGGGAAGAGTCTCTTCCAACATTTTTTTCTCACTCAGATCTTGTAAAAAAGTCAAATTCTCAGTATTGGCTCTGGATTGAATCAAAATATACATTAATTTTTCATAAAACGTAGGGCACCTTTTCAAAGTCAGACTGAGCTTTTGTTTCTGAGTTTATTAATGCTTTTTGTAAATTTGAAGAGTTCTTTAAGACAAGTTGTAGGTCCGCAGCAAAATCGAGAAGATATGTTTTCCCATCTACCCCCTGCCACCATTCATGTGTAGCCTCCCCAATTATCAACATCCTCCACCAGAGTGGTACGTTTGTTGCAACTAATGAACCTACCGTGACATGTTATAACCACCCAAAGTCCGTAGTTTGCATAACGATTCACTCTAATATTGTACAATCTATGAGTTCAGACAAATGTATACTGACGTATATTCATCATTACAGACTGAACTTTTTATCATAGGAGTTGGGGCAGAGGTATGACAAAAAGTAGGAAGATAGAATGTGAGCATTTATCTTCCCTAACACCCACTATAGACTTCTTCTGAACCAGACCAGGTGAGAACAATCTAGATGGAAGTGGGAGAAAATGGACTAAAGTATCAGAGGATAGGAGGAGAAGTGTAAAAGGGAAAGAGGTTTCTCAGAGTCAGTTTGTTTGGCAGGGATGTAAGTCAGTCAACATCCCTTTGAATGCCTTGTAATTCCTGAGAGATGGATGTGGGGCTCTTTTACAGTACGTGATGAAAACCTAATATTTGGGGGCATTTACCATGTGCCAAGCACTGTGTTGAGTGTTTTGTAAGTTATAATTCAGTCTATCCACTCCACTACATGATTGCAGTAGCTACTTTTATTAGCAACATTTTGCAGATGAAGGTTATATAACTACTAAGAAGCAGAATTACGATTCTAACTCAGGGCCTGATGGACTCAATTCTGGTTGCTTAGGATGAACTTTCAGGCCTTTCGACTTAGCCCTATCAGGATCTCTTTTAGGTGACCCCTTTCTGCGAATCTTCAGATGACAGTGAAATCTGGATACTTACGGATACTTACGAGTACCCTAATGGGATTGCTCAGTAAATTAAGAGCCTGTCTGAATACAGATTCTTTCTTATTTGCACAGCTATAGTGAGAGTAATGTTAAAATAATTGTGTTAAATAAATTTAAAGCTGTTACCAAGTTTGTGTTCAGACCTTTTTTTTTTTTTCCTTCAGAATCCGATAATATGTTCTTGAAATAGAGACTAGAATATATATGTCCTAGTTTAGAATTCTGGAAAACTTTGTAATTGAAGTTAGAGAATTACCTTTTGAATAGAGAAAGCCCAATTTATTTAATCTGCGTATTGCAGCTTTTTAAGATAAGATTTGTCAGAAGGCTAAAAAGTCTTCTTGACCACTGGCAAGTTCTTCTAAATGGGCACTTTGATTAATTATGATCCTTCCACTGATTAAACATCAGTGACTAATCTTCTAATATAGGGGGAAGGAACCACTGCTGTAATTTCTGGAAAATGTGTGGTTAAGGATTCATAGAAGAATATAAAGTTATGATTATGATATCAGACCGTACCAGCTATTGTAAGTGATGTTTCTTAAAGTCTTCCACCTTATTCTGTGCAGGGAGAATAAAAATCTGTAACAGGAACTTTGAAAGACTCTGTGTTCTTTTGGTAATTGTACCAGCTACAAGCAATAGAGCAGTGCACACTTATTGAGTATCCACTACATGGAAGACATTGTCCTGGAGGAAAGACAAGGCTCAAGTGACTAGAACTGCTCTATTTCATTTTCACAAAGATCATGACTTTTCAGCAAGTCAGAACCTTCCTTTTACAAAATGACTGCAGACTGCAGTGAGTAAACCCAGAGACTGGGTTTCCATGGAGCCTCTAGGCTGGAGGGAGGCCATCGAATCCACCCCCTCCCCAGCTGTTATTTAATACCTTCTAATCGTCCACATTCCTTTTGAGAGGCTACCTCGTCTTTTCTTGAATACTTCCCACAATGAGCAATTTATCATATCCTAAAGCAGCTCATGGCATTTTTAAGGACTTTGGAGCATGTTAGGTTTTCTCCCTGCAATTTCTACCCATGGGTCCTACTTTTAGTTACCCCATACTTTAATGTCTGCCACACAATTTTCAATGTTTAAAGTACAAAACTTTATAATAGCCAAAGGAAAGGAATCCCGAAGCAAATAGCAATGGGGTTTAGGAAAATGACATTTTGTGTCATGTTTAGGCAGAAATAATGCTCCAATAAAGTTCTGAAAAATAAGATAACTTTGAGAAATGAAAACCAAATTTGACCTCTTGACTTGCATTCTGAGATTCATTAGAAAAAGTATACCTGCTTCTTTAGTAATAATAATTACCTTCAATCAACTATACTCCAATATAAAATAAAAATTAAAAAAAAATTACCTTCAACTGGGGAAAGGAGTGTAGTGATTAAAGTCAATTCCAGCTGCATGGTTTGGGTCCCCGTCTCTACCACGTACCAGCAGCCCCCCTCCTGGGGAGCTAGTTACCTCTCTGGGCCTAGTTTCCTAACCAGTAACAAGAGTACCCATATCATAGAATGCTTGTATGGTTGTGATAATGTTCATAAAGTACTTAGCATTGAGCCTAGTTCATAAGAACACACTCCATAAAATCTCTGTTCAACAAATGTCCATTAATGACACATGTATCAAGTATCTAAGGGTGATTCTTTACATGACATGGTGTGATAACCTTTCTCTGGGGAAGAAAAAGTTCTATTCTCCACATATTTTTTTCTGGCAACACCAAAAGATAATCATTTTTCTACATTTTGAGGAAATGTTCATTAGTTTACAAAACACGATTTGGTTGCAAAATAATTACTGAGGGACCATTTGTTAACATGGTTTGTCAAGATAAGGAAGAGATTTGTGACATCTTTCCAGCGTATACTCTCCATTAGAGATGATGTCTTGCTTTACTCCTTGATATTCCTGGAAGGAGCCAGATCAAAGATTCTTTCATTAAACTCATTAAAGTTTTTTTTTTTTTCTTTGACCCATCTTAGGACTGGCCTCTGCAGTACGACATTCATCTTTCTTTTTATTGGCCTGCAATGAGACTGAACTCTTCATAATATTTATTTATGTCCCCCCAACCCTGCTCTAGATCTATGTTGATACCTAATTAGTATCGAAGCACCTCCCTTATTAGAGTAGAGTTTCTAGTCTTGAAGTTAGAAAGGCAGGTTTTAAAGCTTTTCACCTTAAACCTATGTTACCTTGCTCGTTACTACTAATCAACCTGACAGTAAACAGCAGGAGTGGCCAGTGATTTCCTTCCTTTCTAGTTAGATGTGGATGTCCTGGCTATTTGTATATAGTGCTTCATGCACGGTGCCTCTGCAGTTTTCTGCTCCTGTAAATAGCATTTTTCAGCTCTTAATATATAAGCCAAGTCACTCATTGTATTTGGTACAGCATTCTCTGTGCATGGGCGGGTACAGAGTCTTTTGCTTCTTAAGCTTCTCTGAAGAGATGTTTATCCTGCTAACTTGGCCACCACGTATACAGATCAGCACTGACTAGCACTCCTGGGCTGCCCATGATGCTCAGATATTGACCGGGCTTTGTCTCCAGTCCTCAAGGACTGTGATGCAGGGTTCTACCCAGAGCCACAGACATTTGACCTCAGCCACCAAGCAGATCCTTCACAGCCAGTGGCAGCACATTCCTCATCTTGCTTCTCTATTTAAAGTGTCACAGGAAAGATGCAAATGCATTCAACTCACAACGGAAACATAGCCTATTTTTGAACTGCCTACATGGATAATATTCATAATTTCTCAACTAGATGAGAAGAATATAACATGCATATAATTTGTTCCTCACCCTGAATTAAGTATGTGTGGAGCCCAGAATTTCTTTGAAAGAAAAAACACAACCTATTTAGAAAATGTTTGATTGAATTACATTGCATAAATTAGATCGGTATAGCAAAGGTACCAAGATTTACTTACTGAGTGCCTAAGGATGTGTCAAACAATGCTCTAGACCTTTGAAATACTTTGTCTCATTTCATCTTTACCGCAAATGCGGATGAATATTACTGTTTCTCCTTTTTCAAAAGAAGGGGCTGTGCTAGATCGATTGTAGTCTTAGTTTTTCACGCCTTCCTATGTCCATGCTCCAGGCAATGTGACTTGATAGCACCTCTTACCAAGAGAGAGAATTTTTCCCACTGCTTGAATATGGGCTGCCCTGATGACTTGCTTTGACCATTAGCATATGTTGGAAATAGACAATATGCTAGTTTCCAATCTAGCTATCAAGAGGCCTTGCCTTCTTTTGCTTTCCATCTTGGAACTCTGCCCAGATGCCCTACCAACGAGCTTCAGTTGGCCTTGTAGATGATAAGAGATCCAGGGCTCAGTTACTATACTTGCCACAGCCAAGAGCCAGCTGACCACCAGACAGATGAGTGACACTTTTCCTACAACATTGAGCCCCAGCCTCTGACCCAGCTGACTGCAGACCCACAATCCAGCCCTGAAAGGTCGGCCATGCCTGACCCAGATCGGCAAAAGCACTCCCAGATTCCTGAGCAACAATACATGCATACTGTTTCAAACCACTGTGCTTTGGGGCGGTTTGTTACACAGCAACAGCTATCTGATACAGGGAGCTCTCTGCCTCTTATTTGTTCTTCCTTCTTTAGTGACCCAGGGCACTGATGCTGTTAATTTAAAAAAGGAAGAAATTAAGTGCTTCTTCATGTACAAGCCTGTGAGGACCAAAGTTAACTCATTTGGTCCTCAGTGAATTTCAGAGGATAGTATCTTATCTCCATTCACAGATGAGGAAACTGGAGCTCAGAGGAGCCTCCTTGTCCCAGTCACAAGGTCATTAAGTGGCAGCACCACAATTTGAGCAGAAGCCTGAAGCCCCTGTCCTTTCCCTTTTGACATTTCTCTTGTGCCCCATCCCTTTCTGATGTTGATGCTTAGCAGTTGTCTTAAGAAACCCTCAACTTTGGGCTTCCCTGGTAACACAGTGGTTGAGAGTCCGCCTGCCAATGCAGGGGACACGGGCTCGTGCCCTGGTCCGGGAAGATCCCACATGCCACAGAGCGGCTGGGCCCATGAGCCATGGCCGCTGAGCCTGTGCGTCCAGAGCCTGTGCTCCTCAACGGGAGAGGCTACAATAGTGAGAGGCCCGTGTACCGCAAAACAAAAAAACCTTCAACTTTAAGCAGTCCTTTCTGGGAATCCTACAGAATGTCTGGTAGATAATTACTCTTTTTTCTATCCTTTGCATTTTGACGCTACTCCAGGTGGTAGGAAAAAAACCATTAAACCCCATTTCTTCCCTTCAAAATCCAACCCCACAGCATTAAGGGATATATTGCACACACCATAGGATTGGATCAAGACGATGTCAATCACAGTGCTCTTCACATGGTGTGGAAAGTTGCTTCTTCTTGATGCCATAGTTTGCTCCTTGGTAGAATATGAGAATCCTACCTTATAGAGTGATTGTGAGTATGAAATGAATTACTTTCATCAGGCATGTAGCACAGTATCCAGAATATAATAGGCTCTGAATAAAAGAAGTTTTCTCCTCTCACTCTTCCTTCTCCTTCCTGTCCAAATTCAAGCCAAACAGTGATCTGAACAGGAGTCTCTGTGGGCAGACTTTATCTCAAAGGACCACACAGCTTCTGTAACAACGATTGCTGTCTGTTGTTGTAATGCAGACATAGCCATGGTCTGTATCTGAATGAATGGATATGGCTGTTCCAATAAAACTTTATTTACAAAATCAGGCAAATTGTCTGTGGGCCGTAGTTTGCCGAACCCCTGATCTGGAGTCTGTTACTGACTTTCTTGTGTCGGTTCTGCCTTTATTTTGGCTTCTTGCTGCTTTGGCTGGATTTCCAGATTTTGTGGAGTTCAACTGAGGCTGAACCTTCCTGAGACTTCACCTTCTGTTTCTACTTGGGGAGACCCCCTTCCTAGCACTTTCAGTTTCTACAGACATCCTCCTAATACAGACATCCTCCTAAATGTCCATAACTCATCACCACCATCTCTTAAGAACATAATTTCAGGCCCTGGGCACTGTGATTAGAGGGGAACATTTTGATCTGGAACATTTTCCTGAAGACTCTGAAAAGATACTGTTCATTTAACAGGTTTTCTGAAAGCCCAGGTTGGAGAGCGAGAAACACAGGAGCTAAGGCTTTATGCTACTTCTTTCAGCATCAGGATTTTCTCTCAAGGCTTTAATTTACAAGTTAGTTCTGCACTTCTGAAATCAGAGCATCACACACTGTACCAAGTAGCCTGGCTGTAACTTTTGACACATTTTCAATTACTTTCGGCTGCAAGCAATCCCCCAGATTTTAACAAGTGTACTGAGTAAAGACACTCTATCACTTTATCAATTAATTCTCCTTCTTCTACTAGAGAAAATGCCCAGTAAGAGCAGACATCTACTCTTCTCAGTGGATTTCCATCAAACATCCATGAGTTAGGAATGGCAGCAGTCTTTTAGCATGTGTGTTTTTTGGTTGTTTTTTTGTGGGTTGGTTTTTCATTCTGGTTCGACAGTCTCTTAGAGACAGCAGAGGCAGATCTAGGTGGTACGGAACCCAAACTTATTTGTGGCGGTGGGCAGTCTCCTAAAATAAATATCCATACTGATAGCGTTATTGATATCGGTATAAAATTAAGTAGAAGACCTTGCAAGGAGCTGTGTTAGTGAGAGGCCCTGAACTGAAGCTTCATTAACTTTGCAGTGCATCGTAATCTTCTAGGATTATATTAGAAATCTATGGATATAGGGCAGAGGTCACAGCCTGTAATGCTTTTATGGACCGAGCAAGTAATATAAGGAAGTGAAGTGAGCTAAGTGCATGCACATTCATGGGGTGATTAGTGGGACACTGACACCCTGGAGAGGACAAACCTTTTCTAAAAAAGGAAGCTGCTATTGTGGCCATGCAGCTGGTTGTGGCCATTGTAGGCTCCCTACTGCCACATCCTGGAATTTTTTTAAAGCATCTAGACATATGGTAGTTTTTAAATCTTAAAGCTCCCAATTTTAAGAGGCACCAGATAAATATATCTGTTGGGAGTAATTTTAGCCCACTGACTTATAGGCTGTGACCTCAAAAATAGATTTGATATTTGTAAGAAGACATTTAAGTAGTTTGACATGTGAATGAGGGAATTCCATATGATAATTAATAATTATATGTAACTACTAATATATGGTTAAATGTTGGTGTATACTGAAGATCTAGCTTGTAAGAAGGACGATGTATCTCACTCAGCCCTCAAACCTGAAATATGCATTGGCAACCTAGGTCTCCCACTTCTAACACTGATACAGGATGTTCAAAAAATAAAAATAAAAAATCTGGTTGATTTTTTTCCCCTGCTTTTCAGGAAAATTTCAGTCTCACCTCAGACTGCTTATTCCTTCACTCATTCTCTCTCAAATGGTTCTTAGCACAGTGCCTGGCACATAAGTAGTCAGTAGATGGTTGTTGGATTAATTAAAATGTAATTCAGCCAAAGTCTGCTTTAATGTTGACCTTCCTTAATCTCAAATTTGAAAAGGCCTTAATCAATGAACAACATAGCACATGACTTCATTTGACCAGAAAGGTTTGATTTTGATTTCTGTGTGCAATGTGAATAAGGTATCTATATGGATTACAAATACATGAATAATAATAATAGTAGTACTAGCAGTCAATAATAATTACAATTATGATTATAATAATTGTTAATGCTTATATATGTGCCATGCCCTGTTCTGAATAATTTACACATATCAATTCATTTGATACTCATAATTGACATTATTGGTTATCTATAGAGGGCGTTGCTTTTTAAAGTTTAAATTAGGGATTTTTAAAAAATGTGAAACTCCTGAATAAGACCATCCCATAAACCTGAGATCAAGCAAGAAAAGGAAAACTTAAAGGCAAGACTATTTACTTTTGTGTTAAATATACTCAACCAAGATACATTGTTTACGTACTATGAGCTAGAGGCTGGGCTAAATACAGACTACACCCTTGGGTAAGCTGGTGAGTGAAGACATGAACGGATGAGGAGTTGAGCCTGAATTTCTAAAGCCATTCCAGCCTTCTATCAGCATGAAAAATGGGGAACGTAGGAAGCTGGCAGCACTTCAGATTTGCCAACTGAGTAAGTCACGTGGTTCCTCTCACCAGCTTCCCAGGGCACCTCTCCAGATCTCTATTTATGCACAGATGTGCGTGCTGCGTGTGAGAACATTTCAGAGATCTGCCAGCTTTTGAGGGTCCCAGCTCTGTCATCATGCCTTGGGAGTAAGTTTCCCAGCAGTGCTGGCATATAGCGACAATCATTACACCTGTTTTTTTTCCTGTATTCCTTGCTGAAATCCTCGGTTTTTAACCTATGGAACTTTTTTATAGCTTCAGTGAAATGGGATGGAAACAACGTCTTTATCTCTGAGAAAGTGGACAGGCAGAGGTACCACCAACTGAGCTGTTAACTCATAACCGCTTTTTGTGCTCGATCTTTATATCTGATTCCCTGCTGGATGTATCTTAGCATCAGAAGAAGATTAAACAAAGATGTTAACTTAAATAATGGTTCTCTGACTGGCTAGAGCTAAATGGTCCAGAGAAATAGGGCATGCTGTTTCTTTCCCAAGGAACCCCAAGGGTTCACAATATGGGATCTCTTACGGGGTGTGCACCACAAATTAGGCAACCATGGTGGAGGGTAGTATGACCAAAGAACTTATTTGATTCATGAGAAAATGATCAGATTTAGCATGGTCTTTCTCATCTTTAAAATGGCAGAGTTGGACTAGAGGACGGATTGAGATCTCCTGCAACATTAATACAGCGCGTCTTTCTTTATGATATCTGACAGATATCTGACAGATATTTGAATGTGGATTCAAACTGTGCCTTGCGTTATGCAATAGACTATTTGAATGCTGTTGCCTTGATTTTTTGGTTTTTTGGGGGGGACTTCAGACAATTGTTTTGCACATGTGAACGCAATTATTAAAAATTGGTGGGTATTAGTCAAGTGATGGAAACTTTACTGTTCATCGGCCTTTAGACTCAATATCTTATTTTGGCAAGTTTGGAGTTCGGGATGTAGGATTTTCTTAAAACTGGGCACTGCTACAAACCATTTAGGTTTCAGATGAAGGGCACTGATCCATTTTATTGAATAGGATTATTTTTCTGCAGACTCATTTCTAGCGCCCCTATGTGTTCCAGGGTTATGTGTGAAGTGTCTTTCCATTTGTTAATTATGCCCTTCCATTTGTTTCTTTCAGTGTTGACATAACCCATTTCTCCTCATGGTTATACAGTATGGTTTTGGACTTTGCTATTGGAATTTTGCTGACAAAATTGACAGTGTGGAGTCATAAATTGGCATAGGTTAAAAATCCATTAAAGATATCTTGCTCATTTTTCAAATTATAAAAATGAAGTTAGACATACGAAATGGTTTGCTTAAGGCAATGCTTTCCAAACGTTTTCATAGCAGTGCACAGATGGAAGATAATGATATGCATATGACAAAGTTGGGTAACCTTTTGAGGCTATTAGTGGCTAAAGCTGACCAGCCCGGGGCCTGCAGTGACTCTAGGCCATTTCCGGCCTTCCTGAAGGCTGAAAGATTAAGATCTAAGCATAGTTTTTACTCATTTATGACACATTTCATAATACATCATTTGCAAACCTCTGGCCTAAATTCAGCTGATAACAGAGCTACCAGTAGCCTAGTCTCGATTGGCTTAAGGTAAAATGGTATTTATTGCCTCATGCAATATAGGTAAAGTTGAGGCTCGCTGTTGTGTATCCAACTTCCCCTGGAACATCTTCAATCCTTAGCTCAAATTGGCTCCAGGAAGTTGATAATCTCATGATGGCAGCAAAGTGGTTTCAGCAGCTCCAGACTTTTCAGACTCCTGGGTTAAACTTCTCCAAGGATAAGAAACTCCTTCCCAGGATTCCTATAGAAAATCATATGACGTCTCATTGGTTCTGAATGGAATAGGAACCCAGCCCTAAACCAATCAATGTGCTCAGGAGAGTGTAAGTCACTCATTGCCTTTTGAGGCAGCGTAAGCCTGAATCAAATGGGAAAGAGACAACTCCCTGTGAACTTAAAAAAAAAAGCACAACAGGAGAGTTGTGAGTTGTTTTATTTGGAGCAAAATGAGGACTATAGCCTGGGAGACAGCATTTCAGATAGCTCTGAGAAACTCCTTTGAAGAGGTGGGGGGGAAGTCAAAATATATGTGATTTTGGTAAAGGGGGAGTACATGCAATGAAGCACATATTTTTTGGCAGAAGGTCTCATGAGGGTTATTGTTAGTCACGAGGAGCAGACGTCACCATGAAGGAATTTAGTGCTTTTTTAGATACGAGGAGATGCAAGAATTGGGCTCATAAAATCAGCTCCTGAAAATATCTAACTATCTGAAGAACTGTTCTGCCAGTTTTTCTCAGAGCACGGAGTGCCTTATTGCTGATCGCCACCCTGAGTTCCTTTCAGGAGATGCTGAAGGTCAGCGGCTGCAGCGGCACCTGATTTAATCCTTGTAGAGGTAGATGACAAGTACCAATTTGTAGTTGACACCCCTAAAGTAAAACTACAATTACCAAAAGAAGGAGAATGGAGGGATGGGAAAAATCATAGATACTCTCTGTATTCTACAATCTAGGTTTTCTGACATCTATATAACTTAGATGTTTTATTATATTATATTCAGGAGAGATACAGGAACACTTAAAAATGACTAAATGGAAACCTAGAACTGAAAAATGCAATATTTAAAGTCACAGATTTATTAGATGGGATTAGCAGCATGTTGGACTTAACAGATCCTTTGATCAATGAGCTTAAGGAAAGACAAATAGGAATCAACTAACTGAAGCCCAGATGATTAAAGAAGCTGAGCAAAACCTTAAAAAGCTGTGAAATAATATCGAGGTGCATAATATATGTCTATTTAGATTCCAAAATGGGAAGAGAGATGAAAAGAGGCTGAACATATATTAGAATAAATAATGACAAAAAAGGTTTTAAAATGAGGAACACAGTACCTTCCAAATCAAAGAATCTTACTAGCCCTCAAGCAGGGTAAGAAAAAGAAAATCATATCTAAGCATATCATGGTCACATTGCTGAAAACCAAAGGAAATGAGACATTGAAAGTAGGCAGAGAGAAGAGAGACATGAGACAAACAAAAAGAGGAAGACATGATCAGTGATGCCTGACCTCTTGTGAGAAACAATAAAATGTCCTTAAAATGCTGAATTGGAAAAGAAGAAAAGAAAAAAAAGTAAGAAAACCCACAAATCTTGAATTCTAGATCCAGAAGAAATATCTGTGATGGTGCATTTTATTGTCGACTTGACTGGGCTAAGAGATGCTCAGAAAGCTAATAAAATGTGATTTCTGGGTGTGACTGTGAAGGTGTTTCTGGAAAATATTAGCTTTAGAATCCTGAGCACTGTGGATGGGCATTATGCAGTTACTTGAGGACCCAAATAGAACAGAAAGGTGGGGGAAGGGGGACTGTGCTCTCTTCTTGTTCTGAGATATCCGTCTCCTGCCCTCAAACACTGGTGCTTCTGCTTCTGAGGCCTTCGAACCTGAACCAGGACTTGAACTATTGGCCTCTCTGGGTTCTCAAGTCTTTGGACTTGAGCTGGGCTTCCCTGGTTCTCAGGCCTACAGGTTTGGACTGGAATTCTACCACCAGCTTTTCTGGGCCTCCAGTTCACAGATGGCAGATCATGGGATTGCTCAGCTTCCATAAATGCTTGAGCCAATCCCTCATAATAAATCTCCTATGTACACATATCTTATTGTTCTGTTTCTCTGGAGAACCCTGACTAGTACAGTATACTTCAAAAATGATCATGGAAATTGGGAGAATTAATCTCAACAAACTTGCACTAAAGCAAATGACAAAGCGAATTTTATAAGCATAAGGAGAATAATACCTAATAGAAATTTTGATCTTTGGAAAGGAGTGAAGAACACTAGACAAGTAAATGTATATAAAAATCACTATTTTTTTCTATTCTTAAATTCTTTAAATTACAATTAACTATTCCAAGCAAAAATAATAGCAATTACTTGGGGTCTTATGATATATGAGGAAATACAAATTACAGCGGTAGTAAATGAAATTGTTCCCTTGTAAGTTTCTTATATTGTCAGTGCCTTTTTTTTTGAAATAACATCAAAATAACAAACTACTTAGTAATAAATTTTAAAAATATATATGTGACTTTTACCCTGAAGATTTCAAGATATAGCTGAAAGAAATGAAAGAGGCTATAAATGACTGGAGAAATTTAACTTGCTCATAGTTAGAATGATTTAATATTACTAATTCGTCTTTGGGTGCATTTTTAACAAAATCCTTTCTCCTTCTATGTTAAAACCTGCATTTGTTCCCAAGGCAATGCCTGCACCTGTTCATGTACAATGAAAGTTTATTAGAAATCAAAAATTATGAGGCTTCTACAAAGCTTCCTAGCTCTGCTCCCTTGGAAATGTGAAAAAGGTGAAACATCAGCAGTATGATAATTGTAACCCCAAGCAATAGGCTTATTGCCTCTGCCTGGGACGTATTATAAATTACTGGTGGAAAGCTTTAACTTTGGGCTTCGCTTAGTGAGGTGACATATCTCTTGATATGCCCTGGAAACTATGTCTCTGAAGTTATTACAAGAGCCTTTGGCTCCTGTGTGCTTAAGGCTTCTAAGGAAGGTGAACTTCGCATCCACAATTGGGGTTGTGTCTCCATTCACCTCAGCCGTCATCACTTAGTAGATCAAAGACAGTCATTCCTGGATGGCTATTTAGGTAGATATAAGTTCTACTTTAAGCAGAAGACCATACCCTGCTGACACGTTCTTGCCTGATCTAAATCCTTTTGTACAAACTGGTACCAGGTGTGGCTGATTTGGACCTTGTGAGTCTAAATGAGACACGAATGAGACATGAAGCAGCTTCCCTAGTACACCACTATGTCCGTTCTCCAATCCATCTATAGATGAAGTGCAATCCCAGTTGAATTCCCAAGACTTTCTTGTGCAGAGATCGTAAAACTGATTCTAAAATTTGTTTGAAAATGCAAATGACCTAGAACAGGCAGTAGCCAAAACAGTCTTAATACAGGAAAATATTCTTAGAAGATTTACAATCTCAGATTTCAAGACCTATTATAAAGCTACAGGAGTCGAGAGACTATCACCTTGGCATATGTTTAGAAGAAGAGATCAATGAAATAGAATAAGGAGTCCAGAAACTGCCATGACCCACACATGTCAACTGATTTTCTACAGAGGCCCCAAGATAATTCAGTAGGGTTAGGAAAGTCCTTTCAACCCACATCTCTTAAACAACTGTATATCTATATTTAAAAATATATATAAACATAAATATTAAACAGAATCAAAACTGTAAAATTTAAAACTATTAAGCTCTTACAAAAAAAGGAAAAAAAAGCCCCACATAATAGTTTACATGCATGACCTTAGGGTAAGGAAAGGTTTCTTAGGCTGTAAAAAAAAAAAAAACTAATTATAAAAGAAAAAGAACCGATAAATTTGACTTAGTTAAAACTAAAACTTCTGATCGTCAGAATGGCAAGCCACAAATTAGGAGGAAACATTGTATATAAATAGCTCGTGTATATTGTGTTTTTATAAAGAAAGAATCCCTACAAATCAGATAAAAACACATAATCCAGGGGGGGACCTTCAAGATGGCAGAGGAGTAAGATGTGGACATCACCTTCCTCCCCACAAATACATCAGAAATGCATCTACATGTGGAACAACTCCTATAGAACACCTACGGAACGCTGGCAGAACACCTCAGACTTCCCAAAAGGCAAGAAAATCCCCATGTACCTGGATGGGGCAAAAGAAAAAAACAGAGACAAAAGAATAGGGATGGGACCTGCACCTCTGGGAGGGCGCTGTGAAGGAGGAAAAGTTTCCACATGCTAGGAAGCCCCTGGTGGAGATGGGGGGTGGGCAGGGGGGAAGCTTCAGAGGAGAGCGCAGCAACAGGGATGCAGAGGGAAAAGTGGAGAGATTCCCATACAGAGGATAGGTGCTGACCAGCATTCACCAGCCCGAGAGGCTTGTCTGCTCACCCGCCATGGCAGGGGGGGGCTGGGAGCTGAGACTCAGGCCTCGAAGGTCAGATCCCAGGGAGAGGACTGGGGTTGGCTGCGTGAACACAGCCTGAAGGGGGTTAGTGCGCCACAGCTGGCCGGCAGGGAGTCAGGGAAAAAGTCTGGAGCTGCCAAAGAGGCAAGAGGCCGTTGTTTCAGGGTGCATGAGGAGAGAGGATTCCTTCCCTGTCTGCCCAGAGAAGGCAGAGCGCCACCTAAATGAGCTCCAGAGACGGGTGGAAGCTGCAGCCATCATCTTGGACCCCAGAGACGGGCATGAGACGCTAGTGCTGCCGCCGCTGCCACTGAGAAGCCTGTGCAGCACAGCTCACTCTCCACACACCCCCAGGAGCCTGTGCAGCCCGCCACTGCCAGGGTCCTGGGATCCAGGGACAACTTCCCCGGGAGAACACAGTGCTCCTCAGGCTCATGCAACGTCACAGTGGCCCCTGCTACCAAAGGCTCACTCCACATTCCAGTTATGACTACTGTACCCCTCCCTCTCCCCGGCCTGAGTGAGCAAGAGCCACCTAATCAACCACTGCTTTAACCCCCTCCTGTCTGGGCAGCGAACAGATGCCTGAGGGCGACCTGCACACAGAGGTGGGGACAAAACCAAAGCTGAACCCCAGGAGCTATGAACAAACAAGAGAAGGGGAAATTTCTCTGCAGCCTCAGGAGCAGCAGATTAAATCCCCAGTCAGCTTGCTGTAGCCTGCCTCTGTGCAATACCTGAGTAGACAACGAATCATCCCAAAATGGAGGTGGTGGACTTTGGGAGCAACTACAGACTTGGGGTTTGCTGTCTGCGACTGATTTGTTTCTGATTTCTATGTTTATCTTACTTTAGTTTTTAGCGCTTCTTATTACTGGTGGATTTGTTTATTAGTTTGGTTGCTCTCTTCTTCTTTTTTATTATTATTTTTAAATTATTTATTTAGTTATTATTATTTTAATTTTTTTTAAATTTTTTTTCTCCCTTTTCTTCTGAGCCATGTATCTGACAGGGTCTTGGCACTCCAGCCTGGTGTCAGGCCTGAGCCTCTGAGGTGGGAGAACCGAGTTCTGGACATTGGACCACCAGAGACCTCCCGGCCCCACATAATAAAAATTGGCGAGAGCTCCCCCAGAGACCTCTGTCTCAATGCTAAGACCCAGCTCCACCCAATGGCCAGCAAACTCCAGAGCTGGGCACCCCATGCCAAACAACTACCAACACAGGAACACCACACCACCCATTAGCAGAGACACTGCCAAAAATCATACTAAGTTCACAGACACCCCAACACACACCACCGGACTGCAGCCCTGCCCACCAGAAAGACGAGATCCAGCCCCACCCACCAGAACACAGGAACCAGTCCCCTCCACCAGGAAGCCTACACAAGCCACTGAACCAACTTCACCCACTGCGATCAGACACCAAAAACAACGGGAACTATGAACCTGCAGCCTGCGAAAAGGAGACCCCGAACACAGTAAATTAAACAAAATGAGGAGACGGGAATATGCAGCAGATGAAGGAGCAAGGTAGAAACCCACCAGACCAAACAAATGAAGAGGAAATAGTCTACCTGAAAAAGAATTCAGGCAAATGATAGTAAAGATGATCCAAAATCTTGGAAATAGAATGGAGAAATTACAAGAAATGTTTAATAAGGACCTAGAAAAACTAAAGAGCAAACAAACAATGATGAACAGTACAATAAATGAACTTAAAAATTCTCTAGAAGGAATCAATAGCAGAATAACTGAAGCAGAGGAATGGATAAGTGACCTGGAAGATAAAATAGTGGAAATAACTGCTGCAGAGCAGAATAAAGAAAAGAATGAAAAGAATTGAGGACAGTCTCAGAGACCTCTGGGACAACATTAAAAGCACAACATTTGAATTATAGAGGTCCCAGAAGAAGAAGAGAAAAAGAAAGGGTGTGAGAAAATATTTGAAGAGATTATAGTTGAAAACTTCCCTAACATGGGAAAGGAAATATTCAGTCAAGTCCAGGAAGCGCAGAGAGTACCATACATGAAAAATCCAAGGAGAAACATGCCAAGACATATATTAATCAAACTATCAAAAATTAAATACAGGGCTTCCCTGGTTGCGCAGTGGTTGAGAGTCCACCTGCTGATGCAGGGGACATGGGTTCGTGCCCCGGTCCAGGAAGATCCCACATGCCCCGTAGTGGAGACATGGCCGCTGAGCCTGCACATCCTGAGCCTGTGCTCTGCAACAGGAGAGGCCACAACCATGAGAGACCTGCATACCGCAAAAAAAAAAAAAAAAAATTAAATACAAAGAAAAACTATTAAAAGCAGCAAGGGAAAACCAACAAATAACATACAAGGGAATCCCCATAAGGTTAACAGCTGATCTATCAGCAGAAACTCCACAAGCAAGAAGGGAGTGGCAGGATATATTCAAAGTGATGAAAGGGAAAACCCTAAAACCAAAATTACTCAACCCAGCAAGAATCTCATTCAGATTCGACGGAGAAATTAAAACCTTTACAGACAAGCAAAAGCTAAGAGAATTCAGCACCACCAAAACAGCTTTACAACAAATGCTAAAGGAATTTCTCCAGACAGGAAACACAAGAGAAGCAAAAGAGCTACTAAAACAAACCCAAAACAGTTAATAAAATGGTAATAGGAACATATATATTAATATTACCTTAAATGTAAATGGATTAAATGCTCCAACCAAAAGACATAGACTGGCTGAATGGATGCAAAAACAAGACCCATATATATGCTGTCTACAAGAGACCCACTACAGACCTAGGGACACATACAGACTGAAAGTGAAGGGATAGAAAAAGATATTCCATGCAAATGGAAATCAAAAGAAAGCTGGAGTAGCAATTCTCATGTCAGAAAGAATAGACTTTAAGGTAAAGACTATGACAAGGGAAAAAGACTGATACCACACAATGATCAAGGGATCAATCCAAGAAGATAAAACAATTGTAAATATTTATGCACCCAACATAGGAGCACCGCAATACATAAGGCAAATGCTAACAGCCATAAAAGGGGAAATCGACAGTAACACAAACATAGTAGGGGACTTTAACACACAACTTTCACCAACGGACAGATCATCCAAACTGAAAATAAATAAGGAAACACAAGCTTTAAATGACACATTAAACAAGATGGACTTTATTGATATTTATAGGACTTTCCATCGAAAAACAACAGAATATGCTTTCTTCTCAACTGCTCATGGAACATTCTGCAGGATAGATCATATCTTGGGTCACAAATCAAACCTTGGTAAATGTAAGAAAATTGAAATCGTATCAAGTATCTTTTCCAACCACAACACTATGAGACTAAATATCAATTGCAGGAAAAAAAAACTGTAAAAAACACAAACACATGGAGGCTAAACAATACACTACTAAATAACTAAGAGATTACTGAAGAAATAAAAGAGGAAATCAAAAAATACCTGGAAACAAATGACAATGAAAACACAACGACCCAAAACTTATGGGATGCAACAAAAGCAGTTCTAAGGGGGAAGTTTATAGCAATACAGTCCTTCCTCAGGGAACAAGAAAAATCTCAAATGAACAACCTAACCTTACAGCTAAAGGAACTAGAGAAAGAGGAACAAAAAACCCCCCAAAGTTAGCAGAAGAAAAAAAATCATAAAGATCAGATCAGAAATAAATGAAAAAAAAAATGAAGGGAACCATAGCAAAAATTAATAAAACTAAAAGCTGGTTGTTGGAGAAGATAAACAAAACTGATAAACCATTAGCCAGACTCATCAGGAAAAAAAGGGAGAAGACTCAAACAGAATTAGAAATGAAAAAGGAGAAGTAACAACTGACACTGCAGAAATAAAAGGATCACAAGAGATTACTACAAGCAACTCTATGCCAATAAAATGGAAAACCTGGAAGAAATGGACAAATTCTTAGAAAAGCACAACCTTCCGAGACTGAACCAGGAAGAAATAGAAGATGTAAACAGAGCAATCACAAGCACTGAAATTGAAACTGTGATTAAAAACCTTCCAACAAACAAAAGCCCAGGACCAGATGGCTTCACAAGTGAATTCTATCCAACATTTAGAGAAGAGCTAACACCTATCCTTCTCAAATGCTTCCAAAATACAGCAGAGGGAGGAACACTCCCAACCTCATTCTACAAGGCCACCATCACCCTGATACCAAAACCAGACAAAGATACGACAACAAAAGAAAATTACAGACCAATATCACTGATGAACATAGATGCAAAAATCCTCAACAAAATACTAGCCAACAGAATCCAGTAGCACATTAAAAGGATCCTACACCATGATCAAGTGGGATTTAT
Organism: Lagenorhynchus albirostris; assembly: GCF_949774975.1. Taxonomy (NCBI): domain Eukaryota; kingdom Metazoa; phylum Chordata; class Mammalia; order Artiodactyla; family Delphinidae; genus Lagenorhynchus; species Lagenorhynchus albirostris. The sequence continues at coordinate 9,552,829 of NC_083104.1, read as the reverse complement.
CCCAGGAATGGAAGGATTCTTCAATATATGGAAGTCAATCGATGTGATACATCATATTAACAAATTTAAGGAGAAAAACCATATGATCATCTCAATAGATGCAGAGAAAACATTCCACAAAATTCAACACCCATTTATGATAAAAACTCTCCAGAAAGTAGGTATAGAGGGAACCTACCTCAACATAATAAAAGCCATATATGACAAACCCACAGCCAACATCGTTCTCACTGCTGAAAAGCTGAAACCATTTCCACTAAGATATGGAACAAGACAAGGTTGCCCACTCTCACCACTATTATTCGACATAGTTTTGGAAGTTTTAGCCACAGCAATCAGAGAAGAAAAAGAAAAGGAATCCAAATCAGAAAAGAAGAAGTAAAGGTGTCACTGTTTGCAGATGACATGATACTATACATAGAGAATCCTAAAGATGCTACCAGAAAACTATTAGAGCTAATCAATGAATTTGGTAAAGTAGCAGGATACAAAATTAATGCACAGAAATCTCTTGCATTCCTGTACACTATTGATGAAAAATCTGAAACAGAAATTAAGAAAACACTCCCATTTACCACTGCAAACAAAAGAATAAAATACCTAGGAATAAAGCTACCTAAGGAAACAAAAGACTTGTATGCAGAAAACTATAAGACACTGATGAAAGAAATTAAAGATGATACAAACAGATGAAGAGATATACCATGTTCTTGGATTGGAAGAATCAACATTGTGAAAATGACTCTACTACCCAAAGCAATCTACAGATTCAATGCAATCCCTATCAAACTACCACTGGCATTTTTCACAGAAGTAGGACAAAAAATTTCACAATTTGTATGGAAACTCAAAAGACCCTGAATAGCCAAAGCAATCTTGAGAAAGAAAAACGGAGCTGGAGGAATCAGGCTCCCTGACTTCAGACTATACTACAAAGCTACAGTAATCAAGACAGTATGGTACTGGCACAACAACAGAAGTATAGATCAATGGAACAGGATAGAAAGCCCAGAGATAAACCCATGAACATATGGTCAGCCTATCTTTGACAAAGGAGGCAAGAATATACAATGGAGAAAAGACAGCCTCTTCAATAAGTGGTGCTGGGAAAACTGGACAGCTACACGTAAAAGAATGAAATTAGAACACTCCCTAACACCATACACAAAAATAAACTCAAAATGGATTAAAGACCTAAATGTAAGGCCAGACACTATAAAACCCTTAGAGGAAAACATAAGCAGAATAGTCTATGCAATAAATCACAGCAAGATCCCTTTTGACCCACCTCCTAGAGAAATGGATGTAAAAACAAAATAAACAAGTGGGACCTAATGAAACTTAAAAGCTTTCACACAGCAAAGGAAACCGTAAACAAGATGAAAAGACAACCCTTAGAATGGGAGAAAATATTTGCAAATGAATCAGTGGACCAAGGATTAATCTCCAAAATATATAAACATGAATCTTAATCTTATATGAATCTTAAATCTTAGAACATCTTAAAATGTTATACATTGTATAACATGGAAATTATTCCTCAATTGAAAGTTTTTTTGAGATGAAATTAACTAGTAGGCTTAATTTTATCCAACATAATAAGAGAGTTTTGAGTTGCGGCTCCATATTAAATGATTTTAGTTTCAATTATGTTACCTTTAATTGGGTCCCTTTGATCAGTGATACCTACTATCTGTGCTTCAGATATGCCATCTATAAATCACCTTTATAAGAGACTTAGGGCGTAGGATGTCATCAGTACAGGTAGTTTTGCTCTTATTGCTTTTATCACCTTTATTATCGTACATAAGTGGAGATCAGAAGGAGAACACAATAGTTTATTAAACACTATGTTTATTAAAAATCCAGGAGACAAATATGTAGATAGTGATAGAAATAGACATGGATATAGACATTCATAGCAATGTGAAGTCTGTGTGTTTACTCTGGAATTCGCATCTGGCCTTCTAGAAGTCTGTGACGCGACTTCACAGAATTATATGTTAAGTGTATATGTATATTGGTATGAACATTTTGGGGGATAGAGCTTCCATAGCTTTCTTGAGATTCTCAAAGAGGTTTTGTGACCTCCGCTAAAAGATGAATTACATGTACTCATGGAATTACCTGTCATGATGTTCTTTTATTCCAAGCAGTTATCCAGCTTTTGACAGTAAAGGCAGAAGGACTCTAGAGAATAAAAGTTAGCGTGCCATCTGTCGATCTCCTCGCATTTATTTCTTGGGCTTTGTTTAGCTTTTACAGTTGCCTGCCATTTCTTGGAGTGAAGGTAAATGAGCAGGGAGATTGGAAGGTATCTCAGTATTATTGTGGACAGAATAATCCTATGTGTTATATAAGCCACATACCTAGGAGACAATTAGGAAATGTGGGTAAGGAGCATTATTGAATGCTTATCTTCAAAACCATAGTGTTGTGTGACTTTAAAACTTAAATGTGGTTTAATAACATGGAAACTGACTCTGATAAGGGAAATGAAGTTAGACTTAGAGGTAAAAAAGAGCATGACTGAACAAATCACTTCTTAATCACCAAAATGAAAAGTATTGGCATAGACAAGTCACCACGTTAGAAAGTTATTGCTTCCTGAATTCCGCATGTGAAAAATCTGTGGAAATACACAAGGATTGATACTTCTGTATTTGTTATAAATACAGCTGTACGTGAGAGAGACCAAAAATAACAAAATAAGCACAAGAGAGAGGTATATCTTTGTCTCACAAAGGTCTGAGCAGCTCTGTCTACGGGTCATCAGGGGCCCAAACTAATTCTGTCTTGTCTACCATGCCAAGGACATTGCCCTCACCAGCAAGAATCAAGATGGCACGCCACATATCTGCATTCCCACCAGGAAGGAGGAAATGAGAAGGAAAAAGAAACAACTTTTTCCTTTAATGACATGGCCGGACGTTGTAGGCATCCTCATGCTCATATATCTTGGGCAAAAGTTAGTCACATTATTCTTTTTGGCCAAGTGCTTAGCTGAGTATTCTACAGAAAAAAGGAGAGTAGCTATTGATAGAAGAATACATTTGAAACTAGATATCCCTTAAGAATTAGAGCTACAAAGAAAAAAAGAACAACTCAGAAGATTCATTTTCCTTTATGCAATTTCTTTCAAAGGATTATATCATTCCTTGTAATTGGTAATGACGACCGTTGGGAGCCAGAGGGTATAATTTTACTTTTCTATGTTGGCAGGAAGCACTTAGAAGTGGTTAAAAGAATGAACGTATTTTCTAACATTATTTAACTGTAGAAATAATTTGTGTTAATAAGTAAGCATTTACATAAACACTAAACATCTGTTATTCAGGAAAAATAAAAATAATTGGCAGACTGGAAAAGATTAAAACCCTTGCATGGTAGGCACTTGGGAAGTTGAGTAAAGTCTAGTTCGTTTAGGAATGTATCAGATAATGCACTTGACTGCTCGTGAGAGAGTCCAATTAGGGAAGCTTAAGAAGAAGAAGGACGGAGAGAAGATCAATGTGGCTAGATTGGAAGGAAGTCCAGACTAAAATGTGCGAGATCATTATGGTGGAGAGGTTGACTCGGGGTGGATGGTAAAGTGCCTTCTGAAGTTTGGTAGGGAGTTTAGATATTATTCTGTAGGCAACTGGCAGACATAGGCAAATGTTATGTATTAGGTCTTCACTAATGATATACTGAGAGGGAGTCAGGCGGAGTTGATAGAGTTCAACAAGGGGCTATTAAAAATGTGAATAACCAGGGAGAATTTTAATGTTTCCAAAGAAAGAAAAAAGGAGCGTGTTTCATTTACTGAGAAAAGTATACTTGGCTAGGAGTCGAGATAATAGTTATTCTCTCAAATGCCTGACCTTAAATCATTTCTTTTTTTTTTTAGGGTTTCAGTGTCACTGTGAGGGTATTGTTATATTTTTCACAGAGGCAGCATGGCAATATCATGAAAATAGGCATAAAATACATGAAAGAATAATAAATGCCATTCAGATCCTGTATACTTGAATCATTTGAATCAGTCCTTAGATATAACCATAAGAGAGCAAATAGATGATTAAAGTAGTATTAGGTTATTATGGTCCTTGTATTTTAATTGTGATACTTGTTGTGAGACAGGGAACCATGTAGACCACTACTCAGTTCAGATGGCGGCAGTACAAAAATATTCAGAGGACATTGGCCACCATTCGGGTTCAGTTCCAAGATATTCAGTCTTTTCCGTGAACTCAATTTGTGTGTCCAGTCCTGTAATGGATCCTGCAAGTGGAGTGACTCCCTCAAAATATCCCCTGGCAACTAGGATTTAAGGCCTTTAAATCCCTTGTATGCATTAAAAGTCATACAAATAACTTGCCTTCGAGAGCAAATTATCAAAGAGATTTACTACTCTTCCATTTCTATTGCTAGAAGTTACAGGCCCAAAATGGATGAATAAATTCCCTTAGCCAGAGGACAAAGGCTTTTTTTTTTTTTTTCCCCTCAATTACCAGAAGTAAATATTAAAACTGAAGGTGGGGACACAGGGAATCGACTCCTTGCATTCACCCTCCAAAATAAAAATCAGTGGAAGATATCTGACCTGCATTCAGATTAAATTACAACTTGTTCTTCAGTTGCTTTTGATAGTGAAAGAGGGAAGAGAAGACGCCCAGGTAGGAAATCAGGCAGAGAAAACAGAATTTGTTATAGAAAGGAAAGTGCATTAACTCTAAGCTCCCTGGTGTTAAAAGCTAGTCTGGGCTGGTTCTGAGGTTGGCCGTAGAAATGACTGCCTTGGAGAGAGCAAGTTGTATTTCCCTTCTCACCTGTTTCCCCCATTGCCCTGGTGTCCTTTTAGATGCAGAGCTCGACACCTTCTCATTAGGCCTTCCCAAAGAGAACGGTGTGCCCTCGGCTGAGAAATGTTGATTTCTCCACTGATGCTCTAAAGTAAAAGTTCTCACTCTTTTCTGGAGATCACAGTCCTTTGAGAATCTGATGGATGTTACAAAGCAAAGCTCGTAAAATGTTTGACTAGAGGATGAGGTTAGATGTTGTTTGACCTGCCCAGGGTATTTAAGTGAAATTGAATTCTTTGTCAACACTGAAAACTTGGGAGATTTCCTGCAGATAGCTAGATTTTTGGCTTTCCAAGAATAGTCCTGGACGTGCCAGCAACTGGCTAGAAAGCCGAGTGGTTCATGGTCCGTTAGACCATCATTCCTCAGTATACATCTGTACATTCATCCGTGCATTCTTCAGCGTAGATGTTGCCCATCACTCTATTTTAAAATATCAACTGTACTCATTTCCATTAATACCTTTTTGACTTAAGCAGGCCTAGTTAGATGTTGTAGTTTATAATCTCTTTCTTTTAGTTCCATCCACAGGAAATGATGATGATGATGATGAAACTTAAGTAGTATTCATCATTTTCCAAATGTTGTTGTAAGCATTTTAAGCATTTCAGTTCACTTAATCCTCACGGCATCTCTAAGAGTAGATTCTATTTCAAATCCTACTTTGCAGCTGAGGAAACTGAGGCACACAGAGTTAAGTAACTTGCCCAAGGTCACAGTGCTAACAAATGGTACAGTCAGGATTTAGACTCCAGAGGTGGGGCTTTGAACTACCCTCTTAATGTTACCCCCCATTTCAGACTAGGTTGATGAGATCCCCACCCTTTGAGGGACCCCTGAAGAATCTCTTGGGCACTGGAAAGGCCTCTCAGAAAATGCTTTAGAAATGCTCACTTCAAGTACCTCATGAAACAGACAATTATGGAAACTGAAAATTGAGTTGTTTCATTATCCTATTGTAAGATAATTGATTAAATCAGAACATGAAAACTAAATTGTTCAGCATTTATGTAAGCTAACAAATGACGGCTACCTAAGTATTGATTAAGAAAGGACGATGATCAGTGAATTAATGTTTCCAAGGGTAAGGCGCACAGCTTTGCATATTGTGAACTCTCATGGTACGTGCTCCATGTGGGTGGCCACCCAGCCTTCTCCCCCATCCCAGGAGCTTGCCCAGGACCACAAGTGCAGAAGGATGATTCTCATTTTGAAGATGCAGAATCTGAGCCTGAATTCATCCTCCCTCATGGATCAAGGTTACCGTGCTAGGCTCTCGTGGGCACAGTTGTTTCACAGCAGATGTCAGCAAGGCTATATAAGGAGCAGGGCCATCTTCATCCCACACCACAGTGGTTGGTGTAAGGCTCTGCTGTTGCCATCTAGAAACTACTAATACTTTTTTTTTTAACAAAGGGCCCCCATTTTCATTTTGCAGTGGGCTCCACAAATTATGTAGGCAGATCTGCTCAAGAGGCAGCAGGTCTTGGGGTATCGCTTCCCAAGGGCAGGGAGCTTTATCCGTCTGTTTACTGAACCCCCAGAGCACCCAGAACTGTACCCCACACACTGTAAGCACCCAGTAAACATTTCTTAAAGAACGTTAAGAGTACAAGCTCTGGCTCAGCACTTTTTCTTTGAAAGGCAAGATAGTAAATATTTTTGGCCTTGCCAGCAATATGATCTGTGTTGCAGTTATTCAACTCTGCCGTTGCAGCTCAAAAGCAGCCATGACAGTAGAGGAAGGGGTGAGCTCAGCTGTGTCCCAGTGGAACTGTATCTACAAAGGTAGGTCGTGGGCTGGATTTGTTTAACAGGCTATAGTTGGCTGAGCCCTGCTCTAGAATCAGACTGTTCAGATTCAAACTCTTAACAGTGCCACTTATTCTGTGAGTTTGGGCTAGTTACTTAACGTCTCTGAGCTTTAGTTTTTGGTAAAACTGGGATAACAGGAGCGCTTTCCTCATGGGGTGGTTGTGAGGATTAAATTAGATAATGTATAAAAGGCACCTAGCTCAGCTTAGCACATGGTGACTGGGAGATGCTGTAGCAGTTACTTCTCTAATCATTGCTGTTAACGGGTTGACTTTCCAAGCTCTGAGCGTTCTGCAGCTGATAAACAGATAAGAGACGATATCTTCAAATCCTTTTCTGGATCAGTCTTGAGGGAAGAACAAATATTCTGTTAAATATCCCAAGAAAACAACCTTTCTCCACCTTCGTCTACAAATTCTTCATGGTAAGGAAGTGATGATTTTGGTCTTCATAGGGGATCCCTATTCACTGCAACTAGTCAGTGAAGAGGCACAACACCCCCATTTATTCTCCGCAGGAGACCTACTGTCCTTGAACCTCAATTTCTCATCAGTAAAATGAAGGGGCTGCACTAGAAAAATGCCCAAGGCCCTTTTAAACGGGAGAGGTCCCATAGTGTAGACCGCTCAGACTCTGGAGCGACATTTGCTTTTAAATCCTGCCTCTACTAGTGTTCAGCCTGTGATGTTCAGTCAACTCTCAGAGGGGCCACCGCCTTGCCAGCTCCTGGAGCAAACAGTCTAGCCCACGTCCTTTCTGGTTGTCAGATTCTTCATGCATAAAATAAGGAATCAACACATTGCCTTGACTCTTCAAGCATGATTTTGAATTAAAGCTGATGTTTAGAAAAGGGTGCTCAGAAATACCCCCATTTCAATTTTATGCTTTGGCAACACGGTTTATTTGCTTCAGCGTTTTCAGAGAAGAACAAAACCCAAAATGGTCTAACGATGATTATTATACTCATTCAAGGCGTTTAAACCATGTACCTTTTTCATATAAAAGGTGGTGGAGAGAAGTTGGTTGGGTGAAACTTCTAGCAGTAATGGCTTGCTTTCTCCTTTGAAGACAGTGTTGATGAGAGCTATGTAATTTTTCTTATAATTAAAGCAGGTTCTACCTAGATACCACAAAGCCCACCAACCAGCTATGAAATGTCATCCCCAGCTGGATCACTGCAAACTCCCCCGCCGGGGTTGCTGTGTTTCCATCCTTGTTCCTCTATAGTCTGTTTCTCCACAGAGCTGCATAGGTCACCTTATAAATCTAACTGTGCCACTCCCCTGGGTATATTGCGCCCTTAGCACTTAGATGAAATGCACATCTCTCACCAGGTCACAGGGCTGATACGGATGTTCCTGCATGACCCCCTCTGCCCCTCATTCTGTATACTGGCCTTTTCCCTATTCCTCCAGAGTGTACTATGCTTATCTGCTTCCAGAACCCCCACCTGGCTGGTTCCTCTGTCCAGGACAGCACTACCCCAGAGCTTTGCATGCCTTCTTGTCTCCTTGTTATCCTTCAGGGATCAACTCAAACATCAGGACACACTTATTACTCTAGGAAATTCTGCTTTATTCGTTAATTTATGGGTTCATCTGTTAGACGGAAAGCACTATGGAAAAGGGACTGTCTTATTCAGTGTAGTCCCTAGAACACTGCCTGATGCATGGGAGACGTTCGATAAATACACATTTATTGAGTGGATAAATGAATGAATGAATAAGAATGATTTCGGACTGTCGTTTGTTTAAAGGAACACATTTAAGCAAGCGAAAAAGCTTACTTGCTCACCATTTTATCACTTCAGTATCAGAGAAAATGCAGGATGGTAACTGGAGTGCCTCTGTGGTTTTCCGTAGTTATTCTCTGGTAAGAAGCTTTGGGAGTTTTTAGAGTGAGGTGACCCATTTGATGTAGTATGATGGTTATTTTGTCTGTGAGACTGTAGACTGTAGATTTCCAATACACACACACACACACACATACACACACACACAATAAGGGACATCAAGTCCCTAAAGAAAGGGGCCCAGGAACCATTTGCTGAATACCTACTATGTCATGTCCTAAGGAATATTCTAGGCTCTGGAAGTGCAAAACTGAATAAGCATGACACTTATCCTTGAAGAATTTATCATCTAGTAGAGTATAGAGCTAGTTCAATAAATGAGCAGCACTTTGATAAAGTTTCTGCTGGAGACTTTTAAAACTTACTAAGAGGATCTAAGATAGAGTGATTATGTTTCTCAGGGTATTTGAGAATCCCATGTCTAGGTAACTAGACCTCAAAAGCAGAATGTGCCAAACAGAAAAGAAGAGGATGCCATTTCTCACAGAGGATCTGCCTAAGCAAAGGCTTGGAAGAGTCGAAGTGGGTTGTACGTGGAATTCTTTGCCCCATTTCCCATGTCTTACTTAAAGGTTCTGGCTACTGAGTAATGCAAGTTACCCTTTATTACTTATCAGACTCACTCTTTTTTGGAAATCCTAAATGAGGGAGGCCTTTGAGGTCGGGGCAGATTGGGTGAGGGACCTATAAGGTTTTCTATGAAGGGCCTCTCTGCTATCAAGTGCGTTTTTAGGAGGCCATGTCCATTTTGTTACATTGTTGTCTGCACATTGCTTATTATCTCCCAGTCCCACCCATAAAGGCATTTTGTGAGGATATCTTGATCATGCAAGATCAAGAGTCTTTTTGGTAAAGAGTAACCTAGTCTTGTAAGTAGCAGAGCGAATCTCTCTGAAAAGCCATTGAAATCTGCTTATCTCCATGGCAACAAACTTCGTCGTACCAGGAAGCTCAGTAGCTCACGTGGATGCTGGTATCTAGAGAGGAAAGTTATTTGGCTCTAATTAAGCTTCCACTCCTTCCTCTTTCTCCCACAAGAGTATCATAAGAATTTATCCATGAGCACAGACGTAGGAAACAAACTTACGGTTACCAAAGGGGAAAGGGGGGGAGGGATAAATTAGGAGCTTGGTATTAAAATAAACACACTACGCTACTAAAATAAATAAACAACGAGGACCTACTGTATAGCACAGGGAACTATATTCAATATCTTGTAATAACCTATAATTGAAAAGAATCTGAAAGGAATGTATATACGTATATATATAACTGAATCACTTTGCTGTACACCTGAAACTAAACGAACACAGCATTGTAAACTAACACAACGTTGTATAATTCAGTTAAAAGAAGAATTGAGCTATGAGTGTAGTTAGCTCACATCTATTATGTGAGGTTATATATTCATATGCAACTGAGCCTAGATAGAAACCTAGCAGTAGGAAACAAATTCTTATCACTGTCGTAATTAACTAAAGTAATCAATACTTTTGCAAAACCATTCCGATTAGTATACATTGGATTTCACATGTCCACCTGTAGCCTCTTGCATAATGCCCACCGCAGTCTTGTGAACTTTTAAGTTTCGTTCATTGACCCTTGTAAGGGATTCCCTTACTGAATGCTTAATGGCTGTAAAAGTTTCCTTTTCGCCTTCCTTTTGTAAGTCAGTGACTTGCCATAGGAAATTATAGGTATTATTACCCAGTTAACTTCTTGCTCTTTCACATTTTTGAGTTTCCAGTGATAGAGCCATCTACGTGTTGGACGTGTGCAAAGCATTTTGTTTCATCCTTAGGCTCCAGCCCTAAAAGTGAGGTAGTACGTTTTGGCATCATATATTTTTTCAGTTGACACTACTCAGGCCCAGAAAATAAAATAGTTTACAAATCACATCCAGTGAGTGACATGGTGGCCTGATTCCAAAGTCCATTATCTAACCACTTTATTTATTTATTTGTTTGTTTAATCATTATTAAGCTATTATATAACATAGTGTTTCCTTGCCGGCTTCCTTCTCTAGGTTTAAACCTTTTTCTCTCTTTTCACTGTCCTATTTCTTAGCTAGCTCCCTTCTCACTTCATTGGTATATATCCTGTCTTCTAGGGTCATTGGAGGATGGACAGAAACATGCTTAAACCTAGAGCGCAGGGGACCAAGGAATGGTGATCAGGTTGGGAAAGTAGGCTTTATGCCAAAATTCAAAAACGCGGAGGCCTAGGATCTGAGTAGGTAATACAACCAAAGGGCAGACAGGGTACGAAAGCAGTGGGGAGTAGCATGAACAAGGGCAACTCTAGGGTGCACATCCTTGTTCGAAACGAAGCTACTATTCAGCCGTGGACAAAGGGACCCACTGTGGCTAAATTGTCTGATTCTCCAAGGAGAGCTATAAATCCCGATTTTTCCAAGAACATTCCAATTTTTGAAGTGGTGGCCACTCATGTGAATCCATTAAGACAAAGTATAAACAAAAGATTCCTGCAGGCTGAGTTGGGACTGTGGGCTGCCAGTTAGCCCCTTGTATACTGTAAGACTAGGGATGTTTGCCATCATTCCTCGTATCCTCCTCTATTATTTCAAGGAAATCTGTGCTGTAAACTCTGAGTGCATTGTTGCCATTCTAAGAGCTTATGAAGCGTCAGAAGGAAAGGAAGATGACAAAAGGGTAGTTGAGCAGTGGGGAGGGTCCAGTCGTGCACACAGATGCTGAAGGAGCAGGAAAGGATATGTAAATGTGGCAATCCAAGGTGAATACTGAAAACCCCAAGCGTTTTGTAAAAGTACTTTGCAAGACTCATTTAAGGTATATGTGAAAATTAATGAGCGTACCCTACAGCACGTTCCAAATGAAAGGCGTTGGCATTGGGCTATTGCTAGGTTGGAGCCAGATGGAACAGTCAAAGCTGACAGTGTAAATGATCTGTCTGTGGTCACAGCCTTTCATCCACTCATTTGGAATCTCTTTTCTCCCTCTTTCCTGCTAGAGCATTTGGCTAGCAAGCCAAGGCTGCCTAATTGGAATTCCAAAGTCCATGTTGGCTGCTCAATACATTCTGCACTTTTTAAAGAATATTGCTTCATTTGTAAAACTGAGGTCTTGGAAACGCTCAAGCCACGTGGTAGAGCCCGGTGCTTCACAGGGTGGTTATAAGCAAAGTGGGACTCGTAGAGCAACGTTGTGGAGGTACTCGATAGCACTGATTCTTCGCTGTTTTTCATGGGAAAGTTTCTGGTCAGCGATTTTGATTTCCAACAGTCACAGAATGTTAGCCCCACACAGGCCCCTTGAGATACTCTGCTGTGTTCATCTCATTTTGCGGATGAAGAGCTGAGACTCAGGGATAAACTGAGTCTCCCTGAGAAAAGTCTGCATCTTGTTCTCTGCATCCCTAAGGCATCCCTAAGCAGTCAAGTGTCTGCTTTGGTTATGGATACAATAAGCATTGGAGTCTCAGAGACTAAAATCCAGACTCTGCCAGTTACTACCTCGGTGACTTGTTGGAGTTGAGTGCACTGTTCTATAAACTGAGGATTACTGTGATGACTAAGTGTGTGAACAAATGAAAAGCACTTAACAGCAAGTGTGTCAAACATATTAAGGTCACTCTTTTGGGCTCAGTTCCCTCACCTGTCAAGTGAAGGTAGCCCAAAGGAGTGAATATTCAAGGCAGCTTGCATTAAACCTGCCACTGAGTGGAGACTCAATCAGTGTTCACTTGATGATTAGTTAGGGGTTAATAATTTTCTTTACTTTTATTGGGTCTGTATGTATTTTTCCCAATGGGGATATGCATTTAGTGGCTGGTAGAGAGGCAGTTGTTCAAATTTAACTGCCCAGTCACTGGTACGGTTTTTAGCAGGCGCGTTTTCCTTTTCTAGGTGCGTGGGCGACTGGGTATTTGTGAATTCTTTCCCAAGGACTCGGGCCACATTCAAATATATCCTATACTAGAAAGGGTATCAGAAATAATACAGCCCAGCTGCCTCTTTACTAGGGTCTACCACTCTATTTCTGGGCATGTTTTGAATGGAAACCATTTTAGTCCAGACTTTTGATGTGACTTGAGGTTAAATTAAGGGCAGAAGTTTGAAGGAAGTATCTATTTGTGTAATTTACTTATTTAAACAACAGGTGTAATGTTTATGATGCATCAGGCTCTGTTTGGAAGAGCACTGTAGATCATAACTCATAATAATCCTATTAGATGGATATTATTTTTTTATTTGCATTTTATCCAGCAGCAGCAGTAGCAAAGAAATGACGAGTAACTTTGTTTCTTTGTCCCGCAGAAAAGCCATTCCATGGCCTTCAGAGAGGGCTGTAGGTGAGGTCATGAGTCCCACCTAAAGGGATTTGTTCCAAAAGAAAAGGGACAATGCTTAACTTAAAGTGATGCCAGAAGAATGCAAAGAAACATGGTGGAGAGAGAGAACATTTCAAACCCAGCTTAGCGCTGTGCCAATTGCTATCCGGATGTGGGGTGGGGGTGGGCGGAGATTGTCCTGTCCTTCCCTGTCTTTGAGAGCTGCACTTTTCTCTCAATCTGCCTCAGTACAAAACAGGCCAGGCTGCCTCTCTTGCTCCCTTTCTAAGCTGCCTGAACGCTCTTCTTTTTCATTTTCCAAAGATGGCCCTGCTGAGAGGTGCGAGTCTTCTGATGGCATTAGCTCCTTAATCCTCCTAAATGCTCTGGGAGGCCAGGTGGCGTTGCGGGGAAGGGTATCCGGCCATCGATGTTGCCTTGGGACCCCTGAGCTAGACAGTGGTCAGTGCTGGGTGTGGGGCAGTGTCTCCATCCTGACTCCAGGGTCGCTGTGAGATCCAGTAAGCCCTCGAGCACCTCTGTCTCCATAACAATGAAGTTGAAAAAGGGTTGAGAGAGAGAGGGAGAGAGAGCGCGCGAGAGAGCGCGCGCGCGCGCACGCGCGAGCAGCTCTGATACACCTCACCATGATGAACTAACCAAAGGAAGGTATGGTAAGTATAATAATATACTAGAAGAAAAAAAAAATACCAGTCTGTTGTTCAAGGGGAAAAAAAATCCAAAATACAAGTTAAAGCCAGTGCTATTAAAACTCAGTTTTTCTGGCTACAAATTGAAGGATTCAGTACAGCAGAGTGTTACTTTTCAAAAGAAAGCATTTAGTTTGAACACACTATGCTTGACAGTCACCTAAATTGCTGCATGAAATTACAAGAACTGGTCTTGAAAAATAAAACCACGTCATGGAAGTTTCTCAGTGGAGATAGAGGCTGCTGGAAATTGCTTTCTGCCAGGCAGGACAAGTAAGATCAGAAAGGATTGTTTGCGTGTGACCAGAGTTGTACCCAGAAATTACATGTAACAAAGAAATCTCTGTGAATTAGCAATGCTTGAACATTGTTATTACTTACCTTTGAAAACCTTATGTAGGGAACACAGTGCGCCTACTTACCTATTTTTTTACCAAACAAAATGACTTCTGTTTCGTTTTATTTTTTCAATACAGCAAAAAACATGCAGCTCAGGATTTTTGGCGTAAACTCAATGAAACCCAGAAAGATATATTTATTTTATGACAGTCTAAACAGAAACTGTGCACTGTATCCCATTTCAAGTTGCTGAATGTACTTGAACCTACAATCATAAAGTCACATGCACTTTTTAAACTTGAATAATTCATTTTTTTCCAACAGAGGTACCTAACCAACTATTCTAAAAATAAGTTTTATTCTATATTTAAATGTAACTTGAACTTGTTTTATATCCACTGAACTGACCCTTGGACTTTGGGATTGCAGGAGGCCCCTTTAGTGTTTAAACAGGGCCCTTCTTTGATTTTGTAATAGCAACTGGTAGTTTTCCATACAGAGGGGAGGTATCTGTTGAAATTGGATATCGTTCTCTTGTGCTTTTTTCTGTTTCAGGGAAACTCATAACTCTTAGTGCATTTGGAATTTGTTGTTAATTGTGATTTTTCCTTTTTTTTTTTTGAGTCAAAAAAAGATGGAAATTGCTTCTTTGTGGAAAATTGAAATGCATTGATGTATACTGATTACAGGAACTTAAAAGGTCCATGTTGATGGTGTCATATATTTTGGCAACTATCGATTAGGCCTACCTCACTATCTTTGGTTGGCAAGGAGAAAGGAAAACTGAAGTTTTTTTGTTTGTTTTTCTTTCTCTATTAGCAAAACAATTCAAGAAGATTATTCTGTCTCCCATAATGAAATCGAGCTGTCACTCCAAGACCTTAAAATGTTAAAATGTTGTGGAATGGGTTAATGAGAAAATTGTATGAATTGGTATTCTGATGAGATGTCTAGGGACTGGGGTTAGAACCGTATTGTTGTGAGAGCTTAGTTTGCAGACCCAGCGAAAGAAGGGAATAGATACCCGCCCAGCTGGTTATAAACACCCCTTGAGGTTTTTCATTAGCCCCCATAGAGAGACCCCCCCCTCACACCTCCATGTTTCTCATATGTCTTCCACACTAATTTAGAGTCAAGGTTGTGTTAAAATATAATCTTTCAATAATGGTAAATGACTCTCATACAGATATAAAATGAACCAATTAAAATTTTTATTTAGCTAGTTATTAATGGAGGACCCTGGGTGATGTTATAACCAGTTCAGAGGAGAATCCAAAGAACAGACACATTTATAGATCAGGAATACTGAAGCATACTTGCACATGGATGCAAAATTGGACTGGGGGGAGGGGTAGTCAATGGAACCTCCACCAGGCAGACTGTATTTGCATGTCTTTGAACACGACTTATTTCCTACGATTCTGAGTTGTGACCTATCTCAAAGGCAATAAAAAGACAGAACCCCCATAAAATCAGAAGCAGATAGCCTAGAAGGAAAGGTGTTCACTAAACAAGGCATAATCTTCCGTGGAAGCACATGGTTTCTACTACTGTTGTATAGTGGGACCCACAATTCATTCTGCTCACAAAGGCACACCTAAAATTTAACAGAAAATCTTTCCCAGTGTGAAAAGAAGGGACTTGTACAAAAAAGTCAGAATGGACGCTCCCATACTCTTTCTTGCTTTAAGCTTCATCAAAGATATTCTACCAGAAGCATAACTTTGCTGACTCTTATTTTTCAAACTGAACGGTGCTCAGTCAACCTTTGCTGCTCATTAGAATCATCTGAGGAGCTTTGGAAAAACTCTGATGCCCGGACTCGGCCCCAGAGATCCATTTTAATTGTTCTGCGTTCACCCACTACATCTGTTTAAAGGTCCTGAGGTAATTCTAATATGTGGCCACGCTGAGAATTACTGCACTAAAGAGTTGGGGGTGACTTCTCAACCGTTTCTCCTGTGATCATTTAGCCAAGCCGGCAAAACCAGAGGCCTTTGGGGGCCAGGCTGATGATGTAAATGCAAGAAGATCTTGCTTCTCCTACTCATTCAAATTAAAGTTGATTTTTCTGTTGCCTAAGGAAGATATGAGCAAATTCAGTCTGTGGGCTGCTGTTTTGTGACCCAAGTCCTCTTGCTGTGTCTTTAACTGGGAACATCTTCTCGCCTCTTTCATTTTAACCCTCCCTCCCCATTCCCCCAATCTTTTGCATATTAACTCCTACCCTTCCTTTAGATTAATATGTCTCAAACTTCAATGTGCATCAGAATCACCTGGAGGGCTTTTAATGTGCCTGCCACTGGGTCCCACCCCAAGATTTTCAGATTCAGTAGATGTGGGATAAAGCCAGAAGATTTGCATTAGTGCCAAGTTTCCATGTGATGCTGATGTTGCTTATCTGGGACCATACTCTGAGAACCACTGCTTTAAATCTTAGCTTGTTGTCATTTCTTCTGTGCTGAATTGATAACTGAATTAGCTCTCCACTGGAGTCTAGCTAGACTGCACCTCACTGTGGACAGAGATGGTCTTTTAGGCACCATAGTATCTTTAACACTTGTATTGAATCATGGACAAAAAGGTATTGAATGGTGGATAAACATGAATGCTTAAGAAGCATTCATCTTAAGACATAAATTTTTCTCAGCACTTCCTCATTTTCTTTGAGTTACTTTTTCTCAATTCTTAATGTATTACGTTGCTTCCTATTCATCCAGGGATTTACTCTGTGACACCTCTGCTTGGCTTAAGAATGGTTGCCTCGGGGCTTCCCTGGTGGCGCAGTGGTTGAGAGTCCACCTGCTGATGCAGGGGACGCGGGTTCAAGCCCCATTCTGGGAGGATCCCACATGCCGCGGAGCGGCTGGGCCCGTGAGCCATGGCCGCTGAGCCTGCGCGTCCGGAGCCTGTGCTCCGCAACGGGAGAGGCCACAACAGTGAGAGGCCCGAGTACCGGAAAAAAAAAAAAAAAAAAAAAAAAGAATTGTTGCCTCTCCAAGTTGCATGTTCTTTATCCTCAAAATATTGCAGCTTCAGCATCACCTGGAGTTTATTAGAACTGCAGACTCTCAGGCCTCACCCTGGACTCACTGAATCAGAATCACACAATGTCAAGGTCCCTAGCTGAGGAGTACAGAGGACCGTACGTCGAAGTTCAAAAAACACTCCTCTCTTATCAGCCTAAACGCATCCTCAGTCTATCTTATATTAGTATTTAAAAAAAGCCACTTGAGCTGGAAGCTTTCTGTTTTCTCAGGGCTGTCTCAGCTGAGTGCCTATCGAATCTTATCACATTTGTGTTGTGCTCTTAGCAGCTGATAACTGCTTTCTGTACCCTTCCAGGGAGATCAGTGTTTCTGTTTTAACAGGGTATTTCCCAGCCCCATCTAAAAGTCTTAAGGAAACAGAACTCTTAAATATTGTGACAGGTTCATGGAGAAGAAAGACATACCAGGGAACTTTAACTCATACACATGTGTTATTGAAGAAAGTCATTTCTGAGTGGTTAGGACACAATCACTTATTCTTACACCTCAGCTTCCTCTTATTTCTCCATTGTCATCTTTTTGGTCCTTCCTCCCCATCTCTTTCCTTATTCCCCTCCATGACCTCTTCCTCTCTTCCTCTCCTATTCTTAGACATTTGTACATTATTTTATAATGTAAAGCAACTCATCTGGAGCCTCGACTTCCATATGATATAGGCCGGAGAACACACACGCTCAATTTCCACATGAGTAACTGAGGCTGGGATGATGCAGCCTTCTGATGCCCAACCTGGTGATGAAGAGTTTGACCTAACCTTCCTAAGAGCTGTCACTGAGAATGTATCCTTAAGACATAGGACCGCATAGGAGGGCATGTTTTAGGCGATTGCAGAAGATGACACACCACCACACTGCATTTAAAATTTCTCATTTTAACCACTACCTCTTCAATGAAATATATGTATAACAGTGCCTGTCCCTTTATTGTAAACACATTGCCTCAGTTTAAGAGAAAACGAACAACCTCTAAATTTTAGTATCTCCCTTCCAAAACTGTGAATTCATCCCCAACCCAGTTAATTGCAAAAGTCTGATTTGTTTAATTTCTCTCTTGATTCCCTGCCAAGATACACAGTAGCTGCTAAAACAGTGTCCTGTGTCAGGCTCCCCTAGATGGGAGCCTCTTTACACACTGGACTTAATCTTTAATGTACTTCCGGTTCGTGATCTGGTCTAGGACTTAGTGCGTGCTCCGTAACTATCTTAGATGAAAATTGCTGCAGGATCAATGGCTAAGATAGAGGACTAGAATATACTCTTAGAATTCTAATTGCCAGGTTCTTTGTGGGTTATATTTCAGACTAGCTCAAACCAAAAGTGAGGCCACGTGATCACTTACTCATCTTTTTGACCCAATGAAATACAGCCCTAGCCCTTGGGACTTGTAACACCTAAGTATTTTTGACTTTTGATGTTTTTTTCTTGTTGTGCAAGTGAGAACCACATACATGGTATAAAGTGTAGAAAAGTACTTTATTGGTACAGTAATATAACGTATTAGTTATTGTTGTTATCATTATGCTCAAGGACAGTTGGTTTATTGCGAAAGTACAACGCCTTCCCAGATTACAGTTAGGTTTTGTTATAAGGGTTGTTTGTTTTAAACTTGAACCAATGAAAAACAGTATTATAATTGGTAGTTAGTTAAGTCAAAGAAAGGATGCTTAATCTACCACATGACCAAACTCTCATTGCTTGGACTTGAATGAAAAAAAATATATAGATATAGATATGATAATGTTTAATTTAGGCACCCCAGAGCCCGGTCGATTTGACACATAAAAGGAACCATTACAACCCTAGAGTCCAGTTTTAACCTCATATTTTCTCCCTCATAAAGACTTTGGCCCACCACACTAATCTGGATAAGTGATTTCTAGAATGTTAGATTTCATGGACTAGATGCTTTTCTAAGAAAACAAAAATGTGTGAGCTAGAAGGAGATTTCCAGTGCTTTATTTTGCCAGGTAAGACCATTTAAAACACAATCTATTTCTATCTACTATCCACATTATTTTGTAAAAGATGTCTCTTACTGGCCACATTTGATCAAGATGGACATTCTGAACCAATCAGTAGTGGCCTGGGGTAGATGTTCATATGGTATGAATCTAGCTGTCTGGATCATCATCTGTTCATTAAGAAGAAATGGTTGTTCCTATACATTTTGAGTATTTTCATTGCATTGTCTACGTCCATATAGTTTTCTTTTAATAAGGCATGTTAAAAAGGAGTAGGGTGAGAGAGAATAAGATGAAGAGAAAAGAAAATGGATGGAAAAGTACTGGCATGTTTTACATTTTTCATAGTTACTAGCTTAAAAAGATGGTTGTGATACCTATTTGTTATATTTGAATCTATTTTTTCCTCAGGCTACTATAGGACTAAGTAATAATTGATGAGTTTTCAATATATTAAGAATTGTAAGTCATATATTGCTGTGAGGATAAATACTTTTTGCTTTGCTATCTTGTCTTTTGAATATTTGCCTTTCAGTTGTTATTGAATAACATTTTGATTATTAAATTAAGTTTGCAGTAGCATTTATATATTATGGGGAGTTTGATTTACTCAGCATAAATATTCTTAGCAGTGATAAGATGCATAAAAGCTATATTTAAGATCCACTCAAAATGATAAGGTCGTGTTTAATAGAAGATGCCTTAAAGCAATTTCTGAAAAATAACCTTAATTAAGCATTAGTATTAGGCTGTTGGTTTGATTTTGTTTTTGACTTTAATTTTATCATGGTTAAACTAAATATAAGATAAAACTTAAAACTTGATAAAGCCCAAACTCTACAATTTGTCTTTTTTAAGCAAATCAGTGTTCAGGTAAATGAAAACATATATTTAATTATTAACTGAATAGTATTTTATATTTAAAAAAGTGAGTGATGTCCTTGTTTTAATTCACCTTCTTAAGCTTCTTAAAAGACCATCTTATTTCCTTTTTTCTAGTCTTCTTTCTAACTTACTGATTATTTAATGTATAGACTTTTTGATTCATTTATTATTGATCTGACAAACATATATTGAGCACCTATTTACATAGGTATTTACTTGGGGTTAAGGACATAATGACGAGTAAGTTGTGATTCCTGTTATCAGGTAGTCACTATGCAGGTGGTAAGACAAGTGTATGAGCAAGTTCAGAAGGTATGGCAAGAGCTATGATAAAGTTTGAATCAGCAAGAGCATTGGGAGAAAATGTGTGAGATATAATTGGAATAAAGGGAATCCTCGGGTCTTTGCTGAATGGGCTGGATATAAACTGAGGCATTTCAAAGCAAATAAATATCAAATACAATTATCATTTAGCTTTTTGGGAGGCCTAAGTTTAGAAATATCAATATTATTGAAACTACATTGCTTTGATCTCAGGGGAAAACAATGTCAGGTCCAGTATAGATGATTTCTGTAGTTTCTTTTCACCCCTGAGAATTTATGATTCTAATATACACTTTGGTGTGAATATTAACTATTGTATGATAATGCTTTAGTCTTTGAACACATATAAAAACAACATATTACTGATTTACTCACAACTGAGTTTATGTAAGGGTTGTGTTGAGGTTCATTAAATATTGGAATGTTTTGTCAAGTAAAGGTATAACTCGTATTATCTGAAAGCCTTAAGCCCTAAAAAAACCCCTCAGTTTATTCTAAATAATCAAGGCGTGGGCCTAACCTGGATCAATTTCAGTGTGATCAGAATAGGTACATTTCAGCATGACCCACATCTCCTCTTACTATAACCATGATCCCAACTGGAAGAAGTCTGGATAAAGATATCTGTTACAAAGGGTGCTCCTCCTTTGCCCCTCTGCACAACTGATTGCATGAGGTGTGGACATTTGACCAAATCATATGTTGCAGTACTGAGAGGAAAAGCCAGTTAGCCTTGGTGTTGGCTCTAAGAGTTGGCATCACAGCCTCCTCTAGTTGAGTGCAAGCTAAAGTTATGAGGGAGCAGAAACCATGAGGAAGCAGAGGAAGTTCTCTGTGGAGACTGGAGTATAAAGATGAAAGGAGGTTGGAAGGTAAGACATCAAGCAGCCATAGGGTGTGCCCTAAAGAGCAGGTGAGGAGTAGGTACCCTTGACCTTCATGCCTTTTCAGCTGCGCTCCTGTAAGACCCTGCTGAACACTGTTTCCACGGTGTGACTGCTTCTCCAGGGCTCCTTACCTTCTGATGTGTATGTCTGTGGCCATGTACGTAAGAGAGAAAGAAAGCTTGAGTTGGTCTATATTCGTTGAAACCAAAGAACTGATAGTCTGAAAAGCCTGTTGAGTTGTGGTTATGGTTTTTCCTGCTGGGAACCAGTTTTACCAAACACATGGTCATATCTGGACTGTTTCTCCTGGTGCTGAAAACCGTGGCCCGTGTCCTTCTCTGGAAAACTTCACTGTTGGCTCAGTGTCCGAAAGGGGAGCTGGTGACCACAAGGGAATCTCACCAGCCTGAGTTTCTTCCAATGCCTGGATGGTCCCATCAGAAATGGGTGTGTTTGCTCTATTAAAATAAAAGCTAAATTATTGTTTCTTTGGAAAGCCCAAAATATTT
The DNA here is from genome assembly GCF_949774975.1 of Lagenorhynchus albirostris. Taxonomy (NCBI): domain Eukaryota; kingdom Metazoa; phylum Chordata; class Mammalia; order Artiodactyla; family Delphinidae; genus Lagenorhynchus; species Lagenorhynchus albirostris. Next base: position 9,531,343 of record NC_083104.1, on the reverse strand, counting down.
AGCATTTTATATCCTCATTAGTCATAAAAACGTTTACCCCTCTTTTATTCTTATGGGGGAAGTTGAATCTATCTACGCTAACAGTAACTCAGTAAAAGGTAGCATGTTGAGTCAGTGCATCCAGACCAGTTGCATAGTCCTTGGTCTCTGAAGGCAGAATGCTGCATTTAAATACGACTTCTTGTCATACTTCATGTGTGACATTTGGCATATCATGCTCCCTGGGTATCAGTTTCATCATTCGGTCAGTGCAATTTTGTCTCTTTTTTTTCTGGAATTGTGACAGCAGTTATGTTGTATAATTGTTAAATGAGTGAGCTCTGGAACCAGTATCCTAGCTTCAAATCCTGGCTCCTCTCTTGGTTAGCTGTGTGATCGTAGGTGACATATGTGATGTATGTGGTGACTTTGTGTTTCAGCTTGTGCATCTGCAAAATTGAAGTAACAACGATACCTATTTATAGGCTGTCATGAGAGGTAAATATGTTAAAACATGTAAAGCACTGATACAAAGCCTCGTAGTGCCTGGCACGTAGCAAGAGCTCAGAAAAGTGTTTACAGTAAGTGTTTATTATCATAGAGTGCTTTGTAAATTCTACGGCACTGTACACACATGGTGATGTTGAAACAAAGGTTTCTTGAGGCACGGAATGATGTATTTTGAGTTAATCTTCAAAGCACCTACAATTGACGGCTTGCTAATGGTTGAGTCCGTAATTTCTCTCTCCTTATATAAAGACCAATTACGTAGAAATGGTCCAGAAATGAGCTCTCCTATGGGACTAAGCAGTTTTATGAAAAAGCTTTTATCACCATTGCCAGACTTGCAGGTAAGGAGAATGCATTCGTTTCTAGGGATTTTAACTTGGCACCTTTCATGGACGCTAAATTTACTCTGAAAAGAAAAAAGAAGAAAAAAAGCATCTGTTCTTCTTGTGCTGGCAGAGGTAGCAGAGAATGGTTCTCTTTGGCATCCTCTAATTTACTTAAGCTCTTTTTCTTCCCCCAGGCAGGTAAGTGGTGAGATAATTGACGAGGCTTTCTGGTTCCATGCACTTGGGTGTTTCTAAAGCAAGGGTGAAACATGGAAATAAAATTTGTTTTAAAGTATAGTTTTTAAAAGAGAATAAGGCAGAACCTTCCAGAGTCTTTTTTTTAGTTATTGTCTTATTCTATGTAAATCTAATTCTTTTTACAGTGCTAAACAGATATTTTATATGACTTCATGGTCAAATAGAGAATATCTTATAAGACCTCCTTTTGTGTGTCATACCTCTTCTGTCTTATTAGTGAGGCAGATAGCTTCTCAGTTGTTAGGAATAGGAGACCTCAATCAGTTGTAACGTTTCTCCTCTATCCCCTTTATGCAGAAATTTTTCTGTGTCATAAAAACTGGTGGATGGAGCAGTACTTACAAATACGTTTCCATGATCATTTATCTGCAGACTTCATGGGATTCCTTTTACCAGAGTTTTCCTAAGAAGGCTGGAGCTGTTTTCTGTTTGTTTTGTTTTGTTGTTCTTTTGGTATTCTTTAAACTTTGCTCCTCTAAATGTGAACATCGACCAGCAGCATCGACGCCAGCATCACCTGGGAGGTTTCCAGAAATGCAACACTTTAGGCTCCACCCCAGACCTACTGAATCAGCGCCTATATTTTCAAAACATATCCACACAATTCTTGTGCACATTAACATTTTAGAAACACGACGTTGAAACGTCAGAATTCCATTTTCCACAAGCTTTCAGGATGTGTCTCTTCAAGCCAGGATGATGGACTAGATCAGTATTTCCAAAATGAAATTTGAGAGTAGGTGTTGCAAGGAAAATGGTGTATTCGCTTTCTGTTTACTGCTATAAAAAAATTACCATAAAAGTTGTGGCTTAAACCAATACAAAACAAGATAGATGATCTTACAGTACTAGAGGTCCAAGACCAAAAGGGGTCTCAGGTGCCTAAAACCAAGGTGTCTGCAAGGCTGCATTCCTTCTGGAGATTGGGATGAAGGAGAACTTGATTTCCTTGCAATTTCCAGATCCTGGAGGCTGACCCCATTCCTTGGCTTACGGCCACCTTCCATCTTCACAGCCAGTAGTGTAGCATCTTCGAATCTCTCCCTAACTCTTCTACTTCCCTCTTTCACTTACAACGACCCAGTGATCACTATGGGCCCACTAGATAATCCAGGAGCATCTCCCCACCTCAAAGTCAGTTGTCTAACTATCTTAATTCCATCTACACCCTTACATTTTCCTTGCCGTGTGATGTAACATAATCAACATTTCTGGGATATAAGGATTGGGCATCTTTGGGGTGTCATTATGCTGCCTACATAAATAGGATCTGTGAACTAGTAAATCTGGGCAACATTGATTAAACATAACTACGAAGGTATCTTTTATGCAGGACTTCTAAGAAGCTTTATTGTATTAAAATCACATCATGAAACATCAGGAGTGAGATATACTGTGCAAGAGTCCCCAAATATATTTAGCCAAATGCTCTTTTATTCACATCTACAGGAGTGGGGCTTCATTTGGGAAATGTGGACCAGAGGAATTTCCCTCCTTCCTTTCCGTCCTATCCAAGGATTAACCAGCACACAATGGAGCCCTGGGCTTGGCGATTTAGGACTGTTTTCGTCACCGGACCTAATCTCAAATTCTTTAATTGTAGGCAGGTTACTTTACTTTTCTGTTTCAATTTTGGTTGGTTTATTGGGAAACCTATATTCACATCTTGAACCTACCACTTACTCTTTATATGGCCTTGACTTTCATCTCTCTAATTCCAAGTTCTGAGTTGTGGGAAATGTCAAGAACGTGAGTCCTAGGGTCAGACAGCCTGGGTTAGATGCTAATGCTGTCACCCTACGACCTAGAAAAAAAGATCTTTTTCTTTAACCTCTCTGTGCTTCAGTTTTCACATCTGTTAAATGAAGGCAAGAGTGGTCTCAACCTCATAAAAATGTGAATTTAAATTAGGTAGTGCACATGAAATGTGAAATACAAAGCTTAGCACACACTGAGTTCTCAATACAAGTTTGGATGAGGATTTTACTTTTCAGTTACTGTTATTAATAGAAAATAAACACAAACACCAAATTCATATGCAAACAAGTAAATAGTCTAAGAAGAATGAGCCCCATGCTTCATGGGGCGATCTTGACTTAATGCATATGAAAGAGTACTTTTGACTCTCAAAAACCAGAAATAATTCAAAGTGAAGACTTAACTGTTACATGCAAACCAACCAGTGAGAAGAGTTTGGAAAGGCATTTGGCTGGATGAGTTGAGTTTAAAGGTTTTGGGGCATTATTTGAAAGAAATGCTTTTATCAGGAGTGTCATTTCAGGGCTTCCCTGGTGGCGCAGTGGTTAAGAATCTGCCTGCCAGTGCAGGGGACACGGGTTCGAGCCCTGGTCCGGGGAAGATCCCACATGCTGCGGAGCAACTAAGCCCGTGTGCCACAACTACTGAGCCTGCGCTCTAGAGCCCATGAGCCACAGCTACTGAGTCCACGTGCCACAACTACTGAAGCCCACATGCCTAGAGCCCGTGCTCCGCAACAAGAGAAGCCACTGAACTGAGAAACCCACGCACCGCAATGAAGAGTAGCCCCCACTCGCCACAACTAGAGAAAGCCCGCGTGCGGCGACAAGGACCCAACACAGCCAAAAATAAATAATAAAATAAATTTTAAAAAATCATTTCAGATGAATATCAACACACATGTAGCCTATTGGAGCCAAAATCACTGAAAGATTCTTCAAACTTCTACCCATGGATTTTTACTGGCAGTTAAAAACTTCACAAAGAAGAATTATTGACAACATAAAACACTTCAGCAGTTTTGTTTTTTTTAAAGAAATAACATGGAGTTCCTGACCTGATATTTTATTTTAAAATTCTAATAAAACCAATTTTATATGAAAGCTGATTCCAGCAACGTATTCATCAAACCAATTCAGAAGAGTAGATCTTGTAATTAAAAGTGCTCTCTATACCTTTGTAAAATGACAGTTCAAATATAACTGGAACTACAGTGTCAGTATCTTTCTGAGGAAGGAAAGCATAATAGAGAATCTTAATTTGTCTCTATAGCATCCTAATAACTCATTAAGTTGTGATAGAAAAATGAGCTTTGAAGGAAATTGAGAGAAACACACTAATTTCCCTAGGTTTAATTAGCTAAGTAGAAATCCCAATACTCATAAGCATAGATATACATAGTCACAAAATACTGATTACCAAAGTCCCAGAGTAGTTGGCTTCAAGAGTGAGGAGTGTGTGTGTGGTGTTCATGTGTGATGTGTGCCTGTATAGATGTGTGGGGTGTGTTTGTGATGTCTGTGCATGTCTGTGTGTGATGTGTGTGTTGTGTGTGGTGCACGTGTGTGATATGTGTATGTGGCGTGTATATGTGTGTGTGTGTGTACACGTGTGCTTTCTCTTCGATCTGCACACTAGTGCAGAGGACCAATGCTAACAGTCAAACTGGACAGATATGTTTTAAAATATCAGTGCTGTATTACATAATTATAATAATAGGAGGGGCTCCGTCATCTGCTTTGAATAGGGAGATGCAGTTTGCGAAAGTTTTGACCAGGTGTATTTACAGGTTGTGACACCTTCTGCCTCTTTATTGCAATCTGTATTTAATCAAGTCTCAATAGAGCACTGCCTAGGGAACCTAGGGCTGGCTTTTCATGTCCAAGCTCAGGTTTACTCCACCTGAGGCTTTGGGGCATGACTGGTGTGAGGCGGTACCTTGTATTTTGATTTGCGTTTCTCTTGTAATTAGCGCTGTTGAGCATCTTTTCGTGTGCCTGTACACCTACTTTTGAAATCAGACTTAATTTACCTCCTGGCTAGTCTTGGGAAAATCACCTTCTCACCTTTTCTTCCATTTAAGAAACAAAACTATTGTTTACCTTTGGTGCACTTAGCCTGTTTGACACTCAAAGTAAATCATTTTTTAACAACTCTTTCCTCTACATGACAAAAAAATTTTCAATAATCATGAAATGAAATGAATAATAAGAGTAATAATGGAAGAAATTCTAGCAGTAAAAATCTTACTTTATTGCATTTCATATGTCTGCATGCTTATAATAAAATAAATAAATATACAAATAAAAATTACAGTATAGAATAGAAAAACAGTAAGAGATGATACATTTTAAATACATTATCTTTTTTAAAAAAAAAAGGGAAAATACTGTACCTCCATATTGTTTGGCCCGTTGTAGTAACAAATAGCATCCCGGTTTCTGTCTGGAAGCTTTAACTTCTGCGAATTTGTCAACTATTTTTGTAAAAACTGATCTTTGCATACGCGTGTTCAGTAGACACCTTAGCCAGATTTGTTCATCTATATTTGTTCAAAGTTGATCAAAGAACACTTTTTATTAATTTTATTTCAAAAAGTTTTTTTCCCACAAGAAGCAATAGATATACAAATAGTAAAACTCTTAAAGATAACCATAAAATTCAAAATTCATGAAATTCCCATTTCATCAGAAATTCCCGAAATTGCCAGAGCACTGGTATCTTCGTTTCTTTGAGATTAGTTTTTCCAATGTCTCCACATTTGGAGATATTTCCTTAAAATACCTTTGTGAAAAATTAATCGTAAACATCTATCATATTTTGTAAGACCGTCTGAATTTTCTGTTTCTGTAAAATTACGTAAAATGGTGGCCGATACCAGTTATTGACATTAATCCATTGCTTTAGAACAGTTAACAGAACGGAAGTATGCATTGCAGTGTTTCTTCGTCTTTACAATCACTGTGATGTGATTGATAATTGCAAATGTACTGTTTAAGAATATGCGATATTAGAGGAGTTGGAGGCAAGAGCTCTGCCTGCTGTGAGCTTGGATTATCCCTAACTGTAATGAACTTACTCTTGAAATGAATATATGTTAAGTGAATCTGTGTATATCAGGAGCCAGCTGCGTAATTTGGGATTCTCTGAGTTCTGTTACAAGTAGAATACAATGTTTGTTAAAGAATAAGTGATAAAAATGGTGCTCATTTGGAGCTTATGTATATATTATCAAAACAATAGTCACTGCAACTGTTTAGAACTTAGACCAGGGGTCAGTAAACTTTGATTTATGGGTTACATTTTTTCAGCTGCCTATTGTTATAAATAATTTTTTAAATGACCATTTTTTACACATCTTCTAAGGAAGTTGGCTGCTGTCAGGCTGCAACAGAGTTGAGTAGCTGCCACAGAGATCACGTGACCTACAAAGTCTGAAATATTTACTCTCTGGCCCTTTACAGATCCTGACTCCCATCAACTAAAATTTTTTGGAGTGGAGCGTTTTTTCCTGCCGTCGTTTAGAATGACGAGCCTATGGTTGTAATAAAAAGCAGAAAACCTGTAATTTCTTTTTAAAATTCCCTGCAGATGGCGCATCTTTCGTTGCCTGATCATGTGCACCACCCCATTGCGTATGCCTCTGATTCAACCTGTAGTGTTTTTGTGTTATTTTATTGAATGAAGGTCATCCATGAGCACCTTCATTCAGTTGGGTCTAGTGCATAGTAAACCTCCCATGCTTCTTAGTGTGCTTTCCCTTCCAAAAGCACACAACCATAAATCATACGGGGAGACAGTCCACAAACATACAGGTAGTACACTCTAGGTAAAATGTTGTAAGGGGCAGTGAGCATATACTTTACAACATCCAGGTAAATCCCTATGTCCCAGAGGACCAGGCAGAACTGAGTGTATATTCTACGACTGCCGAAATTTTAGACGCCTCTAACTTCCACATAGTCCACTGCTTTTTAAAATTTCGGTGTGATGTCAGCCTCCCCCCACCTTTTTTTTTTTCCTGCGGTACGCGGGCCTCTCACTGTTGCGGCCTCTCCCGTTGCGGAGCACAGGCTCCGGACGCGCAGGCTCAGCGGCCATGGCTCACGGGCCCAGCCGCTCCGCGGCACGTGGGATCTTGCCAGACCGGGGCACGAACGCACGTCCCCTGCATCAACAGGCGGACTCTCAACCACTGCGCCACCAGGGAAGCCCCAACCTCCCCCTTTTTAATTTTTATTTTATATTGGACTATAGTTGATTTACAGTGCTGTGTTAGTTTCAGGTATACAGCAAGGTGATTCAGTTATACATATACGTATATCCTTTTTCAAATTCTTTTCCCATTTAGGTTATTACAGAATATTGAGCAGAGTTCCATGTGGTATACAGTGGGTCATTGTTGGTTATATGTTTTAAACATAGTATTGTGCATATGTCAATTCCAACCCCTTTTGATAAGACAGCTCACACTTTGGTCTGAGAGGAATACAGGATTCTTGATTTTTTTTTTTTTAATGCCTTGTCACCTTCTATTTACCATCTTTCCTTATGGAATTTTCTTCTTCCCATTTATCTTAGAGTTATTCCTGAAGCCCATCAGTGATTTCAGTGTGTATACAGCATTTGGAGCTTAAGTCTGTGCAATGTCATTAGCAGGTAACGTGGGTTGAATTCACGCCATATAGGAATATGTGGCTTTGGCCAAAAAGTTCGTTCGGGGTTTCTATGACATGGTACGGACAACCCAATCGAATTTTTTGGCCAACCCAGTAGAAACTCTCTTTAGATGTGGATGATGGTGTGCATTCATTTGATTCTTTAATTCACAACACTGTCAAAAGGTAGCAATCCAGATCTGATCCTAGTCTCTAATTAAGGTATTTGAATGACACAAACCGTGTACCTTCCGCTCTAGGGAGGGAAATTTTCCAGAGCTAGCTTAATGCTCGGAGCTCACATCATCACAAAGGTGGTTGCTTGGTTCAACCTAAATTAAAACCCATATTCATTTTTACAAGATTACGTGCATTTTCTTAATATTTTGCGTTAAACGTTTAACATCTGGTTGATTAGACTTATCTTGTATAATCACATTTCAAGATGTAATTTGGCATTGTCGGGACAATCGTTAAACTTGAGGCTTGTGTGATTGCTGCCTATTATACTCTGGGTAGAAAAATTCATTATCTTCCCTTGTGGGTGTTGCTGGGACGCTAACCTGCACCTCTGTTTACCAGAAGCAATCCAATTGCAGGCTCAGTTGCTTCGAAAGCATGGGTTTTATTTTTATGCAACATCGACTTCTCATTAATTTTTATTTCATTTATTCAGTTTCAGTAACCCTTTGCATATGCAATGACAGGTGACTATGATGCCCTATCCTCTCTTATTCTTTTTTTTTCCCTTTTGTTAACCAAAACATAAAGCATTCAAACCTGCCCATGGTTTATTTAATCATTCATGTCTCTGTCTAGGATTTGAGGATATCTGCATTCATGTCTCTTCCTTTCTTCTCGCTTATATTGAGGTCATTAAAGGTGTGATTTTATTTATTCCTTTTTTTATATAAATTTATGTATTTATTTCTGGCTGCGTTGGGTCTTCGTTGCTGCGCGCGGGCTTTCTCTAGTTGCGGCGAGCGGGGGCTACTCTTCGTTGCGCTGCACAGGCTTCTCATTGAGGTGGTTTCTCTTTGTTGCGGAGCACGGGCTCTAGGCATGCAGGCTTCAGTAGTTGTGGCACGCGGGCTTCAGTATTTGTGGCACGTGGGCTTAGTAGTTGTGGCACGCGGGCTCAGTACTTGTGGCTTGTGGGCTCTAGAGTGCAGGCTCAGTAGTTGTAGTGCACAGGCTTAGTTACTCCGTGGCATGTGGGATCCTCCCGGAACAGGGCTCAAACCCGTGTCCCCTGTATTGGCAGGCAGATTCCTAACCACTGCACCACCAGGGAAGTCCTGTTCCTCTTTTGAATATACTCTGGGTTTAAGGATGCAAAATCTTTCATTTCTATTATCAAATCACAATAAAAATGAATAGGTCACAAACGGCACGTATATTTGCAAATACACTGAAGAAAAAATGTCATCCTGGTTTAATACGAACAGCCTCTTCTTAGAACAGGACTTCAGCTTTATCTGGTGCAGCTTTGAGTAAAACTTGGGAGATGGTTGAAGGATCTGTTTCCCGATTCCTGGATAGAAGGCTTGCACCCCATCTAAACCAGCGGGGTTGATAATATGGAAGGAGGTGAATGAGATTATTTCAGAACAGTCTTGTCAATAAGCCCACATCTCATTTGCAAATGATACACTGACGTGTCTGGAGCGATTTACAGCAGTAAATTCTTCGAAGTCTTAAGTGACCTAAGAATTCAGGAAGTATTGATTTCCCAAACTCGCTGGCCTGGCGTGTGGCTTGAGTTCTTGTGGGAATGCTCTAAAGGAAACAGAAGAAGTGTGAGCGAGATTTCTCCAAGGGCAGACCAGTAAAGTGGAACATGGAGGAATCCACTTAACATGTCTTATTCTGTCCAAGACCCTTGGAAAACTCAATGAACTCTTCACTCCTTTACTGTTAACCGTTCAGTCATCTCCTGGGACGTGGGAAGCATTTATACAAAGCCACCCGATTTAGTCACATAGATGAAGACCGTGTTGTGATCCAGCATCTTGCTTTATCTCTTGTGCTTAAAGAAGTGTTATATGTTAATCCCCATAAAATAGATAACCAACAAGGACCTACTGTATAGCACAGGGAACTATACTCAATATTTTGTAATAACCTATAAGGGAGAATAATCGGAATCCCTTCGCCATACAATTGAAATTAACACAACATTGTAAATCAATTATACTTCAATCAAAACAAGAGAAGTGTCATGTGACGTAAAGCCTTAAACACTACACTCTTCAGTGAGGGAGGGGAAGAAATCCCTCTGAGCGTGTGAAAAATGGTGACGGTGAGATATTTCTAAAGCCATTAAATGCAGAATTCATTTGTTTCCACTTCTTTGATTTGAGACATACACGCTGATAAATAGCAAGGTTCCTTTAGCAATGATAAATGCTCACATTCTTTAAAAATGGCTTTTATTGATATGTGTACTCTTTCAAGTCTCAAGAGAACAGTATTTTGCTGCAGTACTGATCTATCTTAGCAGAGACACTAAGGGGAGGTGGGGAACGAGCTGCAGAAAAAGATGCTGAAAATAGCATCAGAGGTCACAGTTTCAATGACAGCAGGTCATATGAGAGAAGTCTGATTTTGATATCCAGTATTGTAAACCGTTATTCAAATTGATAGTGTTAATCGTATGAAAGGGATGCTTTCTTTATATTTTTTATAAAGTTGAATTCTATGTGTTTAAACATTCCATCAACCGTGCTGAATGAGCCTGAGATCTGAGTACAATTATCCCTTTTTCATTGACAGGATGAAGACTCAATTATTTTTATCCTCTAAGGATATACAAAGAGAGAGATGTTTGTTTTTTGAAGGGGTTGAGTTCAAAATCTCTGGCACTGATTCATTAAATGAAAAGATACTATTATAAAAGAGTTAACAAAAATGTTCACTGTTTAGAAAAGTTTGATGGCCTAGAGGTCATAGGAGTTTTAAGCATTCCATTTATGCTGGTTTATTGATTCATTGAGAGAAACGTGATGGAGGAAAGAGTAAGGCTGGGATGTGGGGGGAACCTCATCAGAATCCTCAGAGCTGATGAGGAAACAGCTCTGGACTGAGGGTCAGTTGTTTTCAATTTGTGTCCTGGCATGTGTTGGTGTTGGACAAATCAATTTAACTTCCAAGCTTCTGTCCTCTCATCTATAAAATGAATGAGTACCTCACCTTTCCCCACCTCCTTTAGTACTTGGTGGTGTTCAAATAGGGTTGCCAAAGGAGAAGGGGGAGGAATAAATTAGGAATTTAGGATTAACATAAACACACTACTATATATAAAATAGGTACCCAACAAGTACCTACTGTATAGCACAGGGAACTATACTCAATATTTTGTAATAACCTATAAGGGAAAATAAGCTGAAAAAGAATATATATATATATATATATATATATATGTCACTTTGCTGTACACTTGAAACTTAACCCAATATTGTAAATCAACTATACTTCAATAAAAAAAAAGAATGGAGGAATTAAAAAGTCTTTGGAACCAATAAAGGGAGTCCTTATGGGGGAAAGGTATTACTTTAGTGAAACCAATGAGGAATGGCATAAATCACTTATTAATTTATTCAGGAAAACTAGTAGTGTGGAGATTATTTTTTAAATTAGTATAGTACTGCAAGAAATGCATACACAGATTACTAGGGAATTCACAAAGGTAAGAGCATATCTTTAGAACCACTGCCTTAGAAATGTAATGAAATATTAAAATGGTTCCTCCCTCTACATATATATATATACACACACATATATATGTATATATATTTTTATATATGCCTGCCCTAAACTCCCACTGAAGTTGAATTCTCTGGATGGAGTCCCACACAGACATGCTATCCAAGTATCCCCTAATTTTCAAGAATGTAAAAATGAGTGGTGATATGTACATGTATAACTGATTATAGCAGAAACTAGCACCACATTGTAAGTCAACTATACTCCAAAAAAATTTTTTTAAAAAAGATCACACACAAAAAATCTAAAAAAATAAAATGAATCCTAAAATCAGCTTGCTCCATTTCACCCCCACACAGCCAAGTGGGAACTTGACTAAATGCAAACAGTGGTTTGGCAAAAGCGGTCATGTTTGCGATTCCTGAGTTGGCCTCCTTTTCACTGTCCGGGGATGCACAGTGGTCCATCCTGACAGAGTCGCCGCTTGGAGACACAGTTGCTTCTGACGGCTGAGGCTGCTCAAGCCACAGGGAAAACCAGTGACTGTAAAACGTCAGGCAATTTCTCAGTTCTTGTTCAGGGAGAGGAACAGCTCGCCTTCCAAAGGCTTCTTGAATCAGGGCATATTCTTGATTAACCCGCTCGTGACCTGCCAAGTCACCAGCTGCTGAGAATAACTTGGTGTTTCGCGCTGGGATTTTGGTTGCAGGCAAAACTCGAAGCATCTTCAGAGGCCATCACAGTTTTGAAAGAGAATCAAGAGGAAATGCTGTCTTATTAGTGTGTATCCCCTTGAGAGTGAATAGGCTGGTTTTCTTTTATGTTCATTTCTTTATCCCTAGCAACTAAAAGAATGCTTGAGACATGCCAGATGCTAAGTGAATTTTCTGTTTAATGAATGAATGCATGAATGCGTGGATGTAAAATGGCAAAGAGGGTAACTCAGGGTGTAACATCACCAGCTGAGAGAGGATGAAATCAGAAATTTAAGAAGAAAAAACGTGTTAATTTCAGAGCCTCGGCTCTGATGCTGAGTTGGCCATCACCTTCCCTTTCCAGACCATTGTCAGTATCTTTAAAATCAGAGGGTGGGACTAAGTGTGCTTTTATTTCTTAGGTTCTCAGATCAAGCCAGCTAGAATACGCATGGCTCTGTTCAAGATTGCTTTAAATCTCAATGTCTCCCAAAGTAAGATGCAAATTCTTCTCAGGCACAGTGATGCCCCTGAAATTGCTGAACATATTTAAGTGAGATGTGAAGTCTAACATTTCTTGGCTGAAAGATATGATGGATTAACCTTTCAGTAACCTGTCCAGACAGCACATGAGTTCTACTCTTAGTGAGAGACATAGTGCCTCCTGGCAGGGACAGAGGAGAACGTTTTTCACCCAAGCATGTAGTTTCTTACGGTTTTTGTCTCATAAAGTCTCGTGCAACGCAGCCCCAGCCCCATTGGTCTAACCGCTGCTTTTTAGTACACGTTGCTATAGGCAGGCTCATCTCTGCAAGCTCCCCTAAATGCTCTTTCCAGTCTGGCTCCTGAGCATTTCCTTTGAGAGTTCATCTGCCCTTGCTTCCGGCCTCCCTGCTTTCTATCCTCTTCCCTCTCAATCTGGAAAGGAATATGCGTATGTGAAAGATTATGCAGCCAGTTAGGGACTAAGAAAAATCAAAAACCCTGAGCCTGTAATTCTCAGGCTTCCAACAAATGTGCCTCAATGACCAACGTCTTTGCCCACCTCTCCTCTGACCCTGCGTACCTTTTCCCACGTCCACGTGGCTACTTACTCTCTTCCACTTTGTCTCCCTCTCCCGCCGCAGCCGTCTTGCCCACAGATACCTGCAGGTGCCAATCGGTTGCTTTTTCCCAGCATCTCCCAACACTGCAGTTGTGATCCCTGGCCTTTTTCTGCATTGTACATTTCTTCGAAAGTTTACACTGTCAGGAATTTTCTCTCCCTTTTATAATGGGCTGGAAATTCTTTAAAGGCAAGGATAAGTTAGGATTGTGTTCAATTGCAAATAACAGAAAACTGAATGCTAGTAGTCAAATAAAAGCATGGTTTGTTTTCTCACATATCAGGAAGTTCAGAGGTAAGTGGCTGCTGGCAATATTGCTTCTGCTTAACGATGCATAACGTCAGGGCCTCTAGTTCTTTCTTTCTGGTTTCCTATTTTCAGAGTGTTTTTCTTCATCATTTTCCTTGTGGCTGGATGGCGTCAAGAGGACAGTAAGAGCTCTAGACATAACATCTAAAGGCTGGAGCAAGAGGGATGCCAGCCTCTTTCTTTCCCTCTCTCCTTTCCAGAACGAGCAAGTTTTTCCAGAACTGTCTCCAGCAACCCCTACCGGTTTCATGGATATCATGGTCATTTCTACCTTAAAAAGAGGCTGGGAGATTCGGGAGTAGAACTGCCCCCTTGATCTGTGATAGGCTGTTGCTTGGGACCAGACATCTCTCCACCCTGAGCAAAACCAGGAATCTGTTAGCCAAGAAGGAAGGGAGGGCTGGGCGATCGTATCCGTAACGACTTTTCCAGTTTGACTTCTGTCTTCCCTCCATTAAGTATCCTTCCACTGACCCCCTACACAGATGTGAAACATCCCATCTGAGACTAAACTTCTTCCCTCACGCTTTTGGTGATTCCTCTAACAAGATGTGTTATGTACGTCTTTATCTACTTCTGTGACATCTGTCATCCTCTCCCTGTAATTTGTGAGCTATATTTTGAAAGACAAAAATCCTTCTACTCCGCTGTCATTAAATTTGTGATTTGGGGTGAGTTACTTCGGAGTGCCTCTGTTTCCACCTGTCCAAGTGGGAATGTTAGCAAAGCTGCCTCATGGGGTTATATAACTAATGAATATGACATAAAGCATTTAGGATGGAATCTGACACGTACACAGAACTTAGTGAGTGTCGGTCTTTCTCCTGTGATTAATATCATCACTATCAAACCCTCCAGACCTCAGTTGCCCCGTCTGTAATGGAGAATGGAACACAGTCATTTCTAAGACTCTTTATACTGCCCTCATATATTCCTTCAGAAAAAAAAAAAAATTCCTAGAGAGCCTTTCACATAGTAGAGTCTCAATAAATATTTGCTAACGTGAATTGGCATATCTAAATCATAGACCAGATCATCAGAGAGAGTGTATCATGCATAAGCTCTGACAGAACTGAGCTGCAAACTTTAAATGCTTTCTTATTGCTTCTGCTTATTAGATGGAAAAGAATCCATAATCATTTGGGAGAGAAAAGTATTTTTAATGGAAACACTCTGTGGCCTGATTCCTGAAGTTTCTCTTGCCGTTATAGATTGCTCGCTACCACAGACAGACAGAAAACTGACCAGTTTTCAGCTCCAAATTGAAAAGCAGATTGATTTCTGACATGCTGAAATTCTTTCCATCACCTCAGTGGCTTGTATGTCCTCAGGCTGCTGACAGTGGGCCTTTTCAGTCAAAGCTGACGTGTTATGAACGGAGTTGTCCTGTGACATGCGTCCATTTGCAACACGTATGATGATACCGTCCAATTTTTCCTCCGTGTTTGTGCCCCATAGAAATGCAAGGCCTCGTCGTCAGTTGCGATGCCAGCTGCCGCTGCCGAATTCCAATTAGTCTTCACACACAAAAGAAATGCACCTCAAAAGTTAGGTTCTTAAGCTCGTGGTGTTGAACCAATATTTTCTCAAATGTGGGTCGCTCAGGTGCTGAGGTGACTAAATAACATCAGATATGTAACAGTGTGCGAGCTGAATCCACTCTGAAGGACTAAGCTAGAACACGAACCATAGAAAGTTTGCATTCAATAGGGCAGTGGCTTGAGATGAAAAAATTGGTTACACGTTAGAAGAGCTGAGTGTAGTGTGCTGAGTTATCACCATGATTGAGAAATAAGCTAACTGACATCTGAACACCAGGTGTGTGTGTGCAGGTGTGTGGACCACTTCATTCCTTGCTGGCAGACACACAAGACCTGGATTATTGTCTCACAATGGCCCATTTCTGGCATGACATGCTTGGTCTGAATTGAATGCCTGGTCAAAGTCATCTGTGTGCAATATACGTACACTTATCTACCTGCCACATTCTCCTTTGGGTCTGAGGCAAATGAAATGACTGTCTTTCCAGCAGGTACCTCTCAGCCTTCCAGGAGGAAAAGATCAAAACAGCATGTTTCTCTCTCATCCTTCGTTTTTCAGTCTTCTTTCCTTTTTACATTTTAGCTTTATGAACGTGACCGTCCTCGTTACCCTGTTGACAGCTAGTTTCTTTCTTCCGTTGAGTTGTTCGATTTTGCTCACCTGCGGGCAGTTCTGAGACGTGGTGAGCATCTCGATTCTGCAGTCACAAAACTCCACACATCGGTTCCCCCAGCGCACGCTGGCTGAGCCCGAAACCCGCAAGTGTGGGCCGCCCCTCCAGTAATTGTGTCGCCAAATGGAGTTCGCTCTCATTTGCTTAACCACTCAGTTGTAATTGAATCCTGATGAGAAGCTGGGTTTCCATCCAGAATTATTCCCCTTCTCCTGCCGAGAAGGTGGTAAAGTGGCCATTTCTTCCCCACAGCAGCCCTAGAACAGTTTACAGATGGTTTTATCCCTTTATCCTCCCTGATGTTTTCCAGCCTTGGAGCGATTATGGCCTTGAGACTGTAGGCGCCATTCCCAAGGGATATTTCTCCTGTTGCTCTCTCTCTGCATCGCTGGAAACCTTATAACAAAGCATAATGATGCATCCCTTCCTTCTTTCTCCCTATCTCACCATCCTAAGAGTGCCCTAAAAATGTTTGGCTAGAATATCCATGCCTAAGTTATACTTTTACCTAAATTGGCTACAACCAATTTGGAGATACCCAAGTGAATATTTCTCGAAATCTGATCTCCTGGCCACCTGCAGCAGTATCACCTAGAGCAGTGCTCTCAAAAGATGGTCCCCTGACCTACATCAGCATCACCTGGAAATTTGTTAGAAATGCAGATTCCTAGGCCTCACCCAAACCTACTGAATGAGAAATTCTGGAGGGGCGGACCAGAAATACGTGTTTTGAAACAACTCCTCCAGGTGAATGAATGCATGAGAACCACTGAGTTAAAGCTCTTGTTAAAAGTTCAAATTCCTGGGCCTGCTCCACTACTTACTAAATAAGAATTCGTTACAGATAAGACCCAGAAAGGTAGGTAGGTATAGGTAGATTAGATAGACAGGTAGATGTGTGTGTGTGTGTGTGTGTGTGTGTGTGTATTTAAATTTTATCTTGAAATAATTTTAGATTACAGAAGAGTTACAAAGATAGAATTCCTATATACCCATCTTCGATTTTCCCCAAATGTTAATACTTTAAATAACTAGTGTGCATTTATCAAAATTGAGAAATTAACAATGTAAAAATACTCTTAACTACAGACTTTATTCACATTTCACCAGTTTTTACATGAATGTCTTTTTGCTGTCCAAGGATCCAATCCAGTTTTCAGTTTCTCAGTCTTTTATTTCATGATCTTGACAATTTTGAAAAGTACAAGTCAGGTATTTTGTAGAATGTCCCTTAATTGGAATTTTTTTCTGACATTTTCTCATGAGCAGATGAAGATTAAGGTTATGGGTTTGGGGCAGAGTAAAATACAAATGGGGGTCACCCTTATCATCACATCATATCAGGGGGCCCATTAAATCAACGTGACTTAGCACTAGTGATGTTAACTTAGTGGTACAGTTAGAGTCTGCTGAGTTTATCCACTGTTCAGTTATTCTTTTTCCTTTTCCATATTCTTAAGCTAGGCACTAAGTCCAGACAACGCTTAAGGGCAAAACAATTAATCTCTACCTCTCCAAAGGAAGAATATCAAAGAAGTTGTAGGCATATGTTTAAACCACCAGAATAATTAGTAAATATTTGGGGTGAGATTCTTTTAAGTCATATAAATGTTCAGTGTCTCTTATAATTTCCCACATGAATTTTAGCATTCCTCAGTGGGCCTTGCCTGCAGCAGTTTTTCCTCTAATGTTCTAATGGTAATATTCCATGTCACTCATTCCTTCAAAATTTATTAGTTGGGATTGTTCTGTGAGTAGGATTCATTCCATCTTTCCTATTTGTTGATTATTTTGGTCACTTATTTGTTAATAGTATGGATTCCTGAGTATGTATTGTGTGTATTCTTGGATAGTCATTCAGTACCATCATTATTTATTTTGTTGCTAATATTATTCTAGCTTTGTTCGTTGCGAGCTCTTTTAGGTTGGCTCCTACGTCCTTCTGACATCCCCCCTTCCATTTTTTTTTTCTTTTGTGGACTTCTTGCTTCCTGACATGACAGGTTGATCCAGACTTGTCTTGCATGTGCTTTGCCCCAACTTCAGAATCACCCATTTCTCCAAAGAGACCTGGTTCTTTTTGTTGAAAGATGGTATTTCAAAACCAGTCTGGTCACTAGATGTTGCATTGGAGTGTCACTACTTCTAGACTCTCTCAGTGGATAGTGGTAGGGTACCTATGTATGTATGTATGCTAGCCCACACATGCATGTACGTATGTGTAAGATAACCCACGCATGCAAGTGTCTCACTCTAAGCCGTGAGTTTACGCTATGTCTGACTCCGCCTCACGCCGCTTGTTCCATTCTAGCCACATTCTCTTGTTTGCGTTTAAATTCTTTACCTAACTCTGAGAAACCTGGTTCCCATTACATACAATTTCTTCCTTGTTTTGTTTGACTCCAGTATGGGTAGCAGTTCCAGCATTGCTAACTTGTATCCCTGTGGAAAATTTACAAATGAGAGTACCATTTTATGTGCTGTTCTTCTTGTCTTTATCCTTAGAGTTTCCAGTCATACACTATTTTTAAAAGTTACTTAGGACAGCTCCTTTCCTATTCATCCCCTTCAGTGAAATTCTCTGATACATTTATGATGCAGTTCATTTGTCACAGTCTGCATTCCATTTTAGGATCCCCTAACTTCTTGGTTGATTTTGCATACAGTAGAGTCCAGTTGTTGTGACGTGTTGTTCTTAGGGTTTGGGCAAGTGCCTGGAGTCATGTTTCTACATCACAGTACCATACAGAACGTTTCCGCTGCCCCCAAGTGCCCTTGTGCAGTCCCTTTGTAGTCAACCCCTCCTCTCTCTCCTATAACCACTGGCATCCACTGATCTATTTTCCACCCCTATGGTTTTGCTTTTTCCTAGAATGTCATATGAATGAATTATATAATATGTAGTATTTTTGGTTTAACTTTTTCACTTAGCAAAATGCATTTAAGATTCATTCACATTCTTCCAAGAATCAATAGTTCCCTTTTGTTGCTGAGTAGTATCCTATTGCCTGGGTAGACCATGGTTAGTTTATCCATTCACCTGTTGACACATGTCTTAGTTGTTTCCAGTTTTAGTGTTTATGAATGAAGTTTCTATAAACATTTACGAGCACACTTGTGTGAACATAACTTTTCAATTCACTTGGATAAACAGCTAGGATTGGAACTACTGCTTGATACGTTAACTCTATATTTAACATTTTGGAAATGCCAAACTATTTTCCAAACTGGTTGTACCATTGTGCATTTCCACCAACAATGAATGAGATCCTATTGCTCTGCACCTTCTCTAGTATTTGATATTGTTAGTATTTTTTAAAAGCTATTTTAATAGGTATTTAGTTTTTATTTATTTATCATTGTGGCTTTTTCTGCTTTTTGGGGGGAGGAGTTGTTTAGCTCTTCTTTCTTTTTTTTTTTTTTTTTTGTGGTACCCGGGCCTCTCACTGTTGTGGCCTCTCCCGTTGCGGAGCACAGGCTCCAGACGCGCAGACTCAGCGGCCGTGGCTCACGGGCCCAGCCGCTCCGCGGCATGTGGGATCTTCCCGGGCCGGGGCACGAACCCGCGTCCCCTGCATCGGCAGGCAGACTCTCAACTACTGTGCCACCAGGGAAGCCCCTCTCTTATTTCTTAAAGTAGTTTAGGTTGCTGATTTTGGATGTTTCTTCTTTCCGAACATAAGCATTTAATGATATCTATTTCTGTATAAACATCAGTTTAGCTGTAATCTATATATTTTGAGATGTTGCCGTTTCATTTTCATTTAGTTAGAAATACTTTTAAATTTCCCTTGACATCTCCTCTTTAACACGTGGGTAGATGTGTGTTGTTTAATTTCCAAGTTAATTTAGATGTATGTTGTTTAATTTCCAAGTGTTCGGAGATTTTCCTCTTTTCTTTCTGTTATTGATTTTCAGTTTGATTCTGTTATTGTCTGAGAGCATAATGTTCTTTTGAATTTAAGGGTTTTTTTCTCTTTTATGACCCAGAAGATGGTCTAGCTTAATGAATGTTCCATTTCCCACTTGAAAAGAATGTCTACTCTTCTGTTGTCCTGGGAATCGCTCTGTAAATGTCAGTTAGGTCAAGTTGGTTGATAGTGTCGCTGGACTTCTATACTTTATAGAAGGACTACCGGTGATTTCAAGCACATTGAAGGTTGAGAGCCACTTAGAGAGAGCTGACACTGATTGGGATTCAGATGTAATGGAGGGGGCTTCCCTGGTGGCGCAGTGGTTGAGAGTCCGCCTGCCGATGCAGGGGACACGGGTTAGTGCCCCGGTCCGGGAAGATCCCACATGCCGTGGAGTGGCTGGGCCCGTGAGCCATGGCCGCTGAGCCTGCGCGTCTGGAGCCTGTGCTCCGCAGCGGGAGAGGCCACAACAGTGAGAGGCCCGCGTACCACAAAAACTAACCAAACAAACAGACAAACAATAAAAGATGTAATGGAGGTTCACTTTTGGATTAGAGTTTATACTTTCCTATGCTTATGGAAGCCTAGTAGCTTCCACCCAGTTGTCGATGCTCTGGGTATAAGCTTGTTAATTATGGGTATCTCCACATTACAAAAAGAACAAGGTTTTCTTCTTGTCTCTGCCCCTAGGTCTTCTGCCCATTGGATGACCTTTGGGGCCTTTCCTACAAATAATCCTCTCTACCTCTTTTGTCTATGCAAGCCTTTCTTAAGTTGTGTTTCATAAAACAAACAAACAAACAAAACCCACTAGATCCAGGAGCTGCTACTAAGCAGGTGTTGAGTAGTGGAGAGGGTATCAGTTGCTTGCTAAACTGCTGCATGTTCCCCTGTCTTGATATTCATAAGCCAGTTAATACCATAATGGTCCTGAGAAGTCTGGAGTAAACACATTGATTTTTCTGTTTAATCCCCTTTTCTATTAACATGAAATGGAAAATGCTAACTACCTTATAAGGATTTTTAAGATCAGATAACATACATAGAACACACATTTGTAGGTTGGGCACATAGTATGTGGTCAATAAAAATTTATTCCTCTGATTTATAATAGTTGATCTTGTTCTTGTTGTTTTATTTTTAGATTTACTCCATTGGCTGTGAGCTTGAAAAGTTGAAACGGGTATAAAGGGGAAAAAATTATGAGAATGCAAACACCAGAAAAGCAATAGAAGTTGACATGAGTTTTACCTGTTCAAGTACTTTTATACTGTAGTTGACTGTGGTTTTCTTGTAGTGTCTTACATTCATTTTAAAGCCCTCCCATCCAGTTTGTCTACCTAAACCTACCTCTCCGGAATGAGTATCACTGGTACTCCTGTGCATACAAGTGCATTACTAAGAAGAGGAGGCTGTGCCTTACCATGGAAGGTACACCAAGTATGAACTCAGCATAATATCCTCAGCCTTCCTCATTCAGCAAATCACCAAGGACGTGCTATGCACTCAGAATTTGCAAGTTCCGCCTCCCCGTCTACTTTCCCTGGTTTGTTTGGTATCTCTGCGAGAACTTTATTGATACTCTGCTTTCTTTTCTTACACAGGTGGGCTCTGCATTGCCCAGTCCGTGAGAATCCCCCAAGAACGCAAAGACAGGACCATTGACTTCGATAAAATTATCAAACAGCTCCTGGACACACCTAACTCCAGGGCTGTCGTGATTTTTGCCAACGATGAGGATATCAAGTAAGGCTGACTGGAGAAATTCGTTAATATGCATGTTGCAATTTAGGAGACAGAAAGATCAGGATCCTGGCAGACAAAGGGGAAAAGATAGCACAGAATCAAATCGATAATTACATGGTGGCAAAGTCTGTTCGCGCTTTCTACCCCACAGAAGTAATTAGAGCGAACCGTGGAAGCAGCGGCATGTTTCTGTCATATATTTCCCCCCATTAGCTAAAAAATTGTATTCAATTACTTGTAAAAAGAGAAAACCCCTGGACTTTCTGAAGGTTCTTTTATTAAATAATATATCCACGTGTAACAGACTTTTATCTAGAGTGGTTCTTCTCAATGTAAAAGTGCCTTATATTTCTGGCCGTATTACTCCTGCTTTGGACTTCATGTGTTCAAAACCAAGCTTGTCATATCTCTACATTCTCCAATCCACTTGTTGTCTTTTTCTTTACCTTGATCCTCCTTGGTGTCAACAATCTGATTGTTAATTTTGACTTTCCTTTTTAGCTCATTCCTTGGCCAAGCCATGGAGGGCTAACCTTTGAAATGTTTCTAGAACACAAATAGGCCCTGTTTCCATTTCTGACCACTGCCACCTCGGTTGGTCCACAATCCTTATCATTTTTAGAACAAACAGTAATTACACCTGATTTAAAATATCAAAAAATGTTAAAAAATCTAGATTAAAAAAAAAAAGATGCATTCATCCTGTCCCGTAGCTAACAACTTCTCCTTTCCAGACGCTATAGCCAATAACCAGTGTCTTGTATATTTTTCTAGGGACAGTGTGTATATTTTTACACAAATGGTAGAACACTATTGATCTCCCCCCTGCTCGCCTTCACTCACTCTTTCTTCGTGGAAATCTCTGGATGTCAGTACCTATAGATCTATTCAGTCTTTTCAATAGCCATGCAGAATTGCATTTTATATATTTCCTGTCATTTATCTAACTGCTCCCTTCCTGATTGACATTTAAGTTTGATTACAGACTTTTGCAATTACAAATTGTGTTGCGATAAACTTTCTCTTCCACAAATCTGTGTGTGCAAATATGAAATGTTAATATACACATACTTTACAATGTGTGATATATAATATTAACATACTGCAAATATATAATAATTACAAGTGTATTACTTTATATATTTGTAAGTATTTAAAACAGAAATTCCTGGAAAATAAGTTTCCAGGACAAAGATGCGTTCCTTCTTAAATGTGAATGTTGTTTTCCAAAGAGATGTTGCCAGTTTACACCTCTGCCGATGGGAAAGCTGTGTGGATTTTTTTAATCTTAGTTTGTCTCACAGTTCAAAATAATATGTCACTTAATTTGAAGGTGAATATATTTTATTAAGGGTAAAGTTGAAGGTTCCAGGCCATTGTTACCCCCACGTGGAGTATTGCACCTCCATCACTGCCAGCCTGCCGGTCCTGTGTGTCCCCCTCCATGTGTATCCTCCATCTGCTTCTGAATCCACCCATCACTTAATTGGAGTCTGTATTCTCCACTAGTTTGTACACATCATTAAAATGGAGGTGATGCCCCTTTTGACTTCCTTTCATAACCTTAACCCCATCACTGTTTTGAGCTCTGACATGGGTGGCAGGACGAGTAAATGAGAAGAGTATTAAACCTCAAGTCAGGATACCCGAGGATGGATTTTTTTTTTTTTTTTTTTGCTACTTAAATACCACTGTCTCACCTTGGGCAAGCCTCGCCCCACACCCTACTTCCCTAACTCTTTGAGGCCTCAGTCTTCCCATCAGTAAAAGGAAAATCCTTTTGAGCTCTTTCTATGTTGATCTGGACTTGTGCTTTTCTAGCTTTATTTCGTCCCATGCTCCCTCGTGCTTTGTGTACTGCAGGCAAGGGGCCATTTGTGTTTCCTCCTCCCTGGGTCTTTGTACATTCTCTTCCAGCTGCCTGGAGTGCTTTGCTTCCCCACTTCATCATTTTAGTGCCGTCGATAGTGTTGCTTTTGAGGGAAGATTTCTCTGAACAATGTAGCTTTGATAAGTTTCTCATAACAACTCAGTTTCATAGTTTATGTCACTGATGTAATTTTACATCCTTTGATCATTTAAATAGTGTCTGTATTCTCCACTAGTCTGTAGCCATCATTAAGACAGAGATGATGCCCCTTTTGAGTCCCTTTCATATCCTTAGCCCTTATCACAGTGTTCAGTACATGGCAGATCCTCAGTGAATGTCATCAAATGAGAATGAATCAAATGCCTAGTCTGTTTAATAATTTAAGTAAAGGCCTCTCTCTCTGAACTTCACGATGGTTTAAAATGTGGTCCTATTTTTGCATGTAGACCCTGCCTTCACTCACTCAGTTCTCCACCTACAAGGCATGACTGGTCCTCCAGTGTGTCCTAATCACTCCTCCATCAGGGCTTTGACTCATGGTGTTTCTCCTCTCCCTCGCTACCTGTTGAGATTGTGTCTGTTCTTCGAGGTTTACTTGCAACATGCCCTTCTCCATGAAACTGTTTCTGATCACCCCTTAGACGTATCATTTCTCTCCTTACAAAATGCTGATTCTCTCGCTCTTAGGGCATTTTCTTCAACACTTTGTGATTTAGTTATTTAAGGCACTTTGTTGTTATAATATTACTCTTTCTTTTTTTTTTTGCTCCAGATCTTGTCAACTCATACTTTTCTTAATCATCTCATAAATTTTTTTCATACATATTTTGCACATTCTAAAATATGTAATACATTGATAAGGTGTGGCCCCCTGTTTATACTTATGTACATGACACATAAAAGATTTATTTACTAATAGCTCTGGTGATTAATTTGTTGTAATATCCTTGACTTGCAGGTAGCGTGAGGTTTTAGTTTACGATGTAAAAAGGTATAAAATCTGCTCAACAGCTATGCTCATTATTGTTTGCATGGGAGTTTATGGTTGAACACCATTGTGTAGTGTGACTCATAGAAGTGACAGCAGTAATAGTTTTTGAGCACAGTAATAAAAGTCAAGTGCATATATAAGTTTCTTCCAAAACATGAACGTAAGCCCACTGTTAACCCACAATGTTATGTTATTTCTTTTTTGAGAAGATCTGCACTGTAGATGGGGAATTTTGAGATTTCTTAGAACATTAATTTCAAATACTTTGTCAGAGAATAGCAGTGAGAAGACCTTAATATCTAGATTTTGAAGCTAAGTGCTTAATCAGTCATGGGTACTGATAATTTGAATGTTAGACAAGAGTGTATTGTTTTCCTGAAACGCTTTTTTTTTCTGATTATAAAAGTAATACAGGGCTATTGTAACCCACTGGAAAATAATGGAAACATTTTTGCCGTTGCATTTTAGTTAAAGGAATCCTTACGTTTACTCTGCCCCCTGCTTATCTAGAAGAATTAAAGGTTAGAATAATCACAAATCAGGATCGCAAGTAATCCCCTATAAAACTTGCTATCCCAACACTCAGAGATAACCACTAATAATATTCTGGTTTAACATTTGCAATTATTTTATTCTAAATGTAAGTCAGTTTTCCCCAACAGAATCAGGATCGCATAGAATTTGATATTCTACTTTTTGCAGTTCACATCTCATACCATAATATGTTTAAATGGTTCAATCTTATTTCTCTTAATAAATTAACCCACACTTTTATGGAAACATATTAAAGTGAATATTTACTTTTTGTATTTATATCAGTTTTGTCTTTCTTACCTTGTTATAGTTGGCTTCTCCCCATCCTTTCCATGCTCTTCAAACCTCATCAGCACTTTCTCAATGAACTGTTATTAGCAACAAATTGTATATTATCCTTATTTTTCTGTGCTGTCATACAACTCTATACTTTTAAGTACGCATATATTCATATATGTGGGGCCAGCCTTCATTATGTAAGAACTGAATAATCTTTTTCAGTTTTTTTAATTTGACTTTTTTTTTCTTAACAATACCGTGCAGAAATCAAACTATGTATAATTTTAATTGGTCTCTAATCCATCCTTTGGATGCACTATCATTTCTTTAACCAGTCCCTCATTGCTCTGCATTTAGGTTACCTCCAGTAATGAACATACGATTTTCACAGCATCAGTAATCATATCCTTTGGATAGATTAGTATCAATAGAAATGGTATCTCTATGGATAAAGTATAAACGATTGTGTTTTATTTTTGTGAAAATAATAAAGGCACATAATTTTTTAAAAAAACAAAATATGACTA
This sequence comes from Lagenorhynchus albirostris, assembly GCF_949774975.1. Classification (NCBI taxonomy): domain Eukaryota; kingdom Metazoa; phylum Chordata; class Mammalia; order Artiodactyla; family Delphinidae; genus Lagenorhynchus; species Lagenorhynchus albirostris. The sequence continues at coordinate 9,505,963 of NC_083104.1, read as the reverse complement.
AAACATTTTTGATGCAAAACATTGGTCTCCTGTCCCATCCCACCATACTCTCTGGTTTTGTTCTCCTTGAGCAATTATTATATTTCTTTAAGCGAATTCTACTGCTTTTACCTGCCTAATGTGCTTATACTGCAATTTTGGAACTATTACTTTAAAATATTATCTATCAATTCCTCTTATGTGAGGTAGAATTTGGCTCATTTTACACCTCCTTTATCTTCCCAACATTGTTCTATCAGATTTTCATTTAGTAAAAATCAGAGTTGACATTGTTATGATTGTATAACTATTATATACTACAGCATCAAGTATTTTTTCTGTGATATGATTTTGGGGGAAAAACTTTTTGTTTTTCCTGGAGTTAATATGACAGTTTTTTTACTTGCATAGTTATCTTTAATATTTTATTATTAATGTCCTAGGCCTATCACTTTTCCCATATGTTCATATATATAAAATAATCTGCGAGTTCCATTACTTTTTCGGACACTTCCCTCCTGAAAGCTTTATCTTTCTGTTTTAAACTAGACTGGTCTCTATTATTTTAAGATTTTCTTTTTCTTTCTCTCTCTCTTTCTTTCATTTTTATTCATCATTTATTTTCTTTTTTTGCTGAAGTGTACCCTCCAATGATTTTCTAGTAAAGGAAAAATTAAAGAAAAACTTTTCTGTGTGTTTCATGCCTAAAAATATTCTCATCCTGCCTCCACACTTAATTACTAGTTGGAAATGTAAGGTGTGGTCTCATATTTATTTTTAAACACATCATACCTGGCACGTAAATGATTTATAGCAAGTATCTATGGTGACTAATGAATTACAAAACTTGAAACTTGCAAGGCATTTGAGATTCTAAGTTTGCATAGGAAAATCTTTAAGATCCCTTGGATATCTGTCTATCTATCTGTCTTTCCGTCTATCTGTCTGTCTTTCTACCTTTATAGATGCCAGTTCTATTTGTATAGAGATTCTGTGTGTGTTAAATATTAGAATTCTAGATTATGAATGTTTTTTTCTCAAAATTTGGAAGGCATTACTTCATCATCTGTCATCCTTTTTTTTTTTTTCTCCCCTTCTCTTGAGAGATTGGTAATATTCTGCTTCTTATTACTCTCCAGAGGTCCCGATTTTCTCTTGAAAGCTTTATTCTCACTTTTTCCAGAATTCTTAATTCTGTGACATGCTTTATTTCCCCCCATTAAATTGCTGGATGAGTCTCTTTTAATTTGGAAATTCATACTTTCAATTCCTTGCAGGTTTTTTTTCATTAAAAAGATATTTAAAACTTTAATTTCTCTTTACATTTGTTCTGGAAATGCTATTAGTTGGATGTAAGTCTTCCTGGGTTTATTCTTTAAGACACTTATCTTTTCTTGTGTATGTTATACCTTTTTGTTGTCGTTTTGCTTTCTGAAAATGTTTCTTCACTTTCTTCTTTATCTCTTCTAACTTAATTTTAGTTTCATATTTTTAATAACTAAGGGTTATTTCTTATTGTTGTTTCTATCTCATTCTTGGTAATAGAGATGATAATTCTCATTTAACTGCACTTGCTTCTTTTTGTTTCTTTTTTGTTTGTTTTTTTTGGTATATTTTCTCTGCCTCACTCCACACCAATTTCCTTTCCCTTGTTAATTTATTTGGTTTCTATTTTACCTTGGGAATTTTCCACAATGATGCGTCATTTCCGGCAGTTTCCATTTCAGTAAGACACAGAGAGTTCTATGTACATGGGCAGAATTTGTCAACTGACAGGGCTCTGGGTGGACTGGTCAGGCATCCCAGTGGCCATTCCATGAGAGAATAACTGTGTCAGTATCTAGAATCTTTTTCCTGGGGTGGTTCAGATTTTTCCAGAGAAGCTGTTTTCTGCCTGGGAAAACACACCTTTGGTTTCTAGAATTCTGTAAGCCAGGTGAAGATTTCCTAGAGGGTCTTACCATTTCATTTCTTAATGGTAATTTAACTTTTTCCCTCACTCCGACCACCGTCATGTTTAACTCACCACCTCACATCTACCGCCTTCTACTGTTTGGGTGTTCACAGGATCAGAACCCATTCCTTAGGATTTTATTGTAAAATTACCATTCCATATGCTGCCCAGATGAAAGAGAAGGAGACCTTTGGTTTTTGCAATTTCATATACAGTTTTTCAACCAGTCATATTGTATTGAACCATGTACATCTGTGGTACCTGGTATCTGCAAGTCCTGAGAGGCAAACCAACCACCACTGCTGTTATTACCCACCAAAGTAGTTTCTGTTGCACAAATATAGTTACCTCTTATCCATCCCCTGTTCTTCCAAAAATATTATTGTATTAATTTCATGAAGAATGAGTTTCCCTTTTTTTATTTGCCCTTATTGCCCTTGTTATTTGTATACTATTTTCATTTATAAACATGAGCTGTACATGTTTCAAGCTTAATGTGAATTTCTGTTCATTTTTATAAATAATTCAAGATGCTTCATTTAGACTGATACATGGCTTTCCAGAAACGATATGTACTACGAGCAGCAAATGGGAGTGCTCACGTCTCCAGCCTCATGCCAAAACTCACAACACAGAATAAAACCAAACGAACGTTTCGGCCAAAGTTAAATATTGTGTTCTAATCCACATTTTCTGCCTTTTTAATGTATGTGAATAACCAGCTTACTGGTTATTTATATTACTCCTTTTATCTTTTGATTTTTAATACTCTGCCTATTTACCTAAAGCTACTTTGATTATTTGTCTTACTGGTTTACAAAAACTCTTTATATATTAAGGAGGTAAATCCTTTTTCTTACTATTGATCACTTCCTTTTTGAGAAATATTAACTTGCTTTTCTTCTGCTTGATTCCTAATATGTATGTGTTCAATAGCTGCTCTTTATCATTAAGATATATTTTTAATGTTCCTCTCCACAGGCAGATCCTTGCAGCAGCCAAAAGAGCTGACCAAGTAGGCCATTTCCTTTGGGTGGGATCAGACAGCTGGGGATCCAAAATAAACCCACTGCACCAGCATGAAGATATTGCAGAAGGAGCCATCACCATTCAGCCCAAGCGAGCAACTGTGGAAGGTATGAGTTTTCTCAGTAGCATGATACTATAAGAGAATGGTTGGTGCTGTGTAGGGTGGCTAAACATGTGTCTCTTTGTGGGTTGGGTTTTTTACATAATTTATGCAGGATAGTTTCAAACTTGCAGCCATGAAATACAAATGAGGCCCTATATCTGGTCTATTCTTTTAGTTGATAGTCTTCTTTTGAAAAGATCATGTTATTTTCATAATAATATCCCAATTAGCATATATCCTTTGTTTTATTATGCTGCAAGAGCTTTCTGAGAGATCATTACCCTTAATAAGAAGTGAAATAATAACACAATGAAAGTGTATATAAGCGAGCTGCATTTTCTAAGAGTATTTTCCCTTTGTAATTTCTCCATTATTTCCGTAGCAGGATAACTATAGGGATTCTTTTTTTTTACATCTTTATTGGAGTATAATTGCTTTACAATGGTGTGTTAGTTTTTGCTTTATAACAAAGTGAATCAGTTATACATATACATATGTCCCCATATCTCTTCCCTCTTGCGTCTCCCTCGCTCCTACCCTCCCTATCCCACCCCTCCAGGTGGTCACAAAGCACCAAGCTGATCTCCCTGTGCTATGCGGCTACTTCCCACTAGCTATCTGTTTTACATTCGGTAGTGTATATATGTCCATGCCACTCTCTCACTTTGTCACAGCTTACCCTTCCCCCTCCCCATATCCTCAAGTCCATTCTCTAGTAGGTCTGCGTCTTTATTCCTGCCTTACCCCTAGGTTCTTCATGACATTTTTTTTCTTAAATTCCATATATATGTGTTAGCATATGGTATTTGTTTTTCTCTTTCTGACTTACTTCACTGTGTGACAGACTCTAGGTCTATCCACCTCACTACAAATAACTCAATTTCGTTTCTTTTTATGGCTGAGTAATATTCCATTGTATATATGTGCCACATCTTCTTTATCCATTCATCCGATGATGGACACTTAGGTTGTTTCCATCTCCTGGCTATTGTAAATAGAGCTGCAATGAACATTTTGGTACATGACTCTTTTTGAATTATGGTTTTCTCAGGATATATGCCCAGTAGTGGGATTGCTGGGTCATACGGTAGTTCTATTTGTAGTTTTTTAAGGAACCTCCATACTGTTCTCCATAGTGACTGTACCAATTCACATTCCAACCAGCAGTGCATGAGTGTTCCCTTTTCTCCACACCCTCTCCAGCAACTATAGGGATTCTTTTCCCCCATTACCTCTTGAGGTCTCTTCTGACCCCCAAGATCATACACTGTATGGTCCAGCTCAGGCACCAACATCACCTTGCCTTCCTGGGGCTCTTTTGCTCTCGCTTTCTTTTTCTCTTTCTCTTACCTTCTGAAATTGCTGTCCCTTTTCTTTTCCTTTGCCTTCCTTGCTGCTGCAAAGATTCTTCGAGAGGTAGAAGGAGGAGAGGGCGTTTATTGGCATCTTTCTGATCTAACAAAAGTTGCTGATTACAATTTATGTTCTCCTCTAATTTGAATAGTTATTGCTAAAAGAAGACGCTGTAAAGAAAAACAACTCCTCTGCTGGTATCCTGCTTTGTCTTCCTTTTTGGATGGGCAAGGTCTCCAAAGATTCCATAAAACAAGCTTTGCACGTTAAAAAGAACCCCATCCTCTCACTCACAAAGAATCAAATATTTGCCTTTCTTTCTATTCTGTCTCTACTCCAATCTAAGTAATTATTCTCCCCAGAATGCTGCATGTTCTCTGTGGGCCTTTTTAAACAAGCCAGGTTGTGGTTCTGTCACTGTTTCCTTGCTATGTTATCTCAGGGAGATAAAGATCCCATGAGTCACCCATGTGTTCATTGAGAGGCTTTGAATTAATTTCATTCCCAAATATATGTCCGGAGAAGATTGCCTATCTTCCTACCCAACCCAATACATCTGCAGATGAGCTACAAGAATAAAATCTATTTTAACTCTTTCCACTCCTTTTCACTAAAAACTTAACTATCTACTGTGTGCTTTGCTCTGTGCTCAGTTGGAAAAATAAGAAGAGGACAAAAATCGCATCCTCAAAGCATACGGAGCTCAGTAAATGTATCAGAAAATAGTTGATGACTATGTAACATGAGAAACACTGCAGGCACAGTGCGGAATACATGGATAGATGGTGTGGGGTAAGATAAACTGCAAGCTTGTCTAAGGTGGTGATGCTGTGGTTGTGGAAAGATGCCTGAGAGGAGGTAAAACGGGAAGTGATGCACTAAAGCTCATCACATAATGCGAAGAAACTCCTCTACTCCAAACCCAGGAGGTGGGAGCAGAGGAGTGAAGGAGCAGGGCATATTGGGGTAACTTTAAATAATTCATTCTGCAGCCCAGTCCTTCATTGTAGCCATCCTTAAATCCTTCCAGTTCTTTTTTTCTTTACATTTTGTTTTTAATATCTTTATTGGAGTATAATTGATTTGCAATGGTGTGTTAGTTTCTGCTTTATAACAAAGTGAATCACCTATACATATACATATATCCCCATATCCCCTCCGTGTTACGTCTCCCTCCCACCCTCCCTATCCCACCCCTCTATGTAGTCACAAAGTACCGAGCTGATCTCCCTGTGCGTTGCAGCTGCTTCCCACTAGCTATCTGTTTTACATTTGGTAGTGTATATATGTCCATGCCACTCTCTCACTTCGTCCCAGCTTACCCTTCCCCCTCTCTGTGTCCTCAAGTCCATTCTCTCTGTCTGCATCTTTATTCCTGTCCTGCCCCCATATTCTTCAGAACCTTTTTTTTTTTTTACATTCCATATATATGTGTTAGCATATGGTATTTCTTTTACTCTTTGTGACTTACTTCACTCTGTATGACAGAGTCCATCCACCTCACTACAAATAACTCAATTTTGTTTCTTTTACGGCTGAGTAATATTCCATTGTATATAAGTGCCACATCTTTTTCATCCATTCATCTGTCGATGGACACTTAGGTTGCTTCCGTGTCCTGGCTATTGTAAATAGAGCTGCAATGAACATTGTGGTACATGTCTCTTTTTGAATTATGGTATTCTTAGGGTATACGCCTAGTAGTGGGATTGCTAGGTCGTATGGTAGTTCTATTTTTAGCTTTTTAAGGAAGCTCCATACTGTTCTCCATAGTGGCTGTATCAATTTACATTCCCACCAACAGTGCAAGAGGGTTCCCTTTTCTCCACACCCTCTCCAGTATTCATTGTTTGTAGGTTTTTTGATGATGGCCATTCGGACTGGAGTGAGGTGATACCTCACGGTAGTTTTGATTTGCACTTCTCTAATGATTAGTGATGTTGAGCATCCTTTCATGTGTTTCTTGGCAATCTGGATATCTCCTTTGGAGAAATGTCTGTTTAGGTCTTCTGCCCATTTTTGGATTGGGTTGTTTGTTTTTTTGATATTGAGCTGCACGAGCTGCTTATAAATTTTGGAGATTAATCCTTTGTCAGTTGCTTCATTTGCAAATACTTTCTCCCATACTGAGGGTTCTTTTAATCTTGTTTCTGTTTTCCGCTGCTGTGCAAAAGCTTTTAAGTTACATTAGGTCCCATTTGTTTATTTTGTTTTTATTTCCATTTCTCTAGGAGGTGGGTCAAAAAGGACCTTGCTGTGATTTATTTCATAGACGGTTCTGCCTATGTTTTCCTCTAAGAGTTTTATAGTGTCTGGGCTTATATTTAGGTCTTTAATCCATTTTGTGTTTATTTTTGTGTATGGTGTTAGGGAGTGTTCTAATTTCACTCTTTTAAATGCAACTGTCCAGTTTTCCCAACACCACACCAAGGCTGTCTTTTCTCCATTGTATATTCTTGCCTCTTTTATCAAAGATTAGTTGACCATAGGTGCGTGGGTTTCTCTCTGGGCTTTCTATCCTGTTCCATTGATCTGTAGTTCTGTTTTTGTGCCAGTACCATACTGTCTTGATTACTATAGCTTTGTAGTATAGTCTGAAGTCTGGGAGCCTGTTTCCCCCAGCTCCATTTTTCTTTGTCAAGATTGCTTTGACTATTCGGGGTCTTTTGTGTTTCCATATATATATTGTGAAATTTTTTGTTCTAGTTCTGTGAAAAATGCCAGTGGTCGTTTGATATGGATTGCATGGAATCTGTAGATTGCTTTGGGTCGTGTAGTCATTTTCACACTCTTGACTCTTCCATTTCATGAACATGCTATATCTCTCCATCTGTTTGTATCATCTTTAGTTTCTTTCATCAGTGTCTTGTAGTTTTCTGCATACAGGTCTTTTGTCTATATAGGTAGGTTTATTCTTAGGTATTTTATTCTTTTTGTTATAATGGTAAATGGAAGTGTTTTCTTAATTTCTGTTTCAGGCTTTTCATTATTAGTGTATAGGAATGCAAGAGATTTCTGTGCATTCATTTTGTATCCTGCTACTTTACCAAATTCATTGATTAGATCTAGTAGTTTTCCGGTAGCATCTTTAGGGTTCTCTATGTATAGTATCATGTCATCTGCAAACAGTGACAGCTTTACTTCTTCTTTTCCTATTTGGATTCCTTTTATTTCTCTTTCTTCTCTGATTGCTGTGGCTAAGACTTCCAAGCTATGTTGAATAGTAGTGGTGAGAGTGGACAACCTTGTCATGTTCCTGATCTTAGAGGAAATGTTTTCAGTTGTTCACCGTTGAGAACGATGTTGGCTGTGGTTTGTCCTATGTGGCCTTTATTATGTTGAGGTAAGTTCCCTCTATGCTTACTTTCTAGAAGGTTTTTATCATAAATGCGTGTTGAATGTTGTCAGAAAATTTTTCTGCATCTATTGAGATGATCATATGGTTTTTCTCCTTCATTTTGTTAATATGGTGTATATCATTGATTGATTTGCGTATATTGAAGTATCCTTGCATTCCTGGGATAAACTCCAGTTCATCATGGTGTATGATCCTTTTAATGTGCTACTGGATTCTGTTGGCTAGTATTTTGTTGAGGATTTTTGCATCTATGTTCATCAGTGATATTGCCCTGTAGTTTTCTATTTCTGTGACATCTTTGTCTGGTTTTGGTGTCAGGGTGATTGTGGCCTCGTAGAATGAGTTTGGGAGTGTTCTTCCCTCTGCTATATACTGGAAGAGTTTGAGAAGTATAGGTGTTAGCTCTTCCCTAAATGTTTGATAGAATTCACTTGTGAAGCCATCTGGTCCTGGGCTTTGGTTTGTTGGAAGATTTTTAATCACAGTTTTAATTTCAGTGCTTGTGATTGGTCTGTTTATATCTTCTATTTCTTCCTGGTTCATTTTCAGAAGGTTGTGCTTTTGCAAGAATTTGTCCGTTTCTTCCAGGTTGTCCATTTTATTGGCATATAGTTGCTTGTAGTAATCTCTCATGATCCTTTGTATTTCTGCAGTGTCAGTTGTTACTTCTCCTTTTTCATTTCTAATTCTATTGATTTGAGTCTTTTTCCTTTTTTTCTTGATGAGCCTTGCTAATGCTTTATCAACTTTGTTTATCTTCTCCAAGAACCAGCTTTTAGTTTTACTGATCTTTGCTGTTGTTTCCTTCATTTCTTTTTCATTTATTTCTGATCTGATGTTTATGATTTCTTCTGCTAACTTTGCAGTTTTTTGTTCTTCTTTTTCTAATTGCATTAGGTGTAAGGTTAGGTTGTTTATTTGAGATGTTTCTTGTTTCTTGAGGTAGGATTGTATTGATAGAAACTTCCCTCTTAGAACTGCTTTTGCTGCATCCCATAGGTTTTGGGTCATCCTGATTTCATTGTCATTTGTTTCTAGGTATTTTTTTATTTCCTCTTTGATTTCTTCAGTGTTCTCCTGGTTATTTAGTAGTGTATTATTTAGCATGCATGTGTTTGTATTTTTTTGCACATTTTTTCCTGCAATTGATATCTAGTCTCATAGCGTTGTGCGTGGAAAACATACTTGATATGATTTCAATTTTCTTAAATTTACCAAAGCTTGATTTGTTACCCAAGATATGATCTATCATGCAGAATATTCAATGAGCACTTGAGAAGAAAGCGTATTCTGTTGTTTTTGGATGGAAAGTCCTATAAATATCAATAAGGTCCATCTTGTTTAATGTGTCATTTAAAACTTGTGTTTCCTCATTTATTTTCATTTGGTTGATCCGTCCATTGGTGAAAATGGGGTGTTATAGTCCCCTACTATGATTGTGTTACTGTCAATTTCCCCTTTTATTTGCCTTATGTATGGAAGTGCTCCTATTTTGGGTGCATAAATATTTACAATTGTATCTTCTTCTTGGATTGATCCCTTGATCATTGTATAGTGTCCTTCTTTGTCTCTTGTAATAGTCTTTATTTTAACGTCTATTTTGTCTGATATGAGAATTGCTACTCCAGCTTTCTTTTGGTTTCCATTTGCATGGAATATCTTTTTCCATCCCCTCACCTTCAGTCTGTATGTGTCCCTAGGTCTGAATTGGGTCTCTTGTAGACAGCATATATATGGGTCTTGGTTTTGTATCCATTCAGCCAGTCTGTGTCTTTTGGTTGGAGCATTTAATCCATTTACATTTAAGGTAGTTATCGATAGGTATGTTCCTGTTACCATTTTCTTAATTGTTTGGGTTTGTTATTGTAGGTCTTTTCCTTCTCTTGTGTTTCTTGCCTAGAAAAGTTCCGTTAGCATTTGTTGTAGAGCTGGTTTGGTGGTGCTGAATTCTCATAGCTTCTGCTTGTCTGTAAAGGTTATAATTTCTCCATTGAATCTACATGAGATTCTTGCTGGGTTGAGTAATTTTGGTTTTAGGGTTTTCCCTTTCATCACTTTAAATATGTCCTGCCACTCCCTTCTGGCTTGCAGAGTTTCTGCTGAAAGATCAGCTGTTAACCTTATGGGGATTCCTTTGTATGTTATTTGTTGTTTTTCCCTTGCTGCTTTTAATATTTTTTTCTTTGTATTTAGTTTTTTTGTGTGTGTGTGGTACATGGGCCTCTCACTGTTGTGGCCTCTCCCATTGCAGAGCACAGGCTCTGGATGCGCAGGCTCAGCGGCCATGGCTCACGGGCCCAGCCGCTCCACAGCATGTGGGATCATCCTGGACCAGGGCATGAACCCGCGTCCCCTGCATCGGCAGGCAGACTCTCAACCACCTCGCCACCAGGGAAGCCCTGTATTTAATTTTTGATAGTTTGACTAGTATGTGTGTTGGCATGTTTCTCCTTGGATTTATCCTGTATGGGACTCTCTGCTCTTCGTGGACTTGATTGAGTATTTCCTTTCCCATATTAGGGAAGTTTTCAACTATAATCTCTTCAAATACTTTCTCAGTCGCTTTTTTTTCTCTTCTTCTTCTCAGACCCCTATAATTCAAATGTTGGTGTGTTTAATGTTGTCCCAGAGGTCTCTGAGACTGTCCTCAATTCTTTTCATTCTTTTCTTTATTCTGCTCTGCTTTAGTTATTTCTACTATGTTATCTTCGAGGTCACTTATCCGTTCTTCTGCCTCAGGTAATCTGCTATTGCCTCCTTCTAGAGAATGTTTAATTTCATTTATTGTGTTATTCATCATTGTTTGTTTGCTGTTTAGTTCTTCTAGGTCCTTGTTAAACGTTTTTTGTATTTTTGCCATTCTATTTCCAAGATTTTGGATCATATTTACTATCATTACTCTGAATTCTTTTTCAGGTAGACTGCCTATTTCCTCTTCATTTGTTTGGTCTGGTGGGTTTTTACTTTGCTCCTTCATCTCCTGTGTGTTTTTCTGTCTTCTCATTTTCCTTAACTTAGGGTGTTAAGGGGTCTCCGTTTTACAGGCTGCAGGTTCGTAGTTCCTGTTGTTTTTGATGTCTGCCAAAAGGTTGGTTCAGTGGGTTGTGTAGGCTTCCTGGTGGAGGGGAGTGGTGCCTGTGTTCTGGTGGATGAGGCTGGATCTTGTTTTCTGGTGGGCAGGACCACGTCCATTGGTGTGTTTTGGGGTGTCTGCTACCTTATTATGATTTTAGGCAGCCTCTTTGCAAATGGGTGGGTTTGTGTTCCTGTTTTGAGAGTTGTTTGGCATAGGGTGTCCAGCACTGTAGCTTGCTTGTCGTTGAGTGGAGCTGGGTCTTAGCGTTGAGATAGAGATCTCTGGGAGATCTTTTGCTGTTTGTTATTATGTGGAGCTGGGAGGTCTCTCGTGGACCAATGTCCTGAACTCAGGTCTCCCACCTCAGAGGCACAGGCCTGACACCCCGCCTGAGCACCAGGACCCTTTTAGCCACACGGCCAGGTGCATGGGGAGTTTCTCACCTTTTGGAAAGCCTGAGGTCTTCTGACAGCATTCAGTAGGTGTTCTGTAGGAGTTGTTTCACATGTAGATGTATTTCTGATGTATTTGTGGGGAGGAAGGTGATCTCCACATGTTACTCCTCTGCCATCTTGAAGGTCTCTCTAAATGTTGTTTTTGCAAATGCTCCTGACAGAAGACAGAGATGCAACCAGAGGTGTTGCGTGTGGTGCCAACTCTCTGGTTCCATGGTTTCCCCCTTCCTGTTCTTTAAAAAGTTTCCCATTCATTGGGAAAACTCTTCCCTCTCCTAGAGTAGTGGTCACTGCGCTATTTGCCTGATTAACTCCTTTCTATTCTTTGGGTCTCTGCTTAGATATTAATTTTCCTTGGAAGCCATCTGCAACCATTGCACCCCATCCACGTCTGGTTAGGGGCTCCTTCTGTTGCTTCTATTGCACCCTACGTACTCCATACCATTATGATATCTCTTTACTTGTCTCTATGTGGAAACCTATCCGTTATGCGTCATCGTACCACCAGCACCTTGAACTTGGCCTGGATATGGCAGGTGATCAAACATGTTTTTAAGTGGTTGGGTGCCTAGATGGATGGAGGAATTACAGGAAACATAAAGGTACGGCAAAAAATATGGATGATAAGTGGACCAGAGTTGGATCATGAAGGGTCTTAGAAACTACACTTAGAAATTTGTATTTCAGACAGCATCTGAGTATGAAAATGGGATGTGAAAAGAGGGATTTAGAAAGCTCACTCAGATGACTCTGTGGAGGGGTGAAGTGTAAGATTTGGGTGGGTGTCGAAGCAAAGCAACAGATTACAGGGTCTCTTCTGAGGTCCTCTCTTCCTAAGTGGTAGGTACATAATAGGCATGTTAGTAACTCCATGGTTTCTACCTCCAGCTTCAAGATATTTTAGGAAATTACTAAGTACTTCAAAAATTTTATAAATTCTTGAAACAAAATACTTCTTCATGTATATATAGGGATACACAAAGTTATTAAATTAGACACAAAACAGCATCCTGAACCTGCCAAGAAAAAAGTGGTCTCAAAAATGAAATGGAGGAGAAATCATATTATCAATGAAAGTACTATTGAAATGTGACAGAACAGCAACTCTTCATGCCAAGCTCTCCATTCCTCCCCAGATAGAACATGAGGCTTTTCATGTGACTGTTTAGAAATGGTGTGGCTTCTATCTAGCCATATTGTCTTCTGCATTGATAAAAAGAGCAGCCAAGATTAGTTCACTGATGTTTAGGATGAGACCACAGGATTGTGGCTGTGCATTTATAGTGCCACACTCCTAAGGAAGTGAAAAAGGAAATGCATTCCATCGCACCAAGTTTTCTGAACAAAGCTATGAAATATCTCAAATGAAACTACAGAATGTATTCTGTATGAGCAATTAAGTTTTCCTCTCCTGTGTTTTTTTCCTTTTCTTTTCCTTTTTGGTGGTTGTTCCATACTGGATGCTACTGGGGTGGACATCATCCAAATAGTCATAATACTGCTACATCCCTCTGTCTTTGCCTGGGTTGTGCAATGCTGTACCTTGTAATGTAAATAAGAAAAACCCAATCAATAATCAACATGTCTTTTTTTCCTTTCGATCGTATTTTGAACACATTTAGCAAACACATACATTTTTGGCTTCTCTTCTGTGTATCTGCATGAACAATTAACGACAAATTGCCTTAGGCCAAAGGGCTAGCAAGTGCATTGCCCCTGTGAAAGTCATGTTCATCTTCTTTTAGCTTCTATCTGTATTTATTTTCCATTTGTAGAAAACAAGTCCTCAGTGTTTGCTAGCGCAGGGGGTCATTTTCCCCCACTTTCAATTAGATGATGATAGGAACCGTGCCCGGGAAAGGTCACCCCTGGCCCTGTTGTCTGCCCAGCATTCACGGGAGATCTCAGAGTGTTTCCAGACTTGGCAGCACTTCTCCAGCTCCTGAGCCAAAACTCTTCTATCATTTTTAGTTTTTCTGTATTGTCTGATGAGTCAAGGGACCCCTGGCATTTCCCTCTCTTCTGTTGCCCCATTAACAGGGATTCCCCAGTCATTGTCTCCAGCCCTGAACAAGTCCTCCAAACAAAATGCCCCAATCGCCTCCCACTCTTTGCCCTCCAAAATGCTCTACTTCTCTGAGGGTAGGCTGTCCTGGGCATCCTCTACTTATAGCCAGCAAGGATCATGGGCCAGGTTCTTTTCATCTCTGACATAATCATTAACATTAGGGAGCGAGCATAATGAAGGGTGGATTTTCAAAGCCGACTCCAATGGTTCTGACTATTGGTGATGATTTTCAAATGGGTGTATAGCACAGCTTGGTTCCTGAATTAAATCTGTGATACGTGTAAGAAAAGACAAAAAGCGCTCTGGACCTGGCATGAAAAAATTGGTTATTTCATGCATTTTCTAACTCAAGATAGAAACAGTTTCTTTATTTTTTCTTAAAACCAGAGATCAAAGCTTTGAAGAACTGAACTAAAATGTTTTTGGCTCCAATTTAGATATACCCTACTTTAGTCTTCCTTGATTACCTGGAATGTTCCACACACCTCATAAAGTTTTATTAGGGGAATGAGAGAAAATGCCAAGAAATGAAATATTGCCTTAAACCACAATATTATTTCTAAGCAATGCTATAATTAATAAAAGACCTATAACCTCCTCAGAAAGCAGAAAGTACAGCAGAGGCTGCCTCTATTTGTGTTAAACATTTTATTGGGAACTTCCTTTCCAAACTGTACTGCTTGTTTCTTTTATAGATGGTATATTTGGTGTTGTATCTAAAAGGTGTCACCATACCCAAGGTCATCTAGATTTTCTCTTACGTTATCTTCTAGGAGTTTTATAGTTTATAGTTTTGTGTTTTAGATTTAGCTCTAGGATCCATTTTCAGTTAATTTTTGTGTAGCGTGTAAGGTGTGAGTCTAAACTGAATTTTTCTCATGTGGATGTCTAGTTGTTAAAGCACCATTTGTTGAGGAGACTATCTTTGCTCCATTGTATTGCCTTTGCTCTTTTGTCAAAGATCAGCTGACTATATTTATGGGGGCCTATTTCTGGATGCTCTCTTCTGTTCCATTGACCTATTTGTCTGTTATTTCTCAGATCCCACATTGTCTTGATTACTATCACTTTATAGTAAGTCTTGAAGTTGGGTAGCATCAGTCCTCCACCTTCATTCTTCTCCTTCCATATTGTGTTAGCTATTGTGAGTCTTTTGCCTCTTCATGTAAACTTTAGAATCAGTTTGTTGGTATCCATAAAATAATTTCCTGAGATTTTTATTGGGATTGCATTGAATCTATAGATCAGTTTGGGTAGAACTGACATCTTGATAATATTAAGTTTCCCTCTCCATGAACATGGAGTATTTCTACATTTATTTAGTTCTTCTTTGATTTCATTCATCAGTGTTTCGTAGTTTTTCTCATATAGATCTTGTACATATTTTATTAGATTTATACCTAAGGATATAATAAGGATAGTTTTATGTCTTCTTCCCAATCTGTATAACTTATATTTCCTTTTTCTTGCCTTAGTGCATTAGCAAAGACTTCCTTTATGAAAGTGAAAAGGCATAGTGGGAGGGGACATCCTTGCTTTGTAGTTTATCTTAGTAAGGGAAAGCTTTGAGTTTCTCACCATTAAGTATGATGTTAGCTGTAGATTTTTTGTAGATATATATTTTTTTTTAACAAACTTAGACTATAAAGTAAAATAAAATAAAAATTCAGATAGTTTCAAGAACGATTGTTGCCTTCACTATACATGCCTACAGTTAGAACCAGGTAATAACATAGGTAATGTTATTTTGTTAAATTTTATCATGAAATGAAGCCATTTTATATACATAGGAATTCTATGTAGGAATAGGAATTAGGAATTCTATGAAAATATTTATGCAAGGATTGTCTTTGAAGAAAAATGTAAGCTAGGGAATGCTTTTATAATTGTGAAATCAGCACAGCTATGGTTCATTGACTGGCAAAAACATTATTTTAAAAAAGAGAGAGAGATGTAATATTTCAAACAGATACCCTACTGTGTTGAAATTAGAAATGTATAAATATTGATAACCTAATTTTAATTTTGATTTGAAAAGCAGAATGTGAAAATGTCTTAATAAAACATTTTTTAGGCCGAGGAATATGACACTGATAATATTATTTTGGGATTCCATTCACTTAGCACATTCCACACTGCATTGATTCCTTGCTTAAAATAAATCATGACTTTTATGTGCTCTTTGCCCAACTGAGAACTGATTGTGTGTGTAATGTGTGCTCAAGGTTACATACTGTTCCTCTAACTGTAGCTCCAGCAACTTTCCTCCCTGAGTCATCACATTCTGGAATTTTTGCTTTATAAATATACCTCCCCCTTTCTTTTACCCACTCCAAAATTGTATTCACTGTCATCACATCATCATTAATGTTTATTTTATTTTTTTATTTTTTTTTTTTTGCGGTACGCGGGCCTCTCACTGTTGTGGCCTCTCCCGTTGCGGAGCACAGGCTCCGGACGCACAGGCTCAGTGGCCATGGCCCACAGGCTTAGCCGTTCAACGGCATGTGGGATCTTCCCGGACCAGGGCATAAACCCGTGTCCCCTGCATCGGCAGGCGGACTCTCAACCACTGTGCCACCAGGAAAGCCCTAATGTTTCTTTATATCACAGAATTATAGGTAATGAGCTGTTAGATGTGGAAGAGATCATTTATTGTCAATCAGTTAACAAATGTTGGCTGTCTACTGTCTGGCACTGACCAGGTACTGGTAACCAGAAAACAAAAATTCTTTCCCTCGTGGAGATTAAGGTATAGCAGAGGGAGAGAGATAATTATTAGTAGGCTTAATAAATAAGTAAATAATAGACAGTGTTAGCTGTTGGTAAATTGTATAAATTTTATCTCTTTATGGATATTCTCATTTTGTTTATTCATCATTTCCTAGTTTTCTTTCTTTATTCATGATTTCCTTTAAATATTTGAGCATATTTAAGACAATTGACTCAAAATCTTTTTCTAGTAAGTCCAATGTCTGGTCATACTAATGGATGGTTTATGTCATTTTCCCCCTTTGAATGTACTATACCTACCTATTTCTTTGTATGCTTTGTGATTCTTTTGTTGAAAACTGGGCATTTGAATATTATAATGTGGTACCTCTGAAACTCATATTCTCCATCTCTCCCAGGGTTTGATGTTCTTGCTTGTCAAAGGCAGAATTTGTTGGTTTGTTTAGTGACTTCTCCAAACTTAAAGACAGTATTCCTTATCATGTGTGGTCACTGAACTGCCTGCTCTGTTAGCTTGTATTCAGCTAGCATTTTGACAGAGATTTCCTTGAATGCCAGGAGCTAAAACAAAAAGAATACTTTTCACAGCTGATTAATTTATTAGCTCTGCCATGACAAAGTCCTATAGACTGGCTGGCTTAAACAACAGAAATTTATTGTTTCACAGTTCTGAAGACTAGAAGTCCAAGTTCAAGGTGTTGGCAGGGTTATTCCTTGTTAGGGTTATGAAAGAAAATCTGTTCCATGCCTCTTGCCTACCTTCTGATGATTTGCTGGCAATTTTGGTATTTCTTGGGTCCCTTTCACCTTCACATGATGATCTCCCTATGTGTGTATGTGTCTCTGTTCTGATTTTCCCTTTTATGAGGATGCCTTTCATATTGGAAAGGGTCCACGCTAAAGACTTCATCTTAACTTTACTAATTACATTTGTAATGACCTATTTCGAATAAGGTCACATTTGAGATGCTGGGGTTTTGGGTTTCAACATGTGAATTTTGAGGGAGACTTAATTTAACATGTAGCACTCAGTCTTTGTGGATTGGCTCTGTTCTGGGGCCTTCCTTCCACACATAACCAGGCTGTTTGTAATTCTGCCTTAGCCTTTACTTCCTGCTTGTGCTGAACCTAGAGATTAGTCAAAGATGAAAGTTTAAGGTCACGTCTTCTCATGATTTTTCTGAGCATCCGTCCTGCCCTGGATATATGTGTGACTTTCTAAATTCCCCAGTATACACAGGCATTTCTGAATGTCCTAATTTCCCAAAGAAACTCTTTTCAGATTTTCCTCCAAGGCTTTCTGCTGTCTTTTGTTTGTTTCCACCATAATATTTTGTTCTAGATGACAATTGGTTTTCCATTCACCTTATAATGTTTATGAACAATGCCTATGTTCTTGCCTCCCTCAATGAGTTCCACATTAGGTAAAACAGAGATAAGTATGTTGTGTCAATCCTTCAAGTAGTCCCCATAAAGGTTGGAATAGAGAAACACAGTACTTTGCTAATAAAGTCTACTCTGCTTTGTCCTGAGAACCAAGTACTAGGGTCTCCCCCTATGAATGCAGGCTGTGGTCTTCAGGTCTTCAAGACTGCCATTGAGGTAGGGTGGGGTGGGAAAAAGAAAATAAAAATGCCACAAAGCTTTTCTACTGTTTTCAAGTTGGCCTTTTTCTTGATTCAGCATTCACTTAATTACTGTAAATCTTTGACCATTGTCCGGAGTTCTGGCAAAGTTGGTTTTGACAATTTCTGCTTATTTTCAATATTTCTGTTGAGAGACAGGAGTTTGGAGATGCCTGTTCTGTTGTTTTGTTGGCATCACACCTGACAAGTGCTATAAAGAAAGAAAAAGTAGGGCAGGGTAAGGGACATCATCAGCAGTGGTGGTGGATGTTGCAGTTTTAAATAGAGTGGTCAAGGTAGGCTTCATTGACAAGACGACGTTTGATAAATGATTCAAGGAAGTGAAGGGACAAAGTATATAGCTGGGGGAAGATTATACTCAGCATAGAAAGCAGTATAAGTGTCTTAGGGCAGGAAGATCCCTGGTGTATGTGGGAAAGAAGGAAGCTGATGAGGCTCTAACAGAGTGAGCAAGAAGGAGCTAAAGTCAAAAGATAATGGGAGGAATGGGAGGGTGGGATCACACAGGACCTTGAAGGCCGTTATAAAGATTTTACCATTTATTTATTATGAGTAAAGTAGAAGATCTTTGCAGCATTTGAACACAAGAATAACTTGATCTATCCAACATGTTAAAAAGGATAATACTAGCTCTTCGGTTGAATATAGGGGAACAAGAATGGAGTCTGGGAGAGTGGTTCTGATGCTGTTACAGTACACCACGGAAGAGATGATAGTAGAATGAAACTGGGAGGAAGCAATGAAGGTAATGAGAAGTGTATGGATTTAAAATCTAATTTGAAAGTAAAGCCAATAGGATTTTGGACATAAGAAAGATAAGTCAAGAATGATTGCAAAGTTCTTTGCTTCAGCAACTAGAGAGATGGAATTGTCATTAGCTGATGGGGAAAACAGTAATTAGAGCAGTTTTTGTGTGAACAGACAACAATGTCAAATTTGGATGTGTCGAGCTGGAAATATTTATTAGACATCCAAGTGGAGATGTGAAGTAGACAATTGGGAATGTGAGCCTGGTACTTTTAAGAGGCTTTTGGAAAGAGAATTATTTTCCTGGAATCATTGAAATAGAGATGACATTTAAAGAAGTAATATAGAAAATAATAGGGAACCAAAGAGTGATTGCTCTAACATTCTGATATTAAGAGGCTGGGAAGAGGAGAAGGTAGATTGGCCAGTGAGATCACATACAAACAACATGAGCCTGGTTTCTTGGAACCAGGTTAAGAAAATATTTCAGAGTATAAGTATTTTATTAGCATCATCAAAATGTTACTGCTTAGTCAGGTAGAGGTAATGGAGAATTGACCATTTAACTTGGCAGTGTGGAGTTCATTGGTGATTTTTTGACCAGTTGTTACATTGGAGCGGTGTTGGAAAAAGGCTGGTTGAAGTACGTTTAAGAGAGAAATGGAAGAGTGAGTCTATAGTTCAATATCATCCCTTAGAACTACTCCTACCCTCTCCCAGTTTTCATACCACAGACCTCGAGGAAGGAGGACATGGTCACCCAGATCTTTTGAGTATATTCAAAGGATATTCCACTGTAAATGGCAAAAGAGGGGCAATATATAGGACAAATAATAATTCCGTCCTCCAGAATATCAAGCCAATTTTGCATATGAGGTCATGTCATGACGCATAGAGTAAAAGCCTTAGAGGAAGGCGAGTATTTACTATCGTTGCAACATGATGCAGTCTACTTCTAGGCATTTGTTTTCATACATTTGTACTTGTTTATATTTTGGCTTATAGAAAATATGTGGGGTGTGTGTGTGCATATGTGTGTGTGTGTGTTATATAATCACCACCAACTGTATTGCTAGATACAGAGAGAGTGAATTTAGGTATGAATATAACTGAGCTCACTTCTTATGTTGCACCACCATTGAGCTACAGTGCTAAGTAGGCATGGGAAAATATTTCCACTCCAGTTTTCTCATGTAGAAAATGAATGGAAAGGATTAAATGATGAGTGAGAAATTTTGTAGCCCTCACGTTCTCTGATTATCTATTGCAAAAAAAAAAAAAAAATGTGTGTGCGTGTGTGCAAAGTAGGCAAAAAGAACTAACAAGGCTGTTGCCAAGAGGAATAGGTGAAAGAAGAAAAGGGAAGAAATCACAAGTATAGCAAAGTTCCGAGGACAGGATTAAAATAGATGGAAAAAAACCTGAAAATACCCATTTGGGTTTTATTCATGTATAGTACAGTTAGAAAACAATGAAATTAATAGAGGAGAAGTTGAAGAAGAAGAAAAACAGGAAAGGGAACCAGGGAGAGGTGAAGTGTAAAATCGGAAGCTGAGAGAAAGGAAGAAATATACAAATAGAGAGTAGAGGGCAAGAAAATCACAAATACCTTAACCCTTTGAAAAGCCCTATCCTTGAAACTGATGAGTCCAAACATACTGTTCTTCTGTTTTCAGAGCTATTTTTTAAATTTTTATCACAAGAAAAAGGAAAGAATTTTTTATCTGTTTTCACCATTTAGAAGAGCCCTGACTTGGTCCGTCACCTGGAAGAAGGCAGTTAGGTAAAGACTGAGAATAAGGCCTCTTTCTTTGTCAGCAGTGGGTCATCCCAAGAGCCCACAAACTCACCTGTGGGCTGTGAAGAACTGTACCTACAGTAGTTAAAAAATGTCATTAGTTTAGACTGAGTGTGAATAATAAGAGAGAGGCCCTTGAAACGATTAAATGCAGAGCTGACTATGAAAGCAAAGCTGGAGTGAGAATTTAAAGGGCCATTAACTTAGCCAAAAGGATGGCTGAAAGAAAAATCATTTATAAAAAGTGGCAGGTTGAAGGGGCTTCTTTAATGTTCTTTAACAAAAATTAGATGTTTGATAATCTCTTCTTTCTTCGATAAGCAGGGGAAAAACCCCTCTCAAAATTAGAAATTTTTTTTTTCAGGTTCAGTATGTTCTAGATGTTAGGTGTGTGCTATTAGGTTAATTAGAATTTTAAAGTTAAAATGACCTTCTTCCAACTTTAAGTAGAAACTCTTTTCTTCTCTTAGTCAATTGTGAAAGAGGATGTCTTTCACAGTATTTGTCACTTGACTTAGAAAGTTGCTTCCCTAACCTCTTAATGCTCCATCCTCTTTAATTTTGCTAAAACTATTTTTTCTTAAAATTCACATTTTAGACAAAAATAACAGTCTGTCTTTTGGATTCGAGGAGGTTTTGGCACAAGACAACATGTTTGAGTTTTCGAAGCCCCTTACTTAACATAAATTCAACACACTTTATTTGAGTACAGCCCAGAAATCCTAATAAGTTCTAGAGATAAGGGATAGGATACCACCCCCATATTAAAGGTACTCTTGGTGTATTTGGGGAGTCAGATAAAAAAAATCAGACCATCATAATGATCTCAGAGAGACACAGTGAGCGGTCTTGAAGAGAAATCTTAGTTCCCTGCCCAGGAATTGAACCTGGGTAGCCTGGATGAAAACCAGGAATCCTAGCTGCTAGCTCACCAGGGGCTGGAGGCTAGAGGCACAGTGGCCCTGGCTCATGCCCCGGTTTGAAAGCAAGAATGTTTCAAGGAGGCAAAACTGTAAAAACAGGTGCAAAGTTTATTATTAGAGATGCAGCGCACGTAGGAGAGCACACAGAGAAGTAGTTTGTTTATCTACGACTGAAGCAAGGCAGAAATACACACCCAGGGAGAAAGGGTATGGGTGTCCTCTCTAATGACGGGGAGCCCAGTAAGGAGGCGGTTACATCATTTATATAGGACAGTTCTGCCGGGTCTTTGTTTACCTGTGGCCGATTATCTCATTTCTTTTCCCACATCTGACCGGCCCTAGGGTCTGCCCCCATCTGTCTGCGCGTCTTTTCGCCAAGATGGATTCCAGCGCAGAGGCCTGTGGGAGGCCTGACATCACCTGTTATGGGATAGCACCCCTCCTTTTTGACCCCCAAGGAGCCTTCCTGTGCATGTACAGTCAGGGACATTTTCCTTGACCTCAGGAGTGCTCATCTTACCTCTTCAGCAGAGCTCAGCTCTTGCCACTAACTTTGTCCTTGGAGTGTCTGGGGAAACACAGCCTCAGTTTTACTCCGCTTGACGGACACACACCAGCTGTCCAGCCCAGGGGCCCATCTACCTCCTACCTCATTAATGTCAGAGGGGGAACTGTGAGAATAGGGGTTTGCATGAACACTAATAGAGTGCATCAGCTGACAAAAGTGGGTGACACAAGAGTTAATCCTCAAAGAACTAATAGTAGGTGACCTAGTTAAGAAGGGGTTGAGGTGTTCCCTTTAGCGAGAACAGAATTCGCAAAGAGCCGAACGCAGCAAACAGCATGTTGACATATTAGAACGAGGTGGAGGTTGTGAAGAAGTTTGGTTGAGTGGTGGAGAGATTGGCAGGAACCAAATCGTAAACAACCCTGAACATGCTTTCCTGATGGCATGTGGACCAATCGGAGCCTTTGGACACCAGCATTTATCCTAAGAGAACCAGAATGCCTATGGGGGAGCAAAAGACTCCAGAAGAGTGACTTGCTACTTGGAAGAATCTAGGTGCAGCCTTCCTGAAGCTACTAGTAAATGGTACACAAAAGCCAGTCAGCTCCCTTAACTTACCACAGCTCAAGATAAGTTAAACTCACCTATAATACAACCTTCTTGTGTTCTCACTGTTCTTTAGTTGCATTTCCTGACTTAAAAACTAATTTATTTTTGTATCCTGTTGGCTTCTTTTTTAAACCTTTTGAACATTTTTATTGGAGGGTAATGTACATAGATGAGAATATGTAGATCTTAAATGCACCACTGAATGACTTTATGCACACACACACACACACACACACACACACATACACACACACACATACACACACACACAGGAAGGTAACCACCACAAAAATCAAAACAAAAATCATTTCTATCACGCCAGATAAATCCTCTTGGTTCCATTTCCTATCACTAATTAAGGGATTAATTTTGTCTTCTCTTTCATTTAATATAAATAGAATTATTCATCTGACAGTAGATCAATGTTGCCTATTTCTGAACTTCGTAGAATCACACATGTACATATGGAATCAGACTCTGCGTGTGTGTTTGCATACTTGTGTGTCTGAATTCTTTCCCGTCACTATAATGTTTTAGAAATGGGTCTTTACTGTTGCATATAATGGCGGTTGCTTGTTTTTATTGCTGAGTAATAGTCCAGTGTACTCATACACCACAAAGTGTTTATGCATTGATACATCATAAATGTTTGTTTTATGGTACTCTGACAGTGTAATTCCTGATATTTCCTACTTCAAGCCGAGAGACTGTATTAAGAAACAAATATCCCTGTTTTATTAATTTTGAAGAATATGTCTTACTGGGTCAATCCATATTCTTGCTCATTTTTCAGCTAATGTACCATGTTAGCAAAGTATCCTACTACTCTTTTCTTCATCTTATGTCTCACTGTCGTTGAGCCCCCTTGATGAGCTTTTGATGCAGTCATAAAGAAGAGCCACAAAGAAAAGCAATACACATGGATGGAAAAACATGGGAAAGTCAGAGAATACAGAGAGATATGGTAATATAATGCACGTTGTACTGGAAAAGATTATTTATGATCTAAGCCTGAGTTGTCTCACAAGTATTATAGACTTCGTGAGGTCCTGAGATTAATGATGAAACTAACAGGTTTTAAACTTAGATGAAATTTCTATTTCATCTAGTTCTATTTCATGGTAGTTCTACCTATAAACTCGATTGCCTCATGATCTGTGTGTTTACATAGCAATATATGTTAAGTAGAGAGTTCAATTATTTGGTGAATTTAATGAGTATAGAAACTATCCTCTGACAAGTCCTTAAGGTAGAGTAATTAATCACATAATTTCCTTCTTAGGAAACAGGTTGTTTTTTGATATTTATGATCTCTGTTATATATATATATTTTTTTTTCTGTGTTTACACAACAAATCGTAGAAGAAATTTCTCTTTTCCTGTTTCAGTGCCTAGTTGAACACTCTCCAGTTTAAATCAAATACCAGTTTGGTAAAAGTCAATTACTCTGACACTGACCTTTGGAGCTCTAATTTATTCTAACCTCAGGGAATTTTCTTTTTAGGGATAAATTGAGCATTAGAATTTTGTCTGATGTTTTTAAAAAGGTTTTATGGAATTTCTTATATATATACCAACTGAAACACAGCATGTTGGCCCTTTTCCAATACTTTCGGGTAACATGGGTTTTCAAAAAACGTCTTGAATTCATTGTTTTAATTATCAGTATCATTCATGAAGATGCTGGTGACTTACGCTATGTTTAGGTTATATGTGACCTCCTTATGTCACTGTCAATGTGAATGGCCTCTAGCAAATTAATGCTTGATTCCAAGAAAAACTCAAGAATATTCAGATCATAGTCAATAGTGAAACAAAAACAGGATTCCCTTGAAATTAGCTGTGTAAATAATAATAATAAGGTATATAAGGAGGCTTTGTTTCATTTTCCCTCCATGGATAGGGTTTTAAAATAATTATATGGAAATATTTTTCATAACAGTGATGATGATGATGATAACAGGAGTGACATTACTAGTGCACCTGTTAAACCCTTGTAATGTGCCAGGTTAAGAAATACAGTCTTGAAAGTAAGAACTGCTTTTATCCGTATCTTATAGACGAAAAAAATGGATGTGTGGATAACTTGCCCAAAGCTAAACAAATAATGTCTGCATTTCTATAAGAATCTCCACATATTGAGTCATTTAAATATTTGTAGCATAAAAATATAATATGGATACATTTATCCTTTCAAATGATGTAGCAATGAAAACTTGGGGATTTCTGGGCTTTCTCCCTACTTCATTAGTTTATATATATGTTTTTCTCTCTTGGTCATGAAGAGATGTTTGCCTAAATAAGTTCACGTGTAAGAAACAACACAGAAACCAGGCTGGAGCATGCGTTCAATCCTCATGCATCACTGCTTAAGGGAGTACAGTCGACCATCCACATCCAACGTCTGACTGAATCTGTAGATGCAGAACCTATGGATACGGAGGCCCCACTGTATCTATAGTAAAATGAAGTCCAGATTGTCTGAGGAAAATAAAGAACCCCTTATATCCTCCCAAAAGCGTGAGTGCGCTCGATTCTTAACAAAGTGAAAAGAGCTTTGAAATTAGATTTCAGTGACAACTGCAGCCATTAAGGGTGCTAGCAACTGTTGAACGACAGTCAGCCCAAAATTTTTTTTTTCACTTGTTTTGAAGGGAAAACAACACCTTAATCATGCAGTTTCGTACGAGGAGGTCTACTTAAAAGTTCAAATGATCATTATTGGATAAGAGTTTTCTTTCTTTTAATGTTGGGCTAATTTCGTCTTGAATACTTATTCAGTGTAACTGCAGGTGTATTACTATTATATTCTTTTTACCTGCAAATGGTGATGTATCATAGTGACTCTAGCCTTTCTTCTGTTAAAGGACTCAACATTAAAGGTGTTTCCAGGAGATGTCTTTGTTAGTTATTGGCCGTATCATTAGATAATGAGGTTTAACTAAGGGCTCTGTGTATCAAGGGAGAAAGGAAGAGACATTGAAGAGAAGTAAAGGACATTTAGAAGGAGGGATTGGGACTGAGGTCTGGGAGACAGGGTGACTGAGAGGGGCTGAGAGAACAAGAGGAGGGGTGGGGGACTCGGAGGATGGCTACTGAGGGGGAGATGGAGAGAGGGAGGGAGGGGGAGAGGGAGAGGGAGAGGGAGAGGGGGAAAGAGGGAGGAGGAGAGAGAGAGAGAGAGAGAGATGGAGAGAGAGAGAGGGAGAGGGAGAGAGGGAGAGAGAGAGAGATGGAGAGAGAGAGAAAGGGAGAGGGAGAGAGAGAGAGAGATGGAGATGGAGAGGGAGAGGGGGAGAGAGAGAGAGAGATGGAGAGAGAGGAGAGAGAGGGAGAGAGAGAGGGAGGGAGAGAGGGAGAGATATGCCTGGAGAAAGAAACAGGCAGACAGACAGATGGAAAAGAAAGAGACGCAGGGACAGAAAGAGCAAAGACAAGCTCCAGATTCACGAGCTTGTGCTCAAGATCACGTGGGGTGGGGAATGCGGACACAGGGAAGGGGGGAGTGTATGTGTAAGTCTGCTTTGAAAGAAGGAGATTTCTAGGTGAATATACATTATACACCCAGTCACAGAGCAACATCCTCAAGAAAGGCGAACCCCTGGAGTGGAGAGAGAGTGTTTATTTTATCGTTACACGTTGAATCCAGTCCTTCCTGGTTAATGTGAAATTTGCTTGGGTGGATGGGGGGCTGAGATCACGTGACTCTCCCTTCTCATATCCTTGCCTTATTGTAAGAGACCCTCATTTAACTGGGTCCTGCTGCTTTGTGATGGTCTTCAGAGAGAGCAGTACTGTTGTGCTCTAGCCAGGAGGGGGCTCAGTCCCTAATTATGCAGAGAGATGGGCTCCTCCACGCAGCTTTGCGGAAACAATACTGCAGTCAAGTCTACCTGGGGGACAGAGGGGACTTGGGAAATAGGTGAGTGGTTTCCCTTACCTGCCTATAGTAACAACCTGTTTGTTGTAGCTTTTTAATTTAAAATGCTTATAGTTCATACATGTAAACTGCTTGGGAAAGTGCCTAGCACACAGTAAATACAAATGTCATTTTTGTTGTAATCACCACCACTATCCTGGTTGTTACTCCACCCTTCATCTCTGCAACCTCTGACCTACACACAGTGCACCCACCCATCCATCCAGAGAGAGGAGCCTTCCTCTCTCTGCATGTTTGTGTGTCTCTCTGAATAGGCTTTGTCTCTCTCTCTCCTCTGTCTCTCTGGCTGGCCTTCTAGCATATATCCTTCTATGCACACATAACAAATAGTATTTGAAATGCACTTCACACATTCATTATTGTGAAACCCTTGCCATTTCTTTTGCTTTCTGCAAAGGCGAACTATTTTTTCTTCATTTATGTAATTTGTATGACATTTGATTGGGGACGTGATAAGTCACTGATAAGAGAGGTGTCCGATTTTGGCTTCTTCTCACCTAAGGGCAAAAGATTCCTGCACTATTTGACCTGCCTCCTTGCTGGCCCAAATCCAGCCCCTCCCTCTGGATTACTGAGCTCCAAATGCACTGACCTTCCGTGGAGGTTACCCCCGCTTTTCTATCGCAGTCCAGCATTACCTACTAAAATTCAATCTAAACCACAGTCATTGAATTAAACTCTAGGGTTAACAAAAATTTGTGTATGAAATGACTTATATTATACGTGGTTGACTTATCGAGGATGACAGTTTAAGAAAAATTTACTGATTCCATGTCATGATTTTGTGTCCTATAATATTTGATAAAAATACTGTTGACACTGTTCGTACCCTGATCACGTGGCCTAGTTGAGAAGTCTCTGAAGAAAGATGTGCCGTGACAGAAACTATTGATTTGTGTGCCGCAAAGCATTTGCAATCCCTCACTGCTAGGCCGCCTCTTACTTAATGTTTGAGCTTCCCTGATGCGTAGAGGCGCCAGGTGACTGGGTTTTGGTCCAGGAGATGTAAGCACCACAGTCCTTTGTACCTTAAGCCACCTCCATGCCTTACAGGAGGACATGATACCTGGAGCTGCCGTCTCTCCCCTGTGAGTCATTAAGCCAACACGGTAAAGACAGCAGAGTAGAAATTTAAATAAACATGTGTCTCTGATGACATCATTGAGCCTTAACACTGGCCCAAGAGACTTCAGCCTTCAGAATACTGGTTAGGAAAGAAAAATGCACCCTATCTATTTATGGTCCTCTTAGCCATTAATTCTGTGTCTTTTAGCTAAATGCATTCCTTTCTGATGTGAATTTTACTAGATATAGAAAGCCACATGGCAAACCCCTCACAGGTCAGGTTTATGATTTATTCCTTTGATGCCTAGAATTGAAGTTTTTCACATGGTAGAAACACTGGGAAGTTTTTGTGGGGACGGGTATGTGTCACGTCTGTCTGATGTTTCGGTATGTCTACCTTGTATTGCACTGGGCCAGCTAGTCTCTTTGTAGATTCTCTTCCTTCTGAACATAAATTAAAGTTCACTGGGAGTTAGCTTTGATAAAGAACCTAAACTAAAACCAGATCCCAGGCCCCCTTATATTTATAACCTGGCCTGTGTTAAGGACGCTAGTTCCGTGACATCAGTATTAATCATATCCTGCCTTCTGCCGCCAAAGATCATCAAAGTATCTGAACCAAGGCCACGAGTCACTAGAGGAACAATCTGATGACAGATTCTCCCCTAGACTTGGTTACTTTGATGCCACTTCTGCTAGGAGAGGAACAGCTTCCCCAGATGCTCACTGTAAGTGGGACAGCTGGATGGAAGACTCCTCCCTCCATAATTCAGCGAGTGGGTCCCTTCAACTGTGCTTCCCCGTAAGTTGCTTTACCCTGCCACCCACTCACGTTGGACCTTGCAGAAGCTACTTGACCCAGGATGCACAGAACAGTATCACCAGTAATTGAGAAGTTGCATCCTGATTTATTCTTCCTGACTGGGTGTGTGCAGCCCCTACCAGATGGCTACTCTTCTCCTTGTCCTGCTTTGAGGAATCAAGAGAGGGCTTTAAGAATAAAGACAAGTGGATCAGTTAGACCATGGTTTCTGAAAGGGTGATGTGTGTATCATCAATAAAATGATTTTAGGTGTTCATAAATGAACGTTAAAAATTTTAAACAGCATGTATTTTATGTAGTTTAAAAATATATCTAGCGTTTCACATTCCTGATTTCATAGATATTCAGTACTGTAGTGTGTGCATCTATTTGTGTGTTTATGTTTCCCTTTAACACACGTTTATATGTGTGTGTGTATGCATGCATGTATACACACACGTACATGTATGTATGCATTTCCCTTTCAAATATGCTTATTTGAATAAAAGGTGTTTTGTTTTACAGAAATATATTAATCAATGGTACAGATGATTCATAGGTTTAGCAAAAATTGTGAAGTTGGTGCATGAATGATACTGTTTGGGAAATACAGGATAGAACCAATATTAACCCTAAGAATACCACTGGGAAGAAGACATGTAATTACGCGACATAGAAGATAACGTTAATGTCAGAGACTGAGACGTGAGTTATCTACTTCACATAGATGGAATCCTCCCTAAATGAACCCAAAAGGTCTCATACATTTCACATTACAGTCAGTTTGTCAAATATATATTAAATTTCTACTATTTTGAAGCCTTGTCTTATTCCTGTTAGAGGCACAAAAAGGTCTAAAATGTTTTCAATGATTCTGCAATAATATAAGGAAGAGCTGGCATGAAACCCTCCAATGACTTCTGTTTCACTTGAAAGAAAACCCAAGTTTCTGTATTGGTTTATGAGGATTATAAACTGACCTCCATCCTCATCTCCTAGTCTTCTGCAGTCTGCCCCTTTGTAGCAGTCATAGTGGCTTCCTTTCCTTTCCTCCAGTGTTCCATGTTTGTTCCCCCTTTAGGACCTGAGACAAGATGGTCCTTCTACCTGGATTCTTCTTTCCCTTATTTCTATAGGGCTGATTTCTCCCAGTCATTTAGCTCTTAGCTAAGTTGTCACCTCTTCAGAGAGGGTCCTCCTGAAATCCTGTCTGAAGAGTCTCTTTCTACCCTGAGCCCCTGTAAAAGCTTATTTTCTATCTTATTTACTGTGTTGATTTTCTTCACATTTCTTAGTGCTATCAGAACATTACCTTATCTATTCACTTGCTTATTACTTGCCTCCCCCAGCAGAACAAAAATGGGAGAAGATAAGGGACCACGTCTCTCTTAGTTAACACTGTCTTCCCGCTGGACTAAAATTTTAAAAATAAGGTCTCGTACACATTAGATACTCAATACATAATTTTAAATGAATGCATACATAGCAGGCGTGATGTTTCATGGCCAAACTACAAAAACATTCTGTAGTGGAGTGAGTATGTCTGATGAGGCAATCGGGAAGAATTTCATGATGAAGCAGGAACTCAGCAGAATTTTGACAGGCAGAGTTGGAAGAATGGGAAATTTTCTCGAAGAGGAGAGTTATGTGCTCAAAAGCCTAGGTGAAAGGATGAGACAAATTGGGGGAGATTCTGAAAATGCAGCAGAAGCAGGGACTCCAGGTGGACACACTACCAGTTACATGTTAAGAGACAAAATATCACACTCTGAAAGCATGATGCACTTTTCCTCCTCTAGACATCTAACCAATCTCTATGAGCAGCATGGATTTTACAGCCAGAAGTCCCAGAAGCCCTGCAGCTTGAATTGTAGATGTATTGGTCTCGTTTTTGCACGTTCTCCCAGGAAATTTTGCTGTGTGACATAACAAGGTGCCCATGTTGTGGTCCTGTCTTCTGCCTCATAATTGTTGTATGGCATAAGAGGGGTCTCCTGTCTCACTGAGCCTCAGTTTCCCCATGTGTAAAAGTACAGAGGTAGCTCTCAAAGGGCTCTAGCAGTTCTGGCATTCGAGAATTAGGGAAGAACCAAGGAATTAAACCTCATGAATATTTTGTGAAGGTTCCCACGCAGTACAACACTGACAAGTGGACCAACCCAAAGCAGTCCCATTGCGTATGTCTGGAAAAGGATGTTAAAACTTAAAGGAAGTAAGAGGTAATGGTGACTCTGACTGGAGTGGTATTAGAGGTACTGGTGGACAGTGGTCAGATTGTAGATGTATTTTGAAGGTATATCCAATAGAAATTTTCCTTTCGCCTAGAGTAGGCTGCAAATCTTGTGACACTGAGTAAAATGCAACTGCACCATGTTACAATGAAAGTGAAGGTCAACTCAGTGTTTCATGAGTTACTGCTGCTCTGAGTTTGTACAGATACTTGGAGCTTACATAGCTCCTTCCCACTCACTATATAATGTGGTTCTTCCAACAACTTTGAGTGGGGAGAGGAGATGGAATGGGGAGGATATACAGTTCATCTAATTTACAGGGAAAGAAATAGAACCAAGATCACACATGGTTAATAGTGACGGTCAGACTTGAATTGCTGCCTCCTGCTTCCATTGAGTCTCTTGGAACAGAAGGAACTATGCTATAGTCAAAGATAATCTATCTTGAGACAAGCAATAATCTGTCTTCACTATATCAAATAGTCTTTCTAAGTAGCATACAAAAGCTTTGAAATCGTAGGTTTATGCCTGTCTATTCCCCTCTGGGTCATCTGTGAATCTACAACATAGTCAATAACAACAAAGTTTTGAAAGATCTTTTCCTTCAAATAAGAACACATTCCTCTCACATGAATCCTTAAATGTGGTAAGCAGCTATGGTTGGTACTTAGGAAATCTGAGCAGCATCTTACGACTACCTGAAGGACATTGGCCTTTTGTATTTCACTATCATGGATGCTTTATGAAAGCATCTGTATTGCTTGCAATCACTGTCCCATGGGTATTAAAACTAGCAAACTCTCTTCGTTCGAGAACATAACTGTGGAAATAATGATTGGTCATTGTCTCCCGAACAACCCTATAAAATTGAGTACTGAAAGCAGCAAATTGTTTCTGTTTAACTTCACGATTGCAGACATAAAATTGGGCCTAGAAGCCTGGCCTTCCGCCAGCTGAACACTGAACTTGCAATAATTTCATAGACACTCCCCTCCAGGCCAGAAAAGCTCACCATAACCAACACCCCCATAATATTATCTTTTCACATCTCTGTCTTTCAGAAAAACATCAGAATTTACAAAATAACATTTTAGAGATCAAAAAATCCTCAAGCCACAGAAAATTGTATTTAGCAATCATTTGAAAATACACACTGGATCATAAAAGCCATATCTCAAACATGTGCCAGGTAGAAGTATAGTTAAATATTTGGAATCTCTCTGAGAAAAAGCAAGGGGGGAAATCCATTTCATCTTGGAGTAACAGTGACTGTTCACAGGTCACTTGGGTAGCATCTAGACCTCTAACAGACTGGAAAACGATCAAAAGGACAAAGATAAAGAAAGTTAGAAGGTGCCAACTTATGCTCCGTTTCTAGTTTGCCACCCTTTCCCTTTATCAAGCAGGCTCAAGTCCTACGGGGAATGGATCTTTTCAGTAATTGCAGTAATTGGCCACAAGGTATAAGCTTTCAGGGGAAATCGGCATTTCATGTAAATAGGGTGTCTTAGGTTTACTAGCCTCTGATAGGATCTATAACACCTGCTGTTGAATTAGGAAAATGTTGATTTCCATAGTGCGCTGTCAGAATTTTAAGATGGCCCCCTGGAGTCTCTGAGTTGCATCCTCTTAGGCTTTTAGAATCAGCTGCAAGAGTAGTTCAGCAGAGGGCACCTAGAAGATTAGCATACCGGCTGGGCAGGTTCCATGTTTCAAAGGAATTGACGTAAAGGAGAAGTGAGCTAGCTCATGGAAAGGAGCAAGGCCAGTCATGTCTCAGTATGGATGGGAGAGGGGAATCGATGAGCTTTTCTGAGAACTTCCAAGGTGTTTGGACAAATGAGCTGTGGGACTCTTTTCCCTAAATACCTGGTCAAGTTGGCACAAATACCTCAAAGAACACATTCTATCAAGTATGTGATGCCTCCAGTAACCGCTCACTGTGTATGTCCAACTGGACAGCACAAGAGGAAACATACTAGCCAGAAAACAATCTGTTTTTGGCTCTGCAGATTATTATTCGAAAGTCTAGATCCCTGTGAAGTTGAGAAATAACTTTCCTAAAGATAATTTTAAATATGCAGGACAAAGGTAATATGATTATATTTCTTCTAACGTTCAAACATTCAAGACACATTCCTTTATATGTTGAATAAGTGGTCTCACATTACAGTAACTAGGATAGTTTTTGATCTTCCGTGCATAAAACGATAAGCTCCTTCCGAGAACGAATGGCATCCCACTCATCTTTCTTGAATGCCTCACGGTACTCAGGGTCAGCGCCTCCATGAATATTCTCCGTTTTCCATAAATATCTGTTATTGCGAGTCCATATTTCCTCCTGGTTAGAAGGAGGACATCCTCAGAAGTGAGAGTCCTTGCCTTCAACCATGATATTATGCCAGTTTTAGGTCAACCACTTGCGCTGTTTTATTCTGGAGAGGGGAAACGTAAGCATCCATGATGACCAACAGAATCAATAACGGCCAATCTCTGACCAAGACCTTTAAGTAAAATCAAAGTTCTGTCCTAAAAGCCAATCTGAATTGTCTCTGAAATGAGCTGGAACAGCTCAGGGATGGGAGTTGTGTGCTTGCATCAAGCCTCACACAGTTCTGAGCACCCGTATGTGCTGCTTCCCCTCTGTGTACCTGGCAGCAGCAAGGGCAGCCTGAAGCTGCCGCAGCTTTGTGCAGCAAAGAACAAGCGTAACCAAAACCAGCTGAAGGCTGGGAATGAAGAAAGATCACGCAGACAGATGATTCCCTTTGTTCTTAAGTGTTGTTAATTGTGGAACAACTTCTGGCTCGGGAAAGAGAGCTTTAGAGAAGACTCACTGAAGTGATATACAGTATCTCTGAACAAAAGACAAAGGCCACAGGCAACTGATGGTATGGAAAAGAACATTTCCTCAGATTTGAGAATACATTGGGGGTAAAAATGCAATAGATCTAATGTCAAGCAATGATAGAATATCGCTGAAAGATTGTGTGTGCAAGGGTTGTAGAAATAACATTACAAATAATGGTAAAAGGTCATGTTTTTCTTGCTCACTTAGCAAATGTTTATTCAACACTACTATGCGTTAGGCGATTGCAAAAGCTCATAACATACTGGGATTGCAAAGGCTCATAAAGCAGTGTCTTGGGGCTTTCCCGGTGGCGCAGTGGTTAAGAATCCACCTGCCATTGCAGGGAACACGGGTTCGCGCCCTGGTCTGGGAAGATCCCGCATGCTGCGGAGCAACTAAGCCCGTGCGCCACAACTACTGAGCCTGCGCTCTAGAGCCCAGGAGCCGCAACTACTGAAGCTCACACGCCTAGAGCCCATGCTCCGCAACAAGAGAAGCCACTGCAATGAGAAGCCCGCGTACCGCAACGAAGAGTAGCCCCCGCTCGCCGCAACTAGAGAAAGCCTGTGTGCAGCAACAAAGACCCAACGCAGCCCCAAAATTAATTAATTAATTAATTTACAAAAAAGAAACAGTGTCTCTCTCTTATAAGAGCATAAAGTCTAGTAAATAGAAGTAAACTTTTGTAAGCAGTATACTCTGCATATTGATTAGATCAGCAAAACTGCCTTAGCCAGAAGTTTTTGTCTTTTTGAATCAATTCCATTCAAAGAGCACTTGGCAGGGCGCAAAAGATTCATCTGCCCCAACAATGAACTCGTCTGATTTAGAAGGCAAATATTTATTGACTGTTTACTATGTCGTTTTTATGTTTTCGCTTCTTGCCGAAACCTTTTGGATAGGACCCCATATTGAAGGAGCTAAAACTTGGAAGTTGAATAACTTGCTCTAGTTTTCATTTCAAGTTACAAGAAGAGCTGGGATTTGAGCTGTCTGAGTTGAGAACCCATGCTGTGAACTATTAATCTTTTGCCTCTGTCATTGAGGAGACAAGACTATAGGGACAGAATGTAAGTTTAAAATTACAGATCACGCGTTCAGGAAAGGTAGGTGATACAAAGCACCAAGGTTTCCTAAATAATAAACATGTGTGAGGATAGGGTGTAAGAGAAACAGCAATTCCTTTATTTCAGCCCATTGTCTTCCATTTGGAGCTCCCCCAATTCAGTTCGATTCCCTGCGAGGTCTGTGTCCTAGCACCATGAGGGGCACTGGATTCAATTGTTTGCTTTAAGTGACAATGCAATGACTCAGGGACCCGGAGATCATATTTTCCCTGACTCCCTTGAGTGATGATTTTCAAAACAAACTGTAAGTTTTGTCCCTCCTGGCTTCAGTTGCTTTTCTTACGTGAGCCCCCAGTCTCCACCTCTAAACTTGCCAACAAACACCAAAAGTGTCTAGATCCCAGGTTCCTCCGTGTCTCTATAGGGTGTAAAGGAGGTAGTCTGTGCCCTGCTCATCCATTCTTCCAAGTCCGTGGTAGACATCATCACTATGTTTACAATTAGCGTGAGGAGATATAATTTTATTTTCTGCCTCAAGAGTTTATTGAGGGAAGAACCTATTCTGCTCAAGTCTTGTCTACCCTCTACTAGTGATTTTCAGCTGTGAGCCTGCCTCAAAATTACCTGCAGAATATTGAGTTCAAGCAGATTCCTGGGCTCTAGCCCAGAGTACCTGACTCTGTATGTCTGGGCTGGGGCCAAAGAATTTCTGATTCTAAACAAGTTCATATTCGCAAGATTAACAAGGTTTCGCTAATGCTTCTGGGCCCGGCATCACACTTTGAGGACCATTGCTGGTTAGTTAACATTATCAGTGTTGAGATCATGGGCTCCAGAGTCAGTCCGCCTGCCCAAGTGCTAGCCCCACCCCTTATGAGGCCTGTGGCTTTGGATGAGTCATTAGACTTCTGGGGTACCTGAAATCCCTCATATGTAAGATATAATAATAATGTCCCCCATAGGGTTATTGTAAGACTTCAGTGAGCTCAAATATACTAAGTGCTTTAAAGAGGACTGGGACTTAACAGGGTCATTACAATATGTTGACTAGTATTATTTATTCATGGTGGTTAGTGCACATGGCATTTACTCACATGCTCAGTGTATGGGAATTAGCATCCCTACCTAGGATAATGCGTCTAACACGTGGCTTCTTTCAGCCACAGGAGGCACTAAGATATAAAAGGTTACAGTAGTTAACAGCTATCTATTTTAGGAGGCTATTTTTACTTGAAATGTTTATTCGCAGACTGTGTCATCCATTGTTTGAGTTTTTCGATTATGAAATTGATTCACAAACAGAAGAAGGCTGTTGTACGGTTATTGGTGCTCAGAAAAAAGGCTAACACTTGTCATAAGAACGACTCAACTGCTGAAACTTCTTCAGCATCGTCTCTTGTTAAAGGTAGAGCAGGATGCTTCTTTCCAGAAACACTGGGAGAGCTTGGAAATAATTGTGTTGTCACCAAAAAAAAGAAAAACCATTGTGTTTTATGAGTGGCGTTTCTCATGATGATGATTGAAATCTGTCATCTGAAATACTTTGCTCTTTTCATCATTCCTTCATGTGTCCACAGTGATGCAGTTGCCATGATATTCCTTCTAAGCCGCTCAGCTACAAATGGCAAAGAGCAGGTGGGGAATAAGAGAATTGGAAGTTTGGTGCCCTGATGCAGAGGCTACAGCTGAAAGGGTGACTTGGTCTGAACCTAAAATGAGAACATGCCAATCAGCAAAGGCTTCTTTCTCTGACTCGTGAGGTTTTTTATGTATATATATAACTTGAGTTTTATATTTACCAAATCATGTTTATTAAAAATAAGAAAATGCCTAACATGGGAAGTGATGAAGAATCCAGAATGTGTGATTAGAGAGAGAAATTGATCTGCTATATAGGTAGTGTTTGAATTTTGCGTTATGAATATCCAAATGTGAATTTGATCGGAGCTCATGTTACATGGAGTTGCCCATAAAATAATGATGATGATTTCCACTTGTGACTGTTGGAATATATCTCAGGGCTTCCAGATTATTCTGGCTTTCTGATGACCAGAAGAATTTGTTTGCAGCCTGTTTTAGGCACAGTGTCTAACACATAATAGGTATTTGAATAAATGTCAGCTATTCGATTATTGCATATGGCTAGCCACTCTGCTGGGTGAAGATCAACCCCGCTTTTAGATAATACTCATTTTTCATTCTTGTGAAGCTGAGACTGCAGGAGTCTGAGTTAAGATGTGCTTATGCCCAGAGAGTCTCAAAAAATAAATCAAGTTGAACTTGGAAGAAGATTTTTGTTTTAATTTTTTTATTTTTCAAATTTTAAAAAATTTTATACAACTTTTCATGGTAACTTTCTATTTATAGTTATTCCAAAGTATTGGCTGTAGTCCCCATGTTGTACAATACATTTTTGAGCCGTTCTTATACCCAGTCATTTGTACCTCCCACTCTCCCACTCCTATATTGCCCCTCCCTGGTGGTCACTATTGTTTGTTCTCTATATCTGTGAGTCTGCTTCTTTTTTGTTATATTCACTAGTTTGTTGTATTTTTTAGATTCCACATATAAGTGAAATCATACAGTATTTGCCTTTCTGTGTCTGACTTACTTCACTTACTATGATAATCTCTAGTCCATCCATGTTGCTACAAATGACAAAATTCTGTTCTTTTTTATGGCTGAGTAGTCCATTGTGTGTGTGTGTGTGTATACACACACAATATCTTCTTTATCCATTTATCTGTTGATGACACTTAGGCTGCTTCCATATCTTGGCAATCATAAATAATGTTGGTATGAACATTGGGGTGCATGTATCTTTTCGAATTAGTGTTTTTGGTTTTTAGTTTGGATATATACCGAGGAGTTTAATACTGGGTTGTATGGTAGCTCTATTTTTAAAGACATCTCCATAGTGTTTTCCACACTGGCTGCACCAATTTACATTCCCATCAACAGTGCACTAGGGTTCTCTTTTCTCCACATCCTCGCCAACATTTGTTATTCGTGTTCTTTTCTGATGATGGCCGTTCTGCTAGGTATGAGGTGATACCTCATTGTGGTTTTGATTTGCATTTTCCTGATGATTAGCAATGTTGAGCTTCTCTTCATGTACCTGTTGGCCATCTGCATTTCCTCTTTGGAAAAAATGTCTATTCAGTTCTTCTGCCCATTTCTTTAATCGGATGGTTTGTTTTATTGATGCTGAGTTGTATGAGCTATTCATATATGTTGGATAGTAATCCGTTATCAGTCATATCACTTGCAGATATTTTCTCCCATTCAGTAGGTTGTCTTTTCATTTCATCAGTGGTTTCCCTGGCTGCGCAAAAGCTTTTAAGTTTAATTAGGTCTCATGTGTTTATTTTTGCTGTTATTTCCTTTACTTTAGGAGACAGAACCAAAAATATATTGCTGCAATTTATGTCAAACAGTGTTGGAAGATGTTTTAAACCTTAAAAATAGTGATGTATTAATGTAAGGTACAGTTGCAGCTTTTAAATGGAATATAAAGACATTATAATTAGCAATATCAATAGAGAAGTAATTAAAAAGTATAAATCAAACCATACTCCTCTCCCACAAGCAGATTTGACTACATATCGGAAAAGCTACTAATTAATAGTTAGCCACTAATCTAGCCATTTATGCATCTAGCAGACATGCGGCAAAGACCATCATTGTGTTTTATTTGAATTAAATGATGGTGACCATAGTTGAGGGAGAATGTTCTTATAATATGGTTTTTTATCACCGCTGGTTTCTATGCCTAGATGATTTCAATACTGTGGAAGCACTGATTTCAGATTTTAACAGTTTATTTGTCTGCAGTTAGTCTTTGCAACACCAGCTGTCACGTGTTCCAGCAGGACCTGTAGCAGTTCTAAGAACCCACCTCAGTTTTCTCAGTGTGGGATTTTGTGAATTTCAAGAGTGATCAGAAGGTCTTTGTGTTTCAATCTGTGTAGAAAGTAGATGACGTGATTCTCTTCTTTTGAACTGAGCCACGAATTGAAATACTAGCAAAAGTCCCACGAATTTCACTGCGACAGCTTGTTTAATTTCTGCAGTGAATCATTTTCTTGTGAGAAAAATCATATTCTGTGGGGATGCAAAGAGAACAATGATTCCCAGAAATGTCTAGATATAGCTGCAATGGTGTGGGAGAAAAAGATAGAACCGTGTTTTCATTTATTTCTCCTCTGGAAATGGGTAATTATAAGATGCATGTTTTTCTTCATCTCCCTATTGCTGTTCCATTATTAAGTGAGCAATAAAGGCACCCAGTGGTAAATGCATTGCCAGTGAGCTCAGGACACAGCCGGTATTTCCTCTTTAAAAGTATCTCTCCCAGTTTTTGTGATTTTATCATTGACACCGCATCCTTTATATGTAATCTGATGCTTTCTAGTAAGATGGGAATTCGAGATATGCTCTGGCATCAGGAGAGACTGTCGGTCTAAAACATGAAATCTTAAACCCGTATCACAGCCCCTAACACCCACCTTGGGACTTCTGACTTCAGTTCAGATCTAGTGAGATTGCTTGCTATGCTTAGGCTCTCTAAAAGAAACCAGGTAGATAAAATGGTCAGGCAGTTAGGTTATGGAGGAAGAACGCTGTATTGGAAACAGACAGGACATCCACCAGGGAAAAACGCCCTTGAGGAACTTTTAGCATTTTAAGCTTCTCCAAGTTTTCAATCAATCCAGGTCACTTAGTGAAATCGATAAAATGTCATGACAGTTCCAAAGAAGCCTTCAACTATATTTAGAGAGAAGGATGGCTCTGAAATTTAAATGGAATGTCGTTGCCACAGTGTGATCACCCCATGTTTAGGAATATTTCAAGGCTACTCCTGACAGCGTCTTTGAGTTGATGACAACATGCCTAGACTTTTGTTACAACTTCCAATTTCCTGTGTAAGTGGGTATTTGGAGCTTACTGTACAGCCATAGATTAACCCCAAAG
Organism: Lagenorhynchus albirostris; assembly: GCF_949774975.1. Classification (NCBI taxonomy): domain Eukaryota; kingdom Metazoa; phylum Chordata; class Mammalia; order Artiodactyla; family Delphinidae; genus Lagenorhynchus; species Lagenorhynchus albirostris. The sequence goes on along the minus strand of NC_083104.1, from coordinate 9,466,694 downwards.
TGGATCCTTCCACTTTCTGAACCCTTCTTGGGTCACCTGAGACATCTGCCGACATGCCAACAAAATGTGCTTGGAAATGGGTCGTTTTAACTTGCAAGATATTCTCTCCAGTGCCACGAATGAAATTTGGAGTACATCTTTTATCATAGGTGGGCCTGTGATTATCTGATTACCATGCAGTGAGTTCTTTCAAGTAAGTATGGCCTGTTTTTGCCATAGTTGTTTGTGGATCTGTAATATACAGACATCCCAACAGCCCATTTTGTTCAAGGGCATCCATCAGTCTGCCTTTGACCAGTGTGAACCAGAGATAAAGGAATAGAAACAGAAACAAAATATATATATATATATATATATATATATATATATAGCAATTCATTGCCTTGCATCTTCCTATCTTTGTATCTTCAGCTTTTCTGTCCCTTATCCCACTCTTTGTAGGCATCCTAGCTTAGACATCTTCATCTGAGTCCTCGTCAACCCTTCTCCAGCAAATGTGATTCGTTACCAAGTCCTCAAAATGCTTGTTTGATGTCGTCCCTTGGATTTATTCTTTCCTTTCCATTTCTTCCATCTGAATTCTGATCTTTTAGCTCATAACTATTGTGGGTTTACAGCGAAGCATGGTGCCGAATGCTTTTCATGCACACTTGCATTTAATCCCTGTAATAACCCTGGAAGGCCATTTTCTTACTTTACAGAAGAGGAAACTGAGGATGATTGATCAAGTGACCTTGTCACAAAGTCACCCTGCTAGTAAATCTGAATGATTCTGTGTCATGGTAATGGACTTCTGCATGGCCTCCTGAGTTCCACATCCTCAGCCCTTTCATCTAAACTTCAGGATATCATTCTTTTAAGCAGTAACTTTTTTATTTTGACGTATATCTGTATTTTATTAGTAATATTGTTCCATTTTTTTGAACACCTTTATTGGAGTATAATTGCTTTACAATGGTGTGTTAGTTTCTGTTTTATAACGAAGTGAATCAGTTATACATATACATATGTTCCCATATCTCTACAGCCTTGTTAAACGATTTGCGTAGGAACTTCCTTTCATTCCTTCTTTTGAGTTGAATTTTCTTTTTTTTTTAAAGCGAGTATGTATTTGTACAGTTCTTCTTTTTAAATCCATTAATTAATTTATTTTTGGCTGCGTTGGGTCTTTGTTGCTGCGTGCGGGCTTTCTCTAGTTGCGGCGAGCAGGGGCTATTCTTCACAGCGGTGCGTGGGCTTCTCATTGCAGTGGCTTATCTGTTGTTTTGGAGCGTGGGTTCTAGGCTCACGGGCTTCAGTAGTTGCAGCACAAGGGCTTCAGTAGTTGTGGCACGCGGGCTCAGCGGTTGTGGCTCATGGGCTCTAGAGCGCAGGCTCGGTAGTTGTGGCGCACGGGCTTAGTTGCTCTGAGGCATGTGGGATCTTCCCGGACCAGGGATCGAACCTGTGTCCCCTGCATTGGCAGGCAGATTCTTAACCAGTTGCGCCACTAGGGAAGTCCGAGTTAAATTTTCTAGGCCACATTCCCAAGGAATCCATTTTATATCTTGAGACTTAGATTCCCCTTCTTTGTTAATGTTGTGTTCTCCAACAAAATCACTCTCTTTGTTGACACGTTCCAACCATACTAGGACATCCATTTCCATTCTCACCTGTAAGTCACTCCCTTTTTTATTCCCTATCACTGGTCTCTTGTTTATATTTGTTCCTCCACATCACCAGAAATATCTTCTCTTCTGTATTTTCCTCACGTCCTGGTTAAATATGAATACCATGCTCGAAAATTCCTTATTCATTTACTCTATTATTTAGGATGGTGATAACTGCTTTATCAATGTATAAAGTTACAAATATAATAGAAGCTTATGTCCAAGATCAGCAGGTGGTTTTGTTCATGCAGTTATTCAAGGACCCAGACTCCTCTCATCATCACATGGCTCCTCCAGCCCTCAGAAAGTGGTCCTCATACCAGCAACATCCACACCACCTGGAAACTTATTAGAGATGCAGATTACAGCACTGCATCCTAGATATGCTGCATCAGAAGCTATGGAGAACGGGCCCAGAAATTTGTGTTTGCCCAACCCTCCAGGTGATTGTGATGCACTCTCAAGTCTGAGAATCACTGCTCTCCAGCCTTATAGATACCTATATCCAGCCTGTGGAAATTCAGAGAATAGGGGCAAGATACACAAGCTTCTCAAAAGTGTTGCCCCAGAAGAGAGGCATATCACTCCCATTCATGTCTTATTGGTGAGTACTAATTAAGTGGCCCTTCATGATGCAAGGGAGATGGGAGATGCAGTCCCTGTGGTCCTCATCTTAGTCATTGACAGGTGGACAAAAGTGAATGTGGTCCTTTAAAACACAAAACTGTCTTCCATCCCCTGATTTTCATAAAGCACCCTTTAGAATGCAGTCTGGCAGGTTCTTAAAGTCTGTTTCAGAGCTTCTGTCAGCTTAGTTCCTCACATTGAACATTTTTATTTCTTCTTCCTCTTCGCTGTACTTTGATTTTCTTCATCGTTTTCCTTGGTTACAGCTTGACATAAATTTCTTTGTCTATTCGTTAACAGACTGGCCATTGCAAACGCTCCGTTGCAGGTTGTAGGAACATGTCAGCTTATTTTCTCTTAGCATAAAGTGGTCCAGCTGATGAGCTTGGCATGCAGAACTCGGAACAAAATGGCGGCTGTTCCTCAAACACAGTAGGAACAGGTCTGATTTTGAATTTGTCTTCTCCATACCTATTCTGCACTGATACTCATTGTCACTCAAGTCCTGAAGGTATTCGTGGACAGGAGGGGTTATTTTTTAACTCATGGTATCAAAGTAGATGAAGCACAATGTTTCTGTATGCCCTGGCTCTGTGTAACTTAACAAGTCAAGTTCATTACCATGACTAGGCATGGCCTACAGGGAGCATTTGATAGTTTAGGGAATGACCCAATCGTTATGAAACCAGATATATTATTTATCCCCCAACAAGAAGTAACCTTCCATTTTCCCTATAACAAAATTCAAAAGAGGTTTTTTTTTTGCTTTTTGTATATGTATATGTTCAAAATATAGATGAAATAATCGAATATCTATTTATACATTTTAATCTAGTAACTTTGTTCTATATATTTGTGTAATCTATATATAATATGGTGTATTAGACTTACTCTTTTTTTCTTTTCATAAGATAATTATGTTCAAATGTTTCCTAAGCATATTTAAGTCCAGTTTCTTTGTCATCTCTAGAGCTACTTTATGAAACATCTTATAGTTTTCCAAAGCATATTATCTTGACTTCCACCTATATTGCTGGAAATACTATCCTAATTCAATCTGTGTATGAGTCTATTGCTGGATCGTTGATCCTAGTACAAGTACTCAATCATAAAACGTAAGGACCTTGTCATTTTGTGTTGTTCAGACTTTACTGCAAGTGTTCATGGTGTTCCTTTACAATATAACTATGCACTGTATTGCTTTCTGAAATGACTTGGAAGAGATTCTTTTTAAGGTGCTAATACGTATCACTTTTAGTTCATAACACCAAGAGTAATCCATAATTGTGTACTACATTTCTTTCTCTCTTTCTTCTTTGTTTTAAATGTAACTTGACACTACCCTAAACTAGCATTGATTAATGTTCTTACAGGTTAGAATCTTCCCCAATGGTGTTCTGATATTCCAGAGTAAACTAGAGGATGCCCAGGGATATGAATGATTTTATATGGATTCAATTATAAGCAAATTCCCTCTGGTTTAAAGCATAAAAGTAAAAAACACTATATGATCAAATGATTAAGTTTAAGGGATAATCTCTAGAATTTCTGTATAATACATAACATCATAAGACTCTCGTATCATTTAAGTCTTTCTCCTAAAAGTAATATTAGCAAAAGCCATAGGAAATTAAAATTTCTATTTAATCAAAATAAATTTAATAGGAACTGGTCAGGTAAATTATAATGCTTGGTTATATTATACTTATAATGAGTTATTTTAATTGATTTCAAAATTATCTTGGAAGTACACTTTCTTACTCTTACTGTGATCTCCCTAGGGATTCCTGTCGGAGTCTAATAAAATTATGTTCAGAGTGGCTTGCAGGTCATCTCTACAGTTGTGCTACTTAAGGTTTCCTAGGTTTGGTCTGTCCATTTTTACATGAGTGTACCTTGCTCCAAGAGTGCTGACATTTTTCTTCCGTATGCTTTCTAGAGAAGAATCATAAGATTTTGTTGAAAAGGGGTCAGGATTATAATGTATTGCTCTTTTACCCCTTCACGGCCCTCTGTTTTTTGAACTGTTTTTTTCAGAATGTACGTCATTGCTGTATAGCCAAAGATATTGTCGTCCATAGGTTATCTTGAAAATGGATTTTGATATGACTGGGCTCTTTTGGGGGGATATTTTTATTTGTAAGAGCAGTATTGGTCTAAAACCTGAATGTAGCACAAATGAAGTTATTTTATATTCCAACTCCATTACTAAAATATATTGGGAATTCCTGACAAAATACTAGAACGATGTTTTTCGGTTTTTAGTAGAATATGACTATTATTTATCTTGACTCTAACTTTCCTGCCTGTGTTTTCTTTAGACCAAGCTGAACTCCTACAGGAGAATAGGGGTGGGATTGGGAGATGGCCCTGAATAAAAATTATACCTGAATCAAGAAAAAAAAAAACCTTCCAGTGTCTTCTCACAAAACTCAAGTGTATTTTAACAATGTAGTATAGAATGATTGCTCTAAAAGAGAGGAAGAACAAACCAAAAAAGTAGTACTCACAGTTGAAAAAATTCTGAAGAGTGTCTGGATAGTAAAATCCCCTTATGGTCTTTGTGTCAGCCATGTAGATGGGGTCCTGTGGGTAGCTGATGCAAACATTCCTTCAAAACTTCACACTCTACATTCTTCCCTTTGCCATAATTATTCCTTAAATCTGACTCTTAGTGGAAAAACAACATCAATTCTCAAAACACAGAGAGAAACAATAAGTAGAGTAAGAATCTTAAAAAGGCTTAAGAGAGTACAAGAAATAATGTCTATTTGGAGAAAATAGAACAAGTACAAGAGACACACATCAAGTGTAAGACCATCACACTTTAAGAAAACATTTTACCTGAGTGAGCTTCTCATCTTTCTGGAGATGGGCTTACAAAGACTAAGAAGGCATTGATGGGAGTTCTGCTCCCTGGAATATAACAGTGAGTTTGTCAAGCTACAACTTATAATGATGCCACTAATTAAAAAATGGAAGTGATTGGCAAAGCTGGAGTGATACATAATTATATTTCCTTACCACATCACAAAATGAATTCTTTTTCTTCACATAGGGTTTATTTTTTTTTAATTTCATTAGTTAAGTTCTTAGAGCTGTGTGTTGGCAACAGGTAAAATGGGACTCATTTAATAGTTTTTTGTTGGTGGTGATGAATCATTTACATAATTTGTTTCCATTCATGTAACGCATGCCTTTGGATCGCCTCAGCATTTACTGTTTGAAAATAGTAATTACTTTTTTTTACTGCATTGCTTCATGGTATTCCACAGGGAGTTACATGATGTAGATGTAAAAGCCTGGGCTTTAGCAGCAAACAAGCCAGATTTGGATCAAGGTATTTAAAAATCCTCTGAGACTTGTCCTCCTAATGTGTAAATGTGTGATGATAGTAAGCACCGCAGTCCAGTGCCAGCAAGGATCAGATGGGTCCTGTATGGGACCAAACTGCTCTTGTAGCAAAACACGTCTGGGACTATAGCTATTCTTGATTCCAGCTGAACTTCTAACATCAAACACAGAGCCTAGCATAGAAGATTAGTCTGGTAAAAACGTATTGGGTAAAGAAAAATGAATGATAGTAGTTGATGTTTTCCATGCTCACCCTGAATCCACCATTGTTTTTCCATTTTCAAAGATTCTCCTAAGTACCGAGCATCTTTAGTTCTCACTTATTTTGACTTATCCATCTTAGTGTCCCCCCTCTATATTATACAACGCAACTGGAGAGTTCTTTCTAAAGGGCGTACCTAATCATGATACACACTGATCGTAAGATAAAGTCCAAATGCTTTACAGAGCGTCAGGATCCATTATGGCCCAGCTCCTGTCTCCTCTTCCACCATAAGTTTTTGCATGCTCTGTTATCCATTACACTAAATGTACCCAGAACCTGGGAAACTGCCCCAAGCTTTATTATATTAGTTAAGGTATATGCTAAGCTGCTGTAACAAAGAGACCCCGGAATGAGGTAGCTTAAACAAGATAAGCTTTCTTTGCTTTATGTAGCTGGATAGAGGTGAGTGAGTCGGGTCTGGTGACGTGACTCAGGTGTAGTCAACATGTGTGTTCTTGTGTTGGCCGTTCGTGTGCTTAGTCAAGCAGTCTTCACTTCTCTTCACATCCCCTTAGACGTAACTTTTTCATATGGCCACGATCAATTACAGCGGAAGTTGGAAAACGTAATGTTTAGCCGGATAGCCATGTCTGTAGCTACAACGTGGGAATTCTATTATTAAAAAAGGGGAGAGGATGTTGGAGTACAATTAGCAGTCATTGCCAGATGAGTTTTTATAATTCCCTCTTACATCACTTTTTTTTCGAAATGGTAGTTGTCAATTCATTTTGTTATGTTTATTCCACTACAGTCTAGAGATTTCGAGGACAGGAAATATGCTTCCTTCATGTGTCATATCACTAATGCTGATTATAGTCCCAGAAACACAGTAGGTGCTCAACCCCAGGATCAAGGCAGATCTCGCAGAGATCTGTGGAAAAGAGCTTTTATTTTTGAAAGACACAACTATGCTCTGGTTTACAATTTCTTTTCTCCCATTTTTCTTATCTTTATTCTGAACTAATCAAGGATCCCGTAGATAAAGGAAATAGCTGAAAAAATATGAGCATCTCTCATAGGAAATTTCTCTGGGAAAAACAACAGCAAGGCAAACTTTGATTATAGCCACTCTGCCTAGCATAGTCTGTGGGGTGACTGCATAATATATGAAATGAATTCTGTTGAAGACATCTACTTTCCTGGGTTTAAAACAAATGAAATTTCTGATTAGCTCTTTCAGAGAACTAAAAGGTATTTTGATATCTGAAACCAAGGCTTAAATAGCTGATACTGAGGGGGATTTTTTTTCCCTCCAAATTAGTCAATTAGAAGTTCTTCAATAAGTTTAATCAGTTTCCCAGTGTCCATTCGTGTCATATGTTGATGTAACATCTCCCTAAGACCCATTCTTCATATCCACATATGCCTCAGGCTTGGATGATTTGGGTCTAAGTTGGAGGAAGGGAAAGAGTTAAAGATGTCTCCAGAAAACTTCAACTGAAGGACGAACAGCAGAAGGGCTGCACATAAGGGCAGAAATAATCCCTTTTCTTCCTCCGTGACTTCATAGCGCACCTTCCCTCACGGAAGGAATGGCGCCTGTCAATATTAGGGTTCGCACTTCAGTGAATATGTCTGGTGTTACAAAAATCAAAATCAGGCCTCGCAGTTCCTCTTCCATACTTCAGGCAGTGGTGTGGTAGCGTGTCTTAAACGTGGTAGGAGATGTTTTAAAATTAATTTTTAAAAAGAGTTTCTGAAATTCAGGACCCAATAAATTAATCTACACTTAAACCTCCTCAAGCCTTGAATTTGCTTTCAGAAGCTTGACTCATTGGTTATCTGTATATGCTGCTAACTTGACCAACAGCAGGGATTCTAAGTGAAACACTATTTCAAATAATTTTTCTTCTTCTCTCAGAACCTATTGAGTATTCAGTGACCGCCTACTGTAGGTCCGTTTGTGGGACTTACATAGTCTAGGACAGTGCAACTCACAATCTGTAGTAAAGCTCTCTTAAAAAATAATTTAGGGGCTTCCCTGGTGGCGCAGTGGTTGAGAGTCCGCCTGACGATGCAGGGGACATGGGTTCATGCCCCGGTCCGGGAAGATCCCACATGCCGCGGAGCGGCTGGGCCCATGAGCCATGGCCGCTGAGCCTGCGCGTCCGGAGCCTGTGCTCCGCAGCAGGAGAGGCCACAACAGTGAGAGGCTCGCGTACCGCAAAAAAAAAAAATAAAAATAATAATAATAATAATTTAATCCATTGCAGACTAATGTTTCTGTAAAATAGAATTAAAAAGTTTTAGCTTCTAAAAGCCGACTCAAGTTTTGAAGCCACCTCACTGTGGACCTCAACAGCAAGCAGTTCACAGACCATGCTTTGACAGCACTGATCTAGGAGACGTAAAAAGCAATTGTAATTCTCCTCTGCAGTCGCAGACAACTTGGTGAGACACAGGCATAATTAATCCATAACTAAAAGAAACAGTAATTGCAGTAAGTGGCTTATAACCCTTGAGAAAGAAAGAGGGTATCAGACTAGAGGCTGGTTAAGCTAGATGTGATTAGTAGTAATAGCTAATAATTCTTGACTGCTATGTTGTGCTAGGGACTAAACTAAGCTCTTTTTACGTGTATCGGGTCATTTAATTCTTAGCAGTGCACCAGGAGGTAGCTGCTACCGGTAACCCAATATCGTAGGGGAGAGAGAGACATTTCTCTGCCTCTGTCACTTGATGTCCCTCTCTGTTTCTGTCTGTGTCTCTCTCTCCCCTGTCCCACCCCCAGTGCGTGTGCACGCACACACACACACACACACACACACACACACACACACACACACACATACACACACGTAGATAGTAGACCTGGGATTTGCACTCAGGTCAGTCTGTGTGACTCAAACAAACAACCGCCCATGGGCTTAACCTATTTGCTATAATGCTTTGAAGGAAGAATTGGATTTTGAAAAGGGAAGATGTTGCCAACAGACATAGCACACAGAATGAGCCGAGGTATAGATCTGTGAGTTAGTGGGCTTGGTGTATGTAGACCAGTGTTCTAGAACGCAAGACCCTGAAGATACAGTTGGAGATAATCCTAAAGAAATAAGAGGTGCTCAGGAAGGAGAGAGAAGCCATCGGATCTGCTGGAGGATGGGTAGGGGAAATGTCCTAGTCTGAAGGAAGAGATATCCAGTCAGATACTCTGTCTCTGTAGGTGAAGGTCTCACCTAATGCCATAGAAGCTTTGGACGCTGATGAGTATGATGGGCAGAAGCACGGGCACTGTAGCAGGAAGCTGCTGCTGAGGAGGGCGAGGGATAACTACGTAAAGAAGACTATTTGGGGGCAGAAGATAGTGTCCACATTAGGATTTGTTGGGTTTTAAATATTAGCAAGGCAGTCATGTAAAGATGTTTACGCGGATTTGCTCCAGCCCATAAAACACTTCAGACACCCCTGGCGTTGGAAATGTTTGCCTTGTGTCCTTAGGTTGTACACAAGCTGTTGATGTTCAACATATGTTGGGAAATCCAGGTATGGAGTCAGGAGTGAAGTCTTACCTTTAAGGCTAACTAGTCTTTAGAACCAGAATTGTATTATAGAAAGCAGTCTGCATGCCTCAAACAGGCTCCCAATTAGCTTTGGGGCTGTAACTGTTCAGAACACTTTGGAGCCCTTCATTGTATGCCATTCACTTTGGTCACAGTTTAGAGGCTGTAATATTTGCACAACTACTCATCCTTGTAACATGTAGCAGAACGATTCAGAATAAGAGCTCCCAAGGAGTAGCAGTTATTTTCAAATTGAGCACTTTGGTACAAATCAGGTAAGTGTTGATACTCGGATCTTCGTCAAGGTCAATGAAGACTCCATCATGGTATTGCAGGCTATGCTCTATCTTCCCACAGCAATTTTGACCTGCATCAACTTTTATTGTACGTGTGAGAGGAGTGTGTTGAGGGAGAGGGGATAGGAGAGAAAAGAAAAACAGTAGAAAGCCTTTTTTTTGTGTGAATTTTCAAGGAAACGTGTCCTTGGCAGTAGAGAAAAGTTATATTTTCTCCTTTTATTCAATGTATTTTTCTTGAAAAAAGAAAAGCCTTATATAATGTATCACTAAGCCAGCATAATTCAAACTGCCATGTGGAAAGCACAGTTAGAGCAGCATGGTTGAAATCTTTCTGGAATTTGGAATTATGATCCAGCCGTTTAAGAAATCTGAAGGTACTCAAACTGTTTTATTCTCTTGCAAGGACACTGAATAAAGTCTCACAGTTCAAAGAAGAGCTGCCACTCCCTGCTTAATACCTTAATTATTTGTGGTACCTTATCTTGGTCACCACTGATACGCTGCTTTCTGAATCCTGTTTGCCAAGTTTTCCTTTCAAAATCATAAGTAGCTTTTATTCTTGGGTCATTGCTTTTTCAAGACTGCCTAATTTGCTTAGCCCGAATTGATTTGTGATGTAATCCCCAATGATGTTAGCTTGGCCAATTTCATTTTATTTTATTTATTCCCATGGGCATATTTTAAAAAATCAGATTCTTTGAATGCTTAAACTAAGCTTTAATCCCCCATATAGTGTCTGTTAGGTAGACTTCCTTTATCCATCTTCTTTAGTTAATCTCCCATTTCCCTTAAACTGCATTAATAAACATAGCACTGAGAAGCCAGTCCTTTACAAGAAAAGCCCAGAGCATCTTTGCCTAAACTCCTCTTTATTATTCACAGTCTGCTTTCCCTTGTTTTAAGGTAGAACTCATATCCACAAATGGGTCTCTGCTACGGAGGGATGGAGAGAAAGAAAATAAAATGGCCGCCGATCCCCCTTGACTCTGGGTTTGTGACGTCAAAAGTCTGCTTTGAGTTTTCTACTTTCACAGTTTGGAATGAGGCACACGTCTTTGGGATTTCATATTCCACAGCAACCCCCTACTTACTAGAGCTTTCTGCAAGGATGAAATGGTTTCTCTGCTGTGCGATATGGTAGCCACTAGCCATGTGCGGCTATAGAATGCCTGAAATGCTGCTCATGTGACTGAGGAGCTGCATTTTTCAACTTTATTTATTTTAGGCAACTTAAATTGAAATAGCCACATGTGACTAATGGCTGTCATGCCAGGGAAGTGCGGTTCTGAAGAGCAGTCGTCTCAGTGGCATGCTTTTCGGCAGAGGCAGTGTGGCACAGCGGAATCCAGCCTTTTTTGTTATTACCTCTGGATCCTTAGGCATGTTACATGTTACATATGTCTCTGAACCTCAGTTTCCTTGTAAGAAAGAGTCCAAGTAAAAACACTTCTTCGCATGAGGCATAAGTAATTTAAAACATGGTTACAACAGGCTTTCCTGAGATCCAGCACATGTGGACACTCTGGAAACATTAGTTTAAAAATATAGAAAGGGGCTTCCCTGGTGGCGCAGTGGTTGAGAGTCCGCCTGCCGATGCAGGGGACACGGGTCCGTGCCCCGGCCCGGGAGGATCCCGCATACCGCGGAGCAGCTGCTCCCATGGGCCATGGCCGCTGAGCCTGCGCGTCCGGAGCCTGTGCTCCGCAACGGGAGAGGCCACAGCAGTGAGAGGCCCGCGTACCGCCAAAAAAATAAATAAATAAAAATAAAAATATAGAAAGAAGAGCATGAGATAGAGGACTTGCATTCACCCTCAACATCTATATTTGAGATAGTGAATTAATGACTGAAGATTTCGGACTTGGTTATCTCTTATTTATTAAATGAGTTGATAATTCCTGCCCTGACTATTTGAGAGGATTTCTAAGTTCTGAAACGTTTACCTCCTAAGTGTTTCTTGAATCTGTTCCCTTTCTTCCTTTTGTCTTCTACTGCCCCCTCTCCCATGTAGATGACACAGCAGCCTCCTACCAGGCCTCTTCGCCTCTGCTCTCAAATTCGGACTTTGTGTTGTGACTTGAGCTTTGAGATTTGACCTCCGAATACTCCATAATCTAAAGGTTCGAGTCCGTACCCTTCTGAATGGCAACTAAGGACAAACCATGAACTGGCTTTCATTAAACATCCATGCTTTATTTCTGTTTTCTTCCCCGCATGTAATCTTGGGCTTCCCCTGACTTCTTGCCATCCCCCTGTCACACACCACACGTCCTGCTGTCTTTCACCTCCATGGCTTTGCCTTCCCTGTGTCTGCAATGTCCTCTTCCTCTCCGCCACCATGCCACCCCATAGTTTGATTGACTAACTCTTCATGTGCTCCTCCTTTTCTCACCACCCACCCCTCTTTTTTATTGATTTATGTATTTTAGCACCCAACTCAAGCAAAACAACCTACAAAAACCCCTGTGACCCCATCTTCCCTTAGCCTCATCCCAAAACCAGGCTGTGTCACCGTCCTCCTCCAGATGAAGAGCTCTTTCAATGAACACACACCATTGTTGTCTCTTTCTTCCCCACTAGACCATACTCTTCTTGAAAGAAAAGTTCAAGTATCACTTGCCTTTGTAACCCAAGTACCTGTTACTGACCAGATGAGACTCTCCCAGGGATGCCATGAAATAATGTAGGGAAGGCATTTTCAAAATGGCAGAGTGTTCCAAAGATATAAGGTGGTACTGTTTTAATTAAACGTTCCTGCTGACCTGGTGTCTGTATCCTGCTGACCAGCATTATGACAGGCTCACACCCCAGCTGGTTCCAGCTGTCTGAACGTTTCTCACCAGGGGGGCAGACCACTCCATTTGAAACAGGATGTTGCCTCTGCCCTCTGATTCTCACTTGATAGTTCATGGCCCATTGCTGCAAGTACTCTGCTGACTGTCACTCATAAACGCTGGAATCCTCAAACCAGGTTGTCTTCCTAATAAATGCCATGTACATATTTCCCCCCTCCTATGCAACGTGGCCTTGAGTTTCTTAAGGAGAATACAATGGAGTATTTACGAAAAGCTGGGATTCCCTGATACCGTGCGTTGGGACTGAAAGTAGTCTTCCTGATGTGTAACAGCTTCAGGGACACTCTTGACCAGGGACTGGTAATATATGGCTCTCAGGACAAATCTGACCCATTTCCTTGTACACCTGTGTATGTGATAAAGTTTTATTGGAACATAGCCATGTCCATTTGCTGATGGATTGCCTGTGGTTGCTTTTACGCTACAGTGATTGCGTTAACTACTTGAGCCACAGACTCTATGACCTGCAAGGCCTGAAATGTTTGCTATGAGGCTCTACACAGAAAAGATGTTCTGACCTCTGTCCTAAAGCAGTGGGTTTTTGGTTTTTTTTCTTAGCTTATGTTTTTCCCCAGTTTTATTATTGAGACATAATTGACAAACAGATTTGTGTAAGTTTAAGGTATGCAGCATAATGATTTGACTTACATATATTGTGAAATAATTACCACAATAAGATTAGTTAACATCCATCATCTCATACAGATACAAAAAAAAAAAGAAAAATATTTCCTTGTAATGAGAACTTTTAGGATTTACTATCTTAACAACTTCTGTGTTAACTATAGTCATCATGTGCATTACATCCCTAACACTTATTTATCTTACAGCTGGAGGTTTGTAACTTTTGACCACTTTCACCCAGTTGCCCCTCCCCTCACTCCCATTCACTACCACACCCCCACCCAGGAACCACAAATCTGATCTCTTTTTCTTTGAGTTTGTTTGTTTGTTTCTATATTCCACATATAAATGAGATCATACAGTATTTGCCTTTCTCTCTCTTACTTATATCACTTTACATTGTCACAAAGAGCAGGATTTCCTTTTTTTATGGCTGAACAGTAGTCATATATATATGTATGTATCACAAATTTTTATCCATTTATCTTCATTGTTTCCATGGCTTGGCTATTGTAAATAATGATGCTATGAATATGGAGGGTGCAGATTTCTTCAACTTAGTGTATTTATTTCCTTTGGATATATTCCCAGAAGTGGAATTGCTGGATCATATGGTAGTTTTATTTTTAATGTTTTGAGGTAACTCCATACTGGTTTCCTAGTGGCTGTATCACCTCACATACCCACCAACAGTGCACAAGAATTCCCTTTTCTCTACATCCTCTCCAGCATCTCTTACTCTTGTCTTTTTGATGATAGCCATTCTAATAAGAATAGCATTTTCCTTATGATTAGTGATGTTGAGCATCTTTTCATATACCTGTTGGGCATTCATATATCTTCTTCCATGGGAAAACGTCTATGTAGTTTCTTTGCTCATTTTTTAATTGTTTTTTTTGTTTGTTTGTTTTGCTGTACGCGGGCCTCTCACTGTTGTGGCCTCTCCCGTTGCGGAGCATAGGCTCCAGACGCGCAGGCTCAGCGGCCATGGCTCACGGGCCTAGCTGCTCCACGGCATGTGGGATCTTCCCAGACCGGGGCATGAACCCGTGTCCCCTGCATCGGCAGGCAGACTCTTCTCAACCACCGCATCACCAGGGAAGCCCGGTTTATTTGTTTTTTATGATTGAGTTGCATGAGTTCTTTATATATTTTAGATACTAACCCCTTATTGGATATATTATTTGCAAATATTTTTTCCTATTTCATAGGTTGTCTTTTTCATTTTGTCGATCATTTCTTTTGCCGTGTAGAAGCTTTTAGTTTGATGCAGTCCCTCTTAAGTATTTTTCATTTTGTTTGCTTATGCTTTAGGTATCATATCCAGAAAATAATTTCCAAGGTCCATGTCAAAGAGATTTTTTTCTGTGTTTTCTTTCAGAAATGTTATGGTATCTGGTCTCACATTTAAGTCTTTAATCTATTTCAAGTTAATTTTTATAAGTGGAGTAAGATGGGGGTCTAGTTTCATTCTCTTAGTTATAGCTCACATACTTGTGAGTATCCAATTTTCCCGGCACCATTTGTTAAAGAGGCAGTCTTTTCTCCACTAAGTATTCTTGGCTCCCATGTCATGTATTAATATACATGGGCTTATTTTAAGGCTCTCAATAATGTTTCACTGGTCTATGTGTCTGTTTTTATGCAAGTACCATACTGTTTTGATTAGTATAACTTTATAATATAGCTTGAAATCAGGATGTGTGATGCTTTTCACTTTATTCATCTTTTTCAAGATTGTTTTTGCTGTTTGGGGTCTTTTGTGTTTCCATATAAATTTTAGGATATTTTTTCTACTTCTGTAAAAACTGCCTGGAACATTGATAGGAATTGTGTTGAATCTATAGATGGCTTTGGGTACTCTGGACAATTTAACAATGTTAATCTTCCTAATCCATGAACACGGGATACGTTTCAATTTCTCTGTGTCTTCTTCAATCTGTTTTGCCAATGTCTTTCAGTTTTCAGTGTACAGATCTTCCTCAACTTACTATGGAGTTAGGTCCCATAAACCCATCATAGGTTGAAAATATTGTAAGCCAAAGTGCATTTATTACGTCTAACCTACTGAACATCATAGCTCAGCCTAGCCTGCTTTAAAAAGGCTGACAACACTTACATTAGCCAACAGTTGGGCAAAATCACAAAGCCTATTTTATAATAAAGTGTTGACTATCTTATGTAATTTATTGAATACTGTACTGAAAGTGAAAAACAGAATGGTTGTATGGGTACAGAATCGATGTAAGTGTATCAGCTGTCATGATCCCATGACTAGGAGCTGTGGCTCTCTCACGCTGCCCAGCATCAGGAGAGGATATCATACCAAATATCTCTAGTCCAGGAAAAGATCAAAATTCAAAACTCAAGGTATGGTTTCTACTGGATGCATATCCCTTCTGCACCATCAGCAAGTCAAAAAATCGTAAGTGGAACCATCAATAGACAGGGACCATCCGTAGAGGTTTTTTACCTCCTTGGTTAAATTTATTCCTATATTTTATTGTTTTTGATGCCACTGTAAATGGAATCATTTTCTTTATTTCCATTTCGGAAAATTCATCGTTAGTGTATAAGCACTAAAGCAGGGTTTCTTAATCTCAGAACTATTGCCATTTGAGGCAAGATAATTGTTTGATGTGGAGGTGGTCTTGTGCAACGTGGCATATTTAGCAGCGTCCATGGCCTCTGCTCACTAGATGGGCAACCCCTCCGCACATGTGACAACTAAAAACGTCTCTAGTCATTGCCAGTGTCCCCTGGGGGGACAAAATCACTCCCGGTTGAGAAACACTGCTCTAGACAGAGTAGATCCAGATACATATTAGGAGAAAGGAAGAACAAATCAACCATTTAAAAATATAAAACTATCAGATTGTATCATGTACTTTCTTTCCTTTGGCAAACTCATTACACAGATTCCACTGACCTAGGATAAGACCTTTCTATCCGCCTGGTCGGGAGGGGAAAAATATTGAGATTTTTTGAATCGAGTTCCTATTACCATCCTTCAACCAAAAGTTCAGGTTAAGTAGTGTATGTGCACTGGCAGCCTGACCATAGGGTGTGAAGCGCAGACTGCGACACCTGGAAAAAGTGAGTTTAAACCCGAGGCTTTTCAACACACTAGCTCTCTAAATTTGGGCAGTTTACTTTGTTTCTCTGCACCTGACTTTCCTCATTTGTAAAATGTTACTAGGATTAAATGAGATCATGTTTTTATAAAGCACTTAGAACAGTGCCTGGCGCGCATGGGGTAGTAGCGATAAGAAAGGTGGGGGTGGGGAAGAAGAAGCAGGAAGAGGAGGCGGGAAGGAGGAGGGCGAGGGGAAGAGGAGAAGGAAGAAACTGGTACTTGCAAGCACCACCTGGAGCGGCAGAAAGAAATATTAAAACCAAAATGTGTTAGGGTTGAAAAACACTAAAGGGACCTCAGATGTTTGAATCCCTGCCATGCTTGTGTGTTTGTATCCCCTGCAATTTGTGAACTAGGTCTTTTGATGAAAGGCATGGTCCAATTAGTCCAGCAGCTACTCTAAAAAACCAAATAGAAAGACTTACATAACAAGAAATTATATAAGAAGAGTTAAAAATACTGAATACTAGTTGTGTTCATAGAATACAAAACTCTTGGATTTAGAGTCTCAAAGACATCAGAAGTTGCCACTTAGTTAACTAAATACTACTAACGTTTATTTGCAAAAAATCTCTGATCTTTCTGTATATCTGTGGAGGATAAAATGGTGGTTCTCAGTTATAGGGAACAATTTGCTTTCATTTCCCAGAATCTAGTCATATACTTTTGTCTCCTCTGGGAAGCCCCCCATCTCCATCCCAAGCCATGTAGTTTTAGTGGAGCTGACTGTAAGCTGAATGCTAGGCAAATCACATGATGTCAAGACTAGGCATTCCACACAGCCTCCTGACTAGGTGAGAAATGACTGCACAACCCAAGTAGAGCCGATAGGCTCTCGGATTTCTAGAGAAAGACATTTTCCCTTATATTGTCTGTTCCTGAAACTTGAGAGGTTGTAGAAGGTGGAGTTGTCACCACCATCTTGCTGCCATGTGAAGTCTGAATCTGAGACTCCAGACTAAAAGGCAGAAATGGAAAACAGAGAGTAATTGATCCTTTATGGTATCTTGTGCCTTGCAGCCCCCAAGCCTGGAAGTAACTGAACACCCGGACATCTAAATTTACGTGAAGTTAAAATTTTCTGATTGCTAAAGTCAGACAGAGGTGGATTCTCTACCTCTCGAAAGAAAGAAGAGCTAAGTATGATATCAGTCAGTGGAGCTAAGGGGTCCTCTTGCCATCCAAATATATGTACCACTAAGAAGAGTGTCTCACTTCCTGTACTTCTCTTTATAGATGACGTCATGTTAGAATCCATTCTATTTGAGAACCCTCTTTATGACAAGGAGAGTTAGCATTTTAGAGGCATTTAAAAGCTGATTGTATCAAATAATATTACATTAGCTAATGTTAACTAAATATGAATATGATAAAATATAATATATTGTAACAATTCTGAGCGCACATTCCACTGTGTGGGTTCCCCCTAACACCAGCAAGCAGTTCTCAAACGTCAGCAGGGTGTCCTATAATTCCACTCAATTATGATACTATATACGAGGAGATAGCATCAGATCCCACAGGTTAAGAAGTCAGTCCCACAAGGCTCCCCCCAGCCCAACTGCAGATGCCAAGTGCAAGTCCAGGCTGTCACCTGAGCTTCTCTGACTGATTGGAGGCTCTAGCTACTACCCACCCCCCCCACCACTTAGGTTTGATTAATTTGCTAGAGCAGCTCACAGAAGTCAGAGAAAGATTTTACTTGTTAGATTACTAGTTTATTGTAAAAGAATATAACTCAGGAACAACCAGATGGAAGAGATGTATAGGGCAAGGTATGGGGGAAGGGCACAGAGCTTCTTTGCTCCCAGGGCGTCACTCTGCCGCTCTCCCCAGATCTACGTGTGTTTGCCAACGCAGGACTCCAGACCCCATCCTTTTGGGGTTTTATGGAGGTTTCATTAGTTAGGCATGATTGATTAAATCACTCGCCATTGGCAATCAATTCAATGTCCAGCCTCTCCACGCTCCCAGGAGGTCACGGGGGTGGGACTGAAAATTCCAAGCTTCTAATCACAGAGTTGGTTCCCTTGGCAACCAGCCCACCTCTTCAGGTGCTTTCCAGAAATCACCTCATTAACGTAACAAGACAACTGTACTGCTATCCTCACTTAGGAAATTCTAAGAGTTTTCCCAGCTCTGCGGCAGAACAGGGACTAAGACCAAATGTTTATTTCTTATTATAAATCATAATAGCACATCTTGCAATATAACACAGTGTAATATATTAAATAATATAAACTAAACTTGTATTATTCTGGATTTTTTTTAGGTATTTTTACTTCTCTTTTTCATGTGAAATTGACCAAATGTTTTATAAATCTGTAAAAAAATAAAAATATGTTAATTTTCAGGAGGAAATATATACCTTTGGTGGCGATTTAAAATTTAAAGCAGGGCTTCCCTGGTGGCGCAGTGGTTGAGAGTCCGGTTGCCGATGCAGGGGACACGGGTTCGTGCCCCGGTCCGGGAGGATCCCACGTGCCGCGGAGCGGCTGGGCCCGTGAGCCGTGGCCGCTGAGCCTGCGCGTCAGGAGCCTGTGCTCCGCAACGGGAGAGGCCACAACAGTGAGAGGCCCGCGTACCGCAAAAAAAAAAAAAAAAAAAAAAAAAATTTAAAGCAAATCTTTTGGGGGAACATATTTTACACATGTTCCTTCTAAACCTAGGAATATGAGGTAGACCTACAGTCAGCCTAGTTCGGCATCTCTTGTTTGGCCCCTTCTTGCTCTCTGCATCCTTAGCTGTGCTGGGTGCCGTGTTTCCAAAGAGGCTGAAGCAGATTTTTCCCCATCCACTTCCTCGGTGCAACTTCACACACTGCTGCCTTCCCCGCTGTCATCTCCCTGGGTCTCCAACTCTCCAGAACTTCTCGCCCTATTTCTTTCCCACTGACAGAAAGCAGTGCAAAGTTAGCATGTACCAAACTTTTGTTCCACTCTAGATCTAAATGAGATTTCAAAACTAATGAAAGAAACTTGAGCAGTAAGCAAGGAAGGCTGGCATGGCTTGAAATGTGAGAGTTCATATTTACTTGTAAAAAATGAATGTGGGTCGCCCTTTAAGTATGGTATTGTTCAGAGGCCTCTTAGATGTGTCCCCCGTGAATGCAGGCAGTGGTTTGAATGACCTACTTTGGACACAAACAACCTTAAGAAGTCTTTACATTCTGCTGTGGAAAATCTGTGCTCTTGAGTCTAGGAGGTCAGTTTGAAACAAGAGGTAAAGAGAAAAATTGTACCATGCACATTATATTCTGTTCAGAACATGTTATATTCTATTCAGAAGATATTTTATATCACGTGGGCGTCAACTAGAGTTGAAATATTGATGGATGAATGCCCTGATGTAGAATGAATTCATGCGCCATCAGGTGGAATCTGTGCACATTTGTTCTGTCTCGACGTCTGTATTCCTTTTTCTCTGGCTTAGGATCCATCACACATTGATAGTATAAACACCTGCTTGGTAAATCCATGAATTATTAACTGTCTGGGTCTGAGATGTTACACCAAGATGAACACAAAGAAGGTGGCAAGGACCGCTGGCCCCTTCTAGCCTACCCAGATGGTGACATTCAGTTTTCCAAGTCTGCTCAATCTTGGCCATGCTAACTTACTTGGAGATAGCAAAGATGAATATGACTAGTGAAGTGTGTCCTCTGCCCTCTTCTAGCTCATGAAGATTCAGTCCTGGGGGCCAGAATTTTACTGCATCCCATTGGAGCTGCTCAGCCAGATCCACTTCTGCTCCTTCTGTTTTGTTCTTCTTTCCAGTGTATAACCCTGGGGAAACTGGTATTTTTCCACGGTAGCGTTGAAAATTTCTGTGAAAAAAAATGTGTTAAGGTGAAGAATTCGAAAGGAAGGCCGTGTGTTCTGAGGTCATAAGATAAAGTGTTCAAAAATGGCAGATTATGAGAGAGATGGTATAAGGTGATGGAAAAACTCAAATTTGGAAGCAGAATTCATTTTTCTCTCTTAGCTCTGGCCAGTGGAGAGCCCAAAGCCAATTTTACTTTCCTCACATACGTTTTTGTGTTCCATCTGTCTACTTCCCTGGTTTCATTCTATTCTTTAGTATATTTCTTTTCGATGCTCAACTTTATTACTCTTAAAGTGTTATATATTTTTAATTTTATATTAATTATTATTTTAATTTTATCACTTCATTTGCAGTATTTGGGGCTCCGATCGATTAGATCTGGGTAGGAATCCAGGCTTTCCTACTCAAAAGCTATGCAGATTTGGACAGATTCACTCCTAATTCATTCATTCTTTCACCTATTCATTAATTTATTCTGCCAAAATTTATTGAGTGATAACTAAGTCCTACATAGTGTGCAAACAATGATGTTTCATTGGTGAACAAAACTAGCTAGGGTCTCTATTCTTGTAGACTGTGGTCCATTGGGGAGGCAAGCATTAATTGATGAAACAAAGGGGCATAAATATAAACTGAGGTAAGTTCTCTAGATAAGAGAAAAACAAATTATAAATCAGTTGGTTCTATGAGAAGATATTTCCAAAGAGCCTGACCACATTGAATTACTTGGATTACTTGATCTCATTGGGCCTCAGTTTCTCATCCATAAATGGAAATAGTAATAGTGACTACAATATATGTTTGTTGTGAGGATTCATGTGATATTGTAGAGAAAGTGCTTAGCACAGTGCCTAGAAGAACAGGATCTCATTAATCTAAATATCAACTACTACTGTGATTTTTATTATATTCTATTCATATTGTCTTAAAACAATAATAATGAAATAACAGAATCGTTTTAGAGTTGGAGGAACATTTGATATCATCCAACTAAGAATAAGTGGACCTCGGAATTCAGACAAACAGTCAAACACCATAGTGTTTTGTGTATGTGCATTTATGTCTAGGATAATGAGCCATAGGTTATATCAAACATTTTTTAATCTGCAACTCAAACTAAGAATCACCATCAAACCATCTCTAGACAGTTAAGAAAAATAAGAGCTATTATTCAATAGTGTTTTCTGAAATTCTCCAAAATTATCCTTCATCTCTCTCTCTCTTTTTAAAGTTTTTTTGTTTTTTTTTTTTTTCCTGGTTACTTAGGGCTTCTTTTGTTGTTGAGAGTTGGATCTTTATTGAGATTTCTACATTGTTCTTACTGTTATGACACGTGTTAATTTCAATGTGTTGCTATTCACCAAGCACTCTTGTGAACTTTCATTACTTCTAGACTGCCATGGATTTCTATGTATGCAGGTCTATTGGATGCAAAGTATGATGAGTTTGTATCTTCCTTTCTAATCTGTACGACTCTTGTTTCATTTTCTTCTTTTGTTGTGTTAGAGAAGCTCTTGATTGTGATGCAGAGGAGAGCAGTGACGGTGTGTATGTTTGCCTTATTCCTGAACTTTCCTTATCCCTCCTCCAACCTTCAGAATTTTTTACAAGCGACAAAACCCATTTCTGGCTTCTTAAGAAGAATGTAAACTCCGAGGGGCAAAGGTTTTCATGTGTCTTGTTCCCTAATGTTTGAGTTCACTGCAAACAATAACTGGTACATAGAAGACACTCAGTGAAAGTTTCTTGACTAAAAAGGGGAAGCAAAAAGCAAGAGTAGAAGTCAATACCAAAAAATGTTAGTCTGAGAGTGGGCATTTGTCTATAGTTCTTTAGTTTAGAAGTGGGCAACTTAAAATGACATTAGATGAAGCCTGGGAAGACTGCCCTCTCAATTATATTAAGGAATCAGACCTTGAAGATGGTAGGATTTCCTAAGTCTAAGTAACCAAAGTACAATGCACAATCTCAGTTCACCGTAGGACTCTGGAGAGTTCATTTACTACTCATTTCACACACTGGATGCCCTGCCTTTGCTACCCACAGACCATGTCTCAAGGAAAGGGACTCGACTGGGATTTTAACCATGCCGGTCAGTGATGTGTTTGCACTGATTTTTCTTGTGCTACTCGTGAGTGGTCTTGAATATTGGAACCATCCGGATGCACCGTCAAGGACACCCACGCCCCAAATTTCAGGGTGAAACTGTTGGTAATCAAAGCACTGATACTAAAGGAAGTATCATATCCTCTTTTTCTTCATGACTTTCCATGTTAAATGGTTTCAGATGTTTCACTTAGATATATTAAAAAGACGGATGCTTAAAACTAGTGGCATAACTCCTGACATCTAAGAAGTGCTCAAACTGATGAATAGGTGGCTATGTTTCTTCCATCTGGCTCTTTGGTTGGTTTGCAGAACTGTGATAGCTGAGGGGACACAGTGAAAATAGGAATGGGTAGGGTGATGGTTTGTGGAGGAGTGGAAACTATAAACTTTGTGATCCAAACAGATAAAAAAGAAAATGAGGTTTTAGGTCATTTCCATGCTACTAAGAAGCAATATTTTGTGTACATAACTATACAAAAAAATGGCACAAATTCAGTTACTGCTTATACACACACTTCCCTATTGAATTATTGCATAGTAATATTTACCTGTCAAATAAGATGCTCTGAAGACCAACAAACTTTGGTCTTTAGTAGCTAGTTTTGAGATACACCATCAAGAAGCAGTTCAATGTGAAATGTCGTAGATTCCCCCAGAGACTACTTAAACTAATCTTTTGGCTTTCTCCTCTACATTGGAAGGCAAAGATATTCAAATAGAAACACATCTGTATTTAAGTCATCCAAATATTAACCCAATGAAATATACATCAGTATACCTATACCACAGTGGGGATAGATGAAGTCTACCTCAAGATTTATTTTAAATAAACTAAATGTTTACCTTTTTAAGTGGAACTATAATTTCCCTAGCCTCTCTTTAGCTTTGTGAAGTTTATTTTTTATATCTAGATATATTAATAATTCTCCCTAGGAATAAACTAACCACCTAGACTTTACTGTAGGTATAAAAATGAACTTTTTATGACATTATAGGCCAAAAAATAATAATACATTTATATCCATTTGAGGACTATCATAAAATAAATATGTGAATCTGAAAAAAACGTGAGCTCTTAGAATATTTTATTTGTCTATACCAGTGCTGTCCAATAGAAATGTAATACAAACATATATGTAAGTTTGTATTTTATAGCATTAAGAAAGTAAAAAAGAAATAGGTGATATAACTTTAATATATTTTGTATATTTAACCCATATATATCAAAATAGGATCATCTCAACATCTAATCAGTATAAAATTATGAATGAGATATTTTACATTCTTTTTTCTTATACTAAGTTTTCAAAAGCTTGGATGTATTTTTCCATTTAGAGCACACCTAAGCTGCTCTAGCTACGTTTTTATGCTCAATAGCCACAGTTGTTAGGTGGCTACCAAGTTGGACAGTGTGGGTATCTGCATAGTAATGGAACAGCTAAACTCTAAGTGCCCTTTGGAGTATCAGGGAGCATTTAGGAGGGTTTCACCTTTGCCTGATCAAAACTTTTGACTGCCCTTCCCTTCTCTCTTTTTTCCAGTAAGTTTCAGAAACTTAAGGAATTTACTACAGAATTCAAATATCTTACAAATATATTTTAACAATACATGTGACTAATAATTACTTTAAAAGACAACATTTAACCTTCCTTTGTAAATTTCCTTTAAATGGAAAATGTTTCATCTGTAAAACCTCCAAATAACATTCAGTGCTCATATTTCCCTTCAGAGGTAAAGAAAGAAATAAAAGCCTCCCTTTAAAAACTGCAAATAATACCTTAAAAATCCTTTCTTATCAAAGTAAGGAAAAATGCATTTCCAGGAAGTTAAATTATGTTCCATTTGACCATATAGAATGTGACTTTAATTTATTTTAATATAATTTATGGGTTTTTTTTAAAGGAATGTATTAGACATATTGATTAAAAGAGCACTTATTTATGGTCAAGGTACATTGCTGAACCTAAATTCATATGTAATAATGTTCAGCTATTACCATTAAAGTCTTCTGAGTCTTATTTCTACGTATCTTTTTATATACAGAAGTGTCAAAAGAACAGATTTAACTTGCATGAATTAAGTTGTATGTACTTGGCAATGGAAAATAGAAAAATAACTTAAATAGTAAGTTTAATATATTTTTATGAATATTCTTCCATATGCACACAAATGTACTGCAAGACCCGAACAAAAGGGACTTCCCTGGTGGTGCAGTGGTTAAGAATCCTCCTGCTAATGCAGGGGACACAGGTTCGATCCCTGGTCCGGGAAGATCCCACGTGCCGCGGAGCAACGAAGCCCGTGCGCCACAACTACTGAGCCTGTGCTCTAGAGCCCGCATGCCACAACTACTGAGCCCACGTGCCACAACTACTGAAGCCCACGTGCCTAGAGCCTATGCTCCGCAACAAGAGAAGCCACCGCAGTGAGAAGCCTGCGCATCGCAACGAAGAGTGGCCCCTGCTCGCCGCAACTAGAGAAAGCCCATGCGGAGCAAAGAAGACCCAACACAGCCAAAAAATTTAAATTAATTAATTAATTAATTAATTTTTAAAAAGATGCTGCAGATGCCCTGATGTAGCCTCCATATGCCTAAAAGAAAAAAAAAAAAAAGAAAAAGACCTGAACAAAAATATTCGTAGCATTCTTGTTGCCAAAAGCCACACATTGGAAGCAACTTAATTATCTATCAATGACAAAAAGGATAAAGAAACTGTGATATATGCATATCCTGGAAACTATACAACAATGAAAATAAATGAGCCATAATGGAATACATCTGTAGGAATAACTTCAGATTGTAACAAAATGTTGACCAAAAGATGCAAAGTACAAAGTGCATGCAATATAATTTCATTTATATTAAGTTTGAAATATACTTATTTCTACCTTGTACATGGTGTGTACTATATGCCAAAGCTATAAAAGAAAACGTGGAACATGATGGTAAAGGGTCAGCTCCTGGGGGCTAGCAGTGTTCTCTTCCTTCACCTGGTTGTTGGTTACATGGGTGCTTGCTTTATAAGTATTCATTCTACCACACAACTAGGATTTATGCAGTTTTCTTCATGCGTATTATACAATTAAAATGGCTTTTTGTGTATGCATATTTCACCTCATTCATTTCAGACTGCTGTGTGTCTCCCATCACACGGTTAGATTTCTACATTTCAAGCTGCATAAGAATTTGGTAAACGTATCAACTAAGTCTTCATTCAATAAGCTGTTGATTAGAACCGCGAAAAGATCGGGACCAGGGAGAGGTACTTGTAGCACACCATTTAGTACCTCTCATCAGATGTAGAAGTACTGGTCACACTCATATCAGTAATGACAGTTATAACAATAATCAGATGGTAAGTTTTTCTCAGCTTAGACACTGCATGTATTTTACACATATCATTTTATACAATGTTACAAAGCGTTATGGTTTTAAATCCTTTCTAAGTCATTATTGCTATCCTCACCTTAGAGATGAACCCAGGCTTAGAAAATTTAAATAACATTCCGAAGGTCACACCTGGCTACAAGGGAATAGGAGCTGAATGTGAACCCAGATGTGCCTGATTCCCAAAACTGTGTCCTTTCTCTCTGCTGCCTTGCCTTCTTGCTGTTTTGAAGCATTCTTCAACAACGATCTTTAGTTCAGTCAGGTATAAATCCACCTACTCACATCTCTCCACATGGTAGATTTGCATGGCTTTTCTTTTTTTCTTAATTTATTTTATTGAAGTATGGTTGAATTACAGTGTTGTGTTAGCAGAGTGAATCAGTTATACATATATATACATTCTTTTTCATATTCTTTTCCATGGTGCTCTGTCACAGGATATTGAATATAGTTCCCTGTGCTATACAGTAGGACCTTGTTTTTTATCCATCCTATATGTAATAGTTTGCATCTACACAGCATTTCTTTTGTCTGTTCACAGGATCTGTAAAAGATGGTCATGAAATGAACACGCCCAATGAGAACACGAAGGTGTTCTACATGTTTTGTCTGCATATCTAGCCTGGTCACTGAAAGACTAACTCTATGTCACCTTGTTTTTGTCAAGACACATTAAATCCTTTTATTGTGTTCACCTACCATTTGTTATATAAGTGGAGAAATTTTCCGGAGAATGGCATCAAAGTTTTCTACAATTCATTTTCCTTTATCATCACCTTCTTAAAACAGGGAAAATATTTTTTTTCCGTCTGAGGTCTTACGGCGCCACTCGAATTCTTACAGTTGTCATCAGTTTCTGGGACTCTTCCCTTCAGTCCTACCAGCACGCTCATAGTATAATTGGTCTGGACTTAAATTTGAACTCATGAAAAATGACAGGATGCCCTTAGTCTCTCCTCAGCTGGTTGGAGACTTAGTTCCCATTGTATATATTTTTTTTTCTTTTTCCACTTTAAGTATAATTTTCTTTGAATGAAAATATAGAGTCAAAATAGACCTTGATTAGCCTCATTGACTTTTCTGTCATCCATTTGACTTACATCATATTCACCAAATAGGGTCCACGTTTGATCTCAAAATAAATTTAAAATAACTTTTCTTGCTTGTCTTTTTTCTCTCCCAAGTCAAGTATAGAGTTTAACACCAGATAGCATCTCTTCTTCTCATTTTTCCACCAGTGAAAAAAATTAACCCCAAAACATCATGGTTCCTTTTTATCTATGATCCTCATCTCTGACAGGGCTCATCTTGGTCAAAATTATAAAAGTCATCAGTGAGACCCAAATAAACCTGGGGGGAATTTTTGGATAAAGTGAACAATTTCCCAGTAAAAACTTTTTAAAAATCCTAATACTCACATACTGGATTTAATATAACCTATAATTGCTAGCTGTAGTGGAATGAACATGCAAAACCACATAAACTAAAAGCATGAATTTGAGGAAAAGTGTCTGAGGTAATGAGAAAACCTGTCCTTTTAACTTTCTTGCTATCTTGGTTTTACTTTCTTTAAAAAAAAAAAAATTTACAAACTGAGAAAGATAGGTGTTAAATTCTCACTAGTTCATCTACCCTAAAATTCAACACGTTCTCGGCTTCCACATTTTAACTAATGTATTGGAGACATTCTGATTTATCTTTATTTATTTATTTATTATGTATTATTAGTTATTATATGATTATTGTAGTATGAATGTTTATATGAAGCTTTGGGAAATGTATGGATAGTGTCTTTTTCTTTTGAACAAAGATTAGTAGTTAAGAAGTTAAGATTAGTAGCTTAAGAAACATGTTTTCGTGGTTGTCTAAAAGGAATTCCATTTAGTGGCCTGTTTCATGAGAAAGGCCCAAGTCCCCTTTGTGTGTGTCATCTGATGCCAATGGCACCATTGTTCCTTTTCTATGGGAGCAGCTGTGCGTTGGATTGGCTGTTTCTTTGTTCTAAAGCATTCTGGCTTATTGTATCAACTTATTTTTCCTGTGTATACATAAAAAAGTTTTGGGTTATAAAGTAGAACTTCACGGGCTCTAATATTATTCCCTTTTCCTGTAAACAGTAAGATATAGGTTCTCAGTGAACAAAGGGGGAAACACAGAGTCCCCAGGAGTGTGTCCTGTGAATCTCCCTTGAACGTATGTATCTAAACCCACAGGCTCTACTTCCTTACCATCCATGTTCGTTATTTGATTTCAAAATTTAAACACCACTTTTCTCTGATTATAAAACTTTTTTTCTTATTGTTAACAATTTAAAGAGCATGGAAAATGTGAAGAAAAAATTAACCCCCCTCCCCAAAAATGAAGCATAACGAGGAAACCAAAGCTCACCCCCCGCAGAGGTTTACCATATTGAAATTTTGGTTACTGTCCTTCCAGGCATCGTAAAATTCATGCATAACGTGAGAAACATTGTGCCATACACTACACACTATTTTTTACATCCATGATTAAAAGAAAACCCTATCTTCCTAGGACTGGCTATATGTTTGCATGGGGCCCAGTGAACAGTAAAACTGTGAAGACCCTTGTTCAAAAATTATTAAGAATTTCAAGATGGTAACATGAGAGCATTAAACTGAAGCACAGGGCCCTTCTAAACTTGAAGTCCTGTGTCACACGCTCATGAGGCTGACCCTGGGTCTTGTGGAGCTGTGGGCTTCTACAAGTATTGTATGGCCTCTCCCTGTTTCTCTGACCATTCCCTTCTATCTCTGTTTCTCTTTGACATTCTTAGATGTAGGCATGTCTCATGGCTCCTTTCTTCACATGCCATTCTCCTCTGTGTATACATTTTTTTTTCCTTTTTTTAAAAAAGCCTTAAATGTATTCTTTCAGTTCCAAGCATCATGTGCATTTGTTTGACTTTTGAATCTATAGCTTTATACTTCAGAGCATTTTCCTTCATGGTGCAACCATCACCTAAAGCACAGAGATTTGGAAATGACACCATCTTTCTAAATAATCCTCAATCAGCCAATCAATAAACCAATCCATTATTCTCTCAAGCCACTCTTGAATCGGACCTCAACTTCAACCGTTTTTCCCAAACCCTAGATCCAATCACCATTGGTCTTTTTCTTCTCCCTGCAGGTTCTTGTTTCCCATCTGTACTCATCAAACTTTCTGCTCTAGCTTTCATGCTCATTTCTTGGTCAGCTGCTGCTGTAATTGAAAGGCTCATAGCAGAACAATGAGCACAGGCTCTAGAGCCAGAGAATCTAGTTGAAATCTCATCTCCTCCAGAAATGATAGAATGCTTTGCCCATCTCCATGGGCAAATGAAGCAAGCTATCTCTGCTTCCCTTTTCTCATCTGAAAAGTGTGGGTAAAGTAGGTCCTATGCCAGGGCTTTGGGAAGATTTAAATAGGCCATTTCATGTAAATCACATAGAACCTAGAAACAGTAAATGCTCATCAATGTTAATTGTTATTATTTTTATTCCAGGTCTCCAGTATCTCTTTATTTAGTGTTTTTCACATTGAATAGTTAAGAGTATGGGTTTTCAAGTAAACAGACTAGGGCTAAAATATTTTGTCTACCTTTACCATTTGGTGACCTTGAAAGAGGCGTCTTCCCTGACATCCAAGTACGGACATGGACATGGTAGTTACTATATTCCAGGGTATATTAAGAACTATAGTAGACCGCGTACATGAAGGCTTCTACCACACTGTCATTCAACGAATGTGAACTCTCCTCCCAGTACTGCTAGTGTAGTCCTCCTCAAGTCCTTCTCTTGTCAAGGTATCCACTCTTAAGAACCAACCCTCAATGACTTCACAATGCCTGTGATATAATATCCAACTTCTATGGCCTTAAGACCCTCCCACATCTGATTCCATAGTATCTTTACAGAAGGTTCTCCTCTGAGAAAGCATCCATTGTGGTCAAATCGGTCTATTCATCATCCAGAAATACATACAATAAAACCGCCTCACCCCTTTATTATTGCTATTATCCTCTGCTCTCTTCAGTCCTTCCCGTGTATATGAACTCTGCATCTTCAAGGCTGAGCTTAGATCACAGTTCTGCCATGGTATGAATGCACGTAACTCCAGCCTGGCATTCCCCTTCCTTCCCTGAATTCCTGTAACATTAGTAGAGTACCTTCCAAATTTTTATACGGCTTTCTTCTCTCGTTTCTTCTTGCATTGTCGTTAGGAGTTCACCCTTTGGAATGAGGCAGGTTGTGTTTAGCTTCAGCTCATTAGCTGTGAACTTTTGGGCAAATTATTTACACTATAGAAGTTTCAGTTTACTCATTCACAAAATGGGATAATAATGATGTCTAACTCATAGGATGTTTGTGAGAACTGAAATAACACATTTAACACTCTAAGCCCAGGATCATGATTTATATTTTTTTCAATAAATATTACTCAGTATTATTGTTATTGTTGTTTGTATTTTCTTATCTACCTTCAAAGACTGAAAGTGAGTTGAGGGGTGAAGACTGTGTTTTCATAATCTCTCTGCTATGGGGCCTCTTGCTTTCATTAATTTCTGCTGTGCTTAATTGCTCTATTATGCCATTTTCTGATTTCATCCAAGACACATTTGAAGTTTAGATGACCAAAAAAGCAACCCCTGGTGATGAAAATGGGGATGTATTCCTTTTGATAATGCTACTGACCTTGGTGCTTGGTAGCAAGCACAGGCTCTGCCTGTAATGGTCACACAGCTCTCCCAGGGCACTCAGCGTGCGGCCTGCTCCTCAGAGGAGGGGAAATCTATCAGTAAGGCTCTGGTGCAAACAGTGCTGACCATATTTAGTTGTTGGAAACATCACGTTCAAGGTGAGACCATATTTATTAGATTGCCATATGGTTTGAATACCAAGCAGTCTGGGTTGAGACTGAAATTTCATTACTTCCAATTTGGGGTTCCCAAGAAAGGGAAGTTGATTGACCCAGATTGAGTTAAGACACTCACCCCTAACTCAGCCAGCCAGCACCTCATGAAACTATATGAATGTGTAAGCAGATTCCTAGAAAATAGGATATAGTAATCCCAAAGCAGAAGAGAGTAGAGTTCAGAACAAATAACCTTTCCTATTGTAGCACCTCATGCACTGTCTCCACCTCAGAAATAGCTTGGTAACTTGCGTGGTGAAAGAATGGAATGACCTGTATTTGCTTCCTGGACTTGATCTCTACATGAAGACATTTATTCACATACAGTATCTATTCTCAGGTTATTTTTACATTTCTGAAAGTATGACGTCTTCATTAATCTGGTAAATAACACAGAGAAAAATGTACATCAAAATAGCAGGCATTAGGAGTTGCTACAATAGGAATCAAAAAGTAAAGATGTTAGACAGTTTTACTAAAACCTGAAAATACCCCAAAATAAAAGTCACCTTTGTCATGAATTATTAGATAATATTTTAAGTATTAAGCTTTTCTTGGTCTACATATTTTTTTTCTTCTTTTGATTTATATTTCCAGGAATTCGAGTAGTAAATGGTCACATATTTAGGACACTAGTATGGTGGTTTTACCAGGTTTCCTTTTCCTTTTTTGCTAGTCTTTTTTTTTCCCCTCTCAGATCAGCATAACTAAAGTCCTTCCTTCAAAATGTTAATTTTTTTTCACTCAATCTTTTAAGCAGTGGCTAAATCTGTGACTAGGAAGAAAATGAAATATCATTTTAATAAAATTCTTCCAGGATTGTTATAGATGTTTGATTATATAAGTTTAGGTGTGGAGCTCACTGAAAACTTCTGGCTGCTGAGACATTTTTAGATCAGAGTACAAAATGAAGACGGTAACCAGGCAACGTGGTTTTTGTACGGTTATTAAAAATAAAATGTGAAGCGTCCACGATGCAGAATCACTCTCTGACAAGTTTGTCTGGCTTTTGCTCTGTTTTTCGCTGGAAAAATGGGTCGGTTCCATTTGTCGAACTATTCAGTGTTTTCTCTGGGTTAAATTCATTATTATGTAAGATTATGATTGTTGGAAAATCATATCTATACATGAATATAAGCATAATTTATTATGACTCAAAAAATTCTTAAACATTTCTGCATAAAATATGTATACATTATATGTATATAACATGTTCACAAAATTTACTGTGGAAACAAATGTGATCCTACATTCATTAGGATGTTATCAAGCTTGAACAAACATATGTATACTGTAATACGTAGCAAGGTATTGCTTTGGAAACCTTTCATATAATGAGTAACAATTTTCAAAGATTGGCACTGAGATGTAATCAATTATGGCAACATACTTCAATACTTATTTGATGTTTCTGAAGACATTTGAGCATGTAATCCTGATACATATAGCAAGAATAGATACACTCAAGGGACCTCATCTTCTGTTTCTGGTATCCCTTGGATAGCTCTTCTGGGGCTGTGTGTAAAATGGACAGGAGTGATCAAATCGCCTAATATTCTAGAGCAGGTGTTGTTAACCCAGACTGCACATAAGAATCACCTGGGAAGTTAGAAAGCCGATGTCTAGGCCCACCAGCAGATACTCTGATTTCTTGGTCTGGCTTGGAGTCCAGGCATAGTTGCATACATAATTCCAATGGATAGGCAGGGATATGAACTCTGTTCTAGACATAAACACTCTGCAAATAGTCGTTTAGAACAGAGGCTAGTTCCTGAAAAGAGGAGCTCTACACACGTGAAGACTTGTGGGTCGTTAACAGTCCAAGGGAGATGCATCTGTAGCCTCAGCTCGTGGCAAGCCGTTGCCCTTCTTACCTAAAGGCTGTCTTTTATGAAAGGCAAATCTAATTTGGGAAATTTCCTAACACATCCTCGGTGATTTTCTTTGATTTCGTACGACCTTCTCCAGCTAGGTAATAGGGCCAACCACCTATCTGAACTTAACTTTCCAGTCTCTTCCTGGATATTAAGAAAGTGTAGAAACTAAGATGGGGTCTTAGAGTTAAGCAAACAGAAGAGGAACTCCAGTAGATGACTGATTCTTGAAGGTTTGCTTTTTTTTTTTTTTTTTTTAAATAAAAGGGGCTTCCCTGGTGGCGCAGTGGTTGGGAGTCTGCCTGCCGATGCAGGGGACACGGGTTCGTGCCCCGGTCTGGGAAGATCCCACATGCCGCGGAGTGGCTGGGCCCGTGAGCCATGGCCGCTGAGCCTGCGGAGAGGCCACGGCAGTGAGGGGCCCGAGTACCGCAAAAAAAAAAAAAAAAGGTAAAGAAGGAACTGCCCTGAGGTCTGCTAATCATAGGGCAGGACTTCAACCGTGATGGCAGCAGAGGTAGCATACCAGGTTGTGTGTTCTTTGAAATTTAGAAACTTTCAACCCAGTCCTTGTCTCCTACCAGGAAGTCTCTTGGGGACTAGTAGAAAATCATAGAAAATCTAAAGTCTTTTGAAAACTACAGAAATAACAAACAAAAAAAAAAACTTTATAATGTAAACAATAAGATTAAGTCAAAAACACTGACCAATCAATAAACAATGTTTGCAACACACCCTACTATTTTTGATTTTCCATAAAGACAATCCCTACCGTCTACCACATTTATTTCATGAAAATATTAAACAGATGATATTTAGCAAAAGCACCATATGGTTTTCCTTAGTATTTTCTAAGATACGTTATTGGGCTGAGAGTTCTTTGAGAGCAAAGAATGGTGTTTTTATGTCCAATATGTGAAATCCATGAAAAGCATTTAGGCCAAATCTACGAGCAGAGTAGTCAACCATTAAGTATGAGATTGTGTTATCATCAATTTATTTAAATGTTCATATCCAAGAATACTATTTTATATATAGTAAATTCCCAGGAATAATTTCTTAAAAATATACAGTCATATCAAGGATGACACATATATTTATCTTACAAAAAGCCAGATCACCATTAGCTTTCTAAAGCACTGACTGTAAAGGAGTTGCAGCCCAGCCTCCTTAGGGCTGATCGTCATGACTGATGGTTGCTGTCTGCTATGGTTGCAGATGCAGGAAGTGGTGACGTGAGTATATTTACTATGTCTGTTTTACGTAAAGTCACAAATAATAGATTCATAGATGACATCTGTGAAAATCTGATATGTATGGAAGCAGGAATTAACTTACCTTGGAAGATAACTGCTCTTCTACAAAGTTTTACTACTTGCAAGAGACTGAATATTATATGGAATGGGCATATATTTTGGTGATATACGTTTATAAAATATATGTATACACATATATATGTTTTTATGTATGTATGTGGTTTTATTTATATATATGTTATATATATATATATAAAAATAGAAAAAATGGTTGAGCTGAAGTAAAATAAACATTCATCCTCCAGTAATAACCAGCTATTGATATTTGATGAGTATTAAATATAAAAACTAGCCATACTGTCAAAGTAGTCTTCGCATGTTTTACTATAATGCACTGACTTGAATTCCTGGTTCCTAGGTATTCTCTTAAAACTATACTTTCCTGTCTGTCAAATTCTAATGACTGCATACTCGCAGCATATAGATATTATTTAATCATGTGTTTGGGGCATTTATGATGGTTCTAAGTTTTCATTATTATAAACAGTGCTCAAATCCTCATCTTCCTAACTGCTTTATACATAGTCTATTATAGAATTTATCAAACATACATAAAAGTAGAGAGAATCGTATCATAAACTTCCAAGAGCTGATAACCCAGGTTCAGGTTCAAACGCCGTCGATACCCTGCAAATCATGTTTAACTGTCCCCTCTGAACTTTTATTGTGAAGGGACATTTCAGATTGAATTTCAGACGTTATGGCTTCTTACCTGAAGTATTTCAGAATGCATTTCTAATTGATAAGAACACCATAATCACCGTGCTATATAGCACATCTGATAAAATTAATAATTCCTTAATATCACCTTGCCCTTGACACATCTTCTCTAAAAAAAGTACATATACTTCTTCCATAGGATAAATATCTTGAAGTAAAATTGCTAGAGCAGAGTTTGCACCATTTTTATGACTTGATATGTAGTACCAGTATCTGTCATGGTCAAGATTGCACAAATGTAGCCTCACAGTTCTGATATTCATTGGTACTAAGGAGGAAAGAAAGATATGGATATTTGGGATATCTTGAAAATAACGTAGTATGGTTGTAGGAAGGGGAAGATGAGGAAGACAGGTGGGGAGGGAGGCAAGAAATTACAGCAATGACAATAAAAACCCGAACCCAAGAGTAATGCTGTAACCTTAGTGACTGGTGCTTCTGAGTCAAGCTCTTTACCAAGGTTCTGTACAGAATATTGAAATAGTGAAGGCAGAGTTTCTATTTGAGCTTCATAATGAGGGTGGGGTAGCGGGGAGCAGAGCAGGAACCTTCCACCACACCCTGACTCACCACCCATTTCACACTCTGCAGGAGCAGCCTGTGACCTCCAGGAGATGGCCTCTTCAAGTCTTACTTCCTAAAGCCCCTACTAGAGGGATGGCCTTTTACCCTTCATCTCTGCTACCTGTGCATCCTGAGCCACCCTAAAGCAACAGATGTTCAGGTTATTAAGTTGACATGGCTGCACATGGCATAGGAGAACGATGAGGGGCTTTCAAGCATGGAAGGCAGTTACTTTCTAGTGTCTAGAACTGATATTAAAACTGCAGACCTAGAAAACAAACTTATGGTTACCAAAGAGAAAAGGGAGAAAGGAGGGATGGATTAGGCGTATGAGATGAACAGAAACACACTACTATACATAAAATAGATAAACAACAAGGACCTACTGTATAGCAAAGGGAACCATATTCAGTAACTTGTAATAACCTCCAATGGAAAAGAATCTGAAAAACTACATATATAATTGAATCACTTTGCTGTACATCCAAAACTAACACAACATTGTAAATCAAGTATACTTCAATTTTTTTTTAAATCTACATACATTCACAAGAGGAAAGGAACCTACATTTACTCAGCAACTTTAAGTTGTTGGTTTAACCTCAATATTTTTCAACCTTTACATCCATCTCTAAGGAAGGTACTACCATCCTTATTTTATAAATGAGAAAGTGGAGGTGCTACTTTAAGTCTTTTCTGGAATAAGTGAGTGAGTGAATGAATGAATGAAAGGAAAAACTACTAAGTGAAGAAATATACAGTTGAACAACAAAACACAAACAGTAGAAACCTGAGAGATCAGCTTAGCATAAGTTAAAGAAAATAGCTAGTCGGAGGCAGAGCAAGGATTCAAACTTAGGTCTATGTGATTTCCAAACCAGGATGTTGATAACTGAGTATGTCATGCATAGTCCCTAGTGTTAAAGTTCAAATCATCCTAATTTTCCTCTTCTTGTTCTCTCTTTCTCACCTTGTGTGTGTGTCTGTGTTAATTTTCTATTAACTTAGTTAATATTTATACTCTTGCTCTGTGCCATGCATTGTTGTAAACACTGCATTACATCCCCACATGGAAGCCTGGCATCGGTCCTGTGGCACAGATGTTATCATCATCCCCATTTTAAAGATGGAGAAACTTAGACTGGTTAGGTTATTTGCTCAGGGTCATCTAGCTAGCAAGTAACAAAGTCAGGAATTGAACCCTAGAATTCTAGTTCCAGAGTATGCTTTTAATCTTTTTAACTATTAAACTATCAATTTAATATGTGCTTTTTATACCCATATTCGTTCCCATGTAAGTATATTCAGATTATATAAAGTGCCCTTCTGTTTCCCAGGCAATTTAAAGGAATGAAAGATGGCAGCCCTTCTTGTGTTATATAACATGCAACAGCTCTTTGGAGGCCTTTTGTGGAATAATATTGCAAACATTATTCCCTCCACCTCATCCATAAACACTCCCCATGGGAGTTGTGTTCTTTGTGGGATAATTTCCATTGCAATAATTCTTATTTGTTTTCTCAAAAATAATGGCTGGTTTCCACCACTCTCATCGGTAGATACAGCCAGCAAATTCTGTGGGTGCTTCTGAGAGCCTAAATTTGTCCCAACAGATCAGTAATGATCTTCTTGCCAAACTGATTTACATGTCTCCAACTTCAATTGACTTCAATAAATGTTTACAGAAACTTGAATTGGGAAGGTGGAGATGAGCAGGGCAGAGTCTTTTTCTGCCAGGAACTTAAAGTTTCTGGAGAGAAGCAGACAAAGAACTGACTGTCCACAGCACTGCCTGAGTGCAGGCAGGGCAAAAGCAGAGGACATCTGGGAACACGCCACGTGTATGGGAACCCACTGCAGATATCCTGCAGCAGGAGGCCTCAAAACAAGGGTGAAGGACCCCTAGTTTATACAGCTGTGCAAAAGTCACCCTCTTGTGGAGACCAGACACCCCAAGTTCGCTTACTCTGGTTAAATCCATGCAATTCTTTCCATGTTTCTTGTGGACTAATGCAGTGTTAAATTTATAATTGGGATCCAATTTGACCATTATGCATTTATGTTGGAGGAGGTCCTTCAGAGGATTTGACCTTTGGTTGACCCTCAAGCCGACCCACCATTCTCACAGTGAAAGCCGTTTTCCAGGAAGTGGCCTTTAGAAGGGAAGGTGGTATTGAGACTGTCCGGATGGTATAAAGGCCTCTGTCTCAATTTTTAAGATTCTGGTAGGCAGTTACCCAAGACTAGCCTCATCTGTGAGTTCCCTTGCTTGTTAAACCTGCCGCCTACCAACCTGAAGAGCTCTCTCTCTTTCTTTGGTCTCTCCTTGCCTTCCGTGTATGGGGGCCAGTTTCACATTTCACCCAGGGAACTCCCAAGTTTGTAAACCAACAAATTATCCAACAGGTTGGTGTTTATTCGATTTTTACTGAAAGGGCAGCGTGTCCCTGGTGATCTGAATTGCTAGCTTTATTCACGATTCTATGAAATTCTCATGTGCAGTTGGGTCTATTTGTGGACTTTCTGTTTTATTCCAATGGTCTATTGATCTCCTTGGTCTTCTGCCAAATTGATTCTTTTTATTCCTAGAGATTTATAATCTATCGTCACAATATCATACCTGGTAGGATTTGTATTCCTCTTCTTCACCTCCCTTCATCAACATCCCCAAACACTCACATGCAGTTGCTCTTCTTTTTCAGAGTTCTCTTGGTTTTTATATTTTCTCCATATGAATGGTAAAAGCAGCTTGTCTAACTCTAGAAAAAGAAAATATTAATATTTTCTATTAAGATCACAGAAAACTTACAAATTAGCTTCAAGGGAATGGACAAAAGGGGAATTTTAAAATTCTAATGAAGGACAAAAGTCAACCTAATTAAATGGAAAGATACACTTGTCCTTGGATAGGTATTTTTTTGTAGCTATTTTAGTGGTGATAGTCTCTTGTACACATCTTAGAAGTGATTTTGTTTGTGTATACCAAAATAGATGATTTCTCTCAATTTTATATGCTGCCACTTTTCCAACTTTCCTTCCTTTATAATAGCTTTTTCAAAGATATATTCTTAGTGGCCTGAGATAGTATCTCTTATTTCAGGGGAGTTTGCATATCACTGGAGTTGCAGCCAAGGTGTGTTAAAGAGAGGTGCATTTCTTGGTGGTGGAAAGCTTGGTGTCTGCCAGGACAACCACACACATCTTACCAACAAGAAAAGAGGTTCAGGTGGGAACTGTCAGAGGTGGTAGCAGTGGGGGAAGGGTGCCGCGAGAGGAAGAGCTCAGGCCGCTGGAAGGAACACATGTTCTCCAGCACCTGCTGACAGGTGGCACGTGGGGATGGGGTCTGTGTTTCCAGACCGTCTATCGTTACAAGCGAAGCCAGAAATCTGGACTTACAAAATAAATCTCCTGGGCTTCCCTGGTGGCGCAGCGGTTGAGAGTCCGCCTGCCGATGCAGGGGACACGGCTTCGTGCCCCGGTCCGGGAGGATCCCACATGCCGCGGAGCGGCTGGGCCCGTGAGCCATGGACGCTGAGCCTGCGCGTCTGGAGCCTGTGCTCCGCAACGGGAGAGGCCACAACAGTGGGAGGCCCGCACACCGTAAAAAAAAAATAATAAATAAATAAATAAATAAATCTCCTGATTCTCTAATTAGCTTTTAAAATACTCTGGGGCGAAATAGAGAGGACAAGTCTGTAGGTTAAATATATTCCATAAGCCATCAGTGTGTCACATCTGGGAATCAAATGACGTCATTCGGATGGGAGAAAAGCTAGGAGAAAGGATCTGACATGGGATTTTTGACTTGTCATGGTTGTATTTGTTTCCTGGGGCTGCCATAACAAGTGACCACAAACTTAGTGGCTTAGAACAACAGAACTCTATTCTCTTACAGTTCTGGAGGCTAGATGTCTGAAATGCAGGTGTGGCCAGGACCGTGATTCCTCTGAAGGCTCTGGGAGAGGCTCCTTCCTTGCCTGTTCCAGCTTCAGGTGGCTCCAGGGTTCCCTTGGCTTGTGGCTGCATCACTTCAGTCTCTGCTTCCATCTCTACACGGCCTTCTCCACAGCCCCCTCTCCCTGTGGGTCCCTCCCTCTGTGTGTCTTTTTTAAGTATCCTTGTCATTGGATTTAGGGCCAACACAGATACTCCAGGATGACCTCATCTTGAGAGCCTTAACTACATTTGCAATATAATTTCTTCTTAGACAGTATCCAAATATTTTCCCAGTGAGGTCACATTCACAAGTTCAGGAGGTTAGGAAATGGACATATCTTCTGGGGGCCACAATTTAACCCACTACCTTGAGTTCTAAAAATAGAAAAGGGAATAAAACAAATGCTTATTTTCAAAATGTATTGTTCTGATTGACCCTCTCAGCAGGAGGGAACGTGAGTTCCTGGCTGCTTTTCCTCATCAATGTCTCCATCTTCCCTCCCCACCCCTCCATCCTCTTGTCTCTTCTCCTCTCTTCTACTTCCTTCCTTCTCTTTCCCCCCTCCTTTTCCCCCTCCCCCCTTCTCACTCTTTCCCTCTCTCTCTGTCTCTGTCTGTGTTTTTGCCTCTTCTTTTTATTCATCGATTCATTCATCTATTCTATCAGTATCGCTTCCCTATGATGTGCCAGGAGCTGTGTTTCTGAATCATGAGCACATCTTTCCAGAGGCAGAGGCAGAGCGGGAAGAGCTGAGAGCCTCCCCTTTACAGGCGAGCGCATAGGAAGCCTTGGGTCCTCCCTGCCGTGTAGGCTGACAGGGATACTCTAGCCTGCAGTGCATGACTTGTGTGGATAAGGCAGCAGTCAGGGCCACTGGTCACTTTCTCATGCCTCGTGAAGCTCCATTAGTATGTCAGTCTCCGTTCACCGTAGCCGAGCAGGGCTCTTGACACTGATAGTTTTCCTTTCATACTACGCACCTGGGAGAGCTTTCTTCCTTCTCAGTTGGAAAGGTCACCTCCCAAACATACCGCTCGGGATGAATTACGTGTCTATTGATTTGCACACTCTTGTCTTGACCACAGATTTCAGGAGGAGTTTAAAGGCAACATCCCAGTTAAAAGAACAAAGAACCATATAAATGTCATTTTATAATACTAGCTAAAACCCTGCTCATCATTTCTATGCTGATCTCAGTTTACTTCCAAGAATATAGGAATATTGTTCAACATGGGCTATTTGCTTTAGAATCCCCTGTAGATTAATTTCTAAAATGAAAATCATCTGTCCATCAAAAGGCACAATTTAATACTAAGAATTTCATCAGCTCCACATAAAAGAATGATTTTCTCCCTTAAGGTAATTCTTATTCTGTTTTCTATGAACTGAAACCCTAGTCTTTTAAAACTCAGGTAATTTAACTAATAATAAAGGGACGTGTGTCCAGATCACTTTTCTTCAGAGCTCTCACGGAAATGAGAAGGAAGTATTAATTCACTGTGAAACATGCAGACACACACCCATACATGCATATATTATTAGAGTTATTCAAAATTCTGCTTCAATCCCTAACTCTCTGTTGCACCTTGGTGACTGTACAGCTGGTATTAAATAGCCTCGTCCTTAAAAAAAAAAAAGGGTAAAATTGTGAGGCTATAGAAACTGTAATGAACTTGGGAAAAAACAAAAAGACCCAGATCTGACCTTCAGTGGCCCTGACCTCTGTGTTATCAGCTCTCCAGATGATTTCGATACCCACCCAACTGTGTGAATCACTGCTCTACATGGGAGCAAACACCAGGGTCTGGAATTAGCCAGACTTGAGCCCAGAATCCTCTCTGAGCCTTAGTTTCTACCTCTAAAGTGTGAATAACTTCAGTACCTACTTCCTAGGGTTTATGTGACACCTAATGAAAAAAATATATATAATGCTTGTTATTTTTCTAATTATAACTATTGGTACAACTTTTTATGTAACCAAATGTAAATCTGTCTGACATCAGGATTTTTAACTACTTGGGAGACTAACTTAGTGATATATTTATTCATCCATTGGATAAACGTTTATGCCATTAGTCTATTAGTAGCGATCCTAGATAACATATACACAGAAGATGGTCCATGTATATGTGTTGATTTTGAGGCCAGTTGTCCTGGGATACTTTGAAATGTGAGAATGACTTAAGTATTCCTAAGGCATGGCTATTCCATCTGAACAAATGTCCAATCTCTGCTCATCCCCACTCCCTATGTTTCCCTTTCTTCATCTGTGTATCTTCTCTCTCCAGGAAGCCCTCTCTGACTCCCTAACACGGTTCTATCCCTGTACCCTTCCTTCATGGAAGCTATCACAGGTGTAATTTTATATTTATTTAAATGATACTTTTTCAAGTCTATCTTCCCCACCAGGCTGGCCGTAAATCCCATAAGGGACAGGTAGGTTTTAATCCCAAGGTTTGTGAGTGCAGAGAATAGTGCCTGTCACAGGGTGGGTGCTCAGTAAATGTTTACTGGATGAGTATGTTTATTGAAGAACCAACAGTTTATATTTTACTATATCAGGCAGAATGCTGAGTGCTTTACAAATAAGAGTTTGTTTAATCCTTGTAACAAACCTATGAGGTAGGTATTACTATTAACCCCATTCTACAGATGAGGAACCTTGAACTGAATAATGTGCTCAAGTTCATACAGTTCAAACCCACCATTGTGACATCAATGTGTAGTTCACCACTACGCTATATGGTTTTTCTACTGACAGAAAAAGTGCAGGCCTCCTATGGGTTGGCAGTTCACATCTCTAGGAAACCACCCAAAAGCCAATGTATGCTATGTTGGTACCTGGCTAAGGGCTCTGAGTTACCCCTCAAGGCCATGGGCCTTCAGAAGAGGTAGTGAAGATGTTACCAAAAGTGGGGTCTGTCTACTCTCTGCTCAAAAGCCAATAAAGAGGCAAGGTTGGTGAACAGGAAAGTTGGCTTTACTCCGGAGGCCAGCAACCAGGGAGAGAGGGCGGACTCGTATCCACAGGCCGATGCCCAGACTGACAGTCAGTGGGCAAGAGCTTTTAACGTGGAGTTTCAGGGGTCACGGCTGGAGGGAGGGGGCTACATGCAGAAACAGCACAATCAGCTCTGACAGTCGTCTTGAACTTGGTCATGCCATGGTCTGATCCGTGTCATCCTGATTGTTTTGAGTACAGTTAATCTTTAGTTCCAGGGTCACTTTGTTCCCACTTCTTTGAGGCCAGTTCTCAGAATGGTGGCAGCTTATGGCATGGCTACAGTCTGGTCATCATGTAGTTAACTTCTTCCACATGGTGGTGGTTTCAGCATCTACAAGACAGCTCACAGGATATGGCTCAGCATATTATCTATAGCCCTTGAGGAGGAACTAGAGGTCCTTGACTTTGCTTAATGGCTAAACTATTATTGTTTGTCCTGTTTGACTGCTTTCCTTTGCTTCTGCATTTTCTCACTTCTCTGATTAAACTTACACTTTGGCGAAAGTTTTTGTACAGACCAAAGGCAGGCAGAGGACATGAAGGGAGAAAGACCACAGTGTCCTGCTCCATTTCAAAGACACAGGCTATTTAAGGTTACCTTCTTAGAAGCGCTAAAACGTTGCACCAGGATGGAAATTCCTGGGCTGGGGAGCCCAGAGTGATAACAGGAGACAAAGTTGAGGCACACAGCCTTTGAGGCTGCAAAGGAGCCTTGAGAAGCAATGGAGCGAACACACCAGGAAAACTCACCCGCAGGTCACGCGGTGCCCTCCGTCTCCCCCTAGCCATCTGCAGGCCACAGGATGCAAGGGAGGGCTCCTGCCATACTGAACACAGTACTAAGCAAAAGTCTCAACTGCAGAAGCAAAGCGAAGACCCTGTCATCTGAACCAGGGCAAAGATTCGAGGCTGAGAAGGTGACAAGGCTGACATTTAACAAATTGGGCTGGAACGGCTTAAATCCCAGCTTCAGAAGCTCAGGATTTGCTTCTCACAATCTGGGCAACAGGAGAATCACCTGGATCTTGTTAAAAACCCAAGATTGGAGAAGTCCAGCTTCTCAAAGCGGGAGCTACATGCACAGCACCTGGGGCTTGTTAAAAAGGGAGCCTCTCTGGTCCCACCCCAAACCTCCACCCCTTCCGACATGCCCGGGGAAGCTGGTCGCTCGTTCCGTGGGAGAGTGAAAGCTGAATTCAGCCTGCAAGTGAGTCCCTGCTGTGAGCTGGAGAAGGAGGCTGGGAGTGAACTGGATGGGTGAGTAAAAGGATGGAGTTCAGACTAGGAAAGCCTGTTGCTCATCCACGTCCTGTTATAGCGCAGGCTTTCCAGAAATCTGTTGGTTCTCTCTTAGAACAGAGGGAGACGCCTGCTGCCTTCTCTTGCCTACCACCGTGTTAGCTAGCTGCACCCTAGTCCTTCCTTCACTACCACTTTTTTGCATTTCTAGCAGACACAGGCTGAAGAGAGAGGTGTTTTGAAGTGATGGACTTTTTCAGTGATGAGGTTTCCTCTAAAGATGTCTTCTTCTGAGCTGGGGGATGTATGTATCGGTGGTACAATTTGAGCCATTTTAGTAGTTCCTATTCTGAGT
Source organism: Lagenorhynchus albirostris (assembly GCF_949774975.1). Taxonomy (NCBI): domain Eukaryota; kingdom Metazoa; phylum Chordata; class Mammalia; order Artiodactyla; family Delphinidae; genus Lagenorhynchus; species Lagenorhynchus albirostris. The sequence continues at coordinate 9,423,134 of NC_083104.1, read as the reverse complement.
CTGGTTTGAGCTTCAGGCCTGTGGCATGTGGCCAAAGAGTTTATCTCCATTTGTGTTCTCTGGAGGCTGCTTCTTCCTTAAGAGTGTGTTGTTCGGGTGTCTCACAAAGAGGGGCTTAGGGTGCCGTGCTAATGCAGCAGTGTTTCAGTTGTGTGTGGCTGTGGGAAAAACCACCTCAAGTGTTAGTGGTTTAAAAGATGAATCGCCGCAGTTCTGCGATCGTGGCTGGTCTCAGCTGAGTGGTTCTACTGCCGTCAGCTGGACGGCTGCAAAGTCCACAAAGGCTCTACTGAGAGGGCTGGGGTCTGGCTGGGCTCTTCTCTTTCCACATGATGTCACGTACCCCAGCCACTCGTGTTAGAGCATGGTAGCTGGATTCCAAGGGGAGTCTCTCAAGGACAAGGTACAGTGAGTAAAGGGTTTTCCAGCCTCCGCCTGCATCGCACCTGCCAGTGTCTCATGAACAAAGAGGCAGGCTGCGTAAGAGGGGACCACGCAAGGGCGTGAAGCCCAGGAAGCATGGTCCATCAGGGGCCATCAGTGTCACAGTCTACCACTGTTGCCTTTTTTTTCCCCCTTTGCGGGGGTTTGGCAGGGGGATAGATGGAGAGAAAAGTGAAAGTTAACTAGTTACCATTGTGAGTGTATGTATGTATGTACATGACAAGCGCATACATGTAGTGTTCCTGGAAACTCTGGGGGACTCTGTCTTTCCCCCAAAGATTTCCCCTTATTGAGGGATTGTTCTTTTACTGATCAGTCATCTGGAGACTGGGTTATGGGAGAACAGTGAGGTGGGCTGGGACTTCCAGCCAGACAGGTGGATCGATCAGTGTTGATATCAGAGTGAGTCAGATGCTGCAGCTCGATTACTCTCAAGTCAGCGAAGGCAGCGCGTATGAAAGGACAGTTTCCTGGATACCGGGTCAAGAATCATGTTCTCACAACACCCTAGAAAATAACTAAAAGATGTATAGACTATTCTTTTTATTTTCTCTAAAGTATAATCTCCTGTATAGGTTTCTTTTTTCTTTTTTTTTCTTTGTCTCATTTACTTATTTCAAGTTTTCCACTTACAGTAGGGCTACTGTATGTTGGGCCATGAATGTAGTAGTGAATAAAATTAAACTGATGTGCTCCACTTGTGAAGTTTAGAGTTGAGAGCTGTTTTTCTCTTGTGGCCTTAAATAAGAGTAACTGAATAATTTACATAATGTGAACGTAAGTCCATCTTCTCCTATGGTTCTTGACCTTAAACTCCATGAGTTTCCAAAGTCTTCCCACTGCCACAAACAAGATGCCATAAGGAAAACAGGTGGTATCATCTTACAGGTAAACGGAAGGAAGATAAGAAAGTTCCAGCGTGTACTTGCTCGTGTTTCCCCGACTTAGTGAGATTAGTGGAGCTGGGATTCAAGGCCAGCCCTTGTGATACTGAATCCAATCTGATTCTCACAGGACCACTGGCCCATTTAAAGCTGCACTATCCTAAAGAGGTAGCTAGAGATTTCCTGGGCACTTGTTCTCTCGAGTCTGCTCATCTAACACTCTTTAGAAAAAGCATTACACTTACGTTGGGGTCAGTTTACCTATGGCCTCTTCAAAAACTTCCATTTTGACTAGAAAGTCAGTTCCATAATGGGTCCTTACTAAATGCAAGAGGGTTCTTAGAATGATAATCACAGGTCAGTAACTCACATGCGTAGGGATGCAGAATACGGCATAGTGGTTGACCTTGGGCACTTTATTATGTCTTCTAAGACTCTCTTTTTTCATTGGCAAAATGGAAATGATAGCAACTACCACATAGGCTGTTGAGATGAATGAAAGGATCTACGTAAAGCAGAGAGTCTGGTCCACAGTAAGCACTGAAATGATCACTTATTATCTTGGTGATGATAAAGACCTAGTCTACTCCCTAGAGATACAAGGGATGTTGTGATCACTGTGTCACTGCTAAGGTCTCTAATGCAGATTTCATTGTGAAAGTTCATTTGTAGGCCACACATCTGCCTGACAGATTGAACTAGGGATTTAGCCATAGGAGTTAGCATTAGTATTTTTTTCACTTTTTTTTTTTTTTGATTGACACAAAAGAGCAAGCGTCCAGTCCACTAAAATGAAGAAAAACCATCATTGGTATTTTTATTTCCAAATGTCCCGGCCGTGCCCCGCAAGCAGTAACCTTTCCGTTTAACTCTGTTTAGGGTTTGATGCCTACTTTACATCCCGCACGCTTGAAAACAACAGAAGAAACGTATGGTTTGCCGAATACTGGGAGGAAAACTTCAACTGCAAGTTGACAATTAGTGGGTCAAAGAAAGAAGACACAGATCGCAAGTGCACAGGTAATTTCATTCTCACTGTCCTTCTCCTGTTACTCTGCGTGGCCAGCATTGTGATGTCTGCAGAGCTGACAAAAGGAAGCTTGGCTGCAGACGAATTGAAAAAGTAAATTGAATTTTACTAGATTGCTCAGAAAGTGGAACAGGAACGTAAGACTTGAGCGGCAAGAGCAGTACAGACAAGAGTGGATTCTTTTCTGCCTGTCCGTCTAGCAGTAATTGACATTTTCTTTGATGCTTTGAGTTCAGAAGAGGTCATGTTGCCTTGAATGCTGTCGCTGGTAAATATTAGTTCATGTTGTAGCCAGGAGTGTAAAGTCATTTTCACATAGACCAAAGTCTCTCACAAATTCCATACCAGCATCAGATTTAACTATCAGCAGAGAAATGACCAAAAATGTGAAAACAATATATTTGATTAAGGAAAGAAAGTACTTGGGGTTAGAGTAATGAGAATTCCAATGTTCTGTAACATCTTGTGGGAAAACCCGAACGAACTTTTTGGCTAACCCTGTGTGGGTGTAGGTGTTTGTGTGTGTATACACACATATATATATGCAGTAATCAGAAGGTGACATCACATGTTTATTCATTGATTGGTTCACAAATATATATTGAGCGACTCCTTTCTGCTAAGCACTGTGCTAGGTACCGCTGATCTGGTGGTGAGCAAACCAGGTAATGCCACTGCTTTCACGCTGCTTAGAGTGTAGTGAGAAAAAATCAACCTTATTCCAGCGACCTTGCTATGAATACATAATTATAAATTGCAGTAAATGTTCTGAGTGAGGCAACGGCGTATAATCAAGGAATTTTACTCATGTTAAAGGCGGAAGCTCTCTCAAAAGGTGAGTAGACGTTGGCTGGTTGGGGAAGGGGAAGACCAGATTGGAGAATTTCTGGTGCAGGAAGAGCACGGCACAGGGCTCGAAGCAGGAAAACGATGGTGCCTCTTAGGATGTGAAAAGCAGAAAAACATGCAGTACAGTGAATAGGATAAATGTGTGAGCCGAGGCTGCAGGTGTAGAGATACAAGGAATAAGCTATGCTGGGATGTATGTGGATTTTGGTCTTTATCCTGTGGATACTGGAAGTTGTGGGAGGTCTTACACAAGGGTGTGATGTGTTCTACCATCACCTAGCCCTCTATTAATTAGCATTCCCCAATTTTATGCTTCAGTAGCCTTCAACATTTGTAATGATGCCCTTGAGGTACGACAAACCCTAAAATGTCTTTAGTGTGATCAAGAAAGAGACGTTCGTATTGTATACACTCATGTGTAGTTTTTCTTTTCAATGTGGGCCTTCGAATATTGGCCATTCAGATACTGTAGATTCCCCCATTCAGTAAACATCTGTTAATGAAGAATAATGCATGTAGAACGTGGTACTAAAACAGCACGAATGGTGCAAGGATGCTGAAGTTTAGGCCTTTTCCTCAAGGAGTTTTCTTTTTGTGAAAAAGGAGAGGTAAGATATCAACAGAGACATGAGTAACAATAATGGTACAAAATCAATATGATGCACGGTTGGATGCCTAACTCAGTTAACTAGAGTATCAGATTAGCCACATTCTCTAGCCCGTAGTGTATAGCAACAGTGTTTTCAGTAATAGGATCCTTACAGTGTTGGGGGAAAATTAAGTCAATGTTGACTAGACCTATAGGTGACACCAAGCTTTCAAGTAGAAGTTGAAAAATTAGCTTGACATCTGGGTAATTTGTCTATATGACGGGGACATGCAAACGTACTACAAGTACCTCAGTGATTGGTGACAGTTTTTTGGCTCTTTCTGACATTTGATGTTTTGTAGAGTCTGAAAGGTGGAATGAATTGTCTGACGGCAGTTAGGATCGTTCTGTCTAAGGCTCATCTCCAGTCTTCGTATATACTCTAACGAGGCTGTTTTACCTGTAGTCACATTTTAGTGCTGATTATCAAGAATGTGGGTTTATAAAAACGTATAAGCTCATTATCCAAGCCACTACCTTCAAAAAATGGAAACAGAAGTGTTGATGTTTTCATATCATGCTTCCTCCATGTGAGAGACCTATGATCCCACCTGGTAAATTAGCTGAGGCCCCTCTCCCTTTCCTTACTTACCACTTCCCTTGTGGTAAGAGGTGCCGTACTGAGTGGACGTCGATATTACTACTATCATTGTGTCTTTTGTTCTTCCTGTTAATGGATATAAGAACGTGGATGGTCTGTGTTTGTTATTCTTCCTCGTACTTTCTCTTTTCCAAATTCAACTAAACTTGTACTTGCTTTGGAAGTATTCCCAGAGTACTATTTTTAAAATCTTGACGTTTAGGTATACCTCAACTTGGAAGTGGAAAAGTGGGAGAAAAGACATAGTAAGATTTGCTAGACCACAGGGAAAGAAAAAACGGAGAGAAATGACATATTAAACTGTATTAATGAGAAACTTGCAGTGAGAAGTTGTTTTAATGAAAGAGAAGAATGGATGAGAGAAGAAAGCCATTGATAGGTTTAAGGGTGTGGGTGATGTAAGGGAAAGCTTGGTACCCAGATTTTGAAACACTAAAAGAACGGGCACATTGGAAAGAAGCAACCAGATGAGGAGGTAGGCTAAGTAGTCTGGCATTGCCGATCGTGGAGCCTGGCATCGCAGAGTGCAGTTAGTAGATGTTTTGATCTCAGGGCTGCAGAAAACAGCCCGCTCCACAGACCTCTCTCTGTGACTGGTCTCTGCTAAAGAACAAGAAAGTCTTAAAATATTCATTCCTAGGATTTGGACACACACTAAAATGCAGGCATTTTTTTTCTGGGATATATAGCCTCTTCAGCCATCATGAGCTACTTACTATATATTAGCTCCAAGTAGTCTTGGATCATTCAAGATTCAAGGTCAAGATCATTGAATCAATCATCTGGTCAGACAAGTTTTGAACATGAGTCGTGGGACCCATAACTATTTGGAGAGAGCACATTCCTGGCGTCAGGGGAAAACAGTGAGTTCTAAAAACCCAAGATGGTAAAAAAAAAAAAAGTCATGAAAGGAAGAATAATTGTCGAACAAAAATTATTATTAAACATGAAATAAACTGCATATGCTTTATAATTTAACATTGGGCTACATGTGCATGGATTCTTACCTGAACAACCATGGAATCCTTATTCCTATGAATTATCCATATGCATTTAAAATCTCCTTCAAACAAGGAAAGCTACCACATACTTCAGTGTTTTAAGAACATCCCAACTTTCCTTGATACCCAATTCCAAGGTCTCTCAACCTTGAGAGCTAGACATTCTTCATCCTACTTTCCCTGGTGGTTTATCTCAGTTGTCATTGATATAAATTAAGACTCACCAGGGACCCATCCTGCTCATGGGTTATCTTGGCTGCCAGCCTCCAAGGAGTCACATAGTCCAGCCAGTTTATTGGTGGTGTAAGTTTTCACAGAAAACACAAACTCTATCTGAAAGGTACTAATGCCATTCATGCTACTTCATGGTAGAGCTATATTTTCTAATGGAGATAGTGGTAACTACACACACATTAAAGTAAGCATTTTTAGATAGCTCACCATAGATTATTTGTTGCTCATGGGAAGAAAAATCAGACGTGATTTTTCTTTCAGGTTGAATTTATGCTCCCCTACCCTCCCCACCCCACTGGGTAAGTGTGTTCACCCTTAACACTTGCCAGTAGATTGCTGACACAGAGACCAGTTTAGCATATGATCTCTTTGGGAAAAATATGTTTTTGTGGAGTTACCAAGGTCAAGAGAAGAAGGAAAATAAATAGGTGAAGTTATGTCTCTGCAAAAGAGATCGAGGCCATCTTGGTGTCAGGAAAATACTCTGCCAAAGTGTGTGTGAAACCAGAGGTTTTGGCATGAAAGAGGACTAGCATTGTGTTCCAGGGCTATCTCTGAATACCCCTGTGAGAGACAGTATTTAATCTCTCAAAGCCTTTCCTCATCTTTGAAATGGGAATAATAATTAATAATTAAGTGCATCCAAAGTTGTTGTGGGAATTAAATGAGAGCACTGAAGAAGTGGATCTAGAAGCTCTTTGGTGGGGGGCTAAGGGCGGACTCTGGGAGGGCTCATGGCCAGGAGTACTTCCCAGAACTTCTGCTGCCAGTGTCCTTGTCCCCACCATAAGCCACAGCCGCCACCCCTACTCTCTCTGCAGGAGACTAGCAGCTGTGTGGCTGACAGGGTATTGTTGCTCCAGCCAGGTGTCAGGCCTGAGCCTCTGAGGTGGGAAAGCCGAGTTCAGGACATTGGTCCACTGGACACCTCTCAGCTCCAAGTAATAGCAAATGGCAAAAGCTCTCCCAGAGATCTCTTTCTCAACGCTAAGACCCAGTTCCACTCAGCAAATAGCAAGCTACAGTACTGGACACCCCATGCCAAACAACTAGCAAGACAGGAACACAACCCCACCCACTAGCAGAGAGGCTGCCTAAAAACATAATAAGGTCACAGATGCCCCAAAACACACCACCAGACACGGTCCTGCCCACCAGAAATACAAGATCCAGACTCATCCACCAGAAAACAGGCACCAGTCTCCTCAACCAAGAAGCCTACACAGCCCACTGAACCAACCTCAGCTGCTGTGGTCAGACAGCAAAAACAACGGGAACTACGAACATGCAGCCTGCGAAAAGGAGACCCCAAGCACAGTAAGTTAAGCAAAATAAGAAGACAGAGAAATACTCAGCAGATGAAGGAGCAAGGTAAAAACCCACCAGACCAAGCAAATGAAGAGGAAATAGGCAGTCTACCTGAAAAAGAATTCAGAGTAATGATAGTAAAGATGATCCAAAATCTTGGAAATCGAGTGGAGAAAATACAAGAAACGTTTAACAAGGACTTAGACGAACTAGGGAGCAAACAAACAATGATGAACAGCACAATAAATGAAATTTAAAATTCTCTAGAAGGAATCAATAGCAGAATAACTGAGGCAGAAAAACGGATAGGTGACCTGGAAGATAAAATAGTGGAAATAACTACCACAGAGCAGAATAAAGAAAAAAGAATGAAAAGAATTGAGGACGGTCTCAGAGACCTCTGGGCCAACATTAAACGCACCAACCTTCGAATTATAGGGGTCCCAGAAGAAGAAGAGAAAAAGAAAGGGTCTAAGAAAATATTGGAAGAGATTATAGTTGAAAACTTCCCTAATATGGGAAAGGAAATAGTTAATCAATTCCAGGAAGCACTGAGAGTCCCATACAGGATAAATCCAAGGAGAAACACAGCAAGAAACGTATTAATCAAACTGTCAGAAATTAAATACAAAGAAAAAATACTGAAAGCAGCAAGGGAAAACCAACAAATAACATACAAGGGAATCCCCATAAGGTTAACAGCTGATCTTTTAGCAGAAACTCTGTAAGCCAAAAGGGAGTGGCAGGACATATTTAAAGTGATGAAAGGGAAAAACCTACAACCAAGATTACTCTACCCAGCAAGGATCTCATTCAGATTCGACAGAGAAATTAAAACCTCTACAGACAATCAAAAGCTAAGAGAATTTAGCACCACCAAACCAAATTTTCAAAAAATACTAAAAGAACTTCTCTAGGCAGGAAACAGAAGCGAAGGAAAAGACGTACAATAACAAACCCAAAACTATTAAGAAAATGGTAATAGGAACATACATATTGATAATTACCTAAAATGTAAATGGATTAAATTCAGCCAGACAGACTGGCTGAATGGATACCAAAACAAGCCCTGTATATATGCTGTCTACAAGAGACCCACTTCAGACCTAGGGACACATACAGACTGAAAGTGAGGGGATGGAAAAAGATATTCCATGCAAATGGAAATCAAAAGGAAGCTGGAGTAGCAATTCTCTGTCAGACAAAATAGACTTTAAAATAAAGACTATTACAAGAGACAAAAAAGGACCCTACATTAAGATCAAGGGATCAATCCAAGAAGAAATTACAATTGTAAATATTTATGCACCCAACATAGGAGCACCTCAATACATAAGGCAAATGTTAACAGCCATAAAAGGGGAAATTGACAGTAACACAATCATAGTAGGGGACTTTAACACCCCATTTTCGCCAATGGACATATCAACAAAATGAAAATAAGCAAGGAAACACAAGCTTTAAATGACACATTAAGTAGCATGGGCTTAATTGATATTTAATGGACATTCCATCGAAAAACAACAGAATACACTTTCCTCTCAAATGCTCATGGAACATTCTCCAAGATAGATCATATCTTGGGTCACAAATCAAGCCTTGGTAAATGTAAGAAAATTAAAATTGTATCAAGTATCTTTTCCGACCACAACACTATGAGAATAGATATCAATTACAGGAAAAAAATCTGTAAAAAATAAAAACACATGGAGGCTAAACAGTATGATACTAAATAGCCAAGAGATCACTGAAGAAATCAAAGAGGAAATCACAAAATACCTAGAAACAAATGACAATGAAATCATGATGACCCACAACCTATGGGATGCAGCAAAAGCAGTTCTAAGAGGGAAGTTTATAGCAATGCAATACTACCTCAAGAAACAAGAAACATCTCAAATAAACAACGTAAACTTACACCTAAAGCAATTAGAAAAAGAAGAACAAAAAATCCGCAAAGTTGGCAGAAGGAAAGAAATCATAAAGATCAGATCAGAAATAAATGAAAAAGAAATGAAGGAAACAATAGCCAAGATCAATAAAACTAAAAGCTGGTTCTTTCAGAAGATAAACAAAGCTGATAAACCATTAGCCAGACTCATCAAGAAAAAAGATGGAGAAGACTCAACTCAATAGAATTAGAAATGAAAGAGAAGTAACAACTGACACTGCAGAAATACAAAGGATCATGAGAGATTACTATAAGCAGCTATATGCCAATAAAATGGGCAACCTGGCAGAAATGGGCAATTCTTAGAAAAGCACAACCTTGCGAGACTGAACCAGGAAGAAATAGAAAATATAAACAGACCAATCACAAGCACTGAGATTGAAACTGTGATTAAAAATCTTCCAACAAACAAAAGCCCAGGACCAGATGGCTTCACAGGCGAATTCTATCAAACATTTAGAGAAGAGCTAACACCTATCCTTCTCAAACTCTTCCAAAATATAACAGAGGGAGGAACACTCCCAAACTCATTCTGTGAGCCCACCATCACCCTGATATCAAAACCAGGCAAAGATGTCACAGAAAAAGAAAACTACAGGCCAGTATCACCGATGAACACAGATGTAAAAATCCTCAACAAACTACTAGCCAACAGGTTCCAGTAGCACATTAAAAGGGTCATACACCATGATCAAGTGGGTTTTACCCCAGGAATGCAAGAATTCAATATATGCAAATCAATCAATATGATACACCATATTAACAAATTGAAGGAGAAAAACTATATGATCATCTCAATAGATGCACAAAAAGCTTTTGACAAAATTCAACACCCATTTATGATAAAAACCCTCCAGAAAGTAGGCCTAGAGGGAACTTACTACAACATAGTAAAGGCCATATATGACAAAGCCACAGACAACATTGTTCTCAATGGTGAAAAACTGAAACTATTTCCACTAAGATCAGGAAGAAGACAAGGTTGCCCACTCTCACCACTATTATTCAACATAATCCTGGAAGTTTTAGCCCCAGCAATCTGAGACGAAAAAGAAATAAAAGGAATCCAAATCGGAAAAGAAGAAGTAAAACTGTCACTGTTTGCAGATGACATGATACTATACATAGAAAATCTTAAAGATGCTACCAGAAAACTACTAGAGCTAAACAATGAATTTGGTAAAGTAGCAGGATACAAAACTAATGCACAGAAATCTCTTGCTTTCATATACACTAATGGTGAAAAATCTGAAAGAGAAATTAAGGAAACACTCCCATTTACCATTGCAGCAAAAATAATAAAATACCTAGGAATAAACCTACCTAAGGAGAGAAAAGACCTGTATGCAGAAAACTGTAAGACACTGATGAAAGAAATTAAAGATGATACAAACAGATGGAGAGATATACCATGTTCTTGGAATGGAAGAATCAACATTGTGAAAATGACTATACTACCCAAAGCAATCTACAGATCCAGTGCAATCCCTATCAAACTACCAAAGCCATTTTTCACAGAACTAGAACAAAAAATTCCACAATTTGTATGGAAATACAAAAGACCTCGACTAGCCAAAGCAATCTTGAGAAAGAAAAATGGAGCTGGCGGAATCAGGCTCCCTGACTTCAGACTATACTACAAAGCTACAGTAATCAAGACAGTATGGTACTGGCACAAAAACAGAAAGATAGATCAATGGAACAGGATAGAAAGCCCAGAGAGAAACCCACACACATATGGTCACCTTATCTTTGATAAAGGAGGCAAGAACATACAATGGAGAAAAGATAACCTCTTCAATAAGTGGTGCTGGGAAAACTGGACAGCTGCATTTAAAAGAATGAAATTAGAACACTCCCTAACACCATACACAAAAATAAGCTCAAAATGGATTAAAGACCTAAATGTAAGGCCAGACACTATCAAATTCTTAGAGGAAAACATAGGCAGAACACTCTGTGACATAAATCACAGCAAGATCCTTTTTGACCCACCTCCTAGAGAAATGGAAATAAAAAGAAAAATAAACAAATGGGACCTAATGAAACTTCAAAGCTTTTACACAGCAAAGGAAACCATAAACAAGACCAAAAGGCAACCCTAAGAATGGGAGAAAATATTTGCAAACGAAGCAACTGACAAAGGATTAATCTCCAAAATTTATAAGCAGCTCATGCAGCTCAATATCAAAAAAACAAACCCAATCCAAAAATGACTAGAAGACCTAAATAGACATTTCTCCAAAGAAGATATACAGATTGCCAACAAACACATGAAAGGATGCTCAACATCACTAATCATTAGAGAAATGCAAATCAAAACCACAATGAGATATCACCTCACTCTGGTCAGAATGGCCATCATCAAAACATCTACAAGAAATAAATGCTGGAGCGGGTGTGCAGAAAGGGAACCCTCTTGCACTGTTGGTGGGAATGTAAATTGATACAGCCACTATGGAGAACAGTATGGAGGTTCCTTAAAAAATGAAAGAAAGAACTACTATAGGACCCAGCAATCCCACTACTGGGCATATACCCTGAGAAAACCATAATTCAAAAAGAGTCGTGTACCACAATGTTCATTGCCACTCTATTTACAATAGCCAGGACATGGAAGCAACCTAAGTGTCCATCAACAGCTGAATGGGTAGAGAAGATGTGGCACATATATACAATGGAATATTACTCAGCCGTAAAAGGAAACGAAATTGAGTTATTTGTAGTGAGGTGGATGGACCTAGAGTCTGTCATACAGAGTGAAGTAAGTCAGAAAGAGAAAAACAAATACAGTATGCTAACAAATATATATGGAATCTAAAAAAAAAAAAAAAAATTGGTTCTGAAGAACCTGGGGGCAGGACAGGAATAAAGACGCATATGTAGAGAATGCACTTGAGGACACGGGGAGGGGGAAGGGTAAGCTGGGACGAAGTGAGAGAGTGGCATGGACATATATACACTACCAAATGTAAAACAGATAGCTAGTGGGAAGCAGCCACACAGCACAGGGAGGTCAGCTCAGTGCTTTGTGACCACCTAGAGGGGTGGGATAGGGAGGGTGGGAAGGAGACGCAAGAGGGAGGGGATATGGGGATATATGTATATGTATAGCTGATTCACATTTTTATACAGCAGAAACTAACACATCATTGTAAAGCAATTATACTACAATAAAGATGTTAAAAAAAAAAAAGGATCTAAAATGATACTAGGACACAGTAATAGCTCAGTAATGGCAATTATCTGCTCTTCCGGGCTGAAAGCAGTTACAGGGTGGTGTTTCATGAAGATCCTATTGCCTTATGTCAGTCCTATGGAAAATCAGGATGTACACCAAATTCTAGGAGGCAAATAAAGCCAGGGATTTGAATCAGCACGTAAATACATACCAGAGATTTTCACTGGGGCGCACATTGCATAGCAATATACTAAGGTATCAGAAAGTTTGTAGGCAAGCGTTATTCACCTTTATGCTCTGAATGGAATGAGGCCCCAAGCTTATGGAATTTCAGCACCATAATGTAGAGTGTGGCCAAGCATTATAGGAGCTTGGACTTGCTGAGTACCTCATGTCCCAACTTTTGTACAGTTTTATCCCTGATGTGCTGTATCCCTATGTGGTTAGTAGCATCCCCAAGGTCTTTGCTCCCAGACCCATTCTTTGAACTCAGAAGGTTTTGAGAATCTGAATGTGCTTGCCGAATCTGTATGTGTTTGCCTATGGCAGTCCGTAAAAATTATCACTCTGTCGCATCTTACGGCTTATACAGACATTTGTCTAACTAACATTACGGTCCTGTCAAATGCCACTCTGAATACTGATTCTGCGGAATTATCTCTTTGCTGAAAACAAGTAACTCAGCATTTAGAAATCCATTATTCCATGAAGGGACAACTTGACTTTCAGAGATTTGTTTTCCTTTTGAGATGACAGAGGAAGAATAACTTGGTGACATATTTCTTGTTTTGTGGGTTTTTTTTTTTTGTAAAAAGACGTATTCCATTGCTAGTGCTTTCAACTCACACAGTAAACAAATATGATTTTGTTTTGAGTCCCTAATCAACAAATATTTACTGTGGAAAGATAGCAAGGGCCAAAGAGTATAGTCTGGTAAATGTCCACGTTCTGGGAGGTCAGTATCCTTAAGCTGTGTTTTTCTTTTCACCTCACTTGTCAAAGCTAATAGTTTAAGTAAAGGTCACTCTCTTGGGGGTGGCAAAATCCTTAATAAACGCTGTTAGTGAATAAAGCGTGTATTTCTAAAGTCTTTTATCCTCACCTGGGACCCAGGCCCAGTTGAGCCTATATAATTTTTAAACTATCAGGAGAAAGGAATTAGACTTAAGTGAGTCAAGTTCTCTGAGAATATATGTGTGGAAAAATTTGCGTCTACTAATTAGTTCTCCCTGTCATTTTATTATTCTATTCTGAATTGACCTTTAATTGTTAAATAGATGTTGTCTTGTGAGACCTAATTTATTCAGCACAATTAAGGAATCCACAACAAAATGTTATAGACAAATAATGTCTCGCCCTCTGTTGCTCTAAGACTTTTTGAAGCCATTTTGATGAGAAGCAAAGTAAGATGCATTTTTACACCTCAGCGTTTTGTTAAACCGAGGTTCAACGAAGATTAATTATGATTTAATCTGCCTGGAGCATCCATTATGGACTGTGCGTTAATATGGTTCTTTGTTAAGTGTTTGATTCTCGGCCTTATCTCTGGACATCAGCATCTTGCTTGGTGTTTCTCTTCCTACCATCATCCTTAAGTCTTCCACTACCTGCCTCTGCAATGACTGGCTTCTGTCTGGGTGGGAACTGGAAATATAAGCCAAATTATTAGATTTTTTTATGTTAAATCATTCATTTATTTTTAAAATGAACATTAAATAAGTATTAAATGTCTCGGAATCATCTCAGAAAGGCTTTGGGGATGTAGTACAGCATTTTATAGCAGCTGTTTGGGTGAATTTACTAATAGAATTTAGCTAGGTAAATGCTAATTAATATAGTATTCCCCAAATTAGAATCATCTGAATTCACATCTGAAGTCTTCTTTGTTCTTGGAAAACTTCTTTTAAATACTTTTCAGAATAAAAGTATTGAATAAAAGTCCCGTGTCCATGAAAGATGATTATGGGTATGACTTTGGATTCCTATACGTAATAGACGAAAAAAGGCTTTAGTGGAACATTAAATCATATTAAATGCTATGTTATTTCTCTGGCTTTACTTTTAATTCACTTAGATATGAAATTTTATCTTCTTTGATTATTTTAAAACCAGTAGAGTTATCTTTCTAAAGGAATTGAAGAACAAAAAGGTAGCCTGTTTTCAGTGGGCAGCATAGCATCAAATATGTCAAGTATAACACTTGATAAATTTGAGAGAAGATAAGCAAGATGTGACCAGCCTCGCTTCTGAGAGCGCTGACACTGCAGCCTCTCCTATGGTTACGTTATAGTAAGTACAGCTCTCGGGCCACCAAACCAGTAGTGCAAAAAATATGACTTGTGATTGTTTCCTATAACTCTGTTTTGCCCCTCCATTTCAGTGATTTTAGAAGTTTAAGCAGTCTTTGTAGAGTTGTCCGTTCCACCCAGTCAATGTGGTGGAACCTCATTTACAGAGGACTTTGTCAAGGCCAGGGACCTGGAGTTGTGTGTGAGGTCCCTTTGCTCTGGGCCTTTGGCCTCTATCCATGCCTTCTTCCTGTCTGGGAATCCTTCTCCAGGAATGTGATACCGTCCCTCAGGAGTGGAGATGTGGAGGTGAGCACAGCATGGACTTTTGATCCTGGCCTCAGGGCTCCTCCAGGCTCAGCTCTGATTGTGATGGTTTCTACAGCCCTCCTGAGACTGTGCTGGGGGAGGTGTTGGAGCCCAGGACCCTTTCCAGGGGCACACACCCGCATGCAACTTACAGGCTTCCCCTGTAAGTCTCTTTCTTCTCATCTTTCATTCTTAACTGTCTTTATTACAGGTTGAGGGAGGAGACCAACTTAGATCTAACCATATCCTTCTAATTCTTTTGCGTATGGCGTGCACTGTATGTCTTGAATCCTCCAGGACTCCAACTTCTGAAGCTCAGAGCCTCATATTGACCACGTGATACTGGACTTAAAACTCAAGTCAATCTTTTTATTTTATTTTACTTTTTTAGTGTTCTCTTACAAACTTCTTAAAAGCAAAGAATAAGAGCTTTGTAGCTTCCAATAATATATGAATATATAAGAATATTGCCCTACACCACTGTGTCCGTACAACCAAAGCATAAGAGTCATGGATGACAGCACAGGTTTATGAAATACTGCAAGCGTAGCAGTAAATTCATAAAGCTCGTTTTCTCAAATCTTGACCAGACATGTAAGGTAGAGGCTGGCTATCGTCAGCCTTCTCAAATAGATATTTATCGGTGGACCCTGCAGGAAACGCATTTTTCTTTCTGCCACCAACCCTGCAGAGCATAAAGGGGGGTCTTCAGCAGCGCCCCATTTTAGCTCAGGCCATGTTTCCTCAGGTTCCTCTTGCCGTCCAGCCGCCACGGCATGGACAGGAGCTGGCTTGGATTCTACGCAGAATCAGGCCCGATTGTGGAACACCAAGTTGAAAGCCCAGGGATATCCAGGCAAAAAGCATTTCCATAAGCGTTAGAAGGCATAATTATCTGAGCTGTGTGTCATTTCTTCCTCATTAGCTCCAGGAGGCAGTGGCTTTAAAGATTGGAGCTATGGCCTTGCCGTATTTCGTAAAGTCTGTCAGGCTACGCACTTGATGGGAAGGAATTCCCGAGTGAGGGGAATTCAGCCTCTTCTCAGCAACAGTCCTTGTGAGCAAAGTGCCTCTTCTAAGCAATGTACATATTATAAATTGGCTGCTTACGGGCTTTTCAGTAGGTATAAGAAGGGGCTGTGGCATGACTTAATCAAGTATCCTCAAGCGAGTTAGATTGGAATATAGCTTTCCTTAGGAAACATTTCTAGTAATACAGATGTTTCTTTCTCCCCCCCTTTTACTTCTTCCAAAGAGAACTATGGCTACCAAAACCACTTTAGGCTTTTACAGTGTATACAGCATCATATTCATCTTTCTAGAGAATAAAAATATGCTCACAAGATAAATATCTACCAGATACATAAACCCAGATAAAACTTTCGAGAGAGACTTCTCACTTTGTCTTAGTTTTTCCAGTCACACTAGATCAGGTATGTGGTGACCACATGGGAAGACTTCCCATTTCCTCATCGTCTAATAGTACGTGTTTGCCTTCCTGGGTGCTCATAGCTCTATTATGGAGAAGCACGTGTTCAAGCTGCCTGATGAAGCCACGCTAATTAGCTCTTGAAAAATGGTTAAGACTCGAAGAGGCCAATTGCCCAGGTGTGAATCCCAGCTCTTTCCCTTACTCTGTCACCATGGGCAAGTCACTGAAACATTCTCAGCCCCTTATTTGCTCATCTGTAAAATGGGGATAACAATAGTCCCTACTACATGGGATGGCTCGCAAGGATTCAATAGAACGGTGCCCAGTGGTAATAGTTTGCGTGCAGTGGGTTTACATGCCGTCGTTGCAATGGATGTTTGTGGTGACTGAAGTTACCTTTGGCTTTGTTTAAAAAAAGCATCTCCCCCATGACTCAAATTGCCTATCCTTTTTTATTGTCATACTCAGCTGTGTTCTTCCTTTGCCTTAAACATCCTTGGCCTTATAAAGTGCTGTACACAGATCAGTATCCTTTTATGTGTTTATATCATCCAGTGTGATGCCCCTATCAGCCTGGTGAGTAAACATGACACGTATCCTCCTCCTTTTACAGATTAAAACAAAACCAAACTTTGGAGCAATTCCGTGACGTATTTGAGAGCGTATTTGCTAACGAGAAAAATAATCCCAATAACTAATGGCACGCAATTGTTTTCTCATGCATTCTCTCCCTCCTCATTTGTTCATTTCACAAATGTGTGTCGAGCACCTGCACGGGGCTAGCAACTGAGCTGGGAGGAAGATACGGGCTCTGCTTTCAGGGAGCTTCTATTCCAGCCCAGGAGGAAGGCGGAAAACCAAAAGTAGATGAATAAAATAATTGCAAGTTATGATTAGTGCTGTGGAGAAAGCAAATAGGAGGCTAAAGTAGAAAACAACAGTCAAAAATTGTTCCAGGAAAAGATAGAAATCATCACCACAGCTCTGACTGTCTGCAAGGGATTATTATACCCATTATACAGATGAGGAAGATGTGGCTCAGAGGGGTCAACCACGTGATAAATGCGGATGATTTCTCCCTGTGCTCTTTCTCCTCTGATGCCTAGTTCCCTTCCTAGACTCTTGGAACATGAGTAGGCACATTCTCATTTGGGGGTCACTTTATGTTTTTGTTCATACAGCAGTTTCCTTACTTGCTGACACCCAGCCCCATAAGGGCTCTTTTGTAGAACATCTTTGATTATGATCCTGGATTGATCCCTCAGGTCCTCACTTAGGAACAGCTGCAGTGGAGAAGTGAGTTGACCTTGTTTCTTCTCTCCTCTCCTGAGCTCAAAATAGGGCAGTATTTTTCAAACTTTGTTATATTGATGAAAAGTTAGTAGCTTGTACCAAGAAAAAAGACACAAAATCACATTCCCTGTCTCATAGGCAGCATAATTTTACAACAGGGAATTGCAGCCAGGACTATAAAATTCTCTGGGAATGTATCTCCTTCCCATGGGACTTCCTGCCCTTTTAGGGTGGGGCAAACAGTCCTGCAGCCTTATCGAAACGGATGGTGGAGATTGAAACCGGATGAAGTGCAGAATAATACTTTTAAGGGAGAGCACACCAATATGAGAGTAGCAGTTATGAACTGAGCTACCAAAGTGGCCTGCGGCTCTGGCGCAAGTGGGCAATTTACCACGGACGGGAGATGTTGAACGACAAGGTGCTATTGCTTTTTTCATTTGAGAAAAATGCAACTGTCGCAAGCAAGTTTCCGGCAAGTTTGTAACAAATGGCTACATTTTAGAATTACATTTTGAAGAAACCATGGACAACTCAAAAGAAAACTATGCCAAGAGCTAATCCAAAGCAATTCTTCTGTGGATACAAGTGTACAAAAATCATTAGGACAAATAGTTATTGGACTTCAAGTATCTGTCAGCCTGGCTGTTAACATGCCTACATAAATCATGCCTCCGGCGTGGACTGTACGTCAACAGATTTTCTCTTTCCTTGAACAAGTTTTGAGATTGCAGAAGTGCTATTGAATTTGAAGAACGGCTCAAAACCTAAATTGGTGCTATTTTTAGCAATTTTTGCAAGACTAATCCTGCTATCCCTAATATTTAAGGCATCTCAGTGTCCATACATTGTTCATAAGAAGAAGGCAAGCTCTCAGCACGGTCTCTAGGGCCCCCTGTGGCAGGGCCCCGTCTCGTTCTGCTGCAGCTCTGACTTGCCTTTAGTTTTGTAAAGACACCTGGATTCTTGCTATCACAGGGCCTTTGTACATGATGTTCCATCTGTACTCAGCTGCAAGCTCAGTGAAACCAGGCGTTCACTTTTTTGTTTATGCCTTTTTTTGTATCCCCAGTCCCAGCTGGGGTCAGGCATAGAGTAGAAGTTTCAGAAGTAGTTGTTGAGGAATTAATTTTACTTGCCACGCATAAAACAAAAATCTGCACAAAATATATCAATGCGGTTGATCAAGTTGGGAGAGGAGGGGCAGGTCGTACGTGCCTATGTTTTCCTGGGGAGCCCAGCTGGCTGCCCTTCACAAGCACCGAAGCAGAATCTCTCATTTGGACAATCAGCCTGGGCAAACGGATTGAATCAGGGGTTTTGTAGGATTTATTGCAATGCACGT
This sequence comes from Lagenorhynchus albirostris, assembly GCF_949774975.1. NCBI lineage: Eukaryota > Metazoa > Chordata > Mammalia > Artiodactyla > Delphinidae > Lagenorhynchus > Lagenorhynchus albirostris. Next base: position 9,404,335 of record NC_083104.1, on the reverse strand, counting down.
GTTAAATGTTTCATAAGTCCATTATGTTGACATCTATAAGACCCTGAAAGAAAATAGCAAGATCTGCATTTATTTGAGTTGACAAGTTCTCCATTTTAAGTAAAAATGTGAAACCCCGCAAATCCAATAAACTGTAATATATAAGCCCTTCCTGCCTTTTAAAAGTATCACAGGAACAGAGGACTAAGGAATGCATCAGCCTCCCAACTTTGACCATATCCTTCCCTCTGTTGATTATTGTTATTCTCATAACTGAAGAATTGCTGCATTTTGCATGCTATGAGGAAGAAATTAGATCCAAGGCCAAAACCTTAGTAATAAAAATTATAAAATAGTCAGTGCTTATTAGGTACTTACTTAAATGACTGTCTCTCATCCTGCAAAAAAGTCGACAAATACACATCTAAACGAACAAAAACTTTAGCTTTTTGCAAGTTTTACACTTAAGGTTTTCATTCTGAGAGTCTTTTGAAAAGTAATTATAATAATTAATATTTACTGAATGCTTGCCATGTGCTAGCTACCAGATTAAGCACTTGACGTAAATGATAATGACCCTCAATACCTATATTCTTTTCCCTTGTAGGTTATTACAAAATATTGAGTACAGTTCCTTGTGCTCTACAGTAGGTCCTTGTTGGTTATCGATTTTATGTTATTTGTTAAAATTTTATTGAAGTATAGTTGCTTTTACAGCATTGTGTTCCTTTCTGCTGTACAGCAAATATATGTACACATACACACACACCACATCTTCTTTATCCATTCATCTGTCGATGAACATTTAGGTTGTTTGCATGTCTTGGCTATTGTAAATAGTGTTGCTATGAACATAAAGGTGCTTGTATCTTTTCGAATGGAGTTTTGTCTGGGTATAGGCCCAGGAGTGGGATGGCTGGCTCGTAGGGCAACTCTATTTTTAGTTTTTTGAGGAACCTCCATACTCTTCTCCATAGTGGCTGTATCAATTTACATTCCCACCAGCAGTGCAAGAGGGTTGCCTTTTCTCCACACCCTCTCCAGCATTTGTTGTTTGTAGACTTTTTTAATGGCCATTCTGACTGGTGTGAGGTGATACCTCATTGTAGTTGTGATTTGTATTTCTCTAATGATTAGCGAGGATGAGCATCTTTTCATGTGCCTGTTGGCCATCTGTATGTCTTCGTTGAGAAAATGTCTATTTAGGTCTTCTGCCCATTTTACGATTGGGTTGTTTTTTTGTTATTGAGTTGTATGAGCTGTTCGTATACTTTGGAAATTAAGCCCTTGTCGGTTGCATCATTTGCAAATATTTTCTCCCAGTATGCAGGTTGTCTTTTCATTTTGTTGATGGTTTCCTTTGCTGTACAGAAGCTTGTAAGTTTGATTAGGTCCCATTTGTTTATTTGTGCCTTTATTTCTATTGCTTTGGGAGACTGACCTAAGAAAACAGTGGTACGATTTCTGTCAGAGACAGAAATTTTGTTTTGCCTATGTTCTCTTCTAGGAGTTTTATGGTGCCGTGTCTATATTTAAGTCCTTAAGCTATTTTGAGTTTATTTTTGTGTATGGTGAGGATATGTTCTAACTTCATTGATTTACGTGTGGCTGTCCAGCTTTTCCAACACCGCTTGCTGAAGAGACTGTCTTTTCCTTATTCTCAGTTTTTAGTTGAGGAAAATGAAACAAATCTTAATTCTTTTAATCCTTACCACACCCTCTGAAATAGCTGTTTTTTTTTTTTTTCACTGTTTTATAAATGAGAAAATGGAAGCAGGGGAAGGTACACGTTGCCCAAGCAGGAAGTGGCAGCCAAGGCTTAGGGAGCCCAATTCCACCTCGTGCTCATGGTCGCTCAGTCAGAAAGAATCCATACCCAGATCTGGCCACCTCAAAAACCTTTTGTCACTATTTGTTTCTTCCATTCTAAGCTGCCCTCCTGGGTAGACACCCCATAGCAAATTTGGTGTAATACCACAACATTCAGGATACAGCACCAACCACCGCTGTGGCACCTAAGAAAAGAAAAGTGACACGTGTGACCACAGGCTTCTGTTGTTGTTGTTGTTGTTTGGATGTCTGCTCTAAGCTTGGGTGTCTGGAAGGAGCTCTGGGCTCTAGGTTTGTCTTCTATTGATTTGGCCAATGGAGGGAGTGTATATCTGTCTACCTTTAAATCATTGAGTTGCTTTCCTACCCACAAGTAGGGGAAGGACATGGCCAAAGGAAAAGCCATTGTCCTTGAAAGGGGTTTCAGTCCTCTGATGGAGAAAGTTTGCAATGTAATAAACTCCGAGCATGTGCTCCTCTAAAACCTTACTTCCCTTCTCTGGGGACAGCGTATCTGATTGTTCACCTGTGTCTAACTTTCTTCTGATTTTGACACCAGAGTGTGTAAACTTCTATTAAAATAGTGAATTCTATGTCATTGGCTCTGTCCTATTCATTAGCACTCATGGAAAGAAAGAATTTGGGATGATGTCACTGGGATTCCTGACCCTGGTCTTGCCATTCATAAGAAAGAGACCTCTGCATACCACTTTTATAGTTCTCGAGGACCCTTAGAATGCTACCATGGGCAGAACCAAAAATTCTGTCAATCTTATAACCCTAACATGGTGATAATAAGAAATTGAGATATATTTTAATTTTTTTTTAATTTTGTGGATCATAAGTACTGTACTTGTTAGTTTTCTTGGTTATTTTAAGTAGTATGTAATAGTCAAAAGATTTTATTTGCTATCACTTGCTGAATCTTTACTTACATCACTTCCAAAATTGGCAAGTATATACAAAACACATGCAGAAATATCTTAAGACCTCCTGCTCTTTCCTTATTTTGGGTTACTTTCTGAGGATGAACTTCCAGAAGTTATTAAATGGAGGAGTAAAGAGTGAGGACTTTGAAACCAAATCACCTTAAATTTAATTGGGCTTCCTGCCCCATACTAGCTGTGAAGCCTAGCACAAATGACCTTGCAGCTCTGTGCCCTCTTTCCTAATTTGTAAAACGTAGATGCTAATAATAACCAAAGACAGTTTTGTGTTTTGAGGAGAAGCACTAAGTAAGCTTGTACAGTTGACCCTCGCACAACATGTGTTTGAACTACGTGGATCCACTTATACGGAGATTTTTTTCAGTAGTAAACACTAGGGAACTATATGATGCGTAGCTGGTTGAATCCAGGATGACAAGGAACCACAGAGGCAGAGGGCCGACTATAAATTACACGCGGATTTTCAACTGTGTGAAGGGTTGGCATCCCTAGTCCCCTCATTGCTCAAGGCCACCTGTCCAAGTATAGCGCTTAGTACAATGCCTGACATACAGGGAGCGTTAGAGAAGCAATAGTAAAATACACATTACCTATTTTTATCATTACAGATTCAGAGTAGAAATTTTTTTCCGGAGAATTGAAATGTGTTGTCAAACTGTTTTCTGAAAGGACTGCACTAATTTATTCAGCCACTGGCAAAACTACTAAAATGTTACCTCTCTTTTGATTTGCACTTCTCAGAAAACTTGCAAGGTGAAATATTTTTTTCCGTGTGTTTGGTTACTGATTTATCTTTTTTATGAGATGCACTTTAGAGTCTTTCAATTGTTTTAATGTCCCCTGTGTCATTTGATCATCCCTACAACTCAGCAGAGTTGGCAGAGCTGATAATATTTATAGTCGCCCGAATGGAAAGATAAAAGCAAAGTTCATAGCGGTCTGATGAGTGGCTTTCCCACAGTCACTTGGCTAGTGTCTAGCAGCGTTGGGATTCGAACCAGAGCATTTTGCTTTACTGTTGAAAGCAGTGACTCATGGAAGTGGCCCTTCCTGGCATGAAAGGATTAACATCACACTGAAAACAAAAACAAAAACAAGAACAAAAAAACTACGCATAACTTTTTCCTATAAAAAGTTTATGACCTTAGGAGAATACGATTTAAACAACTTATAAACTGCTTCCTTGAGCTCATTTAGAAACCACCAAAGAGACCTTATGTTCTAAGTGACTCCTTACAAGATGTATGAAGTGGCAAAGGGTCAACTACATTTAGAACTTGGGTTGCTGTGGTCTTGCAAAGTATCATTTAATGGCTGCAGTTTATATGATAATTCAAAAATGAATCCTATACATATATGTAGAAATTGAATTATAGCTGGCCTACAGCACTACGTTAGTTCCAGGTGCATAATGAGTTGATATTTGTGTACGTTGCAAAATGATCACCCTGAGAAGTCTAGTTACTATCTGTCACCATATAAAGTTACCACAGTGTTCTTGACTATATTCCTCAGGTTGTAGATGTCACCCCAATGCCCATTTATTTTGTAATTGGAAGTTTGTACCTCTTAACCTCCCTCACCTATTTCAGCCGTCCCCCCACCCCTCTCACCTCTGGCAACCACGCGTTTGGGATCTGTATCTGAGTCTGTTTCTGTTTAGTTGTTTGTTCAGTTGTTGTTTAGATTCCACATATAAGTGACATCATATGGTCTTCATCTTGCTCTATCTGATTTACTTCACTTAGTATAATACCTTGTAGGTCCATCTACAAGATTTCACTCATGTTTATGGCTAAGTAATATTCCATTGGGTGTGTTGTCTTTGTCTGTGTGTGTATGTATCACATCTTCTTTATTCGTTTATCTGTTGATGGACACTTAGGTTGCTTCCATATCTTGGCTATTGTTAAAAAAAAAAAAAAAAAAGACTACAGTGTAGCTGTGCCAATTTACATTCCCACCCAACAGTATACTAGGATTCCCTTTTCTGTACATCCTTGTCAATACTTATCATTTGTTGTCTTTTGATAACCATTCTGATAGGTGTAAGGTGATACCTCATTGTGCTTGTGATTTGCATTTCTTATATGATTAGTGAGGTTGAGCATCTTTTCATGAGTCTGTTGGGCATCTGCATCTCCTCTTTGGAAAAATGTCTATTCAGGTCCTCTGCCCATTTTTTAATCAGGTTGTTTTTGATGTTGAGTTGTATGAGTTCTTTATTTTGAATATTAACCCCTTATCAGACATATTATTTGCAAATATCTTCTTCCATTCAGTAGACGGCCCTTTTTTAAAATAGCTTCCTTCACTGTGCAAAACAGGTTTAGAGTTTGATGTAGCCTCATTTCTTTATTTTTGTTTTTGTTTCATGTGCCTGAAGAGGTATATCCAAAAAATGTTGCTAAAACCAATGTGGAAGAGTTAGCATATTGCCAATGTTTTATTCTACGAGTTTTCTGGTTTCAGATCTTACATTCAAGAGTTTAACCTATTTTGAGTTTAGTTTTGTATATGGTGTAAGAGAGTAGTCCAGTTTGATTCTTTTGCGTGTAGCTGTCCAGTTTTCCCAACATCATTTATAGAGAAGTTTATTTTTCTTGCATTGTATATTCTTGCCTTTTTTGTTGTAGATTAATTGCCTATATAAGCATGGGTTTATTTGTGGGCTCTCTCTTTTGTTCCACTGATCTATGTGTATGTTTTTGTGCCAGTACCCTACTGTTTTAATTACTGTAGCTTTGCAGTATAGTTTGAAACCAGAGTGTGTGATACCTCCAGCTGTGTTTTTCTTTTTCAAGATAGCTTTGGCTATTTGGGTCTTTTGTGTTTTGATACAAATTTTAGAATTATTTCTTCTAGTTGTGTGAAAAATGCTATTGCCATTTTGATGGAAATTGCACTGATTATGTAGATTGCCTTGGATAGTATGATCACTTTCACAATATTAATTTTTCCATTCCATTAGCATGGTATATCTTTCCATTTGTTTATGTCATCTTCAGTTTCTTTCATCAGTGTCATAGATATCCTAGTATAGGTCATTTGCCTCCCTGGTTAGATTTATTCCTAGGTGTTTTATTCAATTTGATGCAATTGTAAATGGATTGTTTTCTTAATTTTTCTTTGTCATAGCTCATTGTTAGTGTATAGAAGCATAACACACTTCTTTATACTAATTTTGTATCCTGCAGTTTTACTGAATGTATTAATTAATTCTAATAGCTTTTGGTGGCATCTTTAGGATTTTCTATGTATCATGTCATCTGCAAAGTGTGACAGTTTTACTTATTCCCTTCCACTTTGAATTCCTTTTACTTCTTTCTATTATTATTACCATTATTATTTTTAATCTGATTGCTGTGGTTAGGATTTCTAATTCTGTGTTAACAAAAGAGGTGAGAGTAAGCATCCTTGTCTTTTTGCTGATCTTATAGGAAATGCTTTCAGCTTTTCACCATTGAGCATGATGTTAGCTGTGGGTTTATCATAAACGGCCTTTATTATGTTGAGGTATGTTCCCTCTATACCCACTTTGTTGAAAAAATTTTTATCACAAATAGATGATGAATTTTGTCAAAAGCTCTTTCCGCATCTATTGAGATGATCGGATGATTTTTATTCTTCAGTTTCTTAATGTGGTGTATGACATTGATTGACCTGTGGAGATTGAACCATCTGTGCATCACTGGGATAAATCCCACTTGCACATGGTTTATGATCCTTGTAATGCACCGTTGAATTTGGTTTGCTAAGATTTTGTTAAGGAGCTTTGCATCTCTGTTCATCAGTGATATTGGTCTGTAAATTTCTTTTTTCTGTGTGATGTCTTTGTCTGGTTTTGGTATCTGGGTGATACTTGCCTCATAGAATGAGTTCAGAAGCATTTCTTCTTCTTTAATGTTTTGGAAAAGTTTGAGAAGATTAGGTGTTAAAGCTTCTTTAAATGTTTGGTAGAACTCAACTGTGAAGTCCACTCCTGGACATTTGTTTTTGGGGAGGTTTTTTTTAAAATTATTGATTCATTTTCATTGCTGGTAATTGGTCTCTTCATATTTTCTATTTCTTCCGGATTCAGCCATGGGAGATTGTATATTTCTAGGAATTTATCCATTTCTTCTAGGTTGTTGCTTTTATTGGCATATAATTGTTCTTAGCAATTGCTTATGATCTTTGTATTTCTGTGGTGTCAGTTTTAACTTCTCTTTCGTTTCTAATTTTATTTATTTGGGCCCTGCCTCTCTTTTTCCTAATGAGTATGGTCAAAGGTTTATCAATTTGACCTTTTAAAAAATCCAGCTCTTAGTCTCATTGGTTTTTTAAATATGTATTTCCTTTCTTTCTGCTCTAACCTTTATTATTTCTTTCCTTCTACTAACTTTAGGTTTTGTTTGTTGTTTTTCCTAGATCCTTTAGGTGTAAGGCTAGGTTGCCTCGTGTAGGAGATGTTCTGTGGGACCCAGTAGCACATTCCCCTATAGTCACCAGAGCTCTAAGGGTGCCCCCCTGTGTAGGCTGGGTGGGCCCTTCTGTTGTGTCAGGGCTGACTACCATTGGTATGCTGGTAGGCAGGGCTGGCCCTGACCTGGTTGGCTGCCAGGAACTGCTTCGTGTGGAGGCTGCTGACCTGCCAGTGGATGAGACTGGGTCCCAGTGCAAATGACTGTGTGGCCTGGGGAGTCCCAGGGCTGGTTCAGGCCATTGGTGGCCTGTGTCCCAGGGTGGCTAGCAGTGAGGTCCGGGCTCCTAGGACTGCTATTGGCCCACTGGTTGGTGGGGCCAAGTCCCCACACTGCTGGCTGCTTGGCCTGGTGAATCCTGGGACTGGTACCTACCAGCTGGTGGGCAAGTAAGCCTCCAGCATGAATAGCCTAGATGGTAGGATTCCAAAATGGCAATTGCAGCATCAGTGCCCTCATGGGAGAAGGATCTCCCCAGAATGGCTCCTGGTAGCATCTGTTTCCCTGTGGGAGTCCAATTTACCTCCTGCCTCTCCAGGTGGCTCTCCAGAATTAGTAAGTGGTTCTGACCCAGGCTTCCTTCAGATTACTGCCTCTGTGCCAAGTCCTGGAGTGTGTGAGATTTTGTGCATCCCCCTTAAGAGCAGAGTCTCTTGTTTCCTGTAGTCCTCTGGCTCTCCCATACGCAAGCCCCATTGACCTTCAAAGCCATGTGTTCCGGGGGCTTGTCCTCCTGGTACAGGACCCCGGGCTGGGGAGCTCAATGTGGGTTTCAGACCCATTACTTCTTGTGGAAAATTTCTGCAATTATGAGTATCCTCCCATTCGTTGGCCTCCTACAGATGGGTGTGGGTCTTGACTATACCATGTCTCCACCCCTACTACCTGTCTCATTGTGATTCCTTCTTTTTTTTTAAATTTAATTAATTAATATATGTTTTTGTCTGTGTTGGGTCTTCATTGCTGCACGCAGACTTTCTCTAGCTGCAGCGAGCAGGGGCTACTCTTTGTTGCGGTGTGCGAGCTTCTCATTGCGGTGGCTTCTCTTGTTGTGGAGCACGGGCTCTAGGTACGCGGGCTTCAGTAGCTGTGGTGCACGGGCTCAGTAGTTGTGGCTCATGGGCTCTAGAGTACAGGCTCAGTAGTTGTGGCAAATGGGATTAGTTGCTCCGCGGCATGTGGGATCTTCCCCGGACCAGGGCTCGAACCCGTGTCCCCTGCATTGGCAGGTGGATTCTTAACTACTGCGCCATCAGGGAAGTCCCTTGATTCCTTCTTTATATCTTTAGTTGTGGAAAATCTTTTCTTCTAGCCCTCAGATTGTTCTTATTGATAGTTGCTCTGTAAATAGTTATAATTTTAATGTGCTAATGGGAGGAAGTGAGCTCAGGGTCTTCCTACTTCACCATCTTGGCTACACCCCCTTCTTAAAATAAATAATATAATTTGACCATCATTCAGGCATTAACCCTGTGGCCTCATGGACTTTTGTACTACTCTGGTAGAGAATTTGCATAGCCTGGCATGCTGAACTTCTAAGATGCTTGCAAAGGGAAACTACTGGGTCTAATACAAATGGTCAATAGGCACATGAAAAAAATGAAAATCATCATTATTCATCAGAGAAATGCGAATTAAACCACAGTGAGGTTCTAATACACATGGATAAAATGGAAAAGATCGATAACATCAAATATTGGAGAGGATATGGAGAAACCTGCATTTTTATACATTTTTGATATTAGAATAAAATGGTGCAGCTGCTTTGGAACATGGCAACTTCTTTAAAAGTCAAACATGCATGAGCCTATGATATAGCAACTCTTATTCCTAAGTATTTACTCAGGAGAAGTAAAAACACATATCCATAAAAGCCTTGTGAAGAAATGTTCACAGCGGCTTTATTCATAATTGCCCTATTGGGGGACAATCCTCTATTGGTGTCCTTTGCTATATTGAGAGCAGGTGCACTGATTAGCTTTTCAAGGTATTATTATATAGTCATTGGCCTTGGAAGATACAGATAGCGTATCGTCAAGAAATATAGGGATGGTTTGTTTACTAGCCAGTGTAATAAAGGTAATATCTCCCTCTGGAACCAAGGTCAGGTGGCTTCGCTTGAAATCCTTTATACAAGATTCAGTCTCCCTGAGCTCAGAGTTTGAAAGTTCTAATGTAAACCCATTGCGTGTGCACCATCTACCTGGACTGCTCTCTTTCACCACCTTGGACTTGAGCAAGGGGGGTGGTCAGGAGGGGGCTCTGAGCAAACATTATGTTTGTGCTGCCTGCTGTACCTGGCTCTGAACCAGGGGTCTCACATCTTCAGCCAGTGTCCACAGAACCATGACAGGCTAAACTCTTACACATCGGGTGAAATCACAGACCCTCCATAGGTGTTGAGACAGAGCCCGGATGCCCATCAAAAGGAAAATGGGTAATTAACCTCTAATCTATCCATTCAGTGGAATGATACTTAGCAATAAAAAAGAATGAGATTTTGATACATGCCACAAACTGAATAAATCTCAAAAATATTTTTCTGAGTGAGAGAAAGCAGACAGAGAAAAGTACATATTGTATGGTCCTATTTATATGAATTTCTAGAATAGGCAAAAGTAACTTACGTTAGATGACAGATCAATGGTTGCTTGATAGTGGAGGGAGAAGGGTTAATTGTGAAGGGGCACAAGATAACTTTCCAGAGTGATAAAAACGTTCTGTGTATTGCTTTGTGTTTGTCAATACTGATTGAGCAGTTCATTTATGACGTAGCATTTTACTAAATGCAGAATATATCACCATAAAAAGATATTCACACTTTGAATTGAGAGTCAGACAACTGGATTCAACTCTTGACTAGCCACTTGCTGTCTGTGTAACTTTGGGGGTAAGTTATTTAAATAAACTTTCAGTTTCCTTACCGGTAAATGGCAATAATAATAACCGTATGTTCATCCTAGGGTGATTATGAGAAATAGATGATGTATGTAGAGTGCTTAGAATCGTTTTTGGAGAATAGAAACTACTGAATTTAGCTATTGTTGCTGTTGTTCATCACAGCCCTCTCTGAATACCAGGCAACTTGAACGTGTTCGAGTGGTTTGGTAAAGGGTTGTATAGCTCCCATTTAGTCACAGGTACGATGAATGCAGAGGCAAAATTTCAACCCAGGTTTGTGTGATATGAGTCTGCATGCTCGTAGCTCTTGAAATGGTTGCCCTGATTATAGGAGAGACGGAGGTACCATCACACTGGTTTCAAAATACAGAGATTTTGAAGGGCTTTTTCCCATTAAATCATACTGGCTTACGTGTGTTTTAAACTAAGTCTGGATTTCTAGACTTTGTATCAAGAACCTCCTCTTTACCAGTCTACAAAAGGGTTTCATCCAATACTACTTCATTAATTTCCTTCCAGGGGTAGCATGGATGTGGCTAGTAGCTCCTTAGCCAAATCATCCAGTGTGTTCTGACTGTTGAAATGTCAGTTTTAGGTTTCTGGTTAGCGCCTGGTTAAGGGTTTTTCCTTGTCGGGTTAGCTGTTCTACTCTTTTTTAAATACAGATGGAATGTGACATTCCTAAGAGGCTCAGAGCCTTCAGGACCTCTGAGTCGAGAATTGTATCGACTTTATTTCTGTTATGAATATTGTTAGGGTTCAGTAGGAAGAAAACTATTTCACTTCTGATGATCATGACTCAATGGTCAAAAGTATATGTTGTAAGGTATGTGTACATAGGTATAAAATTGAGTGTAGAATTAATCTTGCCTTGAAAAAAGAGCTAACAGAATGCTTTTATCATTGGCACTTGCATAACTTAACTGAAAACGGTGATAAGTAGAGTCTTTAGGCACCTAAGAACCCTGCTTAAGAAAAAGGATCCCGAATGTCGGCGTTCGGGGTGCTACTGTTTCCTCTCCACGTTTGTCTGGGGTCATTTGGCCACCTGAATTAAATGCTCCGTGTCAGCCCTCAGCTCTCCCGGCTGAAGGATTATAATCTTTCTTTTCTACCTTTTTACAAAAGCTACTTGCTCATTATTTCCCTTTTCTTTCCAGGATATTCACTCATCCGTGGGTTCTGGGTATATAGCAATGTTTAGGACCCAGTCTTGCCTCTAGGGAGCTCAACATACATATATGTGTATTTTTCCTTTTTATTTATAGTCACCATTCCTGGATACAGAACCCAGATGGAGTTAAACCGTGGCTTTTTCTTTTTATTTATACTGTCATTGGGCTGATGATTCTGCTAAGTCCTTTCAAACCCTGTAGTGGGATCAACTCCCTTACGCCTTTTCTCTGCATCTCACAAGGCAAAGGGGCATCATGGCAGTGAGATGAAATCATTCCATCCCCACAACATGCTTACTTTGCTTCCAGGAAGTGACTTGGGACCCCGGGAGTCCGATGACCCCGCCCATATGCCGTAGCATCTGTCCTACGTGTGCCCTTTCCTAAATACCTGCGGAGCAGAGTCATACTCTCAGCCCTGAGATGAGAGGTGGAAACTGCGTTTAAGCAGAAGCATCCGAGTGGAGCTGTGAACAGTGAGAACATGCATGAGAGCGTTTTGTGTTCATATCTGTGTCCCTTGGTTCTAGTTGGGTGTCTGGCACGTACTGTGTCCCTTACAGGCAGCTGAGTTCAACTCCTCTGTTTCCTCCCTGCCTATTTCCCCTATTCTTCAACCCAATACTCTTCTTTTTGTTCTTTTTCCCCCTCCCTCTCCTCTTCCCATCTCCTTATCCATCCCCTTCTTATTTCTCCTCCTTCTCTCCTTTTTATTTTTACAGACATCATGTGATCTTTCAAACAAACACAAAGCAGAGAGAAGAGTGGAATAAGTCGCCATGTATCCATCACACAACCTCAACAATAGTCAATATATAGCCAATTTATGTTCACATGTACCCCGAATGTTTCTCCCTCACCTCTGGCCGTTTCAAAGTAAACCCAGACATTTGATTTTTTTAATACTTCAGTATGTTCTCTAAGAAATAAATACTCTTAAAAATATATAAGAAGCACACACACACACACACACACAAACCAACAAAGCAGTAGTTCCCCATCGTCATCCCACAGTCTCTCCCTTCTGTCATAAATGTCTTTATATCATTGATTTGTTTACAGGTGGATCTAAACCAAGTCCATATGCCACATCTGTTTGATATATCTCTTAAGTCTTTTTAAAAATTTTTAAATGTTTCTCTCCACTTTTTTTAACTTTTGCTACTTATGTGTTGAAGAAAATAGTTTATTACTATTTCTGTAGAATTTTTTACATTTGGACTTTGTTTTCTGCATCTCTGCAATGTTGATTTACATGTTTCTTTATTTTCTCTACTTCCTATAAATTAGGTTTTCTAATTAATTTTTATTGTAGTTGCTTTACAATGTTGTGTTTCTGTTGTACAGCACAATGAATCAGCTGTATGTAAATTAGTTAATATATCCAAAAGCTTCGTCAGGTTCAGGTTGATCTTTCTTACTCTTTTCTCCTTTCTTTCTGTTCTTTTCTCCTTCCTCCCTCCCTCCCTTCCTTCTTTTGTTTCTTCCCCTCCCTCTCTCCCCCTCCCTCTCTCCCCCTCCCTCTCTCCACCGCCCTATCCTGAAAGTTCAACCTAAATACAATCCCTGGAATGCCATAAACAGAATTTCAGAGGGGCAGAACCTCATTAATGGAGGGGCTCCTGCTGAGGGATGGGTTACGAGACCAGGCATCTATCGCAGTATCTTTTTTCTTAATCTTGAAGTCATGTCCAGAGAGATTGGTTCACTAGTGATTTTACCGTTTGCATTGAAGAAGCAACCAACACTATATAAACAGAAATTTAGCTTAAGAAATCAGAAGAGAAGAAATCTAGGTGAGAAATGGAAACTGTATCCATGCACTTGTTTAAGAAACCCCGTCTTGTTCTGGTTTGGTACAGCAAGGTTTCTTGTGTGAGTTTCAGAAGCCCTGTTCTCACCTTTGCTCAACGGGCTGGCGTTATCTACAACAGACTGCTCTTGGAAATAAAGCCCTTAGCTCAGTCTCTCAGAACACCTTCCACACGTTGGGGGAGGTGTGAAACTTGGGGCTAAAACATTCCTTGCTTCCAATCTGGTGCCCTGTGTGCACTGTGCAAAGCCTACTCCTGTCCCACACACCTCGACTCACACCTATCTGGAAATCGAAAATGGAAGAGTAGAAGAAAACTCAGCTGTGATGATTAAATAGTCTTCTGGGAAGCATCCTGCATGGAAAAAGGTTAGAAATGAGGGTTTGTGGCTAGACACTCTTTAATACCTTTGCTAGATTTGTTTCTGAGTCTGTAACATAGGACTCGCTGTGTTCACTGCAGAACGTGAGGATGTTAATGGTTCAATTACAGTCACATTTTTGACATCGAAGGTGGAGGATCAGTTGTTTTGCTGCTGTTGTTGTTGTTCCTCTGCCAGCGCTTTGGCAGGTTCTCTGGGCATTAACTTTTCCACCCAAGGAGAGGTCAGGGAAGGCTATGATGGTGGTTGTCAAAACCATCCATTTCCTCCTTGCTGGAAACGCAAGGGAAACCTTCAGGTGGGGGTAAGAGGATGTAAAAATCATGGCTAGCATGAACTTTGAGATTATTTGTGGCTCTAAACTAAAGTTGAAAATGGAAAGAAACAAAGGGGAACACTCCAGGTTCATCGCTTTTCTGTGTGCAGATGTGGACGGAACAATTTAGCAGATGGTCTATAAGGTATAGTGAAGTAACAGAGGGATGGGGAATGGTACCCAAGAAAGCGTTGTGAGGGTTTAACATGAAACCATGAAAAGTGCTCAGCGCAGAGCCTGGTGCCCAGGAAGAACACAGTAAGCGCAGGCTGCCTGTCGTACTGTGACAGGGACGCCCATCGTTCTCTTCACGATTGCTAGGTTCATTCAGCCTCATCTCCAAATAGAGGCACAGCAGCAGTGAAGGCTTTTTGTCTCAATGCAGAACTTCTGACTTTCCTTCAATTGGTATTTCTTGCTATGGGTTGTTACCCCAAGATTCTATGAATGTGTTCACTGTTAAAAAAAAAAAAAAAGTAAATTTGCATAAAACAGAATCTTATTTTACCATTGACATTCATCTTAAAAGAAAAAGGTACACCCATGAGGGGAAAAAAAGTTATCCAGTAAACCAAGTTATTTGTTTATTTATTATTATTTTTTAAATAAAGTATGGGAGGGACTGCGGTAGCATTTTGATAAGGCTTGCCTGGTAACTGTAGCGTTTTTAGAACCCTGCAACACTTTCTAGTGTTCCAGGATATCCACCCTGCTTTCCTTGCATCCTTTTTACCCAGAATCTAGCAGTTCTGTCAGCACCTATATATGCCCTGACTCTATTTTCAGAGCTCCTGTGACATATTCTCTTCCTGTTTTTATGAGTGTGTTTATCATTTGCAGTATAACCAAGCATTAGTATTTTAGTTAATTATATACAGTACTACCCAGGACTTTAGCCTCAAGAAATTTTTAAGTTTGTGGCTTTACATTCAATAAAATATATTTGTGTAATGCAGCATTTAAAGCACAGTCAGCACGAGCATATATAACTTCCAAGAGGTCTTCCCGATGCAAATAACTGCAATTAATATGTGAAATCAAAACACCAATTATAATTTATCACTCCCATAGAAACATATGGTAAACACTGGGCCAGTTGTTCAAATCTACAGGACCGTTTGGGTAGGTTTTTCAGGTCGCACTAGCAAATATCTTTGGTTTTTTTCCTGCCTATGCCCAACCTCCTCTTCCTTTTGGTTTTCGTACTGCAGTGGGATTGTTTATATTAATAATTTCAGATCCGTAATTTCTTACGTTTTCTGTGCCTTTTTTTTCTCCCTGATAGTTTGCTCATGCATATTAACTAAGGTGTATATTCTGAGAAAGCAGTATGTTAAAATGAGCAAAACAAGCAGATGTTTCAAAGAAAGAAGACTTCACCAGCAGAACGAACACTAGAAACTCTGGTTGTGAGGGGGCTTGTAGATTATTCTTGCGTAGTGCAGCTGAAAATTTATTCAACGTAAGCTTAAAGGAGTGTGCGTTTTGAAGATAAATACTGAACTATTTGGGTAAAAATAACATTACATCAGAAAATTGGGAGACTTTAAAAGGAAAACTTCTTTGCATGCTGGAGAAAAGAAAAATAATTAATGCTTCAGAGTTCTCCTTATTTTATCTAAACCTCAAACCCTTTCCTGGGAAATGTGATGAAAAGGATGAACTTCATTCAAGAAAAGAATATAACAACATCTCAGTTCATCAGAAAGCCTGAAAGAAGGAGCTGTTAACCGAGAATTGATTGAAAATGCTTTCTTTTTTTCTATTTCAATCTACATTGTTAAAAATATTGCTTAAAACTACGCTTTTTTCCCCTTACTTTTGGGGGGAAGAAGGTGTACTTACGCTAGTCCCTTGAGATGTTATAAAATGGTACATGAATAAGAAGTGTATGGAAAACATTGAGTATCAAGCTGTAGTTAAATGGATAAGCCATTGAGTATGTCACTTGGGGAAAAAAAAAAGTAGGGTAATTCTAGTCTTGGCTAACCCACAGCTCGATTGTATTTTCACATCCTTGCCACGTTTTTATTCTGCTCTTATTCGTACGCTGGGTAATTGCCTCAGGACTGCAAAATGACTAGAGTAAATGCAGTGTGTCTGTGTGTGTGTGTGTGTGTGTGTTGGGGGTGTGTGATTGTTTTGATGCAGTTGAGTTCATCTCTCTTTAAGAGCAAATAAACTTTCTCAGGAGTTCCCCAATAAACTTTCTGAAAATTTTTATTGAAATATAGTTGATTTGCAATGTTATGTTAGTTTCAGGTATACAGCAAAGTGACTCAGTTACACACACACACACACACGCGCGTATTCTTTTTTAGTTTTTTTTCCATTATAGGTTATTACAAGATACTGAGAGTAGTTCCCTGTGCTATACAGTAGGTCCTTGTTTATCTGTTTTATATACAGTAGTGTGTATTTGTTAATCCCAAACTCCTAACTTATCCCTCCCCCACCTTTCCCCTTTGGAAACCATAGGTTTGTTATCTATGTCTGCGGATCTATTTCTGTTTTGTAAATAAGTTCATTTGTATCATTTTGTATGTGGAACCCAATAAACTCTATTCTTTCATCTCATTACCTAGAACTGTAACCCATGCCTGTTTCTAAATCAGTCCTTGCCAAGGAGGAAACTGGATTGGCTGAGACAAATGAGGAGAGACTCAGTGAGGCTCAGGAGAGGTCCTGACCCCCTCACTCCTTTGGTGGCTGCAGATACCTGAAGAGAAGCAGATTTCAGTTAGGGGAGGAGGTGGGGGTGCTAGATGAGTAACCAGAGACTCTGACCTTGGCACGCAGTTGCATCTGCAACAGTAGGGGAAATAAAGTTAGCCATTTTTGTTGTTGTTAACTTGCCAGTTCTGATTTTCTTGATGTAAGGCTACATTTTTCAAGTCCTGGTAACCCCAAAGAGAAATGTACCTGTGTTTCTCAGAGCCCTTAATAAGCTAACATACCTGATGACTCTTCAGGAGAGGGGTAAAACCTATAATGTTTCAAACATAATGAAATATTTTATTATTTAAAATACTGCACTTGTTTTTCAAGGCATTCTTTCTGAGATGAATGTCTTTATGAATGCAGGCTAGAAACTGCTCTCCTGAATTACTAGTCTGAACACGTTTCATAGTATATATTTTAGAATGGTCATAATGCCATCAAGATTGCCTTTTTAAGTACTCTAAAAAATAAGAGAAATTTGTAAAGTAGCAGGTTATAAAATTATTAGAAAATGAATTGCCTTATTATGTAAGTGTAGTAAAATGTTAATGTAAGAATCTAGTTGGTGAGGTCACTGTAAAACTCTTTCAACCTTCCTCTGTATTTAAAATTTTTTGTGATAGAAAGTTGAAAAATAATAAAACAACCACAACAAAACAAAGAATAACTTTTATGTATGCAACCAAAAACCAGAGGAAATACTTAGCAAAGAAAACCATATTTATAATAGCAAAACTAAGTGAAATACCAAGGCTCACTTTCCACGAAACACTCAAAACCTATGTGAGAAAAAATTTTAAAACACTACTGAAGGAAGTAACAGTAGCCTTGAACAAATGAAAAGACACACGTGGGAATTCTCACCTTTGTAAAAATTTCCGTTCTGGCTAAGTTGATTAATAAATACAGCATAAACTCAACATCAAGTATTTTTTTTCTTTTCTCAAGATAGATTAGTAGTTAATAAAGCTCATTTGAGTAAATAAACAAAAGTCAACATAAAATTTGAAAAAGAAGGAACAATTATGGTGAGAGAGGGGCTAACTCTACCAGTTATTTAAATATGTTATAAAGAGTTTATAATTGAAGCTGTACTGTTGGCCCACGAATAGACAAACCAAACAGTGAAACAAATTTTAAAAATCCAGAAATACATCTAATTATGCATGGAAAACTTAATATATAATAAAGGAAGCACTTCAAATCAGTGAGAAAAGATGAACTGGCATATAACTAGGAAGCTATATGGAGAAAGCGAAAATTTTGATTCTTCATACTGCATACCAGAATGTATTCCAAGTGGATGAAATATCTAAGTTTAAAAAATAAAATTATACAAGAAGAAAACACAGATGGAATATTCTGTAGCCTGGGGTGGGAGCATTTTTTCAAACCATGACTGAAAATCCAGAGCAATAAGAAGAAAATAAATTGATAATTTTTTGTAGGAAAACATCTTTTAATCTAATATAATTTTATTTGGAAAATACCTAAAGTGAGTAAAAGAAAAATAACAAACTAGGAAAAATATTTGCAACTTAATCTCAAAGACTTATTATGCTTAATTAATAAAAAGCTTTTAGAAGTAGAGAAGAAAATGACCAAATTTTTATAAAAGCAGTTTGCAGGAAAGAAATACAGTAGCTTTCAACTATATGCAAAGATGTTCAACCTCCCCTATAGTAAGAAAAATGCAAATAAAAATAGACCGTGGTAGCATTTCTCACCTAGCTGACTGACGGAAATCCAAGTTTGAGGACATACTTGGTTGTCAGAGTTGTTGGGAAATGAACACTCTCTCTCTTTGCTGGTGGGAGAACAAAATGGTACAAACCCATTAGAGGGGAATTGGCCAATATTTAGCAAAAACACATACAGATTGACTCTTGAACAAAGCAATCCCGTTTCTCAGAATAAATCACCAAAATATTCCGGTAAGAATTGAAAAAGACATATATGCCAAGGCTGCTCGTTCCACTACATTTTTAGACTGTTGGTTAGACATTTATTCTAAGAATGTTATTTGTGTATTATGGAATCAAGCAAATAAATAGTTAGAATGGTGTCATTAAGAACCAGGATTTTCCTCTTGAAAAAAAAAATGAGGTAGAGGAGTAGGAGTGTCGAGTTAAGTACAAGTCCTGTAGTCCAGAATTTGAATTCAGAGTAGCAGTATGGATTCATGATGGATTTTATCTTTTTCAAAAAAGATTCCTACTCCAGACACGCTGAAAAGGCCTAGACCCAATGAAGAGCGGTGAGCACCAGGTTGATTGGTACTCGAATGAGATACATACAAAACAAAGAACTGTCTGCC
Organism: Lagenorhynchus albirostris; assembly: GCF_949774975.1. Classification (NCBI taxonomy): domain Eukaryota; kingdom Metazoa; phylum Chordata; class Mammalia; order Artiodactyla; family Delphinidae; genus Lagenorhynchus; species Lagenorhynchus albirostris. Next base: position 9,385,490 of record NC_083104.1, on the reverse strand, counting down.
GTTTGAGATATTAATGTGTGCTCTGAAAAGGAAAAAATATGAATTCACGTAATTTGGGGAAATTCTGAACTTCCTTCTTGGAAATCATACTTTATGTTATATTAAATACTCTGAAACAGTCTCTCAGTAAAGAAACCTAATAACGTTTAATACGGTGGCTGTCGGGAACACTTCGTTTTGCAGGAGAAGAGACAGGGGTTGTAGGATCCCTACTGTTTCTTTCCTACACAAATGTGTCATAGAAAACAATCTGGGAAATATTGCTGCGAAAGTGAAATTCAATCCGTGGTTAATTATTTGTCATAGAGGGACAAGAGGTCTAAAGAGAGTTCCTGGTATTACCATGTACTTAACGGATGCCTAATTTAATACAAGTATTGTTCAGAATCTACCAGATATTAAATGCTGTGTTCAGTGCTGGGGATATAAGGAAAAAAAAAAAAAAAGAAAGAAAAGGGAAGTCTAGTAGATCATTAAAATATAGTGATAATTTTATAATAAAGATTTGAAATGTTTTTTGAAAATCTTTAATTCTGATCAAGAAGCTAAGTGTAAGCAAACACTGGATTGTGCCACGGGGACAGAATTAAGTTATGATGGGCAAAAGCAAGGAGGGATATTTCTGGCAAAACAAGGGGAATGACCGAAGATAATTAACGTTAGAGCTGATGATGTTTACGGGAAAAATAGCCATACTTGTCTGGAGCAAAAAATATATATGTTTTAAATTCTAGGAAAAGGGTGAGGTAGGGCCCATGAAGTGAGAGAAATGTTGGTTTGGGGTTCTGATAAACCTGGGCTGTCATCTGCTCTTCCTGTACATGACCTTCGGAAGGTGATTTAATTTCTGTAAGGCTCGGCTTTCCCATATGTATAATGAGGACTAATAATATTTAACTGACAAAGTGAGGATGAAATAAAAATCCTGTATATAAGGCTTCCAAGACAGTGGAGGACACTTCATCGCTGCCGGTTCTCACTGTTGTTAGACAGATAGGAACAAAATGATGAACACCCTCTGTTGTCAGGGGAAAGGCTTTGGATTTCATTCTGCAGGCAGTGGAGAACCACTGAAGAATTCTGAGCACGGGGGTGAAGTGATTAGCTCTGTGGTTTGGAAAAATGAACGTGGAGGAATCACTAGATGAAGAGAGACACCTAGCGTTGTGTCCTGATGGGAGATGAGAAAAGCGTAAATAGGGCATTGGTAGTGTGGCCAAAACTGTTCACTGTTTCAGGTGAGGTTTTGGCTCTTCATTAGATATATGTATGTGGGAGGGTGGAGTAAGAGACAGGAAAGGATGAAAAAATGACATCAGGGTTTCCAGCCTGAGCATCAGAGTTGCCAGTAATATGGACAATTGAGACAGGCAACCCAGGAAGTAGAGCAGGTGTATAGAAGAAGGTAATGAGTTCAGGGGTGGTATTTCATTAGTTTTGTCTCATTTTCTTTCGGCGTGTCACCTTTCTAGCCTAAGTGAGCTTTGAAGATTTGCACGTGGCAGCCCAGCTTCTAATCACAGCAATCCCTTGGTTCTATGGGGCCACTATGTTTTGAATAGTGTGTTGGCTTATTACAAGGGCTTTTATTGTGATCCTTTGAAGTGCTGCTTCTGAAATGTATCTAATGCATCAGAAAGGTTAGTGTAATGTGCTCCAAAGTCAAATTCCAAAAACTATCAAAGCAACCGAACATGGTAGCCAAACATGGATACGTGGCCTGCGTGACTGTACTCAAAGCATTGTTTTCTTTAAGCATATTTGAAAGTAAATGCAAATTGAGGCATTCTACTCAACACCAATGTTTGTGTGTGTTTCTTGTTTTAATGTGCAGGACAGGAGAGAATTGGAAAAGATTCCACCTATGAGCAGGAGGGTAAAGTTCAGTTCGTGATTGACGCGGTGTACGCAATGGCTCATGCCCTTCATCACATGAACAAGGATCTCTGTGCTGACTACCGGGGTGTTTGTCCAGAGATGGAGCAAGCTGGGGGCAAGAAGTTGTTGAAGTATATCCGCAATGTGAATTTCAATGGTGAGTCTCCATGTTTTCATTTTTCAGGCTGACACGGGGCCTTTATATTGTAGAAAAGAACATCTAGGGCTTCCCTGGTGGTGCAGTGGTTGAGAGTCCGCCTGCCGATGCAGGGGACACGGGTTCGTGCCCCAGTCCAGGAAGATCCCACATGCCGCGGAGCGACTGGGCCCGTGAGCCATGGCCGCTGAGCCTGCGCGTCCAGAGCCTGTGCTCCGCAACGGGAGAGGCCACAGCAGTGAGGGGCCTGCATCCCGGAAAAAAAAAAAAAAGAAAGAAAAGAACATCTAGAGGATGCCACACAACCCTAGTATGTCTAAAATACTATATATAAAAATGACAAGTGCTCATAACGACATTGAAGCACTGAAAGATAACAAGTTACAATACTTTCTGAATCCAAGAAGTCAAATTATGCCCAGTATGCTGTTAACGTCCTTGTATACATCAAAATTCTAATATTCTGACATATGGTAAACGAGATAACCAGAATATCCAATGATGTAACTTTGGGTGATACAGAACTTGGTGATACCCAAGTCTTTTGGCAATACAGCAACCTATTCATACTCATCCAGTATATGTCCACACAGATATTTCAAAATTCCAGTTTCTTGGTCAAGTGATTTGTTTTGCTTGAGTTCATTAAAAATATTTAGATGTCTCAATTCCAGTCTCTTTTGGAATCCTAAGTGTTGACATTATGTGTTTCATAAGTTAAGTTGTCAGATTGCAATTTACTCTTGAGTATGTGAATTATAGCATTTCAAATGATTGAATCAATTATATGAATGAGTAGTGAGTGAGCAAATGAATAAATAAATTTGGGGGGGGTTATGGTTTGCCCTCTTTTTCTTAAAATAGAAGGACTTTTTCCAAGTTTTTTCTTGGTGCATGTAAGCAGGAATGGGAGGGGTTAAGAGGAAAAGGAAGGGACAGTTGCTCTAGGTACTCAAGTTAATGCAAGTAATGGTTGTAATTTTCCACACCAACCACATGTCACATTACACATTTATTTCTCAAAGCATAAAACTTGGGCAGAAAGTAATTGGTTACCTAAAATAAATGGGTAGAGATGAGTGGGAAATACAACCGGAGATTTATTTTAGGAATTGGCTGACAGTGTTATAGAGACTGACATGCCCCATGATCTGCTATCTATAAGCTGGAGAATCATAGAAGCAGCGGTGTAATTCAGTCCACGTGTACAGGCCTTGGGATCAGAGGGTTGGTGGTGTAAGTCTTGATCTGTTTCTGAAAGCCAGGAGAAAATGGGTGTCTCTACTCAAGCAGAGAGAGTGAATTTGCCCTTCTTCTGCCTTTGGTTCTGTTCAGGCTTTCTAGGGCTTGGGTGATGCCTGCCCACATTGGGGAAGGTCACCTGCTTTATTCAGTTCAACGATTCAACAATTCTTTATTCAGTTCAACAGTTCTCTCAGGAACATACTCATACACACAGAAATAAAGTTTTGCCAGCTATCAGGGCATCCCTGGTCAAGCTGACACACAAAATTAACCATCCTGAATGTCAATTATTTCTCAATTAAAAAATAACCATTGCACGGGGTAATACAAAATTTAATACAGTAATAAACCTAACTAAATTACATATGAATAACATAACCACACTGAAGGGAGTGAGGAAGAAAGATAAAGAGTGCAAATAATTTTGGAAGACAGTATTTGACTATATACTATAAGACTGAAGACATGAATAGCTGTACAGAGATATTTCACAATCCCTAGGAAGTTAGTACCTTTTTTTCCCCACAATTCTGAAGATTATTTATGTCCATAAGAGGACTGAGATTTAATAAAAGATATTGTGGATAACGAGAGTCAAAGAAAGAAATTACTAATAAGGATGGGAGAAAGGTAAAATAAGACTTGTTCTGTTGGATTAGAACAGAAGATACAAGCATGGGCTCATGGCTTTTAATACACATGCAGATGGGGAGGTAGGGAGATGCATATGGGTATGTTTGTGTGTGTACAAACCTCTGCTGTTTAGTTCTGTCCACTGAGAGGGCCTAGGAGCCATGACAGCCTGGTAGAAATGACTGCACTTGCGCCCGCATGTTATTTATAAATTCCGTTCTCCAGTGAAAAGAACTAGGGCTCCCTAGTGAAACTCTCAATTCGGGCCAGAGCAGGGCAGGTAGAAGATGAATTTGAAACAATGTTGTGCCGCAAAGCAAGAAAGTGCTCAAAAACTGATGGGACCATGTGGAAGGGGCAAAGGAACCAACTTGAAGAAGATCCCACTGGCTAATTCTAGGCCAACAGTGGGTTAAGCTCATAGAATATAATAAATATCAATGAGTCCATTCTAATAAATAAATAATTGACTTGGATACGTAAACGCAAGAGAAGGGACAGCACGATGGAATGGGGCAAAGATGGAAATACAAAACTCACCATTTTGCAAAGACCTCAGTAATAACTGTTTCAGGCAAGAATCATCAATGGATGCTAAACTTATTGGGCTTAAAAGCAGGATGAGAAATAAGATACTTGCATAGCCTCAAAGTGTCCTTCATCGTGGAACACATTAATTATAAAGGGGAAAAGAGCAGCTTTGAAGTGGAGAAACCTGGAAGACAGCACTTAACCAAGTTGTCAAGGTTAGTGTCACCAGCAATGAGACTTAACAACATCACATGCTACTAATTATTAGAGAAATGCAAATCAAAACTACAGTGAGGTACCACTTCACGCCAGTCAGAATGGCTGTTATCAAAAAGTCTACAAATAATAAACACTGGAGAGGGTGTGGAGGAAAGGGAACCCTCCTACACTGTTGTTAGGAATGCAAATTAGTGCAGCCACTATGGAGAACAGTATGGAGGTTCCTTAAAAAACTAAAAATAGAGCCACCATATCCCACTCCTGGGTGTATATCTGGAGAAAACCATAATTCAAAAAGATACATGCACCTCTATGTTCATAGCAGCACTATTTACAATAGCCAAGACATGGAAGTAACCTAAATGTCCATCGACAGATGAATGAATAAAGAAGATGTAGTTGGGAATTCCCTGGCAGTCCAGTGGTGAGGACTCCATGCTTCCACTTCACAGGGCATGGGTTCGATCCCTGGTCCGGGAACTAATATCCCACATGCCACGCAGTGCAGCCAAAAGAAAAAAAAGAAGAAGACGATGATGATGTGGTATATGTATGTATACAATGGAATACATAAAAAATAATGAAATAATGCCATTTGCAGCAACATGGATGGATCTAGAGATTATCACAGTAAGTGAAGTGAGCCAGACACAGACAAATATCATATGATATCACTTATACGTGGAATCTTAAAAAATGATACGTATGAACTTACTTCCAAAACAGAACTTACAGACTTCAAAAACAGACTTACGGTTATCAAAAGGGAAAGGTGGTGGGGAGGGATAAATTAGGAATTTGGGAGAAACATATACGCACTACTATATATAAAATAGATAAACAACAAGGACGTACTGTAGAGCACAGGGAATTTTACTCAATATTTTGTAATAACCTACATGGGAAAGGAATCTGAAAAGTATCGCGCGCGTGTGTGTGTGTGTGTGTGTGTGTGTGTGTGTATGTATGTGTGTGTATATATATATATATATATATATATATACACTGAAAAGTGAGTCACTGAATCACTTTGCTGTATGCCTGAAACTAACAAATAGTAAATCAACTCTACTTCAATAAAACATTAATTAATTTAAAAAAAAGATAACCCTGGGAAGGTTACAACATCACTTCTGAGGTCTTATTGCCAAAAATACATGACCTCCATCTAATGTTAACAAACACCGGACATCCAAACTGAAGGTCATTTTACAAAATAACTGGCTAGTACTCTTCAAAAGTGTTGAGGTCATGAGAACGTCCGATGGAGGAATTGTTCCAGACTAGAAGAAACTAAGGAGACATTACTATTAAATGCAATGTGGGAACATTGACTGATCTTAAACCATAAAAAGGATATGAATGGGACAGTGGAGGAATTTTAATAACATTTGCGGATTAGTTTTAAATGGTATTACATCAATGTTAATTTCCTGGTTTAGATAATTATGTTATGGTTTAAAAAATCTTGCTTCTCTGCTTGTAAGTAATAATCCACTTAAACCCACAATATTGTATCAATCATTCAGGAGTTACCTAGTATCTGGGTGAAGAAGAACCATATCTGATTTTGGAACCAACAGTTTCCGAGTTAAGATGGAGACAAAAATGACTATAAATACAACCACAAACACGGTTCGCCTACAAATTATCTTTTTTCGTAGTTTCTTCCTTATCTTACAGAATCTCCTAAAATATATAACAAATTTTCCCAGAGAAAGCACACATAAATTTCATTACATATCCTGGGGTCAGTTTCTGGGCTTTGTATGCTGGTCCATAGATAAGCATCACACTTCTTTGGCCAGTAACAAAGAAGAGTCATTTTGAGAATATTTTTGGTGATTCTCATCTGATTCTTCTTCTATTTAACGCTTGCAGACTTTAGTTAAGACGGGCTTACCACTGATGAGCCAGAGATGCTGAGCTTCTGATTGGACACAGGCCCTGCGTTTACCAAATGATTACTGTGTGCTAGAAACTGTCCTAAGTACTTCTTGTGTATTGGCTTCTTTAATATTCATAATACTAAATGGCTTAGATCCTGTTATTTTCCTTTTTTTTTTTTTAGCAGATAAACTGATTCACAGAGAACGTAAGAATCATGATGTCTAAAGCCACACAGTTATGTATTGATGATGCTGTAACTGGTACCTAGGGTACCCAACCCCGTGGCCTGCTCTCTTGACTTTCATTAAGTGTCTGAGAGAAAGGGCTTATTACAACATTCCTGCTCTTCCATCTTGGAACACAGGCTCTGTGGGAGCTCACAGGCAGGGCCAATCCGTTCCCTTTCTTTGTCATCATGGTAGTCATTCTTTGTTGTCAACATAATCTCCTTTTCTCTAAGGGTATTCTTTCTGCCATATGGACAGGCAGGCAGAAGACTCCCAGGGCCGTGTGACATTCATTAATGGTGGGACTCAACAGTTTTGTAAAGCAGAAAAAAAAAAAAAAAAACTGTGTTAGATTTAGTTAAGTGGCTTTCATGTTGCTTTAAGTGAGCAACAATTAGGGTGAAAAGAAGCTTGACATTTTTTTACTAATTCAATTTCCTGACTTTTAGATAACGAAATCACATTTTAGAGAGGAGAAAATATTTGTCCAACCACAGCTAGCAAATGACAGAGACAGACCTAGAACTCAAGTTTCTTTCTAGTCCATTGTGAAAACTGTAGCCTCTCTCTTCTGCATGTTTTAGAAAAATCTTGATGTTTCTTGGTCTCAGTAAGCTTAATTGTGCTCTTCTGTTACTTCAGTACAGAGTTTTCCATACCCCTGCGAGTTCTGTTCCAGACCAGTAGAGTACAGTTTAATAACTCCGACCTTCACATTTATGAAAGCGTCAATTTAGGAAGTGATAATAGAATGCTCTAAAAGGATTGCTACATCTTCAGCAATCACTTAACCTCCCCTTGTGTACCAACAGAAAAGATGGCTAATTATGTCATCCCAAATGAATGCAATGTCCTGAGCCTAGATTTGAGTTATCTTGATGTTGGCCCATCCAACCAGATGTCAATATTTGTCAATTTAACAAATTTGTTGTCTTGGATACACAACCTTAGAGAATTGTTATATCGTGAAGTCTTTCATGTGAAGCCTGTCTGTACCTAGATTTACTCCTTTCCAGAAAACAAATTGGGTTGGGGTATATTTTATAAAGATGGCATATCTCATGTGGTCTTCTTGAAACATGAAGTTAGCTTTTCTTCAGCGAGGATGAGATCTGTATTCCCTCCCCTTGAGTCTGAGTGAACCTATGGCTAATACAGAAGTGGCACTATGTGACTTCTATGGTACAAAATGCCGTAGGGCTTCTGCGTGGTTCTCTTGTGACTTCTGTATTACGAACACAGCTGCCATGTTAGGAGGAAGCCAAGGGTCAGGCTGCATGTGGGTTCTCCAGCCATAGCCCCAGCTGATGTGAGTGGACCAGAGAGGCACTGTTTCTGCCAAGCCCTGCCCAAATTACAAAATACAGATTGTCATTTTTTTTTTGAGTGCCACGTTTTAGGATAGTTGGTTGAGCAGCAAAAGGTAACTGGAACACGAATCAAGGTAGCCTTTCTGGAATCTGTGTATGGGGTGGTAAGAAGAGAAGAGAAAACCTGTCAGGTCAGTACTTGGATGCTGAGACTGTTTTGTCATTGGAGCATCGTATATCTCCAATCCTTCTTGATCCAGGAAAGAAAAAAAGGAATTTCCCTGAGATGCTCTCATCTGGGAAGGAGATTTCCTACTTGAGTGCATTCTCTCAACCGTTCTCTCCTCTGAGTAGCCCATCTGGTCAAGTGGCCCTGTTTCCTTTACTTCAGGACACTTGTGTTCTGGCCCTGATACATTGTGGAGGTTCCTGCAGAGGCTCGCTTCTCCTTTGATCACTTATTTATTTTCTCTGGATTTGTTTGGTCCTTATTATTATCATTATTTTTTTTTGATATAGAGTTCATTGAACACAATCCCTCTTTTTCTCTTTCAAGAAGTTCAGGGGTGGGGCTTCCCTGGTGGCGCAGTGGTTGAGAGTCCGCCTGCCGATGCAGGGGACGCGGGTTCGTGCCCCGGTCCGGGAGGATCCCGCATGCCGCGGAGCGGCTGGGCCCGTGAGCCATGGCCGCTGAGCCTGCGCGTCCAGAGCCTGTGCTCTGCAGCGGGAGAGGCCACAACAGTGAGAGGCCCGCATACCACAAAAAAAAAAAAAAAGAAGTTCAGGGGTGATGTTGAAAAGGAGTTGTGTGGGGAAAAAACAAAACTGCCTGAAAAATGCCAGTTGCATTGTAGAATCCATCAAAAAGGTCAGAGCCACACCATACACTGTTACACATCACTTAGGTAATGTATTCAGCTCTTCTGCCTTATTTTTTCTAAGCATGAACTTTAATGAGAATGGAAAGGGCAACACAAGAATCATCTCTCCTCACAAGGATTGTAAGGAGAGAGGGAGAGAGAGAGATGAGGCAGTGTGTACCTTTCTGATGAATATTTACCTGGTGGGCTGAGGTCCTCTGGAGCCCCAGGCCTCTGATATTCTTCATCCTCTCAAAGACTCTGAAAAGCTCACGTCCTATTACTTAATGACTAGAAGCTATAGAATTATAGCAAAGCACAACATGAATCCTAGTATCCAATGTGAAAGAGAGGTGAGTATCTGAATATTAATGTCTTCCTGAAAAATAATAAGAAACATTTCTGTTGATTCCTCTACAGAGAGGGCTTCAAGGGGTGTCTTTGTGGACCGTGGGGTTAGTGCCTAGGAGAAACAGAGAAGAAACAAATTGAAATGGTGACCTTGGCCACAGACAGATTCAGCCACAAATTCAAGTTCATAGGATGAAATCAGCGTTGCTCATGGATGAATGCCCATTCCCAGAGTGGATTCTAGCCTGCTGTTTGGAAAATTTTTAAAATGTTTACACCAAGGGAGAAATTTAAATACCAGTTAGGAGAGACTCCTTTGATGCATTGGAAAACATTATTGGTCTGGGAGTCTGACGGCATGCGTCAGGGTCTGGTCCTGAGATATTAGCAAAGAAAACAATAATAAAAGTGAAAACTATATTAAAAAAAAAACATGGCCATCCATTGAGCATTTATTATGTAAAAGGCATGGGACTAAGCACCTTGTGTACATTGTTACATTTAATTCTTACCCTATGACAATGGTATTAGTGACACTCAGAAGTAGAGGGAGACTGAATAATTTGATACAGGTCACACATATAGGAAGTGGTAGACATGGAATTTAAACCCTTTCTAGAGGATTCCAGAACCAGTTATTGTGCACTATTCACATTTAATGAGCGGAGTGGGCCTGAGGCAAATGATTGCCCTCTCTGAACCTAAGTATACTTCCTCACCTGTGAAATTAGGAAGCTCATTGCTCTGTGTCCTCCAGGTTTGCATTAGTTTCCTATTGCTGCCATTAAAAGGTTACCATATATTTGCTAGCTTAAACAACACACATTTATTATCTTCTAGCTCTGTAGTTTGGAAGTCTGATACAGGTCTCTCTGAGCTTTAGTTAAGGTGAAGGCAGGGCTGGTTCCTTTTAGAGGCTCTGGGGGAGTATCTGCTCCCTTGCTTTTTCTAGCTTCTAAAGGCCACCTGCACTTCCGGGGCTCAGGACCCCTTCCTTGCATCACCCTAGCCTCTTGTTTTCAGCCTCACATCTTCTCCTTCCTCCTTTGACTCCTGCTGCCTCTTGTAAGGACCATTGTGATTATACTGGGCCCACCTACATTATCCAGGATAATCTCTCCCATCTCATGACCCTTCGTTTAATCGTACCTGCAAAATCTCTTTGCCAAGTGTGATGACATTCATAGGTTCTGGGGGTTAGGACTTAGACCTACCTGGGGAACCATTTTGCAACCTACCACAAGCTCTGATTTTTTTTTTTTTTTAAATAGGCAGAAGTGTCATAAAAGTCTGTGCCTGACACTTGTAAGATAGTGTGGAGTTTTTTTTACCTGCCCCTGTATCCTGCCTACATGCTGGACCCTCTCTTCCAGCAGGGGTAACTTTCAGCCCAGGATTGCAACTTCATATGCCTCTTGTCACCCAATATATTGTCCCTCTTTCGGGCCCCCTTTTTTTTTTAACTTCATTCTTGTGCTGAGTGATCGTTTGTGTGGGATCACTCTCAGTGTCATGCCTACTTCCTTAGTGTAGACACCCTTTTCTACTGTTGCAAGCGTTCTCTCTCCTGTCCAGTTAACGCGCCTTAGTTCTTCTTTCATCCATATCATCAATGCAAATACTACATTGGCCCAAATTCTGCAGAAGCTAATGACTGCTAGCCAGATGTAGAGTTCTGCCACCATCAGAAGCTGACATTTTTAATAAGAATTATCAAAAGTGCTTCATGCTCATTACCTAAGACTTACCCCAACCCTCCCCTAAAAATAGCAAAATGGTCTTCTCTTCTCATGATTCTGTTTCAGCCTGTAACTGATCTGTAAACTTCCTTGTAAATGACAAGAAATACACTGTTTTCTGCTGGGAATATTGATCTAGTATTAACTTATAGGAAGAGCAGACAGTAGTCACATATGCTGAAGCCAGTGGTATTTTTCCTGTTTCTTAAAGATCAACAGAGAAATACCACTCAGTGAAAAACTTTTGGTGGTTCTTTTGTAACTGCTGTATTGCTGAAAGTAAACAAAACTCACATCTGCCATTCTTTGTATATGGTTTGCCACTTGTTCCACACGATTAAGATTAAGAGACTTTTCACTCATATCCAACTTTGAATTATATATTTTTTTCAAAACATGCATTCATCTTTTTAAATTGACTTCAGTGTCTAATTGTGCCAAAACGTTGGTTTTATCTTAAGATAGACATTTTAAATAAGACCCAAATAGAAAATTGAGCAAGAATCCATTGTTTATGAAGCATTCACCAGGCAAACTGCTAAGCATTTAAGACTGGTTATCGTTTAAAGCAAATTAGAAATAATCCACCAGAAATATTTTTTAAATGCAATGAGTATTCAACTATGTATGTAAGTGAACTTTTGAGCTTGTTTTTTGATTCTCTTGTAGTTCATCTTTTAAATGTATTTATTATTTCTTGAAATGATTCTTTATTGACCACAATTTAGTGTTTGATGGACACTAAAATAATAATAACAACAACAAAGCTTAATATTTTCTCTTGAAAATAGCGCATTTGATTGTTATTCCTTAAAAGAGAGGACAAAGTAGAATAAAATATTTTAAGATATTAAAAAATTGAGCTGTTCAAAGGGGGAAACAGGTTGTCTTCCCACCTTCCATAATTAGCATTCGCAGACCATCGTGAATGGTGGGGGCATCTTGGTGGAACCTATTAAACAGCAAGGCTACCTCCTAGCTACCTTGCTCATCACCAGGTCTCCAGACCATTACCCGGGAAGGAAGAGATAGAAGGAAACTCGTTTAACTCTAAAATCTGTCTTTGTCTTGTCTTCACCAGGCAGCGCAGGCACCCCAGTCATGTTTAACAAGAATGGGGACGCCCCTGGGCGTTACGACATCTTCCAGTACCAGACCACAAACACCAGCAACCCTGGTTACCGCCTGATCGGACAGTGGACAGATGAACTGCAGCTCAATGTGAGTTTTGCTTGTTCCTCTTCCTTTGCTTTTGTGATGAATGAACAGGCTTGTAATATGCTCCCTGAGGCAGACGTTTCTCGTCTGTATGTTTGTGAGCATCCGCAAGTGAACATTCAACTTGTTACAGGCATCAGCAGGGACTGATGACCAATAATAATACAGCAGTGGTAGCAGTGATGATGGCGCGGATAGGAAATGTGTGTGGAATCCATGCCTGACGTTATACTCGGCAACTGTGTGAATCGTCTCGTGTAATCTGAGTCTCTGATTGCTTTACAGACAAGTTACCAGCTCATACCTTAATACTTTGAGGAGATCTTAATCTTGGTCAAATTATTTTTCCCTTCTCTCCTTCCTTCCTTCCTTATTTGCTGGTGTTTTTTGTTTTTTGGGTTTTTTTTTGTTTTTTTTACTGAGTCACTTTGGCTTATACTGAGAATCTCTGGGTAACATCAGTGTTAATTTCCATAACCACTCCTTCTTTCTGTAAAGCATGACCTTGAGTGAGCAAGCACTTCCTTGTGCAAGGTTATATCAAAGTTCAGTAGTCAGAGCCCATTAGGAAGTCATCTGTAGTCAAACACAGTTAGGTTTCTTTAACTCGTTGCATGAAAAACAAGCGCCTGCTACCAAAGCTTCTTCAGGATGTAGGAGTTCAGATGGGATTCACTGTAGAGTTTGGGCTGAGTTGGGTGTTTCTAAGAAGGTTTCAGGAAGCAGGGATCAGTTTGGGGTTAGGTCATCTTAGGCAGTAGAGACAATTTGATAACTCAGTGTCTTGGTGATTTTGATCTAGGAGGTGGGACGACAAGAGCTGGGCAAGAATTGTCACTAACAAAAAAACAGTAGACACTTATGTGAACTGGAAAAGGGAGATGTTGAGTTATTTTTGTGGTTGCAGAGCATCCTTGTTTCTGTCTAATTTCACACATGATGGCAGAGAGACCTTGTTGCACCATCATAATGGAGTGGCCTTGTGTGATTAGCATTTACATCCCCCTGAAGTGGTTCTGTTGGGAATATGCCTGCCTAGGTGTTAGCTGACAGCTTTCCAACCCCCTTTTTTTTTTCCCACTTTTTTAATATTTTGGGTTCAACATTCAATAATATGCTTCTAATAATACTTACAATGCCCTATTTGAAATTAATGGTTAGTTTAAATGAATATACCCAGTCTTCCCAGGGAATAAAGAACACACGGGCTAGGGTACCTCCACCCTGGCTGGGCCCAGCACAGCTGGAGCTCAGCACACCGTGCATCCCCTGCTTGTCTTCCCCTCCTGGGAGGGAACTTAAATAGGCCAGGCCTGAGCCTGGTGGCTGAGGTCCTGGAGCCTGGGGGTGATGGCAGAAGTCAGAGCAGCAGGGGTGCTGCAGGGCCTCTTCTGCTGAGATGTGCTGGACCATTTACACTTCAAGAAGTTCTACAGCAGGTCCTTTGATGTGGCGTCAAGCTTGAGTATGACATTCACCGGGGATATTGTGGACAGGTATATTGGGTAAGGCTTATAAATCAGGTCGGGCTTGCCAAGGTCCACAGATCTACTTTGAAATAGTAATATATACAAACACCATTTTCTTGTGTCCGCCAGGGCCCTGCATTATTATGTGTTCTCCAGAGAAATAGAACCAATAAGATAGATAGATAGATAGATAGATTGATTGATTATAAGAAATTGGCTCACAATTCTTATGAAGGCTGAGAAGTTCCAAGATCTGCATTTGGCAAGCTGGAGACCCAGGAGAGTTAATGGCTCCAGTCTGAGTGTGAAGGCAGCAGAAGACCGATGTCCCAGGTCAAAGATAGGCAGAGAGAAAGAGGATTCTCTCATATTCAGACTTTAATTCTGCTCAGCCCCTCAGATTATCTGAGGCACACATACACTGGTGAGCAACTGCTTTACTCGGTCACCAAGTCAAATGTGTATCTCATCCAGAAACTCCCTCACAGACAGACCCTGTATAACATATAACCAAATACTGGGGCACCCCCGTGGCCTCATCAGGTTGACACATACAAAGAACCATCACAGGCCCTATCCCAGAAAAGTCCTTCTAATGTCTCTTCCAAACCTGGAAATTATGCCATTAGCCTTTATTGGTGTACACCTTAGGAGGCACTTTGGAAATGATTGAGATCAGGGCTTTTTGAGAGTAGAATGCAAAATTGATGTCTTGGGGGCAGTAGAGCTTGGGTCATGATTTTTAGAAGGAAGGATTGTGCATAAAGGGGGGGTTGATGAAGCCATGACAGGATGTTTACCTCCTTTGTACATTGTCCTGCGTGGCTCTGCTTGTATCTGTATCACCATCCCAGTGAGCTGACAGGAAGATTATTCTGTTTGGTTTGTATTTTAAGCTTTATACGAATTGTATCTTATTAGCCATTCAACAAGCAGGGTTTTTTGTTTGTTTGAAAGCACCTGTCATGTGATAAGCACTGTGGGAGGCAGTATGTACACAGTGGAAATCGAAATAAACATGGTCCCTGTTTGCATGTAATTGAACATCTAGGGCAGAGTTACATGGTAAACAAGAGATATTTGTGTGAAAATTCCCAAGTGTGGTAAGAGGCAGGGTGGGAGAAGGAATAATGGAGGTGGAGAGGGGCCTATTGGATGAAGAGCAGATGATGGGGGAAGAAAGAGTGATCCACGGAGCAGGTCAGCAGGCGGAGACTCTATGGTATAGCTAAGGGAGGGGATGGGGAGGAGAAGTTAGGGCAGTAGGTAAGAGCCAGAGCAGGCAGTCCTTGTAGGCAATGGTAAATATTTCTAAAATTTTATTCTGAGTGCGCTTCAAAGCCATAGAGAAGTATTAAGCAAGGGAGTGACTGGATCAGAATTAGGAATAAAAATTATTTTGTCTACTGAGAAGGTAATATAGCAAAGGGCAAGCATGGGAGTGGAAAGACCAATTAAGAGTGCACTGCAGTTGTCGAGCTGAAATAGAATGGCTTAGAGAAGGGGTTCTCAAACTTCAGTGTGCAACATAACCATCTGGAAGGCTTGTAAAAACACATATTGCTGGGCCCACCCCCAGAGTTTCTGATTCAGAACATCTGGGAGTGGAAGGAGGCCCAAATATTTGCCTTTCAAAGGAGTCCCTGTGTTATGCTGATGGTATTTACTTTGAGAACCACTAGCTTAGAGAGTGTGGTAATAGTGGAGATGTAATGAAATGAGTGGAAACACACACACACACACACACACACACACACACACACACATATATATGTATATGTACATCTGTAATTACATATATATCTTATAGGAAGAATAACATAATTTAGTGATGGGTTCAGTACTGGGATTAAAGGGAAAATAATACTGGGTTTGAAGGAAAAATAAGAATCCCACGTGTATAGCTTGAGGCCGTTTGGAGGCTATAAGAAGAGATTAGGGAGACTCCTGGGAATGGGAGGAGAAAAATTGAGAATCCCAGTTGAGTCTTCCCAAATATATGAAAGCCTAAATGAAACAGATATAAATCTGAAACTCAGAAAAGAGTTTCGGGTCATAGTTATAAAAAAAAAAAGTAAGTTGTTAATCTATAACGGGCCTTGAAATGCATTAGAGAAAGAGAGAGAGAGAAACTGTAATAGCAGAGAACCCAAGGCCTTGAAAAACCTCATAGAAAATGACACAGTGCCGGTCTAACTACTCTAAATAGCACCGAATTTAAAAGATCCTGTTTCATTTGCCTGGCAAGTTGGGCCGACCACAAATACTTGGGACTTTTGTTTTTGTTTACGGAAGCTAGACCAGAGATGAAAGCTTGACTTCGCACTAAACAGGAACATTTCTGATTCTACTTTGTCATGCTGAGAGTGGTACGGCAGGAAGAGCAGACAGGACCACGAATCCTCAGCTGAACCCAGTAATTGATGCTCAGGATAGCATGCACCTTAAAGGTACAAATGGCTGAGCCAGGAACAGGGACAGTTTTAGACCCGTGAAGGGCTGGGTTAATTCAGAGGGTGACCACTGTGGTAAGTGGCCTTGGGAATAGGTTACCATGTTAATGCCTTTCATGGTCTCCTTAAGATACTGTAAAGTCCAATTTGAATCAGTAAGAGAAGACTAAAATGGAGGTGAATGCAGTGCTCAGAGGGCACTCCACCCTTCTCACTGAAGACCCGGGCCATAGCCCGTAGCCTGTCCAGTGGTTGGTATCCTGTCCCTCCAGCATCACCGTGCTCAAGATATTACTTTTGCTCTAATAATTCTGATTCACTTAAAAGTTCTGTGAGAGTGAATTTGGGGCAAACTTAGTTTTGTAGGTTTGCTTTCTCCTAGTCAATGAAATAAAACAAAGTATGTCAAGTGACAAGTGTACTTCTCATTTACAGACTTGGGGGTACTCTTTCTATCCCCAGTTAGATCATCTCTAGCAAATGGAATTTCCTGGAGAGCTTTCTCTGTGGTCAGTAATTGCAAGTGAGTTTCTTAGCTAAGAAGTCAAGGTTTTAGAGTCTTATAATCCCAGGGCTATAGACCAGACTGCTTGCCATTCTGTACCCAATCCTCTGGAATTTAGATGCCTAGGAGTGCACTGTCTGTTACAGAATGCACCCTGAGCCCTCACTGGCGGAGTAATAGCTGTAGGCCCTGTCTCCTCTCAGGCTAACACGTGACCACATGGTTTGCTACTACAATATTTCTGCACCAACAAGAATTCATCAGAAGGAAATCCTTAAGAGCAAAGCCATTCACTCTCCCACTTAACCACCCCTACAGAAAGAACCCTGATTTTATTCTCTCAGGTTTGTACAGTATGATGCAGAGATTCCAGAAAACATTTTTCCCGGCAGGGAAGCAGGCAAAGGGATAATGCAACCCTATCTATTGCTCGTCTGCAGGGTGTCAGAAAGGATGGAGCTCCTGGAGATGCTGGGAGAAACGAGGGGCACGTCCCTGCCCTTGGAGTTCCCAGAATAGGATCAGGGCTCTGTAATTGATAAATTGCATTTACAGCATTTAGATAGGTTCTGATTTAAGGCACTGACTTACATTTGAACTGGAATTTGAAGGATAAGTAATAGTTCCCAAGATGGAGAAGAGGAAAAAAAATATTTTAAAATGAATAATGCAGTCCTGTTTAAAAATTGGGATGGGGAATATTTTGGGAAAAACAAGAAATGAAACATAGATAGTTTAAAAAATTATAAATTTATAATGTGAATAAACATATACATTTGCATATTAGAAACAAAGGTGACTTCTGTCATCTTTCAGTTATTTGCAATTAGTAGGAAATTTAGATACACTTAAAATGTTCCTTTTTCAAATAACTGACGTTCTTTAAAATCCCACATTGTTGATTAAAGTTAAAAAAAAAAAAGCTACTCTTAATGGGCAGCTTCCTACAGTGAACTGCACACTGTCTTAAGTGGAAGTTTGAATAAATATCACTTACCCTTTATTGGCACCTCTGTCACCTGCCCGTATGTAGGCTAGTCCAACTTTGTGATCTTCTGAGGTGTGGGGGGCTTTATAAGTGATTTGTTCCCTGTTGAACTGACTTTCTACCTAGGGACTGAAAACTCCTAAAAGAATCTATGTTTTAATTATTGTTTCATGTACCTACTAGAACTAATATCTGGAACACAGCAGCCATTTGGGCTTGTTGTTGTTGTTAATATATAAAGACATGTAAAATTAGCATGAACTCTTTTTAATGGTAGACATTTTCTACAGAAAGCAGCCACAGCACACTTCTTCCCTCTGGGAAGAGCGCCCAAGCTTCTTTTAGCCATGCGGTCTGCCGGGCGTAGTTCCCAAGTCCAGGGCCCACACCTGATTTAGCCTAAGCCAATCACCGTAGCCATAGTGATGATGGGCAGTAAACTGTCCAATCAGGATGAACCACTGGAAATCTGCCAGCCAATCCAACACCTCCTATTGGAGGTGGGTGTGGCCCTCAGGAGCCCCAGGGAGCCATTTGGAGGCCACAGAGCCAGGAGCTCCAGGGAAAATGAGGCAAAGCTTAGGGAAACTAGGTGGAGGTGACATCCTTTGAGCTAGGAAACCTTTACTGGAAGCCATTTATAGCCCCTCTGGATTGTTCCCTTATCAATGAATGAAGGCGACTTTTAAGTGTGGTAACTTTGCTATCTACTATCTCATTCACTACAGCAATCCAAAATGAAAAAAAAATTGTTTTAATGTGCGCAAATTGGGGGAAATAAAATGTCAGCCTACCCTCAATAAGCAGAATTTTCTCAGATTTCATTAAACTGAGGTGATAAAAAGTTAATTTTAAGAGTTGTGATTTTGTTAAATATTGAATCTTTCACCCCGGTTAGAATTTAGGCTTTCACGGGCGTTTAAAGACATAAAAAGTACGGTTGATTGCAGCAATTACTGTTTAATCCAATTATCTCTCCCCAAATCAAGATTTATTTTCCATGCCCATAAAACTACTAATCACTCTATTGTTTCAAAATTGCAACAGTAAAAATGTTTTAGAAGTCTAATCACACTCCTAATTTTCAATGCACTGCGTGAGATATGGGGTAATGGATAGACATAATCAATGTTGACAAAGAGAAAAATACGTAAGTTGTCAAAATCTAGTGCTTCTTTCAGTGTGAAGGCTTCTTTTACGGAATCACCTTATTGTTCATCATAATGAATGGCTCATATCTTATAATTTATAGTTTTGTTATCAGTGATTAGGGCTACAGGTTTGCAGCTGATGTGATTAAATGGATCTGAGTCTCAGCTCTGCCACTTACTAGCTGTAAAGCAGGATTACAATAGTACCAATTTCATAAGGTTATTGTTAGAATTAAATGTAGTACTGGATGTAGCATACTTAAAACAGTGCCTGGCACATAGTAAATATTCAACAAATGTTAGCTACAACAGCAACTATAATAATAATTTAATATCCTTAGTTTATCGCCTCATCCATAACTGTTGAAAATGTCAGTTTCTAGCACTCAGCTGTACTTTTTTCTTCTTTATACCGCAGCACCTAGCGTAATACTTAGCATGTAGAAATGGCTTGTTTTATATTAAATAGATGAGTAGATAAGCAGACAACAGTTCAATTATGTTATAAATTACTTAGGGCTGGGCTTGTCAGTTTTGACTTGTCAGAATTCCCAGTGCTTGTTGCATGAATGGATGAGAAGATGTATCCAGAATTCTACTGCAGTCAGCAATTCCATGTGATTCAGGGATCCATTCAAGACCTTGGTTTACCAGACAAGTTTCTTACGAATTTTACAAGTGGTCTGAAAGCTGGCTCACACTGCAAGGTAGACTCTTTTGGTCTCTGAATGATAAAGCCAGTCAGGAAAAAAGGAGGAAAAGGGATAAAAGAATTGGTTTTAATTTTGTTCCAGTCGATCTTTAGGTTTAGAAACCTATCTGTGGCTATTGGAGAACGCGGAGTGGGATTATTATTCTTGAGGGATCAAGCGGCGGAGTCAGTGGTTACTTTTGTGTTGGTGAAAGTGAATTGATTCATAATCACACCATTAACACTGGTCGCATCCGCTGCCTGCCTCTCTAGGTTTTAATGCTGCGTTAGAGAAAGAGTCAAAACAACAAAGGATTTAGGATCGTGGGGCTCTGGTTTATAACCATGGTCCTGCCCAGTTCCTAGGTCTGTGAACCAGGACAAGGACAGCCCCTCGGACAAGATGGCATTTAACCTGAGACCAGAGTGCCAAACGTTATTTCTGTTTGTCAGCATCTCTAAATCTGTGATATTTTACACAGGACGTGTACCAATCCGGTAGAGTATGTACTGCTTTCCAGTTGTCAGCCAACTTGACACTAGAGATCTCAAACAGAACACAAACAGCAGGTGTGTTTAAAAACTGAATTCCTTGCTAATATTTTAAGAATCAAGAAATTTCATAAGAATAACTATATTTCTGGCTTTTCTTTTGAAAAATCAGAAGATCAGACAATAATATGCCTTTGTCCCATGCAGTTACAGCTAACTGGATCTAAGTAGAGGCTTCCCACTTCAGACGCGGTGTGTGTTCTCCATGTCACCACAGACCCCACTATCCCTTACTGCCTGACAACCCGCTAAGTCCACCCCCTCTCCTCATTCCTTACGCCCACAGGCATCTCACTTCATGCACCTCATCTAGACTTCGAGTAGTTTCTGACTTATCTCCACTAGTTTGGTTTCCACGTATGCTTGACTTTTTATAAATGGTCTCTGGGAATTGTTTTCTAACAATCAACAATAATATACTAATAGTGTTAGTGAACCAAAACAGCCGTAAGTATGTAAGCATGTTTTTTTACAAGGGTCAAGACATACAGCCTGCAAAAGAGAACTGCTTTAGTGAAGTCAACAATGCTTTTGTGTGGAGGCGTGTATTTGTACATATTCTGAAACAAACTGAAAATGAAAGAAACCAAGATCACCCTTGTGTTGTCAGCATTCCTTCCAGTAACCAGTGATGTATAACTGTGTTCTGTCTATGAACGTCTGGAAGATGAATAATATTTATAATTATCAATATGGTTTCATAAACATGTGCATTACAGAAGCCTGAACCCCCATTATTTCTCGTTTGCAGTGTAGGCGTTCCAGCAAATCACTTCTTGTTTATTAATATACGCCTGTGTTCTGTGGGGAAATTGTTGCATTTCATTACTCACTGTGTTTTGGGCTCAGGCAAAATACATTTGAAGGAAGAAATAATAAGAAGGATGAGTTTAGAGAGCTCAAGTGTTATAACAGGGATTCTCACCTGTTGTTGCCACTCCAAAATTAGAAAAGGAAAGAGATGAGTTTATGTAGCCTCTGCCTGTTTGCCCTGGGAAGCCAAAAATCTGAGGATGACCTGATGGTGTTAAAATGGAAATGCAGGAATCAGATTTGAAGTGTTTTCAACCCACCGTGAGATAGTCTTATAAGGTAGGACAGCATCGAAAGCACAAGTTTTGAGTCCTATCTCCTCAGATAAAGCAAATCATTTACTATCTTTGAACCTCAGTCCCCTTGTGTATTTAAAATCAAGTCAAGTCAAGCAAAACAGCTACTTCACCAGGACCCTTTGAGAATGAATTGCTGTACTCTCCCCGATATAACTAAGCATATGAGATTCATGGTTATACTTCTTGTCATATTTCTTGCTGCCGTAAATAATTACCAGAGGTACTTCCCTGGCAGTCCAGTGGTTAAGATTTTGCCTTCCAATTCCGGGGTTGCAGGTTTTTGGTTGGTTGTTTGTTTGTTTTTTGCAGTACGCGGGCCTCTCCCTGTTGTGGCCTCTCCCGTTGCAGAGCACAGGCCCCGGACACGCAGGCTCAGCGGCCATGGCTCACGGGCCTAGCTGCTCCGCGGCATGTGGGATCTTCCCGGACCGGGGCACGAACCCGCGTCCCCTGCATCGGCAGGCGGACTCTCAACCACTGCGCCACCAGGGAAGCCCCGGGGGTGCAGGTTTAATCCCTGGTTGGGGAGCTAAGATCCCCCGTGCCTCACGGACAAAAGACCAAAACCATAAAACAGAAGCAGTATTGTAACAAATTCAATAAAGACTTGAAAAATGGTCCACATCAAAAAAAAAATCTTAAAAAAAAAAAATAATTACCAGAAACGTGGTTGCATAAAACACCACAAATTTCTTATCTTGTGGTTCTGTGGGTCATAGGTCCAATAGGGATCCCACTGGGCTAAAATCAAGGTACCAACAGGGTTGTTTCTTTCTGGAGCCTCTAGGGGAGAATGTGTTTCCTGCCAGGTCCTTGGCAGTATTTAGTTCCTTGTGGTTGTGGGACTGAAGTCTCTGTTTCTCTGCTGCCAGCTTCTCCAGGCCGCTTTGATGCATTGGCTGCCGTTCATTCCTCGAGTCCCTCTCATGCTTCCAAGGCTTCCTGTCTCCTCTATTGCAGTTGCATCTCTCACTGACTCTTCTGCCTTCCTCCTGCACTCTGAAGGGCCAGTGGGATTACATGGGGCTCACCCAGCTAATCCGGGATAATCTCCTTATTTTAAGGTCTGTAACCTTATTCCATCTGCAAAGTCTCTTTCACCATGTAATGTAACATATTGACAGGTCAAGAAATTAAGATGTGGAAATCTTTGTTGGGGGGAGGGGTTAGAGGGGGGCAGATTATTTTGTCTAACCACAGTTCTGTACTACATAACTTTGCTTTTCAACGAAGCCTATAAAATCCATATTACATTCTCAACATTCTTTTTAAAATTTTTTCTTTTTAATTTTTAAAAATTTTAATACCCCTCTGTCAGTGTCATATTTTAGTTAAATATTTTTGTACAGTTTTAGAGGTCACTTTCCGTTTACAGTTATTGCAAAATATTGCCCATATTCCCCATGTTGTAAAATACATCCTTGAGTCTCATCCTTGAGAGTTAACGTTATTTGTGTAAACAGATAAGAATTGTATGCAGTTTTCTTAAGCATCTTTAGTATCTAATTGAGGTAATCTGTTTGATAAATGTTCTAATCACATACCTGGAAAAGTCTGGGGAAGAACCCTGAATTAAGAACTCTAAATTCATGATAAGTAGACAGAATCCTTCTCAAGTGAGGGGTTGGGATTGAAGATTAACAGAAGAGGAAGTGATGCCAATACCACAGGAGGCTTAGCTAAGCTACAAGGGTGAGTTCTGTTGACCTCCAACGTTTTCCTCTTTTAGCCTCCACAGTCCTGAGCATTTTGCTCTCATTGCATTATTTCTCTTTAAATGACAATGCAGAAATGCAGAGAAAGAATAGATTGGCAGTTTCTGAAACAGTTAAACATACAGTTGCCACATGAACTAGAAATTCCACTCTTAGGTGTATACCCAGTTCTGACGTTCTCTGGTCTATATCGAAGGTCATAGAGCAGTAGAACATTGTAGCAAATAGCTTGGAATTTGCAAGTTGTTGACTGTCAGCGCCCTGACATGGCTACCAAAATTGCCTGTTGATATTGCAAAGTGACGTTTGTAGTTCACTGCAGTAAGGGGGCTACCATCTTGAAAGTCTTGGTAGAGTCTCAGGAGAGGGAGGGCAAGGGCCAATATTTTTACAGTTTGGCTGTCTGGAGTAAGGGACTTTTTTTAATGGGGGAGATTTGATCAGAATTGGGCAAAGTCTGTTATAGTACAGTTTAGAATCGGTGGATCCGGCAAGGAGGGTTTTGAAGCAAGTCTTTTTGCGAAACTCTTGTTTGATGAGGGGATTTAACCCAGTTGAGCGATTATTGGTCCTGAAAATGAGCTATTTACCCTGATGGAAATGTTTTCTTTTCTTTTCTTTTCTTTTCTTTTTTTTTTTGAGAATGGGGTGATACATTGTTCAAATGGATGGATTTTCAGGAAGTTCCTAAAACAAACCTTGAAAAATATTTGTAACTTTTATCTTCCTGGGTAAGAATTTCTTTGGATTGTAGAAGCACATTAGTACAGACAGTTCTACTTTCCTTGATCCTATTAAGCTGGGTGGTTGCAGGCAAGCTGTTGTGAGCAGGTAGTCAGAGTTAGAAATCTTTGGTCTCTGATAAACCGGCTGTGTGCAGAGCCATCCTCAGTGGAGTTCTGGGACACAAAGTGACAGGCTACTTGGTGGCATCACTTTTACCCACATTCAGGGTTCATTCTTGGTCACATGTCATAGGCCAAGGTGAAAAGTCAAACTTATCTCCCTTTTCTACTATCCTCCAACCTTTAGAACCAAAAGAGCACAACCACCGAGCATATGTCATCCTAAACTACTCCAATTACTTAAGCAGGTCAGCCCTATAATTGACGCTATCACACTGTTTAAATTACAGGGTCTGTCCTAAGTAGGGGGCTTCGTCTGAAAAAGTTCATTTTTCTGGTTACTGAACCTGGAAGACCCTACACCCAGTTTTCTCAGGTGAGCACTGCCATTCCTAGGGATGTTTTGCTCATGCCATCTTTCACTTTCCAGTATTTGATATAGCATGCTGTTTACAGATAGCTTCTCCAAAAAACCTGCAGTTGAGAGTAGTAAACTCCCCTCCAAAGTAAATCTGAATGAGCAATGTCCCCATCCCGCCCTCAGTAGGACATATTCATGAATGTGTTTCCCATGCCTGGGAACACGTTCTGGCTGGTCTTTACACAGCTGCACAGCTGATTTCCCATTGTTAAGAATAAAAGTGGCTTCAATGAGTTTCTGACCCCAACAGTTACCGTCTCTCATTTGATTGATTATGGAGCCCAACGAGAAATCTCTGTCCTTCTCGGAAAATGGAGTGAGGGGAGCCTAGGAGGAGTGGTCTTCCAGCTACACTCTTTGTCTCAGGTCTTGGAATTGTCTCGCCCGCCATTCAGACAAGCTCTCTGGCCAACAGGTGTTCATTCCTTACAACCTCCTGAACAAACACTCATCGATTCAGGTGTAGGGGGCGTTTTCAATTGCCTACTAACAGTCCTCCCAGCTATGACAGTGAGGAAGAAGTAACAAGCAGAGAACAAGGAAGACAGAAAAGATGCGGTGGGAAAACATCAAGAAGGCGAAACTTTTCATAAATAACAAAGGCGTTCTTGATTTATCGTGCAGCCATATTGCAACAGAGCCTTCACAATGGCTGAATAGGACCCGAGGGTCTTTATCTTAGCAGGGAACATGATGCCTGCCGTTTGAAATCACACTCTGGAAGCCAGCTTTAACACATTGATGGATATGCATTGGAAAGGTAAGTGGCTGTTTGAAATTGCCCTGAAATCATTTATGCTTCAATAAGAAGCTCCCATCGAAGTTGGTAAATAGTCAGTTACATGATTTGTGCGTTTATTTCCTGATAGTTATTTTTTTTTCCATTAAAAGTATAGATCACGGGCTTCCCTGGTGGTGCAGTGGTTAAGAATCTGCCTACCAATGCAGGAGACATGGGTTCAAGCCCTGGGCCGGGAAGATCCCACATGCCGTGGAGCAGCTAAGCCCACGCTCCACAACTACTGAGCCCGCGTGCGCAGAGCCCGTGCTCTGCAACGAGAAGCCACCGCAATGAGAAGCCCACGCACCGCAACCAAGGGTAGCCCCCGCTCGCCGCAACTAGAGAAAGCCCGTGCGCAACAACGAAGATCCAACGCAGCCAAAAATAAATTAATTTTTAAAAATAGTATAGATCACCTTGGCTGTAAAGGCCAGTTTACAGGATTCAATCAAGAGTGCCGGATTAGAATGTCAGGAGTCTGGCAAGGAGCGGTGGGACCAATAGCTCTTCTCTCATCACTGTTATTGTCACGCAAATGAGTACCATCCCGCTTCAGGGGACTGTCTGCAGAAGACTAACTGATCTGTTTTGTAGTCCTTAGCTGGCAAGATTGTAGCAAAACTATTGAAGATTTCCTGGATGCCTTGCAAATTTCACTGCCAAGCGTCTTATTAGGAACAACCAGTTGTGAGCACTGTGATAATAGAGTATTCAAGATTTAGGGAGTGCCTTCTTTTATGGGCCCCAGCTCTATATTTAACTTTGTTTTTACAGACAAGTGAAGCTAAAATGGCTGAGAGGATTATTTGTAAACACAAATTACCAGTGATTCTTCTGTGTGACCTTTCCAGAGTCACATCTGCTTTCTCCGCCTTAATTTTCCTTTCTAAAAAGTGGAGAGGAAGTAGTAGGTCAATATTAACAGGTATCTGCTGACATCGGTCATCGACGAAGAGGTACTGTGACACAGTGTTAAAAAGCATGGGCTATGGAGGCAGGCTGCCTCCTTTTACATCCCAAGCTCCACCACTTTCTAGCGCTACCACTAAACTTGCTACACCTCACTTATTTTGCCTCACTTGCTTTATCTGTAAAATGGGACCCATAGGGGTACCTCTCCCATAGGACTGTTGTGAGAATTAAGTACATGAAAAAGTGCTTAGGATGATGGTGGTACAAAAATGTTTGCCAGTACTGCTCTTATTTTTGTTAGTGCTTTTCTTAACACCTGAAATGACCTGTTATTTGTTGGTGCCAAACATCTCCACCCCTCTCCCCTTCCTCCAGATCAGGGTGGGCCTTCTTCCCCCATTCTGCCTTCTCCCCCGGGGGCCTTTGTCTCACCCCTCACCCTGTGCTCCTGTCACATGCTTCCTGACCTTTCTGTATCTGGTCACATCTGTACCCTGGACTGAACACGGGCCCCGGCTTGTTCATTCCAGCTTCCTTGGGAAGGCATCATTTTCTTTTCCTTTTCCTCTCGAGTGGGACCGCCCCTCTCCTATGGCAGCTGTGTTTCTTTAACCACCTCCATGAAGTTCTCAGAGGCACTGGACCCTCCAGGGCCCAGCAAGTGTTAGGCCCCAAACTGATGCTTACGAATGAAATTGCACAGTAGTAAAATATTCCAACCTTGGATGTCTTCTCTGGAACCTGTAAGGAACGGCACCAAGAAACAGAGGAGAACTTAAACAAGCTTTATTTGGGAACGCTCCCGGGCGAGGTTCACTGGTCCGAGAGAAAGGGGCCAGAGAAGTCGCGCCCGGGTGAAGGTCTGGGCAGAATTTATAGGGGAAGAAGGGAAAGGGGTGTGGTGAATCCGGGAGGGCGCAAGGTATTCCTTATTTGGTGGTCTTTTCGGGTATCGTTGGCAGTCTTGGGACCATTAGTCCCGCCCCTCGAAAGGCGGGAAGCTGGGCCAGGTGGAAGGTCCCCAGGTCAGTTTCTGGAACTGGGTGGTCCGGAAAGTTTTGGTCTGATGCAACCTGTGAGCCTGATTGCATTCCCCTGCCTCGGGCCAGTTGGCCTTACATCCCGACATCTTTGGTGTAATGGGGCGGCGTTCTGATCTCTGGCTACTTCATGCTGAATGGGGGCGCCGAAAGGGGAGTCGGGCGACCAGAGGTCGGAGGCTTAGGGGAGACCAGTGGGGGGTTCTGTAGGAAGCAAGGTGTAAGGGCCGAGGAGCATTTGGTTTGTGGCCACCCGAGAGACTTCCTCCATGCGCCTGCGAAGGAACCTAAGAAAACAGGGAGCAAGCATGAACAAGATACAGATGAGAATTAAGGGGCCTAAGGTTGGTGTTAGCCAGGTATAGAGGGTGGACCGCCACCAGTCGGGAATTGGGGAGGTGGATTGTCGTTGCCTGCGTTGGAGTTCTTCTTTTAAGCATCGGAGAGAATCCACGTATTGGAGGACTATACTGGGGGTGAGAGGGCAGGAAGCGAGGTCCTGCGCCGGAGCCTGGCCAAAGAGGTGGGGGCTGTCGCGGAAGCCCTGGGGAAGAACCATCCAGGTGAGCTGGCGGGAAGCCTGGGTATCTGGATCTGTCCAGGTGAAAGCAAAAAGGAAGTAGGAATCAGGGTGTAGGGGGATAGAAAAGAAGGCATCTTTGAGATCAAGGACCGTAAAATGGGTGGTGGACGGGGGAATATGGGAGAGCAAAGTGTATGGGTTTGGTACTACTGGGTGGAGGAGAATTATCGCCTCATTGATTAGTCGGAGGTCCTGGACCAGGCAATCCCCAGAGGCCTTGCGAACAGGCAGGATGGGGATGTTGCAGGGAGAGTCCGTGGGGATGAGGAGTCCCTGGTTTAGAAGTCTGGTGATAATAGGTTGTAGGCCCCTAAGGTGAGTCTCAGAGATGGGAAATTGGGGCCTTCATGGAAATTTGGAGGGGTCCTTTAGGCGGATGAGGACGGGGGAATGATGTGTTGCTATTATGGGCTTAGAAGTATCCCAGTCTTGGGGATTGATTGGGTTTGGTGTGATTGGAAGAGGGGAATAGGAGGGGGGAGGGTTCTAGAGACAGGTGGAGAAGAGAAAGCAGGAGTTGGGAGGAGGGGATCTTAGGGTCAAGTCTAACCAGCTGGAGGGAGGCCCCTAAGTGGGAAAAGGACATCTTGGCCTAGCAAAGGAACTGGGCAGGATGGTATGACTAAGAAGGAAGGAGTAAAAGGGAGTCCTTCGTTATGACATGGAAGTGGACCGGTCTGGAGTGGGAAGGATGGTTTGCCATCAATACCCATGACCGAGATCTGGGAAGGAGAAACTGGCCCGGAATAGGTAGGCAGGACCGAACAGGTAGCCCCCGTGTCCACCAGAAATGAGATGGACTTACCCGCTACCTGTAGCATTACCCTGGGCTCGGTGAGGGTGATGGGGGTCTTCGAGTCCGGGCGCCGTCAGTCGTCAGCCAATCCCAGCACTTCGAGTGGTAATGCCGTTGGGTCGGCCTGCCCCCCGCGTGGAGACGCTGAGGGAGGGCCAGTCGTAGGGCAGTCACTCTTCCAGTGGCCCATTAGCCCGCAGCTGGGACAGGGCTTAGAAGGAGGTCGGGGATTGGGACATTGGCGAGCCCAGGGGCCTTCTTTTCCGCATTTGAAGCAGGCCCCCGGCGGGGTTGCCCTTTGCGGACCCCGTGGATGCTGTGATCCATGGGAGATGGCCGGCCTTAGGGCGGCTACAAGAGCTTGGGTTTGGAGGGCCACCTTCCGGTGCATCCGAGCCTGTCGGCTGGATTCTGCCAAATCCTCACGGCCATTGTAGACTTTAAAGGCCATCTTTACCAGATCTCGAATAGGGGTTTGAGGGCCGTCTACTGCCCCTTTTAATTTCCTTCGGATGTCCGGGGCTGATTGGGTAATAAAATGGGTGGCTAGGACCGTTGCCCCTGCCGGGGTGTCAGGATCCAGCCGGGTGTAGAGAGTCAAGGCCTCTGTAAGGCGACTGAGAAAGATAGCTGGATTTTCGTTAGGTTCTTGGGTTATCTCTTTTAGTTTTTCAAAATTGACTACCTTATGAGCGGCAGCCTGCATGCCAGCCAGGAGGCATTGGACCATGAAGTCGCGTTTACGGCGGCCATCTTGGCCATCCTGATAAGTCCAGCCTGGATCGGTGCCAGGTACGGCTGTCGCTCCGACAGGCATGGAGTTGTCGGTAAGGTGAACCTGATCTGCATGGTTTCGGGCAGCAGTTTGAATTCTTCCCCCCTCGTCAGGGGTCAGAGTAGAAGATAGGATCACAAAGATATCGTGCCAGGTTAGATCGTAAGGTTGAGAGAGGTAGCGAAATTCTTTGATGTAACGGGAAGGGTCGGCAGAAAAGGAGCCTAATCGCTTTTCTATTTGAACATGAACTCTAACTAATCCTTCCGCTCCTGCTACCTCCCTCAGAGGGCAGAGGAGATTTGTATCTTGGGAGTCCTGAGAGCGTGTTTGTGCACTAATTGGCAAAGCAAGGGGCGTGGGAGGAGAAACCGTTGAGGGAGGCGGGGGAGCGGTTGGAGGGGCCGGAGCGGGTTCGGGAGGAGGAGTGACCGCTTCAGTGTAGGGTGGAGGTTGGAGAGGAGCTCTGGAGTGGGGAGAGGCGAGAGATTCGGGTGGGTCGGCTAGTGGAGAGGGGTCATCGTCAAAGGAAATTAGGGGCTTGGATGCAGGCGATGTCTGTTTGGCAAGAAGGATCTGGGAAGTGGAACAGTCGACGCAGAGGGAAGGGCAGGAGCGTAAATACCAGAAGGCCTGGACCTCGGACCATTTGCCCGTCCTGTGGCAGTAATTATCTAGATCACGGAGGATGTTAAAATCGAAAGTCCCTTCAGGAGGCCATTTGGATTGATTGTCTAGAAGATACTGGGGCCAGGCCACAGTGGAATAGAAAATAAGCCATCGGGGACGGAGATCTTGGGAGAAACCGAGGGCTGTAAAATTGGCTAGGAGGCACCCCAGGGGCGTCTTAGAATCTGGTTTCGATTGTGAGGTTGCCATGACCCCCAGTCTGTCCCTGAGTGCAGTGGAGAGGGAGAGAGGCGTCCCTGGTCTCCGTCTCCAATTCACGGCAGGTCGGAGAGCGGTCAGGAGATTGGGACGTCTCCACAGTTGCCCGAGGCCCGGAGAGAGGACGGAGGAGTCCCTGACGCGGCCGGCCGCGATTAAGGACAGGGAGTCCGATGGGCAGGGACTCTGAGGGTCGGAGGGAACAAGGGAGGGGGACTTACCCCGTTTTCTGCCGGATCGGGTGGATGAGTAGAGGTCCCCTGGTTGTCTCCTGGGGGAGGGGAGGAGCGGCCCGCGCGGTAACCCGCGGGGCTTGGTACCCCTCCCGGGTTTCGGCACCAAATGTAAGGAAGGGCACTGAGAAACGGAGGAGAGTTTAAACAAGCTTTATTTGGGAACGCTCCCGGGCGAGGTTCACTGGTCCGAGAGAAAGGGGCCAGAGAAGTCGCGCCCGGGCGACGGTTTGGGCAGAATTTATAGCGGAAGAAGGGAAAGGGGTGTGGCGAATCCGGGAGGGCGCAGGGTTTTCCTTATTTGGTGGTCTTTTCGGGTATCCTGGGGGACCGTTAGTCCCGCCCCTCTAAAGGCGGGAAGGCTGGGCCGGGTGGAAAGTCTCCAGGTCAGTTTCTGGAACTGGGTGGTCCGGAAAGTTTCGGTCTGATGCAACCTGTGAGTCTGATTGCGTTCCCCTGCCTCGGGCCAGTTGGCCTTACAGAACCAACTTTAGTTGAGAGAGCTGTGTAGCTGCAGTTTAGAAAGGTTATTATTGGAATGGGCAGAAGCACCTTGGTAAAGTTCGTTTATAAAATGCATTTAACCTAGTAAGATGCCCAACTTCCCAAAACAGTGCATCCCCCAGAGACTCAGATCCTAACCTCACCCAGAGAGAGGGCTAAGAGGGGACAGGAAGTCTTCTGCAGACAGAGACTAAGGAAGCGTTAACCACCCTTCTTAACTCTGGTGTGTACTTCAGACATCTTACCTTTTTTTTTTTTTTTTTTTTTGCGGTACGCGGGCCTCTCACTGTTGTGGCCTCTCCCGTTGCGGAGCACAGGCTCTGGACGCGCAGGCTCAGCGGCCATGGCTGACAGGCCCAGCCACTCCGCGGCATGTGGGATCTTCCTGGACCGGGGCACGAACCCGTGTCCCCTGCATCGGCAGGCGGACTCTCAACCACTGCGCCACCAGGGAAGCCCCATCTTACCTTTTTAACTCGCAGATGCCAGCTGGCTTTCAGAATGAATCAGTGAAGACCGATTACTATCCAAGATGATTATTTTCAGAAGGCACCCCATGTATGTGGCCAGAGGTAACAGATTTAGCTGTGTTAGGTAACTTGTTTAAGAAGGAACCCTCCACAGAGGCCAAAGCTTTGGGGCTGCTGTTAGCCTGCCTCTGTTTTTGAATGTTTGTTTCTGAGTTGTGTGTCTTTATTATTTCTGTTTTCTTCCTCTTCACTGTGATCACCACTAAGAAAAATCGTCCTAGGTTCCTTTCTAAAAGATGCCTTTTGAAATGTAATTTGACAGTTTTGGGATCCCCTTCTTGCAGCCATTTCTCATGGGATTGCTAACTTCCCTTCCTCCCTGTAAAGCCCGTATCTTCCAATTAAAAAGTGAAATGACATACAAATATATTCAGGAGACTTTCGTACATATCAATTTCTAAGCTAGAGCATGGTATAAAAGGGGCTCTGATGTCCAGTTGTTACCTTCCGAAGGAAGTGTTAGTCTTTAATCAGGAGTCTTTGTTCTTTTCCCCCCCGGAAGAGCAAGCAAGTTCGAAGTGTCAGAAAAGGTGACTTCCTTAATGTGAAAAATACAGCTGTCCAACTTTAAACATGAACTTGGCCGTCTTTGTTAATCTGTTGTGCTGGTACTTCCCTTGCAGTCATTTTCCTTTGCTCAGGTCACCGAACCTCACACTGAGAGCGCTTTTCAGTAACCGTGAATTTGCAGGCTTTGTGTTTTTCAGGCCAACTGGTGGGAAATCTGGGGAGTTGCTGACCTGTTGAAACACCATATGTTTCTGCCATCTTAGGTGGAAGTCTTCACAGCTAAGTGCTGGGCTCTGTTTCATCAGCTGTCATGCTATGGGGAAGGTTCTGACTGGGTAATTGCTCATGGCATTAAACATTTATCTTGGAAAAGAAAAAAAATTTATCTTGGCCAGCGTATCACATAGACATTTATTTTTTAGCTGTGTGATGAATGGGACCTTGAAAAGCAAGGGGAGAGGAAGAACCATGGGATTTAATCTGTAAATAACTTTGCTCGTGCCCCTCCTTTTGCCAAGAATATTTATTGCAAATATTTAGTAACAAGTAAAGTCTGGGGACGAACCAGTCAGAGTCACCAGCCATTGTTGGACCAGAGTCCTGGCAGCATTCTGCTGTGTTACCCCATAAGTTGTTGTATCATGGACAGACCCAGGGTGTCCCGGGGGACGGGTGGGGTTGCAGAGCAGTGGGGAGTCCTGGAGGGAGGGGGCAGTCCTATTCACCAACTCGCGTGAGGGGATTTTAGTAAATATTTTAACAGTTCACAAGGTCATTCCTGTGTATATGACTGCTTTTCAGTCCTGTCTCCGCCCGCCTCCCCCAGGCGTGCAGTTGCCTATATGTCTTTGCAGGAGCAGATCCAATGTCACTCTCTCTGCACAATCTTCCCTAATTCCCAACTGATTCTACTTAATGTCCCCAGAGCACTGTAACCCTGACTTTATGATATTAAAGTCATATGCTAAGGACCAGAGGACAATTACGTCTTGGAGGAGAAGAGAGTATGGCCTCTGGCATGCAGTTAACCTCTCTGGGCCTCAGTGGCCCTCCTGTAAAGTGGGGACAGCAGTACTGTCCTAGTCTCCATTTCCCCAAAGGCAGATAGTGGGACAAGGGTTTGGATGCAAGCACTGGGGAGACGATCAAAGCAAACACGTAAGAGGGTAGGTGAGGAAGGCAATGAAAGGGAAGGGGGGGCAGGACAGAGTGTGTTTACAGACAGGTTATCGCTGTGGGTGCCTGGAGACTCCGAGAGGGTGTCTAGGACATCCTTAGAATCGTGGCAAGGAAGCTGGGGGACTTACCTATAG
Source organism: Lagenorhynchus albirostris (assembly GCF_949774975.1). Taxonomy (NCBI): domain Eukaryota; kingdom Metazoa; phylum Chordata; class Mammalia; order Artiodactyla; family Delphinidae; genus Lagenorhynchus; species Lagenorhynchus albirostris. Next base: position 9,352,465 of record NC_083104.1, on the reverse strand, counting down.
CACCCGCGACTCACAGGTTGAGGGATGCTCCATGGACACTGTCTCCCCAGCATTCCCACCTACCAGTGGCCAGAAAACACCATCAGGCAGGATGACAAAGAATGTCATGTTCAGCTTGTTGGAGGAGTAATTGACGTGTACTGGGGCTCTCCACAAGGGGACCACTGAAGTGGGCCAAGGAGGTATGAGTGCATAACGGACTACACCTCTATAATTACCTCCTTCACAGAGTTTCTGTGATAATCCCTGCAAAGGAGCTGCCTCCGTGTCTACCACATAGGGCCTTCGCAACAGATCTTTGATCAACAATAACTAGTCATCGGTGACATTCTCATGACCTGCTGTATGCCCGTCACTATGCTATGTGCTAACTTGTTTAACTGTCACAGATAACTTATTAGATGGGTACTACTGTTATTCCCATTTTACAGATGAGGAACCCAAGGTCTCCAACAACACTGTTGGTCAAGGTTATGCAGGTAATTAGTGGAGGTAGTAAATACACCCAGGAATTCTGGTTTCATAGTCTGCCCTCATAACCACTGTTGCATACTGCCTGTCTGTGAGTAAAAAGGAAAACAAAAATTGGCTGAAAAGATCTTTAGATTCGCCTAAATGTTACCTAACTCTATCCCTTATCCTTATTTTGCTGCTCGGGAAATGTATATGACCCCAGGAGCAGACCTCTGGGATAAAGGACTGGGCGCTTTTCTTAGTTTGGACCCAGCCCGTTCATTTGCAGTACACAATGGCTACTGGGCTTGTCAGACACAGATGCCATCATTAGTCAAGAACGTTTACTGAAGGTCTCCCGTGTGCAGAGCTTCGTTGTCAGAGCTGTTGGGAATCACAGAGGAAGTGGGGGAGACAGTGTCATCCATCACAGAGGTTAACTGGGTAGCACAGATGCCCGGAATTACCTACCTAAGTGGCAGAAATGAAAACCAAGTATGCAAAACTCAGCCAGACCCCTCAAGGTAGCAGAATTGGGTTGTTCTCCTGCCCCTGCAATGTGTTTCCCAGGTTCCAGCTGGTGAAAATGCACATTTCGAGCAACATAACAGAAGTCACAAGGAGTGGTGTATGGAAAACGGAAGGACCAACCTCCCCGCTAATAGCAGAGAAAGTGAGTTATATATAAGCAAACCTCAAAGCAGTTGGAATTAAATTGGCCTTTGGGTTTAGAGCTGTGTTAATAATGACTTCACAGCTCTGAACTTCGAAGTATGAAATTGGCCCCGTAATAGTCAACTCACCAGTGGGTTGCAAGGTTAACTAAAGAGCTACCTAGCAAAATGATGGTCACTAAAGGTTATTTTTCTTCCCTTGCTTGCGCTCCGGGATTAGGGATTCATTGTGAGTATTACAGACTTAACTGTTAGTCGGGGATAGGAGATGTTAAATGTAGAGCTTAGAAATCCAATCTTTGCCCGACGTTCACATCACCCCGAATGCTGCTGGGGCTGAATGAATGGGATGAGAGTTGAGATGGAGATTACAGAAGGCCGCCCCCCACCTCCGAAATTCTGATTCACTGGGAACAGCATTATTCTGTGCTAGAGGTAACTCTGAGGTAGATGAGCTGCGGACCACACTTTGAGAAACGATGGCTCATAACCCTTATTTATCAAAGGGCTCTAAGACTGAGCTGCATATAATTAATACAACAGTCAAGTAAGTGCTTACCTATGGAAATTTAAAAACACATTGTTAAAAGGCGACACATTTTAAAACGGAAGTGTTTATATTCGAGTCCAGAATGGTTACGGAAATGGGAGGTGTGCAAGCGCGTGTGAGTGAGGGCATCGGGCTGCATGCTGGGACGCATCCATGTTTACACCTGTCAAAGCAAGTTCAAAGTCATCCTTTGATTTGATGCACATGGTAGGCAGCTAGTAAGATGGACTCAGATTTGAATCCTCGATTTGTCAAATAATGGCTACAAGGCCTTGAGCAACTTCTATGGCCTCTCTGGACCTCGGATTCCTCGGTTGAGAAAGGGAGAATAATAACCAGCTAGCAGGGTTGTTTGAAGGATTCAGAATAATTGTTATCACTGTGACTGAGCCCTCAATATGATTTGGTATCAGGAAGCTGTGTCAGGGAGAGAAAAGGAGTCATATCTGTTAACGGGGCTATTGACCCCACAAGCTGCCTACGCAAGGCTCTTAGAGAATTTGGAGGCAAGATTCTCAGTGTAACTGGGCCCAGCGTCTGCTGCAGCTGTGCAGACCGCCCTGCTGTGAGCTGCAGAAAGCACTGAGGGTGTGGATGCACATCAGAGGTCAAAGCATTTTGCTAATTAGAAATTAGTATTTCACACCATGGCGGTCCTGTGAACCCGGTGAGTTTGATTAAGTGTGTCTCAGAGGCATAGACGCTGCTTTTGACAAAGAATCTGTCACCTGATTGCTTCCAAGGAAAGGTATTTGCCACCTTGTTTAACTGCAAGTGGGAGGAGAAATTGATATGCAGGTGACCAATTCCCATGATGGGTGGTACCAGCAATCTGACTCGACCTGGGGGAACTGGGAAAGGTCATTGACTGTCTATATGTGAGTTCAGTCTTGAAGGAAGACAGTACCAGCAGGGACCAGCATGTTCTTAGTCAGACCGTCGTGAAGCGGCCCCTGATTTGGGAGAAAGCCAGTGATCAGAGAGGCTGGGGGCTTTCAAGGAGACTATGCCATGTACGGGCCAACAATACAGTCCAATGTAAAGACCCTCTAGACTAAATTAGGGTGACTGGATTATTTTCTGGTAGGAAGTTCATGTAGGGTTAGAGGTTTTTGTAGATGTTTAAGTGGGAAAAGAGGCAGGATGAGCAGCCTTTACTAGTGAGAGGTTAACCAACAAGCTGTCAGAAATGCTCTGGGAAAAGGTCAAGGTTGTGGTTCCTCTGATTCTGAGGATTCGTGTGCTCTGTTGTGTCTTAGGATGATTTTTCAAATATGCGTCTTTAAGCAAATTACGCATCCCTTGGGGAGAAAAGGGGAAGAACCAACATCTATTGTATACATAGCGTGTGTCAGCCTTCCCATGGAAAATTTACTTAAATCAGCTCATTCCGTGTTCCCAACAAAGTTAAAGGTGTGTGTTTCTTGAATTCCCATTTCTTTCTTTTTTTTTTTTTAAATGTTGGGGGTAGGAGTTTATTAATTAATTAATTTATTTATGCTGTGTTGGGTCTTCGTTTCTGTGCGAGGGCTTTCTCCAGTTGTGGCAAGCGGGGGCCACTCTTCATCGCGGTGCGCGGGCCTCTCACTATCGCGGCCTCTCTTGTTGCGGAACAAAGGCTCCAGATGCGCAGGCTCAGTAGTTGTGGCTCACGGGCCTAGTTGCTCCGCGGCATGTGGGATCCTCCCAGACCAGGACTCGAACCCGTGTCCCCTGCATAGGCAGGCAGATTCTCAGCCACTGCACCACCAGGGGAGCCCCTCCCATTTCTTAAATAAGGAAATGAGCAATAAGAAAATTAATGATATGACTTATGATTCATTCATGACAATGAATCAATATTCATTGATTCATCCATTCACCCAATATATACATGCATTGAATGTCTACTGTGTTTCAAGCAGGATTCTAAATACTGAGGGTTCAACCTTGAACAGGAGGGAGTAGATTTCTGCTCGTTGGGAACACAGCATTCAAGTGCAGGAGACAGCAGTAAAGCAGCAGATAAATAAAGAGCTACCGTAGGTGCTGTATGGAAGGTAAAATAGGGTGATCTGATACCGAGGGATATTTTGGATTGGAAGGCAAATCTCTCTGAGGAGGTGACAGTTGACTTGGCACAGGGGTGAAAAGGAGCCAGGCATACTAATCTGGGGACAGAACGGACTTGATAGAAGGAACGGAAAGCAACAGAGAGCACTCTTAAGGAGAGGGGACCCTGCTGTGTCCTGAGAGCTGAAAGGAGCCACTGGGATAGTGGAAGGTGAACAGGAGACAGAAGGACAGGTGACAAGGTCAGTGGTCTGCCAGTGAATCTTGGGCCCTGGGAGGAAGAGTTTGTACTTCCTTCAAAGTACAGTGGGAAGTCATGTAAGGTTTTTAAGTAGGGAAGTGATATGATCTGGTTTCTCTCGGTGGTTTGGAGACTGAGGCTGAGTTATAGGTGACAAGAGCAGCAGGAAAGCCAGTTAGGCCATTTGGTTTTTATTATTCCAGGTAAGAGGATGGTTTATAAAGACTTTATACTAGAAATCCCAAAGAGTAGAAGTATGTTTTAGCATTCTCAATTTCTCCTCTCTCTTTCTCTTTCTCTTTCTCTATATATGTAGGTAGATAAAGATATATCAGTATATGCTTGTGGCTATACATATATATATATTTGTATATGTGTATATATATAATATATAAATTACATATGGACTACCATACTGTTATTTAGGAATATTATAAAGCACACAAAATAGATGTTAAGAATCTGCTAAAGAGGAAAGAAACATTTTAAATAATTTATTGTGTTAAAAGTAGAAAATTGCTCTTACTAAAATCTTACTATTAAAAGCACTATTAATATTTTAGCAAGAGTAGTAAAATTGAAATGCTTCATTCTTTTTTTTTTTTAAAAAATTTGGTTTAACACCTTCTGATATAAAGGTTCAAAGATCTGGCTCTAGAATCAGTTTATTTCCAGAATTGTTTTCGAATAGTGAATAGTTTCCTTATTAGAGAGCACTTCATAAAGAAACAATATGTAAATGTAAAATAAAGACTTATGCTGAGGTGTGTTATTAACAGCAGTGGAATAAACCTTCATTGTCTTCCTGATACGTTTATTTGTTTCTGGTGGGCTTTGTCAAATCTAATTGGATCAGAATATTTTATGCACTTAAATGGAACTGCAGAAGGAATAAAAAAGTGACAGTTCTGTCATTTTCTTAATATTCACTTGTGCCGGTGGGTAATATTATTTTTTCCAACCCAAGGCTCCATTTAAGTCTATTTGTCCATACTGTGAGGTTTGCTTTACATTGGATAATATCAGTATACTAAGTAGAAGATGTGGCAGTCCCCGTAATATGTGAAACTTCGTCTCCTCCAGTGCCCAGAGCTGGAGGAATCATAGAATAGGAATTACGTACTCCAAGCCCCTGAAGATGGGGCTGAAGATGAATTCTGACGATGAATAAAGGGAGGCCCAGACAGGGGCCTTGGCTTGGTATGTCCTCCACACATTACTTCATTTAGTTATGTGCCAGGCACTTTCCTTAGAACTGGGATGCAATAGGAACAAAACAGAAAAGAAATAGTCCCACTTTTAGTATGCTTGTACAGTTTCCTTATAACTTGACTTCACTGATTTCTAATGTTGAGAAATTTAGGATTGGATTAGATGCTGCCTTCTAATCTCTTGTGGCAGAGCCTCTAACATGACTGAGTGGTCCTCACCTCCTGGATTCACGCTCTCGAGCACTCCCTTCCCTGTGCGTTTCAGCCAAACCTACTGACTCATTTCTAACAGATAAAATAGACAAAGGCGCTGATGTTCATTTCTGAGATGAGGTTACGTAACAACGCTGGCATCTGCCTTGGGGGTTCTGTCTCACTGTCTCTCCCTTGCTTGCTCTGAGGGAAGTTAGCTCCTAGGTTGTGAGTTATGCTGTGAAGAGGCACATGGGGCAAAGGATCTGAGGCCTCCCGCTGACAGCCAGGAAAGAACTGAGGCCCTCATTTCAACAGCCATGGAAGTTGTGCCTTGCCAACAACCATATAATGAGCTTGGAAGACCATCCCCCATTTGAGACGTAAGGCGAGACTTTCCCAGTTGCCATCCTGGCTGTAGCAGTTGATGTAAGAGACCCTGAGCCCGAGGACCCAGTTATGCTGTGTCCAGATTTCTAACCCACAGAATATGTGACAAAATAAATGTTTGTTGCCTTAAGTCAGTAAGTATTGGGGTGATTGGTTACACAGCAGCAGGTATAATTAATACCCCTCCTTTTCCTTAGGTTCAATATTTTTTTTAATGCACACACTCTCAGGAGAATTAGAACTTATCATTGAAATGTTCCTTAATGAGTTTCTCAGCTCACCTACCGAGAATGCCCTGGGAACACCGATTAGATTCATCTAGCTGGGGAAGTATGCAGTATAGCAGGTTGAGGGAGCTGAGCTGTAACATCACCAGTGCTCAGGTTTCTGGGAGATCTGTTCAGAATGTATAGGTCATTTCATATCACTTGTCTCTTGCTACACCACCAAGAGAACTTTTGGTGCCACTGTTCATAGGAAGTTAATGGCACAGATTATTAACCCATATTCACAGACTGTCCACATGCAAAAGTGAAGCTGAAAATTGGAAGTACTTAAATATTTGTTTTTCTCCAGCAACTCACAAGTAGCTGATGGTATATAGAAGCTCTGACTTGAGGCGCCTTTAACATATCGACATAAGTAAATGTATAAGTAAGTGCATATATATAAGCAGATATGGTATATGTGATCAAATCCTCCAGAAATAGGCTCAGAATCTCATAGAAGTTGAGCATATGCTTTGAAGTTTTAGAAAGAGTCCAGGGACTAGGCAAGGATGTGGATCTGAACTGTTGCTTCTTGAACTGACTCTGATCTAAGAATATGTTTCACTCTGCTCTAAGGAAATACAAGTAAAATACAAGATTTTCATAAATTTTAATGTATCTGGTTAACTTTATTTGGCGATTTTTTTCCTATTTTATTTGTATTTAAGTTTTCTTGTTTCTTAAGGGATTATGATGGTGGTGGCAGTGATGGTGATAAAACATAGATTATTTTGTTTTTATGTTCCTGGAAAAATTAAAAGTTAGTTGTCTTATTTCAGACTCCTCTCCCCACTGTTTATTGTTCCATATTCTGAAAACCACTGATCTAGAAAGGCCTTTATTTTTTATTGTAGAAGAAGGCACTAATAGTGGACAAATGGAGCTAGAGTCTGTACCAAAGAACACTACTCACGTATACGGAAACAGAGGGGCACTGTCACCAGGACCTACAATAGCTAACAACTAGTAATAGTTGTCAACCTATAACAGTTGCTCACTTTGTACAGGTGTTGGTTCAAGTGCTTTAGCTGTTTAACATTTAATGACATTTAGCAACAACCCTATGAAGTAGGTACTAATACCATCCTCACAGTAATAAAGTGTCTCCACATCTGTGGAGACACATATTTTTGGACACTTATTTGACTGTGGTACATAGTAAGAAATATATTTCACATCACAGCTCAGACACATACACACACTCATACTACCACACAAACACACCCAAAGAAGATTATTTTCTAATTCAAAAAGATACAGGTGCCCCAGTGTTCGTAGCAGCACAATTTACAGTAGCCAGGATATGGAAGCAACCTAAATGTCCATCTACAGATGAATGGATAAAGAAGATGTGGTATATATATACAATGGAATATTACTCAACCTTAAAAAAGAATGAAACAATACCATTTGCAGCAACATGGATGGACCTGAAGATTATCATATTCAGTGAAGACTGCAACAAAATATGCAAACAAGGACCTTGGTAATCTGGAAGAAAACAAAAAGTTAGAAGAAAACAATCACGAGAAGCCTAAGAGAGAAACTGTTCCATTTGCTGTCCAGAGGAAAAAAAACCCGAAAGACTATATAGACCAACTAAAGCATGAATGTGGATTATATTTAAGACGTATACAAAGACAGTGACGGCAATTCATGGTTCAAATATTAAACAGTTTGTTCTATCAAGCTGTCACAGGATTCTAGAGAATTATCTCAAGTAAAACAATGAAATGAAATTATAACTAATAACAAGTTTTGGCAATCATGATAATAGATCAAAATGTTTTTTCTATTTTGTTTCTTTTTTCGAAAGATATTGGATGTGAACTAATAAATGTTACTCCTTCCTTGTTTTCCTTTACCCCTCCTCTCCCACTACCACCATCTGTTGAACATCTTTATATAAGGTAATTTACCTTACGTTACATAATGTAATTTAATATCTACAACAGCCTTTTATGCACACTGTGTTATTTATATTTTACAAATGTAGCTTAAGGCGTTACTTTAAGTCTTACATAGTACTTAGCAGATAAAAGAAGGCAGAGTCAGGATTCGAACCCAGATATGTCAGTTTCAAAACACTAGCTCTCTATTCTGCATTATATAGCTGTGGCAAACATAACATCTGTCTATAAGTTTGATTCTTTGGGTCATTGTGGAGACTGCTGTGCATAGTTCCTGTGATTTAGCCAGATTCTTTAGATAGAATACACAGTAGCACCAGAAGAGTCTGATTATGTGTATAATTATTATTATTAATATGATATATAATTCCCTATGATATAATATAAATTAATTATGTGCATATATATATATACACATATACAAACACACATAATAGTAATGGGGGAAGAAGATATCAATTGAGCAATAAAGCAAGTTTATATAAATAAACAGCCATCGAAATTCAATATATGGAGTTTATACATGAAATATAATGAAAATTTGTTGTATTTTTTTTTCTTATTCCTGAGCCATTTTCTTTCCCACTGTTTTTACTTGGGGGTCACATAGGTGTCTTGCACTTAAACATCACTTAAAACTAAAGTTATAGCAGAGAAAATACATGTTTTAGGGCAAAATACAGGCTTACACACAAGAGCACTCTGAAACATATGAAAGTAAAGCAAATGCTAGGTGAACTGAAGAATTCAAAGATATCTCCTCTTTAAGCCTCCTCCTTGGCATACAGAAGCATAGCTACATTTTGGGCTCATCCAAACATGGCAGCAATTCAGATTTTCTCCATGTGACATGCTCTAAATAGAAACTGACTTGTTGAGGAAATAGTTGGATTCATCTTATCCTGAAACTACGATATTGAAATATCACTTGTAGCACATTGATTTAAAACTATGATATTGAAATATCACTTGTAGCACATTGATTTAAAACTACGATATTGAAATATCACTTGTAGCACATTGATTTAGTGGATTTGGGGTGAAACAGATGAATAATCCTCTCCCAGTGCCACTCCAATAAAAGAAATAGTTCAAAAGGTGGCATTAATAACAGTTGAAAGTGAATGTTTTACATATGAGGGTCCATTAGGCTATCTCTCTACTTGGTTTGAAAAGCCTCATTAAAAATGTTTTTAAAAATGACAATACTCGGGCTTCCCTGGTGGCGCAGTGGTTGAGAGTCCGCCTGCCGATGTAGGGGACATGGGTTCGTGCCCCGGTCCGGGAAGATCCCACATGCCGCGGAGCGGCTGGGCTCGTGAGCCATGGCCGCTGAGCCTGCGCATCCGGAGCCTGTGCTCCACAACGGGAGAGGCCACAACAGTGAGAGGCCAGCGTACCGCAAGGAAGAAAAAAAATCACAATACTCTGTGTTACTACACATGTGGTAAGACTCGGTATCTCTTCCTGGTAGCTGTGGAAAGTATAGTCAGCTATTTCAGAGATAAATTCAGCAATATGTTTAAGCACCATGACAAGGAACATACTCTTGTAACCCCAAAGCCCTACTCCTTGGAGTGAAAGGTAAAGAAATCATCTAAAACAAAAGAAAAACAAACAAAAAACTTCATTATCATCTAAAATAGTAAAAATCTGGGAACAAAACATTCTACAGTAAAAGGAAGTAGGTGAATTATGTTTTACCCGAATGGAATGTTTTGACGGCTCAAAATAGAATGATGTGGACGTGTAAGATTACTATGAAAAAATAATAAAAATGGAGTCATGATTATCTAAGCTTCATGAGAATAGAGACAGTCTATTTTTGCTTTTTATCGTATCCCCAAAGTCCAGCAAATTTCTTACCCTATATCGGGTGCCCAGTTAAAATGTATCAAATGACTCTGTAAATAATTTTGTAAAAATAACATGTGCAGGTAAACAAGGACTGGAGAGAAACTTGCAAACATGAGAAGAGATGATTTGTTAGAGTTTCGGAACTCCGAATAGGTAAATTATTTTACAGGTTTTGATTTCTTTTTATAGTTGTGTTTACATAACAAAATATTAAAGACAACGACTGACTTAGAGAGGATACACAATCGATAGCAAGATTAATAGGCCTTTGGCCTTTAAAAGTTAGAGTTTCTCTGGCTTGTAATTTGCGTAAAAGATTTGTTATGTTTTGTATAGGGCATTGCCCTGGGCTCCCAGGGAGGAACCTGTGGGGCTGTCCCTCCACTTCTCATTAATATGGTAAGAAGGTGGTAATATGTATATGGTAATATTAATATGGTAAGAATGAAACCCTACATTTCATTCCAGTTTTTAAACTGACGGGATACTGTGATAGCCTACTTCCAATCACCCGTGGAAGGAATAATAATGAACCTGGGTGTTGGAGCTGGACACCAGCTCCTCTGCATAATAGCTGTATGACCTTGGGCAAGTCATTTTCTTTGAATCTGTTTACTTATTTGAAAAATAAAGGCAATAATAAGGATTAAATAAGATAAAGCTTAGAAACACTACATACAGAGCTTAGCACTTGAGAGTTATTTAGTAAATGCCTGAATGACAAGTAGCGTTTCATAAAGTGTAGGATTTAAAGGAATATACCCCTTTTCCAGAAAACCTCTTGAGTTCCCTGGTCTACCTGGCCAGGACCCTGGCACTGAGGCAGTGACAGTGGGGAACATCTCTTTTCTTTAGTTTGTTGATATGGTAGACTGCATCAATTCATTTTCTAATGTTGAGCCATTCTTGCATATCTGGAATAAATTCCACTTACTTATGCTGTATAATTATTTTTATGCCTTGTCAGATTTTATTTACTGATGTTTTATTGAAGTTTTGCAACTAAATTAATGAGAGGGAATTCCCTGGTCTAGTAGTTAGGATTCGGCCCTTTCACTGCCATGGCCCCAGGTTCAATCCCTGGTTGGGGAACTAAGATCCCACAAGCCACGAGACCAAATAATAATAATAATAATAATTAATTAATTAATTAATGAGAGATAGTGGTGTGTGGTTTCTGTTTTATGTATCGCCTTTGCCACATTTTGTTATCAGAGTAATACTGACTATAAAATGAGCTGGGAAGTGTTTTCTTCTGTTTTCTAGAAGAGATTAGATGAAATTGGTGTTAATTCTTCTTTATGTGTTTGATAGAGTTGTTCAGTGAAGCCTGGAGATTACTTTTTTCAGGAGATTTTTAAATTTACAGATTCAATTCAGTTGATGGTTATAGCACTATTCAGATTGTCTGTTTCATCTTAATTGAGTTTAGGTAGTTTATAGTTTTCAAAGAATTGGTCTATTTCTCTTAAGCAGCTGAATTTAGGAATATAAAGATGTTGGTTACCCTCACTTATTGTTTTAATGACTGTAAGATCTGTTGTTTTATATCTTATTTAACTTCTGATGTTCGTAACTTGCATTTTCCCTTTATTTTCATCAGTTTTGCTAAAAGTTGATCTATTTTATTGATTTTTTGAAGAATCAGGTTTCTGTTTCATGGATTTGTTTCTATAGATTCCCTGTTTTCAGTTTCAATGATTTCTGCTCTTATTACTTCCTTCTTTCCGCTTGCTTTGTGTTTATTTTGCTCTTTTTTTTCCAGCTTCTTGCAGTTAGAACTTTTCTCATTTCTAAAGTAAGCGTTTAGTGTTACAGATTTCCCTCTTGGCAGTGTTTTAGCTGTGTCCCACACATTTTGGTGTGTCAGACTTATGTCCATTCACTTCTATGATATTTTAAATTTTTCTTTGAGATTTGCCCTTTAACCCATGAATTCTTTAGAAGTGTGTTGTTTAATTTTTTACATATTTGGAGATTTTCCTCTTGTCTTTCTCTTACTGATTTCTTATCTGATTCCATTGCTGTTCTACAACACTCTGTGTGATTTTAATTCTTTTCAATTGTTGAAGTGTTTTATGGCCCAGGATACGGTCTATCTTGGGGAATATTCAGGGAGCACTTAAGAAAATGTATATTTTTCTCTTGTTGAGTGGACTATTTATGTCAATTAGATCCTTCTGGTTGACTGTGTTGTTCTTATCTTCAATATCCTTGCTGCTCTTTAGTCTAGTTATTTAACCAGTTGCTGAGAAGGCAGTTTTGAAACCCCAGGTATAATTGTGGATTTATCTGTAACCATTTTCAGCCTTATCAATTTTTTTCCATGTATTTTGAGACTCTGTTCTTGGTGATTGTACATTTCAGATCATTGTGTTTTCCTGGTGGACTGATCCTTTTAATATTATTATAACATTCTCCTTTGCAGTAACTGTCTTTGCTCTGAAGTCTACTTTATCAGATATTAATATAACCATTCCTTCTTTTTAAAAACAAAAAAGATAATTATTGCTTGGTATATTTTCCCCACCCTTTTATTTTCAACCTGCCTGTGTAGTGGAATTTGAAGTGAATTTCTTTTAAGCAGCATATATTTTGGTCATAGTTTTATCCATTCTTCCAATCTCTGTCTTTTGATTGGCATATTTAGACCATTTACATCTAGGGTAATTATTGATATATCAGTGCTTCATTCTGCATTTTATTGTTTTCTATTTGCTTTCTCCAGTTTTGTTCTTCTGTTTTTCTTTTCTTGTCTTCCTTTGGGTTACTTCAACATTTTTGAGGATTCCAACTAGTTTCAGTTATAGTGATTTTTAGTGTACCTCTTTGTATATTTTTCATAGTGGTTAGGGTATTACAATATACATACATGACTTATTATAGTTTACTAGAATCAACAGTTTACCCCTTGTTCAGCAAGTTATTTATTCTAATGCTCTTTAGCCTTACTCTCTTTCTCCCCTCCTTCTTGGACTCTGAAAATAGAAATATTGCATATTTTGTTATTATTCCACAGGTGACTGAGGCTCTCTTCATTGTTTTTCAGTCTATTGTCTATCTGTTGTTCAAACTGGGTAAATTGTATTGATGTGTCCTCAAGCTTACTGATTCTATCCTCTGTCATCTCCATTCTTCTCCTGAGCTTACCCTGTGAGTATGTTTTTATTGCCATAATTTCAAGTTCTGTCATTTACATTTGGGGATACACACACACACATACACACGTATATATGTGTGTGTGTGTGTCTGTGTGAGTATATATATGCACACACAGACACACACACTATTTTTGATGAGTTTTTTTATTTTCTCATTGGTTTCAAGAGATTTTACAACTGACTGTTGAATCATTTTTATGATGGCAGCTTTAGAATTATCTTCATCAGATAATTCCAGCATCTAATTGACTCAGTGATGGTGTCATGTGGTTGTCTCTTCCCATTTGAGCTGTGATTTTCTTCGTTCTTGGCGTGGTGGGTGGTTTTCACTGGTATCCTGGGCATTTTGTTTATTGTATTAGGAGATGCTGGGACCTGCCTGAATCTTTTATTCTGGCAGGCAGTTACTGCATTAAGGTTTAACAGGTGGTTCTTGGCCTCCTTCTATGAACTGTGATTCCAGTGACAGTTTAAGTTTTGCTGTCTTGGCAGTGTTATTTTGGTCTGCTTGGTGTGTCAGGTGCTGCTTGTGCTTCCATTGGTCCCCTGCTGTGGCTGCCTGAAGGAGAAGAAGAGGTTTCCTCAGGCCAGGCTGCCAGGTGTCTTTTTGGAGGAGAGCCGTGGTGCGACCCTCCTACTGCTCACCCCTTCTCCTGGTCTCTCTGGGTTAGGGAGGAAGGAGAAGAGTCTTGGGTCTGCAGGGAAAGACCCTCCGACCAGGCTGCTTGCTTAGACAGGTCCCTCCCTCACCCACCCATCACCGCCGGATGGGGGAAAATAGTCTCAAGGCCCACGGGGACAGAGAGCCTCCCTAGACCAAACCCTTGTAATAGCTGGGTCCCACTTGCTGGTTTGGCCTGTCCTGCCCACCTCAGTATCTCTCCAGGGAAAAGGGGAATCTCAGACCCACTGAGGAAAGAGAGTGTTTCCCCCGGCTGCTTATATCTGGTGGGACTCCCAAATGACCTCACTTCTCAGTGGTGTCAGACTCCCCTGATGTTGTAAGAGGCACTCCCGTTTTCTCTGGCAGAGGAGGAAGCCTGCTTGGACTGTCTTCTATTACACGGTCATGAACAGGGAAACACTGGGCCTGCATCACCTTCTATTGGATAGGGGGATGCAAGATGCTCTGCCACTATGCCCTTCTGCCATCCTGGGTTTCCAAACCAGATTATCTTCTTCTTTCTACCTTTGATTGTCTCTTGTGCTATTTCCAGAGTTCACAGTTTTGCTTAATGGGAAAGAGCAAGGAAAAGTGGATCTATCTCAGCTTGTCTGAAGAGGAAGTATGAAATACATGTTTTATTGCCACCCTTTCTTGTAACAGGCAATGCCCAGATGTTCATTATGAAGCTCACCTTGCATCCTTCATATCAGTAGGGAATGTGGAAGCTGAGACCCATAGGCAGATGGGGGTCTGACCCTTAATCATGGACTCAAAGGTTAGTACTGCTAAAGTGTCTCCCCATGGATTACTTACCAATTGCAAGTATGTCTGTCCGGTAGAGAAGCCCAACAGCATCTTGACTGAGTGATCATCAGCAAATGCGGTGGATACCATGAGCCTCTGGATATGATAGTACATTGAGAAGGGACATATCATTAGCCTTGTAGTATTCCGGTCAGGAACGCTTAAACAGAATCCTCTCATGGGGAAACATTAGAAACACTCAAAGTGAGTGACATCTATTAAACATAAAAAAGAAAGAAAGCAAGAAAAGAAAAGAAAACTGGCCCATCTTCTTCAAAAATAGCAAGACATTGGTTGAATTTCCTGATTTGATAACTTTACTGTGGTTGTGTAAGAGGATGACCCCATGCTTAGGAAATAAACATGGAAGTGTAAAGGGATACACACCCATACACCCCCCCATCCCCCCACCCCCCCCACACACATTGAGAGAGAGAGGATATGATAAAGAATTGGGCAAAATATTAAAAGTTGGCGAAAGAGTATCTGAAGTTTTCTGTATTGTTCTTGCAAATTTTATGTAAGTTTAACAGTGTGGTGTGAATTATTGTCAGTCATGTGTGAAATTTATGTCACTTCAGTAGATAAACCCTGAGGTGCTTCAAAGCAGACACAGCAAATTACAGCCAAGCCATGACATGTGTCCATAAGTAAAAAATGTGGCAGGGGTTTCTCACAGTGTATCAGAAACCACATACCAGTCTCTCATGGAGCCTAAAGCCACCTGTTAAGATCTTTTATGCCTCATGAATCCCTCCTTCCTCCCACACGGTTTTGATCTTAGATTTCTCTCCATGCAGCCCCTGTCAGTACAGCATTGTAGATTTCAGTACTTGGCTAGTTTTATCTTTTTGTCTCGAGTCACGTTTTCTTGCAGATTACATGGTAGCATTTTCAGTGTACAGGGACTATCCTTCTTATGTAATTTTCTCTTGTGTTCTTTAAAAAAAAAAAAAGATGGAAGACTCAGGTGTTTGATAAATACAGATATGAGCCTTATGTGTATAATTAAAGGGAGATAATCTCACCCAAGAATGTCTCTTATGTCTCTCAGAGAAAAGCATAGATTTGAAATCCGTCATTGAATCCTGGATTTAAATTCTGTCTCTTCCATTTATGAGTTCTGTGGGCTGGGCTGGTGTTGAACCTGCCTGAGCCTCAGTTTCCTCATGTGCGCAATGCAAACAATAACGCCCACATCATAGGACGCTTATATGAACTAAACATAATTGTATGTGTTGGAGGCTCAAGAAATAGTCTTAATAATAAATTAGTATTATTGATTATTCTCTCAGTCAGGCTGATCCTTTGGAACGATTCAAAAAGGAAATATAGCTCATTGTTTGCAGACCTCTTCTAATTCTGTTAGTCTCAAATTTCCTCATCTCTTCTTCAACTGGATTCTTCTACCGTTTGTCTTCTCTCCTGTACGTAGCCCTTTTGGGTTCTATACCTTGCTTGAAAAAAACTATTTCTGTGGCATTTCCTACCAATAAATTTTGTCTCTCTTCCTCTATTATCTGGGTCCCCTTGGTAATTGCTTACCCACTAGAGAAATTAATGTGTGTAAATTGCTTGATGAATCACTTCTCCACCCTAAAGAAAGTGGAGCTGGGGTCAGAGATTTGGGTTGGGCAGTATTTTTTTAAATTGAAGTATAGTTGATTTACAATGTTGTGTTAGTGTCTGCTGTAAAGCAAAGTGATTCAGTTATACATACATATACATATATATGTATTATTTTGCATATTCTTTTCCATTATGGTTTATTACAGCATTTTGGATATAGTTCCCTGTGCTGTACAGTAGGACCTTGTTTTTTACGTGGCACCTGGCAGCTCCCGGAGAGAGTGCCCCGTCAGAAACCAGCAGAAGCTGCAGGCTGTATCTCACCTTGCCTTAGGAGTCACCTGGAGCTTCCAGAATGTTCTCTTCTTCTAAATCATAGACATGCCAGTTTCAAAGGAAGGTGGCACGGATACTGCCTCTTAGTGTTCCATGAATTTGCAGACCTGTTATCAACCACCACGCCCTGTAATCTAGAGATCCTGTTTCGAGGATCCCTGATAGAGTAAATCCTTTTACACTCTCGTTATGGTTGTAATTATGGTTATGCTGCTGACATCCCTAAAGGCTAATACAGCATGAGAGATTACTCTCTAGCAGGCATTACTTTAAACACACAGACATACAAATGATCATAACAGATTACTGTGAACAATTCTGTGCCAATCAAATGGACAACCTAGAAGAAATGAATACATTCCTAGAAGCATACCAATCTCCCATTACTGAATCAGGAAGAAATAGAAAATATGAACAGACTGAATACCAGCAATGAAAGTGCATCAGTAATTTTAAAAAACCTCCCAACAAACAAAAGTCCGGGACCAGACTTCACAGGTGACTTCAAGCAAACATTTAAAGAGGAGTTAACACCTAACCTTCTCAAACTTTTCCAAAACGTTGAAGAGGAAGGAATGCTTCTGAACTCATTCTATGAGGCCAACATCACCCTGATACCAAAGCCAGACAAAGACACCACAAAAAAAAAGAGATTTATAGGTCAATAGCGCTGATGAACAGAGATACAAAAATCCTCAACAAAATGTTAGCAAACCAGATTCAACAGTACGTTAAAAGGATCATATATCATGATCACAGTTAGGAATTAAAGCTCAACTCTTAACCACTCCCAAGGTAAAACTGCTGAGTCTGAGAAAGTAGCCACTCAGCCCGAGTCAGACAGTTTAATCACAGAGTAGGTCCTAGACATCGTGCTTTCTCACTTCCCTGTACCTTCCCCCCCTGCGCTCTCACTCTCACGTTATCCCTTGTGCGCTATTTTTGCAAATCTATTTTGACAGACTAGGGTAAGGTGCCCACTTAACCTGAAGCCCATATGAGTTCTTATCTCCCTGGTTTAGTCCTGCTTTTGGTCCACTGTATATTAAGTAGTCTATCGAATCAAATGCACAGTATTCCTATATCACCTGTCATCTGATCTGGAAGGAAACGGTTTTTCTGTTGAGATATATTGAAGGTGTCATCCCCTTCGATGGTAATCAGAGTTCGGAGTTGGCATTTGCTTCTCTGAGCAGTGCCCTAAGCGCTGGCTTTCCTTATTTGGAATTTCAAATGCAGCCTCGCTGCCAGAAGGCCAGTTTTCTTCAACTTAGTCTGCAGGAACTGCTCTTGAGGGGAATTGAACTTGCCCTTTTCCAATCATCCACATCCTGAGGGTTTGGCTGGCTGGAGGCCTGGAGGGAAGTTCATCTGTTACTGGATGATTTTGATTACATGGGTCTAACCAGGTCATGAATACTTGGAATCCAACTGTCATGGATTTGATGAGTATTTACCAAACCTTCGTTTCCATCCCTCACCCCTTTTGGCAGACGTACGTCCCTTCTCCACCTCCTTGGGTTGTGCCACGTGACTTGCTTTGGTCCCTGGCCTGAGGCATGATTTGCCTTACGCCTTTACTCCTGAAATTCACAGTAAGAAAAGCATGCCCTGTGGGTCCAGTGGAATAGGAGGCTGAGAAAAACATAGATCAGTCTCAAATCAGCCTGCAGCCTCCATCCACGTCGCGCCATCCCATCTCATGAAATGGAGCCGGCCAGCAGAGCTCAAGCGACCCCAGCCAAATCGGTCAACCTGAGTACCTGTGAGAGTGAGAAATATTTGTCACCGTAGAGCACTGAGGAATCTAGCTTTTAGCTTTTGTTTCACAGAATTAATGAAGCAAAAGATACCTGATGCACCCGCTAGCGCTTTAGGGGCGGCATAGCTGTGATACTGTGATTGAAAACAACTATGTATTTGGTTTTCCTCCCTTTTCTGGCGCACACAGAGAATCTAAAGCACTAGGAGTTTCCTAAGTGAGGAGACCGATAAAGGCGTCTTTGGTTAGCTTAAGGAGGTGACTTTTGGAAAGCACCTAAGGTTGGGGGCTGGTTGCCAGCAGAGTCAAGCAAGATTAGAGCTTCTGAACTCTCAGCCCCACCGCCCAGTCTCTGGGGGGAGCTGGAGGTGGAATTCAGTCACCAGTGGCCAATGATTTAATCAATCAAGTCTCCACAAAAACCCACAAAGACAGGGTTCAGAGAGCTTCCAGGTGAGGGACCACATGGATGTGCTGGAGACGGGTACCCTGGAGAGCATGGAAGCTCCACCCCCTTTGCCTGTACCTTGCTCTAGGCATCCCTTCCATCTGGCTGTTCTTGAGTTACAACCTTTTATAATGAACAGGTAACATGAGTAAGTAAAATGTTTCTCTGAGTTCTGTTAGCCACTCGAGCAAATTAATCGAACCTGAACAGCACAGAAGGTCATGGGAACGTGAGATCTAGAACCGTGTAGTCAGAAGTACAGGGGATAACCTCAACTTACAATTGGCATCTGCAGTTGGGGTCGGGGGGCAATTTTGCAGGACTGAGCCCTTAACCTGTAGGATCTGATGGTATCTCCAGGTAATGAGGGTCAAAAGTGAGTTGTAGGATGCCCAGCTAGTATAAGAACATTGCCTGGGGTGTGAAGAAAACCCCCCACACACTGGACTTGGTGAGTCAGGGTCTTCATAGTGTTGGCTGTTTTTAAATTAGTCTAGTTCAATATGTAAGATGTGGTGTCAGGCACCTCCCAGTGTGTCATTCATTAACTCAAGTCTCAAACAAGTCTATAAAGCAGATAATACCCTTATCTCTGTTTTAGAGTCTTACAGAGGACTTTGCGTTTGATAAAAATCATTAGAATAATTCATCAGAGCTTACGCTTTTGAACAAGGAACCGAAGTAGATTTTGGAAATCCATATTAAGATCAGAAAAGCAGATGCTTCTGAAATTCTTAGGGAACACTGACAGCTTCTGATTTGTAAGAAGAGATCTTGGCATATTCATGCTGGAAACCACTCTCATAGGCATAGCTGGTAAGAGCAGTGATCAAGGCTGCCATTTATTGATTGCTTGTGTCAGACTCTATGCTTTGATCATATCCGTGAAGCCACTATAGCCAACTGCTATTGTTGCTACCCTTTATCCTCTGTGTTACAGCTGGACAGCTGAAGTTCAGAGAGGTTAAGTAATGTACTTAATGTCACACAGCTTGTACATGACTAAACTGGAACTCAAATACAGCCCTACCTTCTTATCTAACAATACACTATGCTACCTTTTATAGTACCTATTTCTTTGCCGCATCGTTTACAACCTGGTTCACAACGATTTTTTCTGTATGAATGTTATAATTCGTATTTGAATGATGTTAACACTTTTTGCAATTTTTCCGTGAACAGATAGTTATTGAGAATATACTATGTATTCACCAGGTGCTGTGCAATGCAATGGAAGTGAACAATTGGAAAGAGCTTGGGACTGGATATCAGAAAACCTAGATAGTGTTGCTCTATGATCATAGAGCAGAAAAGGGTAGAATGGGTTTCATATGCAACTTCCACTAAGGTTTCTGTCCAGTGGAACTTGTTGCCTCATTTTATGGACGATGCCGCATGGCATCGTGGTGAAGGGCACTTGTTTTCAGAGTCAATGAAAATTGGACATAAATTCTGGCGTTATCAAATCAGCTCCCACTGCTCGCCGTTTACAAAATCAATACTCACAAATGTTGGCAGAAAGGAAAAGTGCTTTTAATTAGAATGCTGGCAGTCTGGGGAGGTGGTGGACTCACTGTCCCCCAGAAGCCACCTCGGAAGATTCTGCTCAACCATGAAAGCTTTTCAAAGGAAACAAGAAAGTAATCTCAGTTGATCACTGAGATAGGGGGTCAGAGTTGTCTCCATCCCCCATTGTGTGCAGGCATGTGTGCAGGCATGTGTACAGGCATGTGTGCAGGTGTGTGTGCAGGCTTGTCGACTCATCGTGATCTTTGTTGAGATGTTATATTGTTCACACAGTTTGTTCGTGGCGAGATTACTGAAGGAGAAGCTAGGGGAAGAGATCTGGTCATCTGTTAATTACTTATCCTTCGTTTCTAATTCTTTGATCTATGCAGAGAACCAACAAGTTAGGCATGGTATTATGTGATCAAAAGATTTAAAAGGTGTGCTGGGGCCAGAGATGACTACAGCATGGGGGTGCCTGGTTTAAGTTTGCTGACAAGACAAAGGGGTACCTCCTGCAGAGACCTCTTTCCTGCAAAAAGCTTTTTCCTGCCAAAAGCTTACACTGGCTCTGCTACTACCTAAGAACTTGGACAAGTTACTTTACCGCACTAAGCCTCACTACCTTTTATCTCTGCAATCTTAAGTGTAGAGCTGCTCTCATATTGGCAGTAGAGAGTCAAGAGCGAAAATGTACTAAAGCTGTTAGCTCAATGACTGCCCTCAGTAAACAATCAATATATCATATATTAATGATCCCTATTTTCTTCTAAGGAATTTTGTCCAGGCCACTCACCATCTGGATCATTCTCATTGGAATATACTCTCATTTGAAGACATTACTCTTAAAAACATCACAGTATTGAACACCTTTTTCTAGTTGATGTTCGGCGCTACGTGGGTGGACAACAGACAGGAATCAAGTCTATTCCTCTCCCTGGGAGTCAGTTCTTTGACATTAAAATGAGACGTTGGAATTAGATCAAGTTTGAGTTCCTTCTAGCTATAAAACCAAAGCAAACCAACTAACAAACCAAAATGCATGATTCAAAGAGGAAATCGGGGTGAATATTAATTCTCGTGTTTTTGTGTATATGTGTGCGTGGCTGAATGCTTCTAATTGACCCTTTTTAATAGGTTCACTGTTATCTCTGTCTCGTGAAATGTTCTGTGTCCTGAGAGGCTCAGAGGAGATGTATGGTATGTTGGTAGTTATCCAGAAAAATGCTTCTCTCCTGCTCACTAAATAGCTGCTGCTACCCAAGTGGGTGAGAATCTCGGTTGTAAGAAATCTAAAGCAAAACGCAAGATTTTTTTGTTTGTTGTGGCGGTGGTTGTTTGAATATTCATCACCATACATTTGAATTCTAAGGCAACACTTGAAGTGTGATAAATCCCGTTTTACAGATGAGGAAACTCTGAGAGTCCACGTAACTAGATGGTTTCCATTCAGTGTTGTAAATTATGACTTGTGTTCCTCAGTTTAAATTCCCGACTGCTTCTTTGCCCATATATAGACTTAGTAATAACTGATAGATGTGATTTGTTCTATAGCATATTACTTTTCCTGTCCCACAGGGAGTGTGTAGAAAGCAGGCAAGGTGAAAACCATGCCGGATGGCACAAGTGCTCTCCTAAGGTCAAGTCATTCCCTCCACATAAATATTTTTGACAAAAGCGAACAGCCGAAAGAATTCTTAAAATTCAATAACAAATGAAGAATTCCCAAGAAAAGACAGAGGCCAGATAATGTTCATCTCCCTTATTTTCTTCTACAGTGGCCTCTCCACCAGGAAGGAAAAAAATATATTTTCCAGGCTTTGCTTGAGACATCTTTGCATATTACATCATATACAATCTATTGGAGTTCTTTTAATTTCCAGGAGCTCTCCAGGCAAATCACTTACCCACCCTTTGGCGTATCTCTGGTGGTTATTCCGTTTTTTGTAATCAGTTGTGCTGGAAACATTATCTTTTAATCATCTAATACAGAGGGACCCTCCACTTCGTAGTACGTGGTGTACACTCTCTCTGTCTGGTGCTAATGCAGTGTATATATTTTTTTTAATCTTTATTGGAGTATAATTCCTGTACAATGATGTGTTAGTTTCTGCTGTATAACAAAGTGAACCAGCTATGGGTATACATACATCCCCATATATCCTCCCTCTTGCATCTCCCTCCCACCCTCCCTATCCCACCCCTCTAGGTGGTCACAAAGCACCGAGCTGATCTCCATGTGCTCTGCGGCTGCTTCCCACTAGCTATCTATTTTACATTTGGTAGTGTATATATGTCCATGCCACTCTCTCACTTCGTCCCAGCTTACCCTTCCCCCTCCCCGTGTCCTCAAGTCCATTCTCTACATCTGCGTCTTTATTCCTGTCCTGCCTCTAGATTCATCAGAACCTTTTTTTTTCTTTAGATTCCATACATATGTGTTAGCATACGGTATTTGTTTTTCTCTTTCTGACTTACTTCACTCTGTATGACAGTCTCTAGGTCCATCCACCTCACTACAAATAACTGAATCTCATTTCTTTTTATGGCTGAGTAATATTCCATTGTATATATGTGTCACATCTTCTTTACCCATTCAGCTGTCGATGGACACTTAGGTTGCTTCCATGTCCTCGCTGTTGTAAATAGTGCTGCAGTGAACACTGTGGTACATGTCTCTTTTTGAATTATGGTTTTCTCAGGGTATATGCCCAGTAGTGGGATTGCTGGTCATATGGTAGTTCTATTTTTAGCTTTTTAAGGAACCTCCATACTGTTCTCCATAGTGGCTGTATCAATCTACATTCCCACCAACAGTGTAAGAGGGTTCCCTTTTCTCCAGACCCTCTCCAGCATTTATTGTTTGTAGACTTTTTGGCCATTCTGACCAGTGTGAAGTGATATCTCATTGTAGTTTTTATGTGCATTTCTCTAATGATTAGTGATGTTGAGCTTGCTTTCATGTATTTATTGACATCCTGTATGTCTTCTTTGGAGAAATGTCTGTTTAGATCTTCTGCGCATTTTTGGATTGGGTTGTTTTTTTTTTCTTGATACTGGGCTGCATGAGCTGCTTATATATTTTGGAGATTAATCCTTTGTCAGTTGCTTCACTTGCAATTATTTTCTCCCATTCTGAGGGTTGTCTTTTGGTCTTGTTTATGGTTTCCTTTGCTGTGCAAAACCTTTAAGTTTCAATAGGTCCCGTTTGTTTATTTTTCTTTTTATTTCCATTTCTCTAGGAGGTGGGTCGAAAAGGATCTTGCTGTGATTTATGTCATGGAGTGTTCTACCTATGTTTCCCTCTAAGAGTTTTATAGTGTCTGGTCTTACATTCAGGTCTTTAATCCATTTTGAGTTTATTTTTGTGTATGGTGTTATTAAGTGTTCTAATTTCATTCTTTTACATGTAGCTGTCCAGTTTTGCCAGCACCACTTACTGAAGAGGCTGTCTTTTCTCCATTGTATATTCTTGCCTCCTTTATCAAAGATAAGGTGACCATATGTGCGTGCGTTTATCTCTGGGCTTTCTGTCCTGTTCCATTGATCTGTATTTCTGTTTTTGTGCCACTACCGTACTGTCTTAATTAGTATACTTTGTATACTGTCCTTGATTACTGTATAGTCTGAAGTCAGGGAGCCTGATTTCTCCAGCTCCATTTTTCTTTCTCAAGATTGCTTTGGCTATTCGGGGTCTTTTGTGTTTCCATACAAATTGTGAATTTTTTTTGTTCTAATGCTGTGAAAATTGCCAGTGGTAGTTTGGTAGGGATTGCATTGAACCTGTAGATTTCTTTGGGTAGTACAGTCATTTTCACAATGTTGATTCTTTCAATCCAGGAACATGGTATAGCTCTCTGTCTGTTTGTATCATCTTTGATTCCTTTCATCAGTGTCTTATAGTTTTCTGCATACAGGTCTTTTGTCTCCTTAGGTAGGTTTATTCCTAGGTATTTTATTCTTTTTGTTGCAGTGGTAAATGGGAGTATTTCCTTAATTTCTCTTTCAGATTTTTCATCATTAGTGTATAGGAATGCCAGAGATTTCTGTGCATTAAATTTGTATCCTGCTACTTTACCAGATTCATTGATTAGCTCAGGTAGTTTTCTGGTAGCATCTTTAGGAGTCTCTATGTATAGCATCATGTCATCTGCAAACAGTGACACCTTTACTTCTTCTTTTCTGATTTGGATTCTTCCTATTTATTTTTAGTATCTGATTGATGTGACTAAAACTTCCAAAACTGTGTTGAATACTAGTGGTGAGGGTGGGCAACCTTGTCTTCTTCCTGATCTTAGAGGAAATGCTTTCAGTTTTTCACCACTGAGAATGATGTTAGCTGTGGGTTTGTCATATATGGCCTTTATTATGTTGAGTTAGTTTCCCTCTCTGCCTACTTTGTGGAGAGTTTTATCATAAATGGGTGTTGAATTTTGTCGAAAGCTCTTTCTGCATATTTTGAGATTATCATATGGTTTTTATCCTTCAGTTTGTTAATATGGTGTATCACATTGATTGATTTGCATATATCGAAGAATTCTTGCATTCCTTGGATAAACCCCACTTGATCATGCTGTATGATCCTTTTAATGTGCTACTGGATTCTGTTTGCTAGTATTTTGTTGAGGATTTTTGCATCTATGTTCATCAGTGCTATTGGCTTGTATTTTTCTTTTTTTGTGACATCTCTGTCTGGTTTTGGTATCAGGGTGATGATGGCCTCATAGAATGAGTTTGGGAGTGTTCCTCCCTCTGCTATATTTTGGAAGAGTTTGAGAAGGATAGGTGTTAGCTCTTCTCTAAATGTTTGATAGAATTCGCCTGTGAAGCCATCTGGTCCTGGGCTTTTGTTGGAAGATTTTTAATCACAGTCTCAATTTCAGTGCTTGTGATTGGTCTGTTTATATTTTCTGTTTCTTCCTGGTTCAGTCTCACAAGGTTGTGCTTTTCTAAGAATTTGTCCATTTCTTCCAGGTTGTCCATTTTATTGGCATAGAGTTGCTTGTAGTAATCTCTCATGATCCTTTGTATTTGTGCAGTGTCAGTTGTTACTTCTCCTTTTTCTTTTCTAATTCTATTGATTTGAGTCTTCTCCCTTTTTTTCTTGATGAGTCTGGCTACTGGTTTATCAATTTTGTTTATCTTCTCAAAAACACAGCTCTTAGTTTTATTGATTTTTGCTATTGTTTCCTTCATTTCTTTTTCATTTATTTCTGATCTGATCTTTATTATTTCTTTCCTTCTAACTTTGGGGGTTTTTTGTTCTTCTTTCTCTAATTGCTTTAAGTGTAGGTTAGGTTGTTTATTTGAGATTTTTCTTGTTTCTTGAGGTAAGATTGTATTGCTATAAACTTCCCTCTTAGAACTGCTTTTGCTGCATCCCATAGGTCTTGGATCATCATGTTTTCATTGTCATTTGTTTCTAGGTATTTTTTGGTTTCCTCTTTGATTTCTTCAGTGATCTCCTGGTTATTTAGTAGTGTATTGTTTAGCCTCTATGTGTTTGTATTTATTACAGTTTTTTTCCTGTAATTGATATCTAGTCTCATAGTGTTGTGGTCAGAAAAGATACTTGATACAATTTCAGTTTTCTTAAATTTGCCAAGGATTGATTTGTAATGCAGGATATGATCTATCCTGCAGAATGTTCCATGTGCACTTGAAAAGAAAGTATATTCTATTGTTTTTGGGTGGAATGTCCTATAAATATCAATTAATTCCATCTTGTCTAATGTGTCATTTAAAGCTTTGTGTTTCCTTATTTATTTTCATTTTGGATGATCTGTCCATTGGGGAAAGTGGGGTGTTAAAGTCCCCTACTATGATTGTGTTAACTGTTGATTTCCCCTTTTATGGCTGTTAGCATTTGCCTTATGTATTGAGTTGCTCCTATGTTGGGTGCAGAAATATTTACAATTGTTATGTCTTCTTCTTGGATTGATCCCTTAATCATTAGGTGGTGTCCTTCTTTGTCTCTCATAATAGTCTTTGTTTTAAAGTTTATTTTGTCTGTTATGAGTATTGCTACTCCAGCTTTTTTGATTTCCATTTGCGTGGAATATCTTTTTCCATCCCCTCACTTTCAGTCTGTAGGTCTGAAGTGGGTCTCTTGTAGACAGCATATATACGGGTCTCGTTTTTGTATCCATTCAGCCAGTCTGTGTCTTTTGGTTGGAGCATTTAATCCATTTACATTTAAGGTAATTATTGATATGTATGTTCCTATTACCATTTTCTTAATTGTTTCGGGTTTGTTTTCATAGGTCTTTTCCTTCTCCTGTGTTTCCTGCCTAGAGAATATCCTTTAGCATTTGTTGTAAAGCTCATTTGGTGGTGCTGAATTCTCTCAACTTTTGCTTGTCTGTACATGTTTTAATTTCTCCGTCAAATCTGAATAACATTCTTGCTGGGTAGAGTAATCTTGGTTGTAGGTTTTTCTCCTTCATCACTTTAAATATATCCTGCCACTCCCTTCTGGCTTGCAGAGTTTCTGCTGAAGGATCAGCTCTTAACCTTATGGGGATTCCCTTGTATGTTATTTGTTTTTCACGTGCTGCTTTTAATATTTCGTCCTTAATATTTTTGGCAGTTTGCTTAATATATGTCTTGGCGTGTTTCTCCTTGGATTTATCCTGTATGGGACTCTCTGTGTTTCCTGGACTTGATTGACTATTTCTTTTCCCATATTAGGGAAGTTTTCAACTGTAATCTCTTCAGATATTTTCTCAGTCCCTGTCTTTTTCTCTTCTTCTTTTGGGACCCCTATAATTCAAATGTTGGTGCATTTAATGTTGTCCCAGAGGTCTCTGAGACTGTCCTCATTTCTTTTCATTTTTTTCTTTATTCTGCTCTGCTTTAGTTATTTCCACTATTTTGTCTTCCAGGTCACTTTTCCGTTCCTCTGCTTCAGTTATTCTGCTATTGATTCCTTCTAGAGAATTTTTAAGTTCATTTATTGTGTTGTTCATCACTGTTGGTTTGCTCTTTAGTTCTTCTTGGTCCTCGTTAAACATTTCTTGTATTTTCTCCGTTGTATTTCCAAGATGTTGGACCATCTTTACCATCATTACTCTGAATTATTTTTCAGATAGATTGCCTATTTCCTCTGTTTGTTTGGTGGGAAACAAACAAACACTGGTGGGTTTTTACCTTGCTCCTTCATCTGTTGCATATTTCTCTGTCTTCTCATTTTGTTTAACTTACTGTGTTTGGGGTCTCCTTTTTGCAGGCTGCAGGTTCATAGTTCCCGTTGTTTTTGATGTCTGTCCCCAGTGGATGAGGTTGGTTCAGTGGCTTGTATAGGCTTCCTGGTGGAGGGGACTGGTGACTGTGTTCTGGTGGGTGGGGCTGGATCTTGTCTTTCTGGTGGTCAGGGCTGCATCTGGTGGTGTGTTTTGGTGTGTCTGTGAAGTTAGTATGATTTTCAGCAGCCTCTCTGCTAATGGGTGGGGTTGTATTCCTGTCTTGCTGGTTGTTTGCTATGGGGCGTCAGCACTGGAGCTTGCTGACTGTTGTGTGGAGCTGGGTCTTAGCATTGAGATGGGGATCTCTGGGAGAGCCCTCACCGTTTGCTATTAACTGGAGCCGGGAGGCCTCTGGTCATCCAGTGTCCTGAACTCGGTGCTCCCACCTCAGAGGCTCAGGCCTGACACCTGGCTGGAGCACCAAGACCCTGTCAGCCACACGGCTCAGAAGAAAAGGGAGAAAAAAAAGAAAGAAAAAAAAATTTTTTAAGTTATTAAAATAAAAAAATAATTTAAAAAGACAGCAACCAAACCAATAAACAAATCTACCAATGATACCAAGTGCTAAAAACTAAAGTGAGTTAAACAGAAAATTCAGAAACAAATGAGTCACAGACAGAAAACCCCTAGTCTGCAGTTGCTCCCAAAGTCCACCGCCTCAATTTGGGGACACTTCATTGTCCATTCAGGTATTCCACAGATGCAGAGTTCATCAAGTTGATTGTGGGGATTTAATCCGCTGCTCCTGAGGCTGCAGGGAGACAAATTTCCCTTTCTCTTCTTTGTTCTCACAGTTCCTGGGGTTCAGCTTTGGTTTTATCTCCACCTCTGTGTGTAGGTCGCCCTCAGGCATCTGTTCCCTGCCCAGACAGGAGGGGGTTAAAGCAGCAGCTGATTGGGGGACTCCTACTCACTCAGGCCCGGGGGAAGGAGGGGTACGGTAGTCAAATTGGAATGTGGGGCGAGCCTGCGGCAGAAGAGGCTGGCATGACCTTGCAACAGCCTGAGGCGTGCCGTGTGTTCTCCCGGGGAGGTTGTCCCTGGATCCTGGGACCCTGGCAGTGGCGGGCTGCACAGGCTCCCGGGAGGGGGGTGTGGATAGTGACCTGTGCTCGCACACAGGCTCCTTGGTGGCGGCAGCAGCAGTATAATGCTTCATGCCCGTCTCGGGGGTCAGCTGACAGCCACGGCTTGCGCCCATCTCTGGAGCTCGCTTAGGCGGTACTGTGCCTTCTCTGGGCACACGGGGAAGGAATCCCCTCTCCTCACGCACCCCAAAACAATGGTCTCTTGCCTCTTCGGCAGGTCCAGACTTTTTCCTGGACTCCCTCCAGCTAACTTTGGTGCACTAGCCCCCCTCAGGCTGTCTTCATGCAGCCAACCCCAGTCCTCTCCCTGAGGTCTGACCTCCAAAGCCCAAGCCTCAGCTCCCAACCCCACGCACCCCAGCAGGTGAGCAGACAAGCCTCTCAGGCTGGTGAGTGCTGGTTGGCACCAATCCTCTGGGCGGGAATCTCCCGCTTTGCCCTCCACACCCCTGCAGCTGTGCTCTCCTTCGTGGCTCTGAAGCTTCCCCCTGCCCACTCCCATTTCCACCAGTGAAGGGGCTTTCTTGTGTGGAAACTTTTCCTCCTTCACAGCTCCCTCCCAGTGGTGCAGGTCCTGTCCCTATTCTTTTGTCTCTGTTTTTTCTTTTTTTCTTTTACCCTACCCAGGTATGTGGGGATTTTCTTGCCTTTTGGGAAATCTGAGGTCTTCTGCCAGCATTCAGTAGATGTTCTGTAGAAATTGTTCCACATGTAGATGTATTTTTGATGCATTTGTGGGGAGGAAGGTGATCTCCATGTCTTACTCCTCTGCCATCTTGAAGGTCCCCCCTAATGCAGTGTATTAAAGATGATTATTTCTGTGTGTTAGCTGGGATTGGAAGTGTCTGTGTGTTTGTCATTGTTTGCTAAATCCTTTGAAGTCAATTGCCAATTCTAGGATCTTGTAACTTTAGGGACCTAGCGGATGAATCCAGTTGAACTGTCAGCTTTTCCGGGCTAGACTGGATATATAAAGAATCTCCATCCTAATTGCTTTAATTAATGAATGCAGAGATAAGACAACCCTCGGAGAGAAACACTGCAACATCTTTACAGCATCATTGCCACACATGGTGACAGACTAACAATAATCTGGTCTTGTTGGGCACTTGGCATCTCAGTTGCTGCACTCTTATGGGACACCTCCCATGACCATAATGTGTGGGGATATAAACAGAGTGTCTGACATCTCTCCTGCTGTGAAAGGGCTTATAATTTTATTGAGAAACAAGCCTCAAATGTATCAAACAAGTTGAGAATAAACAAAAATTTTGTGTTAAAATAATTTTAGAGAAAGGAGGTAACATTTTGGGGAGTGGGTTTGGCCCGCAGGGATTTTATAGCCCCACGTGATTGGAAGGGCAGATAAGGAGAGACCAGAGATTGCCAAGTTCTGTCCTCCTGTCCTTCTGTCCTCCTGTCTTTGTAATTGTTCTTCCCTCTGTATGGATTCTTCTTGCCCCAGCTCTTCAAATGGCTCCCTCCTTTTCTGTAGTTGGATCTGAGCTCTGTAATTACCCCCAGAGGGTCACGTCTCCATCACTGTATCCAAAGGGACACAGCACCCTTCCCATGCCCCCTGTCTTTTATCAGACAGACCTCATTGCCATTTTTATAATCACCTCTTCTAGGCTGTGAGCTCCTATGAGCAGAGACCTGACATTTGCCCATCATTGAGTCACAAGTGCCACACAGATTGCGGGCATTTAAAAAATATTAGTTGAATAAATGGTTTGCAGCTGGGAACATTGTATCATAAGCAGCAGAAATGGACTCTGGTTAGTTGAAGCAAAAGGGAATTAAATGGCATTTTCTCTTCTGAAGTTGGAGAACCAGGCTTGGAAACAGGCAGGAAACAGTCCAGTCTAGAGGACTTGGAAGCAGGAACCACAGTAGAAGGCTCAGCAGGGAACATCTGTTGGGGCACAGCTGCTGGGGTCAGTAAACACCAAACACATCTTTTGACTTTGGACACATACAGAATTTGTATTACCACATTGAGATGTATGAGCAGATGTATTGTAGGGAAAGCTGCTTCTGGGACAGCTGTGGCTCTATTCCAAAGATTTGTCAGAGTAAAGGGACAACCATGGCTCTGATAAGGTGTGCAAGCTAATGGAAGCCAATTAACCTATCAGTAGATAAAAGCTGAGGCCACGTCCTCTCTTAATACATAGTCCAGTTGGAGAACTGATTCCGCTAACTTTACCTACTCAGGACAGATGGAATAAACCTGAATTGACTATTGCTCGATAGATAATTACAACTGAGAAAACACTAGATTATTCTGGTTTGTTCTGATGCTTGAAAATATTGCTTATCTTCAGACTTTTGAGTATTTTATTTCTTTTTTATAAAAGAATTCATAGTGTATAATGTAGGGTTCAGTTTTTAAAGAAGATAGAGATTCTAACATATTTCTGTCTCTGGTTGAAAAAAAAGATATAATTCCTCGTTAGCATTACTCAACACCTATTTGCCTTCTTCTGATAATAGCACTTTGATTTTTAATTTGAGAAATCACTCCTCTTGCCATATCCTCATTCCAAGAGTAGATCTGTAGTATCTGAGAGCAGAAAAAGACCATATGTATTATATCCTTACCTAGAGTATTAAAAACCAAAGTGGTATTTTGAATGTCTAGGTGCTCAAAGCACTGGTCTGCAGTGTTTCCTTTTCAGATACTTAAGTAATTCCTTACTAATTTCTTATACTTAATTCAGTCAATAGTCAAGTAATTAATCCTAGTTAATCCAGTGAATGGAGGTGGTGAGGGATATAGCTGTAGTGAGACTGTCAAAACCAGAATATGTTGGCTAGCCTTTGAGTGATAAAGTAGAAGTAGAAATCAAATTTATAATATGCCCTGTGGGAAATACAGAAAGAAAGTGAGGATTAAACTAAGGAGTGATAAATAACAGTTGAGATACTGGGGAGAAAACACAGATCTGTTCCACAAAGTTGTATTTCTTTAAATGTTACCTCAAATGGTGTTTTATCCTTATATTTAAATATGAACACAAAAAATGTGTTTAACAAATATTTGTCCACTCAACAATATTAGTATATAATTTATATGCATGTATATATGTACACATATATACACACATGTATATATATGTAAAAGGGGGTCAATTTGTTTATGGTACACTAAATTCTCAGAAATGATTTTCTTAAAGCTGTTTACTTTTGTTAATGAGCAATACTGTGGTGAGGTGGGAATGTATTTCTAAGGGTATTCTTAGCCATCTATGTTTGGTCAGTTTTCATATTAGTAGATTGAAAAGTTGTTATGGAAAAAGTGGTTCATAGGGCATTTCCTCTGAGAAGAATAGAGAGGAAAATGAAACCAGAAGTTGAGAATTTACAAAATCCTTGGGAAAGTAGCAATAATGTCATATAAGAGTCAGCTCAGAATATTTTCACTTACTTGCCATGTATTATTGAGCTCTTGCCATGTGTTCAGCACCGTCTCCACTTGATGGTACATCTGCATTGGCGTGCCACGACTGAAAGAGGAAGTGCTTTGGACCTCTCAGTTCCATATTAGGGAGATCCAACCTGTGCTCTCATAAGCCACTATATAATGGACTTCGACTATAATCCATCTGGGAGCAAGTATATTCACCCAAGTTAATTAAGCCCAGAGAATGACGGTCTTAAGGTCAACCTAGCAGTAATCTTTCTTTAGTAGCACTTCAGAAAGGCTTGATAGAAAAGGCAAGCACAATTTATTTCCTCTGAGTACATGACAAGTGGGGCCGGGCTTATATTTTCAGCTGGAGAGATTGTCTTTAATATTAAGAAGACTCTCCCAAACCTAAATATCAGGGGATAAAAAAAGAACACAGAAGAGGAAGGATATGGAATCATCAATAAGGACTTGAAAAGCCAAAACCTTGGTTCTGCTTGTTTAATTACATATCTCGGCAGAAGAGAGTTAGATAAGATCCCTTTTATATATGTGATTCCGTCCACACCAGACAAGCTATGAAAGTAAGCCAGTGTCATCTCTAATATTTATTGTTTCTTTTTTTTTTTAGTTGTTTTTTTTTTTTTAGATGTTGCG
This sequence comes from Lagenorhynchus albirostris, assembly GCF_949774975.1. NCBI lineage: Eukaryota > Metazoa > Chordata > Mammalia > Artiodactyla > Delphinidae > Lagenorhynchus > Lagenorhynchus albirostris. The sequence continues at coordinate 9,320,012 of NC_083104.1, read as the reverse complement.
GGTAGGAGTTTATTAATTAATTTATTTATTTTTGGCTGTGTTGGGTCTTCGTTTCTGTGCGAGGGCTTTCTCTGGTTGTGGCAAGCGGGGACCACTCTTCATTGCGGTGCGCAGGCCTCTCACTGTCGCGGCCTCTCTTGTTGCGGAGCACAGGCTCCAGACGCGCAGGCTCAGTAGTTGTGGCTCACGGGCCTAGTTGCTCCGCGGCATGTGGGATCCTCCCAGACCAGGACTCGAACCCGCGTCCCCTGCATTAGCAGGCAGACTCTCAACCACTGCGCCACCAGGGAAGCCCTGTTTATTTTTTTAATTAATAAAAATGTCCTATCAAATGCATCTTGTTTATGTTGATTTTTGAGATTTTGACTGTTTATTTCTCTTCCTTCTCACTAGAGTTTCAAATTGCCCTTTTGGTAGACCTTACCTTGTTTTTCTTTCTAGAAGGATCATTTAGGAGCTCAATCATCTGCGCCCTCTCTTACCATCTTGAACTTTGTAATTTCCCCCCCTCTGAACATGCCTTTTGAACATCCAGTCTCCCCAGAGAGTGTCCTGCGCAGCCACAGGCGATAATTTAAATCCCTGCCTTTGTTTCCCATCAGTTTCATCCATGCCTGTTGTGTAGAAAGCTCCCTTAGGAAGGCAGGATGGTGTTGGCCTGAATTATGGCGGTATTCTCAGTGCCTGCTACATATGGTCCCTGGAGCATAAAAGGTGCTCAACACAGATTGAATGCATGAATGAACAAATAAGGAACTGAATAAGTGTTCACTGGGGAGCCTTGTAGCCAATGTCCTTTAGATACAGATAAATCCAATGCACATTAGAGTCAGATTTCTTCTCTTTCAGGCAAGAGAAACTGACTGCATTTAGATTAGGCAGAATATAGGAAGTTACCAGAGAGAGATGCCTTAGCCCAGGGGGAGATAGGGGTCAGGTCAAGTCAGTCCTGCCGCCTGTTTTTGTATAGCCCACAAGCTAAGGATAGTTTTTACATTTGCAAATCATTGAAAAAAATCAAAACAAGAGCAATATTTCCTGACATGTGACAACTACATGCAATTCAAATTTGAGCGTCCCTAAATAAAGTCTTGTCGTGACACAGCCATGCCTTTTGTTTATGGGTTTTCTGGGGCTATATTTGCATTGTGATGGCAGAGCGGAGTAGTGGTGACTGAGACTGTCTGGCCAGCAAAGCTTAAAATGTTCATTACCTGGTCCTTTACAGAAGAAGTGTGCCGATTCCTAAGTTAGCTCATGGAATTCAAGCCAGGCAATCAGAACTTAGGGAATTCAGAAACCAGGATACCGTTAGGAATCTAGGTAGCGGAAAGGAGGAGGCTGGCACTTGTGGTACCGCCATCAGAGGAAATCTGTTCACCCCCGTCTCTATTCAGCTCAGATCTCAAATTCCACAAAAAGGGAGGCTGAATAGTGTGGCTTAGTGTACATGCCCACCCCATGACTATAGGGATGAGGGTGGAGGGAACCTTGACTAATATCCCCATCATATGGAAACTTAGCAAAAAGAGCAGACGTTCACGACTTGAACAGCGACGCCAAGATAAAATCATAGCTGAGCCTGTTGCCTTCTTCTTCCAAAGAGAAACAGAAGCTGTTTGCTACCTGGTCACATTCAGAGGCTGCTGAGCAGTCATGGGTGTACACACCTGACACAGTGACCTCTTGTCATTGAGTGGACTCCTCAATTTGGAGTGTGTTCCCATTCATCCCAAGTTTCAACTTCCGTTTCTTCAGCTGCGTTTTGTTCAAGCTGATCATACCCGGTGATGCACCATCTCGTGCCAAAGTAGCCCAGCACCAGGGGAGGCACTGACTTTATTTTTAAAGATTTCTTCTGATTTTCTCAACCAAGTTTCAGAACTGCTTTCCATCACCTTTGAATGGAGCTAAACTGAAGATGTCTAAATGAGACCACAGAGGCATCAGCGCTTGTCCCGAGAGGTGAAAGGAGGGGAGACTAGGAAGCATTGGACTTCTTGGCCTCCTATCTTCAGTGTGTGTCCAGCCTTTGCCCTTAGGAGGCATTGCCAGGAAATTAAAAAGCTTCAGTCAGTGACCATGGAAATGCTTAAGAGCAACAGGTCTCAGTGCAAAAAACGTTTCAGTTTTATCCTTTGTGAGAGGCTCGTGTTAAACAAGATAGGAGATGTAGGTCATTTCCAAGCCTGAAAAATGTGAAATTCACTTTTATTTAAAATGTTAAATGTGATAGAAAGAAAAGAAGTTGGTAATTACCTTCCAGTGTAAGGGTCAAAGCTTCTCTGAAAGAAATGCACGTTCTATAGAGACCATATGCAGTCGTTAGAGAAAATGACTCTGTGTGTGTGTGTGTGTGTGTGTGTGTGTGTGTGTGTTGTATGTAATGGTGTAAAATATTTGGCATTCTCCCATGGCCTTGACATGAGTGTGTTGTGACTCCACCTTTACTTTCCTTATTTCTGGGTTCCAGAGGAAGAGAGCTCTTTTTTTAAGAATCTTTTTTTGGGAGGAAGTAGGTATGGGGGGTGGTATTTATGTTTTTGTTTTGTGTTTGGAGATAAGCAGTCTTTCGGGAATATGAGGGATTGGTGTAGGAGTGTTGGTGGGCATTCTTCCTTCAAGTCAAGAGTGTGAAATGAAGTTCATTTCTCTCAAAAAGCCCTCCGTTGATGCCGTGGACAACATTTTTACCCAACCTGGAGCCCGCTTGGGAGAGGCCCTAGCAACTGCTGCTCTGAGGAAGAGAAGCTGAGATAGACGTTCTTGGGGAGGAAGGAGAAGAGGCAGGATGGGGAAGCATGGGACTGGCCAGTCTGGACTCCGACTCCGGGGCCATCCTTCCCCCTCCCAGACACTAGCTGTGGTCACCGTGTTAAAAAATTCATTAATGTGGCAGAGGCGAGAATACTAATTAAGTATTTTGAGCATAATAGAAAGTCAGTTTTAATTTTCCCAAATGGAACTATTGTTTACAGTTACAGATGGCTGCCAGGAAGTACCTGGAGAAAATAAATGAGTCCAGGGAGTAGGGAATTGCTTTCAATATCTATGCGTATTGCAGGGAAGCCATTCAAGAATTCAGCCTAAGAAGGTTGTTGCCCAGAAAACAGATTACCTGTAAAGTCTGCAAAATGGTGTTTCCATTAGGACCGTGCAGCCTGCGGTATCATGGATTCGCATGTTCTCACCTCCCTCCTGGTGTTTTACGTAAAAGGAATGAGCGCTCACAATAGTTATTACCACATGGATTAAAAACCACAGAAACAAGCACCACTCCCTCCCCCGATGGCCACCAAATTAAAATCGCTTGTTCAGTACCCAAAGCTTTCTTGCCTCTCATCCAGCTTCTTCCATCTCCTGGGCTGTGTCTTCCTTAAGAACAGTGAAATGGATGCCCACATACCCTGCACCCAGATTCACAAATTGTTTAACACTTCCTTACGGAGGGAGAAATTGCACTCCCTTCCATGACTGAGCAAGGAGAGACCAACTGGATCCTCGAGGCACACCTAAAGGCCACCTCTCACCCGATTCCTGCCCTGGGTGTTCTCTTCTGCTTCTCTGCACTGCCAGGGCAAAGCAGGTTTTTCCTTTACTGCACTTCATCCTTCCCATCTATGGTCATTTGCATATTTACAATTATCTTTCAACTAGCCCCCGCAATGCTTCATTTTACCACACTCAGCTCTTCACTACTAACCGTGCACCTTGAGGGACTGTCTTAATCCATTTAACCAGCTGTAAAATGGGGGTAGTGATAGTGCCTGGGGTGAGTCTTAATGAGTTATTGCAAATGAAGCTTCTAGAGAAAACCCCGGTGTGTAGTTTGAACTCAAAGATGGCAGCTACTAATGTTGTTTTTATTAAGATTATAAAATATTTATCTTATTGGAGTATAGTTGATTTACAATATTGTGTTAATTTCTGCTGTACAGCAAAGCAACTGAGTTATACACATATATACTTCTTTATATTCTTTTCCATTATGATTTATCCCAGGATATCGAATATATTCCCTGTGCTGTACAGTAGGACCTTGTTGTTTATCCATTCTGTATGTAATAGTTTGCATCTACCAACCCCAAACTCCCACTCCATCCCTCGTCCACCCCCCTCCCCCTTGGCAACCACAAGTCTGTTCTCTACATCTGTGAGTCTGTTTCTCTTTTGTAGATAAGTTCATTTGTGTCATATTTTAGACTCCCCATATAAGTGATATCATATGGTATTTGTCTTTCTCTTTCTGACTTACTTCACTTAATATGATAATCTCTAGTTGCAACCAACTATATTTTAATTATCTTCTTGTCCCTTTTCTTTGAAGAAATAATCGGAGTACACTACATACAAAAATAAATAATTGTCCTATTGAAAAATCCCAGGGAAGGACAAAAATAAGAAGTTGGAGACAGAGGCTCACTCTAGGAGACGCTCAGTATGGGCTGGCTTAAAGCAGTAATTATAAAGAATTCCTGCAGCAGAACTACCTGAAGTGCTTGTTAATACTGCAGATTCCTACTGAATCAGAATCCCTGCAGCTCTTGGGCACTGCACCCAGGACTCCCCTGTCAGAACTATCGGGCCGTCTCATTTGCAGAATGTAATAATTAACACACATCATGGTATGGTACAGTCCAAGTCCAGGGTGAGCCTGACTTTGCTCTAAGTGTGAACCATGATTGAAGGAGGCATCGTGACCCTTTTCCCACTGTATCCCAATGGAATACTTTCCGTAATACACGAGCACTTGATTTCATTCTCTAGAGTCCTTTTCAGTGAAATATTGTTCATATTTTAATACCTCTAAAACGTAATTGGTGTTTGGGAGTTAGCTGGATTTTTTTTTTCCTGATATCTAATTAGGCATCTCCATTCACAGAAGATATATAGCATATCAAACCAATCTGGGTTTGAATTTTGTTCTTGTGTGACAAGGCAAGTTCTTCAACCTTTCTGACCCTCACTCTCCCCACGTGTAAAATGGGAATACTGACAAATACCTCAAGGGGCCGTTGTGAAACTTAAGAATACACGTGAAAGCAGTTACTACCCTTGCAAATTGCCCCGGAGATGTTAGTTTCTGTTTTTCTGAAACACAAGAGCACTGGTAGGAAGAGAGGGGGAAAAAAAACACATTTTCTCTTAACTAATGGTTTATCAGTTTCAGGACTATGACATCCTGAGCAAAAGATAGTTGTTGATGTGTGTTTTGGGGAGGGGGAGGGGGTTGGGGAGGGGGGCTGTCCTGTGCATGGCAGGAGGTTTAGCAGCACCTGGCCTCTCCTCACTAGATGTCAGTGGTACCCCTTCCTCCATATTCCTGACAACAAATATGTCTCCAGACAGTGTCACATGTCCCCTGGGGGGTGAAAATCATCCCTTTGAGAACCAGTGTTCTAACTTTTTGCCTGTAATTTTAAGGCATTAAATGGTAAAATAAAACTACAACATTAAACTTGCCAGTATTTTAACAAGCTAGCATCAAAGGGGAAACTAGAGCATTACCTACCTGTGATAGATATCCTCCATGAAAATTCCCCAGCCTCATGAAGGAGAACTCTCCTGGTGCTATGAGGACGTAGCAACAAGTAATCAGTGGCTTAGCTACAACAAAGGGTTAGATTCTCAGCCTTGAAAGGCCATGACCTCAGGCTTTCTCACGTCCCAGATCTGCTGAACTAGGGCTGGATGTCTCTTGTTGCAAAAACTAGGGAGCAGTGACCCTTGCATGAGGCGGATGTACAAAGCAGATGCTTATTTCCTTCATTTGGAAAGAGAAATGAAATTGTCAGGAGTAGCTTCATTCAAGTTAGTGTGACCAGAGCAGTTGATTCCTAAAATAACTGCAGGGGAAACCAAATTACCCAAGTTACCGGAAGAAGCACTGGAGGCTGGGTAGGATCCAGGCACCGGCACCTGATGGATCTACGCCACGATGGGGATGTGTACTCGTGAGGCGCTTGCAAGTTCTTCGATGGGCGTTGCCGACATCTACCTCAGCAGTGTGACTGTTTCTCTGCTTCCATGGTCCTCCTTAGTGACACAGCATTTCAACATATTTTCACGCCGGTTTAATCTAATTCTGCTAGATTTTGCACCTTGTTATTTGCCTTGAGATGACCTTGTGAATCTCTGTGGGACTCAAACAGGTGTTTTTATAGGAGAACCTTAATTCCAGGTTCCTGGGAGGCACCTCTGTGTAGACCCCCTCCACCTCCCACCACCGAGCATACCAGTCTCTCTGCTGCCAGCTTCCCTGGGGTAGACTGATCCCGTCCACAATTCCTTTGACAAGCGGGGCCACGGCAGCTTTCTCTCTCTGACTCTCCTGGCATCACGGACAAAGGGTCTGACGAGAGGAGAGACAGTGGACTAGCCCGGCCTGTGTGAATCACGCTGAGACTCCAGCTGTGTTCTTCCCTTTCCTGTTGGCAGTATTTTGAGGTGGAAGTCCGGAGGTGTTTCGTTGTTCTTGTTTGTTTTGTTTTAATTGTACAGTAGTTGCTTTGTCCTCGCTTTACACATAGTTATGAAACATTAATGAATACTGATGAAATGAAGGATAAATGTTATTTGCCTAAATTAAGAAATGTTTGATAGGATTGTTATAACAGTAGTTATTACTTATTGAGACGAGGTGCTGGGTTTTTTTTTTTTTTTTTTGCGGTACGCGGGCCTCTCACTGCTGTGGCCTCTCCCGCTGCGGAGCACAGGCTCCGGACACGCAGGCTCAGCGGCCATGGCGCACGGGCCCAGCCACTCCGTGGCACGTGGGATCCTCCCGGGCCGGGGCACGAACCCGCGTCCCCTGCATCGGCAGGCGGACTCTCAACCCCTGCGCCACCAGGGAAGCCCCTGCTGGTTCTTTTTAGGGCTCACGTGCCCCAGTCATTCGCATTTTGCGCGGATTATCCTAATTCACCTACATAACGGTCGAATAATTCAGAACTTCTTTTACCCCAAAGTTGTAAGTGAAGTACCCATGTGGCAGAGGTGGGATCTGGACTGCTGCCCAAAGTGCAGATTTCAGGTGGCTGATGACCCTAGCAGCTAAGCCCCAGGAGAGGACGGCTGTGACGTGGTCCTCTCTCCACCAGGGCCTCAGTGTCTTCTACCACCAAGGCCATGGCAGCATTTCCAAGGGGCTAGGGAATGTGAACTATGCCAACGAAAGTTTTGCAAAAATCGAACCCAGGGTGGAGGTAGCTCCAAGTTCATGCCATTTGGTGGCTCCTATGGAAAGTGCATCAGAAAGCAGCATGGAAACAGGTTCCCGTTCTGCCTGGCATAGCTAGAGAGCTCCTCGTCGCCTTGTGTCATTCGGCTACGATCGGCTTCAAACGAGGGTATAGAAAGGTACCAGTGTTCTCCTCTCTTCCTAGGAAGAGTCCATATCGAAGACTGCCCCTACTGATTTCACCTGGCTTCTGTCACTAAGCTATTAACTCACTGACATTAAAATGCTACGAAGAACACCTCTGAACCAGCTGGATTTTTCAAACGTCAAAATTATAATACTGCAGCTGCCAGCCCTGGTTTACTATAGCTTATGTTTTGGTGAAAAGCCTAACATCAGGCCATCAAGCTCTGAGAAGCCAGGGGGAGTTAAAATAATAGCCTCTTAAATAGAAGTGAGTACGATGGTTATCGGTACGTGGAAAGTAAGTTTCATGTAATACCTCTGAACATAGGTTAATGAAATAAGTCCCTAATTTTCCTTAGTGAAAACCAGACCTCTGATTAATGTAAGATTTGGCTGACTATTTTTAACATTAGTCTTTTTCTTAAAGAATCTCTTGAAATAACTCTCATAACTCTCATTCAGGCAATAATTTTGAGCACTTTTCCCTCTATTGTCCCACTTAATTCAGTCTTCACAGGAGCTTTGCTAAGGAGACATTATTCTCAACCCAGTCTGCATCTGAGGAGACTGAGGTCCGGAGAAATTGACTTGATCAGCTAGAAAATGACACTGAGAATATTTCCACCCATTTTTTCTAACTGTAAGTGCACTACTCTTCATGAAACCAAGTTGCTTCTCAGTAATCTTGAGAGTGTTTACTTGCACTAGTAAAACTAATTTACTATAATTTAGCCATTATATTGCTTCTGAAAACTCAATATGTTTATAACATAGTCCAGGTCTAGAACCTTTGTTGTTTTATTGGGCTTCTGATGTGAAGAGTATTCATTTACTCCTGATTAATTGGGCCAGAAGGAACAGAGGTCAGAGGGGGCATAGATAACTCCACGTTACCAATGAAGCAAAACTAAGATCATTTCTGGATTATTCAGGGATCGATTTACCATTTTGTGCCTGAGTAGTATTAGGTGCATGCACTTGTTGGCTTGGACCGCCGTAACAGAATACCATAGAATCGGGTGGCTTAAACAAAAGAAATGTGTATCTTCCAGGGAAGTTCTAGGTCAAGGAGTTGGTCCATTCACTGCCTGGTGAGAGCTCTCTCCCTAGCTTGCAGATGGCCACCTTCATGCTGTGTCCTCACATGGCAAAGAGAGAGCTCTACTATTGCTCTCCTTATAAACGTACTAATTCCATTACGAGGGCTCCACCCTCATGATCTCATCGAACCCTAATTATCTCCCAAAGGCCGCATCTCCAAAGATCATCATGTTGGGGGTTGGAGCTTCAACGTATGAATTCTGGGGTGTTTGGGGGGGGCATACAATTCAGTCCATAGCAGCACCTGAGACCTATTCATCAGTAAGTTAACTGTAAGCAGTATTAAAAAATTACTCTGAAACTTAATGGCTCAAAACAAGATACATTTATTTTGCTCATGAATCTGTAATTTGTGGGGCTGGCTCATCACTGTTCCACTTTGCATCAGCTGGGGCAGCGCAAAGCCTGAGCACTGGAATCTTCTGAAGATTCATTCACTCACTTGGCTCTTGTTTGATACTGGCTCTTGTTTGATGCTGGCTGTTGGCTGGGGGCCTCAGTTCTACTCCACATGGGCCTACCCATATCATCTATCTGTAGGCTAGGTTGTGCTTCCTCACAGTATGGTTGCTGGTTGCTAAGGGCAAGCGTCCTAAGAGTGAGACTGAGAGAGACAGGTGGAAGCTATAGTCCAAGGACCCAGCCTTGGAAAAAACCATAGCGTCATTTCCACCATAGTCTGTTGGCTGGAGCAATCCCTTTCCCCTACCCACATCCAAGAAGAGGGGACAAAGATCTCTTGAGGGAGAAGATGTCAGTCATATTGTAAAAAGAGCATGTGAGATGGGCCATCTTTGGGAAACATCATCTTCCCGTAAGAGTTTGGTAATCTGATTATCCATGGTTGCTAGAACCCTGAAGGAAAGGCAAGATCACAAGGAGGCAGGCATGCTCCTGCTGAATTAGCAGGTTTAAGGAGCCACTTTTGTGGTCTGCCAGGGATGTGTCTGGTCTTACCTTTATTAATCCTCGTGACTTGTGGTCTTCCTTGCATCGCTTACTTCTCTTAAATTCTGTCTTCTTTATATCCCCAATTCAAATACTCTCTGGATGTGATAAAACACCACCCTAGGACTCCTAACATTTGTCCATTAAGATAAGACGCGTCTAAAGCTCAGAATCAACTGAGACTGACCCCAGTGCAAGTTTCCTTTCTCCGGATTCTTCCCCTTCTATTTCTCAGGGGAGATCAGGGTGTGGAAAGTATGTTTCCTGAGGCCCAATTCATACCTGGCCCTTGTCTGAGGCTTAGGACGCTGTTACATAGACACCTGAGCTGTAATTGTAGCATTCAGATTCCCATTTAAAATACGTTCCATTCCCTGGGGGAAATCATCCAAATGGCCTGCTTTCCTGAGGGACATACTCCTGTCAGCTCGTAGCGTCGCATGTAATTGTGAAGGTAACTCTACTTTTCACGTATTTGCTGCACACTCCTGCGATAAACATTGGGGGTTCCCCTTCCTCGTATATCCCAGGTTGTCACTATGCTCCTTTGACACCTCCACCCCTCCAAATTCTGAGCAGCTAATGGGTTGTGACCCAGGTTCTATTTTTCCTAATGAGTGGAGTAGGGGGTGGGAGGGTCACATTGATAATAGGATGATGGTCCAGCTGAAGTGCGTGGAAATATGAGGCCAGAAACTCAAATGTGCAAGGAATTATTTTTGGACTTATAAATTTAAATGTATGAATTTGACATTCCACTGGGGGATTGGAACCTGATGTCAAGCTGACCACGCTCACCCTCCTCCCACCTTTTCCTGGGTTCCCGCTGGCCATATGGCCAGTGCCCTCACTGCATCGTGGATGGCTGGTGTGGCCTCAGTTCTAGATCGGTGTCCCTCCACAGGGGATCCTCTTCCTGTCTCTGGGTTCACGTCTCACGCAGCTCACCATGGGATGTACTCCGGTCTGGCCTCTCTGAGACACTGCTCTGTCTCTTAAGAATAGAAAAAACCCTGAGTTGCCCCCGAGCCACTTTTTACACCTAGCGACTCAGTGGGTCTGAGTCTGCTCCCAGTTTTCTTCATGTGAAATCATCTAAGGCTCCCTGATAGGCCATTGGTCAGTGGAGCCGGTGAAGCCTCCGGAGCCCCAGATGCATCCACGTGCCACACAGACCGTTTGTTCTCTTCCTGATGCTGGCGCGTGAGCCCAGGATCTCACTCCCCCTTGGGCCAACTCAGGGGAGCAGCTCCCGTAAGGTTACACCAGCCCTTGTGCTTCAGCCCACTTTGGGGATCCACAGACCTCTTCAGGTTTGGCTTGGACCGTAGCTTCTGATCTTCATGTAGCTTGAAGAAAAGTGGGAGAGAGTAGGATGGACCTGGATCTTTCTTATCAAACCACAGTATTGTGACTGGATCTTATCCTTTGAAGCCCCAAATTTGACTCTTACATCATTCTGTAGCATATCTTCTATAAGTACAGATGCAATCAACTGGGAAAAAAAAGACTAGGGCTGGGAAACCTAGAAACAGGCCAAGAACAGCAGTTGCAGATCCCTGTGCTTCTTTCTCCACTTTGCCAATTCTTCCAGGATCCTGAAATGTCCCTGGCATTGTGTTCCCATGTGTACTATCTTACTGCTGCTCTGTCTCCATCTGGAGATCTATAGCTACTGTTCTTTTTTAGTGCTGAAAATCTGCCGTCCTCTTCACCTCCCAAGGGTCATTTTACTGCCTCTCCTATTGCCGCCCCCTGCCGTGTGTGTACGTGCACACAGATACGCACACACACACACTTGGAAGCCAGAAAATTCCTTTCCAAACATTCCTGCCTCGAGTTACATCTCTGGCGACTTTCCAAGGCTTCCAGAATGCTTTTACTTCTCAATTGCCTTTCTCTGGATTTGTAGAAGTCTCGCAGAGAGTTTAAGTAACTCATCAAGGTCACAAGGTGAAGATGGCAGAACAGCCTCTGAAGCCCACTGCTATGAACTGGATCACGTCTCCCCAAAATTCATAGGTTGAAGCCCTAACCCCCCAATGTGATGGTGTTTGGAGATGGGTCCTTGGGGAGGAAGTTAGATTTAGATGAGATCTGGAGGGTGGAGCCCTTGTGATAGGATTAGTGCCCTTATAAGAAGAGGAAGAGACACCAGAGCTCTCTCTCTGTCATGTGAGGACACAACATAAAGGCAGCCATCTGCAAGCCAGGAAGAGGGCTCTCACCAGGAAGCAAATGGGCCAGTACCATTTGCTCTTGGACCTCCCAGTCTCCATAACTGTGAGAAATAAATTTCTGCTGTCTATGCCTCACAGTCTTGAGTTGACTAATCCTCCCGTGTTTCTTGTGTTTTTTGTTTTTTTCCCTCATCACATTTTCTTCCCTTATTCCCCTATGACTCCACGATGAGGTGTTTGTCATCAATTGTTTCCTGCAGTGCCTTTGAACAAAAAGGTAGGTCAGAGAAGGGGAAGGAATAGTTGACATATGGAAGGAATTTTTTCCAGTGTGAAATTGTCCAGCTCTCTCCTGTTCTCTGTATCCTTAATGAAACCTTGGACCCTCAACTAAGCAAGTCTCCTAGTTGCCTGTAACAGACAGAACCTAAGAGACTGATGAAGTGTTCTGCTGGTCCTGTGCATTCCATTTGGCCAGAATGGGCTTTACAAGAGCAGAGTGGCAAGCAAAGCATCTCTGAGCTGGTAGCAGGGCGCACCCCTGCTGTATTCCATCCTGGGCATAAAAAACCAGCAACTAATAGCACTTACATAAATGTGCCATTGTACAGTGCACATCCTTGACACTTGAGGGAAATAAGCAAATCTGGGAAAACACAGGGGAGTGCTTTCCTGATACTGGTACCATCAGAAAAAGATGTTGGGAAGCAGAGGAATTTTTCAGGATCTCAAAGACAGACAGGATTAGATAAGCATATCATTTAATTCTGCCTTTGGGTCTGTCAGGGTCACTATCACATTAGGAGGTGGGTGGATCATACGGACGTTAGAGGATAAGGATTAGTCATGGAAATGCAGTGACGGAGAGAGGAAGGGTTCCAGGAAATATGTCCTGACTTGGAGAAAAATAAAGAGGTTAACTATGGGTGGTATGTCAGCTGAGGGTTCTGGGTCTCAGGGTTGATGCTTTTCCAAGGCAAATAGGTCCAGGTGGCTCTGGAAAAGCCCCTCTCCTCCCATCTCCCTCCAACAGAGGTCGCTGAGACCACCAGGGGATTGGATGGAGTTCAGCTTGGACCTTAAGTGAATTCAGATGATTCCCTGAATCGCTGTTCACTGTTGCTCAGAGGTAGTCCAGGAGCCATGTGTCAGAACCATCTGGTATTATTATTCGAAATGCAGTTGACTGATCCCAGGCAAAGTGAACTGACTCAGAAACTTTGGGGGAATGGAATCTGAAAAACTGAATTTTTAAGGAGAGTCTTAGAAAGTTCTTACGCACTAAAGTTCGAGAGTTTTTATCCTAGGTATTCCATTTTCTGGTACAGTGCCTAGCTCCAAGTGGTCACACGATACTTGTCGCAGTGAATAAATAGATCCCCAGTGTGTAGTGTAGTTCCTAAAAGAGAGTAGTATTAAGCTAATGTTTGTTGATTGAATGTTTACGATAGCTTCTGGTTCATAAGAGGCACTTCTGAATTAAGGAACCCATCTATCCAGTCAACTAGCTAGGCATCCATCCACACATTCGTCTAACTTTGGGGATTTGGCAAAGCACCAGAAGGGGAGTCAGTGACATGAATCAGAACTGGAGATTGAGAATATCAGGTGTAAGTACAGGGGCTTGAGACAGGGAGGGGGAAAAAGGAATGAGGAGGAAATCAGACCTTCACTAGGGCCCTGCGTGTCCATTGCATGAGTAAGCAGAGCGGTCCCTGAATCAGCAGAATGTTTGCTTATAAATTGACACAGGCATTGGGGCTGGGTGAGGGATGGTGGGGCTGGCCTAGAAGTGACGTCAAGGTAAGGAAATGGTTCAGATACGAAGGTCACACAGGATATTCATGGCAGGAGCAGACGAAGAGGAGGAATGAGCAGTGGGCGTCGTCCGATAATAGACCCTCTGTCTTCTGTCAAAGCTTATCTGACCACCCCCCTCCTCCAGCCCTCCAGGGTCTCTCCATAAACTTCAGGTAGTGTGCTCCAGCACAGATTCGAGTTGAGGGGATACAAAAAGGAGGTGCAAGACGGTGGCGGCAAAGAGAATAAAGAAAATATGCAATGCTCTAGGGCGCTACTTTAACTCGTGGTTCCCGTGCTGATCTGGAGGTGCAATAAAATCAATCCCACTTCTGACCGCAAGACTGGAACTGACAAAGGGGCTTTACCTTAGAGCTAAAAAGCAGGTTATTTCCCCAGTACGCTTCCCCGTGGTAATTGTAATCCATGTTTATCCTGGGAAACTGAAAAGACAAAGAAGGATGCTTTTAAAATAACTCGTGATTTCACCTCCATGTGCATCGTGGCATTTCCCCCCCAGTCTGCTCGTTATATATATATCCTGTATGATGATTTTTATTTTGTATGTGTCATCTTCTCTTCTGCCATTCTGTTTTATTTAACTTTATATAATAATCTGCTATTATGTGTTTTTGTTAAACCCTATAGCAAAGAGGTTTAGAGCCTGGTCTCTGGAAATCTGAAAAAACTCTAAGCACCACGTAGACTGTCACTAAGTGCCTTTATAACCTAGGTCTGTTTTCCGTCCTCTCTGGCCTCAGTTTCCTTTTCTGTAAAATACAGCAAAGCTGTCCCTACCTCTGGGTGGTTGTGAAGCTTAAATAAGCTCATGCTGATAGAGTGTGACACAGTGCCTGGCATATACATACTTACGTTTTTAATAAGAAAAACAAAGAATTTCAATGGTTGCATTATAGGTTATCTTAAGATATGCCAAAACCCCACCTCCAGTTAAGCATCTGCAGCAAAGTATATCTTTGTGCTTCAAACTTTTTATGCATTTACTGTGTTATTATGCCAGTAAGAGAATCTTAAATACCTTAAGCAAAAAGAGGGGATTTATTGCCTCCTGTAACGAACCTGCGGGACAGCTAGTGATGAGCTCCCTTGAGAATTACTGGAGTCTGGGACTCCATCATCCTGGGGCTATTTCTCTCCATTCCTACTCTCCTCTCTTCTCATTGGCTAGACCAGCTTCTTTGAGTCTGCAGACCTGATCGCTAGTAGCTACAGGCTGGCCTCTTTACAACCTCTTGACAAGGGAGGAAACAAGCCTCTCTCTGTGTAGCTCCAGGTTGTGGGGAGACTTACAGGGTATCTCTGTCCTGGTGAAAGTCACATGTCCATTCGCTATGGCCAGTTACCATGACTGGTTGGGTGTGTGTCATGATCGACCACCTCATGGGTAGAGAAAGGCTATGCTTGACAGCTCCCTCCAGGAACAAAATGGCACAAGCCAACCCAATAAACTCAAGGGTTCTTTCCTTAGAACAGAGTCACAAGAACAGACTCATGGGATCAGGGTCATTAACATTGTAGAAACTCTTACTGTATGTATGTGGCCCACTCTTCTTGCTCCATGACTTTTTGACAGACTTCCCTCAGGTTCCATATCTTGGTTCCTCACCCACCATCGATGTGGTGCCCTGGACCTCCAAAAACTTTGACCTGTCTGCTTAACACGTTGGTCGGACTCTCCACCTTCAGTGTCTGATCAAACTCTTGATCCTGGTACTTCTCCTCAGCCCTGTCATTAGCATATCAAATTCTAACATCACAAGAAAAATTATAGACATTCTCGAAGGCCTTAGCCTAGGGAATAGGCTGCTTTTTAAAATCAAGAGACCACAAGATTTCAGGTCCTTGAGGGCAACTGTGATGGCCGATTCATCTCTATGCCCCTAACGCAAAAGAGCAAGCCAGGCTCTCCAGCGGGCCACGTGGCTTCACCAAAGGGCTCTTCCAGTCTGGATGAAGCCCCAATCCTGATGGAAGAGCAAACTTTCCTGATATTTATTCGGTGTCTGTTTAGTGATTGCCATCTTCCACTCTGCCTGGTTGAAATCAGTAGGAGACTTAATGAAGTGAAAATGAAATCAATATTTAATTCCCGCAGGTAAAAGATACTTACATGGTCTACGCTCAGCTGCCGACTTCCCCCAGTTCCAAAGGGTAATAAGAGCTGGTCTATCTCAGCCTCACAGCCAAGACTTGCACCTGTAATTTCTCCTGTAGTGATGTATTACACTCCTACTACGTGTCACGCATTGTGAATACAACTTTACCGCATCCGCTCAGTAACCCCACAGGTGATTTATTAACTGAGCATTAAGTAGTGGCATATAAAGTACTAAGTACCTTAAATATACTATCTCATTTAAGCCTCACTACCACATTTGGAGATAAATGTTATTGTCTGAGTCTACAAATGAGGAAACTGAGGCATAGAGACGTAAGAAACTTGCCCTGTTGGAATATTGCAGAGCCAGGATTTGAACCTGAGCCTGGTTTATTCCACCTCTTGGGTGTTTAACACCATTCTTTACTGTCACCCATTTTACAGATGAGGAAAATGAGGCTCAGAAATGACATTGCAGGCCACACAGAGCTAGTAAATTGGTCTTGTGCTTCACTTCACTTTCAAAAGTTCCTTTGAAGTACAAGTAAACTATCAATTGTCCCATTTGCCCCATTTATTAAGGAGCTACAGTGAACAAGACCCTGCACTCAGTCCTGTGGGGACTATAAAGTTGAAGACACAGTCCTTGTCCTCACAGAATATATGGCGTACTTGGCATCATTATGACCAGTGGAAACAAAACACAGTGTGTGGGAATCCAGATATGGCTCAGGTGGGGAATTCATTAGCTACCTTTAGCCACAAGCAACAGAAATCCATGACTCAGATTGACTCAAACCATAGGAGCTGTGTTTCTTCATAGTGTAGTGTAAAGACCATAGGCAGGGTGGTTAGGGGGTGATTCATTCTTCATCTCAGTATTGTAAGGATCCAGATGCACGTTCCTCCCCTCTTCCTGCTTTTCCATCTTTGTTTGTCATTTGTCTTCCAATTGACCTTCTTCATTGTTTCAGGGTCATTGTGCGAGTATCAGGTGTTACATTGAGAAATGACATGTAACATGACATGTAACAGAAATGGCTCAAATGCCATCTCTTCCCATGTGTCTCTTTTCTGAGGGTGAAAAAAAAAACTTTCCTGGGTGTTTCCCTAAAACCCCAGGGTATCTTTGGCCAGAAGTATGTCATATCCGTCCTCCAAACTATTAGTGTCTCAAGAAATGGGACGACTATAACTGACTTAGAGGACCTGTGGACCAGGGCTGAGACAACTGGAGGAGGATGGATATTGGGAAGAAAATGAAGATTCCATTTGAAACGAAGTAGGGAAAAGTTTAAGAGCGCTGGGAAGGTGACAGAGAGTATTGCTTTAGTAATAAACCTGAGACAGTCACAGAGTAGTTGTAGGACCTTGCAGGATGACCGGTATCGGGTGTGGGAATGGCTTAGGAGTCATGAGAGGTCCGAGAGTAGCTCAGAGCCGTAGAGACAAGAAAGCACCTCTACCTTTTGGGGGACTTACCTGCACTCACCTGGACTTTCGGGACTTTGCCATTAGCTGCCTTTGTGACTTGGGCAAATCACTTAACCTCCATGTGATGTAATTTTCTTGCTTGCATAGTCAAATTCTCTGTCAGGCATTGAAGATGTGGACTCCCCACTCTCCATGTCGGTCTCCAGGGAGACCAACAGAAATATCCCTGTCGTCATCCAGTAGGGAAGGTGGTACACGCTGGGACAGCCAAGAGTGGTTTAAAACCAGCCCATATTTCACTCACCAAGCCATGCACCTAGCAGATGCTGTGTCAGCCGAGGAGGGTAACATCCCGCAAGGACATCATCCACTGGCCAAGTCACAAGTCTAGGGTCTGCTTCTGCACAGGGAGGGTGTAACTTTGAAAAACATGCATCAGGCACCATGCGGGTTAGCAGCAGCCCTGCTCCTTGCGATGCTCAAGGTGAGGAACTGGGGCTTCTCTGCTGGGGCTTCTTGGGGGACAGTGTACAGGAACAGTAAGCACGTGCTTCTAATCCTTTTTTGCAGCCCAGAACCAAAAGAGCATGGTGGCTAAGAGCATGGGCTGAGGAAGCAGAAGCCCTGGGCTTGTTTCCCCACCTCTGCTGCTTTCTTGCTGTCTTAGCTCGTGCTTCTGAGGTGAGGGCTTGAGAGCAGGTGGCGTTTGGGTAGATGATCCCAGGAAGCATGGTGATAAGTAGGGAACAGAGGGAAGCCGGTAATAGTTACTACTGTTGGCAACTGGGACTTCATTCCACCTGGCACTGTCTGAAGGACTCTGGAGGGCACCACTGAGAATTGTCTCCCCCAAGACCAAAAATGAAGTATTTAATCCTGTGACTCCTACTTCTCACAGATAAAGGTTGTTCCTGGGGACATGTGTTACCCAGCCAACAAGGTAACTCCAGTCACCCCTGGTATCTGTTCCCTTGTGTGGGCCTGTCCCACATGGATCAAGAGTGGTCTGTGTGGGGTTTCCCTGGTGGAGCAGTGGTTGAGAGTCCGCCTGCCGATGCAGGGGACACGGGTTCATGCCCCGGTCCGGGAGGATCCTACATGCCGCAGAGCGGCTGGGCCCGTGAGCCATGGCCGCTGAGCCTGCGCGTCCGGAGCCTGTGCTCCACAACGGGGAGGCCACAGCAGTGAGAGGCCCGCGTACCGCAAAAAAAAAAAAAAAAAAAAGACACGTCTGTGTGACCATTCACATATGGCGGAATGATGGGATATTGCTTCTGAGGCTACATTATTAAAGACATTCTGCCTTTTTTTTGTCTCTTGCATCACTCCCTTGGGGGAAGCCAGCTGCCACTTCCTGTGTAGAGGCTCACATGGCTCCTCTGGGCTTCCGGCCCACAGCCAGTTGAGTCGGTGATCTTGGAAGTGGATACTGTAGCCCCGGCCAGCACCTCACTTCAGTCTCATGAAAGAATCTGGGACCATCCAGCTAAACTTCTCCCCGATTCCTGCCTCTCAGAAACTGTGGGAGATAATAAATACTTGTTGTTTCAGATTGCTGAGTTTAGGGTAATTTGTTCTGCAACCATAGATAACTCATATGTGGTATTAACTTCCCAGTACTTTTGAGATAACACTTGCATGGGCCAGGCAAGCTCCCGTGGCCAGAAAAAGCCATCAGGAAGAGAAGCACAGGCGGCTGAGGAAGGAAGTATATAACATCCACTGCAACCGTTCGTCAGAGCTGCAGGTGACCTCCGGAGCAGGTGTAAGGGCAGGGCACAGCCAGGCCAGCCGTGCAAACTTGACCGTGACCATCACACCGCTGAGCTTCAGTTTTCTCTCCTCTTCCTGCCAACTCCTGTTCTGCACGTGCCTTTTTTTCTCTCCTCTTCTTATTTATTCCGTGATGGATTGATTTCCGAAAGTATCTACCTTTTTGACAAAAACTAGGGTCCTTGACTCTCAGCTCAGGCCTCCCCTGAAGAGCAACATACGCACACTGACAGTGGATCTTTGGCTCTAATGAAACGCTGTTTTAGGAACTGAGTGTATGATTCTGCGGCCTGAGGCAAGCAGTGGGGTTCACCAGGGCAGATGCAAGAGAACTTGGAAGGAAAAAGGGAGTAACTCTCCAAAAAATAAAATAAGTAAATAGCTGAAAAGACAAATGGGTTGCTTTAATTTTAACCCCGATCTCCATGCAGAAGTCCACAGGCCCTTGCTTTTCACGTGGTGTTTCCCAAAACAGTTGTCACATGGCTCAGACCTCAGGTCAGCCCCACAGAATGTTCTGAAGGCTTGATAGGTACAGGCATTGCATGGGGTGGGGGTGGGGGGTTACTCCCCAGAGATGGAATACATAAGCTTCCTTCCCTCTGGAATGCAGGCTGGTGGGGAAGGGGACCCAGGGGGTGATGATTTTTGTGTAACTGCTTCACCTAAAGGGTGCACATGTCCATATTTAAGAGAGAAAGTCTATTGCTTCTGACAGATTGTTAGGGCCCCCCCAAAGTGTAAGAACTGCTGGTCTAAGCCAGTATGTTCTGCAGTTTGGATCAACATGGCAGAAAAGAAAGCTTCAGTGGAGTTTTTTTTATTTTTATCTTTTTCCAGATTAGTCATGGCAAAATGAAAAGAGTATTTGGAAGGAATGTACCCAGTAGCAGCCTCTGAAGTTGAGCTGGGTTTAAGCTTATCATCTCCTTGTTTCTGCTGGTTCCATGACTGAAAAACAGGGGTTACTGCCTATGCTGGGAATGCATTTAGATATACGGGCTTTTTCTCTGGCCCACTTTGGCTATTACTGCCTCTGGGCTAGGAGCCGGCACGCCAGGCTGGAGGAACTGTATCAGCAAATGCTCTCTCTTTCTACAAGTCTGAAAAAATATAAAGGCTTAATTGAATCAGCTCTGTTGCTTGGTAAAAATGTATAAGCGTGTTGGCGGTTTTTGAAGTATTGGTAAAATCATATTCAAATCAGGACTTATTCAAATCAGGAATTATTACAGAGTGGCAGCTAGATGCAGGTTCAGCGCTCTATAGCAACCAGAAAGAAAAATAAAAAGAAAGAGACGTGACAAAAAGAACATGCAATTAAACACAGCTTAATAGGTTTTGAAGGATTCAGAAGGACTATTGGCTGTGTCAGGACCATTACTTATCATAGATCTTGTTTTTCCTTTTGTTTTTCTTCTTTTCCTCACAAACTCAAGTGAATAAATTCCGGATAAGCCTAAGTTAGTAAGCGCGTTATCAGAACAGGGACTTGGCAGGTAGGATGTGATTTTATGCTTGACTGCAGCTCACAGAAGAAAAACTCAATTTTCTTTTTTTTTGTGCTTTGCCTTTGTTTTTTGGCGAGGAACTCACAGCTGCCTCCACCCTCAAATTAACTGTCCCTTTGCCAAATAATGCAAAATGTGGTTCCTCTTCATGCACCTCTAAAATTAACTTTCAGTTGGTTGATTCTCATAGATGAGATCTGGGATTCTAAATACACAGAGGCCATGTAACATGTCCGTCGAGGTGACTCATTGTGCCCAGATCAGCAGAGAACTAAGGGGCACAGTAGCTGCGTAGACCACACCACTCTCCACCAAACCCTCATCTTGACATTTATTCCCTGGCCTCTTGCAGAGTTTGAGGCAAGTTTCTGAAACAAAAAAGTTCCTAGAACAGATAGAGTGTGTAATTCCGTGAAAAAGAAAATGCGCCTTTCACATTACAATCAGGAAGTTCTTCTAAATGTCTTGCTGAAGTTTTCCTAGCTTTTTATAAAAGCCAATCCCCCATCAGTGGCTGACAACCTGGTGAAGGCAGACCACTGAAATGCAGAAGAAGAGGTTAAATGCTTAAATTGCTAGGGTTCTTTCAGCCTTAAGAGTTCATTAGAATTGTAAATAGCATTGGCACCGAATTGAATTTCAAAGATGGCTTGTCTTACTTAGTTATTAAAATATCTTGTGTGTCTCTGTGGCACAGGCAAAAAACACTCTCTGTATGTTCTTTCCTTTCCTTGCTTTCATCAGTGTAATGAGGACAGCTAGCAATTTAGAAAGCATTTTCATATCTATTATCGTATTTGCTCCTCTTAATAACTTTGCAAAGTGGATTTTCTTATTATACCCCTATTTAAAAATTGTCTCTGTAATCAAAAGACAAGATGGTAGCAGCTGTTGGCGAGGATGTGGAAAAATTGGAAACCACATACATTGCTGGTGGGAATATAAACTGAAGCAACTGCCTTGAAAAACAGTCTGGTATTTTCTCCAAAGGTTAACAGCGGGTTTACCAGATGACCCAGCAACTCCACTCCTAGCTATGTATTCAAGGGAATTAAAAACGTATGTCGATACATAAACTTGTTCATGAATTTCAGAGTAGCATTGTTCATAACAGCCAGAAAGTGGAAACAACCCAATAGTCATCAACCGATGAGTGGACAAATGTGGTCTTTCCATTCAGTAGCATATTATTTGACAATAAAAAGGAATGAAATACTGATCCAAAAATGGTCAAGTATCAGCAATTTCATATTATTCAACTTTTTAAAATAAAAGTGAAGAGAATAGTAATTTGGACTCAAATTTTTGGCACTAAATTTAACTCTGTACACAATTTTGGGGGCCACATTTTGTACCAGGTTTTGTTAGGTTCTGATGTAGTAATAATAATAACATTACCAAGGGCAGCCTACTTTTATTAGATGTTTATCATGTGCCAGGCACTGTGTAAACCTTCATGGCAAGTCTATGATTGATACTTCACAGGGAAAAGTGTGGGTCAGTTTTAAGAACTTACCCAAAGTGACTTGAGGAATGCTAGTTCCTGTGTCTTTCCCACTGTCCTACATAGAATTACAGGCTCCAATTAAAAAAAAATATATATATATATCCTAGCTAGCCCTTTCTTTGCATCTTCATTGTGACAAATTAGTCCAAGCCACCGTCATGTATTCTCTCTGCTACAGCAAGTCCCAAGTGTTTCCAGCTGCCCCCCTTTGTCCTGCCTTTAATCACTTAGAGTGAAAGCTGAATTCCTGCCTGACATCTATAAGTTTGCATTCCTTTCCTAGGACTTCCATAACAAAGTACCACTGGGGGGCTTAATATAACAGAAATTTAATTTCGTACTGTTCCAGAGCCTAGAAGTCCTAAATCAAGGTGTCAGCAGAGCCATGCTCTGTATCTCTGGGTAGACTTCTTCGTTGCCTCTTTGTAGCTTCTGCTGGTAGCTGGAAATCCTCAGCATTATTTGGCTTGCCGCTACATCGTTCCAATCTCTGCCTCTGTCATTACATGGCATTCTTCCTGTGTGTCTGTGTCTCTTCTTAAAAGGACATTGATCGTATTCGAATAGGATTCACCCTAATCAAGTGTGACCTCATCCTAAGTTGATGATGCTCGCTAAGACCTTATTTCCACATCAGGTCACATTCTGAGGTCCTGGAGGTTAGGACTTCAACATATCGTTATGGAGGACACAATTCAACCCATATCACTGGTCTTGTCAGACCTCATGCTTGTCTCCCCACTATTCTACCGCACTGATCTTTCGGTTCCTGTAGTATCCAAGTCAGTTTCTACCACAGGATTTTTGCTCTCAGCTGGGAATACACTCCCTCAGCTTTCCTATGACTTGCTTCTCCTCCATCTTTAGGTCTTAGTTTTAAATAACACCTCCTCTAAGATGGGGTTCCTATCCTACCCTCGCTTAAGCAGACCCTTATCTCTCTTTATTCTCTGATAGTTTACTTCATAGAAATTTGTAGAAAGTCACAGTTAAGTTATAGATAAAAACAGTTGGTAAAGATTTAACTATTTACTACGTATTTTCTGTTCCTTCTCCCTCTGCCCCCAAATATAAACTCTGTGAAGAGCAGGAATCTTTACCCTTTGGTTCTGGATTGGTGCACAACGAGTGTTCTCAGTTTCTGTTTGAGTGAATAAATGAATGAATAAGTGAAAGAATAAACCGGAAGCAAGTGTGGTAGGTCTTCTCTGAAACACACGGCACTACTGGGAAGTCAGTTTTACATAGAGCGTTCAGAGAGGTTACAATGAGACAGACCTTTCATTTCTACCACGTACTATATGACCTCGACTTTTCTGTAAGTCTTGGTAATGTTGTCCGGAGAACAGGGTTGATCATAGTACCTATTCAACGCAATGAATGAGGGGGAGGCATAGCTGGGGCATAGGTGGCAGTGGAGGGGGTGGTAGGAGGGTGATTTGGGAATTTATCAGAAAGCAAAGATGTCAGTCGGGGCCAGCCCAGAAGTTCCCAAAGGACCAACCCTGTATCCCTCAGCTCCTGCACCTGCTCCCGAAGCCTGGAGGACAGCATTGTCCTGAGGCTGCTTTGTGTGTGTGTTTCACTCTCGCTGGTACATTTCAGCCAATTGGCTTGGCAGCAGGTCTGGGAGCCCGCCTGTTACATCCTTGAAGTAAGAAGACGGGGAGTCCAGGAATTGGGAAAGATCTACATACTTGTGATTTTATGAAGGAACATTGTAGCGAGAGGTCGTGAAGGGAGAATTGGCTAGCGTTGAATACAAGAAGAGGATTCTATGGATGTAACTTGAGGAAGCAATAAGACAACACCAAAGTCTGTAGCCACGTGAACACCGGCCCCAAGGGACAGGAGATAGAATGCATGTCTGGGGATGGTGCTGCACTTGAGTTACCTTTAAATGAAAGGCACAGATTCATTCCCAGGCTTATGGCTGACCCAGTAAGAGCTGAGTCTCTGTGCTTTCTTTGCCGAGGATCTTAGATTTTCCTTAAATCGGAGCTTTTCACTATTAAAAGTCAATCATATGAATTCTACAATTCCATCTAAAAGATACCTAGATATGAAGCTCTTAGTTGATTACAGCCAGGATGGAGGAAATTCAGTGTTTGGTGTTCAGAGAAGAAAGACTTGAGATAGGATTCCAGTTCTGTCCCTTGGAAGCCCAGAGAGCAAACACACACTGGGGCTTAAATCAGGTAGAAAGGGCACTGGGTTTGAAATCAGATCTGTCTCTCACTTACCAGATGGGTAAGTGGTCTTAGATGGTGATCAACCTACGTAAGCAGGTGTCTCATTTGTAAATCAAAGATTATAATTGCTCCAGGGATCCCTTTAGATGCCAACCTGAGATCAGTTCCAAATCCTCACTTATGAGGACTCCTAGTTTCCTGTTCTTGAAGGTCCCTGAATGTCTCCTGTTCTAATTTGCATGATTTACTATTACTGTTTTTTTCTCCCCTAGGCCGATGTGTGTCTCCTTGTTTTTCACGACTGTCCCTCATGGGGTATTTCTGACATTTCTTCCTACTTGTGCTCTCCCTTCCCCATGATATTTTCACGCCACGGATATTCTATATATCAGTTTGTGTACTGTGGTCCTTTGGAGGGCCGTGAAACATTGTAAGATTTAACAATTTTTTTGCCCCTTTAGAACCTATTCTTGTCCCCTTGGGGACAATATTGCCCCTTGTGGAGAATGTGTGCCCCAGATGTGAGTTAGAGGTTAGCAAGAAAGATGTGTCTTATTTATAAGTTTCCTCAGCACATGACACATGAGAAATGCACAGTGATGTTTATTGGATTGGGGGAAGCAATGAATCAATCAATGCGCAAGGGTCAACTGAGAACAGTGTAAAGCAAACGTTTAGTCTTATACCGGCTACATAGCAAGTAAGAAATACATATATTTGCTCCCACTGCTGAAATCCAGTCTGAACCTTCCAATAGCACGGATCAAAATCACATCAGGGGCTTCCCTGGTGGTGCAGTGGTTGAGAGTCCGCCTGCCAATGCAGGGGACACGGGATCGTGCCCCGGTCCGGGAAGATCCCACATGCCGCGGAGGGGCTGGGCCCGTGAGCCATGGCCGCTGAGCCTGTGCGTCCGGAGCCTGTGCTCCGCAACGGAGAGGCCGCAACAGTGAGAGGCCCACGTACCACAAAAAAAAAAAAAAAAATCACATCAGATCTTTATTTTTGTGTGTTGATCTCTAACTCTCCTGTTGACGCGTTGAGGGCCTCTGTTAATTGCCTACTGCTCTGTATTACTTACCACGTCTGTTCACTGTTTAATAAATGAATGCATGCAAGGAAGAATTCGAATGTAGAGCTCATCTCATTGTTGGGTGGGCCAATTCTAAGAGTCTGGTCATCTCTGCGCTCTCCAAGGAGTGGAGTATGATGCCTTTGCTCGCAGGCCCTGTTTCTGTCTTATCGCAGTGAGTGATTTCTGCTTCCTTGGTAGGCAGAGGAGAAAGCAAATGACCTTATTTAACTCCCTTTGGTACAGAGTAGCTGCTTATTTAACTCCCTTTTTACCAGCAAGTCTTTAAGAATGCTGTTACTTTGCAAAAAGAGAACTTTGCCCCAGAAGTTTGGACACAGCAAGAATGAGGACAAACAAGTTGAATCTCTGGTCTTAAAAGTCAGGAGAGAGGATAATTTGGGGCAGGAAGGTAATGACTGGAAGGAGAAGGAGGGAGCTTTGACGGTTCTGGGGGGTGTTCTGTTTCCTAATCTGCATGCAGATTACATGGGTGTGCTCACTTCGGGATAACTCACAGCTGTACGCTTATAATATGCGTATTTTACTGGATGTGTATGATAATTCAATTAAAAGAACAATGAAGGCAAGGAGTGAGGTCTGACCCTTCTGAGGGTCAATCGTTTAGGCAAGTGCCTTTTCTTCCCTGAGCTTCGGTTTCCTTCTTTGTAACACCGAAATAATGCCAGCACCTACGTCACGGGTTTGATGTGTGGTTCAAATGAAAACGATAATACAAATCGCTTAGCACAGTGTGTGGTGTCTGGTACGTTGTTTATTAGTATCAATTCGTTCTTATTCATTATCCTTATTCATTTAGCCCAGATTTATTGAGAACATACCAAAAGTGTCGATCACTGTTCATTCATGTGCAGTGAGGTTCTGAATACAGAAACAGGGTAAGATGAGGTTTTTCTTTCTCTCCAACATTTCATCACAGAAATTTTCAAGCACACAGAAAATTTGAAAGAATGGTGCAGTGAACTCTTACGAACTTTTCACACTCAGCATTTTAGTGGATTTGCTTTATCAGGTATCCATCTACCTACCCATCCCTCAGACCATAATTGGGCCTTTTGTTACAAAGAGCTGACCATGGCCCTGGGGTGGAAACCGCCAGGGAAATTTAGTAAGGAAAACAACAGCACTAGGATCAGGATATGTCCTGGATTAATTTACCCCAGTGGTGCCGTTGAATAATTCAGATCCCCCGATCCAAACCTCTAAGCAGACCGTAAACAAAAGAGCTTGCTTTGGGAAATGGAAGTAATATAGCTTCAACACTACTGTGTCCTCCTCAGAAACAGAGCCTTTGGTCAGGTGACCTTGGCTTGGTTAAAAGCGTACGCAGCGGAAGATGTAAATTCTTCTCAGGAGCTTCTGAATTCATGAATTAACACTGACTTTGAATGAGGCATATATTCCACTGAATGAATACTGAAGAACCTAGAGTTATTTTTCTCTTACAGGCATGCTGAGTTTCTATATTCTAATTTTTCTATAGCGACTTGGATCATTTGTACAATAAGAGCTTTTGTTTGGGTTCCTGCTCTAATAAATCTCGGTTCTGCTTTAATGAACAGAAAAACCAAACAATTTGTAATTGGTCCATTAATTATATGCATGTAAATGTCTCTGTTAGAATAACTTAATAAGCCATTGGAAAACATTCTCCTTTGCCAGCTGAGTTACACTCTATTTAGCAAGCAACTCTTTTTTTTGAGGGTGGGGGGGGGAAGTTGTTTAATTTTGTTTAAAAGCAAGGAGCCACTGGGAAACTGAATCAGATTGAATCTCACGCATCTGAATCCGCAGGAATCCCTGAGGCCTAAGGTAGTAAGGGAGGGCTCAATGAAAGTTTGATGAATTGAAGGGTTAAGTAATGAACCTGAATGAGGATGATGAGAAAGCCCCTGGGAGACTGGCCTTCCCAGCACAGCCGTCCACAGGCTGAAGTTTCAATAACTAGGACAGGGTTTGCCAAACTTCGCTGCACGGAAGAATCACCAAGGGAACTTCAAAACATCCCAGTGCCCAGGCCCCGTCCCCTCCCAATGAAACCAGAAATTCAAGGGCAGGATCCCCAAGCATTAGTATTTTTTTAATTGCAATGCAATTGACACATGACATTATATTATATTGCAAAATGATTATCACATAAATTTCGTTAATGTTCATCGCCACGCATAGTTACAAATTTTTTTTCTTGTGACAAGAAATTTTAAGATTTATTCTCTTGCAACTTTCAAATATGCAATACAGTATTGTTAACTATAGTCACCATGTTCTACATCGCGTCCGTGGGACTTCTTTATAACTGGGAGTTTGTATTTTTTGACCCTCTTCACCCATTTCACTCACCCCTCACCTCAGGCAACCGCCAGTCTGTTCTCTGTATCAGTAAGTCCATTCTTTTGTTTGTTTGTCTGTTTTAGATTCTACATGTGAGATCATATGTGTTTTGCCTTTCTCTGTCTGACCTGTTTTGCTTTGCATAATAATGCCCTTAAGGTCCCTCCTTGTCGTCAGGCATCAGTATTTGTTAGAGATCCCCAGATGGTTCCAGTGTATAGCAAACTTTGTCAAACTCCACCTAGGAGTTGATCTCTCCCCTCCATCTGTTCTCCATGTACCCAAAGGAAAAACAAAGTAACAAAAACAAATACAGGCATAAACCTCCCTCTAGGCATAGACATAACGTAAGAAGTGTCCTTCCATTGGATTTTGAAAATACTGTTGACTGGCGCTCAGGTTAGTCATTTGGATAACCAGTGACGCTTTCCCGAAGAGCTCGTTCGGAAAAAAGAAAGGCCAGACTGTGGATACCAAAAGGAGGCCCCAGGAAGGTGGAGTTGTAGACGTGGTTCTGGGTGGCAAGGACGAGGGAAAAAGCAAAGGTAAATGTGTATCAAGTTTGGATCCTAAATTTTTCCAGCCAGCATGACCAGCGCCCCAGAGCATGACTAAGAAAAGTGTCCCAAGATAAATCCAGACCATATTTAAATGGCAAACTTAAGGCAAAAAAAACCCGTCTTGCAAAGATAGGAAAAATGTGTTTTCTGGGGAGGGTGGGAAGCAGGGCTCTCTGTTGATCAATCTAAAGATTCGATTGTTTACCTTGACCACCTGGAATTTCCTCTCATTTGTACAACTCAATTGAAATCACATCTTGAGGATGTCTCAAGGAAGCAGAACATGAGAGTTATGAACAGGCGTGAGTCTGGCTTGGGCTGTGGTTCTAGGTGTGTCATTTCTAAGAACAACGAGCTTCAGTCTCCTCATTTTGTGATGGGAAGCAATAGTTGAACCTTTGTAAAGTTAATGTGAAGGTAACATGAAATCTGACTGAAAGCACTTCTCACGGTGTCTAGAACTCTGTAGGGCTCAGTACCTCGTGGTGATTGTTATTATCCAGTCAACCTGTGTGGGTGTCATAGTTTCTCCAGCTATGTGAGCAGAGTGTAGAAAGAGCGTGTGCCCTTGCGGAGAGCTCTGGGTGGTGGCATGGGGGATCCCACTTTTACCGTCTTGTACCAGCTCACGAGAGCTATCTATTACATTTCTAGGAAATTAGCAGTTAGTTTTTATATGTTCTTTTCCGTTATAGGTTATTTCAAGATATTGAGTATAGTTCCCTGTGCTATACAATAGGTCCTTGTCGGTTATCTATTTTACATATAGTAGTGTGTATATTTTAATCCCAGACTCCTAATTTATCCCTCTTCCCCCTTTCCCCTTTGGTAACCGTAAGTTTGTTTCCTATGTCTGTGGGCTTATTTCTGTTTTGTAAATAAGTTCATTTGCATCATTTTTTTAGATTCAACATACAAGCGATATCTTACAGTATTTGTCTGTCTCTGTCTGATTTCACTTAGTATGATAATGTCTAGGTCCATGCAGGTTGCTGCACATGGCATTATTTCATTCTTTTATTCATGATTTCATTCTTTTTTATGGCTGAGTAATACTCCATTGTATATATGTATCACATCTTCTTTATCCATTCCCCTGTCAATGGGCACTTAGGTTGCTTCCATGTCTTGGCTATTGTAAATAATGCTGCTGTGAACATTGGGGTGCATGTATCTCTTCGGATTATGGTTTTCTCTGGATATATGCCCAGGAGTGGGATTGCTGGGTCATATGGTAGCTCCATTTTTAGTTTTTTAAGGAACCTCCATACTGTTCTCCATAGTGGCTGTATCAATTTACATTCCCACCAACAGTGTAGGAGGGTTCCTTTTTTTCCACACCCTCTCCAGCATTTATTATTTGTAGGCCTTTTGGTGATGGCCATTCTGACTGGTGTGCCATGATACCTCATTCTAGTTTTGATTTGCGTTTCTCTAGTAATTAGTGAGTTAGTTTTTAAACAACGATTATTAAAATTAGATGATACAGGCTTATGATTAATCAATTAAAAAAAGAAAGAAATACTCAAAACATATTTTCTAATTATTTTACTACGTTTTACTGTTATCTCTGTGCTTGGGGTTATTTACATCAGTTGAATATGTATAGTGGAAACACTACATAAGTATATGCTATGCCACCTCATGCATGGCATTATATTGGCAAATTGAGATAGTCTGTGGTGAGTATTTATAGCAAAGAAATCATCAAATACTACAAATTGAGGTGTTTCCCTCAGAGGGTTGATTGGAAACATTTACAGCACACCTTTAGGATAGGACAAGTGTGTGGGGAGAGAAAGAAGGCTTAGGTGCAGTTGAAGCATCTTTGCTATTTTTAGGAAGAACAACCGTGAGTTAGAACTTGAAGGAAGATTTTCCCAAAAGTTGCCTAGAAAGCCAAGTAGGGAGAAAAAGATCTTCTCTCAGCATCTTACTTACAAAAGGCAAGACAAGAAAAGAAAGCCAGCAACTAGCTGTGGAATCCACATGCTACTTTCAAATGGCAAAATCAGTTCTGTTTTCACAAGTGACGGCGCCAGAGGATTTTGCAGTTGCCTAGTGAAATCCAAGAAGACCAACTTTCCCAACTCCTGAGACTTAATGTTGCAGAAGAGCTAATCCTTGATCATAATTTTTTAGTGTTTGCATTTTTAAATTTAACTCTTAAGGGAAATGTGCTCAAATGGTCCAAACAACTAGAAGGTATAGAAAATGATGAAGTGAACATATCTGCCATCTTTCTAAAACTCCCACCAGCAGTTCATTCCTGGTTCTTTTTATACATGCTTTCAAGGTTTTTTTCGCACGTCCAAGTAAATATAAACATGAATTTTGACTACCATCATCCCTTTCCTTATTACACAAAATGTCACACAATATACTTACTCTCCTATACCTTGCTCTTTTTCCGTTAATAATACATTTTAGTTACCTTCCCATACGATACGCGTACGGAGCTCCTTCGTTTTTTAAAATAACAGCTGGACAGTGTCCCATGATCTGAATGAGCTCTAATTTATTTACCCAGTTTCTTAGTTGTTGGCCCTGGGTGGTGTCCAGTCTTCTGCTATTGCATAATGCAGCGATCGGTAACTTTGTATAATGTGAACAGCCTAAGGGGTGCCTTCTTCCCCCCAGTCCAGCATGGTGAAGCAGTGGTCAAAGTTTGGGATTGTACCAGCCGGACAGCTGAACAGTGTTGTCTCCAGGGAGTTTTAATTCGAATTTCACTCGTTCTGAGTGACATGGGGCTCTCCTCATATGTTCACTAGCCATTCCCATTTCCTTTTGTCTGGCTTGCTTCATTTATTTATTTTGAATGAGCTGTCTCTTCATATCCTTTGCTTGTTTTCCTTTGTGGGAGTTTCTTAGTTCATTTTAAAGCCAGTAGACATCACCTCCCAAGTCTACTAGGACAAAGCCTGTATCCCGATGACTGGCGAGATCTATTTTTTGTTGCTCTCCCATCATGCTAAGCTTTCAGGTAGATGGTGGCCGATGAGAGCGTGGTGCGGTGCAAGCAGGTGAGCTAACGTGAAGAGGCAGGTCCATCCCCCAAATGTTTGTCCATCCGGAAACCTCCATTTGAATGAAGATGGCTGCTCAGAGGCTAAAGATGATGAAGGAGCTTAAAAACAACCCCCAAGTTCAGATCTAGCCACTCACTCCTGCTTTTGTTCCAGGCTGTTTTTTCAAGGATATTTATGTAGTGAACACTCTGAAGGGTAGCAATAAGCTTTTCCTTATGGAACAGAGGATGGATTTGTTTTCTGCCCCAGAAAATGAAAATAATGTCAGAGCTTGAACAGGTTTGCACGTCAGCCCTGTAAAACACTGGGGTTCCTAAACCTAGGGTTCTTCAGCCCGGAGCATGTGCAGTACCCATCTGGCCCTCTACACCTTGCCCTGTGGGAAGTGGGGCTTGGGAAACCAGCACAAATGATGTACCTCTGGATCTTGCTGTTACCGTGAAGAGAAAACTGTCCTGAGTCTCTGACCCAGGGGTGATGTGTCTTCTGCCAGCGTCCATGAGACGGTGGCAGGCTAACTTGGTAGCTATCAGGTAGGTTCAAATCCTAGAACCTTTATGGTTCTTGACCTTTAGTTCATAGATCTTTTGTAATAATTAAATGTAGTCATGTGTAAAGCACGTAGGACAGTGCCTATGCCTCGTTCATAATAGTTACACAGTAAGTGGGAGCCAGCGTTAGTATTTTTCTTGTTATTATTGTTATGATTATTACCTGCCTCAGAGGATTGATTGGGGATTAAGGTAAGAAATATTAGCATAGTGTCTGGCCCATGGTAGGCTTTCAGGCATGGGGTTCTTTCTTTCATTCATGCATTGTATCATTTCAGGGAGGCTATAAGAGCAAGAAGGGATCTCAGACCCACCATGAAGGTAGATTAAGTTCTTAATCTGCTTTCCTGAGCTCAGCTGAAGGAAGGTGGCCTCACAGGGTGGGCACGGGGACCTCAGGCCTCTGCACAGCTTCCTAGGACCCCACCCTCCATCCAGAGCCACAGTGAATCATGCCAGGCAGAGTTTGCCAGGTCTAGGGACAGCCCTTAGTGCTACATTCTAATTCCATACTAATTCCCCTCTTGGAGAAGAATATGTTTGAACATAAAGCTTTTATTTAAGCATAGGTTTATAGACACTGGGGAGGAAGCACTCTGTGACCCAGAGTCCCTGATCACTTGCGGTCACTCCCCAGCCTCCCAACCTTGATTTGACAAATCTGACCACGTGTTTGCTGGAGGTTGGGCTTTTCCTGTGCTCTGGCTACAGTGGTGGATGAAAGAGACTTGGTCCCTGCCCTCAGGGAGCTTGCAACTGAGCAAAGAAAGCACCCTTAAGTGAGTAACAGACAAATGAAGTAAAACTGTAACTGTGATGAGTGCTGTAGAGGAAACCAACAATGTTGAATTAACTAGGGTAAGTAAGGCATAGGGAATCTCAGCAGGGTAGCATCATAAAAGTTTATTTCTCAGTTACATCACCGTCCAGTGTGGCTAGACAGTGGGAACTGGGGTTGGTATGGGGATGAGAGGACCTCTTGGGCTTCTTCAGTCTTCCCAGGGTCTGGACTCTTTCTCTGAGTCAGTGCTGCCCTGTCTAGGGCCCCCTCCCTCCTCTGTGTCCAGCAGGCACACCAGCCTGCCATTGGCTCCCCCCACTTCACCTTATAGTGTAAATTCGAGGGAGCGCCGGAAACGTGGTCCACCCGGGCGCCTACAAGAATCTCTAGTTGTTTTGTGATACAGGAGACAGCAGAAGAGAACAGAGTTGATGGTGTCACCCAGGAAGTGACTTTGGTTAAGACCATAGGTTCCGGAGTCAGATTGCCTGAGTCCCTTCCTGGCTCTGCCACTTGCCAGCTGGGGACCTTGGGTTTAGTTGTGCATCGTCTCTATGCCTCAGCTGTGAAATGTGGGTGAAAATAATAGAGCGGTCTGAGAGAGCAGATGAAGTTAACCAGTGCACTCCAAAAATATTTAGCACAGGGTCAGATTGGTTTATTCTCAGTAAATCAGTGCAGTTAAATTATTATCATGGTTGTCATTAGTAATGACAAGGCAAGACCTGAAGGAGGTCTTGAATGTTAAAGGAGGTTTAGAATGTTAAACCGGTGTGGCAGAAAACACTATCGTCTAACTCTTTGTTACTATCCCCTCCATTCCCACCTCAGTGTGAAAGTTCACCTGGTCCTTTGCAAACCAGTACTGGAATAGCCTACACTCTCTTCTCTTCTGCTAATTTCCTTGGTTATATCAGGCTCCCCATGCCCACCTTCTAACTAAGATTCTGATGGGGTAGATGCATGGTTTTAATTTTAACTCAAATTTTGCAAATAGCTGTTTTTCTTTTCCCTCTTTGAAAACGATGTGTTCAATTAGCTTTTCTCCAAGGTTCCATCTTGTCCTAACAATCTGTATATTTTTCATGGAAAATCAAAACATGATGCTGACTGCCCGGATGCCGGGTCTTGCGTTTGGCAGCGGGAATCTTGAGTTGGCAAATAGTTTCACGTGCTGGCGCTTAGATTCAAGGCAGATACTGAGAGTTGAGGCGGAGAATCATTACTCATCACAGTGGAACCACTAGCAGCCCCTCAAGTCATTAGTCTGCTAAACGTTTCCCTTTTGTGCTCAGGAGATCCAACTCATACTGCTGTCACTTGTGTAGCTGCCCTACCCTGCAGTCAGAAGCCTGCCCTTTCTACCTACATAAAAGAAACACTCGGGGCTTCCCTGGTGGCGCAGTGGCTGAGAGTCTGCCTGCCGATGCAGGGGACACGGGTTCGTGCCCCGGTCCGGGAAGAGCCCACATGCCGTGGATGGCCGCTGAGCCTGAGCATCCGGAGCCTGTGCTCTGCAACGAGAGAGGCCACAACAGTGAGAGACCCACGTACCGCAAAACAAACAAACAAACAAACAAAAAGAAACACTCTTCATGAAGGGCCAAGGGCACTGTTTAACTTTATAAGACTAATTTCTAAGTGAAGTGTTTACAGGGGTGTCAGCATTTGAGACAATTGACGTAGACTAGGCTCTTTGTTGGAATTCTCTTCACCTCTGTGTTAGGGCTCAAGAGGCACGATACTTGACTCGTCGTTATGGGTTGTCTCTCTTGTGCCAGGCACTGTGCTGGCTCATGAGGACACAATGGTGACCCAGACACTGTCCCTGCCCTCAGTGAACCTGCCACTTGGTAGGGAGAACAGATGATAATCAAACACTCGCTCACATCTGATATCTAACGGCATCATGACAACAAATGATGCTCTGAGTGTCCATTACAAGGGGATTTCACTGAAATGGGTGACGAGGAATGGCTTCCTTGAGGAGGTGACCCGGGAGCTGAGGGTTGATGGATGGAGTAGCAGGTATCTGGGCCCAAGGGGAAGGAAAGCTGTTCTTCAGAGGGGGCAGATGTGCTCTAATGACTCAAACGTGGGTAAGCCTTTGAAGAAAGCTAAGGGGACTGTGGCATATGGCATGAGGCCAGAAGAGCGGGTGCTGAAGGCCGCCATGTGAATAATGGTCATTCACTTCAGAGCAATGAAAACCCGTGTAAGGGCTTTGAGCAGAGAAGAGTAGGCTGCTGACTAGGTCAGATTTGCCTCTGGAGAAGATCACTGTGTCTGGAGGGTGGAGTTGAGTGGATGCGTGTGGACCAGAGGGGAGCTTCCTCTAAGAGTCAAGGACTTCATGAGGAGCCAAGACAGCTCAGTGTCTGGGGGATGGAGGTGCACAGTGAGAAGTGCAGGCACTTAGGTGGCCAAACACATAGGGCTTAGCAATGGATCACATGTGGAAGATGAGAAGGAGGAAGTGTCCAAAGAGACCCTCCAGGGCTTCTGAGTTCCGAAATTGCGTGGAAAGTCGTGCCATCCATGGACATGGTGCCGAATCTGGGGAGAAAGACCATGAAGAAGTTGTTTTGAGGTTTCAAATCTTAATATCAATTTAAGATTACAATTAGAATGACATTATTTGTCACTTCACAAAACATATTGTGGAAGGAAGAAAAAGGAAATGAATTACCATGTCTTCATCGCCTCCCACGTTTTGGGTGCTTTTAATGTATCCTGGTTCATCTTTCTAGTAACCTTGTAAGGCAGACACCACCCTCATCTATCAGCTCAGAAAAAGGTTCTGAAACATCTCCTCAGTGGCCTAAAAACATACAATTAATGACAAGAAAAATATGTTTTTGGTCACAGGGTTATATGAAACCACAATCTCCTGCAAGTTTTTCCACCACAAGGTATTTCCTTTGTACCCACTTTATGTTGGTTTTCTGAGAGACAGTATGGGATTCTGGTCCTTAGGAATGTACAGTAATCTCGTAGGAAAATATTGGTTATAATCCCACAATGGAGGATGAAACAAGATGCTCTGGGTTTATAGAGGGGGAGGTTTGGGACTGCTTTGTGCCTTCTGGAGATGACAGAATCTGAGCTGTGTCTGAGGAAGACATTCACTGTGACCAGTGTCTAGGATGCGCAGAGGGGTAGATGTGGCCTGGCCGCTGCAGGCTGAAGAGATTCATAAACGGGAGACAAAGAGAAAGAAAAGAGGGAGAGGAGAGGGTGTGTAAACACATGTTAGAATGACTAGAACTCTTTGCTATCTTGAGAAACTTAATTTTGCCCATGAACGCAGCAACCGAAAGTCAAAATTAAACAGACTTTGTAACAATAAGAGTCCTGAGCTCATTAACAATCTTCAAATAATTTATAATTAGTAATATTAAAAAGAATTCTGAACAGGGGCATGAATATGCAAAGCTCCTCTGTGTTCCCTTAAGCCAGCCATTTCCAAATCGGGCAGCTTTTTGTACCTGCATATAACCTCAGAGTGCCACAGAGCTGGGCGAGGAAGAGAACGATGCTTAGAAACAAGCAGGATCAATATTTAATGCATGATTTTTTGAACCCCTTGGAGCTCGTCGTCTTTTTTTTTGTCTCTCGTCTCTCCTGGAAACACACACACGCGCGCGCGCGCGCGCGCAGCGCGCGGAAATTAACGTTAAGCAATGCAATTAGTGAAGATATTTTCACAAATCCACTAAAACGTGTACAAGAGACTGCTAATAGTGTTTACCTCCAGGAAGTTGTTGGCAAGAATGGAAAGGGGACCAACTTTTCATTGTATGTGATTATGCATCTCTTGAATTGTTAGAAGATGTGTATCTAAATACATTTTTTTTTAAAGTCCCTTATTTTTGTCGCCTGAAAGGCACCAAGTTGTAAACAGAAAGTTTATGGACTCAGACACTGAATACCTGAGGCTGGCACTTCCCCCGTGGCGCAGTGGTTAAGACTCCCACTGCAGGGGGCCCGGGTTCGATCGCTGGTCAGGGAACTAGATTCCACATGCATGCCGCAACTAAGAGTTCACATGCCACAGCTAAGGAGCCCACGTGCTGCAACTAAAGGAGCTGGCAAGCCGCAACTAAGGAGCCCTTGAGATGCCATTAAGGAGCCCATGTGCCACAACTAAGGAGACCGTGATCCGAGGAGCCCACCTGCCGCAGCTAAGACCTGGCACAACCAAATAAGTAGTAACAAAATAAATAAATGAATATGTAAAAAAAAGTACCTGAGCCAAAGTTTCCTTATTCACAGGGTACAGGGAATAATTCTTACCTTGCATGATTTTTAATGAGGCTTAGGGATAGAGTATATTCAATACCTGGCATAGAGTGAATGTTCAATAATAAAAATTGTACTGTTGACAAATGAAAGTCTTTTCTGATAGGTTGTAGCTAAATACAACTTTTTCTGGTGAAGTTTTAGGTCTCAAGAGGTTTTGGAAGTAAAAATACGGACCCGGTATTCAGAAATGAAAACAAAAGGGTCTCTGGTGAGACCCCCTCCTTCGTGGCTTGTGGACGCCAACTTCTTGCTGTGTCCTCACATGGCCCTTCTTCTTTGAACACATACTCCTGGTGACTCTTCACTTCTTATAAGGATGCTGGTCCTGTCAGATTTGGGCCCCACCCTTATGACCTCTTTTGACCTTAATAATCTCCTGTAAGTCTCTGTCTCCAAACAGTCACTCTGAGAGTGAGGGCCGGGTTAGAACTTCAACATATGAATTTGGGGAGGACACCGTTGAGTCCTTAACACCCAGTCACAGGTTTTACTCCTAATTTCAGAGTTACAAATAGCTGTGAGACACAGGCAAAGTCGGCAGAGGTCTGGAAGTACCAATATTATTCCTCAGGTCCTCTCTTGCCTAAGGTCACACTTTGGCCCAGAGTGATAAATTAAATCTTGAAGTAATGTATGTGTCTATGTACAAAAGTAAGAACTGTTTTGGCCCTGAAGCATCATTATTTTTAACTTAGGTACACAGCTTCATGATGTTCTTCTGGGAATCAACAGACTAGGTACATCCCACTAAAGCATTCCATAGATACCAAATCTCAAGCTAGGATACACCATTTGTTTGTCCACCAGGAGGTCTATTGTTAGCAAAAGGAAATTTGTGTTTTTCTGTATTTATTTTTAATATTTGTTTATTTATTTGGCTGCACCGGGTCTCAGTTGGCGCTCGGGATCTCTGCTGCTGCATGGGCGATCTTTAGTTGCCGCATAAGGGATCTAGTTCCCTGACCAGGGATGGAACCTGGGTCCCCTGCATTAGGAGCATGGAGTCTTAGCCACTGGACCACCAGGGAAGTCCCAGCAAAAGGAAATTTGACCAAGCAACCTTTCTTCTATATTTCTGGAAGGTCCTCCCTCATTCACCCTCCTCCCACCCCAAATAAAGTTGGAGGTGAATTGTAGGCCTGCTGCCAACCGTATCCTTCCCAATGGGATTTCTTCCTCTCCACCCTCACCACAAAGCTCTGGACAAACCCTCTGACATTTTGTTCCTCCAACACTTTCCCCTTAAAATGTGGTCCCCAGACCTGCATCATCACCTGGGAGCTTGTTAAAAATGCAGAATCTCAAGTCCACCCTCCCCCCCGAGGCTGACTAAATCAGAATCTGCATTTTAACAAGATGTCCAGGGGATTTGTTGGCACATTCAAGTTTGAGAAGCACTGTTCTAACACACCAGGTCTTCCCTGCCTCAGCGCCTTTGCACCTGCCCTGTTACTTCCCATGCATGTCTCCTCACCGTTCAGGTCACAGCTTAAAAGTCACCTTTTCTGCCTCTCTCATCTTCTTTTTAAAGTAGATGCCCTGGTGTTGCCCTTGCATTTGCATTCCTGCTCGACACATGTTACAATATATAGTTCATTAATTTGTTGTAATGTTGCTTCAGCTGTCCCAGTAATTCTGAGCTCCTTGAAGAAGTCTTACCCAACCCGTTTAACAGTTGTGTCCTAATGAATATCACTTGGTACATTGGGTGGCCGAGAAATGGTTGTTGAATGAAAAATGAGCAAACTGATATTCCATGAGTGGCACCTACCTGTATCTCTAACGTTATCTTCTTTATTCCTTCCTTGCACTCACCTTAAACTAGTTACAGCCCCTCATCCTCATTGCCATCCTTGAATCAAGTGCTTTCGTGCTTTCTTGGATTTCCTTAAGTTTCTCACTCTTCCTGAATGTTTTTTCCCCATCTACTCTCACTAAAGAACACTTAATCACCCTCAGAGACTCTGCTCCAATATTCTAGAAAAGACAGCTTAAGGACCATTTGGGCCACAGTTGTATTTTGAATTCTCTTGCATTTTACTGAGGTTACATGCATATTTCTACCATGACACCAGGGTCCTCTAGAGGGAAAGGAAATAATCGTTTATCTTATCTGTATAGCCATTGCTTAATGTAGTGCATGGAACACAGGAACTGCTCAGTAAATGGCCTTTGAATTATGAGACGGGAGAAATACAAGAGGATGTGAGAAGGTTGGTGTAACGAAAGCCAACCTACATCTACTTCAGAATCTTGGCATAAAAAGTCCCTCCTGACCAGCATAGTCCCTGTAGACTGTGTGCACTTTTCTTGATGAAAAAGCACTTTTCATCTCCCTTGTGTTCCAGCGGTCCTGGAAGTATAAGCTGAATGAAATAAACACTTAATTTGTCTCACCTTCCTAAGATAACCTAGCTTCTCAGTGTAAAAATAAACAAATAGGCTGCCTTAGACCATTCGGGCTGTTACTACCCAATGCGATAGGCTGTGTGGCTTATTACAACAGAAATTGATTTCTCACAGCTCTGGAACCTCAAAAGTCCAAAATCAAGACACCAGCAGATTCGGTGTCTGGTGAAGCCTGCCACCTGGTTCATAAGATGGCCATGTTTTCACTGTATCCTAATTGGTGAGGGAGTTCTCCGGAGTCCCTTTCTAAGGGCATTAATCCTGCTCATGAGGGCTCCACTCTTAAGACCTAATCACCTCCCACAGGCCCCTTCTCCCCACCATCACAATTGGGATTAGACTTCAGCATATGAATTTGGAGGGGGCGGGGAAACACAGGCATTCATTCCATAGCGTGTGCTGTTTGGAGAGGCCACTCCTCTCTTCGCTTTGTGCACTTCCAAATGCGTAAGGCAGTAGACTCCACTCCTTTTTTTTTTTTAACATCTTTATTGGGGTATAATTGCTTTATAATGGTGTGTTAGTTTCTGCTTTATAACAGAGTGAATCAGTTATACATATACATATTCCACTTCTTAAATAGCCTAATTTTGTTTGTATACCTGTGGATATAGATGTCAACACAAATGCATCTCAACAGCTTTCTGCAAAATTCCTTAGGGCATGGGACAGAATCCAGGGGCAGTAGGTGGCTACCTAATTAAATGTTGTTTGAAGGGTACCAAAGGACCACTTAACCAAATATATCACGTCCACCACATCTTCTGAGCTGCCAGCTAAACCAACCGTTTGAGTTATTTCCTTGGATTAACCTGGAGGTGTTTGTGAAAGAGATGATTGTCCAACTCATCACTGGACAGTATGTGCTCTGAAACGAGACTTACGGATTTACGCTCAGTCTGTAGAGAGCAGTAACCCATTTCTCTATAAACCAGAGGTTAGCTTTTTAGTTTGGCTCACCAGGTGTTCACAAGGAGGACATGTCTGGCTCAGTGTTGATAACCTGAGTAGGGGAGAGGGTGTGACAGTCAGAAGAGGCTGCATGAACAAAGGCGTGGAGGCAGTGGCCAAGAGAAACCTGAAAACCGCATGAAGTAAGAGCTGCTTCTTATAATGAAAGTTAGAAGGAAGAAATTAAAATACCTATTTTAATTGGATATCACTGTCTTTAACACACTCTCATATATGCAATCAGATTTGATTCTCCGACAACTCCATTTTACTGGCGAGAAAATTAAGCCGCACAGAAGCCCAAGACGATCCAGCTAGTGTTCTGAGAGTTGACAGCCGAACTAGTGTTCTCTGACTTTCCATGACCCCACAGGTTACACTAGTCCAAGAAGGGAAAAGATCTGAAAGGCAATGCTAGAATTCCAATCAAAATATTAGTTAACCAATGTCAGTGTTTTCTACAGTGTTACTGGAGGGATACAGATTCTGCAGTATGTTGAGATAATAAACGTTACAACAGGGGAAAGAATTATTTGTTCTGAACTCCAAAGAATTAGAAAGCACTGTCTTAAATCAAAGCATGATCTCTCCTTAATAGCATTACTTCTCAGGGTCTTTAATAAACTAATATGCCCTGTGGCTCCCCTGACATCGTGATACTGAACCGTGTGGTTTTCTGTGTTCAGAAGATTATGTTGCAGGGCTCGTATCCATCAGAATGAAATGGGGGATAATGATGCTAAATAATCTGTATGAAAACAATTTCTATCCTCTAGTTCAGCAAAGGGAAGCAAGAGATTCGGAGGCTGAGAATAGAAAAATAGAAAGGAGGGAAAAGAAAACAGAAAATGAGAAGCTCTTCTTGTCTCAGAGGGTAAACTAACTGATCAGCATTCTTCCCCATTTACCTGGCAGAGAGCATGACTCACCCCAGGTGAGTGGGTGAAAAGCAATTTGCAAGTTGTCTGGAGTGTGCAAACCTAAGATGAATGGCTGCACGGATTAAAAAAGAAGATTTAGTAGCAGAGATATGAGGACTTCTGTTGTTCTTGCTTGTATAGTTTGTCATATTTAAGCAAGTCAGAGTCGGGAGGCTCAAACAAAAAGGAAGAATAAGGAGCATTCACGGGCACTAAAAGAAGGCATTTTCTCCTAAGGGTGTATCCCCTTATGTCTTTTCTTGGAATAGAATTTGTCCAAGTTTCATTCCATCTTTTAGGCTCTGTTGGGCATTTAAACAAATACATAATAGCCCCAGTTTTCCCAGTGGAAGCAGAAGAGGCAGGAGACTAGCACAGATAGAATGCTGAGAGATGTCAACAGAGGGAGAGGGCATTTCCAGCCTGGAGGCTTCAGAGAAGATTTGGGTTATTTGAATGGTTGCAGAATTAGGGGAAAAGCATGACAGCTAAAAGGATGAGTATAAACTAAATAATGCAAATAGGGAACCATAGGGTATTGAAGGGAAGCGCAAGCAGTGCCCTTTGCTAGAAGGAAGATGGGTATGGGTGGGGCTGGAGGTTGATGAAGGTGCAGTAGAACCACATTCGCCTTCCAAGAAGCCACCCGGGCAACTTCATGACGAATAGCATCTGTGAGCCGCTCTTCCAGGCATAGGGTGGACATAAGGAAACAACGTAAATGTGATCTCTTCACATGGAGGGAGCCGAACACAGAAGTAACCACCCGGATGTTTAATTTCGGATAGTAACTTAACAATGTAGAGAAATAAAGCAGAGGAGAGGAATAAGAACCGACAGGGAAGACTGACAGCAAAGAGAGTAACTGAGAGGACAGGATAATGATAACTTTAATAGAGCAATGTTTGGGGACAAAGAGGAAAGAGGTTTATGGAGAAGATTGGAACAAACTTTGCTATTTTTTGAGGGGAGCAAGGTGGAGGAGGCGTCAAAGATGACAGTACAGTCACTAATAATAATTGCAGTAGATAAAACTCATTAAGCTTTTACTATGGGCCAGACTACACGCTTCACATACATTCATTTTCTCAGTAATTCTGAAGCCAAATCTGGCCTCTGTACCCCGACACCGAATTAATTCTTGGAGACAGAGTTTTGGGTGAAGTAGAAAAGAATAGCTTCATTGTTTTGCCAGGCAAAGGGGGCCACAGTGGG
This sequence comes from Lagenorhynchus albirostris, assembly GCF_949774975.1. Taxonomy (NCBI): domain Eukaryota; kingdom Metazoa; phylum Chordata; class Mammalia; order Artiodactyla; family Delphinidae; genus Lagenorhynchus; species Lagenorhynchus albirostris. The sequence continues at coordinate 9,277,933 of NC_083104.1, read as the reverse complement.
CTAATGCCCTCAGAACTGTGTGTCCTAACGGGGAGGTGGGTTTGTGAGGAGTATTATAGTCAAGGGGCGGGGTTGTTGATAAGGGCACCTGGCATCAGGTGATGATGGGGCCAACTGTGACCTTCTCTGATATGAAGAGTGCTTCATCAGGTAGTTAACACCTTCCATTTGGTGAGGATTTTAGTTCTGCAGAAGAGCTCAAAGATATTGTTATGTGTGTCCCTTGAAGGGGGACCAGGACCCCGCCCCAAGGCTGCACCATCGTTTCTTGGCCGTTCCTCCCTGGTCTCTGCATCCCCCCCTGCCCCCACCTTCCCTGATTAGCAACGGTTTGAATCTGCCCTTTGGAACTCAGGGAAGGGGACACAGAAAGGCTTTTGTGCCCAGAAGCCCCACAGGGTCCTGCTTGGTTTCAATTCTAGGAGGTAATCATTGCTATGTGCATTTCACAGTTGAAAAAAAAAAAATAATAAGGTTCAGAGAGCTTAAATGACTTGGCTACCATGTGACCCAGCAATCCCACTGCTGGCATATACCCAGAGAAAACCATAATTCAAGAAGACGCATGCACCCCAAAGTTCATTGCAGCCCTATTTACAATAGCCAGGACATGGAAACAACCTAAATGTCCATCAACAGAAGAATGGATAAAGAAGATGTGCTACATATATACAATGGAATATCACTCGTGCATAAAAAGGAACAAAATTGGGTCATTTGTAGAGATGTGGATGGACCTAGAGACTGTCCTACAGAGTGAAGTAAGTCAGAAAGAGAAAAACAAATATCATATATTAATGCATATATTGGAATCTGAAAAAATTGGTAGAGTCGATCTTATTTACAAAGCAGAAATAGAGACACAAACGTAGAGAACAAACGTCTGGATACCAAGGGGAAAAGGGGAGGATGGGATGAATCGGGAGATGGGGATTGACGTGTATACACTACTGATACTATGTACACAATAGATACGTAATGAGAATCTACTGTATAGCAGCAGGAACTCTACTCAGTGCTCTGTGGTGACCTAAATGGGAAGGAAATCCAAAAAAGAGGGGATATTGTATACGTATGGATGATTCACTTTGCTGTACAGTAGAAACTAACGCAAAATTGTAAAGCAACGCCAATAAGAATTTAAAAACAAAAAAAATGACTTGGCCAGTGTCACTCTGCTAGGATTTGAACCCATGTCTGTCTGAGTCCAAGGCTCGTGTTATTAACTCCTCTGGTATAGCAGGACAGGTTGGAGGGTGGGTGGAGAGATCTAGAAAACGGGAAGGAAGGCGGTACTTCTAGTTTTAGATATGTAGAGTCTGAAATGCCACTACAGCATTAGTTGCTGATAATATGTGGCTGGAAGAATCAGAGCTCAAGAGAGAGGGGAGGCCTGACAATAGCCATCTTTAAGTTTTTGCCTGGATTAATTAGACTTACGTTGATCACTGAAGGCATAAAATATTCCAGTAAAAATTAATAATTAGGCACTTACGATGTCTCAGACACACACCTTACACATGCTGTCTCCTTTGTCGCAATGCATGTCATTCATAACAAATAAGCTAGGGAAACACGCTTCACATGGTTGACTCGCCTTGGGTCATACTGTCTGGCGGTGACGAAGCCAGTCTTTGAACCCAGGAAAGGCTGACTTCCTAGCTCGTGTTCTTTCTATTTTGAGCTGTAGCTAAGTTTACCGGAGGAGAATGTTCAGAGGGCGGTCAGGGACCTATTGAAATCCACTTCTGTCCTTGGCTGCAGGCGGTTGTTCTGACTCCCCATGGTGTGTTAGCTATGTTCGTGTTTCCACTACCTAGCAACTTGGTGCTCCAGATTTAATTCCCTTTCTTCTCTCCAAATGCCAAGGACATTCCACATATAAACTTCCATTCTTCAGATGTGTATTAAATGACCAACAAATAGATGAGACTCACGTAAGTCCTTATGGATCCTTTGATCGACTCCACTTACAGTTAAACTCCAGTTTTGGCCGGGGGAAAATCGTTTCTACAGTAGTGGTCAGTCTTTTTTCTCACCTCTTTCACCTGCCAGTGTTCTTGATTCCCCTCTCAGATTCTGGGTTTCCAGCATTGAGTAAAGTGGATGGAAGCTCTGAAATCACTGGGTTTACAGAGGAATTGGGAGACAGATTTTCATGAGTCACATATCTGCATAATTACAAATGGTGTTAAATTCTTTGCGGAGGGATCCTTTAGAGGTTATAAAAGGAGGAACCAACCCAGTGAGGGTGGGGCATCCTGAGCAAGTGTCCGGTAAGCGGAAGAGGTATTGAACAGCTAGTTACAGCACAGAAGCCACCGTGGGGCAGGGTGCTTCCTGGGACTCATAGAGCCAGGAGAGAGAAGCCACCTGGTGTGTGTCCCTTTGAGACGATGCTCAGCTAGGAGGCTAAAGAGCAATAAGAAGCCACTGAAGAATTAAGCAAAAAAGGTGACGTGATCACATCTCCATGCTGAAGCATCCTCCTGGCTCTGGTGCAGAGGATGGGATTAGGGAAAGGCCAGCAGGAAAGAGAGGTGAAGAAACCTCATAGAAAGCTTTTGCAGAGGAGGTGTGATAACAGGTGAGAAAAGAGGATTCATTTCTCTAAGGCGTTCGTTTCTGTCTCTTTTGCTCCCGACAATTAAAACGGGATCCAGCACCCAGTAACCTTACTTAATATATAGTTTGCTGGATAAAATAATTCATGTAAGTGATTGCAAGAGGGAAACCCAACACAAGTTGTTGGTCACTTAGATATGGGGGGAAGGGGCGGGGACCAAAGGAAAGGAAGATGTCAGCGATGACACAGCTTCTGGTTTATGGATTGATAAAGCTGCCATGCGCTAGGGCTTTGTCCTTCTTTGTCATTGCCTGTGAGTCAGCCAGTGTTTTCTGTAAAGGGCCAGATAGTAAATAGGTTAGGTTTTGCGGGCCATGCATTCACAACTACTCAGTTCTACCAATGTAGCCTAAAATCGGCTAGAGGCAATATGTAAATGAACAGTGTGGTGATGTCCCAGGAAAACTTTATTTATGAAATCAGGTGGTGGGCAGGATTTGGCGCACTGGGGGCCATAGTTTGCCAATTCACGGTGAAGATCGTGAATTCAGTTTTGAACAAGTTTATTTGAGGTATTTTTGAGGCATCCATGTGAATACGTTTACATTGTAAATTATTCTTAAATCCGTGCTTTAAAAAACTACTTTCAAATGTTTTTAATAATTCAAGCAAGATTAAATACCTAATGTTTGATCGGTAAGCATCATTTAGGGAACTGTGTCCCCAGGCGGGGACTAGATAAGAGATGATTTGTAGTTAACGTGCACATGATAAGGAGATGGCTCTTCTGGCAGTTTTGTTTCTGAAAGAGTTAGCTAACTGGTGTCAGCAGATATGTATTGTTTGGCCAACTGAGTATATGGTAATTTTGAAAAAGCATCAACATTGTGAAAATTCGAAGGTTCCCCAGAAGGCTGTCCTGATCCTTCTGGAAAAAATAAAATTAAAAAAAAAATAAAAGGAAGATCTGAAGCCAAGTAAAGATAACCCTTTTTTAGTTAGAGGTATAGAAAAAGGTGTGATAAAGAAAGAAATGTAGAATTACTTTGGGGGCAAACTGTTCAATCGGTCTGGGAGCTTTTAATTATGCAAATTTAATAAATACCACCCGCCTTTCCCCTTGTACTTAAGGAAAACGCAAGCATTGAAATAGTAAATGCAGGGCTTCCCTGGTGGCGCAGTGGTTAAGAATCCGCCTGCCAATGCAGGGGACACGGGTTCAAGCCCTGGTCCAGGAAGATCCCACATGCCACGGAGCAACTAAGCCCGTGCGCCACAACTACTGAGCCTGTGCTCTAGAGCCCACAAGCCACAACTACTGAGCCCACGTGCCACAGCTACTGAAGCCTGTGCGCCTAGGGCCTGTGCTCCGCAACAAGAGAAGCCACCGCAATGAGAAGCCTGTGCACCTCAACAAAGAGTAGACCCCCCTCGCCGCAACTAGAGAAAGCCCGTGCACAGCAACGAAGACCCAACACAGCCAAAAATAAATAAATAAACAAAACAAAAAAAGAAAGAGTAAATGCAGATCATTTTGGCAGAACTACTAATGAAGTCTATTCTTGATGTATAATTCAATATGTATTTGCATGGACATGTAATTTATTTTGTGTTCCTTTAGACTTTGTTTTGAGGAGAAGCACTCTTTTACTCTCACATCAGTTGTTTGCTTTATGGGCTGAGCCTTTCTAGGCATTTTAAGTTGTTTAGCCAATGACATTATGAAATATAAGTCCGGAGACCTTCCTGAACTGTGAAAATTTATAATTCCACTACAGCGCCATACTTTCCCATTAAACCATAAGAGTATAACTGAGAATTTTAGGTGACCTTCTCGGACTTTTAATGATAGCTAGTGCATCCTAAGGTCAAGAATAGAAGCCTGCAGTCAATAGATTCTCTAAACAAAGCAAATATTTTCTCCTAAATTCCAGCCCTTCAGAGAGTTTAGTTCATTCTTTCTCATACTTGTCTACATATGACCAGAGGAGCTTTCAAACACCCTGCTGCCTATTTGGAATTTTTAGAAGATCCCCAAGCGATTGAAACGTGCAGTCAAGTTTGGGAGCCGCTGGCATAATTCAAAAACAGGTCTTAATTCAGAGCAGACGTACAGATGGCCAAGAGGCACATGAAAAGATGCTCAACATCGCTAATTATCAGTGAAATGCAAATCAGAGCTACAATGAGGTTCCACCTCACACCCGTCATATGGCCATCATTAAAAAGTATACAAATAACAAATGCTGGAGAGGGTGTGGAGAAAAGGGAGCCCTCCTACACTGTTGGTGGGAATGTAAATTGGTGCAGCCGCCATGGAAAACAGTATGGAGGGTTCCTCAAAAACCTAAAAATAGAGCTGCCTTATGATCCAGCAATCCCACTCCTGGGCATATATCCAGACAAAACTATAATTGGAAAAGATACATACACCCCTGTGTTCATAGCAGCACTATTCACAATAGCCAAGATATGGAAACAACCTAAATGTCCATGAACAAAGGAATGGCTAAAGAAGATGGTGTGTGTGTGTGTATTCAATACATACATATATATAAATATACATATATATATATATATCCAATGAAATATTACTCAGGCATTAAAAATAATGAAATAATACCATTTGCAGCAACATGGATAGACTTAGAGATTAGCATACTAAGCGAATTAAGTCAGAAAGAGAAAGACAAATGCCATATGAAATCACTTATGTGTGGAACCTAAGATATGACACAAATGAACATATCCATAAAACGGAAACCGAGTCACACGGAGAACGGACTTCTGATTGCCAAGGGGTGGGGGGAGGGGAGGGAAGGAATGGGAGTTTGGGGTTAGCAGAGGCAAACTCTTATATACAGAATGGATAAACAACAAGGTCCTACTGTACAGCACAGGGAAGTATATTCAATATCCTGTGACAAACCATAATGGAAAAGAATATGAAAAAGAATATATATATATATACACATATAGCTGAGTTGCTTTGCTGTGCAGAAGAAATTAACACAACGTTGTAACTATAGTTCAGTAAAAATTTTTTAAAGAAAAAGGTCTTAGTAGCAGTACAGAGCTGTCCACATCTTGGACCTCGAGGTGCTTTACAGTGAGATGAAGCTCTAAATCCCTCCATGGGTGCCCAGGGACTACCGTAGTTAAAAACTAGTCAATTATGTACTCTTTTATGTACAATCTTTTATATACAGCTTTAATGAAGAAAGTGTATGGTACTTTCTTCCTAGAGTATATTAAACACGATGAATTGTACAAATAATTCCAAATTTTGAATAAGTAGAATTTGAATTAAGTGCATTTATAGCAGTCCCGAAATTCTGTTTTATAGTCCAGTCCTGCTGCCTAAAATTAAACAATCGGGGCTGAGGCTTAAAAAAGAAAAAAGAAAAAAGACATTGAGATACTACAAAATTCCTTGTAAAGCCATTCTACCTTACCCACTCCCCACCGGAACCTAAACCTGGTTCTTTTCTAGTATTAGAAATTCAGCATCCTTGTGCATTTTTCCTGAAAAGATTTTTTTCATAAATTAGCCAGGACAAATATATTTTAATGAACAAATGGTGTTTAATAAGAAAGCTCTTGTTAAATTAGCTCATTCTGTTAAGGTTTTAGTAAGTTAAAATGATGCTGTTGCAAAGAATTATGCAACAAAAGCACCAGCCAGCTTGCTCTACAGAGTGTGCGCTGGAAAATGCAAATGAAACTTCACTGGGGAAAATATCCCTGCAGTGACACAGTTTTCCTTCAGAGAGAAGATGTCTTCTAGATAAAAATGGATGCACTGAACAGTGTTTATAAAAACCCTCTCTGTTTGATTCCTGCATTTGGCAGTAAGACAGCAACTCATTGGGTTTTATTTTAAAATTCCAGTGATTATAAGGTTTGCGCGTCCCCGGTGGAATAGCTTTCTCTGCTAGAGCCAGACCCCAGTTTTTCCTTGCCAAACACATGTGCTAAAGAACTTTAGCTGACAGGTCCTTTTTCATTCTGTCTGAGCCTGAAGCAGTGGAGTCACAGCTGATTTTTTTGAGTCCAGGTGTTTACCGCCCTCTTTTCGGAGTGCTTTCAGGAGACAAAGACAAGTGTATCCGATCACGTGTGATTCACAAGTTTCCTTTCCTCCTGGAACTCTCTACTACCCACGCAAGAACTTGAATTATTGCCGAACTGTCCAGTAGTCTCAGGCCTTCACGTACCAGCTGCAGAAACAAGAAAGAGTGTGTTAGAATGTTTGACTGCAAGTAGTGGGCTACCCATGAGGTATTGGTTAACCAAGGGAAGTTTATTGTTTCATGTTCGCAGGTCAGGGTAGGGTGGTACTGGTGTTGGTTCATTTGGTTGACAAAATGATGCCGCTGTTGGGGCTTCCCTGGTGGCGCAGTGGTTGAGAGTCCGCCTGCCGTTGCAGGGGACACGGGTTCGTGCTCCGGTCCGGGAAGATCCCACATGCCGCGGAGCGGCTGGGCCCGTGAGCCATGGCCACTGAGCCTGCGCGTCCGGAGCCTGTGCTCCGCAGCGGGAGAGGCCACAACAGTGAGAGGCCTGCGTACCGCAAAAAAAAAAAAAAAAAAAAAAAAAAATTGCCACTGTTAAAATAAATGATTAAAGAAGACAATTTAGGCAGTACAGACACACCTTATTTAACATTTTGTGGACAGTCTTCTTTCAGAGAACTGCAAAATGGGGTGGAAAGCTGAAAGCTCTCATAGGATAAAGAATAAGGAAAAGACATATAAAAATTATCTGATGGGCTGGGCCCACATAGTCAACCCTTTTTGGGGTGAGAAGCCCCTGAGTTGACTTAGCCTTTGGAGATTGGCTGTAGATGTAGATGTACTGCATTTCTGATCCAGTGAAGCTTGTTCACAGGAATGTGAAAGTTATCTTAGTTTTGGCTTACGGACGTGGCACCCCATACAGGAGTGGCTCCATGTTGAGCCTAGAAAGTTACTCTGAGAGCATCCAAGATACAAATTCTGTTTTTGTTTTACTATCCTCAGCATATCAGCTTTGTTCCTTCAGCTTGTCTCTTCGTGGTGGCAGAATGGCTGCTGCAGCTCCATCTATCACATTTGCAACACATCAAAGGCTGAAGACAGCATCTCTCTTCTTTGTGTCTCTACTTTAAAGAGTGGAGAACGCTTTCCTAGGACTCCACAAAAGGCTTATTTTTGCTTTCATTGGCCAGAATTCCCTATTTTTCTCTTTTTTAAACCATTGATTCACTTATCCATAAAATCTATGTGCCATGCATGGTGTTAATTGATGATACTAGCTTTACAGGTGTATTCTCTTGCCAAGGGCTGAGATCTCAACAGTCCTTTGCCATGAGCCAGGTACTGAGCTGATCCAGTATCCAATAACCATAAACTTGGGATGTCCAGGAAGAAAATGCATTCTTATCAGGGAATTTAGAACTGTGTCTTCTAAAGAAGACGATGGTAAACATCCTAGCCTTTTTCCTAATCTTTGTTGACCTGAAATAAATAGACTGACATATATTGCTCCAGCAAAGATGGGTTTACTTGAGATCAGCAAGAGAATTGCAGTTCGGGTCTGAAACCGTGGCAAGCCACATGCAAGACCCCTCACAGCAAGGAAAGGAGAACACTTTTGTAGAGGGGAAAAGGAAGTTGGAGGGCAATAGTAAAAGGTTCATGGCTTTTCATTGGTCGAGTCCTTCCAAGGAAGAGGAATCTTCTTCCTGTTGGGTTCAGCTGTGGGCACCGGGCGTGAGATGTCCCCCTTCTCCTGACACACTTTCACTGAGATTTCTATTGATTAATTTTTTACATCTTTCTGCAATTTAACTTTGGCTTTCCAGCTAACTAAATAAAACACAGTTTTGTTGCAGAGTTTAGAACAAACTTGAAATTTGCATTCCTTCTAGCCTTTTGACAAAGTCAATTGACATTACAGTTAATTTTTCAAAACCCTAAATTGTTACCCTCTTTAAAAAAAATAGGTGCCCGTGGTCATTTGCAGCTGTTTCTTCTTAGGAAACAAGGCACTAAATTTGTGTGGATAAGTAAAGATATACACAAATCATATGTGTCACTTTAACAAAATTCTCACTTACTGGAGCTCTTAAAGGTTAGTTGGTACCTTTATGGAACATAAATAATATTTTCAATAAATAATGATTTTTGTTGGCAAAGCAAGTAAATTAGACTTCTGTTCATTTGGAGCAAGAAGCAACTTTGTTGCTTTAATATATACAATTAAATTGAGTTGAGATCTACTTTAAATGAAAATTGAAAACAAATTAAGTAGTCAATGTAATGTTTGTGGTTATAGCTGTTGTATACATTTGGTTAAGTTGAGAAAAAAAGCTGTTCAGCATTGCTGACCATTTTATTTGTGGTGAGGGGGGATTGCAAGCTGGCAACATATGAAATTGGCTGTAAAATATTACATATAATGATAATTTGTTTTTATATTTGTATGAGCCCTACATCTATTCCATAGCTTAAGTTTAATCATATGGTATATTAGTTCCCACTCGTGTTGGAATCAGGCGATCTCAAGTTTAGCTAATGATATTTATTTGTAAGTTTTTTTTGTTAGTCTTTCTTCCTAACCATGTGTAGGGCCTTTTACTTTGATATTTTGAAACATTTGTGTTAATAATAGCAATGTTTTAGGTTCCAACTTCTTGAAATTGGACGTTTATAAAGTTAATGCATGTCTTTTTCTCCCTTATTACAAATTATTTCCTTAATTTTATGACTTTGGAATGGCTGACAATGACCTACTGGTGCAAAAATGATGATGTTGAGAAAGAAATGATTATGTTTTATATCTGGTTAGATTTATTAGTGCTGACTTGGGCTTTGTGCTCAGGCAGATGAGTTCATAGGAGTCATCCAAAGATACTTGGGTCTCTGATTAAAGTTTAAATTCAATCACTAGAAGGTTATAATATTTTATAAAGTTTAATCCTTGAGCCGTTCTTTTCCCCAGAGTTAACTACATTTGATTCAGATGTTGAATGTAGTTCTCATTCAAGTTTTGATGGAATCATCACACCTTGCTATACACTGCATCCTGTTTTAACAGAGCATTCAAATTCCACTGAGCAATAAATTAGTTCCCCCCCTTATGTCTTAAAAGTATGCATTTAAAAAAGGCTCAGGGACTTCCCTCGTGGTGCAGTGGTTAAGAATCCGCCTGCCAATTCAGGAGACACGGGTTCTGATCCATGGTCTGGGAAGATCCCACATGCCGCGGAGCATCTAAGCCTCTGAGCCACAACTACTGAGCCCGTGTGCCACAACTACCGAAGCCCGCATGCTGCAACTACTGAAGCCTGCGCATGTAGAGCCCGTGTTCTGCAACAAGAGAAGCCACCACAGTGAGAAGCCTCACACCACAACAGAGTAGCCCCCACTCCCCGAACATAGAGAAAGCCCGCACACAGCAACGAAGACCAAACACAGCCAAATCAATCAATCAATCAATCAATCAATAAAAATAGTTAAGACTTTCCAGTATCTTTCTAACCTATATTTTTGTTCACATATCTTAAAAATTTGATTAACTAGATATGGGGAGTATCAGCCAGATTTGTCCATTGGAATGTATTCGTGTATTTTTTAAGTACATCTTTTGCAACACGTAGATACTAAAATTATTCATTTAGTAGGTATATTTTTCAGGACCCTTGGTTACAAGTAAAAGAAGTGCAATTCAAAGTACTTCAGCATAGCAGTTTACTGAGTCACATAATGACACAATATAGGGAAAACCTGCTTCAGGCGGAGCCGTTACCAGGAGCTTAAACAGGCTTATCAGTAATCTTTCTCTTCAATTCTCTACTCTGCTTTCCTTGATATTGGCTTCTTCCTCTGAGAAATAACTTCCTCTTTATAGCCATGAGCACCAGCATCCTTACATCCTGGAACCTGCAAATCCAGCAGAAACAAAGATTTTTATCCTACGTAATCTCTGTAAAAGCCGTGAAGTTAAATGCTGTGCCGTTCTGTAATGACCCCATCCCTGACCCAGTCTCTGGGGCTAGGAGGTTGGAATGTATCAGTGGTTGACAAAGTGTGATGGCTAGAGAATCTCCAGCAACACCATCTGTGATTTTGTTAGAAATATATACTCTCGGGCCCCATCCTAGTCCCAGTGAATCAGAAAATCTGAGAGTGGGGTTCAGCACGCTGGGTTGTAAAAACCCCTCCAAGTGATTCTAATGTGGACTCAAGCTTGAGAACGACGCACTATCCTAATTGGCCCAGCCTGGGTCTTGCTTGCCACCCCTGGAGTTTCCGTGTAAATCCCATCTCACAGAAAGTACATAGGAAAAAAAGAAAAAGTGAGGAACTGATATCAGGAAAAAAAGAATAGATGCTGTGCTGGAAAAGATGAGATATCAGCCCCGTAATAAAGTTCTTCTTTGTTTCTGATGCCATTATTTCTCAGAAGACTGTTAATTATGAATTCCCTTCCAGAAAGCCAATATTCTAATTAAGAAAGCACACGTTCATCCTCCTCTAGGATATAGTGTTTTAGTTTAAATTTCATCTCCAAATAGGTACATGGCTCATCTTGAAAGGTTTCCAGACCATATTACTTTCTTATCAAATGCTTCGTTAACTACAATTAAAACTTTCAATAATGAACCTTATCACTCCTCTGTGATAAGTAGAATAGGTTCACTTGCTTCAAAATTTCTCAATGAAAATGGCAGTGATGCCTACAGAATTTTAGAAAAGGTGGTTAGCACTGCAATATCATCCAAAATAATTTAAAAACAATTAAAAAAAACAAAAGCATCTAATAAGGGAAATGAATACAGCTTTTCACGTTACTTAAGATTTTTAACTTAATTTGGGACATTTGCACTTATTACCCAGGAGGCGGCAGTAGAGAGCATGTCAGTAGTCTCTGACTTTATCTAATCCTAAGAATCCTCTGAGTACTTGTTGAAAATGAAGATCCAAAGGCTCCTTTTCAGGATATTCTTATTTGGGGGGTCTAGGGTGGGAACGGGGGGTCTAGGGTGGGAACAGGGAATCTGTATTTCCAATAGCTACCACAGGGAATTCTTACAATCCGGCATGTTTGGCACACTCTACAGTGGTGAAGACTGAGGATGCTACAGTGAAATGGTGTGGAGTTGAATCTTGGTTGTAGCTCCTACAGCTGGGGGTTACTTTACCTTGTCAAGTCTCACATGTTGTTATCATTACTGTTTGTTGTTATTGTTCTTTTCCTTTCCTCTTAACTAATCTGCCTGTTGCACCTTCTTATTTCTTGTTGCAGATAGAGGACATGCAGTGGGGTAAAGGACTCCGGGAGATCCCGCCGTCAGTGTGTACACTGCCATGCAAGCCTGGGCAAAGAAAGAAGACACAGAAGGGAACTCCTTGCTGCTGGACCTGTGAGCCTTGCGATGGCTACCAGTACCAGTTTGATGAGATGACATGCCAGCATTGCCCCTACGACCAGCGACCCAATGAAAACCGAACCGGCTGCCAGGATATCCCCATCATCAAACTGGAGTGGCACTCCCCCTGGGCCGTCATCCCTGTCTTCCTCGCCATGTTGGGGATCATCGCCACTATATTTGTCATGGCCACTTTCATCCGCTACAATGACACTCCCATCGTCCGGGCATCTGGGCGGGAACTGAGCTATGTCCTGTTGACGGGCATCTTTCTTTGCTACATCATCACTTTCCTGATGATAGCCAAACCTGACGTGGCAGTGTGTTCTTTCCGGAGAGTTTTCTTGGGCTTGGGTATGTGCATCAGTTATGCAGCCCTTTTGACAAAAACCAATCGGATTTATCGCATATTCGAACAGGGCAAGAAGTCAGTGACAGCTCCCAGACTCATAAGCCCAACATCACAGCTGGCGATCACTTCTAGTTTAATATCAGTTCAGCTTCTAGGTGTTTTCATTTGGTTTGGTGTTGACCCACCCAACATCATCGTAGACTATGATGAACATAAGACAATGAACCCTGAGCAGGCCCGGGGAGTTCTCAAATGTGACATTACGGATCTCCAGATTATCTGCTCCTTGGGATATAGCATTCTTCTCATGGTCACATGTACTGTGTATGCCATCAAGACTCGGGGTGTCCCAGAGAATTTTAATGAAGCCAAGCCCATTGGATTCACCATGTACACAACATGTATAGTCTGGCTTGCCTTCATTCCCATTTTTTTTGGCACCGCTCAGTCGGCGGAAAAGGTAAGTGAAAATGCACACCGCACACCATGCGTTTCAAAAATGTGTTCCTTTTTGAAAATATTGAAGCCAAATCGATTGTATAGAGCAAGAGGTTTTAAAAATGCAGAATGGTATTCCCAAGACTAGACAAATCCTGAGTTAATAGGCATCAGTGCTACAGAAGTCCAAAACCTGCCTTGGGCTGTGCTATTGGGTTGGCCAAAAAGTTCTTCCGGGTGTTTCTGTGACATCGTACCCAAAAGCCGAACGAACTTTTTGGCCAATCCAATACAGTCATTCCACTGGAAACCAACCAGAGGTATAGACTTTTCAAGTCAACTGATTAGAGAGTGATGCAATGTAGCAAGAGATTATACAGTATAACATAATCCAATCTGTCTAAATTAAACCTTCCTATTCATTCATTACCCACTCCCTCTTCTTTCATATGTATTTCCTTGGGATAAGAGAGGAGGGCCGCAGTCCGTTATTTCCCAGGAGAAGGATGGTCATCACCAGCTCTCTCTCTTCCTAGTGGCTGTGTAGGCGCTCACTGTGGATTGGATCATGTGTGTGAACTATACAACATATGTCTGTATGTACATGTATCTCTAAATGGGTGGATATAGGAGACCTTTGGTTGTCATTCCAGTCTATAGGCTTCCTACAGCTAGATGTACAGTAATTGCCTCAAGTGAGGCAGAGCGATATCAGAGAGTCAAGTCTCCAGCAGTGGAAGGGCCAGTACGTCACAGAGGAAGTGTCACCTGGCTGCAGAAGTTCAAAGTTTTCAAAATTGGTGGGCCCTAAAATGTTGATCCTAGATACGTTCGTTCAGTGTACATGACCTCCCCCATCCCATATATAGAGTTTTATGTTTTTTATGAGTCTGTAAGCGAGGCAGTCCTAATATGTTGAATCCTAACGCAACTAATACATGTGTAGCTGTAGGTCTGACATGTGCGCGAATCAGGCAATGATACCGTGTTGATTCTAAACGTGATTCACATACGTCTGTGCTCACCTGGATATTGTTTTGTATATATGCAAACTGGGCAATGCTAATAGGTTGATCTTAATAAGATGTGGTGACCTTTACTCAGTGAAGGTAGCTCTGGCCTGTCGGTACAGCTGAAGCCAGAACTGAGACTTAAGTCCTCACTGGCGCGCTCTATAGGGAGAGCACAGTTACAGCTTGATTAGAAGTCAGCACATCGGGCGTCTACCCTGGTACCACGTCACTTGGGAGAAGTCTCTTCAACATTCAAGGACTTAACGCCCTAAGTGGGGAGAACAAGGATTGAAGTAGAAATGTCTACACATTTACAAATCTCCGCTTCTGGGAATTAGTTGAATCCGGTTGTTTATAATCATAGAAAGGATGAATGGACTTTGACTGGTTTTCCAACTGAAAAGATGTCTTTTACCTAAACAGTTTGAATTAGCAGCTATAAGATTGGACTGTGTTTAAAATGAAAAAGGCAAATATCTTATGAAAGCACATAGAATTCTAAAACCAAGGACAGTGAATGGTTCCAGATTACGGTTTTAGTCATAAAAGGAAGTTCTTAGAGGAAGTTCTTCTTGAACATATGCTCAGTGAGCAAAGTGTGTGTCCGGAAGTATGTTGCAAATTCATAATGCATGTTTACTATCTGCGAAACCCACTCGAACTTCATTTCATTGCTTTATCCCTGGGCCAAGGGAATATTAAAATATGAGGTAGGGTAGTGAAATGCAGTGTATGGCAGTAAGTTGATAATCATGGACATTTTTGTGGGGTCTGATGTTCATCGTCAAAGCCTATCGAGATAAACATTATTCTGTTATTAAACACAATTTCCCATGCAACAGGATAAAAATATTAGAGCTTTTTCTTGTCAATTTTTGTGCTTGAGGAATATAAAAGGCAGGGAGCATGGCAGCTGTCCTATAGATGAGCCTTGCTGTAATGCAAATGTGGCATTATAGGTCTCTACCATTTCGTTTGTCCTTTCTAGCCATTTCTAGTCATGACTCTGAATCTTGTCAGTTAAGATCAGGGGTATAATTTACTCATTTAAAAACCTGAGAAGGATGCAAGTTTTCAGGAACTGGATTCACTGATTCTGGTTGTTCTAGAAAACATTGCATAGGTAGAACCGGACTACAGGCAAAACTAAGCTGTCTTCAAGCAGTGCGCGTTGTATACCAGAATTTAGAAGGCGCGTATTTCTCTTTGTATACTCTCAGGGGATTCTGATGTTTTGCATAGCTGTTTGACACAATTAAAGGTACCAAATCGCCAACTGGGAACAGTGAATTTGGAATTAAAATGCGCGTGCCTTCATGCCAGGCATATGGCTTAGAGTACATGAAACCATGGAATTTATTTTTTAAATTTTTTAAATTTTTTATTTTCCTTATCCTTTTTTTTTCTTATTAGTCATCAATTTTATACACATCAGTGTATACAGGTCAATCCCAATCGCCCAAGTCAGCACACCACCATCCCCAACCCACCGCAGCTTTCCCCCTTTGGTGTCCATATGTTTGTTCTCTACATTTGTGTCTCAACTTCTGCCCTGCAAACTGGTTCATCTGTACCATTTTTCTAGGTTCCACATATATGCGTTAATATATGATATTTGTTTTTCCTTCTGACTTACTTCACTCTGTATGACACTCTCTAGATCCATCCACGTCTCAACAAATGATCCGATTTCGTTCCTTTTTATGACTGAGGAATATTCCATTGTATATATGTACCACAATTTCTTTATCCATTTGTCTGTTGATGGGCATTTAGGTTGCTTCCATGACCTGGCTATTGTAAATAGTGCTGCAGTGAACATTGGGGTGCATGTGTCGTTTTGAATTATGGTTTTCTCTAGGTATATGCCCAGTAGTAGGATTGCTGGATATATGATAATTCTATTTTTAGTTTTTAAGGAACCTCCATACTCTTCTCCATAGTGGCTGTATCAATTTACATTCCTAACACTGCAAGAGGGTTCCCTTTTCTCCACACCCTCTCCAGCATTTGTTGTTTGTAGATTTTCTAATGATGCCCATTCTAACTGGTGTGAGGTGATACCTCATTGTAGTTTTGTGGGGGTTTTTGTGTGGTTTTTTTTTGCGGTACGCAGGCCTCTCACCGTTGTGGCCTCTCCCATTGCAGAGCACAGGCTCCGGATGCACAGGCTCAGCGGCCATGGCTCACGGGCCCAGCCTCTCCGCAGCATGTGGGATCTTCCCAGACCGGGGCACGAACCCGTGTCCCATGCATCGGCAGGCGGACGCTCAACCACTGCACCACCAGGGAAGCCCCATTGTAGTTTTGATTTACATTTCTCTAATAATTAGTGATGTTGAGGAGCTTTTCATGTGCTGCTTGGCCATCTGTATGTCTTCTTTGGAGAAATGTCTATTTAGGTCTCCTGCCCATTTTTAGATTGGGCTGTTTGTTTCTTTAATATTGAGCTGCATGAGCTGTTTATGTATTTTGGAGATTAAACCTTTGTCCATTGACTCGTTCGGAAATATTTTCTCCCATTCTGAGGGTTGTCTGTTCGTCTTGTTTATTTGCACAACTTCGCTGTGCAAAAGCTTTGAAGTTTCATTAGGTCCCATTTGTTTATTTTTGTTTTTATTTCCATTACTCTAGGAGCTGGATCAAAAAAGATCTTGCAGTGATTTATGTCAAAGAGTGTTCTTCCTATGTTTTCCTCTAAGAGTTTTATAGTGTCCGGTCTTACATTTAGGTCTTTAATCCATTTTGAGTTTATTTCTGTGTATGGTGTTAGGGAGTGTTCTAATTTCATTCTTTTACATGTAGCTGTCGAGTTTTCCCAGCACCACGTATTGAAGAGACTGTCTTTTCTCCATTGTATATCCTTCCGTCCTTTGTCATAGATTACTTGACCATAGGTGCGTGGGTTTATCTCAGGGCTTTCTATCTTGTTCCATTGATCTATGTGTTTGTTATTGTGCTAGTACCATATTGTCTTGATTGTAGTCTTGACTATAGCTTTGTAGTATAGTCTGAAGTCAGAGAGTCTGATTCCTCCAGCTCCGTTTTTTCCCCTCAAGACTGCTTTGGCTATTTGGGGTCTTTTGTGTCTCCATACAAATTTTAAGATTTTTTGTTCTAGTTCTGTAAAAAATGCCATTGGTAATTTGATAAGGATTGCCCTGAATCTGTAGATTGCTTTGGGTAGTATAGTCATTTTCACAATGTTGATTCTTCCAATCTCAGAACATGGTATATCTCTCCATCTGTTGGTATCACCTTTAATTTCTTTCATCAGTGTCTTATAGTTTTCTGCATTCAGGTCTTTTGTCTCCCTAGGTAGGTTTATTCCTAAGTATTTTATTCTTTTTGTTGCAATGGTAAATCGGAGTGTTTTCTTAATTTCTCTTTCAGATTTTTCATCATTAATATATAGGAATGCAAGAGATTTCTGTGCATTAATTTTGTATCCTGCAACTTTACCAAATTCATTGATTAGCTCTAGTAGTTTTCTGGTGGCTTCTTTAGGATTCTCTATGTATAGTATCATGTCATCTGCAAACAGTGACAGTTTTACTTCTTCTTTTCCAATTTGTATTCCTTTTATTTCTTTTTCTTCTCTGATTGCCATGACTTCCAAAACTATGTTGAATAATAGTGGTGAGAGTGGACACCCTTGTCTTGTTCCTGATCTTAGAGGAAATGCTTTCAGTTTTTCACCATTGAGAATGATGTTGGCTGTGGGTTTGTCGTATATGGCCTTTATTATGTTTAGGTAGATTCCCTCTATGCCCACTTTCTGGAGAGTTTTTATCATAAATGGGTGTTGAACTTTGTCAAAAGCTTTTTCTGCATCTATTGAGATGATTATATGGTTTTTCTTCTTCAATTTGTTAATATGGTGTATCACATGGATTGATTTGCGTATATTGAAGAATCCTTGCATCCCTGGGATAAATCCCACTTGATCATGGCGTATGATCCTTTTAATGTGTTGTTGGATTCTGTTGGCTTGTATTTTGTTGAGGATTTTTGCATCTATATTCATGAGTGATATTGATCTGTAATTTTCTTTTTTTGTAGTATCTTTGTCTGGTTTTGGTATCAGGGTGATGGTGGTCTCATAGAATGAGTTTGGGAGTGTTCCTTCCTCTGCAAATTTTTGGAAGAGTTTGAGAAGGATGGGTGTTAGCTCTTCTCTAAATGTTTGATAGAATTCACCTGTGAAGCCATCTAGTCCTGGACTTTTGTTTGTTGGAAGGTGTTTAATCACAGTTTCAATTTCATTACTTGTGATTGGGCTGTTCATATTTTCTCTTTCTTCTTGGTTCAGTCTTGGAATGTTATACCTTTCTATGAATTTGTCCATTTCTTCCAGGTTGTCCATTTTATTGGCATAGAGTTGCTTTTAGTAGTCTCTTAGGATGCTTTGTATTTCTGCAGTGTCTGTTGTTACTTCTCCTTTTTCTTTTCTAATTCTATTCGTTTGAGTCCCCTCCCTCTTTTTCTTGATGAGTTGGGCTAATGGTTTATCAATTTTGTTTATCTTCTCAAAGAACCAGCTTTTAGTTTTATTGATCTTTGCTATTGTTTTCTTTGTTTCTATTTCATTTATTTCTGCTCTGATCTTTATGATTTCTTTCCTTCTGCTAACTTTGGGTTTTGTCTGTTCTTCTTTCTCTAGTTCTTTAGGTATAACATTATATGGTTTATTTGAGATTTTTCTTCGTTATTGAGGTAGGCTTGTATAGCTATAAACTTCCCTCTTAGAACTGCTTTTGCTGCATCCCATAGGTTTTGGATTGTCGTGTTTTCACTGTCATTTGTTTCTAGGTATTTTTTGATTTCCTCTTTGATTTCTTCAGTGATCTCTTGGTTATTTAGTAACGTATTGTTTAGCCTCCATGTGTTTGTGTTTTTTACATTTTTTACGCTGTAATTCATTTCTAATCTCATAGCGTTGTGGTCAGAAAGATGCTTGCTATGATTTCAATTTTCTTCAATTTACTGAGGCTTGATTTGTGACCCAAGATGTGATCGATCCTGGAGAATGTTCCGTGTGCACTTGAGAAGAAAGTGTAATCTCCTGTTTTTGGATGGAGTGTCCTATAAATATCAATTAAATCTATCTGGTCTATTATGTCATTTAAATCTTCTGTTTCCTTATTTATTTTCATTTTGGATGATCTGTCCATTGCTGTAAGTGAGGTGTTAAAGTCCCCCACTATTATTGTGTTACTGTCGATTTCCTTTTTTGTAGCTGTTAGCAGTTGCCTTGTGTATTGAGGTGCTCCTCTGTTGGGTGCATATATGTTTATAATTGTTATATCTTCTTCTTGGATTGCTCCCTTGATCATTATGTAGTGTCCTTCCTTGTCTCTTGTAACATTCTTTATTTTAAAGTCTGTTTTATCTGATATGAGTATTGCTACTCCAGCTTTCTTTTGATTTCCATTTGCATGGAATATCTTTTACTGTCCCCTCACTTTCAGTCTGTATGTGTCCCTAGGTCTGAAGTGGGTCTCTTGTAGACAGCATATATATGGGTCTTGTTTTTGTATCCATTCTGCAAGCCTGTGTCTTTTGGTTGGAGCATTTAATCCATTCACGTTTAAGGTAATTATTGATATGTATGTTCCTATTACCATTTTCTTAATTGTTTTGGGTTTGTTTTTGTAGGTCCTTTTCTTGTGTTTCCCACTTAGAGAAGTTCCTTTAGCATTTGTTGTAGAGCTGATTTGGTGGTGCTGAATTCTCTAAGCTTTTGCTATCTGTAAAACTTTTGATTTCTCCATCGAATCTGAATGAGATCCTTGCTGGGTAGAGTAATCTTGGTTGTAGGTTCTTCCCTTTCATCACTTGAAGTATATCATGCCACTCCCTTCTGGCTTACAGAGTTTCTGCTGAGAAATCAGCTGTTAACCTTATGGGAGTTCCCTTGTATGTTATTTGTCGTTTTTCCCTTGCTGCTTTCAATAATTTTTCTTTGTCTTTAATTTTTGCCACTTTGATTACTCTCTGTCTCAGCGCATTTCCCCTTGGGTTTATCCTGTATGGGGCTCACTGCGCTTACTGGACTTGGGTGGCTATTTCCTTTCCCATGTTACGGAAGTTTTCGACTATAATCTCTTCAAATATTTTCTCTGGTCCTTTCTCTTTCTCTTCTCCTTCTGGGACCCCTATAATGCGAATGTTGTGGTGTTTAATGTTGTCCCAGAGGTCTCTTAGGCTGTCTTCATTTCTTTTCATTCTTTTTTCTTTATTCTGTTCTGCAGCAGTGAATTCCACCATTCTGTCTTCCAGGTCACTTATCCGTTCTTCTGCCTCAGTTATTCTGCTATTGATTATAGTTTTCATTTTAGTTATTGCATTGTTCATCTCTGTTTGTTCTTTAATTCTTCTAGATCTTTGTTAAACATTTCTTGCATCTTCTCGATCTTTGCCTCCATTCTTTTTCTGAGGTCCTGGATCATCTTCACTATCATTATTCTGAACTCTTTTTCTGAAAGGTTGCCTATCTCCACTTCATTTAGTTGTTTTTCTGGGGTTTTATCTTGTTTCTTCATCTGGTACATAGCCCTCTGCCTTTTCATCTTGTCTATCTTTCTGTTAATGTGGTTTTTGTTCCACAGGCTGCAGGATTATAGTTCTTCTTGCTTCTGCTGTCTGCCCTCTGGTGGATGAGGCCATCTGAGAGGCTTGTGTAAGTTTCCTGATGGGAGGGACTGGTGAAACCATGGAATTTAAATTGTGGAAGGCAGCAAATTGCAAAATGCAAAAAGATATCACAGCAAAAGGCATGCTGTGCCTTTTGCGTAGAAAATCATAGCCCTTCTGTTTTTGTTTAGATTTAAGAGTTGAAGTGTTTCAACTGGAAGAATTCCATTGTTACAAGACACACAAAAAAAGAAAAATTAAGCAGTGAGTTCAGTAATATCTATTTACTGTTTCAGGATATTGAATTTGTTTTGATTATATGAGTATTTCTTTGTGAAATTTCTCATCAGTTGAGTTCATTAACACAGCACAAGGTATGAGAAATGTTCCTTGTTGTCTTGCAAAACATCATCCCTCAAGAAGTTTATTTTTGCTTTTGTTATGGAGGATGCAAGAGGATATTACTGTTACCTTGTTTTATCATTGCTGACCCTGTGACTTCTGAAATGAGGGTCTTGGACGTGGCCAGGGATGGAAGAGGGAAACTCTAGGCAAAAAATAACGATTCCTTATCTTAGGAATTATATTTATGTGACTGAAATGATTCAAGGAGACGCTGCAAATGGTAGAATGACAGCACAGCAAGAGCTTGCGTGTGTGGTGAAGTGCTGTAATATGCTACTGCTATATACTGGCTCAATCTGTTGGAGGACTGGATTGTTTTCATGGAAAACAAAGGCTTGACTCGTGGGTGTATCTTCACAAAGAGCTTTTCATGAAGCCAGGTAGGGAGGACACAGGTTATGCTGCTCCAATCTGGGAATCCCTATAGATGCTGTATCTATTCAATTGTTTTGAGCCTATTGTTGTCTGGAGGACTTTCTGGGTAAGCCAATATATCATTTCTTACACAGGGACAGGGAGACAAGCTTTGTACCATTTCTACAAAAGCAAAGTAGACCTTTGTATAAAAGGGAAAGGATCAGAGGGTCTCAGAAGTCTTTCCCTCTGTGCACGTGTGTTTGCTTGGATGGGGCAGGGAATGGGTTGGTGAGAAGAGGAGAAAGAAAAGAATTGAGGCATTTTCTGGTCACAGAAAAATGCTGGGAAAAGAGTCTTGAAGGAAAAGAGTTATGTTTTCTGTAACGTGACCCACAAACCTCTCTTGTGCACGTATCAGAACAGAACCAGGGTGGATTTCAGTACTTAAATAACAGGATTCTTTGGTTTTCCCTGAAGCGTATTCCACTAAATGACAGAATTAGGGCCATTGTTGGCGATCTCTGCACCAGCTCAGCGTTTTTAACTCAATGGTTCAAAATTGTGTCTGTGGTAATCCCCGGAGAAATTTGTTTTAAAAAAATATCGCATGTCCACCCTCCCCAACTGGCTCAGTAAGGATAGGATGGGCATAAAACTAGATTTTTTAAATAAGCATGCTGGCAAAACACCAGTGGAAACCAAGGTTGCTTTTTAAAACTGCCTAAATATCTTCTTTCTAATCCACAAAAGACATTCGCTAAATATTTCCTGATTTCTAATTTAAAAGACTTTGGGGGTAAATTAATACTCACCCCAAACACCTGGAAGAGCCACAGGAAACCAAGAGGTCAGAAGGATACTATCCATGGTCGAAGACAAAGTCTAGAGTCAAAAGGTCTGAATAAAGTGTCAACTTCAAAGTTTGGACCAGAGACCTGAAAAGCCAGAACCAAGGCACCTGGCCCTGGAACCAGACATAGCAAGAGGGCAGGCGGGTAGGAGTGTCCCCCAGAGTATTTCTTGAAGGGCTGGGACTATCTGCCGAGATCTTTTGATCTTCCAGTTAGAGCAGTAGCTCCCCAGAATCCAAACACAAAGCAAAACAAGCCTAGGACTCATATTAAGGATCAGAAATGTTTGGTAGGGAGGGACACCTTCCCTAATCCATGCCTGAGGCAGACATCACTAATGACTAACGGCAAGCTTCCCCTGAACCCCGGTGTGGGCGCGAAATCATAGTCTTTCTTGGCAACCACTACCAATAAATCAGAACTGAAAGGAATGTGAAATCCACGTGCCATTTCTGAGGTAGTGTTGGGTTTCAATGAATGACCCTCGGTATCTCTCCCCATGCAGCTGTGTGTTGTCACCGTACTGAAGTCCTTGAACAGCTTCTGTTAAGATTAATCTGCTTAAAGGTAAAGAATAGTCAGAGAAATGGGGTGTGTTTGAATTAGGCTTTATTCTGTCTCTGATCACACATCTTTTTTTTTTTTTTTTTTTTTTTTAATGGCCCAAAGATGTACAGGAAGGAAAAGACCTAGTTCTCTTTGGAAGTAATATATTGGTTAATGCTTCTGCGCTATTTCATTTGATTAAAATTTTCTCCTGACCTTTTAGCAATTGAACTAACAATTGTGCAACACCTACTGTGCCCCTAGGGCTCTGGGAAGGGCTGTAATGTAGGTATAAAGAAGGCACCATCCTTGTCAGACAGGAGCTGAAAGCTAGTGGTCCACACAGGCCTTCAAAGAAATATCACCTGGTGTGAGATAAGCTGCACTCGTCACACAAAGAATGCAGTATGGACACACAGAGAAAGGGACCTCCACTTAAGCTTCATGGAAAATGCAACAAGGGGCCGGAAGTGAACAGGCAGAGGAAGTGCTAAGACAATCCATTAAGAAATTCTATCACATGTGAAAAAGTAGGGGGATGCTGTTTTCAACCTACAGTATGTGGACTGAGGAGACAACATTGTGCTTAGGTCATTTTGACTCTTGCAAACCTGAGAGGTTTTTAAGAAAACCTCATTGTATGGGCAAATTTTGAAACAACGTGAACCCCACATTTCATTCCCACATCAAACTTTTGGCAAGAATTGCCTCTTTCCTAAGGGGTGGGCCGAATTAATTTGAAATACTGGAGCGTGTAAGCCGAAACACCAGCTGTTCTTTCTTAGGATGAAACATCCCCTTATGCATATGTTGAATTATGCGTGGTCTTCCCTGTGGTGCAGTCCCGCCCCCTCTCTGGTTTTGGGGGTCTCGAGTCAGAGATAACAGAGATAACGATGCAGTGGAAGAGGAGCTGTGTTTGGACTTTCTCTTTGAAGCTATGGAGATCCAACAAAAGTTTCCAAGTGTGGGAGGAGTGTGAGCATAGGATATCTGGGAAAGTGAATCCCAGGGATAGCACTTGAGGATGGAGGATGAGCCCAAGGTGAAGCAACTAGAGAACTAGTTAAGTAGCTCTTGTCGTAGATGGATCAAAGGATGGCATTGCCTCAAAGAAAGCCTGAAGGACTAGAAAAGATAAAGCAGGTCTGAAAGCTGTTTTGAACATTAAAAGAATACGCGAACAGGCTATGTCTTATCTTCCTTTTTGTGTTACTTTGCTTTATTGCTGAAATCAGAGATACGGGGTTTTTTTTCTATTTTGTGGGTTTTGCAAGTAACGTTGCCCACTATTTAATCTTTTTTCAAACAGCAACTGAGGAAAGAAAGGACTCCTATTATCCCATCCTCTAGAGACAGTCATTGTCAACAGTCTGATGGCTCTACCTCTAGACGTATAAGTACACACACATACACAAACATTTTTTAAAATAAAAATTCTTCTTTTCCCTTCTGGAATGCTTACTAAGACCTTCACCTTGCATCTAAACACAGTGGAGAGAAACGTCCCAGGGCATAGGCGATGCTGAGGCCGTTTTTCTACCCGTGCATACTGGTGGTTGAGGCATTACTTCTGCTATTTAATTTTGTCTGTTCAAATTTTTATCAAAATTTTGTGAAATCATCTCTTTTCTGCTTCCTGCTGTGACCTTGGTGATAGCTGAGCTTCTCTCCAAACAGCCCTCTGAAGCCAGCTGTTTGAGCATCTGGTATTAGCCAATGGCTTGGAATAGTACAGTCCTCTTTGCTCCCTTCATGATGCATCAGCTAATTTCAAGTGCTGTCACCTAGGATAATTGCAGCCTTCACCATCTCAGTCCTTTCCTTTGACCAGAAAAGGTAGTTCAACAGGTAAAACCCAAGAGCCTGTGTAAAACTGAATTGAGCTAGAACTAATAAGGAAATAACTTACTACATTAAAACCATTCAAGGCCCCAACCATTCAAGGTCTGAACAGAGACGTACTCAAGAAAAATATTTCTGCTAAAAAGAAGACTTAACAAGAGTGTTGAATCTGCCCCCCATAGTGTGCTCCCTGGAGCCCAGTTTTCCCATTAGATGGCTTTCATTTTGAGACGTCAGCCACCAAAAGACCTAGTCACCAGGACCCAGACCTCACCTTTATAACTGGTATCAGGATAATGAGACAAATCTCTGTTCTCCGGCATTTCTAAGAGCATCAGAGACCACCCATCATTTTCACCAACAACTCTTCTCAAAGCGCAGGAAATCATAATGAAACATAGCTTACTGATGAGCAGTCAGAGGACTGCCAAATCCAGCCTTGGGGGCTGGAGATCCCTGTACTGTAGTTCATAATACGTCCTGGTCTCGCGAGCATTTCTTTCAGGTCCCAGTTGCCCTCTGGTCCTAGAAGACCGTTCCTCCCTACCCCCTCATCTTATGGTGCTCTGACTCTAATCACATTTTGGACTTTGCACATTTTGGGTGTGTCATGTAACCTTTTTGGTCCTAGGGTTTTTCATCTGCACAATGGGTATAAGTATTCCTTCTATGTTTGTTTAAGAACAAATGAGTTCTCTAAATTGTTTAGCACAGCATTTAAAAGACTGATGATACCAGGTGCTGGTGAGGATGTGGGACAATGGGTGCTCTCATACTCTGCTGGTGGAAATGTCAAAGATAGTATAGTCACTTTGAAAAATAGTTTGGCAGGTTCTTAAAATGAAAAGCGTGCACCTACCGTAAAACTCTAGCCATTCGTCCTCTATCTTTACCCGTGAGATATGAAAGAATATGTCCATACACAGACTTGCACGTCAATTTTTTTGTAGATTTATTATTTTTGTAAAAAGATTTATTATTTTTTAATTTATTTATTTTTATTTTTGGCTGTGTGCAGGCTCTCTCTAGTTGTGGCTACTCTTCATTGAGGTGTGTGGGCTTCTCATTGCAGTGGCTTCTCTTGCTGCGGAGCACAGCCTCTAGGTGCACAGGCTTCAGTAGTTGTGGCATGTGGGCTCAGTAGCTGTGGTGCACAGGCTTAGTTGCTCCACGGCATGTGGGATCTTCCCGGACCAGGGCTCGAACCCGTGTCCCCTGCATTGGCAGGCGGATTCTTAACCACTGTGCCACCAGGGAAGACCCGTAGATTTATTTTTAATAGTCCAAAACTGGAAACAATCCAAGCACCCATCAATAGGTGAATGGATATGCAAATTACAGTCTCTTCATAAAATGGAATACTACTGTACAGTAAAAAGCATCAGAGTATTGATACGTCCAACAGCATGGATAAATCCTAAGTAATTACTCTGATTGAAGGAATGCAGATCAAAAAAGAGTGTATAGGTATGATTCCATTTATATCAAATTCTTTTTTTTTTTTGCGGTACGCGGGCCTCTCACTGTTGTGACCTCTCCCGTTGCGGAGCACAGGCTCCAGACGCGCAGGCTCAGCGGCCATGGCTAATGGGACCAGCCGCTCCACGGCACGTGGGATCTTCCCGGACCGGGACACGAACCCGTGTCCCCTGCATCGGCAGGCGGACTCTCAACCACCGCGCCACCAGGGAAGCCCTCGAATCCTTTTTAATATCCAAATTAATCTATAGTAACAGAAAGCAGATCAGTTGTAGGCTGGGGGTGGTGCTGAAGAATGACAAAGGAGCACAAGGAAATTTGGAGGGTGATGTATGTGTTCACTTTCTTGATTACGGTGATGGTTTCAAGCATGTGTGTGTCTATATGTCAAAGCTCATCAAATTGCACACTTCAAATGTGTGCAGTTTCTTATGTATCAGTTATATATCAATAAAGCCTTTAAAAATTGCTTTGCACAGAAACCCTTCTCGTCTTCCTCCTTTTTCTTGAAACTTAATAATTAAGTGTTCTGGGACTTCCCTGGTGGCGCAGTGGTTAAGAATCCGCCTGCCGATGCAGGGGACACAAGTTTGAGCCCTGGTCCGGGAAGAGCCCACACACGGCAGAGCAACTAGGCCCGTGCGCCACAACTACTGAGCCTGTGCTCTAGAGCCCGCGAGCCATAACTACTGAAGCCCACGTGTCTAGAGCCCGTGCTCCGCAACAAGAGAAGCCACCGCAGTGAGAAGACGGCGCACCGCAACGAACAGTATCCCCTGCTCGCCGCAACTAGAGAAAGCCCGCGTGCAGCAAAAAAGACCCAATGCAGAAAAAAAAAAAAAAAAATTCAGTGTTCTTATACCTATTGGCCTATTTGCACAGTGCTGACACAAGAAATTGCATCGGAAATAAAACTAGAATTGTATAAATGAGAGTATAGAGAACACCTCACACATTCTCTGACAAATGGTAAATGCTCATGAAAGGAGAACTGTCACCTTCCACCCTAGGCTCCCCTTAGCAAAAATTTCTGTCTAAGTCAAGGCAGGAGGGTGAACAGAAGGTGAAATAGTCATGCATTTGGGGAAACTGTAAGTAGAGGCTGTAGTGTGGCTTAGAGGGAAAGCAAGAGCTAACTCTGGAGAGGTGGGTAGAGGTGAAATCTTAGAGCATCCTGTATGTTTGACCTTGTTTTTTAAGGAATTGGGGTGTGAGCTTCAGTGAGTTTTAGGGCAGGGGTGTGATGCTGCGGGATTTATGTTTTAGAAAGATTACTCATGGCCTATGAGTAATGGTTTGCATGATAGTTGTAACATTGTGATTTATAATAAGAAATATGTATCTGATCTTCATTCCATTTCTGGCATGGAGCTGCTAAAACCCTTGGAATTTCCTAAGCTAGGAGAGCCGTGAAGGTGTCTTTTGTTATGTTAATGAAGTACCTTTTGGGCCTCTGGGAGAGGTTGCCAGGAGCCAGGCTTGTGATTAGAGTTACAACTTCTATTTCCACCCCTGACCTCTGGGTCAGTCAGCATTGAGCAATGATTTATTCATTCGTGCCTACTTACTGCAGCCTCCGTAAAATCCCAAAAGGATGGGGTTTGGGGAACTTCTGGGTTGGTTAACACTTGGAGAATTGGGGAGAGCGGCGCGCTCCAAGAGCATTTCCCTTTCCCCATGCCTGTGATGTATACATATCTTCCCTCTGGCCATTCCTGAGTTATATTCTTTTATAAAAAGAAAAGAAAAGAAAACAACAGTCATCTAATTAGTCAATGTTCCTGAGTTCTGTGAGCCACTCCAGCAAAATAATCCAACCCAAGGAGGGGGTTGCTGGGACCTCCAGTCTGTAGCCAGTAGGTCAGAAGCACAGGTGACAACCTGGACAAGCAGTTGGCATCTGAAGTGCAGTCGGGGGTGCAGTCTCATGGGACTGAGTCCTTGACCTGGAATATGATGCTATCTTCCATAGTATCAGAACTGAGTTGATTTGTAGGATATCCTGCAGGTGTCAGAGTACTGGGGGAAAAGAAGTCCCATATGTTGGAATTGGGTGCAGAACATTTTACAGTTAATATGTGAAGTTCTGTCCTGGGCAGACAGACGGTGGTTACCAGTAAAGATTTAAATGGGTTTTTCCTATAACCAGACTTTTAGATCCATGATAGTATGCAACCTGTGGGGTGGGGAAGAGTGAAAACAGTCTGTTGGATGAAAAACTTGGATCAGAGCTGGTAGCCATGTACTTTCCTTCTCTTCCCTTTTGGTGAAGGGGCCAGCAAACCTCCAACACCAGAGGAAGTTAGATGGACTTGGGAATTGCAATTCTGCTCACTCCCCTGTCTCGTAGGATGGTTGGTGGGGTGGAGACTTTGAAACACTGCCTCCAGTCTACACTCTCCCTCCCCAGGTAAAGAGAGGGACCTGCAGGTGAAACTGCAGTCGATAGTATTCAGTAGTTGATATATATTATGGGTATTAGTAAGAGTTTGTTTTGAAGAGTATCTATATAGTAGAAATACCGTCTATACACATTTCCCCGTGCTTTGGGTATTCTCACTGTGTTGCCACCGTTCCCTCTTTTTCCAAAGGTGATGGGGGCTTTTGAACCGGAAGCAGTTCCTAATGAGTAAAGCTGTCCTCAGCTGATTGGCCCTTTGTCTTGAGAATCAGGGTGCATGTTGTCTGCTATGGAGTTCCCACCCTCTGAGAGCCCAGCTTGTTAGCCTGTGCCTTTGGTAGCCCTCTACCCCTGCCCAGCACTACAGTTGACTCTCCACGTCTGCCTGGGTTGGGACATAAAGCCATTGGGAAGTCAGTGCATCAGGAAGGGAATGGTCTCAAATAAATGATAATCCAATTACAGACTTGAAGGAGGGCTCATGTGGAATTTCTCAACTCTGATTGAATAGAAGTGACATTTTCCCATTCACATCTCAGGCACATAAGGGTATCTGAGAAGAGAGGGCAGCCACAGGTAGTCAACAGAGCAATTGTAGGGCCAGGCTGAGAGCACAGTGTGGCAAGGAATTTAAAGGACACGCCTGTGCCACTCAATTAGCGATTCCTTGAGGGTTCAAAAGTCTTTATAGGGGCTTCCCTGGTGGCGCAGTGGTTGAGAGTCCGCCTGCCGATGCAGGGGACACGGGTTCGTGCCCCGGTCCCGGAAGATCCCACGTGCCGCGGAGCGGCTGGGCCCGTGAGCCATGGCCGCTGAGCCTGCGCGTCCGGAGCCTGTGCTCCGCAACGGGAGCGGCCACAGCAGTGGAGGCCCGCGAACCGCAGAAAAAAAAAATAAAGTGTTTATATACGTGAAGGAGGAACTTCAGGCACACTGGGTCATCAGTAAAAATCCATTGGTAGACAATTAACTGCTGAAACAAAAAGTCCTATTTTCTTTCCTGTGTCACAGGCTCTCCAATCTTCACCTCTGAACTTCGAAGCAGTGATCTTTTCTGATTTCTCACTTCCAAGAAGCTAAAACTGTTGCCAAAGAGGCTTGATTTATATATGAGTCAGTTTTTCACACCTGGGAAATTCTGGCTAGCAGACCCAAAGCCCCGGGTTTTAGCATCCAAGACCGGATATGTACGCTGGCTAAATCTGTCTTTCAATTCAACCAGTTCCATCGTGTTTCTCCAGTAACCGTCCCAGGGCCCTGTCCAAGTGACTAGGTTCGGATGCCATGGCCAGATTACCCTGAAGATGTGGTGAGGGGCTGCTGCCTGGTGCTGGATCATGTGCCAGATGAATGAGGTGCTTCGTTTTAACCCAGTAATCGGATTATTATCTCCTTGTTTAATGTTCCAGATCTTGAGAGCTAGAAGTAGGTTATGCAACTGTATTTTAAGAAATTTAACTAGAGGCAAGGAACCACCCAAATGTTTTCATTTGTGTAGTGAAATTTAATTAAATTTTTAATCCCCTTTTCCCAGAAGCCTTGCTGGGTGGACAGGGGTAGAGATAAGTGTATAGGTCTTTGGCATTTTTGTAATAGTCTTGAAATCGGGACATTACCCAGTTATATCGTAGTGGGAAATGGGCTCACAATCTTCAGATTTCCCGCTGTTGAAAATATGGCACAAAAGCTTATACACAACAAACAGAGGCAAACTGCTGACACAGGAGTTGAACCGAACACTCTAGGAAGACCTACGTAAGAGAAGGAGACTTCACCATCTGATTCCGGGGTTAAGAGCTGTGCGGATGATTTGTAAGCAAGCTCGTTAAATTTTCAATCCCAATAACCAGCTCTGGGAAATGGAAGGGACTATCGTTTCATTTTGTCATAGAAATCCAGTTTCCCACTACAGCTGTTACAAAAAGAAAATGTAAGGAAATGATTTCTTAATGAGTGATGCTGGCAGTCGGTCTGCCTGATACAGAAGCATCAATGTCTGTAATGGGTCCTCAGGTACCTAAAATTGAAAATCGTCTCTCCAACGTGTCTGTGCATTCCATTCAGCTGTTACGTTCTAGTTGATTGCTTGGCTTATAACCAACAGTCAGTTTTTTGATCCAATGCCTCCCATTGCACAGTTCTGAAAAAACAGGTTAGTAGATGTACGGAAACAGCAAATATGAAAGGTTTTTTTCCCCATAATGACACCATCTTTTTTTGCCCTCCGGTGCCTACTACCTCTGAGCTAGACATTCTAGGAGGGAGGATTTTAAAATAGTTTCCTTTTCTTTTAGAATGGTCTCTGCTATTTAGCAATCCATTTTTAAGTGCCTGTAACATGCTAGGCCCAGAGACCCCACCAACAGGGGATCTTATCCCTCGTTTTTAAAAGAAAAGTTCTCCAGTGGCTTCCCATTGATAATCATAATTTATTATTTTTACCTCCCTGCCACGATCAAAATTAGAATAGTATTTAAGCACGTCCTTAGAGCCTGTAAGACTTAGATCAAGGTCATAGACTATGGCCTGTGAGCCAAATCCAACCAGCTGCTTGTTTTTTGTTTGTTTGTTTGTTTTTGCGGTACGCGGGCCTCTCACTGTTGTGGCCTCTGCCATTGCGGAGCACAGGCTCCGAACGCGCAGGCTCAGCGGCCCAGCCGCTCCACGGCACGTGGGATCTTCCCGGACCGGGCACGAACCCGTGTCCCCTGCATCGGCAGGCAGACTCTCAACCGCCGCGCCACCAGGGAAGCCCCAGCTGCTTGCTTTTATAAGTAAAGTCTGATTGGAACACAGCCATGTTTATTAATTTACATATTCCCTATGGCTGCTTTTATGCTACGAGGACAGACTTGAGTAGATGTGGCAGAGATAGTATGGCCTGCAAAGCCGAAAATACTTATCATCTGAATCTTGACCAAAGAAGTTTGATGTCCTTGACTCGGATGCTCTGGTGCTTTCCTATCTCTTGGATCCTTGTTTCATGTGCATCTCATGCTCAGTGATTTCCCTTTCGTCTTGCTGAAATTATTTCTTCGCTTAACATACTGAGACCATTTCCTTCCCAGGACCTCTGCACAGATGTGCCCTCTGTCAAGGATGCTGTCACCGAGAACTTCCCATGCTGCCTTTTTTCATCACTCAGCTCCCAGCTTACAGACTCATATCAGAGGGGTCTTTTAACTCTCCTCCATCCAAGCTCTCTCCATCCCTGTTACATTCTGTTCCGTCCTAGCATTCATCAGTACCTAATGTCAGCTATTGTTGTGTTATGTGTTTCTCACCCGTACACTTGGTTTGTCTGGTTCTTTTCTGGATCCCTAGGACCCCAAATGGTGACTGGCCCTAGTAAACACTCAATGAATCCCTGTGGGTTGAATTAATGAATGAATGAACGAATGAATGAATCTGTTTTGGAGTAAGATATAGCCCCTCCCCTAAATAAACAGTTTAGAAGTGGAGAGAGCCATGTAAACTAATATCTGCGAAAATCACTAAAATATAAAACCATAGGAAAGTAGGTTTATAGTGAGAGATGAGAGAGAGAATTTGCTGGAGGAATATATGCATGAAGACGACACAGACAAAGCAAATCTTCAAGGATGACTAGGCGTTGTTGGACAGAGAAGCGCTTTCTAAACTGAAGGAATTGATTGGGGAAGTGATTTATTGAAATTGATTACCATTGAATATATAAAAATGTCCCATCTCACAAACTATTTTCAGTCTCCAGAAGAGTAAAGCTGATGAAAAAATCCAAAAATTCACATGATGGTGAGGGCATGGAAAAATGGATATTCTTATGAACTACAAATGGATGTCTAAACTGATCAAATCATTTTTTTATTAGTCTGGATTATTTAAAAAATTTTCTTTAATTTTAATTTTTTTCCAGTTTTATTGAGATGGAATTGACGTATATCATTATATTAGTTTAAGGTGCAGAACGTGAATGATTTGACATATGTATATATTGCAGAATGATTACCACGATCAGTTTAGTTAATATCCATCGATTCAAATAGTTACAAGTTTTCTCTTTTCTTATGATAAGAACTTTAAAGATGTAGTTTCTTAGCAACTTTCAAATATACAGTACAGTATTGTTAACTATAGTCACCATGCTGTATATTACATACCAGAAATTATTTATGTTATAAATGGAAGTTTATAGCTTTTTTTTTTTTTTTTTTTTTGCGGTACGCGGGCCTCTCACTGTTGTGGCTTCTCCCGTTGTGGAGCACAGGCTCCGGACGCGCAGGCTCAGCGGCCGTGGCTCCGCGGCATGTGGGATCTTCCCGGACCGGGGCATGAACCCGTGTCCCCTAGCATGGGCAGGTGGACTCTCAACCACTGTGCCACCAGGGAAGCCCGTTTATAGCTTTTGATCATCTTCACTCAATTCACTCCCCACCACTTCTGGCAATCACCTGTTGTCTCTTTCAGTTCTTATTTTTTTTAGACTCCACATATAAGAGGGATCCTACAAGAGATTGTTTGGCTTTCTCTGACTGACTTATTTCACTTAGCATAATGCCCTCAAGGTCCATCCATGTTGTGAGCAATGGCAGGATTTCCTTCTTTTTAACGGCTATTTTGTTCACATATTTTTTTCTTTTTTTTCATATATACATACATATGTATGCTTATATAAATATATATATATATATATATATAATCTTCTTTATCCATTCGTCTACTGGTGGACACTTAGGTTGTTTCCATGACTTAGCTATAGTAAATAATGCTCTCGTGAACATGGGGTGCAGGTACCCGTTCAAAATATTGATTTTGTTTCCTTTAGATATATTCCCAGAAGTGGAATTGCTGGATTATATGG
Source organism: Lagenorhynchus albirostris (assembly GCF_949774975.1). Taxonomy (NCBI): domain Eukaryota; kingdom Metazoa; phylum Chordata; class Mammalia; order Artiodactyla; family Delphinidae; genus Lagenorhynchus; species Lagenorhynchus albirostris. The sequence goes on along the minus strand of NC_083104.1, from coordinate 9,244,789 downwards.
TAGTTCTATTTTTAATTTTTTGAGGACCCTCCATACTGTTTTCCATAGTGGGTGTACCAGTTAACATTCCCACCAACAGTGCACAAGTGTTCCCTTTTCCCTACGTTCTCACCAACACTTGTTATCTGTTGTCTTTTTGATACTAGGCATTCTCACAGATGCGAGGTGATATTCATTGTAGTTTTGATTTGCATTCCCCTGATGATTTGTAATGTCAAGCTCCTTTTCGTTAACCTGTCGGTCATTTGTATACCTTTGGCAAAATGTCTATTCAGTTCCTCTGCTCATTTTTTAATTAGATTATTTGGGTTTGTTTTGTTTGGGGATTTTTTTTTTGCTATTGAATTGTATGAGTTCTTTATATATTTTGGATTTTAACTTCTTATATATGATTTTCTCCCATTACAAAAGTTGTTTTTCATTTTGTTGATGGTTTCCTTTGCTGTGCAGAAGTTTTTTTAGCTTGATGTAGTCCCACTTGTTTATTTTTGCTTTTGTTGTCTTCGTAGTTGAAGTCAAATGCAAAATAATCACTGCCAGTACAGATGTCAAGGAGCTTACCTCCAGTTTTCTTCTGGAAGCTTTATGCTTTCAGGTCTTAAGCTCTAGTGTTTTCCCAGTTTGAGCTGATTTTTGTATCCCTAGGTATTTCTTTTTTTTTTTTGTTTCATGGTAGTATATAGAAATGCAACTGATTTTTGTATATTGATTTTGTATCCTGCAACTTTACTAAATTAGTTTATTTGTTCTAATAGTTTTTTGGTGGAGTCTTTTCTGTGATATAATGTCACCTGCATATAGAGATAGTTATTTCTTCCTTTCCAATTTGACTGCCTTTTATTTATTTATGTTGCCTAATTTCTTGGCCAGGGCTTCCTATGTTGTGTTGGATAAAAGTGGTGACAGTGGACATCGTTGTCTTGTTTCTGATACTAGAGGAAAAGCTTTTAGCTTTTTCCATATATTAGTTGTGGACTTGTCATTATGGCCTTTATGATGTTGAGATATGTTTTCTCTATACCTAGTTTGTTGAGACTTTTTATCATAAATGGATATTGAATTTTGTTGAATGCTTTCTCTATACTTATTGAGATAATAATGGGATATTTATTCTGCATTTTGTTAATGTGGTAGATCACATTGATTGATTTGTGTGTGTTGAACCCTGGAATAAATCCCAGTTAATCATGGTGTGTGATCCTTTTCATGTACTGTTGAATATTGGTTGCTAATATCTTGTTAAGGATTTTTGCATTTATGTTCATCAGGGATATTGATCTCTAATTTTCTTTCCTTGTAGTGTCCTTACCTGGTTTTTGCATCAGGGGAATGCTGGCCTTGTAAAATTAGTTTGGAAGTGTTCACTCCTTTTCAGTTTTTTGAGGAGTTTGAGAAGGATTTGTTATGTATTCTTCTTTAAATGTTTGGTAGAATTCATCAGTGAAGCCATATGGCACTGGAATTTTCTTTGTTGTGAGGTTTTTGATTATCGATTTGATCTCCTTACTAGTAATTTGTCATTTCAGATTTTGTATTTCTTCACGATTCATTGTTGCTGGGTTGTATGCTTCTCGGAATTTTCCATTTCTTCTAGGTTGTCCAATTTTTTGGTGTATACTTGTTCATAGTAGTCTCTTACGATCATTACCCTGGTTTAATTAGTTAACCTTTCTGTGTGTCGACTTCCTTATTTACAAAATGAGAATGTCAATAATATTTATCTTAAAAGGTTATCATAAGAATTGAATTAGTTAATTCATTTTATATATGTATGCATATATACATTCCATATATATGGACACACACACACACACACACACACACACACACACACACACACACACACACACACACACACACACACACACACACACACACACACACACACACACCCAGGCCTGGTTGTATATGCTGAGGAAATAGCAGGAAGCCAAAGAGATTAATATTTCAGTCTACATTCCAATGGAGGGAAGAAACATTTTAAATAAATATATGAAACCTATAGAGAATGTCAGACTATGACAAATAATATGGAAAAAAATTTAAAAAGTGCCAGGATGTGGGGGGCGGGAGGGCAGTATCTGCAATTTTGAATAGGTACTCAAAGAAGGCCTCACTGAGAAGATGAACTGTGAGCAAAGATGTCAAGAAGCAAGCTATGAGATCTAGGAGAAGAGCATTCCAGGTACAGGGAAGAACAGTGCAAAGGTCCTGAGGCAGAAGGATGTCAGGAATGTTTGAGAGAACAGGGAGAGCAGTATTTGTAAGGAGGTTCATAGTAGGAGGTGGGCATAGAAGGACAGGGCACACAGCATCGATTCATGTGAATCAGGTTGGATGAGATGGGAATCCTTTAGAGGGTTTTGTATGAAAGCAAAATCATTTGACTTAGATTTTTTTTTTTTTTTTTTTTTTTTTTGCGGTACGCGGGCCTCTCACTGTTGCGGCCTCTCCTGTTGCGGAGCACAGGCTCCGGACGCTCAGGCTCAGCGGCCATGGCTCACGGGCCCAGCCGCTCCGCGGCACGAACGCGTGTCCCCTGCATCGGCAGGCGGACTCTCAACCACTGCGCCACCAGGGAAGCCCTTGACTTAGATTTTTAAAGGATCAACTGACATCCATTTTATTTCATGTGAAATACTCAAAACAGTGCCTGTGCATATTAAAAGTATTAAATGCTCAATAAAGTTTAGATATTTTTATCTGTAGTATTAGCATCATCATTGTCTAGCTTGAATACATTTTCTAAAATTTCATAAGGGCTCATATATATATATATATACATATACATATACATATGTTTTAAAATAAGAAAACCTTCATCTTTCCTTACCCCTTTACACACCTATGCACATGCCACTTTCCTACTACTTGTGAGAAGCCAGTTTGTGATGGGAAACACAAGGAAACTGAATTCTTGCACCAACCCTGCCCTGGAACTCAGTCTAGAAACAGTTAAACCTGAGTAGACCTGAGACCAGGCACTAAGGCTCCCACCCATAACTATGCAGTAATTTAAATACAATATAACAGCATCTCTACAGCTTTGATTTGACAATAACAGTTTGGCATTTCAAATACTATTTTGAAGCACTCATTGCTTCTGGCAACTGCCCCACAGGATTTCTTCTTTGACCTTTCTTAAGTGCAGCTTAATCAAGTAGCAGATAGTGAGAGAATGGTTCCATATTCGTAGCCTTGTTTTCCTGTGATTTTCTGTTTAATCAGTTGGCTATTTTGGACAGTTTCCAATTTCAAGCATTCATTCTTCATTCGTCCCACAAATATTTTTCGAAAGCCTACCATGTGCCAGGTACTTTTCTAGGTTCGGGAGATAAAACAGAAAACAAGACAATTCTCTGGCCTCATGGAAATTACATTCTGTTAGAATAGTAAGACAGTCTACAAATAAACGGATGATAAGAAGAAATGGGGGAAATAAAGAAGGGTGTGGAATAGACTTTGTCAGGGACTGTTTTAGATAGTGGTGGTCAGGGAGGGCTTCCTGGAGGAGGTGCTCTTCAACCTGAAACCTGCCTGAAATGAAATGATAGAGGGAACAGCATGGGCAAAGTCCCTCAGTGGAGAGTGTGATTGGCTTGAGAAGCAGAAGCTGGAGTGTAGAAGATGGAGGTAGGAGATGGAGTCAGCGAGAGAGCCAGGGCTTTAGAATCCATTCTGAGCAAGATGGGTAGCAGTAGGAGGCTTCAGAGGATGTCATATGATGTATGTTTTAGAAAGACCGCTTTACTGCTTGTAAGGAGGAAACTGTAGAGGGGAAAACAGAGGGTCAAAGAGGCCAGATAGAGGTTTCATAATCACCTGCACATTTGCTAGAACTTTTGAAACTATACCCTTGATGCAATGCATGGGACGAGAAAAAAAAGTGAGTCAAAGTGATTTACTCACAATGTAAGCATCACGCATTCCTACCTTTGGGGAACCCATTTTAGCAGCTCAATTAGGTAGGCAAGGTTCTACAACTTCCCTGAAGTAGGAAATCCTGTGGGCAATGTCCCAGAGATCCTGACCCTAATTTTTCCTCCTCTCTCTGAAAAGCTGTGGCTATTTCAGGCCCTCCCACCTGCCTGGTGGCCACCTGAGATAGTTCCCAGAAAAACAAATGAGCCTCCCAGGTGTTCCTTCCCCCTAATCCATTCAGCACATCTTATAGAGCACCTTGATGTGCTGTCTGCCGTGCATCAGGACCACAACGTGGGGCCTTGCAGTTGTATCCTGCACAATGCCTGGGGCTGCCATTCACACAGCCTGTGATGAGAATTCCACTCCGTGGAGTTTTATGTGTAACCTGCACAATGGTACCCTGCGTCCTGCCACTGTGCTAGGCCCTGAGAATAGAGATGACCAAGACATCATCTTTTCAGTTCACAGAGAGCCTACGGTAGAGTGATTACCCTTGTCTTGGTTTTCTAATGAGTTCATTTATTTATCACCATCTTTTTTGTTTGTTTGTTTGTTTGTTTTTCTGCGGTACGTGGGCTTCTCACTGTTGTGGCCTCTCCCGCTGCGGAGCACAGGCTCCGGACGCGCAGGCTCAGCGGCCATGGCTCACGGGCCCAGCCGCTCTGCAGCATGTGGGACCTTCCCGGACCGGGGCACGAACCCGTGTCCCCTGCATCGGCAGGCGGACTCTCAACCACTGCGCCACCAGGGAAGCCCTATCACCATCTTTTATGTAAATATAGAAGTGGCTGGACTAACGTCGGGGTTCATTTCCAAAAAGGTGAAACTTCAGACCTGTCTCCTCGACTGGCCTTGGGCAGTATTCATCCTGAAAACGCATCACAAACATATCAGACCAAAGCAGGTTGCAGAGGTGAGCTGCAGCCAGGGCTGACTGGAGATTCCAGATACATCCCTGAGCACCATTGGGCCTCTGCTGCAGCGTTGCAGCCTCTCCTCGGTGCTCAGGGCTCTCACACCACAAGCAAGATGAAATATACGATCTGGGAAAACCAGCAGATGGTGAGTTGCCTCACCTCTCAAGGGGTTAAAAGTATCAATTTAACCTCACTGTGGAAGGAGGGGTAAAGTTGCCTTCTATTTCCTGACCTTCCTTTCTGTCTGTGTGTGTGTGTGTGTGTGTGTGTGTGTGTGTGTGTGTGTGTGTGTGTGTGTGTGTGTGTGTGTGTGTGTGTGTGTGTGTTTCTGATGTGGACCACACTTTCTCATCTTATATGGTCCATTGACTTTTACTGCAAAGAAATGATCTGTTTAGTCAGTTGTTGATTGATTGATTCATTCATTCTTTCAGTATGTATTTACGAATAGCACCTTTGGGCCTGACACTGTCTAGGCTGTGAGTACAGTGATCAAAATTGACAAGGCTTGTATTTTCATGAAACTTACATTCTAGTGAGGGAGAAAAATGAACATATAATTTTAGATAGTCACACGTGTTCTGAAGAAACTGGTGAATGGGAATAGAGGGTGGCTGGAGAGAGCAGTGCGACTTCAGATTTGGTCAGGCAAGGCCTCACCGAGGAGGTGATATTTAAGATGAATCAGTGATGAGAAGGGTTCAGAGGGTAAACATGATCTGTTCAACTCACACTGAGCTGCCAGATACTTCCCTTTACCCTTCCTCTCCCCTGTTGTGCTTTTGTTCCTTTTTTTTCCACCAAATACTGTAATGATTCTGTAAGAGGCCTGAGTGGTAGGTGGAGAATGGTATAGCCTTGAGGGAGGGTGTCTCTGAATGTTTGTATGGCGGAAACAGTGATTACGGCAGAGAGAGAAAACTTAAAACGACAGAAGAGTGAGCGCACCATTTTAAGAGTGACATGATTACTATTGTTTGCTTATTTGTTATTTACAACCTTTTAAAAATGTAAAAAACCCCACATTTTTAGCTTTGTGTGCAGGTCAGATTTGGCCCACAGGCTATAGTTTGCCGACCCCTGCAGTCCAGTGGGCTAGTAAGTTGCCTTCCTTGACTACAGTTGGCTGTACCGGTTATAGCACATTGCTCCTTAGGGCTGTTAGCATATGTGAAGGGTATGATGACTCCATCCATTAGATGGTATTCATAGGAAGGCTTCTAATTGCTTTGTTTCTTGGCGTGGCTCAATGTTTTTGTTCGTTTCCATGAGCATGAGATTTTAAAGTATGTTATTTGCTGGAGCCATGGCTGGCATTAGAAGTTAAAACTGCACCTTTCAACAGATAGATCCTATAATGCTGGCTGGTACCAGGGGTGGAGGAAAACTAGGACAGGCATCTCAACATGCTCTCCAGCTGACCAGGACAAATCACGGAGAAGGAAAAGGAGAAGTTCTGGGATGGACAACAGACCCCTTATTATGTGCAAGACAGCAAGTATCTCCCTTCTCTTTCTGCTTCCTACTCCCCTGAACAGATGGAGAGTGAGAGAGAGCTAGATTGTCAGGAAGACCAGAGGACGAATTCCCCTTGACCATCAATGCCAGGTGTTGAGCCTTGTTAAACAGTAAAATTTGCATGCAAATCAGTACCTTCTCTGGATCTCAAGATTCTGTTCTGCAGCCATCAATATCTAATGTAAAGATGGAAAGACTTGTATTAGCCAATCCAGGCTAGGGTATGAAGACAAATCCGCACATCCCAGTGGCTGCCGACCAAGTAGAGTCTGACGAGGGCTGGGTAGTGAATCTCTATCGTCTACTTACGCTATGTGGAACACGTGACTTCAGAGGTTGCAGTAGCAGGGGAGGGTGACAGAGTGTCTGGGAGATGCAAGGGATGTCGGGCAAGCACTGGTTCCGCCTCAGGATATGCTGTCACCACCCACCTGTCCTTTGATAACACACGTACACTTAGGTCATATTCCCCACCCATTTATCCAGCCTCCTCAGTAAAGACACAATGCCCCCAACCCTTCCAATAGAGGAAGGATACTTTCTTTAAAACATTTAATCAGTTACCACCAAAGGGGTCTCTTGCTCATGAGCTTTGTTTACAGGGTCTTGAAGTTGTCCTTCAGAAGGCATTAAACCAACTAGAACTTTTTAATCCTTGGAGCACCTGTAAAATTAATTTTAAAAGTTGCAACCTTTGCTCAAGTTTCTGAAAATCCTATGGACACTTCTGTAGTTAGTGAAGCACACTTCAGAGTGGGCTGGATAAACATACTTCTGCACAGGGCAGAGAGTTGCTCCCTGCTGCAAAAATAAGCGTTTTGTATCCATAGTGGAATAATCAATAATTGACTTTGGTGGATTAAAAATGGAGCAGTGATGACTGGAAACGCGAATTTGTCTTTCCAGAAGGACTACCAGTTTGGATTTTATGAAGATATCTAGAGTTAATGAAAGCAAAGGGCAAGAATGCAAGGACTGAAGTTTTTTTTTTCCCTTAAATCTTCATATAGGCCACTTGGAAGAGAATTTCCACTCACAAGACATTTGAACTGTGGGTGTAATCTAGCCCAGTTCTTCTATTCTACAGATCTGAGGTCAGAGACTCAGATTGGAAGTGACCTGCCTGGGTCCCATCATCACTGGCAGCCTTGATTTCATTTGACTGGGGCTCACGTAAATTATATTTCTCATAATGCGCTGATAGCACCTCAGTATCTTTGCTAATGGCTTTTTCATCGTTTTTAGAAGTCCTTCTTGAATTTTTTAAATTATAAAAGTAAGATTTGCCATATAAAATTAAACGCTGGGAATTTTACACAGTCTTTTGTTCTTTCTTTTTTTAAAACCCTGAAACCAAAAGACGTTAAGACGTTTGCTTCTTACTGGCTATGGTACATCCCCAGAGCTGTCCAGAGCATCACCTGATGATATGTTATGGACATATGTTTAAACTTTAGTTCCTATATCCTGGATGAGTGATGAGAAATCCTGGACCTGAAAACATTAGCATTCCGTTTTTGCACTAACACCGGCTGTGAGTTTTAGTAGTGGGAGCTTTCTCCGCTCCTCTACCCAGAGGTTGACACAGGGACAGCTGTGCTTGCTCAGTATCGAAAGAAAGATGCAGGCTCAGTGACTAGCAGAGCATCACATAGAGAAGCAGGCTTTACGTGACTGTGAAAGTGGAGGACAGATTGTCAGAAGGACAGTTGAGAGAGTAACTGACAAAGGATCTTGGTCTCTTGAAGTTCAGGCGGATAACTGGCAACTTGAACCCATGCAGCCCGAGGTGAGATTGTCACTTACCAACTGTTGTTTCAGGAGCACACAGCTGGTTGCTGGGTTTTTAGACCCTGACATAACATGGTTGGGGTATGTGTTTCTAGTGAGGAGATAAAGGTTGTCCAGGCCCTTTGCAAGTCACTCCCGTTTTTTGAATGACAGAGTGGTGTATTTCATCAGCTGTTTTATTACCTTAGCAAAAATTCAAACAAACAGGTCATTTAGCATCAGTCCTACAAAATATCTGGACAACTGAGGTTTTTACTGAAGCTGATGAACTGCCCAGAAATGCTGCCACCGTGGAGCTACAATGGCTGTCTCCAGGAAAGGAATCCATTTTCATAGTTAAATTGTTCAAAAGGCACACAACGGCACCATGATTTTTATGCTTCTTTTTTGTTCTTTTCTTCCAGTGGCTACTTAGAAATCAATTTATTTTTATTCTGGTGTGTACCAGGGGTATAGTTTTGGTTAGGATGAAAAAGCAATTTTAATTTAGTGGGAAATGGATTTTCTTTATCACAGAAAACAGTGTAGAATAGATGAGAGATGCACCAACTGCAATTCTCATTCTGCATCTCAGGGGTTGAGGTGGGAGATGGGGCCGAAAGGAGGACAAGTTGAGATTTTGATAATTGTTTGAATTTCTCCTTAGAGCTCTTAGTTGTCAATAAAAGCTCTCGGTTAGCAACACAAATGACCTAGTTATGCCTGTCCTCTTGAGCTGGGTGTTCTGAAGCAGTGGAGGACAGTGAATGAAAGGACCAGGGCTTGGATCCGGCTCTGCAGCTGTCTACCCGTGTGGCTTCCAGCAAGTGTGCTCTCTTCTCTGGACATCAGTTTCCCCGTCCATAAAATGGATCTTACCATCATCTTAAGTCTATGATTCTTAACTGAGAAAATGTCTTATAATTTGCCCATATCATCTCAATCAAGGTTTTTTTTTTTTTATTATAATTGACTAGGGATTATAGTGTCTCTGGGAAAATTGGTGTTTAACTGAATTGATGAATAGAACCATTCATTTCTAAAGCTGCATCTGCAATTTCCTTTCTATAGTTATTTCATTGCCATTTCATGTGCTATTTCAGCCAATTCGTGTGCTATTTCCTTATTATAGTTATTTTAGTGTGTGTGTGTGTATGTGTGTGAGAGAGAGAGAGACAGAGACAGAGACAGAGAGAAGCAACTCGTCTTCACCGATGTAACCTCATTCATACCCGTTTGCTGTTTCTCTGTGATCCGGCTACAGCGTCTTTAATCCCCAATACTTTCCATGTTTTGTGCTGCCACAGGGTCTTTGCACATGTTAAAAACTCACAGATGTCTTCAGACCACATTATACTTGTTACAGCTACCTCAGTATGTCACTGATGTTCATCATTACTTTGTAATTCTGCTGGCTATTAAACCCGCCGTCTTGATCTTATTATCTAAGGCATTAATAGAGAAGCAAATATATGATAATATCACAGTTTTAAAAGCACTTTCCTAACTGTATTTTAACATATCTTCTCCTTTTGTCATGCTGTGTATCTTATCCTATGCATCTGAAGACAATGTTCTGAGAAGGGGTCCACAGGTTTCCCTAGACTGCCGAAGAGGACTTTGGTGCCCAAAAGCTTAAGAACACCTACATGAAACCGCAAGTTAGGTAGAGTAGGGGCTGTATCTCGCTCTGTGTATCAAAGTACAGTATTTGGCAGACTACAGGTGCTAAACAATTGCATGCTGAGTGAAAAAAATGCAAAAATAGAAGTTTGGAGAAGAAAACCATTCAGAAATTTAGTTACTTGATGTAACCTGCTGAAGTTGAATTCTTGGAGAAAAGGAACATTAAATCTTTTATATAGTTAATATGTTTTGGGCCACAAAGAAATCTGACTCAAGATGGCTTCAGTACCAAAGAGATGTGTGTTCATGAAGTCCAGAGGTGGCCAGGCTTCGGGTACTGTGTGGTCAGTGTCTCCACAGGCCATCAGGATCTCAGCCTCTTTCCATGTTTGTGTTCTGCTGTCTGCATTCACGCTCACAAGATGCTGCCAGTAACAGCTTCTTTGTTGCTGTCCAGTCGGAAAGAGAGAGACCCTCATCCCCGTTCACGGGAAATAACTACTTCCCATCAGTCTTGTTAAGCTAATTTACAATTCATGCCATTCCCTGGACCAGTAGTAGCTGCCAGGGTCATGCCACATGTTGGTTGGGTAAGACTGGTCAGTAACCATCATGGTAGCTGGGGTGGGCAGATTAAAAAAATAATCAATCATGCTAGAAGGAGGAAAGGAAACATATTTGATGGGCAGCCAGCAGAGTCAAGCATCTCTTCAGGAGGTCTCATCAGAGGACACACATTAACAGACCAAGAAAACTGTCACTTTATGTGTGTTCAATACTTATCTTTGGAAAAAAAGATAAGGGGAGAGCCAGTCTGAAAAGTGATGGTGTGTATAAGCAGCCCTGCTTTTGATGCCTTTGCAGTGGAATTTCACACAAGAATACATGGGGGAAGTGGCAGCATCGCCCTCTTCTCAATCAGTGGCACATTTTGAATCAGGCTTTTCACAGTGCGAAAGAAAGGAAACAAAATGAACACCAAGGTTTAACGCAGCTCTTTTCTGTTTTGTCATATTTCATTCTTCACATTCATTCAGTACCCATCCCTCCAATTATCATCTCCAGAAGAGATGAAAAAGAAAGAAGTGAAAGTCAGCGTGCTCCCCCCTGTGACTCCTTACAGATCATATGCCTGCCTCCAGAAGGGGAGATGCTGTCTCACAGAGACAGCAATTCACGCATCTCCGGTCCCGCCCCCTGCGTCCCCGCATTCAGCATCAGGGAACTACTCATGCATAATTAGCCTTCCATTGACTTTCTGAAATTTCCACTCTTGGAATAGAAATCTTTATGGAGATGCAGTTGTAGTTAATTTGCCTGCTACTGTTTCATAATAAAGAAAGTTATTTCAGAAGAAATTACGTTTTTATAAGCTAGAATTCTCTAAGGTAGGCTGGTAGTCAACGTGAAAGTCTTTGAAGCTTCAAGTTTTGTGCTTTGACGTTTCTGGTAGAAAATCAGGTTCTTCTGCCATCGCTACCAACTATGAGTCGTTATTGTAGCCCCTATACTATTTCCAGAGGCTTGTTGGCAGGAGGGTATGAGTGAGTAAGTTAAACTTTTAGAAGTCTTAGGTTCTCTGATAAGCAAAGCATCTACTGTCCAAGGAGGGGATATCTTGTGAACTCTTTGTACGGGAAATGAGACATAAAATCGCAGACGTCCGACTTCCTTCAAAAATGTGATGTCAGCTGTACCTCAGAAAGAAATTCTGTCTAGTTACAACTACCCCTGAGTATGGCTCTAATGCCCAGATATGTGCCTTTTAATCAAACTTGACTATTTTGAGTTGATACAAAAGTGCTCAGATTTCTTTCCCAAAGACCCGGATACGTATCATACTCGTTCAAGTGCAAAACCTTTACTTATTTAATGGAAAAAAAAAATCTATCTGTCCAATCAGAACTAAAATCTGTTGGTCTGAGGCTGCCTTTTGTAATCTGGGGAAAGGCAGGTTATCACTTGTTAAAATGGTGTGTCACGTAGCGGAAGTTGTTGTTTTTGCTTATTTGCCCTCAGCCCCCAAATTTATATTACGTTATGATACACGTCACAGAGACCAAAACCCCTGATAGGCCAGAAATAGGACTAAAATCATCCTATTTGATGAAGGATGATTTGAAGAATCATCCTTCTAAGTTTTGTTACCTCCCAGAGAAAAAAACTGTGCGAGTGCATTCAATTTCCAGCATAGCAGTTCACAGAGATGGCATCTTTCATTTTCTTCGTGGCACTGTCACCTTCAGGTGCACTATATAATTTATACACTTATTTTATTCATCATTCCTCTCCCTCCTTTAGAGTATAAGCTCTAGAATGAAAGGATTTTGTCTGTTTTCCTTCTGAATATTGTAGTGTAGTGTCATGAGCTTCAATCAAGCAGGGAGGTGGGATGCAAGTTAATTTGATACTATTGAAAACAATGCAACTTTGCAAGTGATTTTAAACAAATGTTAATGGACACATTTCAGATTTTATTATATAACTCATCACGTTATTAACGTGGGCTCCACGCAGATAGTAAAACCACCTGAAAAGAGAAATCAAAGAGGCACAAATTTGTATGGAATAAGGAAAAGTTGAAATGAATGTACAAATAGTCACAAAATTGGCTTTTGCTGTGGGGGCCTGGGGAGTCAAATGTCAAGTGCACTCCTGGACATACTGCACGGAATTCATCTCTGTCTATAAACAAGAATTATTTTGCATTATAGTTAGTTAACTGTAAGTTACAGAGTGTAAAATAGCTCAAAGGCAGTGAAAGGCCAGATCAGGCAACCTAGAAGGGCTTGCTCTGAAAAATGCATAGCTTTCCATTTTCATCTTTTTGCATATTCTCAATTTTCTTATTCTTCTTGCCTTTGGACCAAAGTAATGTCAAAAAAAGATTATTATTTTTTAATTGAAGTAGAGTTGATTTTTAATGTATTAATTGGTGCTGTACAGCAAAGTGATACAGTTATACATATATATGTGTGTATGTGGTGTGTGTATACACACACACCACACACACACACACACATTCTTTTTTTTAATATTCTTTTCCACTATGGTTTCTCATAGGATATTGAATATAGTTCTCAGTGCTACACAGTAGGACCTTGCTGTTTATCCGATTATTCTTGATTATAAACAAGACTGGTCTCATGAGGTTTGGCCTGGTTGTTGACATAGGTGCAGCTAGTATCAATTTACTATCTGCAACAACTTAAGTTCGCTCTGCTAGAACTGTTCATAAGGAATGCCAGATTGGACCTTTAAAGGCTCTATCATTTGCCATTCTGAGGCTAGGAGGCCACTGCAATACTGAAGGGAAAGCCTGCCAGATTTCCCCTCCAGTATTTATAAATGTGGGTAAGTTTCTCTCTTGAGTTTCCTGAGTTATTTCAATATTCTTGGCCTGCCAGAAAGTGACATTCCTTAACACCTGTGTAATGCTGAGACCCCTAAAACCAGGTGCCAAACTCTTTTTCTTGTGAGGGCTCTATAAAAGTCAATCTTATTGCCTTCAACGTGGCTTGCCATACCTGATTAAGCAAATATCATCCTCAAATATAATATACCATGCGAGGCTTTGGGTGCATAACCAGTATTTCCTATTATATATTTGGGAAAAAAGGGGGACAGACTCTTACTATGCAGTAATGTTACAGTTATGTAAAGTAAGAAAATTCACTAAGAGTTTCTGAATTGGGGGTGGGAGAGTCAGTGACAAAGTGCAAATGAGATAGCATTTCAGATGTTTCATTTCAGTTTATGAAAGCAGAACCTACTAAATCTGTTCTGAGTTATTACAGATAGCTTAAGGAGGAAGAAAGAGTTGCCTTATCTATTCAAAAAACAGGACATTAGGCCACATCAACAAGATTGCAAACAAATAACAATACAGTTTCCCTCATTAGTCCATTCAGTCCTAGATAATTAATTCTTATTCCTTTTGGACTTTTGGGTAAGAGCCTCATGAAGCTGCCTTTTTTTTTTTTTTTTTTAATTAAAAAGGGTCTGGAAATCTTGGTATAAATGGAAAGTTGTGCTAATGATACTGTCCAAGTGTGATAGAGTTCTTCCCCTCGGGGCTCTGAGAAGGTCTGTAGCTGATTGCAAATCCTTCAGGGAAAAGTCAGAGGGAAATGAAGAGACTTACAGTGTCTGTGGTTAATTTATTACTAGACATTTCCAAATGTGGAAGGTCTGGTGAAAGTTCAAATCAAGAATAATGCAATTGACAAGGAAATTTGGTTGTTTCTGTCACATGCAAAGCAAGATGACAAAGCCACTCCTAAAAAAGTTTTAGACAGAATGTTTCCAAGAATCATGATTAGGATAGAGAATGGATACTACCTATCACTTATAAAAAATATATGAAAATAATTTTTACAGAGGAAAAAGTGTTGATACATAACATACAATAATCCTGAGAAATAATATACACAGGATACCAGTGACATAATAAGAATATGGCAAGAATGTCAACTAATGGGATTAAGTAAGTCTGAAGAAGGTCCTAGGTATCTGCATTTTTTATAAAACTCCTTAGGTAAGGATGATGTCTATTCCTAGTTGAAATCCATTGTTGTAGAAAATGCTAGATTTAAATAAAAGAGGCGAGCTTGTGGCCAAGTAAGTCTTTTGAATAATAACTGAAATTACAGATGATAACAGTATATGAGGTATTGGCAAGCTTTTTCTGTATAAGGTCAAGTAGTACATCTTTTATGCTGGTGGGGTATAAGATGTCTGTGGACTACTGGCTACTCACTTCTATTACAGTGCAAAAGCAACCATAGGCAGTATGTCAACAAGTGGGCTTGTCTATGTTCCAATAAAACTTTATTTAAAATCAGGCAGTGGGCCATTGTCGGCCAACACCTGCACTATGCTATTGCTGCCGGCTGTCATCAGAGAAAGCATAAGTCAGAGTCTGAGAAATAGAAACATATGCATGGTGAGGACACCAGTGAATCTCTAGGAACTGCCCATAAAGCATATAATTTCTGATTATTTATATTCATAACGTTTCCCTTATACAAATTTAATCTAGGGAAGGCTCACCAGCTCTTCTAAGTTGACTTTTACCCATGCAACGCACAAATAGTAACATAACAAATGAACCTAAATATTTCTAGTTCCTCTCTTTTCATGAGGTGAAAAAACAAATCTTCGTGATTCTAGATGTTCTTTATGAAATCTCAGAGATAAGTCTTAGATATAAAAGATAACCTGAGGGTTTTAATATTTTTCCTCCATTAAGAATCTCATTTGGGGAAAACTTTTTTTTTTTTTTTGGTCAGAGGTGGTTTGTACTCTTGAAGAAGATGTGACAATAAAAGACAAGACAAGCATACAAGCTAATACCACTGTAAAGAAATATAGCTTGTTTATAAGTGAGGAAGCTTTGTTTTCTTAATAATCAAGGGCATAATAAGGTCATCATGGGGACTTCCCTGGTGGCGCAGTGGTTAAGAATCCACCTGCCAGTTCAGGGGACACCAGGTCAAGCCCTGGTCTGGGAAGATCCCACATGCTGCGGAGCTACTAAGTCCGTGCGCCATAACAACTGAGCCTGCGCTCTACTGCCCGTGAGCCACAACTACTGAAGCCCATGTACCACAACTACTGAAGCCCATGTGCCTAGAGCCCGCGCTCCGCAACAAAGACCCCGCTTGCTGCAACTAGAGAAAGCCCGTGCTCAGCAACGAAGACCCAACACAGCCAAAAAATTAATAAATAAAATAAATTCATTTTTAAAAAAATCATCATAAAGCATAGAAAATCTGGTAAAATGAAATATTTGTTATCTAGACAGATTACACAGGAAAAAATAATTCTTCATATTGCCACCTAAGGCATTAATCAGTAAGTGAAAAAAAAAAAACTCCATCAAAGCTGAAAAAGCTTTATTAATTTTTTAACCCATTTTATAGCTTTTTAGATTCCGGTATTATAAACAAGGGCAAATACATTTTATCCTCTAAGTAGTGTCAGTCATGCTCTTTGATGTTCTGGAACAAACTGACACTTGATTTTAGGACAGACCTCAAGAGGTCCATGAGGTCAGAAGTAAGTTTATGCTGTTAGTGAGATGTTTTAATATACAATGTTTTCATCTTTGCATCGTCAGCTGAATCGTTACATGAGCCTTGTAAAAATGGTTCCTTTTAAATTTCCAATGTGGTAAGTATTGATAGTTACAACTACAAATAAAACCTCCTTTGAGTCCTCGATCAGTTTTAAGAATGTAAGAGTGTAAGGTATGCCAAGAGTGTAAAGTGTAGAGTCTAAAGGAGACAAAATCAACAACATAAAAGCCTGATTGTCCACTTTCCTTGAAAAACCACAGAAGCACACGCATAGTTTTATTTTCCTGAAACTCTTGGTCCTAAGTATAATCTCGAACACTTCTATCAATTATAAGTTTTAGCCAAAGTAAAGAGCCGCTCTTTCACCGAGAAAACTGGAGGGGTGGATACTTGAGGACAGCCTGTCATACACCAGCATTTCAACAGGCTCAGGAGCTCATCAGCACACTTACCTCCGTACCGCCCCATATCGCCCTCGTACAACTTGTCAAAGTGACAAACATGAATATGTTCATGTACACCGTGGACAGATACAACCTCTAAGTAGGAAGCAAACATACTTAATTCAGCAGTACAGTATTCTTTCTTAGAAATGATCTAGATATCCACAACTCCAGAGAAGCTGGGAAATGATATTTTAGCCAGTAAGGGAAGTAACCTATATGTATTGCATGGGGATGATTCAAGTGATGATGATGCAGGCTGGAGGGTGGAAATTGCCAGAAATATTTTCTTGAGTAGGGGAGAGTAGATGAGCCCTAGGGCGCCAGTGGAGCGATGAATTGAACTGAGGATGGATGGCCCATCCGCGTCACCAGGAGGGAAGCAGGGTACGTGGGCAGAGATGTAGGTCATTGAATAAATGTGGATTTGGAAGCTGGTGGAAATTTCTGTTTGGTGGCTTCTATCAATGAGTATGAAGACTGGGGTGGAGGCGTTGAGGTCTTAAGGAGAGGGGACAGTATATGAAACAGTCACGGAGAGAGTTGGCACGCATAGCGCTAGCAATACAATCTGATAGTTGGGTCACGTCTGGAACCCACCTGCAGTTTGGTGGTGGTAAATTTCAAGTCAAAACAGCCAACTTGGGGAACCCCCTTGGAGAACGACTCCCTTAAATCAGGAACACTAAGACAAGGGATGCCCAGTGGAATTATGTTCAGAATATAGCTGTCCCATTTATACCTACATATTCATGCTACATGGATTTCCAGCCCTTTAACGTTGGTTCTCGGCCAACTTGGTTTTACTCACATAAAACAGACTCAACTATTTCTGTTCTATGCCTGATGCTTCTGTTTTAACTTTTTGGAAAGAGGGGTGGTCACCCAGCAAGTACGAATGGGCATCTTTACTGAGTGTAAGACACTTGGATAAGTTCTTGGCTAAGTGCCCTGGGCTTGGATGTTAAGTCTAAAATAGTGTAGGATTTTAATGCCTCGTGATGGTAGTTACGTCTAGGAATCATTCTTTAAAAATGTGCAAAAGGTCACTCATGAATTGTCCACTGAATAAAGAATTAGCCATAATAGAGATGCTTTTCCGAGTAATTTGGAACTCTCGCCCCACACACACCAGTTGACATGGCAGTCCATTACCAGGAATTTCCAACAGACCTGCTGACATTGGTTTTAAATCTAGTCAAATGAAGCAATTACCGTGCAGATGAAATAACCCGACAGTATGTTTTTAATCTCTCCAGTGTCATAAGGCATTTTCGTTTATGTTCCCATTTCTATTAAAATACATGGCTATGGCCATGAAAGTTCTCCTGAGCAATAAGAGATCTGCTGTGTGTTCGGGGCGGGGGGATGTTTTAGTTTTCAGTGGGTAATTGACCTAACAAAAAAGAAGTATACCGGAAAAAACGCAAGCCAGCTATTGCCAAGGTGGCAAATGGATTAGGTATAAAATAGGTCCAAAAGAAGCATCTTGGGACAAAAGCATTTTGTTTCTTATTTTCATGATTCAGGTCATTACATCTGGCCTCTTCTGTTGTCCCTGTAGAAATCTAAATGTTAGTCTTCCACAGACTCCAGATAATCTCCAAGGCTGCACGTTCTTAGAGGTGAAAGATTTTTGCTTTTGTTTTTTGGTTTCTCCTGTTGTCATCACACTGTGCACTGCAGTGGAAGATTATAGCCAACAGGATAGAGTTAGCTGAAACAGTTATTGGACCATCCTGCTCTGAAAACTAAAAAAAAAAAAAACAAAAACCCAAATATCAATAAAAAGGTTTTTAGTATGCAATAAGAGCTTTCTGTTCCCTAGACATAGCTGAGCCAAAGGAGTACTGTCAACCCTCAAATATTAGATAGCTTTTGAATGCAAAGCAATCTTAGAGAATATGTAGAAAAGACTTGTACATTTCCTCATGGACCATATCCAGTTTAATTCTACAATGTGCATGTTAGTCAAGCTTGTTGAGCCTTATATTCCTCATCTACCAAGTAGAGATGCTAATAGTACTCATCTTGTAGTTGTTGTAGGGATTAAATGAATCAATCCACTCAAATTCCTTGGAACAGTGCCTCGCCAGTAGTGAGCGCTACTAAGAAACGGTTGCCCTTATGTATCGAGGGGCCTGTAATTTGGCAGAAAAGGATGAGTGTGAGAACAGTGAGCTGTGATATATAGATGAATGAGCTCTGTGTGGTGAGGAGGAAACAAGGAATTTGGGAGGGAAAATGGGGATGCAGAGAGTCCTTTGGGGACAGTGAAATAGCCTCTGATCAAGTCCTTTCTGGAATCTGTATCTGTAATCCCTCTGTGTTTCCTGTGTCCTCTGCTACCAGCTGAATCCAGACTGCCACCCTTCCCCATGCTGATGACACCCTCTGGACCGGGATCTCCATTTCCATCCCGACTCACACCTTCTCTTCTCCACAAAAGAGTGAGAGAAGGGATTATGTTTTTACCCAGTTATAATTTTCTAATGGCTTCCCATTGCACCCACTATTGTTCTTTGTAGAAAGTCTAGAATTCCAAAGACCAAAAGGACCCACATGGCATCATCTTTGCCTCCTTTCCAACCGAGCTCATCCAGTTGTTGTCACAGCCCTCACCCTCTTCCTCCCCAAGCCCTCTCTTTCCAGCCTTGGAACACATGATGCTCAATTCCCTATTATACTTTGACTACTTCTGTACCACCTCCTGATCAGTACAGATCCCGCTTTCTTCAGCATCTCTCACACCTCCGGGCTGAGCGCAAAGGAGAAGCCCTCCATGACTGCACTGTGGAGAGTGGCTCTCCTTCTCCCACGGTCAGTGCCTCCCAGGTCACTGTAGGTCACATTGTTCTGTGTAGTCATCTCCACAGGACTCCTCAGTGGACGTAATTGGGTTTGCTTCTATCTGTTTTGGGACCACCTGATTCAATGACCACCTCTATAATAAGTCCACTCCAGTCATCCCAGCTCAGGCGACTGAATTATCAAAACTGAACTGGCGGGTCATTCGTTCGCAACGTCAAACAGAACCGTCCCTGAAGGCAGCACATCCAGTTCGGCATGACGAGCACGTTCCTTTTCCTGTGGTCAGGCAAATAATGTGGGACCAGATGGCTGAATGGTTAAGGGCTTCGAGTTAGTTCACCTGGTAACTGTCTCCTTGGTCTGTGTGCTCTTGCCAAGAGAACCAGACATATCTATCAGTCCTGGGCTCTTAGACGGTGCCTTATCTAAGTTTACCTGGTCCACCAACGCCCTCTCTTCTCCCTCCGTTCTTCCTGTAGGTCTTCTGGCCTCGTGTCATCTT
The DNA here is from genome assembly GCF_949774975.1 of Lagenorhynchus albirostris. Classification (NCBI taxonomy): domain Eukaryota; kingdom Metazoa; phylum Chordata; class Mammalia; order Artiodactyla; family Delphinidae; genus Lagenorhynchus; species Lagenorhynchus albirostris. The sequence continues at coordinate 9,225,198 of NC_083104.1, read as the reverse complement.
TGGCCTTAGACTTCTGGACTTGGGCCACTCTCTCTAAGGTGGCTTGGCATATACTGGCCCCCTCTTGTGGACTTAAAGATTAAAGAGAAGCATCTTATTTTTAAGGATAGTAGTGAGAGAGGACTCTACTTACTCCCAGTTGATAATAATGGGTACAATTTACTTAAAAAGAAAATACTAGTAAGCTCTAGACACCTTTTGGGAAGGCAGGTGATGTGGCTGACCCTGTAATTCATTTGGGAGTGGTGCTGGTGAGGGGGGATAGAAACTACTGTCTATTGATTTTTTACAGTGGGCCGAAGGATAAACACCGCCCTTGGGATCCTTTCAGCTACCTAGTGTAGTCGAGGGATTATGTGCATTTTATAGAAGAGGCATCCGTGCCTTAGGGAGGAGTTTGCTAAGTTGCAAAGCGGTGTGTGTGTGGGGGGGTCTGTTTGGAAAGCCTTTCTCAACGCTCACACACCTATTGAAGTCACTCCAAACATACTGAAGAGTCGGCCAAGAGAATAAAGAAGTTAGAGAGAGGCCAGAGAGAAACAAGTAAAGTGTCATAGACTTACGAGGGCTGGATGGGGTCTTTCTGATCCCTGAGGCCGAGCCTCCCAACGGCTGGAAATGGAAACTGGAGCCCAGACCACCAGACAGCTTTGTCGTTGCTCACGGAAGCTGACCCACGGACCGAAAGCCTTGGCATCATCTGAGAGCCCTGGTAGAAATGCAGAATCTCAGGCCTGACCCCAGACCTGCTGAATCAGAATCTGCATTGTTGTAATGAGATCCCCAGGTGATCTGCATATGCCCATTAAAGGTGGAAAAATGCACAGTCCTGTGCGGCCAGACTTGCCAGCAGAGGGCTAGAGGTTTCCAGCATGGAAGTTAATTTAGAGTGGGAGAGTACAAAATCATACATGATAACTTTTGAAAACTATGGATAATAGTTTTTGAGATAGTCACAGTTCTCATGCAGAATACTATAGGAAGAGCTTTGGACTGAAAGCTAATAGCCCAGAATTTTGATCCTAACTTTTGTTACCTTGAAATCCCTTGACCTCTGTTAGACTCACTCCTTTACCTGGGTTGCTTTGCTACATGCTTTCTTGTATCAAGACTTTGTTCTGAAAGTCTTGGAGTATAATTCTATATTCATGGTATTGACAGTACAGGATGACAGAATGGTTAGTAGCTTGGCAGTAGAAACCCTGGACTTCAGAGCCAGACCTCAAAGGCCCTGATACGAGCTCACCACTGTTGGGTTACATGCCCTTAGTCAGTTTTCTTAAACCTCTCTGTTTCTCAGTATTTTCATCTGTAAAATGGGCGTGTCAACAATAGTATCACTAGCTACTGCCATGAGTTTGTTTTCAGAATTAAATTGTGATCATGTGTACTAACCATTTAAAACCATTGGAAAATATGCATTCCATATGCCAGGCCCTGAGCTAAGGTGTGCGGAAGTCGAGACAAGGCCTTGCTTTTGAGGAGGGAGCTCTGAGATGAAATTCCTTGGAAAGGTTGGAATCAGGTTAGGTCTGGATTTAGAGTGAGTGGCCAAGTTCAAGAGGCTCCCTGAAAAACTCAGCTCTAATCTCACTTCTTCAGGGAGGAAGAAATAGGATATATTTAACTTGGAGAAGCTGAAGAGTCATAATAGCTTTCTTAAAATAGACAGCGGGCTGTCTTGGAGCAGAGGCTCAGATTGGTCCCTGTGGCATCCAAGGGCAGAATTAAGATGAAGGGTGGAGGGGATTCCGGATGGATGACTACAAAAGATCTGGGAAATAGTTGTTCAGATTCGTTAATATCTGGAAAGACTTAGAGGAGAGAATACCGTTTATTTGGGCAGCCGGGAAGAATTCTTAAAGACAACTTCAGTAAAACTGCATGAATTTGAATGAGTTTGTGGACATTAGATTCAGCAAAAGATCCACTGCTTATCTTCAAGGAAGCAGACTTTCATTTCCTTCAAATATGCACAGTAACTTGAACCACTTACTCTTTCAGAGTAAATTAATGAGCTGCTTTAATGAACAGATAATGTGAACATATAATTATCAGCAGTATGAATATATAATTACCTTTTCAAAGTCTTTTTTAACATACTTATGTGAAGGCCTTACAAACAACCTCCCAACATATTTACCCTTTCAGTTTGCCTCAGAAATGCATTTTATCGGCTGAGTTAAAATTCTGCCTGTTTGGCTCTATTTACAATAGCCCGGAGATAGAAACAACCTAAGTGTCCATCATCGGATGAATGGATAAAGAAGATGTGGCACATATATACAATGGAATATTACTCAGCCATAGAAAGAAACAAAATTGAGCTATTTGTAATGAGGTGGATAGACCTAGAGTCTGTCATACAGAGTGAAGTAAGTCAGAAAGAGAAAGACAAATACCATATGCTAACACATATATATGGAATTTAAAAAAAATGTCATGAAGAACCTAGGGGTAAGATAGGAATAAAGACACAGACCTACTGGAGAACGGACTTGAGGGTATGGGGAAGGGGAATGGTGAGCTGTGACAAAGCGAGAGAGAGGCATGGACATATATACACTAACAAACGTAAGGTAGATAGCTAGTGGGAAGCAGCCGCATAGCACAGGGAGATCAGCTCGGTGCTTTGTGACCGCCTGGAGGGGTGGGATAGGGAGGGTGGGAGGGAGGGAGACGCAAGAGGGAAGAGATACGGGAACATACGTATATGTATAACTGATTCACTTTGTTATAGAGCAGAAACTAACACACCATTGTAAAGCAACTATACCCCGATAAAGATGTTAAAAAAAAAAAATTCTGCCTGTTTGACTTAGTCAGAATGAATGTGGATTTGCAATCAGGGACTACTAGATGAGTGAGATTTTGCTTAGATAGTAAAGGTTTGGTTCATTTGACCAATAAGAGATTTGCCTCCATGGTTATTCCCCACCTGCTAGATAGCACTCAGCCTCTGCATTCAGTATCCCGACCAGAGCATAGGTATGTCAGGTGTATTTCAACAGGATTCAATTATGGCTGACAAAACGTTTGTAAAGGCAGCTAGATTTCAGCCCAGATGGTGACTGGGCATTTGATGAACCCTCCAAATATGCGGTATTATTCATCTCTGACACTCAGAAAATAAACATAAGGCCGTCATTTCTCCCAGGGCAGGGAAGCGGAGAAGAAAATGTCCTCCTCTGCTGAGTGTACGGAGTTGCTGCTTTTCTCTAGAAGTTGCTGAATGTTGGGTTTTTACTTTAACAAGGGAGAACATACTTCCCAAATATACATGACCCGTGACTGGGGAAGTAGATGATCCCAGCCTGGGTTTCCTCTCTAAGGCCTCTTCTAAACATCATGGCGTGAGAGCATCATTTAAACTGACTCAGAAGATGATGATGTTGTATCTCATCTTGTGACATCAAGACCTCCACATTTTGAGATTTTGATTAATCTACACACCCTACCTAAGTCTTGATACAAGGAAAGTCTGGAAAAACTTAGTTTTTATATTAGAAGTTCTGATAAGATCATTGTTTAACCTGTGGTAAACCTCAGTTTAAAAAAATCGAGTTGATAAATTTAAATAAAGTACCTGAACCATACAGGGACATCTCAAAGAATTTTCACGAAATGAACACATCCAGATAACCAGGCCCCAAATTGGTAATCAGAACATTACCAGCATCTGGAAATGCCCCTTGTGCCCCCTTCCTGTCACTCACTCCTTAGTAGGTGTGGAGTGATGGCAGAAACTGAAGAAGCCAGTTGAAGCTAAAACCCCCAGAATTCCCAATCTTGGCCCACTTCTCAGATGGTTTGCAGTAAACAGTCAAGTTCAAGAGGAATACCTCTTCTATCCTTCTGCTTTGGACTTTCTCTCCCCTTACATTTAAAGTATATAGCTGGGTTTTATTTTATAATCTAATCTGGCAAGATTAATCTTTGAGTTTGTCACTCTTGACTAATCCAAAAGAAAGAAAGAAAGGAACATAAAACAAATACAGAACGTTTTCATTTCCCTCTCCTGCTTTAACCTGTTGTTTTTAGTTACCCCCAACAGGCCATCTTGAATCAAAGTCTAATAGGAATGATTACTTTTACCATTTTTTTTTTCTGATACTGCTGATGTCTTGGAATAGTAATTTCATGAACTCCCTTCCTTATTTATATGTCACTGTTGTTATGCATTTTATACCAGAAAAGTCAGTACTATTGTATAATAGATTTAAGATTCATTTATACCTTCCTGCTTACATATTCTTTCTGACCCATCGTTTCTTCTTAAATCTCTGAACTGTGACCTGAACTCACTTTTCCTTCTGTCTGTGTCATACCTATTGGGCAGTTCAGTTTTTGTTTGGAAATTTAGTTCCACCTTACTTTTTAATTTTTTACTGAAATAGAGTTGAGTTGCAATGTTTCAGGTATACAGCAGAGTGATTCAGTTATACGCACATATATATCTATTCTTTTTCTTATTTTTTTCCCATATAGGTTATTACAGAGTACTGAGTAGAGTTCCCTGTGCTATATAGTAAGTCCTTGTTGGTTATCCACTCCAAACATAGTAGTGTGTATATGTAAATCCCAAACTCTTGATTTATCCTTCCCCCCTCCCCTTCGTCCTTTGGTAACCATAAGTTTCTGCTTTGTAAATAAGTTCATTTGTATCATTTTTTTAGATTCCACATATAAGCAGTATCGTATGCTATTTATCAGTTCCACTTTAAAGATAGCATTTTATGGTGTTTGACTTAGATTTTGTTGAGAAGTCAGTCATAGTTTTCTTCCTTTGAAAGCAATATGTATTTAATTTTTTTCTATCTGTTTTCAAGATATCCTCCTTGGTTTTCATCAATTGTATGTTGTGTGTGCATGGGTGTGTGTGTAGCCATCCTGCCATAGAGTTTTGCGGCATTTTTAAAAATCGGTGTATCACTGTCTCCATCATATTTTATCAGTTTTATTCATTCTCAGCCATTATCTAATTAAATATTATGTCTTCCCCATGCTCAATTTTAATTAATACTGAAATTCTAAGTTTAAGTAACTTAGAATGTCTTAATGTGTCCATTGTTTTTCATAAATTTCTCTTTTGGGTTTTTTGCTTCTGACAAATCTTGTAAATCCATTTTCTCTTGAGCTCTATTCTAATGCACTAAGTTATGAATTTGTTGCCATCCTTTTTCAATACTGTTACGTTGAATACCAATAATTAATGCCTGCTGACACCGTGTGAGGGAAGTCATACAGATAGTTTGAAGTAGTAGATACTAATATTTTATCCAGAGAAGACTGAGTTTTGCTTTTAAGCAAGGCTAAGCTGATTCCCTAGGTAGTCCCTATTTCTAGCTTATGGCCCTAAGAGGTCTCAAACTAAAGACTGGATATATAGGAGGTTTTTCCAGAATAAGCATGTGGTTCTTGAGGAAAAACAAAATAGAAGAGGATGGGGGAAAAGGCTGCCCGAAATGCCAGGATTGCTTCACTCCGATTTTTTTTTTTTCCCTTCTCACTTAGAATAATCCCCCTGGGATTCTTTTCTGTCTCGTTAGCTCTTCAGTGCTTGAAACTGACTAGATAAGCTATCTACACAGGTAGATAGGTAAAAATATATTCAAGTTTGTTCAGTTTTTCGTGTTGTCCTCAATGGAAGGGTTGGTCTGAAATAAGGTGTAAGCCATTAGCAGAAATGTCCCCAAATGCAATTTTTAATGATGCTGTAGTTAGATATTATTTTACTCAGAGGTCAAATAAAAATGTTTACTTTCTATGTAGAAAATGTAATGTCTTACGCTAACAGACTTTACCACGGGCAACAATTTGCACACATTTCTAAGCTTCTGAGATGAAAAGCATACAGCTCTTTCAACACTAAAGACCACCCCCATGCAAAAAAAAAAAAACGTTTTCTTCATGGCTTAGAATATTTTCAAGTTTATACATCCATGTATTGTGTGCTTGTTACACGTGATGCAGACGATCCTTCTTGAATCATTGAAGCCCAGGATGCTATCCCAGAATTCCTGCTGCAGGCAGGGAAGCCAGCGCTTTGCTGATGGCGTAGGCTGCTCCAAACTTTGAGTCGGTCTGTCAGGACCGAGATCATTCCCCCACCCCTGCAGCTTCCCATCAAGACTCCAGCCACACTGAACTCTCCGCACACCGCAATCTAGCGCTCATTAACTCCTGGATCATGCATTTTTCTGTATGTTTTTCTTCTCTCACAAAGTATGTATATATGGTGTCTCCTCTGTATGTGTAATAAACGTCTTAAAGAGGAGATAAGACATGTAGGAGAACCTCAACATTTTTTTGATCAGCACAATGGGAAGCCTGAAATTACTAATTAAAAGCACTGATTAGCTTAGAAACCCTGCCTTAGACCATAGTTTTATTGCCATAATGACTGACTTCAGAAAGGAAAACTTAAAAGATGCCTCATGAATTGAGAGTAAGGCTTCTGGCGGGAAAAAAGAATTGATCATTCAGTTCGAAATTCACCTATAGATGCAATGTAATTCTGATAAAAATTATAAAAATGGAATTAGGTAAACTGATTCTAAAGCTAATCTGGAAGAAACAAGAATAACGACAAGTTTGGAAAAGGAGTGTTAGTGATTTACCATATCACACGGCAGTATATACATCCAAGCCAATGTAATTAAAATGTTGTGGAATTGTTGTAAGGGTGATAAATTGCTCAACTGAACCTAATAGAGAGTACAGAAAGAGACTCATGTTTATGGGAAAATTTGGTTTATAATAAAAGTGTCATTGTAAATCATCAAGTTAGGATGTTCTGCTCAGTGCATAATGTGGGATGAGCTGGATTATCCATTATGGGAGGAAAAAATATTTCAACCCATACGTCATGTCTTATACAAAAAGGACACTGTAGATAAAAAAAAAAAACAGCTAAATTTAAAAAGCAAAATCTATAAATATAAATTTGAAAAATATTTGAAGAACTAAGAAAAACAATCCAGAAACCATTTATATATATATATGTGTGTGTGTGTGTGTGTGTATATATATATAAAGTATATATACATAAACCATATATTTATGTATATATGTCTGTATGTGTGTACATATATATTTATATAAAACTTGCAAGTGAGGAAACAAATAAATCAAGGAGAGGAAAAATCTGAAACAGAAAACAACTCTAAGACAGGGTGGACAGGCTTGATAGAGCCGTATGCACAAAATAACAGAGTGAATGCAGCAGGACACTTAAGATATTAACTTCCTGGAGAGAGAGAAGAGTTTGGAGAGATTTGAGGGGAGTTGTTTTTGGACAAACAATTACAAATATTCACCTTTATTAAAGAGCAAGGATTTTAAGAAGTAAACGAAAACCATTGCATTTCGGTAACAAATACCCCAGGACAGTGGGGCGTGGGGCTGGCGGGATGGGATGGGGTGGTGAGGGGGATCGAAGCGCGGCCCTTAAGAGCGCTGGGCCGGCACCACTGTCCCTGGGTGCAGCACTGACCCCTGGGCAGATCACTGAACCCCTTTTGTGCCGTAGTGTTCTTATATGCAAAGTGGTGGCGAGAGGGTAGGAACACCTTTATTTAGCACAGGACTGCTGAAGGGAAGACTGGATAACGCTTATCTCAGTGACCAGCACACAGTAGGTGCGTCGTAACTGTTGGCTGATATAGTTATTACTTTCATTTTTAAAATTTTTTATATAGAGCCAAGCCTCAAACCCCACCTCTGCATGAAAGAGGTGGGGATAATTTAGAGTGAATCATTCACCTTTCCGGCCTCAGTTTCTTCATTTGTAAAATGCGGAAATGGTGGTATCTCCATGGTAGGGTTGCGTGATCATTAAATAAGCTAATGCTTAGAAAGCACTCTTGCCTTTGGAACTTGCATAGCGTTCATTAAGTCCCACCTAAGTTTTTGTTCAAAGGAAAATGCCGGGTCTAGCTAGCCAATAGTAGCCGTAGCAGTCCAAGACTGTGTGCTTAAATGTCAAAAGGAACATTTAGGAAACGTGACCACTTTCCAAGTGGTCAGAGAAGAGGTGGGACAGGGGAGCAAGGTTTTTGTTTTTGATTTTATTATTGTTGGTTACTCTAGGTCCAAGTAGGTTATTTTTCTTTAATGTAATTTTTATTTAATATTGCAGTATAATCGATTTACAATATTACGTTAGTTTCAGGCGTACAGCAAAGTGATTCAGCTATACATGTACATATATCCATTCTTTCTTGGATTCTTTTCCCTTACAGGTTATTACAGAATATTGAGTAGAGTTCCCAGGGCTATACAGTAGGGCCTTGTTAATTATCGACTTTATATATAGTAGTGTGTATATGTTAATCCCAAACTCCTAATTTATCCCTATGCCCACCTTTCCCCTTTGGTAACCATAAGATTATTTTCTCTGTCTGTGAGTCTATTTCTGTTTTGTAAGCAAGTTTATTTGTATCATTTTTTAGATTCCACATATAGGTGATATTATATGATACTTGTCTCTCTCTGTCCGACCTACTTCACTTAGTATGATGATCTCTAGGTCCTTTTTCTATTGCCAACAGTGATTTTAAAGAACCCAATTAAATATTGCAAATAGAGTAAGAATAGACTATTGAATTGAGCCTGGATGAACATTAGTTTTCAAAGTCTATCTTGACTGTAACCTAGAATCCCCTGCATGACTCGCCAACACAAAGCCTCGTCTCTTTCCCAGGAGCTGTCAAGCAACTGCTCCATCCACTGGGTCTCTTAGGAGGACATACCTTGAAGGGTGTCACTTACGGCGGGCCAGGCACGTCCGCAGCCCCTTCCTGATCATGATGCAGAAAAGCCATTTGAAGGTCCAGTCCTCTGGTCCAGGAACACACCAGTCTGTGAACAGAAATTGCCCACTTTCGGTCCCTTCGGGGAATGCAAAGCTGTAGTGAATGTTGCTTTATAAAAGTTTTTATCACTGGCGGTCCAGAGGATACATTGTCAGAAATTGGTCCTATCTTAGACTGGAGAGTATGTAGGTGAATTTTCCTTGGACCGTAACGCTAGTGAGGAGAAGGCGATGGGGCGGAGGCACAAGAAAGCCCAGGATGTTGGGGAAATGAGATGCGCTAGGCTCATGTTAGTCTGCCCACGTTGCCAGTACATGTCACGGAACGCTGTCGCCCTTAATGAAGTTAATTAACTGTAACTTGAAGGCACTTTTCTCCTCTCTGGTGGTGTGACGCCACTCCAGCTAACAACTTAGGTTATCGACCTAATGTGAAGGCTGAAGTGGCCGTAACTGATGAAACTGAGGAATTGGGGTGTCACTCAAATGTCAGGTGTCAGTGAATCGGACTGTGCAACAGAATGGCTCTGAGTCCGCCCACGGGTACTTACAAGGAAGGGAGAAATGGATGGATTTCAGAAAATGTTGGCCTTTGCGTAGAAAGAGCTGCCTGGTTTCAGGAGTTTGAGTGAAGACCGAAAGCAAGATATCAAGGGCCGACGTACTAACCAGCGTGGCTTAGTGGAGTAAGGGAGCTCATTTTTGGAACAACGTGAAAGTTGGAGAGGTGACTTCAGAAGCCACTCCCAAGGGACCCATCTTGCAGGGATCACTGTCAACTGCCGTGTTGGCCATATGTCTTCTGAGCCAAAGCAGTGACACATGGAAGTTATCCAGCAATTTATGTTTAAGGCAACATGCTCTCAGTGGATCGTGGGCCTACTTATGGCAGGATTCAGTGTGTGGAGGGCTTACTCGCGGCAGATGGAAAGCAGGCAACTCTGTGTGAGAGAGCTCTCCCTTGGAAGAAACGGCCGGGACTCATAAACAGTCTCACATCTTATGTCTTAACATTCTAAGTTCACCTTCCCCAGAGTTCTTCGGATCTAGCCTCGGTTGTCCATGATGAGTGAGACAGGTGTTACCGAAACGTTCCGGCAGTCCAGTGCCATTTTCTTAAAATTCTGCCTTTGCCTTTCTTTTTTTAAAATTAAACAATTAATTAATTAATTTATTTTATTTTTGGCTGCACTGGGTCTTCGTTGCTGCATGCAGGCTTTAGTTGCAGCGAGCGAGGGGCTACTCTTTGTTGCGGTGCGCGAGCTTCTCATTGCAGTGGCTTCTCTTGTTGCGGAGCACAGGCTCTAGGCACACAGGCTTCAGTAGTTGTGGCACACGGGCTTCAGTAGTCGTGGCTCGCGGGCTCTAGAGCACAGGCTTAGTAGTTGTGGCGCACGGGCTTACTTGCTCCGTGTTGTGTGTGGGATCTTCCCGGACCAGGGCTTGAACCCATGTCCCCTGCATGGGCAGGCGGATTCTTAACCACTGCGCCCCCGGGGAAGCCCTGCCTTTCTTTTCGAAATGGCAGCCAACTGAATGCCGACCACAAAGATCCCACCACTCTTGCCACTTTTTTTCTCCCAAGTCTCATGGCCCCTCCCCTTACTGGTAGGGAGCTGAGTATGAAGACGTAGAAAAGGAGACCTGTAACAGCATTAATAGTGTTTCAAGACTGAAAAATAAATGATCTCTGCACAAATTTTGCTTCCAGAGTTGCCAGACGGAGCAAATAAAAATACAGTTTGCTCAATGAAATTTCAATCTTAAATAAACTATGAATCATTGTTAGTATAAACAGGCACTATCTGGGACATACTCCTACTAAAAATGCATCCCTTTTTTTTTTTATCCAGAATTTACATTTAACTAGGTACCGTCTGTTCTTTCTGCCAACTCTAGTTATTCCGCTGACCCCAACATCTTTTAGGGAAAGAGGGTCATGTTTCAGGATTTTCGATACAATATTAAGTGACTGTCTCCATGGACGGTTCTAACTTAAAACCACAGTTTACTTTCAGAAAGGGATCTTCAGGAAATGAGTAGCAGGTCAGTACTCTCGGTTTATGTTTATATCGTAGCAGGCAGTGTACCGGCACGTGGGCCCAGCACCGATATTATATACGAGGTACCCGTCCCTATACGTATGTGACTTTGTTCCTGAAATGGCTTTTATATGCTGGTCGAGGCATGTAGCCTGTTACTTTTCTCTTCATTTTGATATCCGGTTATACAGAACAGAAATTGCTTTAAAATGACCCAAATGGTAAAAGCTACCATTTAGCAATGCCTATTTGGGAGCAACAGATCCCATCTCCTTACCTGTTATGTTACAGCAGCCTTGTCCAGAATTTCGATAGTGTACCTTGCCAGTGGTGGAGCAGACCCTGGTGGCCAAATAATTGAAACGAATATTCCTGCCACAAGGGAGTAGGAAGAAAAACCCAACTTAGAGAAGCAGGTGAATAATTAATTTCCAGGTTGTCCCAGCATTAGCCCAAAACAGATTTTTATCTTTTCCTTGTTATACCATAGAAAAGGGATGCATTTCCCCACCCCCACAGGTGGGGGCTAGATCTGAAATCAGATCTATTTTTATGGACTTCAATACCTCTCTAAATGAACACAAATATGAGGGATCTGGAAATGAATGGAACTTAGCAACCTGAGTAAAATGACAGACTCCTTATAATGAGATTCGGTTGAAATGAGGAGCTTCACATTACATTCCAAAATGACCAAATCCCCATTCAGCAATAACTGTATGGTGTGCAGAGTCGTGTACTTGATGGGCTCCAAAATAAAGCCATCCTTGTTTGACGAATTATGACGGAGCCTGTGGTTTCCATGGCTACCATTTGCTCTAATTGTGATACATTAGTAGCAACAAGGATTGGATGGCTCAAGTCGTTTAGTTAATTAAACACAGAATGTGGACTCTGCCAGAAGAATTATAGATGAAATTAGCGTCCACTGGAATGCCGCCGTAAGACGTGTATTGCATTAGTCCCTTCAGCTGAGGGTGAGAGGCAGGGGAAGTGCCTGAATATTCGAAACGTGTCTTTCTTACCCATATGCTGTTACAGGACCCTTTTTAACGTTTTTTAAATGCGCTCTCAAAGGAAAGAAAACAGCCCTGATCAATGAAACGTGGTTTCTTGGGTGCTGTTCAGACCAGGGAAGTATGCGAAATGTCATTCACATGGAGGAAGGTGGTAGCTCACAGCAATTACGGAAAATGAGGAAACCACAGAGTCTCCACTAACACACGGAGCTCCTGAAAATAGGAGTTCCTAATGGAAGAAGCCGACACGGGCGTAACTGTGGCAACCTAGCTATGTGCTGACATCGTGGAAAGCCTGGAGGACTTTTCACCAAGAGAAGCAAGAACATGAAAGATGGGATCAAGATAAAGGGGAATGGGGTGTTAAAATACTGCTGATGAATCTGGGGGAGATGCTTGAACAGCACATCTCTCGCCTCATCAGACTGTAAGTTTATGCCTGGATCCATTATCTCGCTTAATAGTTGCAGTTCTGGAAAGAAGGTGTGGTCATCTCCATCTTTCAGACAAAAGCACTGAAGCTTGGAGAGGAGTTACCCCAAATCACAAGGCAGAGTCACTCTTGCCCTGAAAACTAAAGAGCAGAGTATTATAAATGGCTCAGGGATGGATTTAAGGTGTCAGTTTCTTCAGCCGTTCAATGATCATATTCAGGAAGCACCTACTCTGTGGTAGGCATGTGGGATCAAAAGATGAGCAAAATCCAGGCATGAAACTTCTCTGCCTGTATCATCCGACCTGTGCCATGTTGCCCTTTCTTTCAAAGTGCAGGAGAGCACCTTGGCTTTGAACACGTGGGCTCCACGCTCATACTTTTCACAAATACCTAGTTGAATGCATACCGTGAGTGAAGGGTCCACCCATGGGGGTAATGGACATGGCCCTTGTTATCAAGAATTGTGGTCAGGTAGGAGGAGCTGCCGTGCTTTACGTCATCCCACAAATACGTGGAAAACTGCAGTGACGCTAAGTGCTATGGAGAGGGAAGTGATGTTCTGGGGCATAGAACAGGGTGGAAGTGACCCACTTTCAAGCAGGGATCAAGGTGAAATCTGAAAGAAAACTTAGCCCAGGCTCAGTAAGAGAGGCAGAACCCCTACGGGCTTATGGGAGCTGGCGAAGCCGTGTCTGTAGGACTGTGCTCTTGGTATTTGATGCTGAAACGTGAAGCCCCCGGCACAGGCACAAACCCCTAAAGCCCTTTAAATTTCAGCCCTTTGTAAAGAGAGGTAACAATGTCCATCCAATGAGATTGTTTTGAGAATTAGATACAGCAATGCACCGAAGTCAATAGTCTCAGAGTGTACATTCAACAAAAATGTAGAAAGTGAGCTGACAGTGATTGCTGTGAAGAAAAATAAAGGAGAGTGAAGCAGGATGAGGGATCAGAGTGGCTTTGTTGCTGTTTCACGTGTGGGATGAGGACGGCCTCTGAGTGAGGCCATGTGAACACCAGGGATTAAGGATGTGAAGTAGGACCCCGCATAGGAAATCGTAATTGTACCTACATGCTCAGAAACTGCAGATCATTTTCATCTGGCTTTGGAATACCTATGCAGTTACACTTGGTTGTGTGTACTCTAGTATCTGATAATGTAAGAATGTCTAATAACACTAGCAAAACCTATACGTGGAGTTCAGTTTACATAATACTTTTAGCACATTACAAAATTTTACTGTATGAAAAGTGCTATAGCAGCTTGTAGGATCTACAGTTAAGCTCTTCACCAATTATCTGTACCGACTGTGATATAATCTACTGTCTCTGAATCGTCATAAAGATTTAATGAGATCGTGTATGGAAAAGGTTTAGGGCTTCCTCCGTGAACATTAATGTATCTTAAAAATCTTACTGCAGATAAGATTAGTTATAATCTTCTGGCCCTTCTACTTTGTCTTTTCAAAGTTTGAACTTCCCCTGGCTGGCAACCTTGGGAAGATTGGAGCAGGAAAGGAAAGCAAAGCTTTAGGAAGGTCTGTTTATACACATCAGTGTACAGTGGGCAGTGGGAGTGTTTCCAGGACAGGAGAACTCTTTCGAAGCCTCTAGTAGCTGTTATATTGTGATGAGGGTCAGCTGTGAGGTGGTGCCTTTGGAAGGCGGAGTCAAATGCATGCAAGGGACCTTTCAAAGAAATAACAAGATTTGTTGGAGAAAATAGGAATGAGAAGAAAAGAATCCCAAGTTCAAAGTCGGGAGAGTAATAAAAAAAAAAGATGAAATTCTTGCAAAAAGCAAGGCAGGGCTTCCCTGGTGGTGCAGTGGTTGAGAGTCCGCCTGCCGATGCTGGGGACACGGGTTCGTGCCCCGGTCCGGGAAGATCCCACATGGCGCGGAGCAGCTGGGCCCGTGAGCCATGGCCGCTGAGCCTGCGCGTCCGGAGCCTGTGCTCCGCAACGGGAGAGGCCACAACAGTGAGAGGCCCGCGTAACGCAAAAATAATAATAATAATAATAATTTGCTTGTTACAGATGGGAAACCTGAGGCTCCGAAGTGGTTTACTAATAAGGGCTGCACAACTCATGGGGTAAAGAAATAGGAAGATGCTGTCTGTCTGCTTTTGCTCTGTCTTTTGTACAGGCTGTGTTCATAGGTTCACATTGAACCGATGATTGGACATCCAAGTGGAAATGGGCCGTAGGCATTTGAAATGGTAGGACTTCCAAAGAGAGGCCCAGGCTGGAGGGGGTGCTGTTTGCCTCAGGCATTTCGCTGACAGTATCGGCAAAGGGAAGGAGGAGAGAAAAGGTGAGCGAAGAAGCGGGGTTAAAAGAGAACAAGAAGTCAGAAGGTGTGCAGGTTACATACAGCTTTGCCGTTAGAGCCAGAAGCAGGGCTGTTTCAAGAAGATGGGGATCGTGTTGTTGGTCATGGTAGAGCTGTTTTCTAGGGAGAAGGGGGTCTATTTTAGGACAGCAGGAGATCCAGAGGCCTTATCACACGAGGTGAAGGAGGCCCATTTCAGGGGCCGGTTTCTCTGGGCAGCTCTCCCTCCTCTGAGGCTCCTGCAGTGTCAGCCCTGGTCCCTTCCTCCCAGGCCTTACTTGGACAGGTAGCTCCCGAACTGGTATTGGATGGAGGCTTGGCATCCTGTTGGGTAGGAAATAGCAGTTCCATGAGGTAAGTGGATAGATGGGATCCTCCAGGATGAAATGTCCAGAAGGTAGATCCTCTGTCGGTTCTAAAACCATCACCTGAGCATCCTTGGTACCAGGACTGTATCAGTTTGCTAGGGCACTGAAACAGAGGAGCACAGACTAGGTGGCTTAAACCACAGAAATTTACTGACTCACAGGTCTGGAGGCTGGCAGTCCACGGTGTTGGCAGGGCTGGTTCCTTCTGAGGGCAGAGGTAGAGTCTGCTCTGTGCTTGTCTTCTGCTTCTGGTGGTTTGCTGACCAGCTCTGGCATTCTTTGTAGAAGCAGTATTCCAACCTCTGCCTCACCTTCACCTGGCATCCCCTCTGCATACCCGCCTGTGTCCAAATGTCCCCCTTTTATAAGGGCACTAGTCCTATTGAATTAGAGGCCCACCCTGCTCCAGTATGACCGCATCCTGCTAATTACATTTACAATGACCCTATTTCTTTTTTTTCCTGAATATCTTTTTTTTTAACATCTTTATTGGAGTATTAATTGCTTTACAATGGTGTGTTAGTTTCTGCTGTATAACAAAGTGAATCAGTTATACATATATATATATATATATCCCCATCTCCCCTCCCTCTTGCGTCTCCTTCCCACCCTCCCTATCCCACCCCTCTAGGTGGTCACAGAGCACGGAGCTGATCTCCCTGTGCTATGCGGCTGCTTCCCACTAGCTATCTATTTTACGTTTGGTAGTGTGTATATGTCCATGCCACTCTCTCACTTCATCCCAGCTTACCCTTCCCCCTCCCCGTAAATGCCCCTATTTCTAAATAAGATCACATTCTGAGGCACTGGAGGCTTTAGGACTTTAATGTATGAATTGGGAGGTATCGGGGGGAGCAATTCAACCCATAAGAAGAACCAAATGCTCTGTCGTGTCAGGATCTAACCTTATGATTGTCTTATAGTAGCCCAGTTCCAAGAGCCTAGGCAATCACTTCCTTTGATTTTTCACTTTCTAGAAACTCTGAAATAATACCTATGTTGCCTGGTTTAAAAGGGTCAGTGGTTGAGTGGGAGAGAAGCATCATGGGACGGCTGTCCCACCTCAACTGTTATCAGGCTGTTCAGTTTTGAGGAAGTCTTTTCTTTTTTGCTGTACGCGGGCCTCTCACTGTTGTGGCCTCTCCCGTTGCGGAGCACAGGCTCCGGACGCGCAGGCTCAGCGGCCATGGCTCACGGGCCCAGCCGCTCCGCGGCATGTGCGATCTTCCCGGACCGGGGCACGAACCCGTGTCCCCTGCATCGGCAGGCGGACTCTCAACCACTGCGCCACCAGGGAAGCCCTGAGGAAGTTTTTGAGCCTCAGCTTTCTTGTCTATAAATTGGAAATGCACCCAAGTTTAGTATTGTGGTTCAAATCAAACAAAATGCAAAATGAGACTGGAAAAGTGATAAAGCACAGTCCGTGTTATTTTTAGCACTTAGAGTTAACACGTACAAAACCAAGAAGAAAGCTGGTCGTGTTTTTTCTCATACTGATCAGAGTGTGTCTGAAATGAAGCGCACACACCTTAGGTGGCAAATCAGTCTCAAAAATGTTACCTGGAGTACAAATTCATGCTCTAGCTTTCAGTGGATATAGAACAGGGATCGTGTCCTCTGTTTCAGAGGGTCCTGTTAGCTTATTAAGATTAGATATCTTAGAAACTAATTACTCTCTATTGGAAGAGTCGCATCTCATATTCATCAAGACAGTAAGAAATTTTCCTTCGGAGGTACAGAAAGGTCAGCGTGACAGATCTTCACACGGTGTTAAAACCACAAGATCTCAACTAGACAGAGGTGAAAGCTCGCTGCTGTAGCTTGCTAGAAACACTTGTGTCTCAAGTTGTGCGTTCCCTATTGTGTTAGTTTGCTAGGCTGCCATAACAAAGTACCACAGACTGGGTGGCTTAAACAACAGAAATGTATTGTCTCCCAGATCTGGAGCTTAGAAATCTGAGAGATAGGCGTGGAGTTGGTTTCTTCTGATGTCTCTCTCCTTGGCTTGCAGAAGGCCGTCTTCTCCCTTTATCTTCACACGGTCTTCCCTCTGTTCATGTGTATGTCTATCCCCAGATTTCCTCTTCTTATAAGGATACCAGTCATATTGGATGCGGGCTCACCCTAATGACCTCATTTTAACTTAATTAGCTCTCTAATGACCTCTTCTCCAAATACAGTCACAGTTGGATATACTGTGGGCTGGGAGTTCAACATATTGGGTTGGCCAAAATGTTCGTTCGGGTTTTTCCATAGCTTACCGAAAACCCCAAACGAACTTTTTGGCCAACCCAATATAAATTGTGGGGGGACACAATTCAGACCCTAACACTCAGCCCTCTGACCCCTCCAGATTCATGTCCTCCTCACAGGCAGACTATATCTACCGTTTTCCTTTAGAACCCCAAAGCACAGCTCCCAGGATTTTTCTAAAAATGGAGGCAACTTTTCCTTGAAGAATCAAGATATACAGGGTCATGGTTCCTTCCTCTTAAAACAGGTCGTGTATACTTACATTGTAGTATAGATATTAGCTGATGTAACCAACACACTTTTCCTGAGGGCCTACTGTGTACCAGCCCAGGGACTGTGGCAGTAACTTCAGATCAAGTCCTTACTCTAAGCCACTGGTACATTTCACAACTTGCCCAGGCCATGACTTTACAAAGAACTGAACTATTTCTTCTTCATCTCCCTATCCTCAGTGATACTGAGGCACTTAGCACTCATTACCAACTGGGCCTCCTCCTTCTTTCAGTTACAGATTAAAATTGTTTTGGATGTAAATATTTTAATGTGTCTAGGTAAAGAAAGTGTTGGAAGCTAGGAGTCCTGGTCCTATGATGGCAACCTCACTCGCCTTAAATTTTTCCATTGTAAGATAATGTAATTTGGACCAGAAATCTCTAAGAGCACTTGTAATTCAGTCATTCTATGTTGAACTCAAGTTTGCAGAGTCAAAGAGGGCTTCTTGGAGGAGGAGACACTTGTACTCCATCACCACGTATTAACGAGCGTTGGTTGAGGAACGTTTTGGGCAGTGGAAGGATGGGAAGTGACAGTAGTCCTAGTCAGCTCCTAGCACTTGACCCAAGTCCTGGCCACCTCGTTGGTATTTGAGCCCAAGGATGCTCACCTCTAGAAAGATGCAGAGGCATCATTCAGACTACACAGTGGTTACTTAGCTGTGTATCACCATTGACCCATTAGATGACTGGTCTTTAAGCAGTGCTTGTTCTTGGTGTGTGTTCAGCCTCAACTGCTGTCCTGTTTTGAGTAGATGTGAGGATATATTTTCCACATCTCCAGCTACCCTATACCTAAAAATTGCAATAATCTAGAAAAGACAGTATGCTTCTATTAGGCTAATAGGTTATATTATTTATAAAGGCTCTGTGAAGGATGGAAGTGACTTAACTATCACAGCTTAAAATATGTGGGTTTTGGAACAGCTATTTTCATTGTTTAATGGTGGGTTCACCCAGGTAGCTGAAATTGCCCAAGAAATGATCTTGTGGGATTTTACTGTAATACACCGTACAGTACTTATATGACCAAAACAGAGAAGGAGGTGGAGTTGTGTATAATCTCAGGCCGTCGTGACAAAATACCAGAAGGGTGGCTTAAGCAACAGACATTTATTTTTTTCACAGTTCTGGAAGCTGGGATTCTGAGATCAAGACTCCAGCAGGGATAGCTTCTGGTGAGATCTCTTCTTGCTGTGTCTTCATGTGGCCTTTCCTCTCTCTATATATACATGGAGAGAGAGTCGTCTGGCATCTCTTCCTTGCCTTATAAGGGTGCCATTGCTATCTGATTAGGGCCCACCTTTACAGGCCCTACCTCCAAATCTACTCACAGTGGGGATTAGGGCTTCAACATATGAATATTGGGAGTACACAGTTCAGTCCACGACAAACTGATACAGAGCTTTAAGCATTTGTCTTGTGCTAAGTATCATATGGACCAGGTAACAGAGCTTGTCACTCAAACTCGAAAATAATATCTCGTAAGCCAGCACAATTCTGAAAAGATAACCAAGTTTCTTAATTCTGTCTCAAAGATGAGAAAATTATGCTACATTCCATTCCCCCCGCCACTGCCCTCTATCTCTCTCTTTCAGCCTAGTGCATTCTAAAATAGATTTGAAACCCAGGAAATTAGCACCTTTAATTTATTCCCAGACCAGAAAGCTAATAAGTAGGGAAAATTAAAATTTTTCAGCCAGCTCACTTTCGTGTTTTATAACACATATCATTTTGGCTTTGGAGTAGTTTAATTTGAATTAATCATTAGACTCTCTTCAGAGTTAGAAATGAAGTGGTATGGAAAGTAGGTTGTATTGTTAGTATAATCTGACACCTGAAATTTAGCCTGAGGCGCACGGTCATGCATAAGCCTGCTACCCTGCCTATTTTTCGCCCCCAGATTTCATATGACGAGGATGATTTCCAAGCTCAAGGTTAAATAATTTGAGGGTTGGGAGAGACTCATAAAGAAAGGCCCCTTAGCAACACAGATTTCAGGGGGGAGGAATTTCACCTGTTCTATCAAGCTAAGGAAACTTCCCTGAGATGTTTGATCAGACACATCAAAGAAGTGTGACTTCTTGTGTCACAAAGAAGTGTGACAACAGAATTGGCTGATCTGCCCCAGGATTTTCAGCAGCTGGCCAATGCTGTACCGGTTTACAAAAACAGGTGATTGTCCAATCACATTTCAGTGATGACCTGTATCTGTGTTGAACTTGCCCACCATGCTGACAGTATAGTCAGATGCACATCCCCCTGATCGGAGGGAAGAAAATGAGGGGACAGGGACTGCTACTATGAAAAAAAATATATTCTCTCTCATTTTGCTGAAGACTTTTAGAAATCACTTGAAACTGGGAAGGCAAATTCGGCTTGTCCCTTACAGTTTATTAGAAGGCGGCCTCATCCTACCTCTCCACTTTGGTAAGCTGAGCTCTGTTTCCTGTGAGGACTTTTGACATTATCATGAAAGGGAAGTAATCTCTTTATAGAAAACGAAAGGACAACACTTTATCAAGAACAGTTAAGCACATGTCACATTTCTGAATTTCACAGACTTGCAAGTTTGGGTGAAGCTTGTTGACCCTCAGGGAGCGGCTGCACATTCAGTATTACTCGGCATTCAGAGATCTGTGATGTATGTTACTTAGATTTTAGTTTCTGTCCCATCACCTATGTTGCCACCAAATGCACAGTCCAATAGGTAAAGGAGGAAATTTTTTTCTAATTTATTTTTTTATTTTATTTTTTTAATTTAATTTTTATTTTATATTGGAGTATAGTTGACTTACAATGTTGTGTTAGTTTCAAGTGTACAGCTAAGTGATTCTGTTATACATATATATGTATATACCCATTCTTCTTCAGAATTTTTAGATTCTTTTCCCATATAGGTTATTACAGAATATTGAGTAGAGTTCCCTGTGCTATACAGTAGGTCCTTGTTGATTATCTACTTTATCTGTATTAGTGTGTATATGTTAATCCCAAGCTCCTAATTTCTCCCTCTCTCCCACATTACCCCTTTGGTAGCCATAAGTTTTTTTTCTAAGCCTGTGTCTGTTTCTGTTTTCTAAATAAGTTTATTTGTATCATTGTTTTTTAGATTCCACATATAAGTGAAATCATGAGATATTTGTCTTTCTCTGACGTACTTCACTTAGTATGATCATCTCTAGGTCCATCCATGTTGCTGCCAATAGCATTATTTCATTCTTTTTTTAATGCCTGAGTAATATTGCAGTGTGTGTGTGTGTGTGTGTGTGTGTGTGTGTGTGTGTGTGTGTGTGTGTATCTACATACACCACTTCTTCTTTATCCATTCATCTATCAATGGGCATTTAGGTTGCTTCCATGTCTTGGCTATTGTAAACAGTGCTGCAGTGAACACTGGGGTGCATGTATCTTTTTGAATTACAGTTTTGTCCAGATACAGTAAGTTCCCTACATATGAGACTTCAAGTTGCGAACTTTCAAAGATGTGAACATGCGTTCGCACGTCCAATCACATAAGTCAGTTCAAAGGTCTGGCGTTATCTGTAAAAGTTGGGTACCTAGGCTAACTTTGTTGGATGTACGAACTCGCTCTCGGAACAGAACTTGCTCATATGTAAGGGATTTAGTGTTTATGCCCAGGAGTGGGATTGCTGGATCATATGGTAGTTCTATTTTTAGTTTTATAAGAAACCTCCGTACTGTTCTCCATGGTGGTTGTACCAATGTCCACTCCCACCAACAGTGTAGGAGGGTTCCCTTTTCTCCACACTCTCTCCAGCATTTATCGTTTGTAGACTTGATGATGGCCATTCTGACCCGTGTGAGGTGATATCTCATTGTAGTTTTGATTTGCATTTCTCTAATGGTTAGTGATGTTGAGCATGTTTTCATGTGCTTTTTGGCTAGCCTTGTGTCTTCTTTGGAGAAATGTCTATTTAGATCTTCTGCCCATTTTTGGATTGGGTTGTCTGCTTTTTTTGATATAGAGCTGCATGAGCTGTTCATATATGCTAGAGATTAATCTCTTGTCGGTAGGTTCATTTACACATATTTTCTCCCATTCTGTGGGCTGTCTTTTCGTCTTGTTTATGGTTTCCTTTGCTGTGCAAAAGCTTTTAAGTTTCATTAGGTCCCATTTGTTTGTTGTTGCTTTTATTTTCATTACTCTAGGAGGAGGATCCAAAGAGACATTGCTGCGATTTATGTCAGAGCGTTCTGCCTATGTTTTCGTCTAAGAGTTTTATAGTATCCAGCCTTAAATTTAGGCCTTTAATCCATTTTGAGTTTATTTTTATGTATGGTGTTACGGAGTGTTCAAATTTCATTCTTCTACATGTAGCTGTCCAGTTTTCCCAGCACCATTAATCGAAGAGGCTCTCTTTGCTCCATTGTATATTCTTGCCTCCTTTGTCGTAGATTAATTGCCCATACGTGCATGGATTTATTTCTGGGCTTTCTATCCTGTTCCATTGATACAGATTTCTGGTTTTGTGCCATTACCGTACCGTCTGGACGACTGTAGCTTTGTAGTATAGTCTGAAGTCAGGGAGCCTGATTATTCCAGCTCCGTTTTTCTTTCTCAAGACTGCTTTGGCTATTTGGGGTCATTTGTGTTTCGATACAAATTTTAAAACTTTTTGTTCTAGGAGGAATTTTTCTTTTAATGATGAGGTGACTTTCCCAGAAATGCCAAATATAATCATCACTGCAACCCTGAGATGTTATAAAAGGGGAAATGACTGTGAAGCTCTCATTTTGGTCCCCTCTGGATCCACGGTCTGTTTCATAGCTGACTGCTGGCCAACCAATCTGGCCACTGGGTCAGAGACCATTAGTCTTTTCAGCTGTGGAAACCAGACAGTGGGGCTACCGTTGGCCCCTCCAATGTCACAGTGCCACACAGAAGGTGGGTGCTGCACTGCTGCACCAGACCACTAGTGGGCAGTCAGCGGGCTGGTACCCACTGTGTTTTCTCTTTGTGCCCTGCAGTCCTTGCCTTTGGGTCAGTCTCTTTTGACTACACATCTCTAGCTTTGTACATGACAAGAATTCCAACAGAGGAGTACATGGTGCTTCAGGGAGAAGCAGCCTGCAAAGGGGAGAGCTGGAGAATCCCAGCCAAGAATGCTTATTTCCCTGGGACCATCCCAGCAGGAAGGGATTCCTAGCGGAATGGGAGGTCCCTGCATTTGGATAGTTTCGGCTGTCAGGGGCTTCACCTACTCTTTTCTCCTTTATTATTATTATTTATTATTCACTCATTCATCCGATAGGATAGCTGCTAGGTTCTGGGACCACAGACAAATAAGCTAGGGAAGGGACTACCTTCATGAAGCTTTCAGCACAGTGGTGGAGCTAGACCAAGGTTTCTCAGCTTTGGCACTATTGACATTTTATGCTGGATAATTCTTTGTCGGGTCGGGGAGGGGGAGAATTCTCCTGTGCATCATAGGCTATTTAGCAGCATCCCCCTTTACCTGGTTGTGACAACAAAAATGTTTCCAGACTTGGCCAAATACCACCTGCCTCGCACCCCTGCCCAGGTGGGGGTAGGGACGATCTCTTTAAGGAAGCTAACAGTGAATATAGGCGTGTTTCAGAAAAAGAGCAGTGGAGAGGTCCTGCAGAGGCCGGAGCTCATCCATTTATGGAACTAAAGCCAGGCCAGTGCGCGTGGAGGGGCTCCAGGGAACCACAGGTCACATCGTGGAGGGCCTGGGGATGGGAGTATGGGTTTTTATTGTAAGTGCAGTGGGAAGGCTTTGAAGAATTTCAAGCAAGGAAGGGATATGACTGGACTTATATTTTAAGAGTAACAAACAGTTTTCGCCTGCGGTGTCGAAAATACATTTGGCAGGGATGAAGTGCAGTGGTCTCATTCTACTGTGTGAAGCGTCTCTGCGTGTTTGACTTGTGCTTGTAGGAGGTACAAAGTAAAGGAACAGGGGACCAGGGACAATATGGAAGAACCTCATCAATAAAGGAAAATTAATAAACATATGGAAATGAAGATTGAGATAATTAGGTAAAGCTTTATTCCAATGACAGAAACAAATGCCTCAGATGGCAGTGGAGAACAATAATTAATTATGTCCTTAGGAAGAGCAACATTAATTTTGTTAACAAAACCCAAACTTCAACGAGGTAAATGAAAGATCTTATTGGTTTTATTCACTGATTTATGAATTGGGCAGCATCCAATCTAACAGATGGAAAGGAGCTCTGAGGAGCTGTACAAAATGCAAGACTTGTCATTTTCATTTTTTTTAAATTGAAGCATAGTTTATTGATTTATGATGCTGTGTTAATTTCTGCCGTAAAGGGACTCTTTTTTACAGTCTTTTCCATTATGGCTTATCCCAGGATATTGAATATAGTTCCCCATGCTATACACTAGGACCTTGTTGTTTATCCATTCTGTATGTAACAGGTTGCATCTGCTAATCCCAAACTCCCAGTCCATCCCCCCTTCTGCTTGGTAACCGCAAGTCTGTTCTCTGTGTCCGTGCGTCTGTTTCGTAGGTGATTTGTGCCGTACTTTAGAGTCCACGTGTATCTGAGATCATGTGGTATTTGTCTTTCTGACTTACTTCACTTCGTATGATCAGCTCTAGGTCCATCACGTTGCTGCGAGTGGCTTTATTTCATTCTATTTTATGGCTGAGTAGTATTCCGTTGTAGATATATGTACTATCTTCTTTATCCATCCCTCTGTGGATGAACAGTTAGGTTGTTTCCATGTCTTGGCTATTGTGAATAATGCTGCTATGAACATTGCAGTGCGTGTATCTTTTTGAATTACCGTTTTTGCAAATCAAAACTCCAAGGAGGTAGCACCTCACACCCGGTCAGAATGGCCAGCATCAAAATGTCTACAAACTATAAATGCTGGAGAGGGTGTGGAGAAAAGGGAGCCCTCCTACACTGTTGCTGGGAATGGAACGTGGTGCAGCCGCTATGGAGCACGGTACGGACGCTCCTCGGAAAACTAAAAAACTTTTATAGGCAGAAGGGAGTGGGGAAAAGACAGTTAACACTAGGCCAAAAAAGCAGGTTGGTTATTGTGAGGTTACTTTCCTTTAGGGGACGACAGGGGTCAATCAGCCGGATGACCTAACTAGTACTGATGCAGCAATTCCCAATGGCCTGGTTCAAGATTCATTTCTGGGAGAGTCAAAACCATAATTCAGTTAATTCTCGGTTTGCTGAAGTGGGGCTTAGCGTAAGGAACTCCACGGTGGGCCCGTTTTCTTGTTTTTAACAATTTCCCCCTTTTGAGATCAGACTCTGAGCCTTAGAGATGGGATAAAAATTTAAGGTATCAGCACTGCCGCCAGCTACGGCTCTGGAGTTCTCACAGTGTTTTGCTGAGTCTCTGTGGCATTCACAGGTCCCAAGGGCAGGTTCACATTCCTGAAGTTGGTCATTCTCTTCAATCCTTGTCTGAAGTTCTAGTCTTAAGGTGATCGTGCGGTGATCAGCTGTGAACATGCATTTAAAGCTTTTGAGAGACTATATCACACCAGAGAGACCTACTAGGATAATCAGAAACAGTACAATTCCCAATGTCTGGGCCTCACTTCAGACACAGGCTCCCTAAGACCCAAACCAATCAAAATAAGCCAAAGAAAGTCCCCACGCAAGGAGTCACTTTTTTAAGCCAACCGACTTTTATTCAGTCATCTTATTATGGAGCTGAGTCTCAACTTACCCCGAAGTGTCAAATTCGAGTATAGCAAGTGGTGTTGCCCATGGCGCAAACACCCTGGTTAGCTCACTAATCAAGGGCTCTCCTATTATCAAGAACAACTTTGGGCAGAGAATCTGGGAATTTCTGGTGGGGAGCTCTTGCTGTAGCAGCAGATTCTGTAATAGCTTCAAGAGCTAAGGAACTGTTCCTGGTCAGAGCCTCATTTGCACTTAGGGTAAGGGTACTTAGCCCGCCTAGCAGGAATCTGCTGAAGGAAGCGAAGTTTGAATCATGAATGTCTCCTGGTAATTCCCGTTTGAGTCCGTGCCTCAGGACTGGAAAGATGACAGCCATGGAGGCTGGTAAAATGTCAGGGGCTGTAGAACACACAGGTGGGCTTATCCTGCTTGCCTCCTAGCCCTTTCTTTGTACAAAGCCTGGATGCAAAGCCCCCAAGTTCGGGAGTCTGACACAAAAGAGAAGGGGCTGATTTTGTTTTCTGAGAAACCTGAGGCATTGGCAGAACTAGAGGATTACCAGAATCGTGGCAAATCCAGCAGTCATTTGATGCTTGGATTATTATCCCCCCCCACCCGCCACCGACTCCTTGCAAGGGGCGTTACCTTTCCAGGCCAGAGCAAGGCAAAAAGTGGACAAAAGTATCATGAGGACCTTCATGGCGTGAGCAGTAGGAAAAAAGATGATCAGAGAGGGAAGGAGAAATGGAGGGAAACATTCTTGATCTGAGGTCTTACCTCTAAATTCTATGTGATTTTGAGGTCTCCATGTTTTTGCACAGGACCAGGTGTCAGAGCCTTCTTTACCTGTGAAAATGCACCCAAGTTTCCACACAGCTCATAATGTGGCAGTGGTGTCAGTGATCAAGATAAAATGCAAATGGACTTACAAATGTCCGTGGTTAATTAAGATAATAAATAAATGGAAAAGGATATTATACCAGGACACATCAAATTTCTAGGATTTTATACAGTTTTAGAACATTAATATTACATTCGTAGCATGCATCCATCCATACAAATACAACCTAAGAAGGTTTAGCATCACTTCTTATTTGATAATGAAATGCCCAAGGTCGCGAGGCCCCTCCACAAGACCACCAGAGTCGAGAGTCAAAGCCAAACGGCAAGGGTCATTTATTGCAGGTTCGAACCTGGACCTCCGCGCACTCGTTGCCGGTGACGCTAAGAGGTCCTGGCGGAGTTTAGTACAGCTCTTTTATAGACAGGTACAAACAAGTTCGG
The DNA here is from genome assembly GCF_949774975.1 of Lagenorhynchus albirostris. Classification (NCBI taxonomy): domain Eukaryota; kingdom Metazoa; phylum Chordata; class Mammalia; order Artiodactyla; family Delphinidae; genus Lagenorhynchus; species Lagenorhynchus albirostris. The sequence continues at coordinate 9,198,707 of NC_083104.1, read as the reverse complement.
GACGTTCTGCGGGGCTTTCCAGGGGTGGGGAGTACTGATTGGTTGATTTTTGAACAAAGACGCTAGTCGCCGTCTGATTGGTTGGACGGTTGCAGGTTGACTTTTGAACAAAGACGCTAGTCGCCGTCTGATTGGTTAGACGGTTGCCGGGGGGGGGGGTCAGCAAGCGTAATTACAGAAGCGAGAGGGGCTAGTTAAGTTTCGGTTTCCTGAGGTTTCGTTTCTCAATTGGAAATACTTAACAGGGGGCCCTGGTCACAAAAAGAAATAGTGCAAACAGGAAGACTGATGCAACCCTAGCAGTGCTGCGGCCTCCACCAGCCCAACGGCAGGGCGGCGGGAGGCTGTGCGCCCAACTTCAGGCGGCGCTCCCAAATGTGGCAAGCCCAGCGCCGCGCCCTGGAATGGCCCTTTTTCGGCCCTTCTCCTCCGGGAGGAACAGAAAAGAAACTCCAGGAAAGGCACAAATTGAATGCAGGGCGTCAACTCAGTCCTATTCCCACCAAAGTAGAACATAGCCCCCTCATCCCCCCCTTTCTCATGAACCAGAGGAGCCAATCTTGGGTCCTCAAGGCTCAATTTCTGAGGCCTCGCAGGGCTGATATTGTGTTCTTAATATCATTAGCTGGACTGTATTTATTCTTTCGCGAACAAAATCCATGACTTTACTGAGTATACAGGGGCCTATAGTGAGGAGGAGAAGGAGGCATAGTAGAGGGCCCAGGATGGGGAGGAGGAAGGGAAGCATTCCATGAAGTCCTGACCAAAGGGGATTATCCGCTAATTCCTGCCGCGGCGAGCTAGGTCTTCCTGGAGCTGGTGGATCTTGGTTCTTACAATGCCTGATTTATTTGCATAGAAACAACATTTTTCTTTTAGGGCGAGGCATATCGCACCCTGTTCAGCTGTCAGCAAGTCTAAGCCCCTCCTATTCTGTAGGACCACCTCGGCCAGCGAATCTAATTGGTCCTGTAAGTCCTGAATGGTCCCAGAGAGAGTTTCTACATCTTCTATTAATTGCCTAGACAGCTGACTATAGGAGTGAAGGGAGACCCCAAGGCCCGTACTCCCTGTGGCCACAGCTCCTGTAATTCCTAATCCTACCAGGAGGGGCAGGACTGTAATGGCTCGTTTGGTTCTCCCTGCCCAGAGGTCAAAGCTGGGAATGGGCAATGGGGTGTCTCCCGAGATCAGGTCTACATTGGGGAGGAGGGTGGCCAGGGTGCAGACCCCTGTCCAGTTCGGGGGTAAATAGGTGTATGCTAGGTTACTTCCACAGACAAAGACAGTGGTATTAGGGCTACAGAGGGAGGAGTTCACGGGGATATATTGACTACATCCAGTGGATGAAAGGATTCCCAAGTCAATACTGGCGTTAGAGAGGGAATCGTTCTTGACAAAGCATGAGGTATTAAAGGTGGTTGAAAATTTTGAAAATTGTATGGGGAACGGCTCGGGGAGTGAAGTAGGATTACATCGTTCGCTGATGTTTAAATTGGCGAAGGTGGGGATGGCTATAGGGCGGGGCGGTCCTTGAGGAAGGCAGAGCCAGCAATCCTGTGCTAAGTTGGGGTTGGTGGTATTCAAAAGCGCAAAAGTAGCTTCTAGTATGGACATGGTCTGGGGGTCCAGTTCAGAGGGATCGACCTTAGGGAGAATTAGGGGGTGGTAGCTGAGCTGTGGGTACAGATGCCGACAGGCCTGTCTTCGGGTTTCTATCTGGCGCACTGCGTCCTGGGGCCCCCCACCGTCTGACATATGTGTGGGGGCCCTGGTATTCCAGCATACCGGGGTCGCCAGTGCATCCAGCCTGAAGGTGTTTATTACCCTCACTAATGGTGGGGCTTTTATTATTCTGTAGTATGGCTGTGAAATAAGTCTTGTTATTGGCCCCTGTACATTGCTGGTAAGAGGAATAGCACATGCTAGGCATTGATTCCTGGAAGGTAGAACAGGGGCAAGTGGCTCGAGGGGGGAGTGGCTTAGGCTTATGGTAGCATTGCCAGCTTTGAGAGGCCCCGGTGCCCTACATGCCTGAACAAGGTATGCAGTTATGCCCCCGCAGTCCTGCATATGAGTATACCCTCGGGGAACAACAGGAGCCTCCATAGTACCTCCCCTGCACTCGCAGGGTGCACTGTATAGTTGTTGTATTAAAGTATTCTTATCGGGGGAAGGGCCGAGTCCTCCCCTCGTGGCCCGAGGGTTGAGGGTTAGGACTATCATTAGGGCTATCAGCAGTACCTTGGTCATCATGGGGGAGGGTACGGCGCAAGGTCAGTTTGAGGGGATTGTCCTTACTCCGGTCAACCGTCCAGGTGACGTCAGCTTTAGTGGACTTGATGAGGTCAGAAAATGGGTCCACCGGCTTGACGTGGGTGTAATGGATCCAGGCAGCTATGCTGTCCACCTTGATGGCCGTCGGCGTTGTCAGGATGATCTGGTAAGGTCCCTTCCACCTGGGTTCTAGGGTCTCTTGTCGATGGCGTTTGACAAGGACCCAGTCACCTGGCCGGAGCTGGTGTGGAGTAGGCGGGGGTCCTGTTGCATATAGCTCTTTCAGTTTGGGCCAGATTGTCTCGTGTGTCCGCTGTAAGGCTTGGAGGGAAGACAGGAGATTATTTTCCGGGTCCAATTGGATAAGGTTAGTCTTTAGGTTAGGGATGATAGGAGGAGGCCTACCATGCATTATTTCGTAGGGAGTAAATCCTAGCTTATAGGAGGAATTTCGCACCCTAAACAGAGCGTAGGGGAGTAGGACTACCCAGTTAGCGCCAGTCTCCATGGTCAATTTAGTCAAGGTCTCTTTTAGAGTTCTATTCATCCTTTCTACCTGTCCTGAACTCTGGGGGCAGTATGCACAATGTAATTTCCAATTAGCCCCAAGTATGGAAGCCAGATCCTGACTTAGCTTAGAAACGAAGGCTGGCCCGTTGTCAGACCCTATCATAACTGGAAAGCCATACCTGGGCAGGATCTCTTCTAGTAGCTTCTTAGCTACTATTTGTGCAGTCTCATTCTTGGTTGGGAATGCCTCAGTCCAACCTGAAAAGGTATCTATAAACACCAGTAAATATTTATACCCATATTTGCCAGGCTTTACCTCCGTGAAGTCCACTTCCCAGTAGGCTCCGGGCTGGTTTCCTCTCTCCCGGATGCCAGTGGTTGACGGGTGGGTGCTGGCATTATGGAGTTGGCAGACTGCACAGTCAGCAACCAGTCGTTCAGTCTTCTCGGAGACATTTTTAATTTTAAGTCCAGTCTGCCTGATGAGATCCTGTAGCCGTCGGGCGCCCAAGTGGGTGCTACGGTGGATCCGTTCAAGGACCAGGGTTCCTAGTTTCTCAGGAAGGAGGATATTGTTCTTAGCGTCCCGCCACCATCCGTCTCTAACCTGGGTTAGAGGGAGCTTGCTCATCCATCTGATGTCATCCTCCGAGTAGTCGGGTTGGGGCGGTAGTTCCCGGGGCCCTGGATCCGGCAGTTGCAGGGGAAGTAATGGTATTGGAGTGTGTGCCGCCTTTCGAGCCGTCTGGTCTGCCAAATTGTTGCCTCGGGCGACTGGATTCGTGGGTTTTTGATGCCCCGGGCAGTGTACAATGGCTAGCATTTTGGGTTCCCATATGGCCGCTAGCAAGGCCAGGATTTCCTCTTTGTTCTTGATGTCTTTGCCCTCTGCTGTGAGTAGTCCCCGCTCTCAGTATATTGCCCCATGTATATGTGCGGTAGCGAAAGCATACCGGCTGTCTGTGTATATGGTGGCTTTTTGGCCTTTGCTCATCTTGAGAGCTTGGGTCAAGGCAATTAATTCAGCTTTTTGGGCTAAGGTCCCTGGGGGGAGAGTCTCTGCCCATATCACTTCAGTTTCTGATGTTACCGCTGCCCCCGCATACCTCTGACCTTGCTGGACAAAGCTGCTGCCGTCAGTGAACCATGTGACTTGTGCATCCGGTAGGGGTTGGTCACGTAGGTCTTCCCGTACCCCATGGATCTGGGCCAGTACCTCTGCACAGTCATGGAGTGGGGAGTCCAAATCTGGGTCAGGTAATAGGGAGGCAGGGTTTAATGCCCGCGGCGGAGTGTAGCTGATTCTGAGGGGATTTAACAGTAGACCCTGGTAGTGGACCAGTCGAGCATTGCTCATCCATCGGTCGGGAGGCTGTTTGAGAACCCCGTCCATGGCGTGGGGGGTGGTGACATGTAACTCCTGCCCCATAGTTAGTCTGTCAGCATCCTTTACCATTAGGGCCGTGGCGGCGATCATCCGGAGGCCAGCCGGCAGCCACTGGGTCCAATTTTTTTGATAGGTAAGCAACAGGCCTGGGCCAAGGACCGAGGGGCTGGGTCAACACGGCCTTAGCTATGCCTTTGCTTTCATCCACAAAGAGGTGGAAGGGTTTGGAGACATCAGGGAGACCCAGGGCGGGTGCGGATAGCAAGGCAGTTTTGATCTGCTGAAATGATTGCTCAGCCTCCTCTGTCCATTTAAAGGGCGTCTGCTCTTTGCTGGCTAAGTATAGCGGTTTGGCCATTTCAGCAAATTTGGGTATCCATAAACGGCAGAACCCCGCTGACCCCAAAAATTCCCTCACCTGTCGAGGCGTGGTGGGTCTGGGGATGCGGAGGATGGTTTCCTTCCGTGCATCTGTGAGCCATCGTTGCCCCCCTTTCAATAGGTACCCCAGGTAAGTTACCTCAGGCCTGCAGATCTGTGCTTTCTTGGCAGAGGCCCGGTATCCCAGGGTGCCGAGAGTCCGTAGGAGGTTTCTGGTTCCCTGCAGGCAGGCTTCAGCGGTCTCAGCAGCTATTAAGAGATCATCAACATACTGCAGGAGGGTTACATCGGGGTTTTGTCTCCGGTACTCACTGAGATCCTCGTGTAGGGCCTCATCAAACAAGGTAGGCGAGTTTTCGAATCCTTGGGCAAGTCTGGTCCAGGTGAGTTGTCCGTTTATACCTCTCTCGGGATCTGACCATTCGAAGGCAAAGAGTTCTTGACTTTTGGGCGCCAAGGGTAAACTAAAAAAGGCATCTTTGAGGTCCAGCACAGTATACCATTGTTTTTCTGGACAAAGGGCGCTCAAAAGAGTATATGGATTGGGCACAGTAGGATGGATGTCTATGACCCGTCTGTTAACTTCCCTCAGGTCCTGCACTGGGCGGTAGTCTTTACTGTTAGGTTTGCGGACTGGCAGCAGGGGTGTATTCCAGGCCGACTGGCAGGGACGCAGTATCCCCAGGTCAAGAAGCTGGCGAATATGAGGAGTGATACCAGTCTTGGCCTCTATGGGCATGGGATACTGTCGGACACGTGCAGGATCTGCCCCTGGTTTGATCTCTATGAATAGGGCTGGGCGATGTTTGGCTAGTCCCATCCCCCCTGTTTCTGCCCATGCTTCGGGGAACTGCTGAAGCCATGACTCTATATCTTGATTTTGGGAAGGTGGTTCCTGGTGAAGTCGGTACTCATCCTCCAAGTTCAGGGTGAGCACAGATATGGGTTGGTCGTGAGGGTCTGTTACGATTGGCCCCTCTGGCCGAAAATGAATTTGTGCTCCCATTTTAGTGAGTCAGTCTCTCCCCAGTAAGGGGCAAGGGCTATCGGGAATGACCAGAAAGGAATGGGTTACTCTTCCCGTGCCCAAGTCCACAGTTCTCTGAGTGGTCCAGGGGTAATGTTTGACCCCCGTAAGCTCCCTGGACCCAGGAGGATTTGTTAGAAACTTTCCCGTGGGGCTTAACCAAGACCGAATGCTGTGCCCCCGTATCCACCAGGAATTGGACTGGTTTCCCCTCCACTTGTAGGGTTACCCTGGGTTCGGGGAGGGGGTCCGAACCCCGTCCCCCCTACTCTGCATCATGTGTAAATAGGACTGGGGTGGCCTTCGGTTGCCATTGCCTCTGGTTGGGGCGCGGCTGCCTTTTCTTGGGGCATTCCCGAGCCCAGTGGCCCTTTTCCTTGCAATAGGCACATTGATCTCTGTCCAGTGGTCGCCTGGGAGGTCGAGTGGCTGGGGGGCCCTCTGGCTGGGGGGCCCTCTTGATCTTTCTGAACAATGGCGGCCAGGACCTTAGTCATTTTCTCAGTGGCTTTAAGTTGTTTATCCTCTGGGGCGTCTCGGTTATTAAAGACGCGCTGGGCGATACGGAGTAGGTCCTGTATCTGTTTGCCCTCCAGATCTTCTAACTTCTGGAGTTTCTTTTTAATATCAGGGGCTGCCTGGTTAACGAAGGACATTACAACGGCAGCCTGATTTTCGGGGGCCTCTGGATCCATAGGGGTATACTGCCTAAAGGCTTCCATTAATCTTTCTAAGTAAGAGGAGGGGCTTTCTGTTTTACCTTGTATAATTGAATATACCTTGGCCAAATTAGTGGGCTTGCGCGCGGCAGCCCGGAGACCCGCCATTAGAGTCTGGCGATAAATGAGCAGTCGTCCCCTACCTTCTCCGGTGTTACAGTCCCATTCATCCTGCGGGGGGGCGAGTTAAGGGAAAGGCTGCATTGATGAGGTCAGGGTTAGCGGTGGGTTGACCATCATCTCCAGGAACCAGTTTTCTCGCCTCCAGCTGGATTCGCTCTCGTTCTTCGGTAGTGAATAGGATCCGGAGGAGCTGTTGGCAGTCATCCCAGGTGGGCTGATGAGTGAACATAACGCTATCTAGAAGAGCTATCAAGTCTTTAGGATTATCAGAAAAGCGGGCATTCTGGGTTTTCCAATTATATAAGTCACTGGTAGAGAATGGCCAATACTGGAGTCGGGGGTTCCCTGTCTCATCGGGAGGGCCTATTTCTCGCAGGGGTAGGGCTATGGTGGAATCAGGATGGCGGAGCCCTGGGTTGCACTGAGTGCGTCCACGAGTGCGCCCAGCCGGCCCATGGGAATTATTTTCATTGGGCAGGAGGACCGGTAGTGCCTCTGCCTCTCGGTCCTCCGGTTCTAGCCTGGGTGGCCCTTCGGGAGGGGCCGCAGGAGGTTCTACCAAGGGGAGAGGAGCAGGGCCAGGAGCAGGAAGGGGGACCGGTTGTGGGGCCAAAGGAGGAGGTTGATATGGGGGGGGGGGTCTAGGAGAAGGAGGTCTTGGCTATCAGAGAGTATGGGTGCAGTTGGGGTCTGAGGCTTGGGGGGTTTAGTTGGTCGGGCCGCAAGGATCTTACATGACCCTGATGACAAAAAGGGGGTCATCCAGGGAGGAGGGTTTTCTACCAGGTCCTGCCATACCAGGATGTAGGGGATCTGGTCCGGATGGCCTTCTTTTCCTGGCGAGAAAACTCTAGATTTAACTTTTAGGATTATAGGAAGACAAAAGGTACCCTCGGTGGGCCAGCCAACCCCGAAAGCTGGCCATTCAGAGTGGCAGAAGGTGATTAGTTTTCTTCTCCGGATGTCCAGACTGAGGTTGTGTCCTCGAGACTTTACATCCCCGAAATTAGCGAGAAGGAGGGAGAGGGGGGGTACTCTGTGCTTGGCCCATGTCTAGGTCCTGGAAGAGATTGGTTAGAAAAGGTTACTCTGAAACCAAAAGTGATTGATTAAGAGCAGTCCCAATAGCGGAGCCTGTAAAAGGAGGAAGGGGAGGTTATCGCGTGCGCGCTTCAGATGGGCTGTCAGCCCCAGATGGGTCGTGGTGGACGTCTCCAACCACACCCGACTAGGTGTCCTATAGCGCGTCCGCCAGGACCGTCCTAGTCCCCGAAACAGAAGGTACCCTGAGCCGGCTTACTTACCGATCGGTTGTCAGCGATGACCCGTTGACCTGATGTCTGGTGGGCTTGGGGGCATCCCGGACGAGCCCCCAAATGAAATGCCCAAGGTCGCGAGGCCCCTCCACAAGACCACCAGAGTCGAGAGTCAAAGCCAAACGGCAAGGGTCATTTATTGCAGGTTCGAACCTGGACCTCCGCACACTCGTTGCCGGTGACGCTAAGAGGTCCTGGCGGAGTTTAGTACAGCTCTTTTATAGACAGGTACAAACAAGTTCGGGACGTTCTGCGGGGCTTTCCAGGGGTGGGGAGTACTGATTGGTTGATTTTTGAACAAAGACACTAGTCGCCGTCTGATTGGTTAGACGGTTGCGGGGGGGGGGGGTCAGCAAGCGTAATTACAGAAGCGAGAGGGGCTAGTTAAGTTTCGGTTTCCTGAGGTTTCGTTTCTCAATTGGAAATACTTAACAGGGAGCCCTGGTCACAAAAAGAAACAGTGCAAACAGGAAGACTGATGCAACCCTAGCAGTGCTGCGGCCTCCACCAGCCCAACGGCAGGGCGGCGGGAGGCTGTGCGCCCAACTTCAGGCGGCGCTCCCAAATGTGGCAAGCCCAGCGCCGCGCCCTGGAATGGCCCTTTTTCGGCCCTTCTCCTCCGGGAGGAACAGAAAAGAAATTCCAGGAAAGGCACAAATTGAATGCAGGGCGTCAACTCAGTCCTATTCCCACCAAAGCAGAACACAGCCCCCTCAATAATGCTTCCTGCATAATTTAACAGATCCAATAAGCCTAATTACATCTTACCGTGTAAGCAGCAAACCCCTTGACATTTTCTGGGGACCCTCTGGGAAATATCCAAGTTCGTTTGAGGTCAGAAAGACCCCACTTAAAATCTGACTTCGGGAATACATCAAAGTTTGAACATTGGATTAAACGGGATCCCACATCGTTATAATACTTCATTATCTGTGTAGCCGAAGTGACAACAAAAGACGGTCAAGGGAAAACCAGGTATGTCGTTATAAGCAAAACTTTTACCTCTTGTAATGTTGAGAAGGCTGGGTTTTCTTAAGTAATCAAAGACCTGATAAAGACAACCGGAAGCACCGTCAATTATTTTGGTCAAACACAAAAATCTCTGCAGTCCAGGCAGACTACTTTAAAAGGTAAACAACTTTCACAGTCTCTTCGGAAAAGCAGACCAAAAGTACAATAACACTGTGTCATTTTAGTGGAGAGAAAACCAGTCTAATTAATTTTGCACCAGTCTAATTTTGCACCAGTGTACTTTTGGTATCAAATCTCATGTTTTTAAGCTTCACTAGATCCAGTCCAAACTAGCTTGACCACACATAAAATTCCTTTCCCGAGATGCCTTTTTAATATTTTTTCAAATTTTGTCCTATTTTATTTTCGGGCAGGAACAACCAAACAGTTGGTTCCTTTCATACTTACTATTTCCAAGTCACTATAATTCCATATGGTGATTAGAATTCTGAACCCTTAGAATCCTTAGTTCCTTGGTATAAACTAAGAAGTAAGCAATTGTGGACTGCCACACTAGCGTTCTGTGGAGTGGCAGAATGTTTTAGTGTCTTACCTTATTTGGAATTAATCTAGATATTCGATGAATATCCATTATTTAACTTATTGCAGTATAACTTCAGGGTTTCAAGTTACCAAAAACGATTTGGAAGCTTTTTTGGCATGCCATAAAGCACAGTTATTGTTGAAAAGTTTATTTAATTTACTTGTTCTTAACCATTACATTCAGATTACTCGTGAAAATTTCATGAGACATTAAACAGCTAACCGCCATCAGTACTGCTAGGAATACTTACCGTTTGTCCAAGCTTACGTTATCTTTCTTGCTAAAAAATTCTGTAACAGAGATGACGTGAGCTTATTGGACTTTTAGCAAGCCTAGGTAGAATAAAAATATTTAATACTGGTAACTCTAAAGCGTGCTTGTTTACTGAAGATTATCCTAGATCACATGATCTTGAAAAGCATTTGCATTAGTTTTTATATTTCTGAGAGTATATTTAATTAATAGAGTGTCTGTAAGGCAATTCGATAGAGCTCTCTACAAATTAAAGTTGGTACTCTCATCTGCATGTAGAAAAATACCTCATCTACGACAAACATACACAGACACACAGACAGAGATCCTAATAGACTTTTTTTTTTTTTTTTTACAATTTAAGCCGTGAAGCAGGTATGATAATGCAAAACTCACTAGTTTATAAAAGAACGGTTGGATACAAATTCTGGTTTCGGCCGATGGAATAAGTTAAGCTTACTGCTCAGATGGTTAAGGCTTACCACTAATCAAAGATTTTTTTAATAGGCCTAGTTTTCAAATAAATAGCCTTTCTTTTATTTTTTCTTTCTGTATCTTCTTTTCTTTCTGATAAGAATTACCTTGGTTCCTAGAGAAGACCAGGTAGGACATTTACATCTCAAAAGGCACAGAGATAGATAGAATGTAAATTCCAGCAAGAAGGATTTGTTTCCTAAGTCTAAATCTTTTACAATTATCTGCAAACCTTTGGCCATGAATAGGGGAGGTTTGGGGATTGGTAAGAAGGATAGGTGGCCTTTGAATTGCTTCTAGAGCTGCATTTCTGTTTTTGTAAAGACTCAATTTACAAGACAAGGACAGTTGTTTTTAATTCCTCATAGACTCAGGTTGCAACCTGAATGACCTCATCATAGGCTGACACACCCATCCAACTATCTCCACATTGCTTTGTATCAGGGAGAAGACCTACAACTACAATGGAAATCAAAAAAACCCTGTGCTCTAGACTTAGAGCTGCTCATTTTGGGAATGATTTTCTTTCCCTCTAGGTACATTGTGGCTTAGGGGAGAGGGCCTAAAAAGTGTCTTTATCTGCCTCTGATACCAGCTTCCAAGTTGGGCAACTTCTGACCAAAGACGCTACTTTTCAACAATCCTTTCAAATATGTTGTCAGTTTTCAGCTTGGACAAACGGTAAGTATTCCTAGCAGTACTGAAGAACCCCATGGAGGCAAGAGGTGTCCCCCAAAAGCGTGCAAAAGATACTACCCTCCCAGGATCCACAGCCACTCCCAAAGATAACCAAAGGAAAGACAGCCTCAGACACAGTTCCTCTGAGAGCTGGAAGCAGGGAGTAGCTTGCTGGCCACAAATGGAGCACAGCCCACATTTCTGTCAGGTCTTACCTTTGGGGCCTCCAACCTGACAGTTGCCCAGCCAAGTTCTCAGGACACAAAATGAGACAAGGGCAGTAGCTGTCCTTGGGAGACAAAGGACATAAACCAAGGCGTCTGGATTTCGAAAGAAAGGGACAGTGTAAAATGTTACCTTCCTCTCTCACCGGGCCGCTGCAGAGAGATTCGGGAGAGCTGACACTGGTAAGCATTCTCCCCTTTCGCAGGCTTCTGGCAGTTTTCCTAGGATCCCAGCCGCAGGCTCCGGCTGAGTGGGGTTTAGAGAGTGCAGCCCTAGTATCTACCAGAATTTTACAAGATTTCCCACTACTTTTAACTTTACTTTCCCTTCAGCTGTTTAAAGCTGTAGCTGGTAGCAGCTTACTCGAGAATCCCTGAGTCCCATCAACCCTGGAAGGCGCTGTCCTTCCACGGTAGATGTGAAGGCACCTCCAAGGCCCCGCACTCGGAGGACCTTGGTTTACAGCCTTGCAGGCTCTGCAGAGTGGAAAGGCTGTTCAGGCACAGGATCATAGACTGAGTTCTCAGGTAAAGGAGGCTAGAGGGCAGTAGGTACAGTCACATCAGTCTCACAGTTCTTTGTTTTATAGCTGCCTCTTGTACCTTTGCTTTCTCCTCAGCCTTTTGGAGGCCTGCGCGTGACACTTAAAATAGGTATCCCATGCTGTTTGATTTGGGAGCCCTTGCTTTCAAGGGCACTTCAATGAACGGTGTTGGGAACATTCCTCAAAGGGGCCATTGTAGTGTAAGATTTTGCCACTCTTGCAGATATTCACAGCTTCCAGGACCTCAGTTCTTAAAATTAGCATTTGTGCCCAAAGGTGGTGCACTCACTTTTTTGAAACTTGAGGATCCCAATTCTTTAGCTAAGTCTGGGGTCTGCTGGAGCCAAGTTAATACCTAAGAGGGCCGTGCTGCTGGTTTGGGGATTGTATGACGTTTTAAAGTGCACCTTGTAGCATGAACATTGTTCGAGGTTGGGGGTGAACTAACTAGTTTCACTCTAACGCATTCTGTGAACACCTTATCCTAGCATGGGAGTCAGAGTTGGGGGGCAAGCACTCTAATGGCTCTTATGTGCTCGACCCCACGCCCACTAGTTTTGCAGCCTTGCCTTCCCAGATTCCCCTTAGCAAGAGGACTATTTACTCCTTTACTTCGTGTGCACATTAACAGAAACCAACAGTAACCGAGGAAATGGAACGGTGGACGCCAGCAGTAACCAAAGAGATGGTACTGTGGATTGGCCAAGAGAAGGCCCTAACTGCACCAACAGCTATTCCCAAGCGTAACTGGGAACCAAACCAGCACTGGCTAGAACCTGTCACTCCAGACTGACCCGAGGGGAACTTAGCCACGGCCCTTGGAAATGGTGAAAGAGAAAGAGAACTCGAAGCGTTCACGGTTACCAGCATCTGTGTTTCCCACTGTCCTCGGAGCCATCAGAAGTCTCCTTCAGATGCGACCACTGCCATCAAGCTGTAAAGAAACAAAATTCAACTAAGGAAACTGTAAAGATCTTATTGGGTTTATTCAGTAATTCATGACTCAGGCAGCATCCAGTCTAGAAGCTAAAAGCATCTCCAAGGAGCCGCAGAAAACGGAAGGAAGACTTCTCAAGGCAGAAGGGAGCAGGAACAAGGAGGCTGCGCTAGGCAAAAAAGTAGGTTGGTTATTGCAAGGGGCTGGCAGGCAGATGACCTAACGAGTGGTCCGGTGATTCCTGATGGACTGGTATAAGATTCCACTTCTGGGAGAGCTAAAGCTGTAACGCGGTTAAGTCTCAGGTGTGGAGCTTAGCAATAAACAACTCAGTAATGGGCCTTTTTTTTTTTTTTTTTTTTTTTGCGGTACGCGGGCCTCTCACCGTTGTGGCCTCTCCCGTTGCGGAGCACAGGCTCCGGACGCGCAGGCTCAGCGGCCATGGCTCACGGGCCCAGCCTCTCCGCGGCATGTGGGATCTTCCGGGACCGGGGCACGAACCCGTGTCCCCCAGGCAGACTCTCAACCACTGCGCCACCAGGGAAGCTATGTTTTGTTTTTAACAACCTCTGACACGTAAATATCTTATTTCCTACATATTTCTCAAATTCATCTGCTCTAATTGACCACCATCTCTCTCTTCCCCAGCCTGGACTTAATCATGGAAGTTTGCATTTAGAGATTTTAGTAAGTCAAAAAAAAATTAATTATAGGGCAAGAAGACCCTGAGCGGAACAATTTTGCTTCCTAATATCATGTATAGCATTGCTTTCCAATCTTGAGTTTTACAGAATGAACCTAAGAATCATAAACAGAAAATGGGATTATACTTTGACAGAGGCAGAATCAAAATGGAACAGTGTCCTGATTGATCACCCGGACCAGGTGGAACCAAGCAGGCATCCATCCCCAAACCTGGCCTGACGCCTACTATGAGGAATACTAGATAATGGCGTAAGAAGGGCATCAACATCTAGAACGGTCCAGGACAATGCAAGAGTGGAGGAAACATGCATTTATAGAATGATCACAGGATTAAAATGTGAATGTAGCTACAGGGTGCTGCAAAGCTTTCCTGAAGACAGGACACGTTGCTGATGATGGCATATACTAACTAATACAGCACTTGCTGTGTGCCAGGGAATATCCACAAAATTACTGTCTTCTTCATTTAATACTCCTAACACCAACCTGATGAAGTAGGTAATCATCCTTCTTTTATAGAAGAGGAAACTCAGGACTTAGAAAGATTTAGTACCTTGTCCAAAGTTACACAGCTAACAAGCGATGGAGCCAGGATTGGAAATTAGGAACTTTTGTTTCAGAGTCAATATCTTAACCTTTAAAATTCAGTGCTGCAAAATAGGACAATACGAGAGAGAAGCACAAACTGGGCAAAAGACCAGTGAGGTGAGTGTGCAGAGCAGAGGGCACTGAACAAAACAGGAGTGGCTAGGGGGAGGGAGGAATAAAACCGGAACTGCTGCTGTCCGAAACACTGAAGCCCCTTCTGAGCCTCCACTGCTCAGAAAGCTTCTGAAAGCAAGACCAGACTAGTTCCATTTGGTCTGCTAAGCACAAGAGCCTATCAGAAAAGGCGAACAAAACATTTCCAAAATGATCATTGCTGTTCTTTCTTTCCCTGCAAGGCATTGCCATGACTTTCTTTCTTCCTATGTGCACCCCCATGATTTACCTTCAAGACTCTTCCAGGCTGACCTTGCTTCTTTTGTTACAGCTCGTTCTCATCAACTTCATTACATTCCAATAAATAGCGATGTCTTGCTCCTTGACTGCGGGGTGTGTGTATAACAGACGCTGACAGCAGCCTAAGAGAAAATTTCCCAACTTGTCTTCTATGTTATGCTCCCTTTTCGCGCACAAAGATGCTGCTATGAATTTAGCATTCAAAAAGCCTTGTAGACCTCATTTCATCTGGAGTACAATCAGATATTGAGAACGCCAACGTTGTGTTTAGCACAGGGTATCAGGTCCATTTCCTGTTCCCCTTCCCTCTAGGTGTAGGGTGACATTTGGAAGGCTTGGCCAATCATGTCACAGTAATCTACAAGAAACAGTAGGTTTCAGCTGAGAATTGTATAACTAATCTTATTCTATACCAGGCAGTGTATCAGAACTTCTCCTTCACCAGCAAACTGCTTATAATCTACTAAACTGTCACATGTCATCTTATTCTTTCCTAGCTCAACTGGGAACCTGTTTCCTCAACAACAGCCATGAAAACATCAACAATTCTTTTTCCCATTGCAAACTGAAAGAATATGCTATTAAAACGCATTGCCAAATTTTCACCAAGGGTGGGAATGGTTGGGATCCAATGTTGTACTTTGATGTTCAAAAATATCTGCAGATCTTTCAAGGCTACTGGTAAATGGTCCAGGTTTTGAATCTTCTATCCACAAAAAGCAATAGTTTATAGAAGATCTCTTGAAGAGCATAATACACTTGCAGTATGGGTAGGTGGGATGAATCACGGCTGTTCATTGATCACTGCCCAAAGGGATTTTCTGTGATGATGATGGAAAAAAAATTTTTTTACCTAACGTATTTATTTTTGGCCGCATTGGGTCTTCCTGGCTGCGCGCGGGCTTTCTCCAGTTGCGGTGAGTGGGGGCTACTCTCTGTTGCGGTGTGCGGGCTTCTTGTTGCAGTGGCTTCTCTTGTTGTGGAGCACGGGCTCTAGGCGTGTGGGTTTCAGTAGTTGTGGCACACAGGCTCAGGAGTTGCGGCTCGCGGGCTCTAGAGCGCAGGCTCAGTAGTCGTGGCGCACGGGCTTAGCTGCTCTGCAGCACGTGGGATCTTCCTGGACCAGGGCTCGAACCCGTGTCCCTTGCATTGGCAGGCGGATTCCTAACCACTGTGCCACCAGGGAAGTCCACATCAACTTTTTAAAAACTGTGCTTACTCACTTGCCCTGGCTTTTCTCTGACTTAGGACGTCCAACAGCCCCTCTCAGACCTCTGTTTCTCCCTGCATTTACTCATTTGTTGATGCCTCCTCCCAGCCAACCTTAACACCTTTGACCTCTCTGTGTCCGTTACCTCGCACATGGGCACAACTCAGAGACAGTCCCTATGCCACGCATATTAAATCTGTGCCTTCTCCCCATTCCTTTAGCTCCCATTAAATAGGTCCAGCACCAATCTTTGCTTGTTGAGAAACCCTAGCAGCCTCATCACTCATTTCTGTCATCCCCTCTCCCTCCTCCCAGCTGCGGGACACTGGGGCCTGACTCATCTTGCCCAAGCACAGATATAGTCACATCTCTCTGCTGCCCCAAGCATTTAATAAACCTGATGATTTAAATTGAACCCCCCATTCTGTCCTTTAATAAATTCGATTGCAAATATTACTTGCACAAACGGCCCGGGGAACACAAGACTCACGGAACTGCTGATCCTGCGGTGGACACTCCGTACGGCTGTTTTCTCCTTCCTTCCCAGGGAAGTGCTCTGATTAAATGCTCTTCCTCTTCAGGGCCCATCTCAATGTCACTGCCCTCTATGTCTTTGCAAGTTTACCACTGCTCCTGCCTTTAAACTGCTACAACACTATTTTTAAATTAATGATTATATATGTGTGTGTATATATATACACACACACACACAAAACAAAGTGACATATGTAAGTTTTAAGTGTATTGAGGGTGAATTCTGACACATGTGGACACTTGTATCGCCATCATCCACATCGAGATATAGATTTCCATAACCCAGAAAGCTCCCTTTGTCCCCTTCCAGGTAGTACCCATCTCTGAACAACTGTTATTCAGACTCATAGATTAGTTCTGGATACTTCTGAACATCATACAATGCACTTGTACCCTACATGCTCTCTGGTGTCTAGTCTCTTTTACCTCAAACATTTTTTTTTGAGATTCAGTCTTGTCATGGTTTATGTATATAGTTCTGAACTCCAAGGGCACCTTGTGGCCGCGTCCTCTAAGGAACCCTTGCCTGCCTTATCTTTTCTGTCCCACCACTAACAGACCACCTCTTAAAGGCAGAGTTTTCAACCAGTTTATCTTTTGTCTCCCACAGTACCCCACACGGGGTTCTGATGTGTATGGGATGTACAGTTCATATTTCTTGGATGAGATTGAGTGAATGAGCAATTCCTTTCTTGGGTCGCCAGATGACTTCAGTAGAAAAGATCACCTGTAAGCAGCATGGCATGCCCTAGGCCACTGGGACAGCTGTTTTATAGAGGTGACGGGTTTATTGGCATGATGTGAAGAGGGAGGCAGAGCAGTATCTGTCTGTGAGAACTGATAGCAAAGGCTCAATACCTTGGCCAACGAAACCCTGCATTTTGACACGACCATACGCCTGAGATAGGTCGCCATGCCCTGGCTTCTGTGGATTTATGACCACAAATTTCAAACTCAAATGTCAAAAATTCTACTTAGTCTCAAATAACAGAATGTGATGAAGCTGAAGAATTCAGAGCCTGAACACCCATCGAGGAAATATTTAGAAGGAAAATAATATATTCCCTTTGCCCTTTTTGTCTATGTAGACAGTGAATGGAAAGGGAAGCAGAGGTATCATTTATAGCAATAGCTAGTAGCTGGGACTTCAGGCTACTCAAGTCTTAGGACTGAGTGGCAATTTAATGGGGCACAGAAAATAAGAGAACTTTTGCAAAGGCTTAAAAGCTTTCTGCAGTGATGCCATCTGCTTTTACGGAGAAGGGGCATATTACTTTGTCTCCAAGCCGGAGTCAGGACTATATAATGCAATGTCGAGACCTCTGGCTCTCAACTAAAGCATGACAACGACTACTGTGAGAGGGATCTGCCTCTGACAACCGCTTTGTCCATTCACCAACCACCTTAGACTCAGGAGAGGAATAATTATAGAGCAACTGCTCAAGAGTAGAATTTTCGAGCCTCTGGAAAGAAGGAAGTTTCCACTGGGCCATCTGGGTGATTATTGTCAAGACTGTGGTTGAGTCTATCTAAACTGAATCATTTACTCAGTTAACTATTCACCAATTTAGTCGGTGAAAAGCTAGCTTTCCAATAGTGACTGTTTGCAAATGAAGCAGTAAACCCAATTCTTCCTGCTTCCTCCTAAAACTCTGAGACCAGAACTTATTACTTCTCTAGTGTTACTTTCTGACCCTTTATGACTGCAATAATAAGTCATCTCGAGTTTCATTATCTCCAGTTATCTGTTGGAACTAAAAGGGAAAGATACAAGAGGAATTATAGACAGAAAGGAGAGCTGAGAGCATTATTCAAAGAGTTCGAATATGTATGTCCTAGGTTGAGCCCAAAATTTTATCATAAACTGCAGAGAAAAACAGGTACAGAATAAAATTATGAAAAAAAAATCTTTAAAAATCATGAAAGAAATTTTAATTAGAATAAAATCTAATTAGAAGCACATATAGGTGAATATTATTTGATCTTGCTATAGGGAAGGACTTTCTAAGGCAATAATACTCAACTCTGATGACACAACAGAATCACCTGCAGAGCATTTGAAAACCTTGTGGCCTATGTAGGACACCAGACTGATTAAAGCAGGGTACCTGGTGGGGGGGAGGGACAAGGTGGGGAATCCAAACATCAGCAGTTTTCAAAGGTTTCCAGGTGATTCCAAAGTGTAACCAAAGTTGAGAATCACTGTTCACTATTCTCAACGTAATAAAAACAATAAAGAAGTAATAAAGCAAATAATGTCCAATGACCTGACTACATAGAAACATGAAGATTTTGAGAAACATTAAAAACAACAAAAACAGGCTAGATACAACACATTTAAAAGACAAGGTGTTAATGTCCTCACTGCATAAAGAATCTGCATAAGACAATATTTTCGGCATTTGTGGGGTTTTTTTTGTTCTTGTTTTTCATTTTATATGTGCCCACACTCTCTCACTTTCCCACCATCTCTATTTGAAATCGAGCTTGGAGAAATGTCATGAAAAAAATCAACATTTTCCAGACAGGCTGGCATGTAAATATCCCCAACACTTTCTATTTCTTACTGCCTAATTTGTTCGCATCTAAAGATCCTTATGCTATAAATCTACAAACCAAAAACAGTCACAGCTAGGGAACTCCTCCCCACCATGCTTTTATATGTAATTGACATACTATTTTGTAAATTTAAGTTGTACATGTGACAACTTGATTCAAGTATATATATGGGGAAATGATGACCACAGTAAGGTTAGTTGGAACTGTTAACAGGGAATCTAACTGAGGGCTCTTCAGACATTCAGGTGCATAGGAGTAACCTGGGGATCCTGCTGGGTGTAGACTTGAGCCTAAGAAACTACATCATGAGTAAACTCCTTGAAAGTACTCATACAGTTGGTCCTGGGACCGCAGTTTGAGTAGCAAGTACTTAGTTACCTTTGAAAATGTTGGCACTAGAGTTTACATATACCTTTTGTTTCCTTAAGGATTTCAAATAAATGGTTAGGGCAAATAAATGGTTAGGGGAGGTGTACAACCTAACTTAGGTACATGCATCTTTATACTCTCAGAGACTAAGGCAAGCATTACAGCTCTTGTGAATTTCATGCAAACAAGTTAAATATTTAGGGTTAAAATCCGATGCTTGAGTAGTTTCATAGTGCATTGTCTGGAAAATGAAATCCTCAAGTTACTTTTGGAGAAGAAGACCTTTAGTCAAGTGAATCTAAATATCTGATGGCCACCATGAAAGATATGGCATCATAGGACGGTATTAACCATGGGAGTTCCATGTGGGCTTTGAAAAAAGACTGTGCTTCCCAACAGTGAAGAGCTGAGAGAGATGTCCACTCTTGCCCACTTTTATTCAACATGGTTTTGTAAGTCCTAGCCACAGCAATGAGAGAAGAAAAAGAAAAAGAATCCAAACTGGAAAAGAAGTAGTAAAACTGTCACTGTTTGCAGATGACATGATACTATACATAGAAAATCCTGAAGATGCTACCAGAAAACTACTAGAGCTCATCAATGAATTTGGTAAAGCTGCGGGATACAAAATTAATACATGAAAATCTCTTGCATTCCAATACACTTAAAATGAAAGATCAGAAAGAGAAATTAAGGAAGCAATCCCACTTGCCACTGCCTCAAAAAGAATAAAATACCTAGGAACAAACCTACCTAAGGAGGCAAAAGACCTGTAGTATAAACACTCTAAGACACTGATGAGAGAAATCACAGATGACACAAACAGATGGAGAGGTATACCATGCTCCTGGATTGGAAGAATCAACATTGTGAAAATGACTATACCACCCAAAGCAATCTACAGGTTCAATGCAATCCCTGTGAAATTACCAATGGCATTTTTCACAGAACTAGAACAAAACATTTGTAAATTCGTATGGAAACACAAAAGACCCCAAATAGCCAAAGCAATACTGAGAAAGAAAAACAGAGCTGGAGGAATCAGGCTCCCTGACTCCAGACTATACCATAAAGCTACAGTCATCAAAACAGTATGGTACTGGCACAGAAACCAGAAATATAGATCAATGGAACAGGATAGAAAGCCCAGAAATAAACCCATGCACCTATAGTCAATTAAACTATGACAAAGGAGGCAAGAATATAGAATGCAGGAAAGACGTTCTCTTCAACTAATGCTGCTGGGAAAACTGGACAGCTACGTGTAAAAGAATGAAATTAGAACACTCCCTAACACCATACAGAAAAATAAACTCAAAATGGATTAAAGGCCTAAATTAAAGGCCAGATAGATACTATAAAACTCTTAGAGGAAGACATAGGCAGAACACTCTCTGACATAAATCGCAGCAAGATCTTCTATGATCCACCTCCTAGAGCAATGAAAATAAAAACAAAACCAAAAATAGACAAATGGGACCTGATTAAACCTAAAAGCTTTTACACAGCAAAGGAAACCATAAACAAAACGAGAAGACAACCCACAGAATGGGATGAAATATTTGCAAATGAAGTGACTGACAAGGGGTTAATCTCCAAAATATACAGACAGCACAGGCAGCTCAATATCAAAAAAACAAACAACCCAATCGAAAAGTGGGCAGAAGATCTAAATAGACATTCCTCCAAAGGAGACATACAGATGGCCAAAAAGCACATGAAAAGCTGCTCAACCTCACTAATTACTAGAGAAATGCAAATCAAAACTACAGTGAGGTATCATCTCATGCCAGTCAGAATGACCATCATCAAAAAGTCTACAAACAATAAATGCTGGAGAGGGTGTGGGGAAAAGGGAACCCTCTTGCACTGTTGGTGGGAATGTGAATTGATACAGCCACTACAGAGAACAGCATAGAGCTTCCTTAAAAAACTAAAAACAGAACTACCATACGACCCAGCAATCCCACTCCCGGGCATATATCCAGAGAAAAGCGTAATTTGAATAGATACATGCACCCCAATATTCACTGCAGCACTGTTTACAATAGCCAAGACATGGAAGCAACCTAGTGCCCATCAACAGAGGAATGGATAAAGAAGACGTGGCACATATATACAATGAAACAATGCCATTTGCAGCAACATGGATGGACCTAGAGATTATCACACTAAGAGACAGAGAGAGACAAATATCCTATGATATCACGTATATGTGGAATCTAAAAGAAAATGATAGAAATGAACTTATTTACAAAACAGAAACAGACTCACAAACTTAGAAAACAAATTTATGGTTCCCAAAGGGGAAACATGGTGGGAGGGGGAGGGATAAATTAGGAGTTTGGGATTAACATATACACACTACTCTATCTAAAATAGATAAGCAACAGGGACCTACTGTATAGCACAGGGAACTCTACTCAATATTCTACAATAACCTATATAGAAAAGGAATCTGAAAAACACTGGATATATGTATACGTATAATGGAATCACTTAGCTGTACAGCTGAAACTAACACAACATTGTAAATCAACTATGCTCCAATATAAAATAAAAATTAAATTTAAAACAAAGAAAGAGAAACCCTGTGCTTACCAACATAAGTAAATATTGAAGTACCTTTTGGGTAATTGAGGCTCACAGCTCAGTCTGTCTTGGGATTCAGTAGTTGCCCAGCTTAACTGAATAACCACTTCTTAACTGTCATATTGATTCCTCATAGCGAAGCATGGTGCATATTGCAAGGTAGGCATTCAATAAATATTCGATGAATACATAAACAGGGTATATCGCACAATACCCCAGTGGCATAGAAAAATGTGTCGATTATCAACCTGGGTTAGGGTCCCCAAAATGTTATATAATCCAGAGTCAGAGAACACGGCACTTTGTGTGTGCCCAAAGACGTGAGGGTTCAATGACAGACGGACTAGTTTAGTCGAAGGACCAAAGGGACCCTAGGTCGCCTAACTGCTTAGAGCACTGCTCCTCGCATTTTATCACAGTCTAGCATTTCGATCACATCACATCCTGGGTGACTGTTCAAAAGGCAGATTCTTGGACCCCGTACCTGGGATTCCAAGATCTGGATCAGGTCACTCTGTTTGAGAACTACTCCATAGAGACAGAAGCACAGACGGACTTGGTTCCAGAGCTCTGGTTTTAATTTTCGCTTCTACCATGAATTGGCCATTTGATCCTAAGCACATTTGTTATCCTTCTGGAGAACTGGTTGAAGACTCTAGTGTCCATAAGGACTGGGCAGGGAGCTTAATAAAGTAGGGCGGTAACGGGCGACAGGGTATCACAGTGGGACTGCGATAAGCTGAAGCATTCGTGTCCTGCTGATGGGAGGGCATCCCTGCCTAGCTCTAGAAAGGTGGTGGCCAGGCATTGAACTCTTTAAAGAGAAATTGGAAATGCAGGGTTTTACAGGAAAATGAGACTTTTAAATGTTTGTAATTCATTCATAACTTTTTAACACACCACATGCCACTTTCTAGGTCAGGATCTGTCCTCTGGCTACCAGGTTATGTACTCTCTCTTAAAGCCTTACTTGTTTTCTATCTTTGTTAACTGTCAAATGAGGCTAACAACACTTACCAGGAAGGGCTGTGTGGCAAGGATCAGAGATAATTTAAGTGAAAAGCACTTTATAAAGCATAAAAGAAGTCATTAATAACATGGTCCTCAGGGTCATCACAGCACCCCCGTGTCTAAGTGTTTGTTTTACATATTGAGGAGGAAAGAAAGGGCGATTTCTTTTTCAAGACCATTTACCCATCGACGACAGATGCCGTATGTCCCTTCCCCTTATCAGCTCCTTCCTTCCTGAGGAGTGACTGCATGGTCATCTAAGGGCCAGGGCCATTCCTTGGTTTTGTTTTTTCCTAAATCTGGCCTTGAAGAGAAATTTTTCATACACACACACACACACACACACATATATACGCATACACACAGACACACACACACATATATACAAGACCCTCTTCATGGCTATAAAGTACAGTTTAGCACGTGTCATGGCTGAGATATCAACAGAAGACCAGAAAGAGTGAAGATGAAGCTATAGATATGCGTGAACATGTTTCCATGACTACAGATCCTCCAATACTACAATTGGCAGAAATAGTTTTAATAGCACAGACCTAATCTCTCCCTTATCTCCTGGTCGCCATTTGATATATATTATGTCAAAGAGTAACATGATTTTTCTTGACTCTTTTTGTCAAGTTATCTAAACAATTCAGTTGCCTTCCAGACAAGTTTCCAGAATATCAAAAGACATGGAAAGTGAGGAACAATTCTTTATCCCTCTTTATTCCTCACCATGCTGAATATTCTAAAATGATACCTCACTTCACACTCTTTGAAAGGGTACTCCCTGGAATGCCAGCCTGGGACGATGAGAGTGTGAAGCATTTATCCTGATCATTTACCGCAGAAAGTTCCTTGGCTCAATTATCTGGATTTTTCCAGGTAGACTTTTAGTCCCATGTTACCTGGAAAATTGTCCCCAACACTTTGCCAATCTACAAATAGTCTATGTAGTTTTGTTGGTTTATAAGGAAAATTGTTTCCTTTTCCCAGAGGAAATGACATAGCTTCTACTCTCCCTTCTGGGTTGGGTCTAGAGGGGAGAAACCTCTGCTTGGTCTTTGCTGAGTTCCTTATGGATCAACCTCCTGCCTGGATTTCTCTCCAGACTCCAGGCTGCCCCCCTCCCCGCCAGCCTCATTCTCACTAGGGGCACCTTTCTGCAGAAGCCCCGTTCAGCTGGAACATGGATTCAGCCTGGAAATGGGGAACAAAAAGGAGGGAGGTTCCATCCCCCCTAGGGCTGAGTCCGCCCCCCAAGTCCAGCTCTCCCTCCCCCAGATGAACCTTGCGTCTCACTAGGCAGGCGGAGTAACTCAGACTTTGCCTCAAGAACCACTGGTTACTTCCCCGGGCCTCCTGAACCGAGGAAGATGGATCAAAGCTGACCCCAAAGAAACCGCATCTCCGGCCGCCACCGCAGAACAATGAAACACAATTCACAAGTCTGCACTCTCTAGCTTCTAGACCCTTGAAACCCAACGGACAAGCCGATCTCTACAAAGCACAGAGTTGTAAGACATGAAATCTCACCTGGGCCCTCGTAGTGCAACGTTGGAAGCAGCAGTGGTTCTGTGTGCTGCTGGGAGACAGAGCTGAACTTGCGCCCTTCTGCACCTGTTGACGACTGAGCTATGCCGGAGCATTTAGCCTCCGCAGGGGGTCATCTTCCCCACTTTGACCCCAATTTTCCTGTCAGTGTCCAAAGCCTCCTGCTATAGGAGGACCCTGAGACAGAATTCAACACACCCAGTTCCAAGGGTCTTTTTGCTAATCTCTCATAAACCTCGTTAAAGAGCTATCAGAATATTACATCTTTATTTTTCTTGCTTGGTTTTGGACTTAAATCTAATGAGCAGGTTCCCAATCTCATGACAAAAGAAAAGTCTTTGTGTCAATGCAGGGTCCCTGAGCCCCAGCTGCCACGCTGGTTGCTTTTTCCACCTTCAAGTGTGTTTGCTTGGGTGGGCCACGGTTCATTTTCACGCCATCACAGGGCAGTTAGTCCTGTCAGATCCGATATCCAGCTTCTTGACGGGCCTTCTTAGTGTCATGCAGTACACTTCGGGCCAAAGACATGCTTGTAATTTTCTGTCAACAGCTTTTGCCTTGTCCCCCAAGCCCAACAAAGCCAAATGCAGAGTTCTCTCTGCTTCATAATGATTTTTCTTTTTTTTGCTGGGGGAGAAGAGTTTGTGTATATGTGTGCATCTGTCAGGGGGAGGGTAGGCTCAGAATCTCTGACGACAGTAATGGTTCTAGATTACAAACCCCTTTCCGGTCAAAAAGGACACTTTCCTAGGCTAAAGCAGTGTAACTGCACAGCTGAACTGTTTTCATTAATCAGAGTGGCATTTCCTTGGGGAGTCACGGTAAGGCCATATTCTGGAATTCATTTTCAAGGGCTGAGGCAGGAAGAGGGCCCAAGTCCAGCACTGCATTACTAGCTTATGCTTTCGGAGGTGAGCTGGGTTGACAGCCCAAGGGCTATTCATCTGCCTCTTTCCTTTGGTCTCAATGTGTCCTTGGCATTTCATTCCATCCGCCCGTAGCTGGTGCTCCATGAAAGTCTGCCGCGTACATGGATGGATGCTTACGTAGATGGAAAGAAAGAGGAACCGAAATAGGTGTAATGAGGTGGGTGTGGACATGGGTCCATATACAAATCAGCCTAGAGAACCTCTTCTTTCTCCTCTTGCTTCTGGATCAAAGGGTACCTGCCTGACTATGGCCTCCTACTTGGCTGGCATGAGCCCCATCCTTGACCTTAGGAAGAATGAGTGCATACACTTCCCTTTTCTTCCTTCTTGCCCATTTCTCAGAAAGCAGTTTTCTTTTTCACTTTAGCTAACCTTGCCCATTGACACAACACATCCACCTGAGCCTCCTTGCCCATCTACCTCAAGCAGAAGAGAGAAGGATTAGTTGGAGATACTACAGGAGGTGGATTTGTTGAGACACAGCAGGCAAAGAGAAGAAAGGGGCCAGACTGCGGAGAAGCAGAGTAGACTCTGTTGAGGTCTCTGGAATGGAATACGATCACAAGAGAAAGCCAGTGAAGGGTTTTCAATGCAGGAGTTACATCATTTCATTTAAAGTCATAAAAAAAACAAAATCCCTCCATCTGCATTGTAGAGAGAGAGAGAGTGAACATGGAAAGCACTTAGGAGTCTTCTAGGTGAGAAAGGCTGGTGGCAGTAGAGATGGAATGAAGTAGGCAGATGTGGATTTGGGACCAGCAGACATGACAAGCTACAGGATGGGGGCTGGGGTGGGGAGGGAGAAGGGAAGATGGATAGACCATCACTGGCTTTAACACATGATGTGGCTATTGAAGGGAATGGGGTAGACCGAGGAAGACATGGGTTTGGGAGGTAGCAAGGAGGGGCGGACAAATCAAAAGTACCCGCCTAGTTTGGATTTTAATCCTTTCCATTATTCACCTTACAGGTATGGCTTATTATTTATTTAGCCCTACAAAGAGAGGATTTCAGCAAGAGGGGAGTTATTTGGCTTTCGAAGCTCACTAGGCCTGACCGCCATTTTCTTAATGGTTTATGAGGTTGCCAACTGAGAAAGAAAGTAGGACACGACTTCCTTGTATGGCAGAAAATCCAAAGCAGCGTGTCTTCTTTCTCTATCCTTTGAGCCTAAGTGTTTTTAGAGCTCCCAAAGGACGTTCTGAGAAAGAAAGATAAGAGAGAATCCTTTAACTTCTTTTTGGAGTGACTATGACTGTAAATTATTAACTACGTGTAGTTTTATTTCTGATGTCTGTACTAGAAAACCAAGAGTCGTCTTTTTGTGGGGGAGGGATAGGAAAAGGGGAAAAAACGTGATAAAGAAAGACTCCTCGATCTAGGACACAATAAGGATCAAGAAAGGGCTGACTTCCCTTAACAGCCGGGGCACAGAAGTTTCATCCTGTGAGATATCAAAAGCTCTTCAGAGTCAGCTCAGCTAAGCTGTATAGGAAGCATGGTTTCTTCCAAGCTGACAGGCTTAGAGACACTACGAACAAAAAAAAACGTCTCCTGGGAGGTGGCAAACGCCAGGGTGTGGTGTTCACAGACAGGTGGATTCCGGCGGGCTTCGCTCATTCTCATACCAGGGTCCTGACAAGTCAAGTCAGAGGGTCCTGGGTCTGTGGTTACATCTTTTCCCCCCAACCGCTTGGCCTCCTCGTGTCTGCCTGACAGCACCAAGCTCCCTCTGCAAAGAACGTAACCTCCTTGGAAGAAATTAAGATCCTCTTCGAGTTATTATGTATTTCAATTGACTGAGGTGGTAAGACAAACCTTTCTGGTAAAGTTTGCAAAAAAGACAAAACCTCTGCCTTCTTGTAGAGGGTGTTTGTTTTTGTTGAGTGGTTCGGAGTAGCAGAGAAATACGAACAAAGTGGGTATGTGGACACTGCAGTATTACCCGCCCCCAACACACATCCGCCCCCCTTGCTGACTTTCATGAAATGACTATTTTTACACCAGCACATTTTTAACAGAGTCAGTTTGTCCTTCTCTGGGGAAAGAAATAACATTCACATTTAGGTAAAAAATGATTGTTGTGATATATATATATATATATATATATATGAAACTAATCACTTTTCTTTACACGTGAAACTAACACAACTTCGTAAATCAACTATGCGTGAACGTGAAAGACTGTTGACATTCCTCCTTCCCCAAGTTATTCCTAATTATACAAGATGGTCTATGGAGTTTTCCACACAAATTTATTTCTACTACTGGTAAAAAAAAAAAACAAATGGGGACTGCGGGCAGGGGTGGGTCGCCACCTTAGCAAGGAGAGGTGCTCCAGGCCAATATGAATTCTGTAATAATTGTTAATTTCATAGTGGTGGTAATAGATTGTTGTTTTTGTAATAATTACAGCACATCATTATCTAGGCTTCAGATGGAAAGTATGAGGACTTAATTACAGGGTGACTTATTTGTTATGTTCT
Organism: Lagenorhynchus albirostris; assembly: GCF_949774975.1. Taxonomy (NCBI): domain Eukaryota; kingdom Metazoa; phylum Chordata; class Mammalia; order Artiodactyla; family Delphinidae; genus Lagenorhynchus; species Lagenorhynchus albirostris. The sequence continues at coordinate 9,171,351 of NC_083104.1, read as the reverse complement.
TGCCTCCATTATTTTGCTTTGAATGCTTACGTCTGCATATCCAGCTTATTCAGTGAGGGGAGGAAACCTTTTATCCTGCATAAGGAAAATATGGCCATTTGAGAAACGATTTCATGACATTTTGAAGCCAGTGACGCTAAGTAACTATTAGTGTTTCTCAAGACCTCGCTCGCTCTAAACATGTGGGCTCTGGAGCCAAGACAGCTACGGATCCTGGCTCTGCCTTTCCTCAGCTATATGACCTTAAATTAGGATATAACTTCTCTGAGCCTACCTTTCTTTTTTGTTGTTGTTAATTTTTTTAAAAATTTTCTGGCTGTTTTGGGTCTTCATTGCTGTGCGCGGGCTTTCTCTAGTTGTGGCGAGTGGGGGCTACTCTTTGTTGCGGTGCACGGGCTTCTCATTGCGGTGGCTTCTCTTGTAGCAGAGCACGGGCTCTAGGCACGTGGGCTTCAGCAGTTGTGGCGCACAGGCTTAGCTGCTCCGCGGCATGTGGGATCTTCCCAGATCTGGGCTCGAACCTGTGTGCCCTGCATTGGCAGGTGGATTCTTAACCACTGCGCCACCAGGGAAGTCCCGAGCTTACCTTTCTTATCTCACCTCTGGTGGCAATAATAGGACCCATCTGCCCATCTTCTAAGGTGTGCAGAGTTTAAGTGTGATGCTGTGTACAAAGCACTGAGCGAAGAGCCTACTGATGATTACACAAAATCGGTGACAGCTCTTCACATCAGTAAAGAACATATCTTTCACCTTGCAGAAGGCATTCTCCCTGTCACCTGTTGAGGCTCTGGACCTAACGTGGTTTCCGATGTGTAAAATTATTAATTACCGTAGCACTGTCTGTGATGTGTGGCATTCATTTCCATTTCACAGAGTCTAATAAGCAGAGGCCATTTTCTAAGAATAGACTGAGAAAACTCGAAGTCCATGTTAATACTTATTCTCACCGTGAAAATTCTCAAGTCAGAGGGTCCTTAAAATATTACAGCAAGGATGCAAATAAAAGTTGAAGATGAGGGTCTCCTGATCCCACCCCAACTCGAGCTGTGTAGTTCCTGTTTTTTGAAAGAAAACTGGGAAGGAAAGAAGGTAGCTTCTTTTGCATCCAACACGTGAAACTCAAATAGCACAGGGTGTTTCTACAGCTAAAGTCTACTCTGGATAAATGACAGGATCCCACAGCTGAGGTACCCAAAGAGTTTCTTTCTCCTCCCTAGAGTTTAGCTTCTGAAAAAGAGAAACCTAGCCATGGAGCTTGTGCTGGGCAAGGAATTACAGCCACGGCAAGAAGGAAGGTGGTGGGGAGGTTCTCTGTGTCCTGAAAGAAAGAAAGAAAGAAAGAAAGAAAGAAAGAAAGAAAGAAAGAAAAGATTGCTTTTACTTGCTAAGGCATCAGGCAAGCTACAGCCTTCAATATTCATTTGCATTATCTGTGAACTGCAAATTTAAGTGTTTGCAGCACCACCTTCTCTGCTATTACAGACACGTGGGAATCAGATGATTATTTATAGGCTTCTGAATGCCTGCTTTGCTGGGCCAGAGAAGTGAATTTCTAGAAGCTGGGAGAACTGACAAAGCTCCTGTTCTGTAACTGAGGAGGCCAGGGGTGGGGAGGGTGAGAAGCAGAGAATTATTTACATACATCCCTTCAGACCTCCTCAGGAAAGAATCCGCAGTACTGGCTCTGCCAATGTGTGAAGAATGGTTATTTGGTTCCGTGGAGGGAATTTCAACCAAGGACATTGGGTCCAAAGAGTTGCTCTCTCCCCGTGGCTGTAATTGTGAATGTGCAGGGGGACGAGAGAACAGAGTCTAAACCCTTCACTTTACAGAAGAAACAGCAACTCAGGGGAGGAGCTGGGTGTATGGCAAGTTCATCTCCAGCCAATACAAGTAGGACTGGAGGTCGGGGGAGGAATCCCTGCCTCTGACCTAGCACACCTGTCTGGCATATGCTTTTAACCTGTGAGCCGCAGCCCAGGTTGGTCAACATTCTGAATACCCTGTCTGCCTCCTCCTGCTTCCCTTTGAAATTGGACAAGATCTTAATAGGACATTTTGTCCAACATTTGGGGGGAAGAAAAGAATAAAATAGCCCGAAGGGCAGTGCATTTACTTGAGCCAGGGGAGGTCTAGGTCAGGGTACCAAGTCAGAGAATGGCAGTTGGCTTGTTCTGAATATATATAAATAGAAAAAGTGACGGGACAAATGACTCACCCGAAAGCGGGGGCCAGGGCTCTAAGACCAGCGATGCTTCCACATTCTGCTATAGCTCTGATGAGCTCCCCACCCCCCTCCTTAAGTCATCCTGATGCGCCATCCCTCCTGTCTTCCCTCATTCTATTCTCTGCCAGGAAAGTCAGCATCGCGCTCTAATTCTCATCGCTAGTAGCTGTCCTTACTTTGGCTCCTTTCCTTTCTTTTCTGTGAATAAAGAAGGGAAGGAAAGTGTGTGAGAGTGTTCAAGGATGAGGTACAAATGAAGGCACAAGGAAAGAAGATAAAGAAAAAACAGAGAAAAGCAAGGGGAAAGATGATGGTGAGATTAGTCTCGGTGTATCCAGTGATGGCATCCAATGACCCAGTGATGTATCCGTGCCAGCCTTGAAAATACGGACGTGTAACACTGTGTGCGGTTGACCTACACATACACAAATGAAGTCACTTCTGTAAAGTCACGGGTGAACCGTCATCATGTCTCACACTCCCAAAACAGTGAAACAAAGACAGCTGAGTGGAGAGAGTGATGAGTCCTCTGTGAAAATTCTGTCTTCACTACTTGACGTGCATCGTCTCCCCCATCCTATGGCCCCGGCGTCTGTACAGCACACACCCTCCCCTGGGCTCAACTCAAGGACTTGCGCCCGCTGATGAGAATCTTTAGATGGTTTTAGAATGACTTCTGAAATCTCCATGTTTTTAAAATAATGCAAATAGTAGCAAAATGTTACAAATAATATAGCAAAAATGTAGCTAAATAATAGGCACATTTTAAGCCACTACTGATCACGGCACTTTGGATAGGTGCTGTCAACACTGTCCCACAATTCACAGCAACCACTTGACCTCCGTTTGACTCGGGCTCCTTTTAACCATCCCCTCCCATCCTCTCTTTTGTTGTGTTCTGGTCTTTTTCTCTGAGCTCATATAGTTTTATGGTGAGCCGCTTAATAATATCTTTGAAAAAGACCTTTGTGGAAGTAGAGGGAACACAAAAATAAGTTGCAGGGTAATTAATACTGTGAGAATGCCACAGGATGCAGACTTGGGTTTGTCCTTTCAACAAACTGGCCTCCTCGACGTGAGAATGACAAAGGAAGGTGGACCTGGCTCCATCCATCACGCCCACAGCTGCTGCGTGACATCTCGGGTCCTTGTGCAATCTCTCTAATTAAAGCATCACCAACTCCAATCATTATTCTCCCTTACTCTGTCTTTAGCTTGTGAATGAATGGCCCCAGAAACTTTCACTGTTTCTTAAATGAATATGGTATCTAATGGAGGGAACCAGAAGCTCCCTTTCCTGGATGAGTTACTGGTACGGCGCTGTTTTTTAAAGAATATTTCATCACTTTGGCTTGTTTCCAGATAAAGAGGTTGAAACCTAGGCTTTGAAAATGGAGAGTTCGGTCCCACTTTCTGAGTCTGTAGGTCCATCTGAAGAACGGAAGTCCTCTGAGGCTGATTTGGTGGTGCTGATATGAGCTCATGTATAGATTACATTACACAGAGCACAGCCCTGGCTCATTCTAAGTGCTCTTAGAATGAGCACTGAATGAACATTGAATGAATTAGAATGAACACTGTAGCCGTGACTTATCTGTTGTTCCTATGAAAGGCCCTCTATCACTTTACTCCCATTTCAGTACTAGAAAATAATCCCAGCGGGCTGCCCACATTTATGTTCTCTTTGTGGTCATCTCTACTACTTGAGAAGGCTGGACGTGTACTTCCTTTCCCCACTTTTGTCTCTCTCCTTTCCTCTTACAGCATAGAAGGACGTCAGCGGACTTATACAGGGACACTCTTTTCCATTGCCTCGATTGTTCATAGTTCTATTTCTGTGAATTGACCCATTTAAACAAAATTAATTGGCTAAAGACAAACCCATCGTAGGTCTAGGTGGGACCCTCCAACCCCAAGAACATCCGGGGTAGGTTCTTCCCAAGTAATGTAGAAAAACCAGGATGGATGCTAAAATTTCACACAAAATACAGGAGGTTCACCTTGATTTGTTGTCAAAGACCTAAATGAGATATATAGTTAACTCTGATGCAGAAGAGCAGGAAACTTTCATCAAAATCCCCCAAACTGGGAAGACACAACTGTTCCTTCAGCTTCTCTAATGAATTGCCCCCATATTGGCTGAAAGTTTCTCTCCAAAACCTCCAAAGAGTAAATTTCACAGACCCAGAGCTGTAGCATTAACAGGTAAGCTGTTAGCTTCCTCCCCTCTGAACTCTCAAAGCTTTGGCCTTTTGCAGACCCCACTGGGTCATCTCTTTTGCCTGTGTGTAATCCTTGCAGGAGGACAGGAGGAAAAGTGGGGAAGCAAGGGTAGTAGCTAAGGGGAAAGAGAGATTGCCGTTCCCCCAGATAACACCACCAACAGCTATTATTTATGAGCCATTTTCTAAACGCCAACTGATGTATTCAGCCTATCATAGGTATCATTTCACTTACGTCACACACGACAACCCTAGCAGCGTTATCTTCACACCCACTTTATAGTGAAAACACTGAGGCTCAGAGAACTGAAGTCCTGTGGCCAAGGCCCAACAGCAAGAGAACGGTAGAACAGGGTGAAAGGTATCAGGCCATGCTTAGCGGACATTAGAGAGCTGACTGAAAAGAAATGGCAGCTTCTCACTTTTCTGGACACATGGGATGGTGTCTTGGGGATGGCTGCCCCAACTCAAGAGAAGGAATCAGTTAATTACTTACACTGATTTCTCATCAGCCTATATCTATTAAGCACCTACAATTTATTTACAAATTGAGGAAAGGGCTGAGTACCAGATCAAGATTATCTCATGTTCTTCGCAGAATATCAGAGTTAGAACTTTGAGAGCATCCAGGCAAGCTTCTTTCAAAATATAGCCAAAGGGCCACCATTCTAGAAATTATAGGGACTGTCAAATTCCAGACTCACTGAACTAAAGGGACAAATGAAAACATATGTCTACACGAAGTTATACATAATCACCCCAAAATTTAAATATCCCAAATGTTCACCAACTGATGAATGAAGAACCAAATGGTGGTACAGCCCTACAATGGAACACTCATCTGCAATAAAAGTAACTATTGATACATGCAAGCGAATGGATGAGTCTCGAAAGCATTATGCTGAATGAACGGAGCCAGACACCAAAAGCAACATGCCACGCGATCCCATTTACGGAAAATTACAGCACAGGCAAAACTGCAGTTAAAAAAGCAGACCGGCATTTGGCAGGGTGTAGACAGAACTGACTTCAAACACGCACGGAGGAATTCTGCAGGATGATGGAAATATTCATGGCTGTACTGATAGTACGTGACTGCACACGTTTACGAAAACTCATCCAATTATATGCACTTACAATCGGCGAATTTAATTATATGTAATTATATCTCAATGAAGTGGACCCAAAGGAGGAAAAGGAAGGACGCAGGGAAGAAAAACGAGTTATGGACTGAATACCTGTGCCCTCTCCCAAAATTCACGTGTTGTTTGAAGCCCTGACCCCCCGAGTGTGATGGTATTTGGAGATGGGGCCTTTAGGAGGTGATGAGGGCTAGATGAGTTCTCGAGGATGGGGCCATCAGGATGGGATTACATACGCGCCACCGGAGAGCCTCCTCTCTCTCCCTGCGTGCGCACAAAGAGGGCCTGTGAGTTCCCAGTGAGATGGCAACCACCTGCGAGCCAAGAGAAGAGGTTGGAGGCCGAAACCTACATGCCAGTGCCTTGATTTGGGTCTTCCCAGCCTCCAGAACTCTGAGGAATACATTTCTGTTGTTTAAGTCACCCAAGCTGTGGTATTTTGTTACGGCTTCTTGAGTGCACAAAGAAACAAAGACGGAGAGGGAAGAAGAAAGAATGGGAAAGGAATACAGAGCAGGGGAGGGACGAGAAATCAGTCCCAGGTTCGTGGTGTCCATAAAGACCCTCGTGGTTTGCATGAGCCCCGAGACTAGTTTCCTAGAGCTGCCAAATGCTCAGAAACTTGACGGCTTAAAAGAACAGGGATGTATCCTCCCACAGTTGGGAGGCCAGAAGTCCTAAGTCAAGGGGGTGGCAAGGACTGGTTCCTTCTAGGAGCTCTAGGGTGGCTCTGTTCCAGGCCTCTCCCCCAGCTTCTGCAGGCTGCCAGCCCTCTTTGACTCCCTTGGCTTGTAGGCACGTCATTCCCATCTCTGCTTTCACATTCACAGCACCCTCCCTGTGCTTTCTCTTCTAAGGACACTTGTCATTAGATCTGGCGTCCACCCTAACCTAAGATATTCTCATCTCGAGATCCCTGATGTTAACGTGGGCAAAGACCCTTTTACCAAATAAGGTCATGTCCACAGGTTTCAGATATATAATTATTTGGGGGTGGGACACAATTCAACCCACTGCACTGGCCAACTTCCGGATGGGGTTTTGGTTGGTTGAAAAAGGCACCTTTATGCCTTGCGGCCTCACTGAAAAAGGGCGGTGCTCACCGGGTGGGATTTAGGGGTAAGACTTCCCCCTCGTTATACCTCAGTTTAGGTTTGCCAAATGTCCTGGCTGTCAGACACTAAGGCCTTCACAACAGAAAGGATTCTAGGAAAGAACTTCTGCTTTCCCAAAGCGCCATATGGGTTCGAAGTGGAGTAACAACTTCTCACCCTGAATAGAAACAGGCTCATCCTTGCCCATCTCAGACATTTTGGACATGTGGGAAAGTCCAAAAATAAATGCGTCCGTTTGCACGGTTTCTTTATAAAGGAACCACGTGTAAGACAGATCTGGGTTCCACCACATACATACTATGTAACCATATATGTGTTACATCAAAAACGTCAACTTACAACCTGTAATATGAGGATAATACCATGTTTTAAGGCAAAGTAAAGTTTTTCATTGATGACCCATGCCAGAGTACATAATTTGAGAGTCAGAAGAATAAAATTAGTTTCTTTCCTATTCCATCCTGCTCATGCAACTAGTTCCCCTCTCCACAATCAGCCTTTTTTAAAAAAAATCCAGTTTCTCATCTGTCTTCCAGAGATTTCAGTGCATGTGATACATATAAAATTAAGTTATAATAACACCATTTTTTCAGATGATTAAAAGTGATAATAATGTAGCATGGGTATGTGTCTTTACCTTAGACTTTCTTTCGATCCTGTCCGTAAATTAAAATATGAGTGTGTGATTAAATGTGTGTTTCCTAGAAAATTCAAAATGACACGTACAATGTGTGTGCTGGCAGACGAAGAAAAAGTGCGTAGTGTTTTATGCACCCCCATGGCAGGCAGGTTCAACCCCAGCTCTCTGGATGTCAGCATTCATTTATGTCGGAGTCAAGCTTAATGCCTCCACTTAAAATTGTGTAAATTACTACCTTAGCTCAGGAATATCACTTGAAAAGTGAAGCATAAAAAATAATGGTCAAGAAGAGGTCCTAGAGACACAAACAAGATAACTGGGGGCTTTCAGACTGTCCCTTAAAATACCAGGATAGCAAGTGAAGTAACAGACCACCTAAAATGGGCATAATTCCATAGCAATTGAGCTGGTAAGTGAATTCACAATGACTAATGCCCCTTGAACACTTGTGCTACTGAAAACATAATAAGTATTTACTTTGGGTGAAGTACAAGGATATTTTGAAATCGACAGAGGAAAATCTACAGTGTTTTCATGTGAACTAATGCAGTTAACCAGGTAATTGACTGCCAAGTGAATGGCACGTGTGTGTTCAGGAAAGTAAAAACCCTGTTTTCCGTGCTTCCTGCTATGTCAACAGAAAGTGTTATTGTAGAAGCCACAATTCCCTTGCAGGGGTCGTGTTATGCTGGAGTTCCCCCATCCTGGTATCATCAGACTCCCACCAATGAGAAACATGTTACGAAAGTAGAAATGAAAGGGGTAGAATTGGGGAAAAAAATAAGGTATTCCCAAAATAGTGACTCTTTGGGTCATGCCTTTGCAGCACCAGAACACCCTGGGTAGAAACTAATGGAGATGCTAAATCTATCATCATATATAAACCCAGGCATAAATACCTGGGCAGGGTTCATTTGTGATGTCACGCGTTGCTGTTTGCCCAGTCGACAGAAGAAGAAAATTTTAAAGTAGCTAGAACATGCTTCTGGAAGAGGAAAAAAGGGTTTCACTCGATGTTAATTTCCACTGAGGAAGGGCAGAGTTGTGAAATATCAAGGCGAAGAAAACAAGTAAGAATTTCCTCCCTTTTTTTTCAAACGAATATTTAGCGCGTGTCCACTACTTTGCTAGTCGCTAATGCAAGGGGATGGCGTTTCGGAACGGATAACTTATGCTTCAGAAAGCCTCAAAGTCCATGGGGGTGATGGAGAGAGGAGGGGAAACAGACACAACAACTTAGTTCTAGTAACTCTAGGAGAGGTAACACCTTGCTCTGCTGGGAAAGTCAGGGAATCTTGACACTAGCTGGTCCTTGAGGGACACCCCTGACCACGGACAGGAGGAGAAGTGGTCTCAATACACAGGCCAGGCCGGCAGGTAAAATACACACTTGTTTTCCAGGCATCTCTCCAACTCAACAACTAAGGGGGGCTTGGGGGAAACCATTCTACTCCCAGCTATGTGTTTCCCCACCTGCTAGATCTCCAAGGACTTAAATCACAGAATGACGACTAAGCCAGAGTTGTTTGAGATGAATAGCATTTATATGTTTCTCTATCATTCCCAAGTTCATGCGTATCAAAAGTCATTCCTTATCACTGGATGAAGGAAGAATGGGCATGTGTGTACCCATCCATACAAAGCACCCTGACATTTAAAAATGACTCTCTGGGGTATTAAGTCTTGCTGCGTCTCATAGTGAATTTTATAAACCTAGTTCAATCCGTTCCTAATGAGTTTAGACAGTTTGGTATTAAGAGCCCCCAATCCATGCTCACTGTACATCTTCTGAATAGACAGTATTCTAAAGAGTAGGAGAGGGAAAACATTTGATTCTGAGGCACTAGAACTATTCAGTTTTAGGAAATGCAAGATGGGCTCATTGCCATTATTTGGTAGCCTTTTGCCTAGACAGAAGTTGGCAGTAATTTCGGCTTGCTACATCACATCTTGTCGACTTATTCAATCCGTGACATTCAGTAAGAGCCAGCCACAGCGAGAGTTCCCAGCAGCAGGAATGTATGAAATGTGGTGAAATTGACTCACAGTCGATTTTTGGAGGAAGAGCTGATGTAAAGAAAGTTAATGATGCCTTCCGTGATAAATGCTGCCTAGATAGTTGAAGAGGAATATTTTGGGGTGAAAAGGATTCTGTAAACAGCAGTAAGATATCTTAGGAAAATCCATATCCTTGTTTATCCTATAGTCCACAGAACTGCAAATAGCAAATAAAATGAAATCATCAAACACTTACTCTAAAATATGTGACCCAGATTCTGTTTGGGTCTTTCAATTCTTCCAGCACTACCCGTCCATTTTCTGTTTACATCCACTTCAGCTTTTTCCCCGTGCTGTGTTTTTAATATATGAAAAGATAATAAGGCATGCAAGCTTTTTAAAGGTTTAAACTCACGCTGTCTGTAATTGATGGCAAACATTTCTTTGCGTTTTTAGCAAAGATTTTTAAATTTCTGCAAACCGAAATTCTTAAATAATCAAAGTAATTCCTATTCTTCAATACCGAGGGATGAGTATAAAACTTCATGGTTGAACCTTAAAAAAAACAAACAAACGTGTCCCAGTGTATCACTCCTAGATTATTTTCCAATTACAAAGGTAAACTGTACCTTTATAATGGTGATATCAGGTGATCACCACCTGAAATATGTCATCAAACAGCATCACCAGTAGCAGGACAGCCTGACATTGTGGCCTCCTGACAGGGTGCTCGCACTTGCCTACAACGGTACCTTGAAGTATTCCTCACGGTTACCTGACCTGAATTTAATGGTACCAAAACAGACAAAGCAAAATGCGGGGCGTTTGATAAAATATTGGGGTGGGCCTGGTATCTTCCAGAAAGTCATTGTCTTGAAAAACAACAAAATATGACAGACCTGTATACTGAAAACTATAAAATATTGCTGAAAGGAAATTAAGGGAGACCTAAATAATTGGGAGATATACATTGTTGATGGGATGGAGGACTGAATATTGTTAAGATGTCAATTCTCCCTGAATTACTGTATAAATTCACTCCAATTCCAATCAAAATCTCAAAAGGCTTCTTATAAAAATTGACAGGCTGATTCTAAAATTCCCATGGAAACGCAAAGAACTTAGAACAGCTAAAACGACTCTGAAAAAGAACAAAGTTGGAGAGGTAGCTCCAACTGATTTTTTTTTTAACATCTTTACTGGAGTATAACTGCTTTATAGTGGTATGTTAGTGCTCCATCTGATGTTAAAAACCGTTATAAAACTATGGGCTTCCCTGGTGGCGCAGTGGTTAAGAATCCACCTGCCAATGCAGGGGACACGGGTTCGAGCCCTGGTCCGGGAAGATCCCACATGCCACAGAGCAACTAAGCCCGTGTGCCACAACTACTGAGCTCTAGAGCCCACGAGCCACAACTACTGAGCCCTCGTGCCACACCTACTGAAGCCCGCGCACCTACAGCCCGTGCTCCGCAACAAGAGAAGCCACCGCAATGAGAAACCCGCGCACCACAACAAAGAGTAGCCCCCGCTCGCCGCAACTAGACAAAGCCTGCGTGCAGCAACGAAGACCCAACGCAGCCAAAAATAAAATAAATAAATTTTAAAAAATTGTTATAAAACTAAAGGATGATATTGGTATAAAGGAAGACAAATAGATCAACGGAACTGAACAGAGAGTCCATAAATAAACGCACACATGTACGGGCAACTGATGTTACAAAGGTAATGCAGTGGAGAAAGGACAGCGTTTTTAACAAACTGTGCTAGAATGCTGGCCATATCCAAAAAAAAGAAAAGAGAATGCAAAGTACATTATAGATGCAAACATAAAATCGCAAACCATAAAACTTCTAAAATACATAGGAGAAAATCTCTGCGGCCTTAGGCTAGGCAGAGATTTCTTAAATATCACATGAAAGCACAATCTATAAAAGAATAAAGTAACAATTTGGACTTCACCAACATTAAAAACTTCTCTTCAAGAGACAGTATCGAGAATGAAAAGACAAGCCATAGAGTAGGAGAAAAACCTTTGCAAAGCATGTGTCTGATAAAGGTCTTAGATCTAGAATCCAAAACTTTCAAATATTAGCAATAGGAAAACAAGCCAATAAAAAAAATGGGTAAAAGGTATGGACAGATATGTCACCACGGAAGATATATAGATGGCAAACAACCCATGAAACCTGCTGAGTGTCACTCGTTATTAGGAAACTGCAAATTAAAACGACAGTGAGATTCTACCACACACCTACTAGAAAGGCTAAAATTTAAAAGGACTGACCATACCGAGCGTCAGAGAGGATTTAGAGGAAACCAAAGTCTCATACTCTGCTGATAAGAATCTAAAATAACACTGCCACTTTGGAATACACTTTGCCAGTTTCTTATAAAGTTCATCCAGTACCTACTATATGGTCCAGCCATTTCTCTCCTAGGCATTTACTCAAAATAAAATGAATGCATGTCCATACAAAGTCTTCGGTATGATGTTCACAACAGCCTTATTTGTCATAGCCCCAAACTGGAAACAACCCAAGTGTCCACTGACAGATGAATGGTTAAATCAATGTGATACTTCCATACAATGGATACTACTCAGGATTAAAAAGGAATAGACTATTGAGCATTCAACAACATGGCTGAATCTCAAAATAATGATGCTGAATTAATAAAGAAGCTCCACAGAAAAGGGTACATATTATGATCCTATTTCTTTAAGGCCCTAGAAAATACAAATTAATTCACAAGGGCTAAAAGCAGACCAGTGGTTGTTTGCAGATGGGATCGGGTGGGGTAGGGTTAAGGGAGCAGGTTACAAATGGGCACGAGGAAGCTCGTGGAGACGAGGTTGTGTTCACTGTCTTGATTGTAGTGATGATTTCACTGGTGTATATGGGTCGAAACATCAAATTTTACTCTTTAAATATATGCAGTTTATTATTTATATCAGTAAAGGTATTTAAAAACCAAAGGCATGGAGACCACTCTGTAAGAATCTAAAGAGAGATAACCAAATGCACTGCGTGAACCTCGGCTGAATTTTGAATTGGAGAAAAATCCTATGAGACGTTTTTGTAAAAATGGGGGAACCTGACTTCATATGTTAGATGGCATTGTGGAATCATGGTCAGATTTCTTAGGTGTGGTAACAGTATTGTGGTGATATAGTAGAAGGTCCATTTCTTTAGGTGACGCATATAGAAATAAAAAGGTGAAATATCATAAGGTACACGCCTTTACAATTGTGTAGCAAAAAGAGAGAGAGAAAGAAACAAAACAGCGTGGTGGGATCTCAGTGAAGACTGTTCAGATGTTCTTCATCCTGTGTCCAAGTTTCTGAACATGTGTAAGCTTTTAAAATCAAATTCTGGGGAAAATATATGTAGTGTATGTGCTTACACTGTATCAGGATGAGAGAGAGGGAAAAAGGTCAGTTAACAGGTAGTCAATAGAGAATCTGGAGAAATTCGCTCTGGGGAGAGAGCTAGGCTCTGTCTGCAATGTGCTGACTTACTTATTAGCACATGCTGGAAATGTTGTAGGGTCTTCAGTGGATCTTTGGGGTGTATGCTGCAAAAGGAGCTACAGAACGAGTTGTATTAAGGAAGTGCTTGATCGCGATTGAAACTGAGCTGGGCCTTAGAGTTCTAAGTGATATGCCGAGTCTCGGGTGGGCCTCCCTAGGGGCACAAGTACGTGTTTATTCGGGGGTAGCAACACCAACAGGTAGAAGGAAGGAAACAGGATTGGGCCAAGGAAGAGGTTGTGCCGTGATGCAGACCCAACAGGGTCTCGGCTGAAGCCACCCTCAAAGCTGCGCCCTCCCAGAAAAGGGGCTGAGCCTTCGCACCCCAGCACCTCCCAGCGCTTATCTGAAGGTTGCCCAGGAGGAGGGGGCAGAACCTTAGACAGTAGGAGTCTCTTCAGACAAGGCAGTTCCCAAAGAGGGCCGCCAGCTGAGAGCTGCATCGCCGGCCTCTGGGGGAATACATCCCTCAGAGCTGCGTGGGACCGCATGACATCCGTGACGCTCTCCTCCTCCTGGTATTTCACACGTGGTTGATACTTCTTGTACAAGTTGTGCATGCCTAATTGTTTACAGTGCTTATCCGATTACTGGCATATAATTATTCATCACTTTTATACGTTGTGAGTATCCCAATTATTTCAAAAATCAAATTTTATTCATATTGTGGCTTAACTTTCCTCAATTCATGGCATAAAATGGAAAATATAGGTCTTACTTTCTTTAACTGTTGTTAGTTTGAGAAGGTAGACACATGTTTCTGGGGTTCAAAGGTGAAGGTAGCAATACACGGTCACAAATGTCTTGACAAATGGCCTTGTCCAAAGCCCACAGCTATGCAGCAACAGAGCAGATGTTAGAATTCAGGTTTCCTGATACCTCAGTCCAGTGACCTCATCTCTACACCATTCATGTCTTGGTTAGTCCTAAGTTTTAACACAAAGAGCATCACTTTTCCGACCACAAGGGAAGCTTGTCCGGAAACATCACTAATGGGTGTTAGGTCCCTATGACTGCTTTTTAGTGGAAGGAACGGATGGGATAGTTCAACCTATAACGCCTTATATGCCAGCCAAGCCTCCCAGGGTCCAGAAATATGTATAAATGTCCAGTTCCTTACGGTTACAGCTACATTTCCCAGCCCGAGTAGAGTTTCCTCTCCCCTAGCCAACTGATCCCCCAACTCGTTGACAGGCAGAAGTCTTTGCATATGAGGCCACCCCCAAGGTTGTCTCTCTCTTACGGTCATTGGGGAACAAACCCCTTTGGTCCTCTTCCTGATGTCCCTGGCTCACTTTCCCCAGGGTGCCTGTGCTTGGTCTGTGTAGTCCACGACCTTTCCCACTAAAGGTCTGGATCTCCTTTCAGCCTATCTCTTTATGTATTATTATGCACAGAGTCTCTTCCTGGAGAGGAATTGCCAAGGGCCCTTACTTATCCCATCTTCTGCATAAGCTAAACAGCTAGAAAGTGGATAGAGGGAGATGGAGTCCTGTCCCACCACACAAAGAACAAGACACTGGGATACTCAGTGTTTACTTGCAAATCAAAGAATTTCAATTTACATTCCTGACGTGGCTTAATTCCCCCTCCTCCCCTACACCTACTTTCCTTGGTCTACCCTTGACCTTCTCCAGTCAGTCAGTCATCGTCTCATAAACACATGTGGACAGAACCATCAGACACTGCAGCCTGTTCATGCTTCAGACAATATCTACATTCCACTTGTGTATTGCTTATTTTTGACCTTTTTTCCTGCCTGCTCAAGCACACCTTTTATCAGCTGGGGCATCTGCCTGAGTGTAAGCGTGTGCACAATTGGGAAAAAGAGAGCAACGCTGAAGCCTTGCTGGATTTGGAAAGGAAACTGGACACAATTTCAATCGCACGCAGAGGACGATTTGCTCGTTATTCTTAGTAGGGAATATGGACTGAAATAGAAAACACACTTATACAAATATGTAATCTGTGGTCAAGAAGGGGACTTTCCTGTCAGTTCCCTTTAGAAATATTTAGAGCTGTTTGTTTTTCTAAGCATTGGCAATTAAAGCCTTGGAGAATGAAAAATTAAACACTTCTGTGGTTTACTCTTTTATTAAATAGGCTTTTTAGTTGATTGTGAAAATCAGTGTAGTAAAATGAGCTTTAAAGTCAAAAGACTTCAAGTTACATCTTAGCTTTGTTCCTGATTACCGTGACCCTGCACTAGTCATATGAGCTGTCGGGAAACTCAGGATTTTAACTTAACATTCTCTGAATGTGTTCACGCTAAGAACTAAGTTCTACTCAAAATGTATTTATTATAGCTCAGAGAGAAAGTTTTACTCATCGGCATGCTTATATCTGTACCTTACTTTAAAATTATTTTTGGACTGTTATGCTTATTTATTAATTAAAAAGATACTTTTTGAAGTCCTCATCGGTTATAGGTCTCTTCCTGCCATCACAGACCTTAAATTCTAGGAGGAGAGCAAGTGCTGAGATAAATGAATCCATGATCATGTCGATGATTACTGACTGTAGCATGCACTATGCATAAAAAACACAGAGGCTGCTACGTGAGAGCATCGTGGAAGGAGAAAATTCAAGTTGGTGGGGCAGCAGGCGGTCACAGAAAGACTGTGCAAGAAAATGCATGAAGGTGAACCTCAAAGATGAGTTAGGAGTTACCTGGGTGAAGAACTCAGGCAAAATAACATTGCGGGCAGAGAGAACGCTATGCACGGTGCGTGCTAAGTCCCTTTGCTGGAAATAAGCTTGGAGCACCCAAGAAGCCAGCATGGATAAATCATAGTCATGAGACTAGCTAAGAAGTTGGAAATGCAGCTCGGCTGGATACCGTAGGGCAACAGGAAACCTCTGAAAGATGTTTTAGAGGGGACCATGTGGTCTGATTTGCAGTTTTTATAGAGATCATTTTGTTTACTCTGGACAGTACTATTTAGAGGGAGGCAAAAGCGGATGCAGTAAAACCAGTTAGGATGCTACAGTAGCATCCTAGGAACAGTGTGAAAGTGCGTCATCATCTTCAACACCACCACCACCATCATCACAACTAAAACTTGAGACTTTACAAATGGTACCCACTGTTCTCTGTGCTTAAGTGTATTCACTGGTTAATCATATTTAAGATGAGGGCTGGGGCACTGGGAAGAGAACACATTCCAGAAGTATGTTACAGATAATACTAGCTAACTGAGTAACAGACTAGATACAAAGGGTAAAATGTGAGGGAAGAGCAGGTTTTAAAGAAAGACCCTTAAAAGTTCCAATTTGTGCACCCAAGTAGATGGAGGTAATAGTCCTGAGATAAAGAACATTAGTACAATATATACAATGGAATACTACTCAGACATTAAAAAGAATGAAATAATGACATCGGTAGTAACACGGATGAACCCAGAGATTATTTTACCGAGTAAAGTACGGCAGAAAGATACAGATACCATATGATATCACTTATATATGGAATCTAAAATATGACACAAATGAACTTATCTATGAAAAAGAAACAAACGCACAGACCTAGAGAACAGACTTGTGGTTGCCGAGGGGGAGGGGGATGGGGGAGGGAAGGATTGGGAGTTCGGGATTAACAGGTGCAAACTATTATATACAGAATGGATAAACAACAAGGTCCTACTATGTAGCACGGGGAACTATATTCAATATCCTGTTACCAACCATAACGGAAAGGAATATGACAAAGAATGTGTGCGTGTGTGTGTGTATATGTATGTATAACTGTTTTACTTTGCTGTACAGCAGACATTAACACAACATTGTAAATCAACTGTACTTCAATAAAATAATTTTTTTTAAAAAAGAGTATTAGCACAAAGCCAGATTTTCCAGGGACAGCTCTGTTTTCAACATGATTTGCGATGCCCGTTGGGTTGTTTCAGCAGCCCTGTGAAGCTGATGATCCCCATGTTAAAGATGATAAACATGTCGTTGCACATAAATGAGAATAACCTTTTCAGAAACTTCTTCTGCAGGGCACTGTGATGTGTGGGCCTGAGACCTCTGTAGACATCATTGAGTACACTACGAAGAAGACCTTTCACGCTTTGTCTTCCCCCCATAAATAATGTATGGTGATTCCATAAGCCAAGACTGAATAGAAAATTTGCCTTTAAAATTATTTTTTAGGACTCATTCATGCATTTTTCTTAGTTTCTATCAAAGGTTGACATGGTTTCATTTCAAGAGTCTGAAGAAACAACAGACCTCTGTCTAAGAATTTTTTTTCTTAAGTTATTTAAGGGCTCTATACATGAGCCTAGGTATTTTCTGTTGAGAGACAGTAATCTACTCGCATGCCCGTTATTTAACCATTTTGAGGATCTCTTCTGCACTTTCTAGAGAAGGTAGTTTTTCTTTTTTTTTTCTTAAGCGAGGGTTGAGAATTCCAAGTAGGAATAAATGCTGGGTAGAGGCTTGGGAAGAAAATCTTAACTGTACATGTAAATGCTGGTGAAGGACTAGCTCTGGGTGCCTGTGACTAGATTAGGATAAGAGCTCACTGCGGTTGAAGGAGATGAAGCTGGTATAGATTTCTGGAGCCTTACACTCCAGAAGAGGGCCTAGGATCCAAATGTGCTGGTATCGATTCAAATCCCTTGCAAATATTTTTCGCCAGTCCACCCTTGCCTGGGGAGGGGCAGACACGTTGTATTGCTTTTAGGGGAGCTCAAACCTACTCTGGGGTTTGTACAGTGTTGACGTGATTTACGATGCTGCTGTCCTAGGGTTTGCATAAAAGGAGGCAGAATGTTAAAAAGCGATCCCTTGGTTTCTCTCTTACTCTTACTTCTTCCCATCCAGTCCATCCACATGTCCTTTCACTTTTGTCCTCCCAGTACCTTTCTCATTTGTCCCCTTCAGCTCTCTTGACTGCTATTATCCTAGTCTGAGCCATCGCACTTTCTAAAGGTGGATTCTTTTAAGTGATATTAATTGATGATTCAGAAAAACTCCAGGAGGGATCAGAATTGAAAAAAACAAATGCATATACGTTACCAGTTAAGTCTGCGTCAGCAGCTTTTTGTCAAGAACAAACAAACAAACAAACAAACAAACTCAGTGCCTGAACTCTTCATCGAGTTGTCATGGCAACCATTTCATTTTCTCTAGTGAGGAGACACCCGGGTGCTAACCTGAGTGTTAGCCCAAGCTTTTTGAAAGAGAAGCTCCCATCCTTCCCAAAGGGGCAGGGTTGTTGATTTTCAATGTTGCTTCGGGCTCCAAAGGAGTCACTCTTGATAATTATGCTTTATTGTCTAGTGAACACACGATAGGGGGTTAAAGAGACGTAGGTGGCAGCTCCCAGGACAGCAGAGTCCATTCCCGACTTGGGCCAAGTGGGAAGTACCCCTTACAGGGAATCCATGGGAACATCACACTTTTTCTCCTTCCTGTCGGGTACCCTTCTGACTCTGTTCTCTGGGATAACCCAGAGACAAAGCCAGAGACCGCAAATGTCACCTCTTATCTTTGTGTCCCCAAAACTTCCTTCCTTAACAGTATCAATGAAGCTCCTTGATTTTGCCACCCACAGTGCTAGGCATTGAGGACACTACAGGGAGCTAAGCAGACGCTTCCTGGTGTGGGAGACAGATGCTAATCTCACACATACACGCAAATGTTTAAATGTGAATTATTAAGATCGCTTTGTGAGCTTATAACAGGGTGGGAAGACCTAGTCTTGGCTGAGGAAGTGATGCTTGAGTAGAGAGCTGAAGAATGAAAAGAATGAGGTAGATGGGGTGGGGAACATTCCAGGGAGAGGGGAAAGCATATGCAAAGGCCCTGTGGCAGAAGACAGTAGGGCATATTCGGGGAAATGAAAGAGGTCAGTGTGGCTGGGGGGACCTGATGAGCTGTGACATGGAGATTAGGCTTGGGTTCATCAAATGAGTGAAGACCATCTCGTTCATCAAATATACATTCAACGTGTTCCCTGTGCCAGGCACAAGGATGCCAAGATAAATTAAACATGGTCCCTGCCTAGATTTGCTCACTTCTGAGTGCTCTCTCCTTCCCTGACTTCCACAAAATATTCTGGTTCTGTTCCCATTACAGGGGATAATTTATCTCTGTGTTTTTCCTCCTCTGTCTGTTAGTTCTGAATGCTTTGACTGGGCCAGAGGAGTGCCCCAGTTAAAGGACCGGGGGAAAAAAGGAAGCCAATGAAATGGCTAGAGGAAAAATGGGAAGAAATGATGGTTCTTCAAAGCCCAAGAGCCTCTGGACATGGTTACATTATCCGATGCTACATACACATATATTGTGGCAGGGCTGCACTTTGACCACGGGTTCAGAGTTTAAGAAGTAGGACCACTGACAAGCCATCTCCTCTGCCACATCTCTGGGAGGTAGACGCCATTAGTCACCTCATGGTGTGTCAATATCCAGGCTTGGAAAGGCTAAGTGAGCTACTTAAGATCCCACAGTAGCTAGTAGGTGGCATATCCTACCTCCAGACCCAGAACTCTGGACTCCAATGCCAGTACATTTGTCGTATGTCGGAAGGCTCTTGGCTGCACAACATATATTTCCTAGATTGTACTCATTCATTTGTTCAACTGTTATGAACTGAATACTTTTATGTTCCAGGAGTTATGTACAGTAGGTCGAAATAGATGGTCTGTGCTCTCATGAGAATATTCTATTGAGGGGATAATTATTAAATAACCCTGCAAGTGAATAATCGCAACTTGTGATTGATGTAATGAAGGGAATAGTATGTTCTACGAGCAGACAAGAGAGGAAGGGCATAGTTTATACGTGAGGGTCAGAGAAGCCCTCCTCGAGGAAGTGAGACTGAGACCTGAAAGGCAGGTAGGAGGCAGCCAGGAAAAGATGAGTAGGAACAGCATCTAAGGCAGAGGGAACAGCACGTGCAGAAGTCTTGAGGCTGGACAGAGCACTGCATATTTGAAGGACTTAGAGAAGGTGAGGG
Source organism: Lagenorhynchus albirostris (assembly GCF_949774975.1). Lineage (NCBI taxonomy): Eukaryota > Metazoa > Chordata > Mammalia > Artiodactyla > Delphinidae > Lagenorhynchus > Lagenorhynchus albirostris. The sequence goes on along the minus strand of NC_083104.1, from coordinate 9,151,508 downwards.
AAGGCGGAAGGGGGACCCTGCAGAGTTCCTGAGGCCAGGTTAAGGATTTTGCTCTTCATTCAAAGTGTGATGGGGGTTGAGTTAAAGCATCAAGACAGCTGGAGCCCCCTACACTACTGTCCTCAGCACTGAGTTTTGTTTTGTTTTGTTTTGTTTTTTGCGGTACGCGGGCCTCTCGCTGCTGTGGCCTCTCCCGTGGCGGAGCACAGGCTCCGGACGCGCAGGCTCAGCGGCCATGGCTCACGGGCCCAGCCGCTCCGCGGCACGTGGGATCCTCCCGGACCGGGGCACGAACCCGCGTCCCCTGCATCGGCAGGCGGACTCTCAACCACTGCGCCACCAGGGAAGCCCAGCATTGAGTTTTAAAGTGGAATGCAACCTGGAAAAAAACCTCTCGGGTCTGAGAGGAAGTCTGGGAAGGTTTACAGGGCAGATACAGAGGAGGCAGGGATAGAGGCCAGACTGCGGGCCCTCGGGAGTAAGTGGGTAGGAAACAGTACTTTTGAGATCCATGATCCAGGACCTTGGAAACAAAAGGAAAGGAAAATTGATCTTGTGAAGGTAAGATCAAAACCGTGTAGCCACTCCTCCTCGGCCAGGCTCACTCCTCTTTTTCTGTTTCTCTTAGAAGGTGAGTGTTACTTCTCTGCCCCATCTCAGAGCCCTCACCGTTCCAATTAGGGGCATAGGCTGAGCACTGTTTATCTACAATTTTCTGATTGCAATTATTTTCTCCTTCTGGATTTAAACCATTACACAACTAAGATCGCTGCTGAGGAGTTCAGAGCACAAGTTACCTCTGGGTGGGCAATTCAGCTCCTGGGTCCCCGACGTTGGCTGCTGTGCCCATCGGCCAGGGACACCATTGGCTGAGTGGGTACCACAGCACACTACAGCGTCAGGCCAGCAGTTAGGGGGCCTGTCTCCATCCACACCTACAGTGCTGCACCGGTGGCAGTGGAAAAGCAGGGAAGCAAAGGCGACACATGTGAGCTAATGCAAGGGGAAAGGAAGAATTGAAGGGCAGGAAGGGAGCTACCATAGCTCAGAGCCAAGGTGGGAAAGATAGAGTCCAAAAGGAACAGAGGAAGACTCACAAAACTAACCGCCATGATCAAAACCTGTCAAAATTCATCAGGAAGTCATCGTCAATGGCTTTGAAAACTGAGATTAAGAACACACTGTCAGGGCTTCCCTGGTGGCGCAGTGGTTGGGAGTCCGCCTGCCGATGCAGGGGACACGGGTTCGTGTCCCGGTCCGGGAGGATCCCACATGCCGCGGAGAGGCTGGGCCCGTGAGCCATGGCCGCTGAGCCTGTGCATCTGGAGCCTGTGCTCTGCAACGGGAGAGGCCACAGCAGTGAGAGGTCTGCGTACCGCAAAAAAAAAAAAAAAAAAAAAAGAACACGCTGTCTTTTTATAAGAATCTGACATTGTCTTCGGGTCAGTGACACTCTTGGGTCCAGTTTCAATGAACACTTTACAAGCCCTACTTGAAACACATTGACTATTCCCAAGAAATGCCAAGACTGTCTCTTTTAGCCATTAATTTGACATCAGTATTTTCTTTTGATTTCTGTCTTTTTCTGTTCACAAGAACTATAAAGGTGACCTTAAATGTTGGCAAGATTAGACGGCTTTGCATTTCTATACGTGGAATATTTCAAATGACAACTTTAGAAATGGAATACGTCAAGTTCAGACTGTTCTTTTAATGCCCTGGTTTACTTGCAAAGTAATAGAGAACATCATCATTTATTACCTAATGTATTCCCCAGTGAGGTACAAGCCAGTATTTTCACATTATAAAACAGAATCTGACATTGCCTCCTGCAGAATGCTGTTAGGTTCAGTCTTGAAGAATACGGCCAAGGATTCCAGGGGATCCAATGGGATCTGGCGGAAGTGTGCCTCTCCAGGCTAACAGTGGGGAAGAGGCTTTGCCTTTGTATGCTAAATCACTGCAAGACAGAGACCTCACACTGGGGCTCTTGACGTGAAGAACCTTTCCGATAATACAAGAGAGCAAATAGTGCCAGCACTGGCTACATAAAAGAGTAAAACCCCTACCTTGTAGTTGGGGGAGGAAAAACTCTTAAACTCGAAACTGAGGGATCACAGGGCTAGTGTGTATCCAGAAAACTCAGAAGTGACCGCCTGGAAGAATGAGCTATTAGGATGGCACGCAGCTCGTTAGGATGCTGTCGGGAGCAAAACCCTGAACTTCCCAAGGACGTGGTCAGTTGGAGTCACAGCATCTCTCCGAGGATGCCATGTGGGAATAGACACAGCATCAGGTTTCTGGTCAGGAGAGCAAAGAACTGAGATGTAGGTGATGTCAAGCTTGACATAATCACTTATCTCACGCTCCAGAAACTGACTTGCATTCACCTGGAGTGCGTGTCTTATGTCCCTCCAAATACGTAATGCAATTGTGTGTAGACTTAACATCATGTCTGCCTGGAGATACTAAATGAGAAAAATGAAACACAGTCAAACTAGGTCTTGTCCAATAATTATCTAGTTGCCTTCATTATTTATAATTCCATGCCGGACGCCTGTCCACAGAGTTGTGTCCCATAATATCTGGTGTGTGTGTATTTCTTTATGTATACTGTCTATCATCTATCTGTATATTACCTATTCAAAGAAAATAGGTTTTAAATAGAATAGCATGAAAACTCTCTACAGAAATGGGGCCATCTACTCGAATAAAGACTCACATTTTCTGAGCCTGCCACCGGGCACTGTGCTATCTTTTAATTTTCAAAACGGTGAGGTCTCTGTGGTAGGGGTAGAATGAGAAGGGTTTTATATCAGACACTCTGGTAACAAATTCCTAGGGTTTGAATTTTGACTCTGTCGCGTGCCAGGAGTGAAGCAGCTCGCACAACGTTACCAACCAACGATCCAAGGCCAAGTCTGAAACCACTTCTAACAAGAAACACCTTGTTTTTCCAATACCATCCTTCTAGAAGATCCAAGTATCTCACCCTCCCAACAAAAAACAAGCAGTATTTTTCCTCATCATTACACCGAATCCTTTCACCATCATGCATCATTTCATAACTAAGCAAAAGCCTTCAGTATGTTGACCCTCTAGACGATCGAAGAAGTCCCACTGCAAACACCCTGCCTCATTTCCAGCCATGTATCGTTATTATTTCTCAAAAATATGGTGACTCTAATTAGGAAGCAAGGATTGAAAACACTGGTCTTACCTGCCAAGAGCTTCCATTTCAACTTAGACATATGAATGTTTCAAACATTTGTCAGATAATGATGTACCCTTCCTCTTTACTCTTGACTATATCAGACACATTTTTCTTTTTTATTGTACAGACTTTGGAATGTCATGAGAACTATGAAACTTCTCCCATCTTACCAAAAGCCTCCGCTAAAGCTTTCTTGTCCCACTTGTCAGTGGTCACTTGGGAATGCACATAATAGGTTACTTCTCATAAAACAGTCAATGACAGATAAAACAGGGGTTTGAGTATACTTTTAAACAAAACAGAAAGCAAGCTCAGCGAGATGGCTTTCCCTAAAGCAGGTCGTTATTTGGTGGATTCCATAAGAAAGATGATCATTTCAAAATGTATTAAAATTATAGGAAAAAGAACAGCAGAGTGAATAAGGCATTTTATGTTACAGCCAGTAGATCAATCAGTGATAATAACACCCTGGGTTGAGTGGTTTCTACATGCTGGGCACCCTCCTGTGTATTTTACTATGGTCCAATTTGATCCCAGCAACCTTACAAGATGTCTATTGTTATAATCTCCACTCTAGAAATGAGGAAACAGAGGCACACAAATAATAGCAAAATAATAATGATGATGATGGTAACTAACAGGCTACAGATACTAGCTTTTCTTAAAACAACTGTGAATGCCAAGGCTATTTCTCACACCTAATACGTGCTTCAAGGGTAGAACTTCTCGTGCAGGCAGAATTTAGTAAGTGCACACTTTGTGGCAGACGTCGGATCTATCATCCAGTCAGTTCTGCGATAATGTGACATGTATGTTCTTAAAACTCACCATGCTAAGCAAAATTGTGCAATAGAATGAACGAGACTTATGGGAGAAATCGGGTTAAGGATGTAACACGCAGAAACGTCATCAGTGACATTAGAAAAGAAAGGAATCTAATAAAAATGGTGGCATCGTTTCTACACCTGTTCAATGGCTAAGAAATGCGTAAATATTGTAATACGTATGTCACTCTACCTTTATAAAGAAAGGACGTAAAGTTTGCACCTGGAAGCGAGTGCCGGAAGTGTTGCTGCTTGTGAGCTATCATGAAACTGTGGAGGGGGACTTGGGCAGATGCTTGAGGGCGGGGCGTGTGTGTGTTTTGTGTAGCCCACAAGGCTGGGTTTGGCCGGGTGCAGTTTGCTGTGCTCACCTGGTGTTTCTTGCAGAAGAAATCACACATTTGTAAACTTCGTGAACTTCGTGTTATCCTCAAATCGTTCCCTAATATATCGATCTCATCAGGATGAATTTGCATTTTAAAGCACGCGTTACAGCACAACTGACTGTATTCTTCAGACCAGGTTAAGTGCTATTTGGAGCTGTACCTCATCAAAGGGGCCAACAGGGCGATCGTCCTGACTGGGGACGTGGGGATGCTTTATGTAGAAGGAATCTTTGGATTGAACATCAAATGCAAACAGGCTATCAGAGGCAGAACAGGTGAGCAGAGGACATGCCAAGGGGAGAAGAAAGCAGGGGCCAGTAGACACTGTGAGAAAAAGGATGCGATGTGCAGTTACTACATTACGCATTACTTGATTCTAGATTGTGTTCCTTCTGCCACTACAGTGTGGCCCCCTGATGGCAGGGAGAAGGCCCTATCGCCACCACAATGGTCTGTGAGGCCACGTGGTAGTACAGTGAGCCCTCTATACCCACGGGTTCCACAGCCATGGGTTCAACCAACTGAGGATGAAAAATGTTTGGAAGAAAATTGTTCCATAAAGTTCCAAAAAGGCAAACTTGAATTTTCAGCATGCTGCCAACTATTTACACAACATTTACATGGTATTTACAACTATTTACATAGAATTTACATAGCATTAGGTATCATAATTAATCTAGAGGTGATTTAAAGTATATGAAGATGTGCATAGGTTATATGCATATACTACATCATTTTATATAAGGGACCTGAGCATCCTTAGGTTTTGGTATCCTCAGGGGGTCCTGGAACCAATCCCTCGTGGATACTGATGGATGACTGTATCTCCCTGAAAATGGCAACCTGATAAGTGGACGAATGCACCGATAGTGGAAAAGTAAGGTCTCTCTCACATAGCCTATCTGGCAAATAGAGGTCACAGTGAATTTACAGCATGTGGTCACTAACAGCTTGCCCTGGAATCTATCAAAACAGTCTTCAGTTAAACTGATTCTGAAACTTACACAGAAGAGATGGCAAGTTTCAAAGTTCGCTCAAGAGCACTATAGAGTTTTCAACTTTCTCAGTATCTTAGCAATCAAGACTTACAGAAGAACTCAACTAACGCTAAATGCTATACCGATTTCTAAAGCAACAGCGGCATCTCATGATACGCACTCACATTTATCTGACAATGAACTTTGAGGCCAAGGTGAGAAAGTGCGCAGGGCAGATTCAGCTGGGCTTTGCCTGACGCTGCCATCAGCACAAAGCTGTGTCTTTAACAGTATACGTGCTGGTACCTGTCAATCAGACAAGACATGAATAGGCCTGGATTTTCAGAAACTACTTTCTAGTTAATAAATGAGACCTATATTAAAAGTTTAAAATATATGGCAGCAGTTACTAAGGAAGACTTACCTGGAGATCTATACCCCAGCCTCCTAATATAAATATTAGGCAGAATATAAATATAAATATTAGCAGCTCACATTTCATGGGTTTCACAGGCGTTATGCTAAGCACTTTTTTAAAAAAATAAATTCATTTATTTATTTTATTTAGTTATTTTTGGCTGCATTGGGTCTTCATTGCTGCACGCGGGTTGTCTCTAGTTGCGGTGAGCGGGGGCTACTCTTCACTGCGGTATGTGGGTTTCTCATTGCAGTGGCTTCTCTTGTTGCGGAGCACGGGCTCTAGGAGCCTGGGCTTCAGTAGTTGTGGCATGAGGGCTCAGTAGCTGTGGCTCGTGGGCTCTAGAGCACAGGCTCAGTAGCTGTGGCGCACGGGCTTAGTTGCTCTGCGGCATGTGGGATCTTCCCCGGACCAGAGCTCGAACCCGTGTCCCCTGCATTGGCAAGAGGATTCTTAACCACTGCGCCACCAGGGAAGTCTCAGCACTCTTCATATATTAATGAATTAGATCTTCAAAGCCACCATTTGAAAACTGAACTATTATTATCTTCCTTTTACAAGTAAGGAAACTGAGAGACAGAATGGTTACCGCCAAGGATTCCGTGCATCAGATTTTAAGAAAACTGCTGTTCTAGAGTATCGTGTAGAACACTTCGCCGGGGACTTCCCTGGTGGCACGGTGGTTAAGAATCTGCCTGTCAGTGAAGGGGACACGGGTTCGACCCCTGGTCCAGGAAGATCCCACGTGCCGCGGAGCAACTAAGCCTGTGCACCACAACTACTGAGTCTGAGCTCTAGAGCCCACGAGCCACAACTACTGAGCCCGTGTGCCACAACTACTGAAGCCCGCGCCTACAGCCCATGCTCAACAAGAGAAGCCACCACAGTGAGAAGCCTGCACACCACAACAGAGTAGCCCCCGCTCGCCGCAACCAGAGAAAAGCCCATGCGCAGCAACAAAGATCCAACACAGCCAAAAATTAAAAAAATAAATAATAATAATTTAAAAAATTTAAAAAACACTTTGCCGGCTTGACTCTGAATCCCTTGCCTAGATGTTCCTTGGTTATATATGCTGGATTACACATGGGGCTTGGTAGAAAAGCCACATTCAACCAAGGAATAGAAACTGGATTCTGGAAATTGATTTAACTTGATGATAAAATTAAGGCTTAAGTGTCCAAACACGTGGACATCGCAAGGCAGCCTAAGCCATCCCACAGCCTAAGCCATCCCACAGCCTAAGCCTTCCCACAGCCTAAGCCATCGAGGATTGACTGTGGTCGGGGAGACCTTTCTCCACTGGGGATGAGCCTCAGACAGCCAGACAGGATGAGGTCAGTCCCAGGGAGAGGCTTGATCCCAGCTAGGGGTGCCGGAACCCCTGTGCTCCGACAAGAGGGATCGGTAACGCCCACCAACACCGTCCCATCGCTGAAGAAATTATGAGGAGGAGCAAGTAACATGGTGTACAATACCCCACAGCAAACAGGGTAATCTGACAATACACAATGTTCATTTTACAATAAGCACTGGGTAAAACAGGGATAGCCTTCAGACTAAAAATAAGTATGTTGCAATTTGCTAAAAAAATTGTACTAAAGGGGCTGCTGGGATGAAAACTCAGAGTCAAAAGGTGAGCGTCCCACCAAAGGCCAAAAAAAAGAGTGACTTAGCTCCCTTCCTGGGGCTGAGTGGGGTTGTATCCCTGTGAACCAATACCTCTGTGTTCTCTGCAGACCGCAGCCTTCCTATCTACCCATGTAACTTATTTAAAAATACTTTCATAGTACTCACTACACACTAGGTCCTGTCCTAAGCACTTTACAAATAGTAACTCATTCAGTCACCAAGATAACATCATGAGGTAGGGACTAATGTTATCCCCATTTACAGATGTGGAAGTTAAGGCAGAGAGAGGTGAAGTAATTCGTCCAAGGTCACAAAACAAGTAAATGGGATTTGAAGTTAGACCAGCTTTAGATTCCTCATTCTTAACCACTCTGCAATGTATAGAGGGTTTGGGGGCATAGGAATTTGGTCAGTGACGTTCCTTTTGGTTTTCATAGATTTCGGAAGTGTCACCAGAAATGATAAAAATTTCAAAACAAGTATCAAAGTCTTGACGGACTCTAGCCTGAAAATAACGAAATGAAACCCTCCATAAAATAAACAGCATCGCTTTTGAAGTCTTAAATTGCTAAGTAGTCTTTGTTGAGGAAAAGCATGTATGTATACACATACAGGCACAAACATTTACACATGTACATAAGCATATGTAAGTTACAGTTATAGATAAATCATAAACTCAACACAAACAAGCTATGGATGATCTCTTCAACTGCAAAATTTGCTTTTGAGTGGAGAAAGAGAAACAAAGCTTAAGATCCCATGGGTTAGTTTATAGCCCTTTCTTTCTTGGACTGGCTAATTCATGGTTTGCAAAGCCCTCATTAGTAGGATGATGGCAATGACCATGAAGGAAGGAAGTGACATTGCCTAGGTTCATAACACTCTGTTCTATGGTAAGACTTCCTTGGATAGGGTAGGCAGCAGAGCAGAATGGAGCTGAAGGTCTAAAGGTACTCTCACAGGAAAAGATGAACTTTAAAACATGGTCTAGTTCACAACCAAAGCAGCCGCATAGCACAGGGAGATCAGCGCGGTGCTTTGTGACCACCTAGAGGGGTGGGATAGGGAGGGTGGGAGGGAGACGCAAGAGGGAGGGGATATGGGGATATACGTATATGTATAGCTGATTAACTTTGTTACAAAGCAGAAACTAACACACTATTGTAAAGCCATTATACTCCAATAAAGATGTTAAAAAAGGATCATTAATTCAATATTGTCTTGTCTTTATATTTTACATTTACTATGTATTATACAGTTAGCGGCTGGCAGCTCCCTTAAAGCGTTCAGAGACGTGCCCATTCAAATTAACGTTTGCTGGATAACAGTATTCCTTCCAGAAGAGATGGCAAAGTCTCTTTTAATTTCTTCTCCAGAGCCTCCGATTGAAGAAATAAGGTCAGAAATGGCCAGGCAGCTAATAGGTCTGATGCCAATTCTTGTATATTTAGAGAAAGGCTGTTTGACCACAGACTCATCAGTAGGAAGAACGTGCCCCTTATATAAACACATGAGCTCCTCCACTGCACGACCATTAAGCGCCTACTCTTTGCCAGCACTGCAGACACAGTGACACACTACACACACGAGATTCCTGCCTTTGTGGAACCTGTGGCTTAGCTGGGGAGTTGGGCAGTCAAACGATCAGGGTAGTGGGCAGATGATTACAAATGGAGAGCCATAATCAAAAAAAACCCCAAAAACCAAAAGAAAAAAAAAAACAAGTGTTTTGAGTGTCTGTAGGTAAAGAAGCTGGCCGAGACTTGAGGCTGTGGGGGTGGGGCAGACTGGGATGGATGTTCTAAGAAGCAGAGGAGGAACATTCCATACAGAAGGAGACAGGAATAAAGGAAAATCACAGGCACGCATGTAGAAAGGTCTGTGGTTGGATGAACCCAGCATCTTCAAGACCTGAAGGAGTGCCACATGGACGGTGTCCTAGGGAGAGAGGTGGGGGAGAGTGGTGGGCAATTAGTCTGAAAAATGAGGCAGGGGGAAGACCACGTGCGACCTTGCAGAATCTATTAAGGATGGGGATTTTATCCTCAGATACAAGGGAAGACATAGTTGTGGAAAACCATGATCAAATACATTGTAAAGAGGCTAGGTTTTCCACTGATGTAAAAGGCCATGGGAGCTAGTCACGTGGGCTTTCTTTTTTTTTTAATGTACTTGAAATTTATTTATTCATTCACCTATCTACCTGTTCGTTTATTCATTTACTTTCAGCTTTATTCAGGTATGATTGATGACTACAAATTGCATATATTTAGGTTATACAACATTATTTTCTAAGGTGTACAATGTAGACAACGTGTACAATTGTGAAATGATGACCCCACAATCAAGTTAATGAACACATCCATCACCTCACATTGAATCTAGGCTTTAGGAGTCATGCAAAACACAAACGTGTCTAAATGAATGACGGGCTAGGGATCATGACAGGGCACGTCATAAATGCAACTGGACCAAGGCAAGTTGTCTGTAGCTACTGATCTTACCATTCCCCACCCCCTTCAACCTTCATCTTTTCCAATTTAGGCAAGACAATGATTTAACGCACTGAACAGTAAGTGAATGGGTTGCTCTACTGATTTCTCAAGGAAGCGAAAGGACACAAGGACAGCTATGGGGGTACCGTCCGAACTACACGTAACGCATGTCAGAATGAGGCTTTGTAGCCTTTTAGCAACTGTCAATGTGTGGAGACCGGACAAGCCAACATCACTACATCTTGGCCCTCGCCATTGGTGTTTTGTAAATCATGAAGCGAGAAGGGCTTACTTTCCAGGGAAACTCAACTCACTACTATGTAGGTATGGTGAAGGTGAACCCTTTCTTAAAAACATGCAGAAAGATACAAATATTGACATAATGACTTTTCAAATAAGGTCCCAGAGTTATCTATGTAGCAAGAGATCATGTGATGTTAATTGTTCTGTGAATGTATGAGGGGTAAAGAAACAACTACCCCTTACTCAAGGTTGCAAAGGTGATCTTCATGGTTTCCTATCCAGCTGCCATTCTGAGTAAAGGGACTTCAAGTCTGATTCAAGGTTGACCCTGAACTTGAATGAAGGATACTTCTCCAGGACAGGCCTGCACATGGATTCCCCCAATGATTTTCAATCAATGGGGAAAAAAAAAAAAAAAATATATATATATATATATATATGTATGTATGTATGTATGTATAAACTCTCCAAGAAATGTGCAGAGCCATTCTGTCTCCCCGGGGATTGTTATGCTTTCTCTCCCAGACACAGCCATGCTCGACATCGTTGTTAAGTGCTTAGCCTCCCTCTGCGGTCATTTTATTTGTAATAGTGTCTTGTGTGTTGTGTCTCCTAGCTCTACATACAAACTACCACGCTTACCATCTCCATGAACCTAAGTGCATCAGTGGCGCTGGGGATGCTATACATGCCGAAAGTGTACATCATCATTTTCCACCCTGAACTCAATGTCCAGAAACGCAAGCGAAGCTTCAAGGCCGTAGTCACAGCAGCCACCATGTCATCGCGGCTGTCACACAAGCCCAGTGACAGACCCAACGGTGAGGCCAAGACAGAACTCTGTGAGAACGTAGACCCAAACAGTAAGTATCTCTCCTTTCCTTCCATCTCCCCAGCCTGCGTCAGGAAGCTCTGGCAAACGTGGCGTGTGCTTGCCTTTCTTTGGAGAAAGACTGTGACCGTTCTTGTCTTACGGGCTGGGTTGCCTTGGCAAATGCTCACGTCTGCTCTTAAGAGTGCGCTCATTCTTGCCACCATTTTCTTTTTGCTCCCTGTTGGAAAGCAGCTTTCAGAGGCTCTGCTTCAGAAGTGTGAAATCTCCCCCTTCCCTGGCTTCTTATCCTTTGGTCCCAAACCCGCCAACTGACATAAGCACAGCTGATGAGCCACCTTCCTCGTTCCCTCCTCTTAGGGGATCAGCTTCCTGCTAGGGAACCTTCGACATCCCATTGAGCTGCAGCAGTAGGAAAGAAATTGGAATATTTAAGAATTTTGGAAGCATAACTTCCTTGCACTGGAACGTGAATGTGGAGAAAGTTATGATTCTTTACTAACCAAGCCTTGTAGAAACAAAAAACACATCGCATATTGAATAAAGCCGGTAAACATTCACGCAAGTATACAGGCCCAGACGCTACCACGCTAATGGCATCCCCACGTGGGGAAAACACCTACCAGACAATTCCACAGGAGTTTCACCCCATGAAAGACAAATATTAGAGGTGGGATTAAGGATGAAATGCCAGATTTGATACCTACATGGCCTGTCTGCAATGCCTGGGTAGCCTTTATTCATCCCTGCAAATGACCACAAAGACGACGGACATACAGACACTAGTTTGTTAAAAAAGAAAAAAAGAAAAGGAAAGAAAGACCATTTAACCAGAGTTAAATTCTTAAAATCCCCACTTGCTAATTTTACTAATACTATGGTGGTAAGAGTGCATTTCAGATTAAACATATCACTCCTAGGATTTGTTTTCCAGGACATTTTGACTAGTTCCATATAGAATGAGGCAGTTTAGCGTGTTCATGATACTTCCTGTTTTAAACTAGAGGAGGTTTCAGGTTGGCCATTAAGTCATTCAAGACTTACTGTTCAGTTATGAGCTGATTTTGTTGTAGCCAAAGGTTTACTGCCAAGCAGAAAGTAGTTCTTATTCTAAATACTCTGACGTAATTCTTTATGCTCTACAACTGAGATCTTTAAAAACCAGGAGACAACTGAGTTTAACCCTGACAACTATTGTACAACGATCCATGATCTTGGCCCAATCCATTTCTAAATAGTTGGCTGAATGACTACGGTGAAAGCTGGAGAGTCTGTGGACAAGGAAACAAAGGCCCATTAACAACATCATGGGCTTCACGTTGACGTTTTAATAGGAGAGATCCTGGGACAGGTGAGAGGAGGGAGAAACAATGGATGGTCAGGCTCTGTTCTTGCGTCTTCAGAAAAAAATGGTCAATTCCAAGGAAAGGGAATAGATAGAGAATTGCTGTGTTATTCAATGTGGTGTAGGAAGAGGCTTCGGGTTGAGACAGACCTGGGTTCAAATCCAAGCCACTCCACTTACCAGCGGTGTGGCTTTGAGAATTACTGAGGTTTTCTGAAGTTCAGCATTCTCATGGATAAAATGGAGATGATAATATCTATGTCACAAGTGCGGCATCAAATCTCATACATCTAAAAAAACAGTATGTCAATTACATGTTAGTGTTCTTCCATTTCTGTAAAGGTGAAAAAGCCCACATTTCAGTGTGACTGGTTACACAGACGTGATGGTGACGTTAAAGGCATACCAAACACCACAAGGTAGATGGAACTGGCCAATAAAAATATTTCCATGAACATTTTTATGCATCTATTTATATGTATCCTGTATTGATAAATGTACCTGCACTGTTACACTTTTGTAGCATTTTATTCTAGGACCCCTTGCCAGATTTTTCATAAAACCCTCACCCTGAAGATGTTCCAACAGCAGTTTTACATTTATATCTGTATACACACACACACACACGTCCAAAATCAATAAGCAGAAAATATGGTCAAAAGTCTACATGTATTGAAAATTAATGACCAAATTAGGAGTTTTGAAGTTGGATAATTAATCTAACACTATGCTACTTAGAAATAACTAGCTTTTTAAACAACATTTTAACTGTTGTTAACAGTTCTGTCCTTGTGGAGGTTCTGTCCTTGTGGAGGCTATGTGGGGTATGATCGTGGCTGTTAAAATGCTAATACTAACACTGACACTAATAATAACAAAAACCCATCAGCTACCCTTTGAAATAGGCAGTAAACAGAATGCTTTGGGTGGAAGATCTCTTACTCCTCATGGTAACTCTGTAGACTGGTGATCATTATTCTCCTTTTACTGAAGAATCCTAGGCGTAGGGAGATCAAGGGATATTACCGAAGTCCCACACTAGTTAGCAGCAGAGCTTGGTCCGAAACCCAGGTCTGACTCCCAAACCCATGCTTGTTGCTCTTTGCTGCTCTGTTTCTCAGAACATCGGTGACATGTCGTAATTCTAATGCAGAAATTACTCTTTTGGCTTCTTCATTTGGTAATACAGCTTGCATATACAGAATCTAATGATGTGTGGCGGTGGACTCTTTGGTTAAATGTGCTGTGAAATGCATTCCTGCTTGCTGTGTTGTCTGCAAAGACAGGAGTAACCTGAGCTCAAAGAAGGCTGCCCAGGTAGAGGCCTCATCTTACTAACTCAAAAATCCAAGTATCTTATGACCTGTGTCAGTCACGACAATTATTCCATTTGGAATTCATTTGCTGCCTTTCTCTTGAAAAAGTTTTGTTGGGTTTTGTCACTGTTGATGTGTTGGTGTCTACACAGAACAAAGAATAAATAAATAGTTCAGGGGGAAAAAAATGAAACCAAAAAGAGCCTTTGTCTTATAGCCAATCCAAAAGATTCTTTGAAATTATTTTAGTTGTTTTGGTTTTGTGTAGACACTCCCTAAAACTAATCGTCAATAATTTGCCCAGATATTTGCTGAATTATAGGAGGAGATTCATGTACCTCCAAACATTGGGGTTTCTGATGACCCAGCTCCCAAAGGTCCCTGAGAGGAATCAAAAGACCTTCTCTGCACAAAATCTGTCCAGTAGAATTTTCTGCAATGAATGGAAATGTTCTCTGTTTGTGCTGTCCAGTATAGAAACCGCTAGTCACCTGTGGCAATTCAGAACTTGAACCATGGCTACTTAACTGATGAAATACACTTGAAACTTTTAGTTCATTTTAAATAAATATGAATAGCCATCCATGGCTGTGACTATTCCATTGGAGAGCACAGCCAGAGACCTTAAGGGCAAGGATTTCACTCTGGGACGCTCAGTCTCAGCCCATATTTGAAATACCTCCCAAGGTTTTAGCAATGATGCTGATCTGGGACAAAGTCAACTGAATGGAATGAAATTACTGAGGTGAGACAAAAATGCAAACCTATAGCTATTTTAAACGATCCCTAAGGAGCCACTAATATGGAAATAGTGATATCATAGATAGCAGTTATATCTGGAAAACCAGTCCTTGGTAATGCAAAAGTGAATGTATAAAAAGGACAGTAGTGAAAATTCAATTAATGAAAACAGACATGACTGTTTTGATGAGAGAGAACATTATTTTTCTATTCTATTTAATACCAAATATAGCTCAAAGTATGTCAAATTTCTGCACTTTGGTAACAGAGACAAATTATTGGCTGAAATTAAACTGTCTGGTTAAAAAGAAACAAATAAAAGCACAGACCACGTACTTAAGAAAGGAATATGTCTTTCCAAAGGGGAAATTCTGTCTACTATTCTCTGAGGGAGTGTACCTGGGAGAATGTTGAATTTATAGAATGACCTACGAAGTTAATCATGGAACAGAAATGTGCCTTATTGTTTCTCTACACGTTTAGTCTCAATGTATTTCAGTCTTCAGTGTTTTCATTTCTCACAGCTCTGCTCCATCACTGCAGTTTGCTATCTGGTGCATGCTCGCTTCTGCTCATCCAATGGCACACAGCAATTACATGTCCACGTAAAGACGAATTTGCTTGTTGGCTTAATATGGGCAGAAATTAAAACTGCCCCTGCACTGCTTGATTTTTCCCCAAGAAGTTCAGTGTTCCTCTTAGGTTGCCTCTTCACTTCAAATTCCATTGTCTGAAAGAAAAACTTCTTTCTGCGTGGATTCAACAAAAAAGTAAATCTGCTCAAAAATTTTAATGTATCTGTGAACTGCCACCATATTGGACAGTCAGAGTTGGGCCAATGCTTGTTGGTTTCTACACTCAGACTGAAAAACAGCAGGGGCCCTAAGCGTGCAGCTCAGCTACTTACTGTATTTTTATGTATAAAAACAACATTTCTGCTGCTAGAGGATCACAAGTGCCTGACCTAATGTGGATAGCTTTAGATCTGGCCACCATGATGCCTTCTCTAAGAAGAAAGGCACCTCGAGCTCTGGTTCTCGCAGCTGTGTCCTGAATGTGGCATGTTTCCCCCAACTTTCTATTGTTGACTTGGCAGATGTATGTTCGAGGCAAACTTGAAGATGCCAGATCAACAGGAGGACGTGGTTCTTGGCTTATCCGTGGCCACCGAGACCTTTTTCCCGTTGGATGAATAGTATTAACCGAGGCAGCACAGCTTTATTGGGATGGTGGGTAAGGACCGTTCCCTTCCTCACCTGGACTAGTCACAACCAGAAGATGCTCTGTGAACTATCCTCTGGTCAGATGCTTTCCTGACCTGTAAAGGATTGCAGTGCACGGAGGATGAGCAGCCCTAAGCTACCAGGTTCTAAACCACCATCCACTTTTGGAGCCAATGCCCCCAGGCAGTGCAGAGAAACTGCTCAAGTACCCTGACCGGTTACAGATAATTTACTCTGGAACTGCCTAGCAATTAGAGATGGCAGGCAGGTGGACAGCGTGGGATTCACCGCCTTTTTGGATATGGGGCCATATGACTGATAAACTGACCCTGAGAGAGAGGCTGGACACACACTGTGCAAAAGACTAGCTTAAGACAATGTGCATATTGCTATGAAGCACGTTTTAAAAGAATGACCATTTATACCTAAAATAATCAAAAATAAGATTTTTTAACTATATGTTTGTATTCTGGTGCTGTTTTTTAATTACCAGTTTGCATATATTGTAAAGAAAATATATAAATAAAAACTTGTGCTGTTCAATTAAACCCCCCAACTGCTAGAAAATGGACGAGGGCACCAAACCCTACACAAGTAACAATGCCTAGAAAATGCTGGAACACGCTCCTATGCTGTGTCACTTTGCTATGGTTTTTTGGTTTTCGTTTTGTTTTGTCTTGCTTCTTCATTTGTTTGGATCCCTGACATTCTCTACATTATTATGTTACTTGTTTCATCTTTCTGGACTCATCATGCAGGTCAGCATGAATGGACTAGGCTGAGAAAAAAATAGGATGGCAACAGGAAGAAAAAAATGCTCTGAGCAGATAGATACATTTTTTGGGGGCTGGTTCCCTCACCTGCTCCAGTTCAAACAAGTAAAACCCAACTGCCTTAAACCAAGAGGCACCCGTACTCCCATGTTCAGAGGTACCTGAATTGTGGTCAACTGGTCTTCCAAAGGCTACTGAACCCAGTGAAAGAGTGGGCATAATGTCTATGGTCTCTATCGCAGCCTCTTCTCCAAAAGGAAAGAAAAAAGAATAAAAAGGAATGTTGTGTGCACTTTTATTTTATACATACCTATATATTTACTTTTCCTGTAGACTGTATACCACCAGTAAGAAAGAGTGTACAAAAGTCTGTTACTTGGTACACTATCCCACCAACAGTATAGCTTTTGCCTGCTTTCCAAAAGGTAAGAAACAATCTACTTTTTATTTATTTGTGTGTTCTTGTCTCCACTGAGAATTAGAAATGTTTCCATGAAAACTGTGCATGATTACCTAGAAATCCATGTATATGAAGAAATGCGTTTTTGAAGATATTTGCTAAGCATAGCGTAAAGGGCTGTTGTGGGTCACGGGCCTGGTTTATTCTCTGGAGAACATGTGACTGGACTGGGCGCGTGCACATTTGTCTTTCCTGAACAAGTAGCCAATAATGGCAAAAGTGGTGCTGGTCAGCCTACTTTAAAGCTCTCAATGGTGAGATTATTTTTAAATGCATGTGTTCAGACTATGATTTGAGAAGGCAATGTGGAAAACTTGAAGGGAGAGAAGGAGGGTGTTTCATAAGCTTAGTAAATACGTTTGTTCTGGTTTATGTTTAAATTAAATACATCCCCAGAAATATATTCATTCAAAAAGCAATGAATGACCCTACCATCTTAAACCCAAAATGGTCATGGTGCCTTCTTTGTGGCAAAGAAATACTAAAGGTTTGCTGGCTGGGCTTGATATTGTGTTGAAGATGATTTGGGACTCATAATTCTGCCTTAGAGAAACAGTGGACCAACTTCACTGATTTGAGAAAGCGGGGAAAGGTTCAGTGAAAGACCTGAAGAGTCTAAAGATAAATTTCAACATTAGGCAAACCCAAGAATTACCAATAAATACCAAGGGTATTCAAACTAACACCTTAGAAGAAATGGTGACTCGTGTGACGTGTGAACGGGGGCATGGGAGTGGGCTGCCATAAGAGTTGTTACTGACTCACCATTGATGCTTATATATCACTTTGAGCTCTCAACTAAAGGATATATGCTATGAAATAATAATAGCAGCAGTAGTAGTAATAGCAGCACCTCCCTGTTTCAGCCTAAGTGATATGACAGGATAGTGAAAAATAACACTTGCTTTGGCAAACGTCCTTGTCCAGCTGGAGTCAGTGCATTTCAAACTGTGGGAAAACAAACAGTAGAAAACATGGAGTAGAGTTATCAAAATCATGGGGTGGCTTTGAAGAAAAGGCCCCCTTTTGTTTTCCTCTAAACCTCCTACTATACTTATAAAATCAATACGAGACTTCTCTCTAGAGAGATTCCATGAAAGATAGCAGAGAGGTCCTATCATGGGAGGGGAGAAATATCGCTTCATAATGTGGGCTAGTCTTCCTCTTTCCTAACATGGAACTTTTTACCAGATCATTTCTATGTTTCTTTCCATCTTTGTTTTTATAATGGTATTCTGAGTACAAATAATATCTCTTTTTTTTTCTTTTTAATCCATTTAAGAACTGTAAGACAGGACAGGAGTACTTCCAAAGAGTAATTACATTTCCCGTTGATTTTACATGGATGCCAGCAACTCAGTCTTCAATTTCAGATGTATTGTTCACATAGCTATTTCCTTTTTCCATATCAACGCGATCTGTCCTAGTTTTTAAATAGGGCATTCTTTTGTCCCAGTGAATATATAACTGTATGCCAGTGAGATTTCAAGTTTTTGCAGGACAAGTGCTTGTCAAAACACTGCAGCTCATCACTTTAATAGTCCTTTTACATGAAACTGCCTGAGAATAAATGAGAAGGAAGTTTCCCTGGGTAAAAATGATAGATTTAATCTCAATCCATTAAAAAATTCTCCCTAGCTCCATTCTCAGTTGGTGCCTTTTGGTTTAAAGAGTGCAAGATGAAAATGTTTTAAGTCAACCTTCCGGTTAAAAAGTACTTTTAGGATGTGCTGCTTAGAAATAAACTTTTTGCTAGGATTGTCTTGTTTCAAAGAGTTTGATTCGGTGCTCTCCTTTTCTGTCAATTTAAAAGTGGCTTCATAAATTAATGATAAACATCTTATATAGCTACTTAAAAATAACTGGGACCGGAAGTTTGTCGAAGTTACAGGTATTCAAAGAGGGGAGTGTATCACCACGTTCAGGTTACAGTGAGACTGGAAAGCTTGGGCGAACAGTGACAGAAGACATTTCATGTTGTTCATTCAAATCCACTTCTGTGTGGTTGTTTTCAGGGCCATGAAACAGTAAAGAAAAATCTATAAATTCCAGAGTGAATTTTTGTACTGCTGTGCTAGTAAAAAAAAAAGGCCACCATGCCCCAATAATGGCAGACAAGAGTGAGCAAATCAAGCATCTGATTTGGGGTGTTTAGAGGAAGCAGGTTCAAATTCAGACAGAACAGAATTTGACCTGGTTCGAAAACGCATTCCATATAATGCCCTCTCCTTTGACAGACACAGGACGTCAGACATTAACTGACTCAGCACTGCCTGCATCTTTTGTCTGAATAGTTCTAAATTTTGAAATCCTGCAGTGTTATCAATCTAATGATATTTATTTTAAATTGCAATTAAGCAAAAAACAAACGAACAAAAACTCACCACACACAGAAACCTCAACTAGTCTGGCATCATCACCAGATCAGGAAACAGGTTACGTTAGGAGGTAAATTTTCAGACCACAGGATGGTTTTTCAGACTGGAGAACTCTGAGTTGAATTCAGCCTTGCAAACATGGGCAGTCCGGAGTCTTATTTTGTCCACGTATATTGTTCTAAGCAAGTAGATTCGTTACGATATTATGGACATTTCACTAACATATTACATGCTGTTGTCAAAAAAAAAAAGAATAATCTCTTGTTTCTTATAATTTCTATAACAGGGTTATCGCACATGTTTAATCTTTTCGGAACTGTGCAATCTAAGTTTTGGTAATGTGTTGCGACTCCCCCTCTTCCTCGACGTTCAAGGCAATAACCCTGAGTTAACTGGAGACTCCCTCAGTTTAAATTCCATTTTAAAACACTCTGTAAGTACAGCTTAGCAAAGAATATATGTTCCCTGACCTTGACAGAGAATCACCTCAGAAATAAATGCAGCTATAAATCTTGCAGGCATATGTCTTTCTGCCTGAGAGCTCTGTGAAGCACCAACATGTCTCTCATCACGGTTGGACCTCAGCATCCTCAAAACCCAATTAATATTTGCCCTCTCTGTTCTGCAACTTTGGTTCGACTTAAAGAATGGGATGAAAGTTCACATGGCTGGGATGTCTACTGGTTCTTAGCATCAAAGGAACAAACACATCATTCTCCGGAGTCCTGAAAACTATGTCAGCTTTTACATTTAAGCCTGGCACTGCACCATCTGGCCAGGATCTATGAAACACAAGAGTATTTTAAGTGGGGTCCATCAAAGAAACGTTTGTCAAGCACCGCTCCCCTGGGTCAGCCCTGAACTGCCTAGGAGTAGGGGGACAGAAGTGGACAGTACCCTCAGGGGACCCCAGATCTAATTGAGGACTCACAGGTAAGCAATTTTAATTCAGAGGGACAGGGGCTCTTAGGAGAGGTAGTAGCAGTGAGTTCCATGTGGAGAGCGTCGCCCCGGGGGGTTTTGTTTGAGCTGCTCTGAAAAGATGAAGGACTCCAGGCAGTGGTAAAGAAAAGACCGGAGGCAGGAAACAAGTAAGCGCAAGGAAGCTTTTGTATTCAGACGAATGTGGTCTGTCCCGGGACTGGAAAGCAGTTCTGTGAGGCTGGAGAATTGTATTTGGAGGCAGATGGTTTCGGGGGATGACACGAGCCTGTGTACGGAGGGACCAAGTTGCCTTTATCTCTGTGCCGTGAGCGCAGGGCCTGCAAATGGGTCTCAGAAAATGTCCGTGGCATGAATGGCGTGTAATATACTTCACGTACCAGAGGCTCCTAGCCTCACCTAGGACGTCATAGGTAACAGTAAATATCTACTTATTTATTAATAATAAGAAGGTATCCAGTCTACAGCCTCAGCAAGCGGAAGTGCAGTCTTCCAGATAAAATCTCTAAAGTCACAAAAGAGGCAATGTTTGATCCTGATGTCACAGTTTTCTAAACCATCTTTTATGGATAACTCTTAAAACGGATGGTCAGCGCTACATCTGCACTTGCGTAAATAACATCTCTTTTGAGGAGCTAACCCCATGGATGAAACCAGCAAAGTTTTTTGCCTATTTATTTCCTTTCATGGACTGCAGAGACCAGTTTTCAGTTACCTTTGGAAATGAATGCTAAGCACTTCTAATTTGGTAAAAACAGAAACATAATAATCAGAAAAAACCATTACATTGATTAAGTGCGTTTTCTCAGACACTGGCATTAAGGACAGATGTTGTGTTTTAGGCCCCCAGTTTCATTTGCATTTGAAAAGAAAACAGCGTGTGTCCTAAACCAGGTCAGTTAATCTCTACAATCTCTCTTCCTCCCAACTACTGTGAATGAGCATCTTCTCAGGACTCAAGAGATGGTGACTCTGGTTTCTGCTACTAAAGACATGTCTCAGCTCCGCAGACTTTTCTTTTCTTTTCTTTTTGGCTGTACAGTGGAACTCGGCTGCATTTTAAATTAGCTTTCTCTAGGAATCAAAGGTAATCATTATTTCTCTTTATAATCCACATGAATATTCTCATTATTTTTTTCTTTTCAAGTTTAAGATTAGTTTTCAATTCCTCTTATATCTCTGCCCTCTTTCAGAGTAACCTCTGGAGACCCCAGCTTGCTCAAAGAGGATTGAGAAAATGACTCCATGCCTGTTCTTGCTGAGCTGACCCAAACACTCAGATGACATGGCAGCAGTCAGCCATCTCACATTCTGTAAGTTGTGGTCCAGGTATCGTTTCTGACCGTGTGCATGCTGTTTTTTCCCTCCGGCCAAGAATAAGAAAAACTGGACCAGGGTCCTAACCCTGGCTCTGATACCCTGGAGAGCATAAGCTTTATCACCTCATGGACTTCTGTGATCTTGAATAAGTCAGGTCCTATCTAACCTTCAGCTTCCTCTTGTGTAAAACAGGAGGAACCTTTCCTTGATGAGATACCGTGGACACTGCATGGCGTCATGTACGTGAAAGCCTTCTTTTATAAAGGGCTGTGCATAGATACGGTAGCACTGTTAGTCCCTGATCATCTCTGTGTTTTATCGTAATTGGCTTTCCTCTTTCCTCTTCTTTCATGGTTACTTTTTTTTTTTTTTACCTACTATGAACCATCAGAGTTGGAAGGAAGGACATCTAGTTTGCCTGTGAAGTCAGGAACCTCTTCTCTAAGTACAACAAGCTCTGTTTTTGAGATGGGTCACTGTGGTCTCTGATGCGTCACTAATAGTCTTGGGCTTGGTGAAATTGACAGAGAAGGCTATCATTCACTCTGCAAGGCTGCTCTAGGACAGCTGGGCTCATACCTCCTGATACATGAACCACTCCCTGTGATTAACTTTGACAGGTGTACTCCAGGCCGACTGGCAAGCTGAAGTGCATTTTAGGTACACATAATAATGCTGGGTGTGTCTTGAGCGACAGAATAACAGCTGATGGGAATAGAGTCCCTCAATCTTTGCTTGTGAAACACACTTGGTTTCCTTGCAAGGCTGGGATATCACAACAAAATCAACTAACAAGATCTCTCACATCTGAATTGATATTTTGAAGTTTGGTATTTCTCAAGCTTATATCAAACACAGCACTGACCCAAAGGGCCAAGCTCATTCATCTCACTCTTCAAAGGACCTAGCATGGTGCTTCACAGCAATTTAACATTAATAACAACAATAATATCAATTATGATGATGGTTATAATTGCACCATATTACGCCTATTGCTAAAGACTTACAAAGTGCTCAGCCACCCACTGAGACAGGTCTTACTGTCCCCACTTAACAGATAAGGAAACTGAGGCTCAGAACAGTGAAGCAACTTCCCAGTGACCCACACACCAATGGGTGGATGCCTGAACTTGGGTTTCCTGGCCAGAGTCCTTTCTAACACACTTTGCTAAAATTGCATGCAGTAGGACAAAATATTTCTGTCTACATAATCTATCTAATGAGCATTTACTGTTCTCATCAGTTGATTGCAGAGGTCTTCAACTTCCTGAAGATGAGAGAGGCCCTTCGGGGCAGATATCATAATCTGTTTTCAGGACTATTTTGGAATAAGATGTGCGCTCTCTCTCTCTCTTTTTTTTCCTTAATGGTACTGTGAATGGTAAGGCTACTTGATGTCATTTTACCTACTACTGGATTCTTTTGGTGGTCTGAAAAAATTAAAGACTATTGTTCCCACCTCAGAGAACATGGCTTTCTAGAGCTAGAAATGTTTAACTCTTGAGAATGCATTGAAATCCACTGAATAACATACTTGGGCAGAGTGCAGCCTGTTCAGAACGAAAAACCACAAGTCATCATATTTTGATGACTCTAAGCAGATTCTACCTCTGTATAAGGTGATCGAGTTTGGCATGGGAACCTAAGCAAAGGAAATTAAACTCTGAAAAGGATCTGCTAGCATGAAAAAAAATGCCACTTTCCTGGCACACAAAGGTGCAAAGCCAGTTCCCACCCCAGCTTTATCACCCGCTCCTTCTCTCTCGGCTTTTGCCACTGCAAAGCTCTACACAGAAGCTGGATGCCAGGGTCATTATCGTCTATGTTAGCTGAAAATCTGATTAAGCTGGCCTCCTGGGGTTAGCATGAAAAACGCTAGATTTTCATTCTAGGAACTTAATTCCTCTTTCCCTCGTTTTTTGTCATGTTTGCAAATTTCATTTGCATTTTAATTTCCCATGATTTGCCACCGTCCAGACTGAGACTTGAGCTGTTGTTTCCACTCAGGTGAAAAGTCCAACCACAGCTGAGCATCTGTACTGGCATACAGTCAGGCGACTGGCCAAAGGCAAGTATCTCCTGCATCCTTTTGAGCATCCCGAGGAAGCTCTGCTATCCCGCCCACCGATTAATTCAATGAACGGAAGAGACTTTGTCCAGTGTCTAGGATGATGTTAGCCCAGGTGGTCCTTATCACATACTAGTACAATGTCCTCTCAATATTCCAAAATAAGGAGAAAGGACAGTAAAGGAGGCTTGAGAGCTTGGCCTATTAGGACCTATCGAGGGGTTTTATTTGGGGAAACATCAATGCCATCAAGTGGGGGAGAGATCCCTACTGCGGAGTACCATGATCTATTACTGAGGAAGCCAGCTTCTCCCTCGGGGCTGGATTCTCAGCGTCTTTTGGATCAAGCAGCAGAGACAGCAGTATTAATGGGGCGCCTACCTAACTCCCGTATAAAGCAAAAGAAATGACAAGAGGGAAGCAGCATAGAGGGGGCTACTATTCATGCCAAGCAGGCAAAATACTGACTCTTTGGAAAAGATCATCTCTGTGCCTCAGTTTCCTCATCTGTAACATATAACTTCAAATGACAGTGATAAGGACTAAATAAAAGTAAAGCACCAGGAACAGAGTTGGCACAGTAGCTGTTCAAATGTAAGCCATTAGCGTTATTCTGCCGCCTAAAATTAACTGGATTTTTCTGTCTGTCTTTCCTCTAGGAAAGAACCTGGAGAATCCAATCTGATCTTCCATGTGATCTCTTGTATCCATTCTCTTTCTGTACCCCATGCAATAAAGTTCGAGAATGTCAAGTAATCCATGTGCCCCTGATTTTTGTCTGGAAAAACCTGCCGGATTTTCAGATTGAAATATCAATCCATCTCCTCTCTTGTCAAGCTATTTAGTATTGATCACTTTTGGAGAAAAGGTGCCTTAAAGCCAAAATTTCACTGCACTATCAGAGGAGCTACCTGGGAAATGACATTCAAATACACGTATAGCTTCATTTCATAGCACAGCACCTATTTCCTGACTTTGGGCATAAATAAACAACACAGTCGCCATTGTGGCGATGTTTACATTGTTATTACTACCGGTTAGTCCCAGATATTTAAGAAAATACCAAGGACCAATTTAAATAACCTAGTTATGGCAGAAAATTTGCCAATATGAAATCTGAAATGCATTTTAGTTTATACTTCTATCTAATTTAAATCTTTTCTTCCCTAACCTGGTGCTCATCGAAATGTCACCTGTATTTAAAACTCTTCCTCAGGGATTCTGATGCACATCCAGGTTTGGGAACTTTTCTTTTTTAATCCTTTCTGATAATCAACACATGCAGTATGGCGTTGGTGTAATGGTGATATGCGATGGTGATTACCTACACAGCAGAGGGTCTTCCAGAATATTAAAAAGACTCATTTAAAAAAAATTATTCAGGTTTATCAGACCAGCAGCATCTACCATGCACCCAGGAAGTCATCTCTGGCTGTCTGCTAGAACAGTAAGAAGCTATTTCAAGGTCATCTCTCAAGAGACTCTTCCAGGCTGGTACTGCGAACTAAATAAAGATGAAGCTAATTGACTGAAGCTCTGTTATTGGAGCGGAAAACACAGCACCATCTTCTGTTAAGGCTGAATCTCCATGACAACACCAGATAAGAAGCTGGGTTAATAGTTTTCTTTCCTGCACTTAGTGGGTCACAGGTCACAGCCTCTGTGGGCAAAGTGAGTTGATACATCCTTAGGCAATCATTTCAAGCTGCTCAGCAGGGCAACTCTGATTTTGTTTAGCCGGAAGTCCTCAGAGAGATTATTTTCAAACTTTTGTTGATGCTTCTCAAGCCTTCTTGCCCAATCAGGAAGGGAAAAGTGTCAGAATAACCATTGCTTCAGTTACCATTGCTGTTAAAAATTCACCGTGATCTTATGAAGAGTCAGCCTAAATGCTAACTCCTACTTTGCCTTGTTCTACGTTGTGATGTGAGCACACTGCTTACTCTCTGTGCATCAGTCTTCTCATCTTCAAAATGGGTATAATATCAGTAACTACCTCGTAGGGTTGTTATTAGGATTAAATTAGTCCATATGTTTAACACAATGCTTGGTTCATAATATAATGGTTGGTAATTAGCTGATATTCTTATTATGAGTATCACCAACTGATCAACAGCTGCTCAGTTCATACAGTAGCCAGTAGCCACATGTGGCTATTTACATTTAAATTAATTCGAATTAAAGAAAATTAAAATTTTGTTCTTCAGTTGCACTGGTCACATTCCAAATGCTCAGTGGGTGCACATAACCCAGTGCCTACCCTACTGGACAGCAAAGATACAGAACACGGAAATGATCACAGAAAGTTCTACTGGACAGCTGAGCCTAGGGAAAACAAAAAGGAGAGTAAGAACTTCCTTTAGAGGAGAGAGAGGTTTTGTTCTCAGCAATCTCCACTGATTGTGAAAACGGTCTCCAGGCTCTCTCTGGGAGCGGTGGGGTCCATTTCTTTGGTAGCATCTAGTCAAGAGTAGTTTACACTGTGGAGTGTGCAATCAATATTGTTAACAACAAACAAAAAAGGCTGTTTTCCAGAAATGGTCCTCTCTCAGTTGGGACGGTTCTCCATTCCTTTCATATACTATTTAGATTGTTCTGTATTGATTCTAAATCGCACAGTTGCACCCAATTCTTGAAAAGCACGCCCGGTGGCAACTTTGTAGTCATCACATGTCTACTGTGTAGCTAGTAGAGAGGATGATTTTCTTAATCGCCACCCAAGGGGAAGCGATGTGCATGTTTGCTTGTCATACCAATGTTGCTCAGCAACAGAAAAACCAAGTTAAATATTCGAAGATGTGAACGCGGGCCTTTGCTCCATCTCAAGGAGCATGTTTCTGGTACTTCTCATCTGTGAATGGTCAACTGCGGAATTCTAGCGTCGGCTGGAAAATTCAGTCCTTTTCCTTAGAGTTAAATTGACATATCTTATTTGTCCTATAGGCCTGGTTAGTCCCTGATATGACTGCCGGGCAGGTGCTTGGTGAATGTTTGAGAGTGAGGGAAAAATACAGGCTCAAAGCAAAAGGTGTCTATCACTTCCAGCAAGCAAAAGTTCTATCTGGATCACGAACAGTTAGTCATGTTATACAGCATCTAAAGGAGTCTCTGCTATCGATTTATATTTTGGGAGAACTTTTACTGTAAAACTAGCAGGGGAGGGGCTTCCCCAGTGGCGCAGCGGTTGGGAGTCCGCCTGCCGATGCAGGGGACACGGGTTCATGCCCCGGTCCGGGAGGATCCCACATGCCGCGGAGCGGCTGGGCCCGTGAGCCATGGCCGCTGAGCCTGCGCGTCCGGAGCCTGTGCTCTGCAACGGGAAAGGCCGCAGCAGTGAGAGGCCCGCATGCCGCAAAAAACAAACAAACAAAAAAAACAAAAAAAAACTAGTAGGTGAAGTTGGGAACGAGAACCAGTGTAATATACTTAACCCCAGACCAGCTCTATCAAACTGGTTGAACACATTATATCTCCAGAGAAACCTCCCCCAGCATCTCCAATTCTCATTCCAGAACTGAAACTGCAGAAGGGCTGCATAGGCAGAGGGAAAGTAAAAACTCTCTCTTCCTATTTTTGAATTTTCTAACTAAAACAAAAACACTGATCATATTGATTACTAGATATCGTCAACAGAGGAGTATCAATGAGTCTATGTTCCAGAAATGCAGAAGAAGATTTTTAAAAATCCACATGATTTTTAAAAATTACACCAACAACTAACAGTTACAAGCAGCTCGCCCTTATATAACATCTCAACATTTCGTAGTTTGGTTTTATCATGTGCTCACACATACAGCATCTCATTTCGTCTTCAGGGCATCACGATGAGGCAGGTAGCATCATCCTCATCTACGGATGTACAAACTACGGCTCAGGGGATGACGAAAATCGGCCAAGGTGTTAATGATGGAAATAGCTTTAGAAGTCATTCTGACCCCGTTATACCCCAGCACCCCTTCATTAAAGAGGTGCAATATCTTAGGACTGACAAGTTCATCTTTAAGCCAAGGACAGAGAGAGAGAGAGAGAGAGAGAGAGAGAGAGAGAGAGGGAAAAAAACTCCCTCATCATAGAAGATTCAGATTATAGTGCAATCTGGAAAAAAAATTTTTGTGTGTGTCCTGTAGATAATCACCATCACGGAGTAGCCACTGGGTCACCTTATCTACGGAAAGGTAAACAGCTCAGCCAGAATGGAGAATAAAGACGGATGGCTGCAGAAGAAGGAGTGAATTATTAACACCGGGTAACAACTTACGCTGTTTATCTCCCCAAGGCCAGGGGGCTGACGCCGGGAGGGGCGTGCACCGTGTGATGGGACAGGATTCTGCCTTACACGTTTTTAGCCCGCGCCTTCTGGCACGGTTACCGCATGGGTTGTAAAGACACTGCATTAGTCCAGTTAGTCCAGTTTAAAGCCAGGCATCTTATTTTTAATCAAACGACCTTGTGAAGCTGATTAAAGAGATTAAATCAAGTCTGAAAAGAAAGGGAGAAGTTTACTGTTTTTTCATCAACGAGTCTTGTTTCTAATGCAGCCTGACCAAAACCACCCCACGTGACTTATGGACTGCTTACTGCTGCCAGGGTCTGGGTGTATAAAGCTGAGATAGAGCAAGTTGCCGCTCCTCCAGGAGTTTATCGTCCACAGGACAAGGGAGAATAACTGACCTTACCAGACCTGATACACGGATGCACAATACGAGTATGTGAAGAGGGCTCAAAGTAGCCCTTTGCTCTCATTGAGTGACAAGTGGACATTCTCACTGTGGCTTAAAGAATGAGGCAACGTGGGAGAGGGGGCTGCAGACAAAGGGATGGGAAAGGAAAATGACGAAGTGCGTGAAATGGTGGCAACATTATGAGCGGCGCCGGGTAGCAGATCTTGAGTATTTTCCGTGCACCCACCACTATTCCAAATGCTTAACGTGTATTAGCTCATTTAACCGTATTAACCTCATCAGATATGCATCATTAGGTCCATTGTACAGATAAAGGAAGGCACAGAGATTTTAAGTAATTTCCCCAAAGTCACACAGCTAGTAAGTAGAGAACTTTGGATAGCAGCTCAGCCATCGGGGCCCGGAGGCCATGCTTCTGACCAATTCAGTGCTTTCCAGTGATAGGTACGTGGTGTGTTTAAGGAAGGTCCATTTTCCAGTTTAGCTAGACTACAGGGCTTCTCCGCCATGGCAACGGTAACATCTGGGAACTGGACAGTTCTCTGTGGCAGGGGGCTGTCCGGGGCATTGTAGGTAGAAGGTTTAGCAGCATCCCTGGCCTCTGCCCACTAGATGCCTGTGGCACCTCCATCCTGCAGATGTGGGATGATCAGAGCCATCTCTTCACATTGCCAGATGTTCTCTAGGGGCACAGCTGCCCCGGTTAAGAATCAGTGGACAAGCACATAACGTGTGAGGCTGGAGAGCGGCAGAAAAATATATTAGAACTCAAGTGTGAATATTCTCCCGTTCTATCCTGAAAGCTGTGACAACGCATCCTGTAGAAAGAAAGGGGCCAGCTGGTGTTTAATAACTGACGAGCAGCAGAAAAGATAACGTGCAGAAGCAGCAGGGCAGGAGGTCCTGGGAGAGACAACACAGACTTCTGTGTTCTCAGTTCTGGAACAGGATGTGTTCGCAGACTTTATAAAATATATGTTCAAAACTCCTGAAGCTAAAGATAGCAAAGGATAATCTACAAGAACAGAGGAAAAGTTCAGGAAGCCATTTCACCCACTGGTCCCTGGAATGCATCCAATCTCTGACCTGAAAGCTGAGAACTCAAAGTTTCATTTTAGGTAAGAGAGCTTCTGGATATGGGAAAACAACTAACTACCCAGTTTTCTTAAGAAGCTCCAATGTCAGATCCCATGTCACCGTGTAAGTGTGAACACAGTTATGGTTCTGTCAACTTCAGATGGGGCATTTCTGCAGAAATATTTACTGGACACTTGGCCACCATGGGAGAAAATGGAAATATTCTCTCCCCAGGTCTCTATATGGACACAATTTCAAGCCAAGGGGGTATGTGTTCAGAGCGGCAAAAAGACCTATGCACCTTCTAAATATTCTACAATAAACATATGAGTTTTGTAAAACAAAAGGTGGTTTTAAAATGATCTAATTCAGAACTCTGCCTCAGTGGTAAATAACCACCCACCTAATCATATAATTCCATCCATTCCTCAAGCACTTCTGTTACCTGTTCTGGCTTCTAGTGAGTTCTTTCCTTATGTCATTGGGAAGGATTAGAAAGGATTTTCTTAGCACTCTTTACAAGCTGCCGTGACCACTGGGAACCTAGTGCAGCTGCAAGCCTCCAACGAACTTCAGAGTTTCAAAGACGGAATTCTTTTGGGAAGAATAACTTGATTGAAGAAAAAGTATCTGATCTCAGAGAAAGCCAACAATGCATCTCTGACACAAAGCCAGCCTAGGGTCAGAGCCAAGGGCTTTGGAGTCAGCCAGGGCGTAACTTTGAGACAAACAGCTTCCCATCCCAGCTGCCTCATCTGACAGCACGGGGATCTGAATAACTTCAATAAACAGGTTCTTTCAAGACTGCGTGAGGTGGCCCAAGCTAAGGTCCCAGGATGTGGTGAGATGTATGGCTGACATCCAGTAAGGGGTATCCCTTCCAAGCCAGCATATCAGGGAAGCACTCAGGACTGTGAGAGATGAAACCAGCCTTGCAATCTCTTGGAGATGCTTCTTGTGTTCAGATAAGGAATCATCTGCGTTCTCTGAGAGCACATCCCGGTCACTTTGTGAACCTCTCACAACTCAAGGCAGAAACCTGCCCCCCACAACCCATCTCACTTTGGTCTCGACGACAGGCTGTAATTGTAGGAGCCAAGCCTCTCGATATCAGTTCTCCTGAAAATAACCTCAGACCCTCGGCTTGCACTGTACTGGGAAAAATATGTATTAGAGAACGCCGTCTCTTCAACAACTTTGTTTAAAAAAAGATTCTCAAACAGAATGGCGAAGTCTAGCTCAGGCACTGGACTAACGATTTGAAATTTTAAACAGGTGGAGCTTTTTCAAGCTTTCCAGTTTGTCTGTGATGAAGAATCCTAATTTTTTGATTCTTCATAAATAGTCAATAGATTTAGTCATAAATATCCTGTAATATGTGCTTTGTTCCTTTTATTCAGAGGCAAGTTGCAATTTCTGATTGAACGGTATAGATTATCACACAGCAGCCACTCGATGGGAAGAACAGTTACCAAGAACTTCAGTTCCTGTACTGATGAAAGGCACGTGAAGACATCGAGACCCAAACACCTGCCAAGCATTGTTGGGAAGACGGGACACTGAGCAATGTCTTGCGACATTTTAAGGGCAGCAAACAGCTGGCGTCCATGTACGTAGTTTTCAGACGTCAGGAAGAAATTCGGATCATAGGATTAGGGGATCAGTCCTCATCTCATAGCTGGCTTCTTCCTTCCCTTCAAAAGTGAGAACACTTTCTTCTTCTCCAGGACAGGTGTTAACAGAACAGAAATCAAGCAACCAGAAAGTGCAATTGATAAAATCCCAAGAGGGCAGTGAAAATGAAGCATCCCCTCCAACCCCCCGCCTTTCCTCCAGGGAACAGGAGTATGAAATTGTTTAGACCATCTGGGGACTTTGCTCTCAGGCGTGGACTGGGTACCAGCAGCAGCCCGAGATGCGCCTGGGACCGTGCAATTGTGCGGGGCTTGGGCAGAGCAACAGAGGGGACCTTTGCTGGCATGCTGCCCAGCCTCGCCCAGAAGATCCTTTTCCTTCTCAACGCCGTTGCTTCTCCTTGGCCATTGGAGGCCTCGGTCTAGGCGCTCATGCAGAAGACACACGTAGTTGTGTCTGTTTCGTGCCATCCCTTCTGGCCTCAATGAAAGTTGGAGGAGAAGTGTAATTGCACCAGTGGTAGGAGCCGCACTCAGAACATGCCCTCTTCGTCCAAAGAGTGGATGGTCAGTGAACAGGAATGCCTAACACAAGATGTTCCGCACTAGAATGATTTGGAAATCAAACCCTAAGTTGAACAGAACACAGTACTATTCATGTAAATCAGGTCTGCCCATTATCATCTCCAATTAGACAGCGTCAGAGGCTAAGCTTTATGGTGACGAGAGCTGTGTTTTTCCTCTTTGCCACTGTACCTTCACAACCTAACACATGGTAGTTGGACGATCCACTTTTAGATCTAATGTATGAAATACTACAGGAGTTGTGATGCACGTATTTTCAACTACCATTAATTCAACCGCCATGGATTCTATAGAAGAAAAGGGGGAGAGGAGAGGAAGACGAGAAGGAAGGAAGAATTGTTCTTGCTTTTGCTGTTCAGCCTATAGCCAGGCCTCCACTCCAGGGGGAAAGTGAAACCTCAGCAAAAATGCAAAGAGAATCCAAGTAAGTCACTCTGGACTCTCCTGCTTCTGCAGTCCCAGTTCTTAGAGGTTAATGAATAATTGAAGAGCTTCTAAATGTTAATGTCCATGCCATCACCCCAGGATCTTGTTAAGTGGCAGCTAGAGATGCTTCAACTCAGCATGTATCTAACAAGCTCCTGTGTCATGCCCATGGTGTTGGTCTTTGGACCTCATTTCAGATTACGTGGACTGAAGGTATCATGGAGGAAAATTCTGACCATGCCCAAATCTTCCCAGAACATGCTGACTGTAAAACCTAACTCCTATGAAAATTGTGAGCCCACTACACACCAGAATTTTACTCTAAGCTCACAGAATCATCCTATCATTAAATTAAATAGTGAATGTGAAACCTTGGTGTAATTCAACTACCTATTGTTATCTGAAGGTATTTCTGTCTCTCTCAGCAGAAAACATAAAAATAAGGCAAGTTGTAACTTCACTTACGAGGTGTTTTAGGTTATTCTTACAAGTACAATGGTTTAAAGCACCTAAAGTAATAAAAAGATAAATAATAACATATTCAAGACCCATGTGCACTGTCATATATACTGATCTTAATTACAGGCTGCAGACTTTCATCTAATTGCTAACGGTAAGTCAGCTCTTGAATAATCAGGAGGAAGACTTATCATCGTTGGAACAGAATACAAAAACACTCTTGTGTTTCAAATGTCACTATGACATTTCAAAAAAAAAAGAAAAAATTCAGAAGAGAACGATAGTAATAACAAAACGAATACAAGTATTAGTCCAATATTGAAGTCTAGGAAACGGGGCCCACATGATCACAGGCTGAAACACAGATGTTCTGACTCTTTGGTTCTCAGCACTGACTGCCCATCGGAAGCACCTGGAGACCTTTTCACCTACATCCATGCCGGGACCCCACCACCCCGGATTCTAGGTAGTTGCATTAGGATGGGGTGCAGGCAGCTATAGTTCAAATATCTCCCCAAGTGAACCTAATGCCAGCCAGGGCAGAGAACCCTTGCTCTGATGTAGAGCTGCTCTACTCTGGTCCCACGACCAGCAACATCAGCATCACCAGGGAACTTAGTAAAAGCAGAAATTCTTGGCCTTCACCTGCTAACCCAGAAATTCTGGGCTTGGGGACCATCCATCTGTCCTTTAGCAAGCCCTCAAGGGGAGTGTGATGCACGCTACTGGAAATGCTTCCCTGAGAAGTTTGAGGGTCCTTGTGCTTCTTACCCAGACATTCTTATGGGGGCCGCTGAAGGACCTCACACTGAGACTTTCCTGCTAGAGGGCCTACAACCTGGGCTCTGGTGTTAATTCCAGAGAGGGCTCTAGTACCTCCAGTCTGGGAGTCTCAGCAGTGGAAGGAAACTTAAGGTCACTGATTTAAAGGTCATTATGTTACCCCCCAAATACGATCATGTATAATATGCTTGAATACTTCTATGATAGGAAACTTACCACCATCCGGCCTAATCCTATCCATCTTCAGATGCTTACCAGGTACAGACGCTATGCTAAGTATTTACAAACACGACTCGTTTACGCTTGACCATGGCCCCCGAGATGGAGGTTGTAATGCACATTTGACCCCTGCGCAAAATAAGTCTGAGGGAGGTTTTGAGATTCGCGAAGGTCATGTGGTTTCTTACGAAACTTACACAAAGCTCCTTGTCTTGAGGATATACAGAAAATTCATTTGCAGCACCGGTAACTTGAAAGCTGTTGTTAAGAAAACCAAACTGATGCTTTATACATCCTCTTGTCGCCAAAATAAATATCCCTCGTTCCTCACAGCCAATATCTAAGCCCCATCATCCCTGCTGGGTCCAACTGATCAGCACAAAAAAATAGCAAGACTATTAATAGATTGTTCACGCATCCCACCTATGCATTAGAACAATGCTTTTCCATGTCTTGCCACATGTAAAAAACAGTAATATTGGTAAGGCATATTCAGTACACTGGAGAGGATTTGGGGGACTCTATGTAAAGCTTGCTGAAAAAAAAATTCATGTGATTTATATTACCAAATAATCAAAAGTTTTAAAGAAGAGATTAAATATTGAATTTGTATCAAACTTCAAAACCTAAAATTTCATTGTTTTAAATGAAAACTTGAGATTGCTTCCATGAAAAGAGAGTTCCTATCAACTGAAATGACTATGAACAATTTCCAGTCAAGACTTTTTGACGATGAGCTCTTCAAATTCTTTTTTTTTTTTTTTCTGGTACGCGGGCCTCTCACTGTTGTGGCCTCTCCCGTTGCGGAGCACAGGCTCCGGATGCGCAGGCTCACCGGCCATGGCTCACGGACCCAGCCGCTCCGCGGCACGTGGGATCCTCCCGGACCGGGGCACAAACCCGCGTCCCCTGCATCGGCAGGCGGACTCTCAACCACTGCGCCACCAGGGAAGCCCTCTTCAAATTCTTAATAGAGAACATAAGTGAAATCTTTGTATGAGTAGATGGTAAAAAGTTTAAAAGCATTTTTTTACAGCAATTCAGAGTTGTATGAGTCAAATTTATATTAAAAGAATCCAATAGCTTCTCCTTTATTTAAAAAAAGTAATATTAAAATGTCTTGTGATAACATGAACTGATCTCGAATTCAGTTCAAGCTTTTTTCCCTCTCAAGTGTTTTAAATGATGATGATGTTTTAATTTGTTGATGCACTCGTGCTTTGAGACCAGTTACCAGGCTAGGATGCCTCCAAAAGGGTGCGTCCGTCACAAATGGACAGAAGAAAGAATATATGTGCGGATGCAAATACGTGGGGTCACCAGCTGGATGTGGACCTGTGAGGAGGCCCACGCAGCCATCTTGTTCTGCCACCTGCAACTGCATGGCTCTCTGGACACGTCATCAGTGAACTCCTCTTGGAGCTCCATGGGTCTCTTATCCACCTTGGGCAGTGGCACCTGCTACAATAAGCCTCATACCCAGGTGGGAGAGCACCCATTGGCCAAGCCTTCTGGGAGAATGGGAGGAACTGGTTCTCATTCACTGTGCCCTTCACCTGTAGGAACCTGAGACAAGTCACCATTTCCTTCTCTGCTCAGGAAGACTTCAAGGGAACCCCATGCTTCCGGACAAGGTTCCTTGTCCTTGGCTTGATACGCTTTGCTGGTTATCCCAGGCCTCAACTAGCAGCAGCAAAAGGGATTATGATGTCACAACCTCTGCATTTCTAGAGCCCAAGATGGTAAAACCTTGGCCAGCTGTCCTACCCATGCCATCCTTAGAAATCAAGGGCATTTTTCTGAAAGGAGTGACTCAGGACAAAACCACTAGGGGAAAAACATCTGAAAGCACCTCCTAAGTGCAAACCATGATGTCGAAGGGCTATGCTTATTCTATCATCACTGTCTCCAGCTAATATTCAATCCCCAAAGGACAGCTGCAAGCATCCTGCCTCACGATCATTATCTGAATAAAGTTCAGTCTGAAGCCCACCTGCCCCAAAGTGACCTACAGCACTTGTTAAAAGTGCAGAACCATAAATACACCCAAATTCAAATAACCCAGTCTAGCTGGGGACACAGGTGATCAAATTATAGCTAATAAACATGAAGCTGCAACTGTGAGAACACTCTGTGAACAAGAAATATAGGGAACTAGGAATATCAAGTAGTACTAGCTACACAGATCAACAGTATCTTTTCTTAAGACTTGCTTGAGGGATGTGTAGCCATCAGTAACACAAAGTGGTGGGAAAGCCCCTAGGCAAAGAGAAGAACATGTGCAAAGGCCCTGCAGTAGAAGCAAGGCAAATACAAAAGACTGAACAAAGGTCAGTGTGACTAGAGGGAAGAGAGCAAGGGCAAGTGTACTTCCACATAAAGCCCAGGAAATAATTAAGTGTCAAGTCACACAGAAATGTATAGAACAAATTAGAAACCCTTATCTTTGTTCTAAAAGCAATGGGGAGTCATTGAAGAGTTTTAAGCAAACGAGGTGAGAATATAAAGAACAAATGATGCAATTTATATTTTTAAAATAAACCACTCCATCAGGTGTGTGGAGCAGTAGCTATATGTAAACATCTACAATTCAGTTTTGAGATATTCCACTGGTTGAGGAGATGATGTTAGCTTTGACTACAGAGGTGGTGATGAAGATGGAGAGAAGTAAAGGAGATAATATTTCAGAGATAAAAGCAACAAGATTTGATGATGAATTGGCCTTCAACTCTACTTCTCCACCCGAAAGACATCCCACTGACTTGGACTGCAGTGCTTACCTAAACACGCATTGCCTTCTTTGGCCCCGGTTATGGAAAAACAAAGTGGGTTGGTGACATATTTACAGAGCTATGGGACCCGAATTCAGTTGATTTCACTTGTGATCACTTATCTGTGCTCTGAAGTGGAGGGCAATTTCTCCAACAACAAGGCCAATTGTTCCGAGAGCTTTATGAAGATGTCTTTATGTCTCCCTCTATGTATTTTATGCGTGACTCTATGTAATACTTTATATGTGTGTGAAGAGTTTAGGTCAGCCACAATGTTTAGAGGGAGCAGTCCTCAAAACTGCCCCAGTTCTGGGCTTCCCTGGCGGCGCAGTGGTTGGGAGTCTGCCTGCCGGTGCAGGGGACGCGGGTTCGTGCCCCGGTCCAGGAAGATCCCACATGCCGCGGAGCTGCTGGGCCCGTGAGCCGTGGCCGCTGAGCCTGCGCGTCCGGAGCCTGTGCTCCGCAACGGGAGAGGCCACGGCAGTGAGAGGCCCGCGTACCGCAAAAAAAATAAAAACTGCCCCAGTTCTGACACCAAATGCAAAGCTTGGAGATTCCCCAAACCAGCCTCAGATTGATAATTTGCTAGAAAGACTTAGTGAAAGCTGTTATGCTCAAAGTTATGGTTTATTACGGGAAAAGGATACAGATTAAAATCAGGTAAGAGAAGAAGCACACAGGACAGAGTCCAGGAAAAGTGCCAAACATGGAGCTCTCACTGTTCTCTCCCTGATGGAGTCAAGGTGCATGGACGTACCACAATACACACAGAGTATTGCCAAGCAAGGAAGCTCACTCCAGCCTCACTATTAAGAGTTTTAATCAGCTCCATTTTATCTTCATCACTGATGACTGACTGGTTGCCCAGAGGGGTGAACTCAGTCTCCAGGTCAACTGATACCACATGACCCAAAGCCCCAACCCTAAATCACATCACATTGTTACTACCTGGCTCGCCTGAGGCATCCCGGCAAACAAAGATTACATCCCAGGAGCCAAGAACAAAAGGTCAGACCTCTTTTTTGGGAAAGGTTAAATTCTTTACTATATAATATGTCAGTAACATCAAAAACTGATGATTAACGCCACTAGCAGTAGAAATGGAGTTCAAGTTAATACTGCACTGAAATGGGAGGATAGGCTTGTAGAAATATGCTCTTTTTCTTATAAAAGTAGATTATATGAACCAAGGTTAGATCCTACCTCACCCAGAACTAGTTTTGATATCATTAAAGATAGAAAGCTTCTTCTAAGAATTTCTCTGTTTTCTCCTACTGGCCTCAAAATCCTGCTTCCTGTGGTCAACTAGGGAAAAGTACATCTTTTGAAATTGCCCCAAAGGGAAGTTAGTCTCCATTTCAGCATTTTCATCTTTCTGCAAATTCTGAGTTTCTTGGTTTAGTCATTTCTTACAGTTAATGGGCCAGATTCTAAGATCTTCCCTTCATATAGCTGATGAAAAAACACAAGGAAACAGAGAGACAGCATGGTTTCCTGTTTAGCACCATTACTGCAGACACTCTGCCGCTCAATAAAGTCTAGCAGTTTCCATGGAGACTGACATGGATGTGTCAGTGTAAATGATGGTGCAAAAATCACAAACACCATGGTAAGGTGGCATACTCACTGATACTCCACCTTTTTTTTTTTTTTAATTGAAGCCATCAGTTTTAAAGAAGGATGAAAATGTTACTTAAAAGATAGCAGCAGATGGTGGAACGATTATGGTCACCAGAAATTTCCCAAAATTTAGGCCAGATTCCTCCAAAGAATTCCCAGGAACTACTTTGACTCTTGCTATCTCTGCCTCAGAAATTCTGAGTTCCCTTTATCTTTTCCGTTCCTTATAGGCTCTCTAAGATAGAATCATTATAAGTGGGCTCTGACGGGGGGTTCCTGTGCTGTATGCATCTGGTTCGACCCTCTGGCCACTCAACTTTGTTCTTGGCAGGGTTCAGTCCTGGTTAGCACCACAATAGAACATATCACTGTAAAGGTTTCAATCTGCCTTATTTTCCATGCTCTGTAAAGCAAGCTTGTTCATGAATTCCCAATTCAGAAAAGGGAAGTTCGCGGTGTTTATAAAATTGGGAATCTCAGGGAGCATTTATCTTGGTTAACTACACAGAATTATAGGATTTTACAGTTTCTTCTGTCATTATACTTGCCTCACCAAATCTCTGATTGATAGATTAATGATTGATATTTTTTTTTAACCTTCAATCCCAACACATACCTAGTTCTGGTTCCAGAGCTTTTTGTTTGTTTGTTTTTTAATGTTAAGAACACGCTTTTATGTATATTGTTATCTAGGTTTTTTTTTTTAAAGTGAATTATTTAAACTTGATATGTGGAAAGCAGTGAACAAGTAATTGTACAGATAGTAAGCAAATATGGCTATAAATCAACAAGGCAGTAGAATGTCTGATTGTATGGAAAGCACAATGTGCTACAGGGGCAGAGCAGAGCAGAGACCTAACGTTGCCCAGGGAAACAAGAGAGGGTTTCCAGGAAGAGGTGTCACTGGATTTGAGTCTCAAAGACTGACCAGGAGTTGACAGGGTGGAAGCGTATGGTCTGTAGGGTAAGACAGAGGGAAAGGAAATAGCATGGTCCACTTATGTTGACAGATACAGGAATGGGAAGTTGACAGAGTATGGAGGGCTAGTCCAAAACTCTCATTCACAGGAGCAAAGGAATTTGCCTGGGAGAGGGACAGGCATAGTTGGGATGGAGAGTTTGAGCTCAGTAATGGAGGTTGGAAAACATTCATTTGCATGACACCTGATGTCCTAGGGTTGGACGACATCCCCCAGCTCACTGAGCAACCTGCGATGGACCCAAGAAGGTACCTGGGGCAAGGTGTGCCTTAGTAGAAGTGCATTAGGTTAAGCTTTCTTTCTCAGGAAAAAAAAATTACACATAATTTATATATCAATATAAAAATATAAATATTATGTATTATATAGTTATATATTTAATTATATTATAAATTATATTATATATAATATATAATTAAAAACTACATCTAATTTTAACACTGCAAAACATACTCTCAAAATGGCACAGAACCATCAGGAAGTAGCCCAGCGACTAAGGGGGTGGAGGCTGCTCTGTGGGCCCCTCCCCTCTGTATCAACCAGAGTAACTTCTCCATCCTCTGGTATATATCTTGGCTTCCCAAGTACGATTCATTCAAGTTGGGATCGAAACAAGTTTGAAAATTTCTGCTTTCAGTAAGCAGCTCAGTGTTTCTCAAACTCCCTGCATTGGTGTGGAAAAACTTAGTTTGTGGGGTTCTCCCTATGATTTCTGAACCCCTTTTCTTCACAACAGACAGCAGTAAATAGGTCAATGCAGATGGACCAGCAGACTATCCTGGGTCCGACTTTCACTCCCCGTATTCCAGCCTTTCGATGCACATTAGCTGCTCCCTTCTGCCTAACTCAAGCTCCCTTTTTCTCTGCAACCTGTGTGTGTTCTAAGAATCCAGACAGACCCTGGGAAGGGACCTCTGGATTCTAAATGCTGACCCACTGCGCTGTAGTATGAGAATCGCACTACTGCATTCATTCTAACCTGGGTGCACATTTTTAAAAGAGGTTCAGTGTATCTCCTTATAAAGTACATTTAAATAACCATAATCACCCTCATTATCTGAGCAAAAGAATGCAAGATGCTGAAGATCTGAAGCTATTTTCATTTAAAAAAAAAAAAAAAGACTCTCAAACTTGAAAACCTCCCGGGACCCATTTTGCTGCAGCAAAAGGTTTTGCACAAAGCGCAACCCTGTCACTCACAAACACAGTAATCGCTGGAGATTACCAGTCATTTTCATTACAGGTAATTTCAGGGTGCCTTGTTTTGCCTTGTCACTCATGTTCCTGGGTCCTTGCCAGACGGTGGCACAAGGAGTAATTCAGGATGCCAACCGGAGCCGCAGACCCAAGGGATAAACCTGGGCACAACTGAATATTCCAGACCAGACAGCATCTAAATGACAGGGTGGAGGGCAGCTGGGGTGTTGGTCCTGCTAGATAAGCAACACTTATCAGAAGATCCTGGGCTCCGTCCTTCCCTTGCCTCAGGCTTGTCCATTGTGTACGATGTGTTCGTTCAGCCTCATCCTCTTGGGGGGCAAAACCCTTACAAGATCTCACCCTCATCTCTCCCAGCTCCCAACATCATCATCCACCCCATTCATGCTGAACAATATTTAGTCCCTGAAATGTACTACTCTCTCTGCCAAGAATCCTCCTTTGCTTGTTTCAACCTGAGCCTTATCATGGCTTCAGTGCTCTCCTTATTGTCATGTTTTCCAAGCATTTATCTGATCTAAGACTGCAATGTCCTTCCTATTCATCCCCATTGCCCTGTACCTGTCTTTCTCACATTTTTTGTTCTTGTTATTGTTG
The DNA here is from genome assembly GCF_949774975.1 of Lagenorhynchus albirostris. NCBI lineage: Eukaryota > Metazoa > Chordata > Mammalia > Artiodactyla > Delphinidae > Lagenorhynchus > Lagenorhynchus albirostris. Next base: position 9,110,870 of record NC_083104.1, on the reverse strand, counting down.
TGGTTGCCCAATTTCATTCACTCACACGAGACGTCTTTGGTGAGCGTTTCCTAAGTTTCGGGCACAACGGCATCTATGAAAAATCCTTACCCATGCGGGGCTTCTGTTTTAGTGGAAATGAGAGGCAAATAAAGGATATGTTTGCAGAAAACCATTAGGGCGGCATATAGAGATAGTGTGGGTAGGGGTTGCTATTTTAGTTATAAATTTATTTATTTATATTTCTGTTGTTGGCTGCGTTGGGTCTTCGTTGCTGCACGCGGGCTTTCTCTAGTTGCGGCAAGCGGGACCTACTCTTCGTTGCGGTGTGCGGGCTTCTCATTGCTGTGGCTTCTCTTGTTGCAGAGCATGGGCTCCAGGCGCGTGGGCTTCAGTAGTTGTGGCTCACGGGCTCTAGAGCACAGGCTCAGTAGTTGTGGCGCACGGGCTTAGTTGCTCCACGGCATGTGGGATCTTCCCGGACCAGGGCTCAAACCCGTGTCCCCTGCATTGGCAGGTGGATTCTTAACCACCGTGCCACCGGGGAAGTCCTGCTATTTTAGTTAAGATGTCCCTGAGGAAGCGACACTGGAGATGAGGCTGAATGGTGAGAAGGTACCAGCCATGCAAAGATCTCTGGGGAGACATTCAAGGAAGCAAGTGTACAGTGAGCATATAGCAAGTGCAAAGGCCCTGGAGAAGGTACAAGCTTGGCAGGCCCCAGAATGGCAAGAAGGCTACTGTAAAGAGGGAGCGGGTGCGTGGAAGGGAATGACGGCAGACTTTTAGGTGGAAGCAGAACTTGTAACAGTCTATTCTAAGGGCGCCGTCAAGAGTGTGGTATGGGGACTTCCCTGGTGGTTCTGTGGTAAAGAATCCGCCTTCCAAGGCAAGGGACGCGGGTTCCATCCCTAGTCAGGGAACTAAGATCCCACATGCCGGGGAGTAACTAAGCCCGTGTGCCACACTAGAGAAGAGAAAAACCACGGGACACAGCTAGAGAGAAGCCCGTGCACCACAATGAAAGATCCCATGTGCCGCAACTAAGACCAAAGCATAAACTGGGAAGTCATTCTAAGATTTTTTAATATGTTGTTAAAACAGCAAGAACAGTCCATCTACTTCCTGCTCTTTCTGCAACTACATGAGTCACATGATAACTAACAGAACAGGTGCATGGGAAGGTTTCAAGCCTTTGGCAGTCAGTGACTTTCTTAAAATGAGCATTTCTGTCCTGCTGACATATGATCAAGTCCCAGGAGACCACACAGTATCCAGCGCTCCTGTCTCTGACTTAATGGGCTCTGCAGGAGAGCCTCAGTCTCCCGAAGTGGACAAGCCTTCCTGCCCAGTACGCAGGGACAGGAGACGGAAGCGTCAGACAGATGGGACTGCGGGCTCCATTTTCTACTACCTGGTGGCTTGGGGCAAGTTATCCTCTCTTGGCCTTGATTTTCACATTTATAAAATGAAAACAATGGAAGACATCTTTCTCACTGTGTGTGTGTGTGTGTGTGTGTGTGTGTGTGTGTGTGTATTATATGAAACAGTACTTATGGAATGTTTAGACTTGTTACCATTTATCAGATACATTGGGCTGAAGCCCCACATCGGTGACCCCCTGGGCTGAACTCAGCATAAGGGTCTATTGTTAGGACACCACCACCTCCTTGTCCCCCCATCTTTTTTCTACCTCTCCCTCCCTCTCTCACCCATTCTCTCTCTTCAATCCTCCCTCACAAAGACCCTATTTCCAGTGAGGTCAGTTCACAGGTACTGGGAGGTAGGACTTAATGTATCTTTTTGTGAGGATACAATTCAACCCATTAACATGTCCCCCCTGTGGAGGCCAAGTGGCCATGAAGTGTTTAGCAAGTACTCTGGAGCACTTACAAACGGGAATTCCATCTCCACTTCTCATTTCCTCTGGCCTCGAAAGAGTTACCTGATCTGAACTGCTGTTTTCTCCCATGTAAAAGCCATGGCTGGTGCAGAGAATAGAACAGTTTCAGGACTGGAGACAAATAAAGTTCCTAGAATAATGCATGACAAGGGCATCATGATTATTCAAACTGTTAAAGAAAGAAACCTATCAGAATGGGGTTTGTTCCTGGGCGGCGTGGGTAGCATGGGCCACGGACGCTGCTTCCTTGGTCGTGGTGTGGGTTTTCTTGAGCCGTCTCCCTCCATTGCCTAGGTCCTGGGAAGTGCACTTGGTCAAGAAGCTGATCTGGACACAAAGAAGGGCATTTCTGAAAACCATGCCCGATATTTCCTTTCTTTCCCCCTGGCACTAAGCAGAGGGAGCCTCTGTTGTCAGTCTTGTGATGCGGCGTTGGAAGGCAGGTGAAACCAGTCTCATCTAAGCACGCATTTCTGTGTTTCTGCGTCTCATTTTAATGAGCGTGTACTGCCAAGGTTATCTAGTGAATGAAGCCGGGATGCAAAACAAAACCCTCCACCAATCTGTGCCACCCAGAAAGCCTGGACTTATTCTGAATACTTTACGATACAAAGGAGACTTGGGGACAGGAGGCTTGCACAGATTCTCTTTAGACCTCTGTAGCAAAGAATAGAGAACTGCGGCAACCATTTGGGTGTCTCAAACAGAAGATCGAAATCCGACCTGGGTCCGTTTCTGTTCTACCAACTTTGATGATTCGCACAGTCACGTGTAAAGTGTCAGTTCTCCTTCTACTTGTGTGTACCGTCAAGGTCAGGTGTGATAAACAGAACTTGACAGGGATGTACATTTCCAGAAATGTCTCTGATGCTTTGCTAGAGTCAAGGTCTGGTCACTGGGTTGGCAACAGCAGCATCGCCTGGGGCTTGTTAGAAACGCCTGAGCTTAGGCTCCGTCCCAGAGTAACTGGGTCAGAATCTACAGTCTAACAAGATCTCCAGGTGATTCACAGGCACATCAGAGTTTGAAAAGGGCACTCTGACGCCAGTCTGCTCTCCCAATCTGCCTCATGCTGACTTGTGTATCTACTCTGCAGTCTGGTTGCACCAGCCAGGGGTCACCAACACATCATTCCCTCTGTGCAGAAACTCCTCTGCTGAAGAACTGGTTGGATCCTGAAAGGCTGTAACTAAGTCCATTTATTCCCAAGTCCAAAGAGACACATCAAAGCCACAGCTAACATCGTCCAGTGGGGGTGATGGTGTTGGCGCATGGCTTTGCTCCCACCAATGAAGACTTGCAGGTGGAAAAATGCTACATCGATCTTGGTTCCAAGCCAATAGCAGATGAACAGCCACCCAGCGGGCGGCTTCTATTCCCAGCCAAAGCAATGGCTGAACCCAAGCTTCTCCTTGCCAGAAACATGGGCGTTCAAGGCTCTCCCAGGACCACAAATATCCCTTTCCATTTCAGAGAGAAATGATCCCTTTCTCTCTCCTTCTGCTTCTGTGGGTTTTAAAGGGATTGTCACTGAATGGCCCAACAGGGAATTTTGCAACCCTCTCTACCAATATCTGAGCCAAGTTTGATCCGGATATTCAAGGGTCAAAGTGCTTCACATCCAATCTGTAGAGACTGGACACTGTTTCCATGGATTAAGCGGATACTGTCAATTGTACAAGTTTACACAAACGGCCCTAACAAACATAGATCACCTAAAAGTTAAAGACAGTATGATTTCCAATATGCTGGTTCCTTGTTCCACTTTATTGGGAACAGAACTTGTTTCCGCCAAAACTGGTTTACGGTTAAGTAAATGGATATCACGTACCAACCCCTCCCTCCCCGACTGGAGTATTCTGAATTTCCTAAGGACTGGAGCAGTAGAACATGTACGTTCAGTATTTAAACCCCAGTAGCTAGCGGATTGACCAGAACTTGACTGGAATTCATACTGTCCATCAATTACTGTGGCTTTAAGCGCTGATTCTGCTTCTTACTCATTTGTTTTGTGGTCAATCCTGCCGTTTCCTTTCTGTATTTTTCATACTAATTTATATAATCTTTTTGAGAAAAAATGTTTTCAAATTTAAAAGACGTTTACAAGAAGGCCGTTTCTTTAAAAAAAGTTTCTTGTAAGCTAAAAGCAACTGTGTTTAGGGGCAGCGGGGGGGAGGGGACAGGTAGACAAGGAATCTCTACCTAAAGGAATTAGAAAAATACCGCCTACCCTTCCTTTGAAATCTTTTGGGAAGTGTCTAAGCAATTCTGAATATATACATAAATTGCTTCAGCTCTAAGCGTTACTTGTGACCCAAGTGCTCTGTGTGGCGGTAAATACTTCCTTAGGTGGACGAGTCTTACGGAGAACCATTACGTAATTCACTAAAGTAGTGAAGTGGCTATATCCGCTGAGTGATTACAGCACATTAAACATGGTCAATACCCATTTGCAAGGAGGCACCTGAATGTTCTCAGAGCCTGATACACCACACATTCAGTGTCCGTATTACGGGTACTCAGGGATAGCACTGCATGCTAGTCAACTTAAGGGACTGTAACAAGAAAATACTATTTTCGCTGCAGGGATAATGACTTAGTTGACCATGAATAAATAAGAATGATTAAAGATTACAGACAGACAATAAAAATCCTTCAGAGCACGGAGAATATTTTCCTTATCTTTGAATGAAAAAGGGGTGATGGCTGGTGACAAAGATGGAGGCGACATGATCGTCAGCTGGATTCCCTGCAAGGTCCCTAAGGGCAATCTGTGTGTAGACCTTACCAGAACAGGAGGGCTACAGATTGCTTCCTCTTAGCTGGGTCTTTATCATCAACCCTTGTGTTCAAACTGAGGTCACAGCACATGGAAAATTCCTTTTGTCAAAGCTGGAGGTGGGGAGAGCACAAGACACCAAGGTGCTTCTTCGAAGAACTAGCTCCCCTGTTCACCCTCGGCAGCAGCCCCTGGTCTGGTTTCGCTGGGCCACGTGGAGGAAGAGTAAAGAGAAGCCACAGAGGAAGGAAGATGGCCTTGGGCTCCCACCTCTGGGCTTGTGGGAAGACAAAAATCAAAACTGCCACACTCTCAGAGCCTGATCTTTCTAATAACCTCTGGAAGCTCTACCCCTTGGGTTGTGGGTCTAGGCAAGGCCTAGAAATGGTACCAAAATTCCTTGGGAGGTTGGTGGCGTTGAGATGGAATGGAGAGGATCCTAGGGCTACTTACAGAGGCCAAACCCACCAGCTCGGGGCTCCGTAAACTGTTTCCTGTTAAGTCTCAATAAACGTTCAAGTTGCTCTAACAACACAGGACCCTCAGAGCTTCTGTGGGGAGGAAACTCCAGAGCCGCTGTTCCGCTGCCAAAGCCAGAAGAGCCAACACCACATTGTGGCTCAACCTGTGGCTCAAACACCACACATGCCGAAGCTTGGGAATACAAGCAAAGAGCAGTCCAGAACCAAGAGATACAGTCCCTTAGTAATAAGCAAACCCAAACGTTGGAACCCCTTATGCCTCCAAAATGAGTTTACAGAGGAATTCATCACACAATTCCTATTAAATGGGTAGCACTTCTCTTAAAATTGAAATAATTTATTTCCATACCTTGTCTCCAACTGTGTCTCTGACAAAGCAAAGCAACAGAGGAGACAGAAGGCCATGTGAATGTTTATCAGGGACTGACATAATAACAAGAGCAAATGCTTATTAAATGATTCCTAAGTGTCAGTGTTACTGAATCCTCAGAACCCCTCAATGAACAGTTTCTATTGGTATTCAGAGAACAGTTAAGTAAACTAAAGCACAGAGGGGTTAACCAGCCTACCCAAGGTCACACAGTAAGTGGCAGTGCAGGGATTCAGACTCCCAGTCAGCTTCCAGAGTCTCATTTATTACCATGTCCCTCAGAGACATGCTGCATACACGGAGAGAAAGAAGATATAACTCAAACATTACAAATTCAGCCCTCTTTTAATTTTTAAATCATTCGTTTCTCCATTTTTCTTCACCTCCCACTACATTTTATCTGCGTGTGTGTGCGCGCATGTGTGTCCTTTCCTCCTTTTGCTATTTCTACCTGCTCCTACAAAGAAACTGCAGGAACTCAGTGCCCTCCCCTAGGCCAGGTTCCCCTCTGCAGTATTATTCCTCTCCCCTGAATTCCTGACTAGTACCTTCCTTTGTACCACCAGACCCTCCCCTTCCAAGGAATCCATCCTGTGTGCTGCACGCCAGAGTATCGGAAAAAACCCAAAGTCTGGTTCCAAATTCTGGAACTTTGGCCAATAGAGAGATTTCCAACATGCTGTATGGGAATGGTTTCCTAATTGAGAGACACACAGGATGGACATACCCCCACCCATTCGCATCTCGCTAACGGCACACAAGCTGTCTCCTTTTTATGGTCCCTTCTAAAACACCTACTCCTTTGGCCAGCAATTCCCCACACTCTTTCCATAACTACCCAAGGTCTGGGCCACATTTATTGCCTTCATTTCCATTTCTTCTGCCCACAGAGAAAATAATACTTTTCAGAATATGAATGAGGGTCTGGAAATCGACCATTATCCAATACCATTTCCCACAAAAGTAATACCAATATTTAGTACTTTACATGTCAACATCTCAAAGCCTGGGGCATATATTAAGAAGTAGAAAGCATCTGTAGGGTTTTTTGTAAAAGGGAAATGGACAGAGCTGTCATTGCCTGAGTTTGCTCAAAGACTGCCACCGAGGACACCAAAATGGAATGAAATTAATAGCCCCAGTCCAAGTTGAATACATAATATAGTTCATTTGGACACCCTAATCCCGTGGGTTGAATGATTTTATTTTTATGGTAGGCTCTGTTACAGAAATTGATATTTGGGCTGTATTTACAGGACACCGAAACAGCCGGGTGAAGAGTGAGTGAGTGAGTTCAAACTGATTCAGTAACACTCTGATTAAGTAGTGAGCAAGGGGAATCGGGTGCTCAAGGCATATTGAATTTTCTGGTTGACTTGGGGTTACCTGATAAACTCTCTTTCTTTCATTCCTTACCGCTGAAATTCTTATTTTCAAAAATACATCACCTCACTCTGCTTATTTGGTGAAGCGTGCTGAGCATGAGTTAATCTTTTTTGCTCAGATGGGAGTTCTGAAATGGCCTTGGGTTCATTTGTCAGGCTGCTGGTGCTAACCACAGAAAGACTGCAAGTGTGGAAATTTAGAATATCGGATATCTTCCTGGAATTCTCTTAATTTCTTGAAAATGGATCGTTCTTTTTCTTCCCTCTTTTCAAAATGCTGATTGCTGACTCGTTTCTTCTTCCCCATCTAAAAATGGACGAACTATATAGGTGGGCCAATTTGAGTTTTCATTTTGAAATCATCAAAAAAATTGTATAGAAAATACTTCCAAAACTTTGATCTTAAAAAAATAAGTTGAAATCAGACTAATGTCTTTGCCAGTAGATAGCGGCAAAGCAGAACCCTCTTGCTGACCGCAGATTTGGAAAGGTAAAATCAGGTTGATTGGAGAATTCTACAGACAGTGATAGAAGGTCTGGAAACTGCTGGTGTATTTATTTCCCCTGAGACACTGAAAAGAGTCAGCCATTCGTCCAAAGGATTCTCCTATCACAGATGTTTCAATCCATCACCTACCTGAATTGGTCTTTAGAGAAGCAATGGATAGACTGTCCAAATGCACAAGTTATGGCAAGCTAAACGGAAACCTGGATTCAAATACAAGGGCCCAAGATATTGCAAATTCTTGTCCCATTGAGAACTGATACATACTCGTTTCTGGACATCTGTTGGCAACCTGTAGCTCGCCAGGTATAATGGCTCATCAGCAGCTGGAAGGGAGAGGCCTCAGTGCTGGACAGAAATGAGATTCTATTTCCAGGTGTGAGCTTTTGCAGAGGCAGGGAGAAAGGAGAAGGGTGTTCAGAAGAGCAAATTCTACCCACTATGAACAGAACTCTGCTCTCCACTTTTCAAAACCCACTACTACATCTTCTCAGTTCTCACTTACTGGGGCACCAGAGGGATGCTAGAGCAGGCCAGCAGGAAGGACCTTATAGGTCATTAAACCCTGCTCACTCATTTTCTCCCCTCTCTTGCTTTGTAGTACTTCCATTTTCTAGAAATCTCTAGAAGTAGATGAGCAAGCGCAAAGCCTATTAAAAGAAGGGGTTCACAGTGGTTCGGACGTGGACTCTGGAGCCAAATGGCCTGGCTCATCTCGCTCTGTGGTCTTGGGAGTCACACTTAACCTCTCTGTGCCTCTCTTTCCCCATCTGCAAAATGGGGAGAATGAAGGCATCTTCTCAGACCACTGATGAGATGCTCTGTCTATAATGCTTGGCTCCATGTCTGGGCACGGCAAGCACTCTACAAATATTAACCATTACCCTTATTAAGCAAGTTATCTTTAAGTAGCTATTTCAAATTATCCCCTTTCCGAGGTCTAACGGCTGGGCTTCATCCCATATTTGCCCCTTCCGTCCAGCTTCCTCACAATCGACAAAAGAACCTCAACAGCCAGCTGACTGATCATCATTAAGGGTGTGGGAGGTAACAGAGGAGGCGGCCTCCTTGGAACAAGGCAACACTGAAAAGAGTAGGAAAGAGTTGTCCTAAGCCTCTAAGAGACCTCAGACGTGACAACATGGCATTACTGGAAGGCAGCCAACAAAAGGAGAAAAGTGATTCACTTAGACACTGGGGAGCTGACAACGGAGACAGTACACCAACAGCATACCAAGAGTGGCGCTGCAAATGAAAACAGAAATGAAAAAAGCCAGGACTCACCCACACAAAAGACCTGGGGTGGCGACTTGAGCAAGGACCATGGACCAAGCCAAAAGTCTGGCCTTCCTGTCTGACAGGCTGGTGTCTACATCTGTTCCAGAAACGACATCATAAACAGAAAGTCATGGAGGACTGATTCATGGCAAGTGATTGCCTTTAGAGTGGTGGGGTCTTTGGTGACAATTTTGCTAAAGTTGGCAACCTTGGCATGTGCCTAAGTAGTTTAGGGTTTCTACCAGTGTAGAAGTTCTTCGAAGGCTAGGGTGATGCCTTATGTGTTTGTGCGCCCATCACAGCCCTAGAACCTGCAATGGAAGACGGCTCATGTTAGGGACTTGGTAAATATTTATTGACCAATTGCTGTTTTACTCCAATGAGACAGGTAGTCATGGTGGCGTGAATGGTGTGACTATTATGACAGTTTGAGGTGACATCTCCCAGGGAACAGTCACTATCTCAGAGAACAGTTAACTGTTTGGAAATACTTGTCAGAAAGAAAAAAGAGTTCTATTCTCCTTAGCAATGCAACAACCTAGATTTTAAGAATTTGCCGTGTTGCTGTCACCAAAAACAATGGAATTTCCCAGAAATTAAAATATTTCTTTAGCCAAACCCTATCATCTAGGGATGCACTGTTATCTTCTGAAGTGATGTAAAAATCTACCTTCTAACTGTGCTCCTGTGTTTTCTTTGTAAAAAATAGTCTCCTTACACACGTAGCATAGACTTGGAAGGCTCCTCCCCAAGAGCCTAAGGGTTTTCAATGGAGACTGTGTTCGGACCTTAAAACTCTCTAGTACCTAATAGCGAAACTGGCAATTCCAAGTGTCTCAGCGATTTCGTGTTTACGTGACATCCTCTGAAAGGAGTTGATCCTATGAGATGCGGGACACCAGCTGCGTTTAGATACGACCATTTTCCTGAACTCCCTTATCTTGTATAGACGACTAGCTTGCAATGGTGACAATTATGATGGTGGAACCGTGAAGGAGAGGGAGGTGCTGGGGGTGGTGAAAAGAGCATCTCCGTAAGCGTCCCGCACCATATGCTAATAAGCACATTACCTTTGATCCTCCCAACATCATGACTATCACCATCCTGATACTGTAAACGATTTAAAGGCACAAAATCTGAAGCGCAGAGACCTTTCACAAGGTCACAGTTTATAGAGCAAAATGGGGATTTCTATCCCGGAAGTCTGAGGACCTGAGAGTCATCTCGTGAACCCCAGCTTCACGTGACCTCCCACACCACTACGTGGCATCACCACTCAGGCAATGCCATCTTTTTCATCTCCGGGGGGTAGGCAAAGGCTGGGTCATCTTCAACTTTCTTCCTCAGCCCTGTGGCTGGGGATTCAAAGGGTGACCCGTGATCACAACACCTATTTCAAAACTTCCCTCTGAGCCTAAACGAACACCGCATTTCTTTTTCAAAATATCTGCCTGCACTGGCTCCCTTGGTGAGAAGGCAGGCGATGCTGAGCAATGGAACGTTCCGTGACAGGCTTTGCCGTCAGGGCCCGTCACTGCCGACAGGCGAACTCCGCAGGCTCCTGGAATCTAGGTATCCAGGCTCCCAGTTCAGTCACTGAGACCTCCTACAGGATTCACCGCCTCCTACAACAAGCTGAACATTCGTGGGGATTGGGGCCTGGAGTTTCAGGCAAGAAATCAAGGGGTGATGGGTGCTGAAGCTCGAGAAGCAGTGAGCCACAGACAGGCTTTCCTTGGAACTTACTGTCCAGCCCCGCCTGGTATAGAGCAGATACGCGGTAAGTCCTTGTTGAGTGAGAAGTATCTATGGCCCATGACGTCAGCCCACCTCTCCTAGCCCTCTCTCGCTCTATCAAAAACCAAAGTTCGAAAAAGGGGGGGAAAAAAAACCCACAAAAAGCAGTGGGGATATCTGATATGACAGTGGATGTGTTCCTTCGTCTCCCTAAGTCTCGATGTCTTTTAGTAAAGTTGGGATAATATTGGTACCTGCCTCGCAGGGCTGGCTGGAAGGATCAAAGGGTTTGTGAATATTAAGGGGTTAGGGGAGTGTCCAGCACATTCTAAGTGTTCAACAAACGCTACTACATTCAGAGCACAAGTATGGACTCACTGATGCCTCGTCCAGGAGACATATTTCTTAACATCTTGGAAAGAAAAACTCTCAAGAGAAAAAAATTTTAGCGTCCCATCCACTCAGCAATGTTGATTGTTTCCACAAGGATTCGCCCTACTCAGTTTTAAATCAAATTGTATAAGTTAGACCACCCTTTGAGATGTAACAGGTCATTTGGTGTGCTGTGTACATAAAAGCTTCCTGGAAAATGTGGAATTTTGAGTGATAACTGCTAAGTCTGTTAGATAACCAACCTGGGTCATATGGACCCAACGTTCATATACATTCAGGTGTCATAGACGCCCATGGATAGCGTCAGTCTTTGTCTTGTTGATAGAATCAGCTTGATTCTTGGGCCAGTCTTCACTTTGCTTTATCAATGCAGACACAGCTCAGTCCCTAACTGCAAAATTGAGCAGTGACTAGACAGAGGATGACCCGCTTCGGCTAATCCAACCGACAATCTTCAGGCACTCGTCGGCAGAGATCGAATTTATTAAATCAAAATGGATAAAAGCGATATATAAACAGATACCCATTTATAATCTCCAGCAATTCATTTTACAAATAACCTAACGGCGCTACAATAAGCGTCCCTAGAATCAACGGTTACCAGTCCCGATACTGCACGCAGATGACGTGGATCGTACGCAGGAGTGGCGGCAGCCACTGATTATGTACACAAGTCTGTCAGTACAGTAAGGAACTGCCATTTTTGCCATAATAGAAAACGCCAAGCTCCAGCTTCCCCCTTTGCCTCCAGCTGACCGATACAGCCTGTCAAAGTGCAAGATTTCAGTATCACGCTTCTTCTGCAGAGTTGAAATGCTAGCTAATGATGGCAGTGCAACCGGATGGAAGTGGAAACATGTTGACAACGACTTGACGGATTCCTTCTCCAGTGAACAGATGAAATGCGCTAGGTGCTCTGACAACTCCTTAAACCTCCTCAAGGATCGTTGCTGACACCCTAACAGCATCCAAAAATCAAACAACTAATTTAGTTTCTCTGTACAGGCAGCCTGACCTTCTGCTTTGGAAGGAACTCTTTCTTCCAAGGGAAAAGCATATACACACACAACGAGTCAGTGTTATGAGTGTGAGAGAGATTCTCTAAATGCATCCAGAGGGAAGACTAATCACAGCTACATATATTGAGTAAAATTATACCCAGCCCCATTCTAAGTGTCTTACATATATTAACTCATTTAATCTTCCTAAGGACCCTAGAGATTGATGCTATTATTATGTCCATTTTCTAGATGAGGAAACCGAGGCACAGAGAGATAAAGTATCTTGCCCAAGGCCATACAGCTGACTAGCAGTTATCCTTGTATCTCTTGTGTCCTTATATCTTCCCACTCCTCTGCCTTTTACTCTGGTGGGTATTTTGATGATCACTCTTGAATTCGGATCGTCAGAGTTCTACACCAGGCCACACAAAGTACTGCAATTCCTTTTTATCTCTTCTCTGAGATACATGACTGCCTGCAGAGTATTACTTCTTGGTGGCAGACATTATGAGATAAAGGTAGGGCGACTTCACAGCAAAGTTGTGAAGCATACATTTCACTTTGGACGTGAAACTTTTCAAACATTCAGAAAAGTAGAAAGAGTAGTGGTATAATCCACCAATGAGATACTCGCTGTTAATATTTTACTATATTGGATTCATATATATCCGTGTGTTTTTGACTTGAGCCATTTGAAAGTCAGTTACATCAGATACCATAAGACATCACTCCAAAATGTTTCAGTTCATCACAGAAGGCAAACATGCTCCAACTTTACCGTTATCTCATTATCACGTCTAAGCAAGTTCAATGTAATCCTCTAACAGCACTCAACACTCAGTCCCCAGTCTCCTAGCTTCAGTCTCTTTATCCCTCCCTATACATGGCAACTCTGAACTTCCCCATCAAATCTCTCCAGACCCAGTGCCTTGAATCCAGGTAAGTGCGCACTTCCACAAACCCCTGCTGAATTCCAGTAATGGGAATTCCAGTCTCCTGTTAGAATCCATCGAGTTATATCCCAAGTCAGCTGACCAAGAGTTCAAAGAGGAACAGGCACTGTGGACGGGTCCATTACACAGCCTCAGGGCAAACAGAACACATTGAAGGAAAGACTGTAAACCGTCAATTTAAAGTTAGGAATTTGATATCTGGAGCCTGTGCTCCGCAACAGGAGAGGCCACAGCAGTGAGAGGCCCGCGTAACGCAAAAAAAAAAAAAAAAAAAAAAAGGAATTTGATAGATCTCCCTAGGGATTGTTAAATAATCTTAAACACCTTGAACCTAATATTGAGACTGGCATCGAAGGGGTTAACCTTCAATGACAATCTCAATCCACCCTACACAAAATACAGTAACAGATTTGCCATGTGTATAAGAAAAGAGGAGGAGAGAAAGCACCGCTATAGAGAACAAGGAAGGTGGAAAATATGGAAGGAGTATAGTCAAGCACAGGTTGTGCGGTTGTGATCGGTAACGGGAGCCCAGAGTGAGCGACGCAGGCTTGCTAACATTAGACCCCAGCCACGAGCAGTTTCTGGGGCTCTCCTTCAGTTTCTTCAGTAGAAGCCCCTGTCTCTACTCAGGCATGGAGTGGCTAGGGGTCTGTTCCATCCATCTTTTATCTGAATACAAACTCTTTTCTCTTCCTTCAACTAATAGTTGTGATTACTCCTGACCGTTCTCTATGATAAACAACTCTCCCGCTGCCTTTGACTGGGTGACGAGAAGAACTGCCCTATAGTCGTGAAGATCAGAGGACTTTCACGCTCCAGGAAACAGATCGGGGCAGGAATACCAGGGTCCTCAACACCGCATTTATCTCAGAAGGAAGGAGAAAAACCCTGGCAGAAAGCATAAAGCCAAAGGGAGAAGCTTTAAGGACTGTCAGACAGACACATGAGTAGGCTCCCTGTCATTAGTTTCAACTAATTTCAAACCAAAGACTTAGCATCCCTCATTCATTTTGTTACATATGTATGTGTACGTACATAGTTTTGGGAATCTGGCCTATTAGACCGAGAGCTCCTTGAGGACAGGGGAATGTCTTATTCCCTCTGTATCCCCAGCAACTAGTGTTTAACACTTAGTCCACATCTGCTGTATATTTGTTGTGAAGTGAGGCTTCGCCTAATTTCTATTACCTGTTGTAGAATCTAATCCTTCCATCTTCCAAAGCCAGGATCCGCAAATATACAGTCCTTGCGATACTCCAGCCATCTTTATTTCGGGACAGAGCTTCAGTCCTCAAGCCCTGCCTTTTGCCCACAAAGTTAAACTCAGCTGGATTCCAAGAAAGGAAGGAACGTTAAGGTTTCCTTCATCTCTTTTCTCTGCCTAGGTCAGGAGTCTTCTCTGGTTTCCTCTCCTTTGAGCCCACTGGTCCTCTATGATCTGCGGCCACAAAACAAGAGTCAGTTGAACTGAACTCAACAGAACTTGACTGCCGTGTCACACACAGTCCCTCCCAAATTAAACACCAAACAAAAAAACAATATAGCTCAGGCCTCCAGGATGCTTCTCCATGACAACGGCCAAGGAGGCTCTTGTTCACGTTCTCATCCCCAAGACAGCATGGTGGTGGTGAGGGCAAACGTGGCCCCACGAGGTGCTTCCTCATCAAGAACCCCACTGTAGTACTGTCCTGGAATTCCACCTAACACAAACACAATCCTAATCACTCCATCACCTCCAAGCTGATCTCCCTTCCTGCACTTACCATCCTCTACCTCTACCCCATTTCCAATCCATCCTTCAGGCTACTGTTGGAACCCTCTCTCCTTCTTTCAAATATAGGCACTGAATTCTCACAGTTCATCCTAATATCCAGAACCTTACGTGCAGCATAAAATACCCTTGCCACCTCTTCCAGCATTCTTTCTTCTCTGCATGAGCCCTGTACAGGCCGAACTCTTCAAACTTTTTGCTATTCTCCCTAAACCCTCAGCTTCTTCACAGAAAAAGCTAACGTGGTACCCTCCAGGTGGAATGTTCAACACCTGTGCCCTGACCCCCATGTCCCCAGGCAGGGAAGTGTCTCCAATTCACTGCTCAAGCACGATTCCATATTCCCTCTACTTTGAAACCTCTCCCGAGGGCCTCAGGCACGATTTTCCACCCTTCCTCTGTGCGCGCGTTAGTGATACCACCTCCTGCCAGGGCTGTTATTATCCTCCACGCACCATTCTGCTCACTGTCTTTGTTCCAGCATCCGGGCCTTTCAGCTGCCAGCCTAGCCTCAGGGCTTTGCACCTGCCATCACTCTGTGATCCAAGTATCTGCACAGCTCCTCGCTCATCTCCTTCCAAACTCTGCTCCAATGACATCCCCCTTTGAACCTCAACTGCCACCTTTTTGAGGTCAGCGACCTTTGCCCGATTCCTCTCTATCCCCTTTGGCAGCCTTTCCCCAGGTGTCTGAGATCGTCTGACATCATCACTGTGTTGATCCTCATTGTTCAGGGGTTCCCAATTTGCGAACTCACCTACCCACTAAGCCTGATTTGTAGCACCAAAACCTACACTGTGGTGTTTTCTAGCAATTGTTTGTGGACATACGTAGAGCACATTTGTCACTGGACGTACATGTTCTAAGCTCAGGCTGACAAGGGTTTCAGCTCTCATGTGCAAAAAGAAGTGTGTTTCTGCAGTCTAGTTAATACCTGTATTTCACACTTTTGTACTTCTCTGGGTGATTGTACACCGGGCAGAGTGCTGCAGTGCTGTCTAGTGTTCCTTAAGTGCAGGGTGGGTGCGACGTGCCTTACAGAGAAAAGGACACATGTTAGGTAAGCTCTGTTCAGGCGTGGGGTGTAGCCCTACTGACCATGAGTTCAATAGTAATGAATCAACACGAGATGTTAAACAAAGTTTCTTTAAACAGAAACAAACATACACAAGGTTATGTATTGATTGGTTGACAAAAATGTTGTGACCTGAGGCTCACAGGAACCTGGCCCTATACCTCCCCTAGGAGCAATGGTTTAGTATTCACTAATTCAGTGTTTACAGCAACTTCATAGAATACAGCAACTGTGACTAATAAGAAGTGGCTCTATCTACTTTTTCTTTTTTTTTTTTTTTAACGATCTGCCTTCCTCTAGTAGAATATAAGCGCCATAATAGGAGGAACTGCACCGCAGTGTAACACAGCCATATCGCCCCGCCTATAACAGTGTCTGACACATAGTAGGTGCTCAATAAATATGGGTTGAATTGCACTGAACCGGGAAATGTTCCAGGATACAGACTATTTCTCCCTAGCTTTGTGCCTCCGATTTTTAGCCAAACTACTAGCACACTGTGAACTCTTGGTAACAGGTGATGAAATGAATGAAGGATGACGGACTGTGAATCTCCTGCCCCAAAAAGAGTGAGGCCGGGATTTCAGCTCCAGCTTTTCATCTGTGATCACTAAGTACCGTTCTGCTACTATTTTATCACTATCGCCTTATTTATAATGTTATCCTTAGAAGGGCTTTGATGCACAGCTTCAATATTGGATGCATCATCACGCTGCAGAATGCTGGGATCCATAATATACTGAAACCGCAAATACGCAAGAGTGTTTCGATGCCCAGGCAAAGGGCATAATGAGAAAAAGCGGAGATCTGTGATGCAGTAATCCAGTGCATCTTTATTTTCCAAGGCAAAACGTATACAGCCTCAATCAAATGACCCAGATATTAGCTTGGCTAAGCTGAAAGATGTTTCAAAACAGAGACTTTATATCTTTGCCTTAAATGCATATTTTAAGAACCGTGTAAACCTGTGCTTGACGTTCTACATCTTAAAGCACCAATTAGGTTTTTTAAAGAAACACAATTGTTCATTGACTCCTTTCATGGCAGAATTGAAAATTGATTTCTCAATTTTAGCTGGGCTATGGTGGCCCTCCTTGGATGCTAAAGTGGGAAAAAAGAGTGCTGTGGTTTAACTTACAAATGAAATCTGAGGAGCTATAACAATGGTTAGCTTTGTACAGAATAGCACCACAGGGACCCGAGGGAAAATAATGATGGCAAAGTGCATGATGTTCCCACGTATTTTCTGGTCTATTTCCCCCATAGGATCCGCGTAGAGCTGACAAGAACTTCAGAGAGCAGAGGCCCTTCTATGATAACACGTACTAAATAATACATATATTATTACATATAGTAATAAATACTGAGCAATGACTATATATTACACACTCCCTAGGCAGTTGGAAGAAAAGGTCCTGGGAGACCTAATGTTGTAAACATGAGAAAAAGTGATGCACCCTGGTTGTGTTAAGGACGACAAAGGAAAAACAGAAAGGCCACGAAAGAGGAGCAGGGACACCTGGCTTGAATTCAGGGGGTCAGGAAAGGCTCCCTGGAGAAAGTGACTTTGGGAAACTACAACCCAAGAAAAGAGCAGGAGGTAACCAGTTAAGGAAATTGCTGGGTCTGTGGTATGACTATCTTCACCTTTCTAGATATTTCCAGACAGGTCTCCCATGTGATCTTACTAATCTACATTTCCACCAGTGTGGCCTAAGAATTTCTACTTCTTCACACCCTCACCAGTTCATGGCATCAGCACACGTTTTTATTTTGTAAGGATATGGGCATGAAATACTATCTTCTTATGATTTTAATTTGTATTTTTCAAACTGATGAGGTTAAGCATTTTTCTTCTTCACTACAAATTACCTTTTTATACCTACCTTTTTTAATTAAGTTGTCTTTTATACATTTCAAAAATTTGGGGTACCAATCATTTGTCAGTTAAATATGTAGCAAATAGTTTCTCCTGGTCTATAGCTTTGTTACCTAACTCTGTAACTGATGCTGTTTTTCAGACACTAGCACTGTTTGTTACTGGAAACAGAAAGTAGAGTCCATCAGTAAGAAAAGAGTTAGAGAAACTTTTCCGTGTGGATAAAAGAAAACTCTACAGTAACTACGATGACCAAATCAACATAAATAAATCTTAAAACCACAAAGTTATATGAAAAACAGTTTGCGAATGACTATGGGCAGAATGATACCACTTTTGTCGATACTTAATAAAAAACACAAAGCAATGCCTATCTATAGTTTATGGGCAATAAGACAATAGCGGTATGAAACCACATTGGGAAGGACCCAGACCAATAGGAGAATGGTAGCCTTGGGGGGGGAGGAGCAGGAGAAGACTGGCAGTGGGGATGGGGAAGTCTGGGGGGTGCCCGGGTGGCTTCCACTCTGCTTTATTTCCCACGGGTGGATGGAGGGGCACGTGGAGCAAAGATGTCAATATGTTAACGTCTTATTTTGGAGGCTGTGATATATTATGTTCACCTTCTATAGCTGTTTGAATCACTTCGCACACACACACCTGATAAGTACATATCTACACACACGTATAAAATGTTTAAAATAGCTCAGGAAAACACATAGTCTTTGTTACTAAACTACAGAATTCCTTGTTATTTAAAAAATAAGAAATTAAATATGGGGTACAGAAAAGAGCCCTATTTAATTTTACTTATTCACTGTTTCCCATAATTCAGTGTTTCTTACAATATCCATTAGATTCAAGTTCTTCTCCATTTTTGTCTTTTATCCTTCACTTTCTATATAATCTGAGTGACAAGCACTTCACAGAACACACTTTGAGAAATTTTTGTGGGACAAAAAGGCTCAGAGAAAATTAAAGAGAAAACAACTAACTCACTGAAGTTAATTGAGCTTGATTTTGACAATATGCCAAGAATAAGTTGGAATGTCTGACCTTTCTTAACTAGCAAGGGTGTGTTAGTAATTCATTCCAGAAACCAGTGTCCACAGCACTGCCTCACTGTAAACATCAACTCTTCAAGATCCCTTGCTTTGAGAACTTCTGATAAAGATAATTTTTAAAATTCAATAGGGACCATGCCTTACATTCCTATTGTTCCTGGAAGCTTACAATTTTATAAGAGAAAAAAATTGTAGCTATTTAACAATAAAAAGCCTACTTCCTTAGAGAGTATTTCACTGCACGACTATTTAGAGCTAAGCAATTTTCTTTCCTAGGCCATAAACTACATTGCTATTCAAATAAATGGGAGTTATCAGACACCAGAGACACTTTTTTTATTTACTCATAAGGCTACAATGGTTTAAAAATAAACATTCCAATACGTTGGTCAGTGCTCTGAAAAGTCCAGAAATTGTCATTCTAGGAGTTTGGGATTTTTGAGCATGAGCCACCCGTTCTCCTTGCTTGGCCCTGCCGTAAACCTTTCTCTGCTCTTAAAAAAAAAAAAAAGGAAAAGAAAGAAATTGTCATTCTAGGATTTACACAACTCCATTATCATTTTGCTGCCATGTCTCTCAGCTGTTCTGCAAAGAAAGCATGCACTGGGGCTAATCATCTATACAGAACTTTGTAATTTAAAAATACATTTATGCATTATGTTATCAGATGAGAAACTAGGATATTTCATACATTTGTGCCATTAATGACCCACAGGGTGACAATTATTCTACTTATTTTACAAAGGCTCAGAGAAGTTCAGTGTCATGGGACCGGTCTAGATCATATCTCAAGTAAGCGCTAGAGCTGAATCAGACCCTGAGTCAGGTGAGTCCAAACGCAGCATCATCAGCCCTCATCTCAAGGTTACCAGAGAACACAAGAAGATAATTCATGCCAAGCAAAAGTGAATTCCCGTTATTATCATCACTTCTAGTTTTTTTTTTTAATATAACCTCATCTTGATTATAGTTTAATGCAAACAAATGCTCAGATTTGCAATTCATGGACAATATTTTCTAGGTTTCTTACTCTTTCGACAAAGATTCTTCCTGAGTAATTGGTGTTTTAAAGTAAACTGTTTGAGGAATTTCAAATACGTTTGGCTTTTTTCACTAGACCGTTATGGTTACATAGAAAATAATCTTAATTAACCATGCAATAGAGGTTGTCTTCGATATTTAGGTCAGTATAAGCTTCTGGGTTTTGTGTTTGTTTTTCTTCCCTTTGTCCTGAGGATAATTACTATGTTGGCATTTGACAAGGCATGCTGTGACTATTTCTTGCAACTGTCACGCTGGGGTTCTCTAGCTGCAACACTGTAAATAGACTTCAGGGTAAAAAAAAAAAAAAAAATCTTTAGAAAGTTTTCCTACACGTCCTCAAATCAAGCATATCATTGACAACAACGAAGGCTGTGATAACAATGAGAACCTTCTTAGAAGACGGAGGCATTGATGAAGCCATGCATTTATCAACTGAGGACGCACAGTGACCAGTCTCATGACGGATTTTCCAGGAGACCCTCAATTTCATATAATTATAACATATATAAGATATAATAATACAATAACATAATTTTGTCATTCTAATTTTAGTTAATAAATGCAACATGATTGACTAGAGAAATGAGCCTACGTCTTCAAACCAGAATTTGTCAGAAGGAGAGTCTCAATATTTAATCCAGAACCTAAGATCAGTCTTGTTGTATATAATTCTGTAACATACTGGCTGCATTTCTCAAAGTTCAGGTACAAACCCTCTCCTAGTATGTTACTGTGGCTTCTCCCTGCCTCTAAATTCACACAGAAATCCCTACTTAAGAGTTCTGGGGACTTCCCTGGTGGCACAATGGTTCAGACTCCGCGGTCCCAATGCAGGGGGCCCAGGTTCGATCCCTGGTCAGGGAACTAGATCCCACCCGCCTGCCGCAACTAAGACCCAGCACAACCAAATAAATAAATTAATTAATTAAAAAAAAAAGAGTTCTGGAAGAATTCTTGCAACTTGTTTGTGTTAAGTGAACAAAAGAATTTAGAACCTAAGAACAGTAAGTAAAGTCATCAATAAATGCTACACGATGGTTATCTTGTATCCAACAGAAGCTAATGCAAAACCACAAAGCATGTCTCATGACAGCAGGTATAGAGAACTAAAACATAAAGCAGGGACGTACCTTGGGATCTCGGTGTCTTTATTTCCAGCACAAGGACAGGAAACGGTCTGATTGACTCATCAGCTGCTCACCAGTGCCTCGCCTCTTGTCTGCCATATGGTAGGCAGCTGACAGATACCTGAATAAAATAAATGAATGAATGAGTGAGGGAGTGCATGAAGATGAGTCCTGAAATCGCTATATCAAATAGAAAAAGAAAGTAGTGTACATTTAAGAAAAACAAATGTAGCCTGTGCATGTTGAAATTCTGGGCAGATTTAAGTAAGCTTCAAACCTTGCTGGAAACAATTCTGCAAATTACCATTTACAACTTACTGATGAGAACACTATAAAAGTCAACCTATAGTAATTTGACTGTGTAAATGCGAACCAGAGAAGGCACTCTGGTTGGTCTAATCTGTAGCCAACCTCAATTAATCCCAGTGACCCAGGACAGACCTTTGCCAAGCAAAGGCCATTTATTATGAGAAGGTCTGGGAGAAGATCACAAAAGGAAATTTACTGCAACATGGGTGGGTCCTTTGAGCTAATTCGAAAGCATGACACGGACTGATCAATGTATTCACGGTACGGACCATAAAAAAGGAGGTTGGAGATATTGCAGAATAGAGAACCCAGATGGTTTGAGAATTGCTGGGCACAGCAGATTTTAGTGGACAAAATCCTACAAGCAGTCAAAGAAATCCAGCACGATTTGCATTGTCCCATCTTGCCCCGGCACCCAAGTCATCACAGATCTAATTCTGCTTCTACCTTTGCAGATAGAGTCATTGTCATGACTGACTCTTTCACATTTTTCTTTCAGGCCCTGCTGCAAAAAAGAAGTATGTCAGTTATAATAACCTGGTTATCTAACCTTTTCCATTCCATGGAACCCTGGAGGAGGAAGACCCTCAGTTACTTTGTCACCCAACCTGGCATAGGACTCTTCTGGTCCTGCCTGCTGCCCATCACCGGAGGAGCATCCCCGGCTGGGAGACCAATGATAGAGGATCCAAGTGTCCTACACAGCTGCTTTATGAAATATTCTTACTTTATCTTGGCTTAATAAGTCACTGGCAAGAGCACTGCCAACTCGGCTGCAATTCTGGACCTTCCCTACCAAAGGGAGCGTTGAGACTCAAGTCCCGCCTAGGCTCTTTAGGGTGAACCTCTGAGAGCCTTAGTGACTGTTTTGGGGCTGAACTGTCTTTCTATGTCTGTACTTCCAGGCTGCAAGGTTTTGAAATTTTCTGTACAGTTTGTGAGGACTTTTGCACTTTGCCATCCAATGTTGTACCTCAGTTCACTGTTTGTTTTCGAACGCCCTCTTTCCATAGAACCCTATCCTCTCAGATGGCGGGATATTTGGGAAAACCTTAAAACAATTAAAATTTTAAAAAGCTCTCAGCAGACTAAAATGAAAAATGTATGTACATGACTGTATAATTATGATGATAGTACCGCTGCAAATCACGTTATTTTTTTTTATGACAAAAAAGATATTTAAAGACCAAAAACTGTGCTGGGAAGGTACACCCCACCTATCTTTGGTATAAGATAGGGCACACGGAAGAAAGGTATTGGCCGAACGGAAGAGAGGTCTTGATCTTCGGAATGCATGCCAGTAATGTATTTTACAGTACGCGTTAATCACTTATGTTCAATATTTGTATTTGTGTTCTCTTTTGTTATTTTAGTTAGGATATGGGTGTTTTGCAATAATTTTAATAATGACTAAGCTATCTGAAGAAAAGAATACGGATTTTTCACGTCTTGAGGTTTGGTTCATGCCCCCCTATGACTGACCAGTGTGATAAGGACTTTAAAAACAAAAAGCATGTGTGTTTTCTACTGTTTGTAATAAGTACTTTCGTTAATTCTGCTGCTCATGTGCCAATTTAGTGGAAAAACACCCTCGCTGAACAATACCCCTTTCCATTTTCTTTCAATTCTGTGATATTGTCCAAGAATGTATCAATAAAATACTTTGGTTAACTTTTTTATTTCCCGCAATAAATATTTTTAGTTGTTTAATCCCTTTTTAGTGACAGTTGATTTCATACAGATTTTAAGTTAGGGAGGAATGCAGACAGCCAAATGTGTTAAAACAACAAGTTGTAGCCCACAGTGAAGCTGTAGCGGATATGCATGTATTCACCTAGAGGTGCTAAATCCTCTCACAGAAAAGCTGTCACTAAGCCCATACATTTTGTTTCTTTGTAACTGAAGTTGATACGTGACAACCTCAGACATTTTCTCTGAAAATTACCTAACCAAGATAGCGAAAGTGCTGGAGGGAAGAGAAAATAAAGAAGAAACACTGGCGTCAATAAAAAGCAGTCTGGGGCAATGTAGTGAAAAGATAAACATCTCCCCAAAACTTAACCAAAAGAGAAGTAGAGATAACTATCATACAGCATTTGCCTCTGTTTTCAAATAAACAGGTTGGTCACGCTGACAGTAAGATTAAGACCTGGGTTTACTAAAATTCAACAGTAGGAAAGGCCCTCACAGACCAACTCTAGTAACTTGGGTGTCAGGAACATACAATAATGTCTATTTGCAGAGGGTGGCATTGGTCCTTAGCACTCAGGCTTGGACCCCCAAATCCAAAATGGATTTCAAGGAACCACTGCGCATCTGTGACTCATTTTCTACTGTGAATAATAAAGCCCACACCTGATTTTACCTTTGGCATCTGCTGACCTCTTCCTGCCGCCCCTCAGCTCTCTTGGCCCAGGTAACGTTGTATGCAAAGAAGAGAAAACTCATTTCACTGTCGGACTGAGAAAAACGAATCTATCTCCCGGGTTTTCCAATCTCTGAAACACCCTTCAAAGGACAGACCATGGGGAGAAACGCAAATCACAGCAGAAATGAGTTGGGATTATCCACATTTTCAAGCTGTAGAGCCCAACGATGTACTATGAAACCCGGCTCCCCTTCCTGCTAGCTGCCCTGCAGGGAGTTACAGAATATTCTAGAAACATTCTGAAGCGTCCGTTTCCTCAACTGGAAAACAAGTTAATACTACTACCTATCTCCCGGGGCTGGGAGGATTAAGAAGACTCCATGGAAGGGCTTAGAACGGTGCTTGGCATTTGGTTAACTTACTATACACGTTAGCTATTATGACCAGCACTCCTACAAGGCATGTCAGCACCAACATGGTTTTTACATTTTGTCTTGAAAATAAAACTGTGTGTATTGCTTTCTCATTCCAGACGTGGAAATGGAATCTGTAAAATAACGCGTGGGCAAGCCAGGCCGCCTTCTGGCTACGTGGTAGAAATAATTTTCACAAAGAAGTTACGTAAGAGCCTTTCCTGATAATGCAGAACCCAGAGTGCACAGGAAATAACAAAAGCAACTCCACTTAGGACTGGAAAGAGCTACGGTCAAAGACCTTTGCTCTGCTCCTGGATTCTCGGGGCAGGATGGAGGTAACGGTGCTCAGGTGATGATAGGGAACGAACCTAAAGCTTCCGTAGCACTACGTACAAGGCGTTGTTCTTTTTATATATTACATACTTTACGTGCATTCTACGCTCCATCCCTATCGTATGCATTACAACGTATGCTTTATATACGTTAACTTATTTCATCCTCAAAATGCAGTTCCCAGCCATTGTCCACAATCCCCGTTCCTAACCCAGTAGTTGAGTTCAAGTGTGTCTGTCGCGCCGCAGGACAGTGTTATTAGAACTACTTCTAATACATGAGCATATATGAGGGTGCGTTGTCAAGAGCAGGCAGCTAAATGGACGTCCACTCGCCCCAAGCCACACATACCCCCTGGCTCTTCCTCAAATAAATCAAGAATATCCCACCTTGGGCTTCCCTGGTGGCACAGCGGTTGAGAGTCCGCCTGCCGATGCAGGGGACGCGGGTTCGTGCCCCGGTCCGGGAAGATCCCACATGCCGCGGAGCGGCTGGGCCCGTGAGCCATGGCCGCTGAGCCTGCGCGTCCGGAGCCTGTGCTCCACAACGGGAGAGGCCACAGCAGTGAGAGGCCCGCGTACCGCAAAAAAAAAAAAAAAAGAATATCCCACCACTATTCTCTTGCCTAACAACACTTCTCTCTCCCCAAGTATCTGCCTGCTTCACTTCCTCACTCCTTTCCAGTTTCTTCTTAAACATCGTCACGTCAGAGGTCTTTTCTGACCATATTGAACAGGGCAGTCCCCCGCATCGCAGTGAACCCATCAACCTGCTTTACTGTTGTTTTTTTTAACAACACCTCATTATCTGACTTCACAGATTTGCTTCTTTGTTTTTGTCACTCCCCTCTGCAGTAAGATCTAGGAGATAAGAGATACTCTCTGTTTTGCTTACTATAATATCCCAGTACTCAGAAGCGCTTGACAAGAAATAGGCACTCCATCAATATTTGTGAAGGAACCAGTCAAAGAAAGAATGAAAGGATGACGCTAAAGAACTGGAGAATACAGAAGGAGGGCTGGGGAGCCCAGGCAGGTGGGTGTAGAGGCTCTGTGTCCAGAGGGACTGAGGCTGGATCTGTAAGAACAGACAAAGCTCCAGTGACCAAGAGGGAGAGAAAGGAGACATGTGAAGACCTGACACTCAGCCTCAGCAGTAAAGGAGGAGCTACTACTATTAGGAGGGGTTTCTTTTCATCAGAAGATGAACCGGTCTTCCTAGGAAGTGACATGGGAAATTGTCCAGATAGTGGGATATTCTACAACAGAAACCCTTTCATCTGATGGAGGAAGGAAAATGACAGGGAGATGCTACAGCAGGAAGGCCCTGGATTCAGAATCAGAAAGCCTCGGTTAGAGCACTGAGCTCTACCACTTTCCAGCCTTGCAATCTGCAGAAATCCACACCCCTTCCCCTCTACAATGGGAGTAAGACATTCAAGTCTTTTCATGAATCAGGCCGCTCTCTGTGAACTTGCTCCACAATGTTAACTTCATTATCAAAATGTGTCAACCAAGCCTGAACACAATAATCTAAAAGTGTTGCAGGGTGTCCTGGGGGCCAGGAGGGGAAGAAGAATCGCTTTGTTGCGGTCAGTGATGAACGCAGCCTAAGGCATCCGGCAGAGCGTCCGGCCGCCACTTCACACACACGAAAGCAATTAGGCACCAATGGACTAACCCGCAAATCCTCCGACGCATTGCTGCTGCTGCTACATTATTTCTTATTTGACATTTCCCCCCTCTAAATTACCTTCGGGTGAAATTCTACTCACAGCTTCATTCGCTGAAGATCCTTTGGGATCTTGTAGCTTCACTGCAACTAAAATAATTTCATCTTTGCTTTAAGTGTATTCTGGGAATCTTAAAAGTATCACAAATTTAAGCAAATTCCAACTTTCAAGCCCCCTCGCTCTGTTGCTCTTACTTGAATAGAACATAAAATTAAAAATAAATATAAATGAATAAATAATCTTTAGGTAACTGACTGATCATGCCCTCTCTCGACTGTCTGTTTAGATCCTGATATTCATATCTATTCTCTATCCTGCCCACTGCCATGGGGGTGATGAGCCTGCTTTACCCATCCTCCGCCAAGGTGGTGATACCACTCCGGGCGATGAGAGCACCCAGAGTAGGGCCCTGGAGGCTTCCGCCAGAAACCCATGACTTGACACGTCAGTGCATTCATCAGCATTGCACAGACATAGCTGTGGTCGCTTCTCCAGTTAGAAACTAGAACCCCCCCCCCCAAAATGGCAGGAATAATCATCCTGTGGGAAGGGAGGAAGGGAGGGAGGAGAGAAAGAGAAGTGAACCGGAGCAAAATCCAGCCTGTGAAAATCAACAGCAGTTCTCTGACTCTCCATCACGAAGGAAAAGTCAGACCATCAGTGGTAGCGTTTCATAAATCTTAAGTGGCTTCCTGGGCTGGCTTTTTTCTCTCAATTGTTAAGAAGACATTGTGCTCATCGTCTTTACGGGAATCCTGCCAGGGAAGCCAATCAAGTCCACAAATGATTCCCAAGGTCTCCCCGCTTTGAAGTTCTGGCTGTGGCACCGCCTGCGGACTCTGAGCATGTCCCCATCCCTCGGGACTCCTTAAGGGGACGGGGGAGGGCAGGGCCTGTCTAGGAACCTACAGGACAGCCCTTGGACCTTCACACTCCCAAACTCATCCCCGAGGCCTGGGCTCACACACTGGCTGCTGACCCTGATTGTGACCCAGTGGATTTATTTTCTTTGGCCATTTTGCTTGGCCAACAGGTAATGCAATTAATGGCCAGAGAAGTGTGGGCAACTTAACCACCTGTCTTACAGAATATACATTTCTCTCATTCACATGGCCAGCCTGGCATCTGCCTTTCATTGATACCAAGTCTTCATCATGTTTCATGTCTCACATGCCCAGGTGTTTATCTTGCCTCTTCCTGTCCCATGCTTTTCCTCTTTAAAAGAAGTTAGTAAGAGCCATGAATAAAGAGAAAGTGGAGGCAAGGTGCAAATTCTGATTTCTTTCCTACAACTTTTATCTTATACAAATGCTTCTTAAATTTTCATGTGTCTAGGAGTCACCTGGGGAGCTTCTTAAAAACGCTGAGCAGGTAGGGCCCAGGGTCCTGTGGTTCTAATAAAATCCCCAGGGACGACTGTCCTGGTACTTGAACTGGAATTTGATTCTCAGCCCTGATGGTACATTAGATTCACCAAGGGGCTTATAAAACAGATCCATGACCAGACCCCACTCCAGAGAGTCTGTTTTAATCAGTCTGGGGTAGAGCTTGAACATTTTTTTTTCTCTATAAGCTTCCCAGATGACTTTCATGTGTAGGATGGAGGGTTAATGCTCTAATACAGTGCGTCTCAAGCCTTAGTGGGCATGAGAATTTCCTGCAGGGCTTATCAAAACACACAATACTGAGCTCTAGAGTTTGATTCAGCAGATCCAGGATGGGGACTGATAATGTGCATCTCAGACAAGTTCTCAGGTTACGCTGATACTCCTGGGTCCAGGCACAATACTTTGAGAACCGCTGGTCAATCCAAGCAACCAAACTACTCTTCCCACAGCCTGGCTTCGCACATGACAAAAGGTTTAAACAAACAAGTGGAAGACATTTTTACTGGCTCTCATACATTTTGCAGACCTGCCTTCGTTCTGGACTTACGATTAGGGTTAGAGTTGTAGGTTCCCATCATTGTTTCATGGACATCTGCATTTGCCCCCTAGAATTCTTTGAAATCTATTCAGTAGCTTCTGGGAAAGTTTGCTATGTACCCACCTGTGTCTCTTTAAATCATGTTTCTTTTCTTTCCTGGGGTCATGACCAGAGATGCAGAATTCTACTCTTAAGTGCCTCTCCCTGCTCTTGGGATTGTCATCTTTTTATTTCTGGTCTCGAATTCATTACCATATTTTGAGTTTTTGAAATCTGTTTTCTAAAGCCTCATCTGGCCACTGGGCTACGTGCAGGCTGCTGCCCCTGGCTCATTTCCCCCAAGCTTCCTCTTTACCAGGTCTTCCTTGCTGGTCCAAATTAGGTTCCGAGAAGCACTTCTTTTCTCTTCACCGCCCCTTGGGTGTTATGATAGGCAGTGGTAGAGCATTCAATCAACAAAGGACCTCAGCACCTACCACATACCAGGCACTGTCCTAAATTCTTGGGGAAACAGCACTTAGGTAAGAAGACAAACCCCTTGCCCTCAAGAAGCCTGAATTCTAGACGATGTGTCAAACATTTCTCAGATGCTGCTCTCTGATCCAGAGGTGACCTCTTCAGGATGGGCAAGCAGATTCACAGCGCAACACTCCAACCCAGAGCTGTCCTCTCCTCACTGAGCTTCTTCTCTTCCTCCATGGCTCCCTCACTTCCACTTAGAAAATCTGGCCACACCAACTCTTTATTCCGTTTGCTATTCCTTTATGTTTTGCTATCCTGTGGGCTCCAAGAGCACATGGATATCCAAGCAGGAACACCCCCCAGGCATGTGCACACCTGGTTCCATAGTTGAGAAGGTGCCTTTGCCTCTTAACTGCAGAGACCTTTTTAGGACAAGAAAAGGAAATCCTAGGGAACCATTACGCTAAATTTGAGCCAGCCAGCCAGCTGCATCCATTGTTAGAGCAACTGGCATATTTATTGTTACTGTTGCCTTCGAACAAACAGGGCTCTGCAAGCTCTGCATTGGCTACTGAGCAGGACAATGACAGAGTTCATCTTGGTGACTGTCACCCTCCCAGGGAACATTTACTACCAGAGAAATAGGTCAGGCAAACCACAGTGATCCTTGAGCCAAGGGGGGCAGGGCCGCCCTTGCTGCTGCCTGGACATTTTGCGCATGAATTCATCAGGTACTTGGTATATGCTCAGAATTGTTTTAAGCAATTCATATTCCCCCCGCTTAACCCCTATGTGGGAGGGACTAATATTATCCTCATTTTCAACAGTAATAATGAGAATAATTTCCCTCATGCCATGCAACTGATAAGTGGCAAAGCTGGGACTGGAAGCCAGATCTCACTGACTCTGGACCCAATACTATAAACCACGCAACTGTAATGCCCACAACGTGGTTTCTTGTTCACCCCAAAACGGCACTTATGATCACCACAAATAAAATAATAAATCCCTAACCACAACCAGATAAGATTTCACAGGGTAAGTATATGTATGAATAATATATTATAATAATTATTATAATAAGATAGACTCTTTAACAGTATTTAAAGTAATTAAGAATGTTATAGAAAAACGTCCATAGTTATTTTCGAGATGATTCTAACTACATAAATACATATACCAAGATAAATCTTGAACAAAATGTACAAATGAGCTACACAAATATGAATTATTTTATATTCAAAAATCGTTTCCTGTACTTTTGGTTTCCTTTGCAATGAACATGCGCTATATTTGCAATCAGCGGGAAAAGTTAATTTTAAAATCATCCTAAGATGGCAAGCGAGCACAGCGTGGTCCCGGCTCCCTACTCAAGTTCATCTCTGGATATAAACTCTACAGCAACTCTTCTGGACCTTGCATTTACAGGAGAATTTCCTGCGGGTGGGGGGCTTTGGAAAAATACTGACTCACAGGCTCCACGCTAATTCAAACAGAAATTTTGGAGGGACAACTAGACATCGATGTATTTTTTGTTTGTTTGTTTTGTTTTGTTTTGCGGTACGCGGGCCTCTCACTGTTGTGGCCTCTCCCATTGCGGAGCACAGGCTCCGGACGCGCAGGCTCAGCGGCCATGGCTCACGGGCCCAGCCGCTCCGTGGCACGTGGAATCCTCCCGGATCGGGGCACGAACCCGCGTCCCCTGCATCGGCAGGCGGACTCTCAACCACTGCGCCACCAGAGAAGCCCCACTGATGTATTTTTAAATCTCCCCACAGCACGGTTTTAAGAGAAACACGGATATGAGGGACGACGACTTGCACGGATGGATACCGGGAGCTCAGGGTGATGCGCCATCCCACGCACTGTAGCACTCACCTCCCACCTGCCCCCAGCACACACGACCCAGCAGAAGAGCCAACGCCCCAAGGGCCAGAGAGGGAGCCCACACATGGAGTTATGCATGTGCATCTTCATCACAGACACACTGTTTAAAAAGCTGTATACATGCGGAAAACACACTTAGAATACTTACTCGTATTATACACAATCAATTCCAGATAGATTAAGGATATAAATGTCAAAAAAAGGCCTAAAAAAAGAATATATAGAGGAGTATCTTTCTGTCCTTGTGTGTAGAAAACATATTCTTAAAGCAGATAGGACATTTCTCCAAAGAAGATATACAGACTGCCCACAAACACATGGAAGAATGCTCAACATCATTAATCATTAGAGAAATGCAAATCAAAACTACAATGAGATATCACCTCACACCAGTCAGAAAGGCCATCATCAAAAAATCTAGAAACAATAAATGCTGGAGAGGGTGTGGAGAAAAGGGAACCCTCTTGCACTGTTGGTGGGAATGTGAATTGGCACAGCCACTATGGAGAACAGTATGGAGGTTCCTTAAAAAACTACAAATAGAACTACCATATGACCCAGCAATCCCACTACTGGGCATATACCCTGAGAAAACCATAATTCAAAAAGAGTCATGTACCAAAATGTTCATTGCAGCTCTATTTACAATAGCCCTGAGACGGAAACAACCTAAGTGTCCATCATCAGATGAACGGATAAAGAAGATGTGGCACATATATACAAAGGAATATTACTCAGCCATAGAAAGAAACAAAATTGAGCTATTTGTAATGAGGTGGATGGACCTAGAGTCTGTCATACAGAGTGAAGTAAGTCAGAAAGAGAGAGACAAATACCGTATGCTAACACATATATATGGAATTTAAGAAAAAAAATGTCATGAAGAACCTAGGGGTAAGACGGGAATACAGACACAGACCTACTAGAGAATGGACTTGTGGATATGGGGAGGGGGAAGGGGTAAGCTGTGACAAAGCGAGAGAGTGGCGTGGACATATATACACTACCAAATGTAAAATAGATAGCTAGTGGGAAGCAGCCGCATAGCACAGGGAGATCAGCTCGGTGGTTTGTGACCACCTAGAGGTGTGGGATAGGGAGGGTGGGAGGGAGGGAGACGCAAGAGGGAAGAGATATGGGAACATATGTATATGTATAACTGATTCACTTTGTTATAAAGCAGAAACTAACACACCATTGTAGAGCAATTATACTCCAATAAAGATGTAAAAAAAAAAAAGATAGGAAGAAGGCTCACCATGAAAGGAACAATTAATTTTGATTATATTGCAATTGAGTAATGTTCATTAAAAGAAACTTTACAGCAAGTGCAAATAAACTACAATCTGTAAGAAGGTATTTGCAATACATACACCAACAAAGGCTTAATATGAGAAATATATATTACGAATAAATATACATATGCACATGGTGTGTGTGTATATATACATATTAGAAATATGTAATACATAATACAGTGCTTATATATGTATACACACACACACATATTCTGTACATATATAGCTTGAATCTAGACCTTTCAAACAAAAAGAAAGCTCTCTCTAAGGCATCCCAGAAACTGTGTAGGAGGGGCTAGATGGAGTCTGATTGTACTTATATATGAACTGGGTTTTTTTTTTTCTTTTTTCAGTTTAAATAAATTGAATTTTTGAAGAAGAAAATATACCATGGTCCCCAGTAGGACAAAATCAGAAACTAAATATTGTCAGTATCCTGAGGAAGTACACAGTTCACATTAAATAAGCTAAAGAAACTAATGTGTAAAACCAGAATACCAGTTTACTTTTCCACAAGAAACTAGTATCAAAGGGACTATATTAAGGCCATTTAACCATTGTTTTCTGACCTGGTCCATAGATCTTTATGGACACTCCATTAGAATATACCTAAAAACAAGTAATAGAAAAAAGCCAGCTCAAATTTGGTTGAATAATAAAGAGAATGTATTGACTCGTATAGTTCAAAGGTCTATGTTACAGAGTGCCCCAGGCAAGGCTTTATCAGGCAACTTAAGGCTATTACCAAGGACGAAACCTCTTTCCATATATTGGCTCTATTTTGATCCTATTGGCATCCTCCTAGGACTAATTCTTCCCTTCGCTGCAAAATGGTTGTCGGCACCAACAAGATGATATTCAGTTTTTATTCCAATTCAGTAGAAGAAGGATGGCTTCATTCTACCCAACTATCAAAGAAAGGTCCTAAACTTCACTTTGATTGGACTACATTAAATAAATACCTGTCCATGAACTAGTCACTGTAGCAAGAGAGCGGCGTTAGGCCTAGGTTCTAAGCATCCACTGATCAATTACCTTAACAAAGAGTATGGGTTTGAGTAGACCTCCTGGCTGCTGAGGGGAGAGGACGGGGGAAGGGGGAAACCTCATGTCCACAGCAAGAACCCATCATAGAGAAATACAAGATCTGGCAAACACCCATTTCTATGCAGAGCAAGCTTCTCAGTGGACAGTGACCGATCACCCCTAGGGCTTTTCTGGTTTTAGTGCTGCAAGTCCAACCTCCTGGGAAGCCCCCTAAACCCAGGGAAATTGAGATGGCTGATGCTAGTAACCCTGACTCCGTCATCTCATTCTGATATGACTGGCCCCCTTCTCCTCCCCCCTTTTTTTTTTTTTTTTTGCGGTACGCGGGCCTCTCACCGTTGTGGCCTCTCCCGTGGTGGAGCACAGGCTCCGGACGCGCAGGCTCAGCGGCCATGGCTCACGGGCCCAGCCGCTCCACGGCATGTGGGATCCTCCCGGACCAGGGCATGCACCCGTGTCCCCTGCATCGGCAGGCAGACTCTCAACCACTGCACCACCAGAGAAGTCCCTCCTCCCCTCTTGAATCGAAGAAATCTAGACTACATAAATAATATATGCCTGACACACATTTAAAAAATTTTTAAACACGGGGGTGGTAAGGGTTGGGGATTGATTTGTCGATGGGTCCATGTGCCCTTGTGTGTGTCTGTGTGCAGGTGGGATGTATGGGAGAAAATGCATGAGGAACTGTGTCACTGAGGGAGTATCCACATGAAAGAGGAAGAATACAGAAAAAAAAGTTTAAAATATTCAACTAACTGGATGAAAGAGGACTGCATTTGGCTGCAAGCAACAGAAAACTCAACACATATGTAACCTGCATCCTCACAGTCACAAAATAGCTGCTGCACCTCTGGACATCACACATACCCTCTAAGCAGTAAAAACAAAAAAAGCTGTAAGACCTCTTTTTGAGACTTTGCCGTTTATTCAGTAAGTGAAACTCTTCTTCAAGACTTCTTACAGTTTCTTGGCCAGAAACATATCACTTAGCCCCCTCTGAAATGTGGACTCTTCAACACACGAAGTAGAGAACAGGAGTACGTTACTGAGAATGCATCTTGGCTGAGAAAACAGTATGTCAAACTTTTGTCCAGGAGATGTTATAGAAACTCTTTCTACTTCTAGCAACTTCTTTGTAATTATAAAATGGTGATCTAGGAAATCTCCAAATAACACCAAATTCAGAAAAACCTACCCCAAACGTTGACACTGAGGGTAAAGGTTGACTCGTGTGCTGATTCAGGGGCGAATCTCCTCATTGAGAATTCTGCAGAGCAGAGGATGTGGGCAGGCTGCATTCCACAAAGCTGCCTTTGGAAGTTTTCTTAAATGTGTGTCATCCTGAGAGCTGCTTAACTAAAACTCACCACAGGAAATACCAGGGCTGGCAAGGACCACTCCGATCATTAGCCTGTTTCAGAGGCTTGTTTGCTCTCTGGGTAACAGCAACCATCCTCATATTCACTCCCATTCTGGGTTGTATTTTAAGGCAAATTATTCAGCCTCCTCTGCTAGTACATGGAGAATCACAATGAGATGCACCATACCAGGCTGCAATTTCTGTACCAAATTGCCTTGGAACAGAATTGAGCCCGGATCTAATTCTGCGCCCCCCCCCCCCATGCTTTATTCCATTCTCATCTGCTTTATACCAAAATTAAAATTAAGTGTATTTTTAACTTGTGGAGGTATGTTGTTTCCATCCAAAATTGAGGCAGAACTCATCAAAGACACAATAAAGAAAGTGTATGTTCAACCCCATCAAACCAGATGTGTACACCTTTTATCAGTCTTTGCCCATATCACCTACTGATTGAAAAGATGTTTCAATTTCTTTCTGACTTGTGTTCTCTATTCCCAGTCATTAAGTACTTTACTAGACATCCTGACAGCCCTTCAAAATCAGAACAGAAGCCAAGTAATCATTTCCTCAGTTCAGCCCACTCAGCAAACTACGGAAGGATTATAAATATATAAAGGTATCCTAATGTGATGTTTATTTATTGCTAAGTTCAATTCCCAGGCTTATATTCATCCACCCATCCCCTCCAAGCCACTTGTTCCCCTCTGGGAAGGCTCTGAACACAGAGTGAGTCTTGCTGTGTAATGATGACAGAGAAAGTAAAAAAAAGTGTCACAGCCCTGTCAACCCACTATGTGTGTTGAATGCTGTGCAATTCCTCTCTCAAATCCCTTCCAAACTTCTTCTAAATGCAGGGGTAGAAAAGCTGAATGATACATTTCCTAGAGGCCTTTGCAACTATGATTCTGGATGCAAATTAGTTTTCATTATCCAAAAGCACACACAGGGGATGTTGACAAGAAAACGCAGTGGAGAATAGAAAAATACTTTATTCATTCAGAAGAAGGCAAGAAAGGGGAGAAAAAAAATAAAATGATAGGTCAAATAGAAAACAATGAGTAAGATGGTTGGCTTAAACCTAAATAAATGGGCAATTCTGTTAAATATAAATGAGTTAAGTATGCCAATTAAAAGACAGAGACTGTTGAATTTTGTTTTTAAAGAAAAACTTTAAGGGCTTCCCTGGTGGCCCAGTGGTTGAGAGTCCACCTGCCGATGCAGGGGACACGGGTTCATGCCCCGGTCCAGGAAGATCCCACATACCGCGGAGCGGCTGGGCGTGTGAGCCATGGCCACTGAGCCTGCGCATCTGGAGCCTGTGCTCCGCAAAGGGAGAGGCCACAACAGTGAGAGGCCCGCGTACCACAAAAAAAAAAAAAAAAAAAGAAAA
Organism: Lagenorhynchus albirostris; assembly: GCF_949774975.1. Classification (NCBI taxonomy): domain Eukaryota; kingdom Metazoa; phylum Chordata; class Mammalia; order Artiodactyla; family Delphinidae; genus Lagenorhynchus; species Lagenorhynchus albirostris. The sequence goes on along the minus strand of NC_083104.1, from coordinate 9,075,608 downwards.
ACTTTAAGTTGCTTACAAGAGACATTCCTTAAATACAAGTCACAGAAAGGCTGCAAATAAAAGACTAGTGGAGTAGGCTGAATGGTGGCCGCAAAGATATCAGGACCTAATCTCTGGAATCTGTAAACGTTACCTTATTTGGAAAAACAGTATTTGCAGATGTGAGTAAATTAAGAATTTTCGGATGTGGAGATTATCCTGGATCATCTTGGTGGCCCCTAAATGCCATCACATGTACCCTTATAAGAGAGACCCTGAGGAACATCTGATACACAGACTAGGAAGAAGCCCTGTGATCAAGGAAGCAGAGACTGGAGCGATGCAGCCACAAGCCAAGGATGCTGGCAGCCACCAGGAGCGAGAAGGGATTCTCCCCCTAAAGCCTCTGGAGGGAGTTCAGCCCTGCTGAAACCTTGATTTCAGCCAGGTGATTTCAGACTTCTGGGATCCAGAACAGTGAGACAATATATTTACTTATTTTAAGCCACCACATCTGTGGCAATTTGCTACAGACACTCTAGGAAACAAATACAGATGGAGACTGACACGCCTTATAAAAGCAACCAAAAGAAAGCTAGTGTAACCACACTAATATCTCTAGTATTGCTTCTTGCCATAGAGAGGGCATTTCACAGCAATAAAAGAAAAAGAAAATTGAGAGCAATCTTTCTGCTCTGCCTGCCTTTTCTCCTGGAAAGTAAGGTCTTGGAATCATCAAGTTTTCTTAATGATTTCCTGCAGGCTCCGTGAGCGTGAATGTTATTGATAAGTACACAGTGTGAAAGCATAATCAGCAAACAGCCACAGAGCAGAAACAAGCAGGACACCAACGCACTAGGATTCGTTAGCCACTGTGCTCTTAATCCCATGATCCCCCAGGGAAGAAGAGGAATCTAGACACACACATCTTTAAGGAAGGAAGTCGCAAATCACCTAAGTCTGGATCCTTCCATGGAGTGAGTCAAGGTACCTACTACGTTTCTTCCCCACTAAATATCCACCACAGGTCTTTCTCAGAGACACACACGAACACCTCCTTCGCCATATGGTACCGGAGTCTGTTCGCACCACACTAACAAGAATACTATTGACTGGGTGGCTTATCGACAACCGAAATTCCTCACAGTTCTGGAGGCTGGGAAGTCCAAGATCAAGATGCTGGCAGATTCAGTGTCTGGTGAGGACCATTTCCTGGTTCACGGATGGCTGTTCTTTTGCTGTGTCCTCAGATGGTACAAGGGACAAGGGAGATCTCCGGGGTCTCTTTTATAAGAGCATTAATCCCATTCATAAGGACTCTACCCTCATCACCTAATCACCTCCCAAAGGCCCCACCCTTAAACACCATCACATTGGGGGTTAAGATTTAACAGATGGATTTGGTGGGAGACCCACACATTCAGTCTATAGCAGTGACATTCTTATTTCCATAAGGAATGTGTCATCTTATTTTTCCCTATGTCACATTCCAACCGCCATAAAAGACACATGGGAAGGTTCAACACATACTTGTTAAGCAAATAATGCAAACCAGTGTAACAGTGGCCCCAGCCAAGTGGCTTTATGGTCCACACTGAGCTCTTATGAGACCATTCCCAATGTAGTGCTAAAGACAGAACAGTAGTCTGTCAGAAGGAAGGGTCATGTTGGAGACCGCCCAGGGAGTTAGGCCATGAGGGTGGACCCCTCAGGAATGAGATTAGAGTCCTTATAAAAGGGACCCCAAAGGGTTCCCTCACCTCTGCCACCCCGTGGGCATACAGACAAAATGGCTCTCTTTGAATCAGGAAGCTGGTCCTCCCCAGACACCACATCTGTCAGCGCCTTGATCTTGGACTTCCCAGGCTCCAGAACCATGAGAAATAAATGCCTGTTGTTTATAAGCCACTCAGTCTATAGTACTCTTGTTACAAAAGCCCAGAAGGACTAAGGCACCTGATAAGCCTGTTATGTGAGGAAGGAGAGACCCTACAGACAGGAAATGGTGGGACGCAAGATAAGACAAGACACTGCTAGATAGCTCTACAGGAAAAAGAGAGCGGAGAAAGGGGAGAAGAGGGAAGAAAAGAATACTGAGCAGCTGGGTGGGATACTGGGCTCTAAGTTGTGGAAGTGACTGAGGAATGGTTAAAAATAGTGATAGATAAAACAGAACTTGAAGTATTTTTTAAATGCTGTAGTGTAAATCTCTTCATCATTCCAAATCTTCAGCAAAGTCCTTTATGATCATAAAAGCCTTGTAAGTGTATTACCTGGAACCATGCAAGTAGGTGCATACAAACTCGGGAAGAACATCATGTTTCCACAGGTGGAGGAACGGGCTTCCAACCCCTGAAGTGGCGGGAAAATCTTAGTTGAGATACAGGTCACATTTAAAAGTGACCTTCTCAACTGAAATCTTATCACATCATCTACCCTTTGTCCTATTTCTTTCCTCTGGACCCACACCAAGCCAGACTATATTCTCTGACCTGTGGCCACCCAACAGATGGTCTTCTCTCTCCAGGCCAAGTGGGCCTTTCTCAGTAGAGACTCAGCTTTGTCTCTGCTACTCAGCTTCCTGTCCAGCAAACAAACTATCATTTTAAAATTTTTCTCTTAAAGCCCAAAGAGAACTGAACAAAACATTCAAGAAGTAGCTGGTCCATCCTGTGAACACCAAGGATGACTCAGATAATATTTACATTTGTACTGTCATCACACCAACGAATGACCATTCCTGATCTAACAGCAAATTGCAACCCCACACCGCAGTTCAGGGGGCTGCTTCTAAATGATGCTCCCCACGCCGTTTCATGGACTTGGCAGTCAGAGTGTTCTTTGGACCGATACTCATGAAATTACACTCATCCTTCTTAAATTTAATCTTCCTGGAACAGACCCATGACTCCAGGCAGTTGAAATTATTTTAGAATCTGATTCTTGTACCTTTTTAACAATTCTTTTAAAATTTATCCCAGTTTGTGATTCATGAGGTCTCTAACTTTACTCAAGAGCCTGTGACACACACCTTAAGAACATCTCTTCAAGTTGAACAATGAATCCTGGGTAGAACGATCCACCCGTCCTTAGTATTTGCCTCCTAGCTCCTGCTGCTCTGAGCTGACTCTGAGGGTTGGCACACCCAGGAGGCTCTGGAAACCCACTGTGTGGTCAAGCCTTGAACTTGAGGAGTAGCTCTGTCAGTGTATAAAGTAACTGAACTTCCCCAGTGATTAGCATAGTTCCTTGCGTGTCAACAATACGCTAACAGTGGCAGACTGATGCTCCACAGATGCCTCTATCTCGAGCCTCCTGGAAAATTAGCGGAACTGGTACACGAACCAAGGTTAACATTATCTCAACCCCAAGACAACTCACTGTCCTATGCGAGGAGACGAAATAAGCCTGATTATTGCCAACCTGTCCTTTCCTCTGCTTATTCAAAAAGCCTGTAAATTTTGCCCAGTTTGTTTCTTGCCATCCAGAACTTTTACTCAGACTGCTGGAAAGGCAGGGAGGAGGGGACAAGAGACATCAGGCCAGCCCTGTAGTGAAAGAGATGACGGAGTTGGGAGAGAAAGAAGCAGAGGGTCTTGGGGCGTGAGGGAAATGAATGGGAATTCTAAGAACTAGGGCAATGGACTCTTTCCCTCTTTCTTAGTAAGTAAGAAACTCAGATGCAATTTTTAAATCACCCTGTAATTGTCCTTTGGTCCTTGGACCACGCTTCCTTGACCAAGGCAGAACTCAAACAGGATCACACACGTCCCTAGCTTGTGTGTATTTCCCCCTTACAGAATGCCTGCATTTCAATTCATCATCTGGTAGAAGAAAAGTGTTCACATCTTTACTTTTCCTTATTATTTTTAAAAATTTTGCCAAAAAGACTGCTGAAGAGAACATGAGAAATGGGCTTGTGGTTCAACAGTTACAGTGTCTGAAATTAATGAAAGGAAAGAGAAGACCAATTAGGCTCTTGCCTTCCTGGTGTAACTGTATTTTAAAGTGATCCAAAATGTTCCACGCCCGCAAAACGTTTCCTCAACACCCCGTCACCTTGCCTGCAATTCCCACCTTTTGAATATATATTTTGGATTAAGGTATTATCTCCTAAAATAACCTTTTTGGGAACATTAGCATTTCCTGGAGTCTACTACACGCCACATACTTCAAGTGTGTTATGTCCCGTTTCTTCCTCATGACGAACCTGCAGGCATTTATTTCAATACTGTAATAACTGTTCTGGTTGAACTGTGTCCCCTAAAAAGGTGTGTTGAAGTCCTAAATCCAGCACCTCACAATGGGATCTTATTTGGAAACAGGGTTATTGCAGATGTAATTGGTTAAAACACGGTTGTACTGGAGTTAGAATGGAGAGTCCCTTGATTCAATAGGACCGGTGTTACGCTCCTAAGAAGACGGAAGGTAGACCCAGACACGGGAGGAGAAGACAGACACGTGATGAGGACATCAGAGACTGCAGCGATCTATCTGCAAGCCAAGGAACACCAAGGAATGCCAGCAAATACCGGAGGCTAGAAGAGGCAAGGAAGGTTTCTCCGTACAGGTTTCGGAAGAAGCGCGGTCCGGCTGACATCTTGATTTTGGACTCCTGGCCCCCAGAACAGAGGAAGGATACATTGCTGCTGCTGTAAGCCACCCATTTGTGGTTCTTTGTTACGGCAGCCGTAGGAAACTAGTACAGTAACCGAGAGTCATGTTCTAGACTCATGTTTCAATCCCAGCTTTGCCATTACTTCCATAAGTTACTTCCAGCTTAGTAAATCTCAAATTTCCTCATCTGTAAGATGCAGATAGTCGTATCTACTATTACATAGATTTTGCTCCCAAAACGAATTAAATGGAAATCTCTGTGTTCTCCTCACTCAATTATTGCATCAGGTAAACATTTAATCAACGGCCTCCTCTGCTAGGATCATCCTCCTGATCGGACCTTCTTCCTCCTCGTGAACGAAGAAACTAAAGAAGAGGTAAAAACCCCTGCCCAGTGGCAGAGCTGGAGTTCAAAAGGAGCTCTGCTTGCCTCCAAACAGCATGTCAGATTCCAACAGCCATCGGGAGAGAGATTACGTTTTCTCAAGAATCTGCCTGTGTTCTGAGGAGCTGGACGGTAAAAGCTGAAAGGTAAAATCTTGAATGTGAGGCAAGAGGAGAAATGAACTTTTAATTCAGTATATGGGGTGACGTCAGGGTGGGAACGTCTGAAAGGCAGTCAGAACCGCTAAGATCACAACTAGGACCTCCCAGCTCTGACCAGCGCTGATCGTTGTGCCGTCCCACCTCCACCCCCAAGTTCATGTCAACATTGCCATTTCTTTCAACAAACCATGTATCATCCTTCCAGCACACCTGAGCTCCTAGAAGCTATCCAACTCCACAAAAGGCTCCTGTTCCTTCGGAAATCCAACTGGCTGGCTTCCTTTCATCCAGGCATGCTTGGTCCCTGCCTACAGCAGTGCCCTAGGCAGTAGACAGAGAGGTGCTCGGGGCCAAGGAGAGTCTGCAAAGCCAGCCACCCTCCCCCAATCCGTGGGCATCTTCACTTCATGCACAGATGCAGTATTGGTCCCTGAGCCCGGAGCACCCAAAACACTGGGGCAATGATCAAAGTTGGATATAATCTAAACATATTTAAAAAGCTACATGACTGAGTTCTATGAATATCATCTCATATATTCTGGATGGGTTGTATTTATTTTAAAGCCAGAATGGATTAAAAGGAGAACAGACAAAAGCCAGGGAGATCAGTTTGCTACAATAAATATTCAAGATCAAGGGATGTGGTGTTTACCTGGGAGAAGGCCTTCCTCCTAAGAATACTGCGCCCCTTTAGTCGTACTGCTTGCAAAGCTATACACACAGGTATCTTGAAACACTGGACAATTTAATCTCTCCCTTTTATGCCATCAACACCATTGGATGCAATTTCCGAGGCAACATTTAAATGTTACATCCCATTTCCCTATGATATGGGAAGTGCCCATAGGCTGTGAGAGTGAGAGAGGGGAGCCAATATGGCATGAGCACGTCCCCAGATGGGGTGAAGGCAGGGTGCCCTCCAGAGCAGACAATTCCATCGACTTATAACAAGCTACACAGAGGATGACCCAGTGCGCCATAAGCTGAAGGGCAGCTGAACTAAATTAAAAGTAAAATAGCTTTAAAAACCTGACAACTTCTTACTGGTATAAAAATTAAAAAAAAAATTAAAAACCTCCTCAAAGTTGCCTATTATAGAGGAGGTTTAGAATTTAAATGTGAACAAATCTTTTATGACAAACCCATGGCACAGTTCTTTTTCTAGATGCCAACAGGAGCTTGCTGTCTTACATCTTAAGCCAAAATGTTCTCCCTCGTCTCCTTTTGTTCTTTTCCTTTCTTCCCTCTCCCTTGGACACTTCTTTTCTGTACTCAGAATGCTTCGGGTCATAGGCAGGGCTTCTCTGAGGAGACCTACCAGGCCTCTGCTCACGCTGGGTGTGCGCCTCTCTCTTCTGGCGGAGTCTCTCCTATTATTGGATTCTTCATGCATCTCACAGAGCTGGATCTGACACACTGAGGTGCAGAGCCCGCAAAAACCAGCTGTATCTGCAAGTCCCTGCTGGGATGGAGGTGGCTGAACCCAGGTCAAGGAATCCAGGAGTCACAAGGCACCGTGGGAGGAGGAACATGGAAGGTCATCTTTGAACTTCACGCTTGCCTGCGACAAAGATGTCAGGAGGCCCCTCGTGGGGCCTCTGTGCAGGCAGAGAGAATAATGTGAAAACCGTGTGAGCTGAGGCAAGAAGGAGGAGCCGTGGACCCAGAAACCCGGGGCCTAGACTCACAGCATCCGTTTCCCCACTGATGGGGCGTCTTGGGACCTCAGGCAAGCTTCTGACCTCTCCATAATTCGTTTTCCTCAGTGAAACAGGGGAAAGGTCATACCTATCACAAGAGGTCTTTGAAAGGATTAGTTAAAATAGCTCAAAGGAGAAGAGCCTGCCCAGCAAAGGTTTGCAGATCCCAGTTCTCTGCTGCTTGCATCACAGGGACTTGGGGATGGTGTAAAATATTGGACCGAATAAAATCTAACAAGGAAACTCAACACTCTGATTCACTTCTTCTGTGAGTGTAGACACACATTCCACACTCCAGGGAGATGTGGAGTAGTGGGAAGGAGCAGGAAGGAAGAGACAGGGAAGGGTGAAAAGAAGAAGAGGTTAACAGGTCACTGAAACGGGATGTTCTAGAATATGGGTGGCAACTCCACGTTCAGTCCAGTGAACTGAGCACTTGCTGCACGTGCCAGCCTTGAACTTAGCAGTGGGGACACGGGGATGAATAAATCATCACTTCTGTCCTCAAAATGTCTATATCCTTGTGGTAGAGGCAAATACACCAATAGGAATAAAATAATAGGATAAAACTAAAAGCATGGCCAGAGGCTTGAGGAGACACAGCAAGGGTGTAACTGATTCTTCCTGGATGTGGAACATCCCTTCAGTGTGCAGAGTGGAGGGGACATTTCAGCTGGAATTTGAAGGTGTAGGGGGAGCACACCAGGGGGCAGAGAGGAAGACAGGCATGCTGAGTAGGCAGAATAATGTTCCCTCCTCAGATGCCCATGTCCTCATCCTCAGAACCTGCAGGGAAAAGGGACTTGGCAAATTTAATTAAGGCTGCAGACTTTAAAGTAGAGAAATGATCCTAGATTACCAGGGTGGACCCAATCTCATCACAATAGCCCTTAAAAGCAGAGAATTTTTCTCTGGCTCAACTGTGAGAAACGGGAGAGAAGAGGAAGTTGGTTTGAAGCTTGAGGGGGACTCAAGCTGCCATTGCTGAAAGGGGGCCCGAGGCAAGTGTGAGAAGCAACGTGAGCAGACGCTAAGAGCAAAGACCCGTCCCCTGCTGACAAGTCAGGAAGGAGATAGAAACCTCAGTCCTACAACCACAAGGAACTGGTTCTGGCCAACAACTTGAATGAGTCTGAGGAAGTGATTAACTCCCAGTGTCTCCAGAAAGGAATGCATCCCTTCCAACACCTTGATTTCAGCCTGTGAGACCCTAAACCCAGTTGTGCCATGCTCTACCCAGGCTGCTGACCTACAGAACTGTGAGATAATGGATTTACGTCATTTTCAGACACTAAATTTATGGTAATTTGTTATAGCAGGAATGCAAAAATTAATCACATACATAGCAAAAGGCACAGAACAGCAGATACACAGGATTCCATTCACAGGAGCTATTTGGGGAACTACTGGGGATAAGACAAGAAACAGGAGGAGCAGCTTGGTGAACAATGCATAAGACAGAGCCATAGTGTAAGCAAAAGGGAGTCTTAGGAAACTTTTGAGCAGAGGAATATCAAGTATGATTTGGGAAGGGTGGGTAGAAATTCAATAAATTCCTAAATTCACCAGAACTCATAAATAACAAAGGTCCCCTTATCTTCGAGATTATCATCACAGTGGTTTGCATTTTGATTCAAATGAGGTTGCAATGGTGTGAATATCCAGGAAATGTCTCCTTGAGATGTGATTTACAGCCAGTTTTGGAACTGTGGTGGTTTACATACACAAATGTAAAAACTTGGGATTTTTCATTTACCTGCTAAAATGATTCCCTTCAGCTTATCAAAGGCATCTAGGTAAATGCAAAGGGTATTCTTTAAGGATCTAACTTGGCTTCTCAGCTACATTCACCAGTACTGACCATTCCCTTATTTTCAAAATACTCTTTTTCCTTTTTTTCTTAGTGTCTATCTATAGATTCATCTCCTGGACTTCTTCCTACTCTTCTTATTGGTCTGATTCTTTTTGTCTTTACATTCACTTTCCTCTACCCAGCCAATAAATATGAGATTTCATCTAAGCTTAATTTAAGGGCTTCTGCCCTCCTCATTCTTATATACTATGTCCCGAAATTATCCTATCTATTACCACCTATTTGCAGGTGATTTACAAATTTCTCTTTCTGATTGTAACTTCTCTAAGAATCAGAGCTGACAGATCCAGACACATATGTCGTATTTCTTCTTGGATCTCCCAAAGGCACCTCAAACTCAACATGGCCAAAACCAGACTCATCAATGTCATGCCTGACTTGGTCTTCCTTTCAATATTCTCTCTATCTGTGAATGGTTCCACCAACCACAGCTAGAATCCCAGCATCATTCTTGCTGTCTTCCTCTTCCTCATCCCCCACATCCAATTCCAGACTTACTCTTCTTCCTAAAGTCCCACCAAGGGCTAACTTCAAGACTTCCCTGCGTGCTAGCAAAAGAGCAAGCATCACATGGACTAGAGACCGATGAACAAATGAGAACTCATGAGTCATTCTGGAACTGCCATCTACTAGTACAGATACTAGAAAAACTGACCCAAGGAAACTGGGGAGGGGAGGGGAGGGGGCTATGGACATAAAATCCATTTGTCACCTCAGTCATTAACCCTCAAGTTTGCTTCCTCAGGTACAACTCAGACGCCAGACCTCAGAGGACTCTGGGGGGATGGCAAGAAATTTGGGGAGCTCAGTAAGAGTCATGAGGACCCCAAGCTTTGATCCCACATTCATTCATGCATATAATATCTTCTTAATTAAAAGTAGTAAAACTCTTAGTTAAGGGGCATGTGGTTGAGATTGCCATTTGTAGCCCCTAATCATCTCTGAGGAGCCAGGCAGAAGTTAAGACAAGCCCTGTATTTTTAAATAGACACCCCTTTGAGAACCACCAAATAAAAACCTACCAATTATTTGAGTAACGCCTCATCTTCACAGCAAAAATTAAATGGTACTATCCACTTTGCTCATTAGACTTAGCTCTGAACATCATCTGGTTGCTTCTAATAACTGAACCACCACCATAAGCCTCAAAATTGCCAACTGGTTCAACCTAATTAGAAGCCTGCTAGAAAAGGCGGGTGTATAATTGGGGCCCTGACAGCCAAGACAGGTACAGAACCATACAGACTTGAACAGACTTCCACACTTCAGTCTGATTTTACAGACCACTAGATCAGTTATTATACTCCAGTCACTGTTCGGAGTTACACTTTATGGGAAATTACACATGGAGAGGTCTGTTCAGACAGATACAATGAAAATGATTCATGAGCAGATAACCAAGCAGAATTCACGAGTGGATTACGTGAAAAACTAACTGAAAAACTAGTAGAGTATTTCTTGTAAAACACAAAGGAATGTAGCTGAAGGGTAAGTCAACTCTGAGTTTCTTTTTTAGGGCCTTAAGAAATAGTGCTAGGATGGATGGATTGAAACCACAGGAGAGCAGAAGGAAGGCTTGCTAATTGGGATAACTGAGGATGGAGAAGACTGCCCCGGAAGGGAGCCATCCTTCAATTAGTAGCTACATTCAAGCTTGTCAGGAGGACACTTGATTAATTCAAATAGACACTCAGAAAATAGTTACTGGTTGCCTACTATATAACAGCAAATCAGAGAGCCATGAAGATATGAGACGGGTCTCTCGGCTAGCAGATCCTCAAGGTTCCTCCTAAAACTGACTTGCTTTATTTCCCTATCTCTGTCATTAGGTTCAAATATCAAAATGCAAGTTAAAGTTCTTTAACTTTCTCCAATAGCAGGCATGCGGTCTCTTTAAAAGATGTTTCTTGTATCTACCCTCTACCACCGTATTTACCTTAGAAACAAAAAGAGATTAAGATGGACAGGAAAGGATGTACAAATTCCAGCTTAGCTCTAAACCTTCTTAGTGTTGGGAAGGTAGCACCTTGACTCCCAAATACAGGTTACAAGAAAGATCCAGGACGTTATACATCTGAGAGCCAGATCCCAGAATTAAACTGTCTGCAAAGCTACTCCACTGGGGTGATTCCACAAAGTGTCTAGCTTTACAATTGGTATATTTGGGGCATACTGGGACCACCGGGAAAAATTTCCTGGATTTCATCTCAAGGTTGTTATCCTAGTCATGCCATCTTTTCATGGGACCTCTTCACTCCATTTCTTTCAATTCTGGGATCTCTGCCAAGACATATGGACTCTTAAGATATAATTTTTCATTGACCATGTCTTGGTTTGGTTTATCTCAACAACAGAGAAAATACTAAGAAGACTAGCAGTTTATTTGCAAGGAAATCCAGCAGAAGATGGAGAAAAGAGACAGAGCACACAGACAACAGATGGCATGCCACTAAGAAAGATATCTCGGGGAGTAGCTAGAACAGTCTTCCCAGGAAACTCTGAGAACCAGTTTAGAATTGTGTCCCCAAAAATTACCCCAGCAGAGACAAAGGAGTCCCCATCATTCATTTGTTGGGAGCTGGTAACAGGAGACATTTATTTTCTAGTTCTGTCTGCCATGAACAGAAGCAGGGTGGGCTTGACCATTAGAAAAAATTCCTTACACAGAGAAGCAGAGGCTGGCAGCTGAAGTCAGTCAGAGTAGGTTACAACGGCAGAGCCGATATACAGAGCACCAATAAGCAGATAAGCACCGATAAGCAGAGCACCAATACGCCCTGCTATGGGGAGCTACATTTAGAGCTAACACTCCATCCTGCCATCACCTGAGCTGGTTTACAGAGGCGAGTATGTGCTACTGCTACGTATGTTCCACTCCCAGAAATAACTTCCTGCTTTATGACAGAGAGATTCAACAATCCATATTGACAAACGACGATGCCAGCATCGTAGAACTGGAAGGCAATACAATAGTGGTGAACGTGAAAAACAAAATAAAAAATGAAGAAAATGGAAGAGAGGGCTTCAAAGAGCGGGGTTTCTCCTCCAAATCCATCCCTATCACACCTACTCGTTCATGGTACCCTTTGTTACAGGATATTAAAATTCTTATTTTATTCATGTCTATAGCATGTGATACATGCTTAGAGCATCAAAGATACTTCACTGACGTCCTTGCTTTGGATTTATGGATACAAGTGATGGAGTGCAAAAACAGCAGCAAAAAATACATGTGGAGATAAGCAGGACTGTCCAGTGAATGAGCCCAGGTTCTTTCTCTGGGTTGCTCGGCAACAAGTTGGCTAGGATTTTCTCTCTGCCACCTCACCTGGAGGGGCCACAGCCAAACTCAACTTCCTCTAGGACTGCGGCCCCTCAAACAGCCATCTTGCTTTAATGGGCCTCCCTGCTACGGGATATTTTGGCCTTGTTTTCCAGGTACTGAGAACTCGTATCTTCTAGAACTTGCCTAAGTATCTGGCACCTAAGCCTCCACTGCCTGGAGTCGAAGCAATCTGGCTGCCTGTAGCCCCATGAAACCCCTCTCATTCTTAGTCCATTAAAGGGGAGGGCAACAGGGATCAGAATCGTTCTGCTTTTCCACAGCCGTATGATGCTCCCAGATACACTCCGGACCAAGCACATCCTTCTCTGAAGGATGATGAGGAACCAGAAGGTCCACGTAAACGACCAGCGTTCTGCCCACAAATCCAACTTGTATTAAGTGACTCTCACTGCTGTCCACACCAAGTCATTTCACATGACAATGAAAAACAATTTATTATAAATAAAACCTCAGCTGAATTCACAATAAATTTTGTTAAGAAAAAAAAAATAGGACTCCAAAATCAATCAGCAGGGAAGGTAAGAGCATCTAAATGAAGTTGCACACCTCATTGTGTTGTAACAGACACCTGGTAGGTGGAAGAGACACAGCAAGTAAGGATAAATCAAAATGAAGATTCTTAAATTTGACACCTGAAAGCAATGTGAGTTTGTTATGTCTTCACTGTTCCTTTCTTGCAAGGAAGGCACGGAGTCATGTGGGGGAACGACTGGGTCTGGGTCCAGATTTGTCCTTGGCTGTCCACCATGAAACCTGACTCGCAGCAGCCGTGGCCTTATGCACGGTCACCATCCACGGAGACGGACAAATGACCGCACCTAGCGTGATGACTTCTGCACATTATAATGTTCCAGACCTAAAGTAGGACTTTGGCAGCTGTGTTATCTTTCTATTTGAATGTTTTCCTTCAATGAGTGACTAGCTGTCCTAACCAAAAGCCAGCAACTAGTCAGGGTAAGTAAGAAGACTAGAAAAAACTGTGCATTCAACACTTACCTGCCAAGCACCGGGTCTCTGACAGGCACTGTGGATAGGAGAACAGAGGCACAGTACCTGCCTGAGAGCACCTCAGAGTGGGATGGGGGAGGTGGCAAAGGGGCAAACAGTCACGCATACATGGAACGTCAAGGCAGCCGAGCTTTACAGAAGACCCTTTCCTTGCACGTGCCAGGTGCCTGCACCGACTCCATCTTGTTTAGTCCTCACAACAAGCCTGCAGGTAGGCCACAGTATTCCCATTTCCCAGATTTTAAAAACGGGTTTAGAGGGACTTCCCGGTGGCGCAGTGGTTCAGAATCCACCTGCTAATGCAGGGGACTCGGGTTCGAGCCCTGTTCCGGGAAGATCTCACCTGCCGTGGAGCAAGTAGGCCCGTGTGCCACAACTACTGAGCCTGCGCTCTAGAGCCCGCGAGCCACAACTACTGAAGCCCGCGCGCCCAGAGCCCGTGCTCCGCGACGACAGAAGCCACCGCAATGAGAAGCCCGCGCACCGCAACAAAGGGTAGCCCCCGCTCGCCGCAACTAGAGAAAGCCCACGCGCAGCAACGAAGACCCAACGCAGCCAAAAATAAATTAATTAAAAAAAATGTTTTTAAATGTTAATAAAAAAATAAAAATTGGGGCTTTGAGAAGCGAAATAACCTCTAGAAGATACAGATTATCTCTAAGAACTGTAAGAGGGGTATATAGGTCGGGACAGACTTCCTCTGGGGGATTCTGAAAAACATACTAGAGGAAACGAATTAGGAGTTAGAAATGCCATAGCGAGAAGACATGAATTAGATGGAAAACCAGGGATGGGCATTTAGGAAAGCAGAAGTAACATGTGCAAAATCACGTGATGTGAGAGGACATGGCGTGTTCCACGCACAAGGAAAATTCAGTGATGTTCAATTCCAGGCAGCAGATGGGGAGATAAGCCAGAGCTAGACTGTGGAAGGGCATATGTGCACAGCTAAATAAATGAGATGTTCTGTAGATGGCGGGCATGTCGAAATCTTGTAATCAGGAGAGAGACAGGTTAAAGCAAGTCATCGGGGTGCCCTGTTGCTTATACAAGACTCATGCTGCAGAATCGTCAACAAGGAGAAAATATCAACCATCCAGGAGTGAAGGAATGATGCCCTCCTGCATTTAAAACGAACATCTGCAAGATACAATCACCGACCATCTGTTATGTGCTGGGCTTTAGTGCATATGTACAGATCTTTTTTTTTCTCGTGATGGGATCTTATAACTCCCTAAAGAGATTTTGCTACAACCAGATAGCAGAGGTTTAGCTTTTTGAAATCCTGACTCCTAGACAGTGTACAAGCAAGCAGCAAGATCTAGTTGGAGATATGAGATTAAGCAGCTCAGAGGTTTGGGCTGCTTTCTTGTCTTAAGCAGGTGTATCACACCTGACACAGTGCTCTGCATATGATGGTATTTGATAGAGTAATTACTAGGTTAAACCTCGTTCATTTACACCATTTGTGGAACAGTCTGTGTAAATTAATGAAAACACTCAATTGTGAAGACAGAATTACATTCTCAAAATGAGATTTTCTCAAAGTCAGTGTCAGGAGATGCCAGTCCTGGAGACCCTCTGCAAAGTAACAATGATGGCAGAGATGAGGGTGAGCATGAAGCTTGCTCCAGCCATCTACTGCTGTGTCACCAATTCTCCCCAAGTGGAGGAGTTTTAACCACTGTATCGTATCTCATGTGGGTCTGTTCAGACAGGGCTCCATTGGCCAATTACTCTGCTCCGTGTGGCACCAACTGGGGTCACTTGACATTCCATTGGCATCTGACTTCATCTGTAGGCTTTTGGCTGGTTGCACCAACATCTGGTAGCCTGATGGGAATGGGTGCAAGGCTGGGCTGGGCTAGGCCACTATCTCTCTTCAAATTGTCTCAGGGCCTATCTCCAGCAGGGTAGTTGATTGCTTTATAAATGGTGCCTCAGGATTACACGAGACTATGGTGGAAACCACACTTTCTTACTGGTTAGGTCCAAAACTGCCACCATGTCACTGGTGCCATGTATTATCGGTCAAGGAACTCCCAGGCCAGCCCAGACTCAAGGAACAGGAGGCCAGACATCACCTTTTGTTGGGAGGTTTGTCTGCAGGTTTAAGAGGGGAAGGAATGGTTAATGGCCATCTTGGAGACAAGCTGCCATGATGGTGGCAGTGATGATAATGATGCTGATGTTACTGGAAGGCAGCATTTGGTTTGATAAACTTTTGAAAAGAAAGGGCAGATAGTAAATATTTCAGGCTTTGTAAGCCATGTACAGTCTGTTGCATATTCTTGTTTTTAACAACTCTTTAAAAATATATATACATTAAAAAAAACATCATTAGCTCACAGGCTAAACAAAACAAAGCCGTAGGCTGGGTTTGGCCCCTGGGCTATAGTTTGCCAACCCCTGTCCTAGGGTGTTCTGTGGCCAAACAAACTTGTCAGGCCATGTGACGTGATATCTTCAGAGCTTCATAACACATATTAATACACTGAAGGCTCTGAGAAGTCTTAAATAAGTCTGCTTAATGCCACCATTTACAAGGTTATACTGATCGATACCTTTCCACCTAAAACCTGTTTTACGCAGCCTTCCAAAAAACGGCTCATATGAAATTAGACTGTGACCAAGAAATAGACATAGGACCTAAAGATTTTAATTAACAGATTTGAACAATTGATTTCTATACAAGGTTAGTTAACCGCAGGCAATGAGTTCTCCAAAGTATACGAAAATATTAGAAGAATGGCTGAAACTTCCTCTTTATAGTGATACTTTAAGCCCCCATGCATTTAAAGAATACCTGTTGTCATAAATTATCAAATTATATTTCAGCATAGCCCTAAAACCTCCCAGATTGAAAGTCAGAGATTTCAAATCAATAAGCCAATGCTAGTTCGTCAGTATAGCACCATCAAAAGAGTGGAGGACTTGAACTTGGGGCCTCTGGATTACGTCAAGGTGTTGTCACTTGCTGTGGACTAAAGTAAGTGACTGAGTTTCTCCAACCCCTGGTTCTCTGGACACTGGAAGAGAGGACGCCGTTTACCTCTCAAGACTGCTGGGAACTGCAGTGAACAATAGCATGCATGTGTAAATGTCGCACAAACTCTTGGGTCTTATGCGAAGGTAATTTCCCAGTGTTCTCCAGAAATGGCATCATCAGTAAGAGCAGTCTCTTGTTTTAGGTGACTTCCAACTTATTTTGTTTCTCTTCTGGGTAGTGAGAGGTAGAACTGAGTGCTGTATGGTTCAGCCTGCGTGGGTTTGAACCCTGGTTTACTCTCTGTGCAGCCCCGGGCAAGGTTCTTAACCTGTCTGAGCCTAGACTGTCTCATCTGCAAAAGTGCAACACACCGCTTGCTTCCTGGGGCCATGACAAGAATTCAGCAGGATGGAGTATGAAGAATCTAGTGCCCAGTCTGCTACAATGTTAAGTTGTCATCAAATTTAAGTACCGTAATTGTTAAAAGTAATTATTAGTGACCCTGCTACAGGAACGTGATAACTAACTAACTTTAGATTCTAATACTCATTTTCCTATTTTGTCCAAAAATACTTGATAAGGGATGCCAAGAGCAATAACAGTATCACCAGTTGATACATACAGAGCTTGTACTATATTCGTGGGCTCTGGTCCAGGAGATTTTCATGCATTAGGTGTTTATTCTTACATTAGCCCTGCTAGGCAGGTACTATCATTACTCCTCTGAAGCACAGGAATGCTACATGATTTGCCTGTGGTCACAAAAGTGGTTAAAAGTGGAGCTTGTGTGCCAACTCTGGAAATCCACTTTCAAAGTGAAGATTCTCAATGACTACACTATACTGCTTCTGGATGAAGACAAACTGGGAAGGAAAAATGAGAGTTAGGTACCCCAAAGAAGAGACACATTGTAAGGGACATTCAGCTGACAGCAAAGAGAAGAATCAGTCCAAAGCATTTAATGGTCTTGCTTAGACCAAGCCATCCCATGGGATTTCCTTCTCAATGCACAAGAAGCAAACATTACCTATGGACAGAGTGTCACAGACAATGGATTCCCTGGAAAATATAAAGGCCTGTCTAAAAGATGTCATATCTTTAAAATATCTCCCCAACCTCCCACGTATTAACAGTAGCCAATGCAGCAGAAGCAATGTGAGACTAAAACAAAATCTGACATGACCCACTTGGGGATACTAGGCATGCGGGCACACTGCACTTACCATGACAGGCTTTGTGCACCCAGGGCAGCTTATTTCCTCTCTCAAGTTGGCATTTTCCAGCAACCCATCATACACTAGATAAACCACATCCTACTAGTTCCCGTTATAAACTCCTTGAGAGTAAATTTTAACTCTCTCTAATGATAAGCCTTAGAAAAATAGTATTAGGAAGCTAAATCTGTAGGCGATGCCCCTATGAAGCATATTCATTGATTCAATATTTACTGAGTGTCTGCTACCAGCCAAGCATTGCTCTAAGCACTGGAGCCTCATCAGCAAACGTGTCAGAAAGAGACTCTGATTTAAATGCATTAACATTCTTATGGAAAAAGTCAGGCAAAAAACAAGTTAATTTCAGATGATGAAAAGGAAATAGAATATATACAAAATGGTGACAGAGAGAGGTGAGGCCTTTGGAAAAGATGGTTGTATCAGTTAGCTACTGCTGTATAACAAAGCACCCCAAAATATGCTGACTGAAAATAGCAAGTATTTCTTTTAGCATAGTGGCTTAAAATAGTAATTTTCATTTCACACGAATTGAGGGGTGAGCTAAGCAGTTCTGTTGATCTAGACCCAGTAGGACTAATCTTGGTTGGGCTCACTCGGGAATTTGCAGTCAGCTGAGTGATCAGCTTGTGGCTAGCTGGAATAGAATAGCTTCAACTCACATGTCTGACTGCCAGCTGGGATGATGCGATGACTGGGCCCTGTGGTTCTCATCATCCAGAAGGCTAACCTGGGCTTGTTTATATGGTGGGGAAAGGGTTCCAAGAGAATAAGAGAAACACGCAAGGTGTCTTGAGGCCTGTAAGTAACACTTTGGAACTCTGGTGGCGTATTACTGGTCCAAGTAAGTTTACATGGCCAGGCCAGATCCAAGGGGAAGGGAAATAGATTCCACTTGTTAATGCAGGAAGCTGCAAAACCTCATTGCAAAAGGCATCGATACAAAGAGGAGTCAGATTAGGGACACGGTTGCCATAAACCTACTAACAGTCAAGACAGGTCTTTCTGGAAGAGTGACACTGAAGCTGAAACTTGGATGACGGAAGAGTGAGGTGGACAAAGAGCTTGTGGTAGGCAGAGGGAGGGCAAGGGCGGATGTCGGAGTGCACTGGTGCCTGCCCACATGAAATGTATTCACATACATGCATGTGTGTGTAAATGTGTATGAGCACGTACGTGGCATATGACAAACATGCATGGAGCGTTCTGCCAGCTGAATACGGGCCCCTTTCCCCTACCTTCTGTCTTTCAACACTGGAACATGCAAACATCAATAGAACCATATGATTTGATATACTCCATTCTCATAACTTAGTGCACATAAAACCCATCTTCACGGCATTTAAAAATACAGATCCCCAGGCCTCCTACCTGAAACTTCTGATCCAGCAGAGCGTGGGTAGGACACAGAAATCTGCAACTTAGCAAGGGCAGCTACTAATTGTGAAGCAGCTGCTCTGTATCCAGTAAATTAAGAACGAATTTTTAACTTTTCTTGAGTTTGGATTATGCACCCTTTTCATCCACCCCAGACAACTGGTATGTGACTGTGAATAATATACTTTACTAACCTATACTATCTGGCCCTTCCTTTTTCCTAAAGACAATCAAGTGAACGTGGACCGGCTGATAAGGAAAAACAGAAATGGATGCACAGAGCGGGAAATAAGATCCTCAAGATAACACATCTAATTTCCTTGTTGTTCATTCAAGTAAGGTATTTTTTTTTTTTTTTTGTGGTACGCGGGCCCCTCACTGTTGTGGCCTCTCCCATGGCGGAGCACAGGCTCCGGACGCGCAGGCTCAACGGCCATGGCTCACGGGCCCAGCCGCTCCGCGGCATGTGGGATCCTCCCGGACCGGGGCACGAACCCGTGTCCCCTGCATCGGCAGGCGGACTCTCAACCACTGCGCCACCAGGGAAGCCCCAAGTAAGGTATTTTTAACTTTGCCTGCTGCAAGGGAGACTCTAACCCAGGGATGCCTGTCTTCAAATATCACGTCATTGATAAAAGTATTTTTTACAGATTTTCTCAACCTTGCCTACACGCCAGAATGATCTTTAAAAAAAAGTAAGTAAATGAGCAATTACTTAATCTGGGGGGGGATGGGACTTGGGCTTGGGTTTTTGATTTTGAAGCGTTCCCAGATGATTGTGATACGCTGTAAAAATTGAGATCCAGAGTTAAACGATCAAACTGGGACATTTTAAACCAACACAAAACACCTGCTTAACTGAAGCACTGGGTAATTAGCACCTCGTGCAAACACACAGGTACGCCTGAGGAAGAGTCGAGGCACTGGCCTCAAATTCCCACTGGGCAATCAATTCTTTCAGTGCCTACAAATCAAGTCTCAGGTGTCCTGCAAAAAGCCTGGGATAATAAAATCCACTTAGCTGGTAACATAATCATTTCATTAACTTAGAAATTGCCATAAGACATGATTTACTTTTAAAAGTAAACATGCCATTGTGCTGTGATTATCTGGTAGGGACCAGTTTCTCATTATTCGATTTTTAAATGTCACTTTATTTTGCTTAAAGGAGGGAAAAAAGTCACCATATGATAATCCACTCTACTACTTCAATAAGCTATGAGCCACACAGTTAACCAAGTTCATCAGAAATAATACAAAGTACAGGCAACATAAATTTTGGAGACTGATGGACCTCCAGCTGGAGCTCATCTCAATGACATGTATGATGTGGCGGCATGTTGCTCTGAGCCCCTCTTTCCTCATCAGTGAAATGGCACTGTAACGCTGACTCCACAGACTGACGCCAGGAATGGCTCAGAGAATAAGGCAGAATAGTTTTTCTGTAAAGGGTCAGACAGTAAGTAGTTTAGCCTTTGTGGGTCAAGGCGATTTCTGTCACGACTACTCATCTCTGCCACTGTAGCCCCCAAGCAGCCGCAGACAATACATGGAATGCACGTGGATGGCTGTGTCCTGAGTAAACTTTATCTACCAAGATGGGACACAGGTCATTGTTTGCTGACCCCTGATTTCGAAACTACAAGTTAAGCACTTAACGTAATTCTGGACAAGCTAGAAGCTCCATTAATGGTAACCAGCACTGTGGCCCACGAAGGTGCGAACAATGATAATGACTACAACAGCAGTATTGCTCCCACCATCACCGTCACAGCTGAGGCTCGAGAGACCTGGAATCCTGTTCTACTTCTGACACTGACTTTCTGTGAGTTTTGGTCAAGGTACGTCCCCTCTCTGGACATTATCTGCAAAGGATGGTGTCACCAGAGTACATCCAGCATTCCTTCCTGGGCTATGAACCTCTTCAATCGATCAGTCAGTTAGAAATTCACCAAAATCTGCCGCACTATCAACTCCATCTCTTTTTTCCCCTCTTTCTATGAAAAATAGCAAAGGATCTTGTTGTTAAGGGGCAACTTATCAGAGGAAAGACTGAACAACACCTTTTCTCCTTAGACAATAAAGCCCTGCCGTACCATTTGTACGAAAAAGGTGACTCCACTGTCACTTGGAATCTGAAGCCGTCAAAATGAATAGATTCTAACACACTGTAGGATTTGGTTTTCATCCTAAGTTTTCACACGTACACTGCAATTGGGTCAAGACACAGACACTCCCTCAAGACAACTAAGTAAGGTCTATTCAAAGACAATTTAAAAGAGGTCCTACGTTCTCACACACACTATCATTCCCAAGTTAATGGCAGAGTTAACACCTATTGAGTTATAGCTAGGAAGGTAACGAGTTCCATTTTTTTCAGTGCAGAAGTGTTGAGGCATTACCGCTGGGGAAACAAAAAGTGAAACAACCATCCACAAAAGGAACACCATTTATGTAAAACAGTGAGTCTCCAAGTCTGGGTGTCCCAGATCAGCAAAACCATAGGAATTTGCTAGAAATACGGAATCTCAGGTCCTCACCCAAGGGCTACTGCATTAGAAACAGGGTGAGGAACCAGCCATCTGTGTTCTAACAAGCCCTCCAGGTGATCTTAAGGCATCCTCAAGTTTAAGAACCACTAATTTAAGTGACAAAAGTATCACTGCCCATGGCCCCTATGCATCCGAGCAGAGCGCGATCACGGGTCCCTGTTGTTTTCCTGTGCGTTATCTGGTCTCCCTTTCTTGGGGAGTCATGCATGATTCTCCTGCGCATAACCACCCATTCCCCACTACATATGGTTCTGAAGAGCCTGTCCGTCAAGCCCCGCCCCCCCGCACCTATTCTCTTGCAGCCAAGGGGTGAACATGTAGCCCACTCTGGGTCAGTCTCTTGGGAACTTAGATTTTGAGTGACAGCGCAGGACACAAGACGGTTGGAGTGGCTTCACCTCAACAGCTGGACACCAAAGAGCACGTCCACCCATTCCTGCTTACTGGCCCCTGAAAGCTGCCAGGACCCTGTCCTTCCCATGTTCTGGTGACTCAGTTTTTCCCATCATATGATCTACGCTGTATCCTTCCATAATAATGTCTTTTTTTTTTTTTTGGCCAAAACCTTCCAGTGTTAGTGGTTGCTCCTTACAAACTACAGAAAAATTAACAAATATAATTTAATTGCATAAAAGGACCAAGTACCTGAACAGTGAAGGCTGTTGCTAAGCTGTTCAACAGGAAGAACATCCCAACACCGACCAGAACAGACCCCAGCAGCCGCCATGCAGGGGAACGGAGGAGGCAGCAGCACTCTCAGCAGTAGAGAGGGATGGAGGCCAAAGCAGACGGCAGGAGCTGAGCCGGAGAAGCA
Source organism: Lagenorhynchus albirostris (assembly GCF_949774975.1). Lineage (NCBI taxonomy): Eukaryota > Metazoa > Chordata > Mammalia > Artiodactyla > Delphinidae > Lagenorhynchus > Lagenorhynchus albirostris. Next base: position 9,053,575 of record NC_083104.1, on the reverse strand, counting down.
CTGCGAGGGCGGCTCCAGGTGGAGCCGCCGCCACAGGCTCCCCTGCTGGCCTCTGGCTAGAGGGTGCGGCTCCCCCAGGCTCCCCAGCAGGGAAAATGACAAGGCGCTGTGTTAGCCTCCGTCATTTAAGACCCATTATGCTGCCTAGAGCTGAATTCCCAGTTCCAACCGACTTAAATGACAAAGGAAGTTATTTGTTCACATAACTATCAAGTCCTGAGGTCAGGCAGGGTTCAGGTCAATCACAGGTTTCTGAGCATTTCGCAATCATGACTCAACCTCCCTAAAATTTGTCCAATAATTCCCTGCACCTTTCTCTGCTGGGATGCTGTCAGCAGCTCCTTGGTTAAAAACTCTTCCACATGCACATACATTCCAGGCAAGAAAGAAGGTTCCTTACTTTCCTCAAACCTTGAGCTTCATGGGGAAAGAGCTGATCCTTTAATTACTAACAATGGCAAAGGACTGGGGTCAATCCCACTCAAATAAGGAAAAGATGGGCAAATTCTGGGGCGTAACTACTTTCTCCGTGCAGACCTGTCAGGTGATGTAACCTGCAGAACACTTTAAATGAACTTGGTTAGAACAAAGAACGTGTTGGTTGAGAATGAACAGATGGATGCTGGGGTGCTGGAGGTGCAGGTGGTCGGTGGGGTTGTTAAACAATCTCTGAGCCTCATAGTGGTGTAGACCCTGGTGAACTAGAGGACGGGTCAGCAAATGTTTTCTGCTAAGGGCCAGATAGTAAATCTTGTAGATTTGTGGCTCCTATGGTCTCTATTTCATCTAATCACTCAGAGCACAAAAGAAGCCACACATAATATGTGAATGGGGACTTCCCTGGCGGTCCGGTGGTTAAGACTTCGCCTTCCCATGCAGGGGGTGCACATTTGATCCCTGGTTGGTCCCAGAGCTACTAAGATCCCACATGCCTCGCGGCCAAACATAAAACAGAAGCAATACTGTAACAAATGCAATAAAGACTTAAATGGTCCTTATCCAAAACATCTTTAAAAAGAATACGTGAATGAACAAGTGGGCCTGTTTTGTGGTAACACTTGATTTACCAGCACAGAGGGTGGCTTGGATTTGGCCCGCTGGCTACAGTTTGCCAACCCCCGAACTAAAGAACCAAACCTTGTTGCTACAAGGTAACAGCAGGTGAGAAGAAGAACCATAAACTAGTCCTGGCGCCATCCCTCGTCGGCACCCAGAGTTCTCTGGCACTTAGCACTAAGTGCCTTAGCACTTCCTCACCGAAGCCACACATCACAAATGCCAGCTTCTGTTTTTGCCTGTTTGGAAGTCTGATACCAAGGGCGCATCCTTCTTTATCTCGGGGAGCCTGTCCTACTCTAGCTCACGGTGCACTAGACCGACGCCATATACAAAGAGCAAACACACGGAGTCTCACCTGAGTGTCCCCTGGCCGTGGTGGGTGCCGTGAGGACATCCTTTGGCCACCACTCCACGCCTCTCTCCCCAGCTGCCATCTGAACGGGCACTTCCTTTGCTCGCATCCACCACCACCTCCAAGTAAACATGACCCAAACCAAACTCTTCCTCTGTCTGCAAAAACCTACTCCTCATCTGATCATCCTCGTTTCAGCCCCATGCCTACTACTGTTGAATCAGCCAACTGGCCCTGTTGATTTTTCCCTTATAACTTGACTTGTAATGACCCCCTTCTTTACAGCCCCAGTGCTATCACGCTAGTTCTGGCCTATAATTACTCAACACCTTCTCTACTATAATTAGCCTCAGCACAGGGCTCTCTTCCCCCTCAGTTTTCTCTCTCCTAATTATCTTCTCTCCACTCCACCTGGCACCCTACCTCTTACGCCACCTAATAGCTTTCACCATGTCGCCTCCCCCTTCTTGTTGATTTAGAGAAAGCTACACGATCAAGTCGCCTAAAACACGTGTGTCGCCTCCTGGCTACAGGGTCTGAAGCCTCCGTGGTACCATCTTGGTCCCTTTGATCCAGTTCTGGACTTGACTGGACACGGGTGGGTCTTTCTCACTATTTTCCCCGTTGATGGGTCAAGCTGCACCGTCAACTTTAGAATCATTTTGACCACCACATTCCTCCACATTCCTCTGGTCCCTGGGTCTCAAAAACTCGTCTCCTGCAGTCTCACTCAAATCAGTTACAAGGTCTTGCCGGCGATAAAACTAAAATTTCACGTATCCATCCCAACCATCACTTCCCTTTGGTAAGACGCCACTAGGACCACTCACCTCGATGTCGGCAACAGCCTCCTGCTTCCTTCTGTTCTCAGTCCTCATCCAATCCATCTTCTCACTACAGCCAGAGTGGTTTCAAAACAAAAATCTGATCGAGTCATGTCCCTGGTTAAAATTTTTCAGTGCCCTTTTCGTTGCCCTTTTCATTTCAACTCTGGATCAATAGTAGAATGACCTGGGGTTTTAATAAAAATATGATGCCGGGGGGTAAGAAAACCCGAACTGTCATTGATGGGTTGCTGAGAGCTCAGTGTGGACAATTCCGAGAGCTAAAAAACCTAGCGGGGGCGGGAACCCATTCATAGGAGCCCAGCAATATTGTGATATTTACCTTAGGAGGCTGGAGTTAAGTATCAGATAAAAATCCCCTCAGGCTTCTGGCAAGGAGAGAGGAGAAGGAGCCATTTTGAAACACACTAGAGCATTCTGCGTTCTTACAAATGTCCAATCTCAGGGGAAACTAATTAACCAGAGGCAAACCTGCTGGGGTGTTAGCAGCAGTTAGGTATTACCCTAATTAACTGACCTAGGGGAGGGAAACACTCACCTCCAGCCCATTCTATCCATCCCGAACTACCTAAGGGGGAGAAAAAACAGATTCTTGTGCAGTTCACTGTCTAGAGGAATAAGCTCACTAAGACTGAGACCTGATCACGGGACTCTAGAAAGTGTCCCCTCCCCTCACACGTCACCACCACATGACTGAAGGCCTATTTACAGCAGCTTCTTTTACCTGGTACATCATGTCTGGCTATCAAAAAACATTACAAGGCGTACCAAAGGGCAAAAATCACAATCTGAAGAGACAGAGCAAGTATCAGAACCAAACGTGGCAGGTATGTTGGAATTATCAGACCAGGCCTATAAAAACAACTAGGATGAACACGTTTAGGTCTCTGATGGACAAAGTAGACAGCATATAAGAACAGATGGGGGATGGAAGTCCTTAGAAAGCCCAAAAGAAAGGCTAGAAATAAAATACACGGGAACAGAAATGAAGAATGCCTTTGATGGGTTCATTAGTAGACTGGACACAGCTGAAGAAAGAATCTCTGAGCTAGGGGATATATTGATAGAACAGCTTAAAACTAAAAAACTACAATGAGATATCAACTCATGCAGGTGAGAATGGCCATTATCAAAAAATCTAGAAACAATAAATGCTGGAATGGGTGTGGAGAAAAGGGAACCCTCCTGCACTGTTGGTGGGAATGTGAATTGATAAAGCCACTATGGAGAACAGTATGGAGGTTCCTTAGAAAACGAAAAACAGAACTACCATATGACCCAGCAATCCCACTACTAGGCATATACCCTGAGAAAACTGTAATTCAAAAAGAGACATGTACCACAGTGTTCACTGCAGCTCTATTTACAATAGCCGGGACATGGAACCAACCTAACTGGCCAACGACAGATGAATGGATAAAGAAGATGTGGCACATATATACAATGGAATATTACTCAGCCATAAAAAGAAACGAAATTTACTTGTAGTGAGGTGGATGGACCTAGAGTCTGTCATACAGAGTGAAGTAAGTCAGAAAAAGACAAACAAATACTGTATGCTAACACATATATATGGAATGTAAAAAAAAATGGTACCGATGAACCTAGTTGCAGGGCAGGAATAAAGAGGTAGACATAGAGAATGGACTTGAGGATATGGGGTGGGAGGGGGAAGCTGGGGTAAAGTGAGAGTAGCATCGACATATATATACTACCAAATGTAAAATAGTTGGCTGGTGGGAAGCAGCAGCATAGCACAGGGAGATTGGCTCAGTGCTTTGCGATGACCTAGAGGGGTGGGATAGGGAGGATGGGAGGGAGGCTCAAGAGGGAGGGGATAGGGGGACATGTGTATGCATACGGCTGATTCACTTCGTTGTGCAACTGAAACTAACACAGTATTGTGAAGCAATTATACTCCAATAAAGATCTATTTAAAAAAAAGCAAAGAAAACAAAGGGAAAAAGCAGGACAGTATATCCAAGGACTGTGGAACAATTACAAAATGGGGAACATGTGCATAGTGGGAATACCAGAAGAGGAAGGAAGAAAGAAAGGAACAGAAGAAGTATTTGAAGCAATAATAACTGAGAATTTCCCTAAATTAATGGCAGACACCAACCACAGAGCCAGGAAGCTCAGGGAACACTCAATAGAACAGATGCAAAACAAAACAGAACAAACAAACAAAGAAGTTCTACACCTAGACATATATAGTCTTCCAACTACAGAAAATCAAACATAAATTAAAAATTCTGAAAGAAGCCAAAGGAGAAAAAGAATACCTATAGAAGAACAAGATAAGAATTACACCCGACTTCTCCTCAGAAACCATGCAAGTTAGAAGACGTGCAAGTAAGTGGAGTGAAATATTTTCAAAGCTGAAAGAAAAACAAACAAAACCAACAACAACAAAAACAAAGAATTCTGCGCCCGTAACATTATCCTTTAACAGTGAAGGAGAAATACTTTCCCACACAAACAAAAATTAAGGAAATTTGTTGCCAGTAGACCTGTCTTACAAGAAATGTTAAGAAGGTCTTTACAGAGAAAGAAAATAATATATATCAGAAATTCAGCTCCACATAAAGAAAAACATCTAAGAAGGAATAAGTGAAGGTAAAATAAAAACTTATTTTTCTTAATTGAACTAATAGATAACAGTTTGTTCAAAATAATAATACCAACAATGTATTGGATCATGTATGCTTACATATATATCATATATATGAATCTATGTCCTTATGTACGTTTATATATAAGTGAAATGTACGACAGCAATGATGCAATGGATGGGAGGGAGGAATCAGTACCATTTGATTAGAAGGTACTCATTCTAGCTGTGAAGTGCTACAGTGTTATTTGAAAGTGAACTTGGATTAGCTGTAAATGTACACTGCAAACTGTAGGGATCCACTAAACAAAATAAAATGCCCCCCATCAGCTCAGCTTTCCGATTTGGACTCCAAACCCGTTTTAAAGGAAGGGTCCGTGCCTCGTGCAACTCCATGTACCTGCACACTCAGAGCTCAGGTGAATCTTGATGTTCTGACTACTGTTTTGTTTGATCTCTTCCATGGGTCCCCTCTGTTACTGCAGACTATCCACTGAATGAGAGAAAGCAGGAAATGATAAAAGAATCGAATCCAACAATTTCCAAACTTGAGTGTACCGCAGCATCGGCTGGAGGGCCGGCTGAAATGTACATACTGAGTCTCTGATTCAGTAAGTCTGGCCTGGTCCTGAGAATCTGCATTTCTAACACGTTCCCAGGTGCTGCTGGTCCATCTACCACACTTTGAAAACCCTCGGTCTAATCTCATCCCACTTCCAATCAGGCAACAATGATCTGTACGACTTGATTCCAGACACACTGGTTGCCAAGTACCAGACATTGAGCTCCCGCGACTCTATATACTGTTTACAAAGGTGTGAGACAACTTTGAATTAGGACGTGTCACACCGTAACTCAAACTCTCAAACTGTGAAAAATAATTTTGAAAATGAGAAAAAAGTAGATCTGGGTCCTTCCTCCCTCATGGCACTGATGGGCTGGAGCTGGTCCACCTTCCTTTGGATCTGTTGTTATCTTGGCTTCATATGGGAATGACCTGAGCAGCTTTAAGAGCCTGCAATGCCCAGGCTGCATCTCAGCCCAATTATGTCAAATGTCTGGGGTGGCACCTACATCTTCTGTAAAATGGCAGGTGGAGAAATCTCCTTCCTATAGCCACTGTAAGGAATAATGAACATTTAAAACTGTAACATAAGAAATCTTTCTAAAAATACAAGAAGATTTGAATCTATATTAAAGGAGCCTACAAGAAACCTATTAAACTTAACCAAGAATAATCAACTCCAAGATATGTCCTAGTCACAAACAGCCTGAGGGGATTTCAACTGTGATTGCACTGAATCTAGAGATGAATTTGAGAATTGCCGTGTGAACAATATTGAGAATTTCAATTCATGAGCATGTGTATGTATTTACATCTTTAATTACTTTCTGCAATGTTTTGTAGTTTTCAGTGGACGGTTCTTACACTTATTCTGTTAAACTTATTCCTGTATTTTTTGTTTCTTTTTATACTATTGTGAATTGAATTGCTACCTTCCTAAGCTTTCTTAGTAACTGTAGACATCTGGTAGATTCCTTAGGATTTTTTTACATACAAAATTATGTCATCTGAAAATAATGATAGTTTTATTTCTTTACAATCTGTATGGCTTTAATTTATTTTTCTCGCCTTTTTGCACTGATTAATCCTCCAGTACGTTGCTCAGTAGAAGTGGTGAGAGTGAATAGCCTTATTTCTGATCTTAAGGGAAATGATTTGGTTTTTCATCATTAAAAATCATGTTAGTTGTAACATGGATGGGCTTAGAGATTATCATACAAAATTAAGTCAGAAAGAGAAAGACAAACACATGACATCACTTATATGTGGAATCTAAAATACGATACAAATGAATTTATCTACGAAACAGAAACAGACTCACAGACATAGAGAACAGACTTGTGGTTGCCAAGGGGAGGGGAAGTGGGGGAGGGATGGATTGGGAGTTTGGGATTAGCAGATGCAAGGTAGTATATACAGAATGGATAAACAACAGGTCCTACTGTATAGCACAGGGTACTATATTCAATACCCTGTAATAAACCATAATAGAAAAGAATATGAAAAAGAATGTAAATATGTGTATAATTGAATCACTTTCTTGTGCAGCAGAAATTAACACAACATTGTAAATCAGCTATACTTCAATTTAAAAAAATCACCTTAGGTTTCATAGATACTCTTTGTCAGTTTGAAGAATTCCCTTCCTGAATTTGTTGAGAATTTTTTCTCTTATAATAAATGGGTGATGAATGTTTTCAAGTGCTTCTTCTGCATGTATTGAGATGATCATGTGTTTTTTGTCTTTTATTCTAGCAATATGGTATATTACATTAGGTGATTTTCAAATGTTAAAACAACCTTGAATTCCTGATATAAATTTGTTTACTCACGATGTATAGTCTTTTTTTTACTGATGGATTTTATCTGCTAATTTTGTTAAGACCTTTGTGTCTCTGTTCATGAGGGATACTGGTCTACAGTTTTCTTTTCTTCTAATTCTTTTGGTTTTAGTATCATAATGTTCGCATCATAAAATGATTTGAGAAGTGTTCCCTCCTCTTTTTTTCTGAAAAAGTCTATGCAGGATAAGGATTCTTCCTTAATAAAGGAAAAAAAAATGTTTGATAGAATTCAACAGGAAAGCCTAGACTTTGGGCCTAGACTTTTATTTGTGAAACGGTTTGTTTATTCGTCCGTTTCTTTAATTTCTAGTACAATGTCTTCATTTTATATGGGTCAATTCAGATTCCCTATTTTTTCTTGAGATCTGTTTGGTAATTCCTGTCTTTCTAGGAATTTGTTCATTTTGTCTAAACTGACTGATTTGCTAGCATCAAGTATTTCATAATATTTCCTTATCGTCCTATTAATTTCTGTAGGGTTGAGAGTAATGTCCTCACTTCATTCATGATTTTGGAGATTTCTATTTTTCTCCTTTTTCCTGGGAAGAGAAGGGATGGTCTAAAACTGTAATAACCCAGGTGAGAGAAGTGCTTCTGAAGTCAGCCAATGGAGGGGAAATGGCGACAGACATGTGGACATGAGAAAGATTTCAGGACAAGAAGAATCAGACCTCAGTGAGGGAAGGGTCAAGGGTGTTTCCCAAACTACTGGGTTGCCCCCCCAGGATAATGTTGATGCCGTTTTCACAAATCTTTGGACCCTAAGAGAGGAAGTCAATCTGACGGCACAGATCAGTTGGTTTTACACCTAAAATGCAAATGCCTTATCTGAGAGAGGCAACCAGTTTGCACAAAACTGCAGGTTAAACCACGAGCTTTCTTTCAGGGAGCAAGTGACGACGGCAACGTAACAGGTTAGTCTGGAGGACACCACGAACGGGAGCAGACCTGCAGGATACCTGTAGGAATCAGGATGTTTGTCTGCTCCCAGGAGCCTTTCCTCTCCTTCAGGGCTGACACTCCATTTGTGGCATTTTATATATTGCTCCCTTATCAGACAGTTCATTATAGTCTTCATAGAAGGGCACAAAATACAGTATGTGAGACCAAGTCACACCTAGAGAAAGAGCACCATGGAGGGTATCACTGTGTTCACCATGCTTTTAATTTTCTAAAATTCTGATGCTTTGATAGGTGGGACCTTGCTGATCCAGCAAGGGCTGCCATCACCCCCATCCTCCAACCCAGGGTGGTAGATTCCCAGAGAAAGCAAACAACTGGCCTTCAAGCTTGCACTGCCTGTGCCAACCAACCAATCCACAGCCCACACGCCCACCACTTTTTTTTTTTTTTTAATGAGGCTCTCACACTCCAGGCCACTATCTACCTGTCCTAATCATCCTAAGGGAGGAACCAGAAGACCAGGGACAGCTCCTGCACTCCAGAGCCCACTGAAATGCCTCAAACCAGCCAATCCTAACCCTGGTTACCCAGCCTCGCCCCTTCTTTCCCCCAAAACCACAATAAAGGCTCTTGCACACATTTCCCCCACTTCCCTCTGCCTCCTGACCTACTCCTCCCACACTTTCTTCTCTCTCTGTGGATCTCCACAGCATGGTACGCCCCCTCCTTTTGGCATCTGTGAGTAACCAATTATGTGTTCAATGGCCATCATCTGATCTGTTGGCCTTGTCATACCTAAATAAAAATAAAACCTATATTTTAAAGGAATCAATGAGTAATTTCTCCTGCACTGTGAGAATAAATTAGGTCTATAAGTGCCCGAGGCACTGAGGAATATGCCTGTACATATTCAGGGCAGTTTTTTTTTCGCCATTACTGACTCCCCATCATGGCTGCATCACAGAGCTTTTAAATAAAATGTTCTCCACAAAAGTAGAGTGAAAATGACCCTTAGAAAATGTTTGGGGCCTAATACTGGTAAATTTTACTTCTGGCGAATCCCAGAGGCTATTAGGAGATTGACTACAAAACAAAGCTACCCTATTGCCGTATTTACTGGATTCAGTCTCAGCCTTTTCTCTTGCTGGGGCAGAAAGCGTGGGCGGGGCAGGACCAAGAGTGCGGGAGCTGATGTGCCCCAGTCATGGTGTTGATCCCCTGCCGAATCCGGGTATTATGTAACATGTTCAGTGAGGTCACATCACACAGCACACCAGGTTACCGGTGTGTGTTTGAGGGCACGTGGCAGACGAAGGGGAGGGACTTCAAATGATGCAGGTGATCTTATCTGATCCAGTCAATGAACATGAATGTCCCAATAGGAGAATGAGATGGGAGTGTTTCTCTGCTATAGCCACCATCATTTATATTTCCTACATGCCTCTCACAATCCATGTCTCTCACATGCTAAGTGAAACGTACCTGAAAATGACAGTAGATGTTTATCACAACAGGGTGCATCTCATTTACCTGTCTGCTGATCAAGCAAAGGAGCACTGACTAGGTGTGATGCTGCCAGAAAAAACGAGCTACGAGTAACTTATTTTGAGGTAGCACATTATGAGCAATTGTTTTCAGAAGTCAAGGGTGATTTTGACTCTCCTGGATGTTCACCATTCAACGGACTTTAGAACCTAAACTTCACGCCAGGTCAGACTTTGCTGTATTTGGCACTCACGAGGGGCCAGCGAGGAGGCTCGGCCATACGGAACACAAAGGAGTGTGTGGGCCGTGTGCCCTCTAAGCTGACTGACTCACTCTGGCAAGGGCACGAACAGGTCCAACAAAAATGGTCCAAATCTAGAGTAAACGTCAAATGAGAGGAATACCCAATATATGTTATCTCAGTGGAATCCTGATAAACAGATTGAGTTTCCACAAGAGGAGAGGAGAATAAAGGGAACCCTGGGTTTGTGAAATTTAAGGGAAGAGAGAAAGAATATCTGAGAAATATATTTGTCTGTCCACTCTATGTGAGCATGTAAACTAGTAAAAGAATAGAGAAATTCAGCAGCTTCCATGATCACCGCAAGTGTGCAGATACAATGAGCCTGCAGTACCACTTCTGGGCACACTAGAGATACACTCCTACATATGCATGAAAGATCACATGCGTTTCCCCCGCAGCTTTGCAAAAATGAGAACACAGCCCAATTACCTACCGGCAGGTGAATGGAGAAACAGACATACAGTGGGGAGTAGTGTTTAAGGGCAATGAATTTGAACTCCTTGGAACAACTGGCTAGATCTCAATAAACATGGTTGAGGGAAAAAAGAAAATTATGGAATTATACACACTGTATGATGCTATTAATGTGAACTAAAATGAACCTAGAATAAGACCATGTATTATTAAATTAACAGTATGCAACAAAACCCAAACAGTGGTTACTTCTGGGGAAGGTAAGAGGAAATCAGGATTGGCAAGGATAATTTTTAAAACTTTAATTTTATCTGTAAACACCCCTTCTCTTTTGGAGTATTTCCTATATCACTTTTGTAATTTGCTACATCACTTTTACAATTTTAAAAATTATATAAACATAGTAATTACATACAGACATGTATTTTAAAAACCTGGAAGTAGTATGACAATGACCAACAAAGATTAACTCCAAATACAACTATGAATGCCATCTTGTGTCTTGTACTTTTCAGATTTCTTCTCCATCAATCTACCCTCCCCTAATCAAAAAAATATAATTAAAATTTGAAAGCATGAAGTAAAGCTGGAGGCCAGCAGAGAGGATGATTTGATGGGAACCCCATGGGGAGGAAACCAGAAGATGGGGGTCAAAAAGATAAATTGGTACTTGGTTCCCGAAGTCTTTAAATGTGAGGTTAAGAAGGTTACACTTCATCCTTTGCCCACTGGGAAGCATTACTCGCTTCTGAGCTGGAGAACGTCATGATCAAAAAATAAATCAATAACCGTTCTTCGCCCCTACCTCTCAAAGGGTATCTATTCAGCATCAACTCCGACTTGATAGAACTCCGAGGCGTTCAGATGCTGCGCAGGAGCTCTAAAGATACGTTCTCTTTTCTCCAAGGGGGTTACTGTTTAAGGAAGGATTTAGACTCTTAAGACTTTAAAAAACACTTTAAGAACTGCCCCTTCCGCTCCTGGCTCACCCTTATTCTGTAGCCTGAACGATCCTAAAAGACACTTGAAGATGATGTAGTTTTTTCAACTACAAGTAGTTGAAGGCATGTAGTGGGCATGTTCAGCCATCAGCAGGGAAAAACACCATCACTTTTCTTTTCTTTTCTTTCAGGTCCCCCAGGTCCTGCCTTTTAAAGCAGAAGTGAGCAGTAAACTCTGCCGTGAAAGTAACAAAACAATTACTAAGAGGATGATCAGAAAAAAAAAAAAAAATCAGCTAACCTCGTTCCTGAAAGCCCAGGATGTTGCTGCCAACTTAACTGACACTGAACAGTAGAAAACTGTTACACACAGACCCAGTTAGACTTCCAGGTTTCACCATGTGTCAAGTGCACAAGATTTAGCCCCAAAGTACACTACAGAAAGAAAGAAGCAAACAGTTCATAGGAAAGCATGAAACATGAAACATTATCAACCAGAAGGAAGGGTCTGCTAATGGTCTCCTTGTCTTTCAGACTTAAAATAGCTCCATCCTTAACTGTCTTCTCTATGCATCTTCCAAACTTTGCTCAAAATGGCCAAAGAGAGAATGGCAAGAAAACAGCCCGGAGAAATAAGACTAAGACAAAATTAAAAGGAAGTGATAAGAACCAGAGAATGAAGGACACCGTCACGCAGTCAAGCACCCGCTAGCTACCTGCCTGACCACGCACTAGGGCGCTTCATAACTGATGCTTTCAACCTGCACACCCGTTACTGTGCATCCCTTCTTCCATCTGCTGTAAGCCAGGCACTCTTCTGTGCTCTGGGCGTCAGTGGTGAAGCGAACAAAATCCCTGCCTTGGGCTTCCCTGCTGGCGCAGTGGCTGAGAGTCCGCCTGCCGATGCAGGGGACACGGGTTCGTGCCCCGGTCCGGGAAGATCCCACATGCCGCGGAGCGGCTGGGCCCGTGAGCCATGGCCGCTGAGCCTGTGCGTCCGGAGCCTGTGCTCCGCAACGGGAGAGGCCACAACAGTGAGAGGCCCGCGTACCGCAAAAAAAAAAAAAAAAAAAAAAAAAATCCCTGCCTTCATGGAGCTTACTTTCCAGTGGGGGGAAGAGCTCATGCAGAGGTGAGGAGACCACATCCTGAGTGTAAGTAACTTGCCTAAGGTCCTGGTCCTGGGCCATACTCCCTCTTTGAGATATTCTCCTATCGTCTTAAGGGACCACGATAAAGTCACTTCACAGAGGCCATTTTAGTAGACTTACACTCACGGTGGGCCTCCATCTTACAGAAAGGAAATTTGTTGGAAGAGCCAGCAGGCAACTTATTTTCTGAACCTGAGTGAAATACAAAATACTGTCACTAGAGGGCAAGTGGATATATGCTTTTTTAAAAAGGAAAAGACAACACTACATTCTTGTAAACAGAAGGCCCTTGAATGGGCCCATATTTACTACATGATTCTCATTTTCACTAAAATTATATGCAGAACTGTGACTGACAAGTGTTATCCTAACACATCTCTTACCAAGCATTAGACAAAGTTGAGATGTCAAATTACAATGTGAAGGGCTTCCTTGGTGGCGCAGTGGTTAAGAATCCACCTGCCAATGCAGGGGACACGGGTTCGAGTCCTGGTCTGGGAAGATCCCACATGCCACGAAGCAACTAAGTCCGTGAGCCACAACTACTGAGCCCACGTGCCACAACTACTGAGCCTGCGCGCCTAGAGCCCGTGCTCCGCAACAAGAGAAGTCACCGCAATGAGAAGCCCGTGCACCACAACAAAGAGCAGCCCCCGCTCACCGCAACCAGAGAAAGCCTGCGTGCAGCAACGAAGACCCAACGCAGCCAATCAATCAATCAATCAATTTATTTAAAAAAATTAGTGTGAAGCCTCTTTCCGTCAAAACCACAGGTGCACGGGCTCCTCACACTTGATTTTAATAATAAAGATGATAATGCATTACGCTTAAGGGAAACTGGATTTTTGCCGTCCTCCTCCCTGCCTGCCTGAGGAATGCCCACTTTGCTTTCCGGTTCAGCTCACCTCCCTTCCCAGCCTTCCCTGTCTCCCCTTTCCCGGGGGGTCTTGCTGTTTCTCGCAGGCTGTGTGTGTGCTATGGGCAGCTGTCACTCACAGCACACACACGGCTTGAATAATAACCTCTAGAGACTGAGCATCTACCTGGCCCAGGCACTTCTCACTGGTCACTCTGAATCTTCACCATCACCGTGAGGGGAGAAAGTTAGGCCTTCCCCACTTGATGCATGGAGTAAACTGAAGCCCAGAGTGGCGGGGCGGCTGCAGCCCTGTACCTGAACTGCTAGCACGGTCACCTGTTAGCGGATGTTTTTACGAGTGTACGCAACTCCAGGGCAGGGATCATCAACGCACCCTTAGGGGTGTAGTATTCTGTCCGCCATATGTCACATGCTCTATAAATATGAGTGAACAAGTGCTCTGAGAACTCTCACAATATCTCCTTTTCAGGGCTGTGGTCACTATAAAATGACATGTGAGAAACGCCTGGTTGCATGGCTGGCAGAGAATAGATGCTTAAAAAATTCTAATAACTATTATTAGCATGTCGTTGGTCTTATGATAGCATGTTGGTCAGCTGTTAGCCTAACTTCAAATTCAAATTCTTCTCTATGGGCCCGCAAGATCTGGTCTCTGCCTATATCTCCAAACCTGTCTTTATTCCAACTCCCAAGCCACACCAGTCACCTTTCTACTCCTCAAATATGCTGGCTGGTCCCTGCCTCAGAGTCTAATACTTGCTATGCCTTTGGTCTGGACCACTATTTTCTAGCTCGCCATGGCTACTACTTCTCATTATTTAAGTCTCATTTCAGCTGTAACCTCCTCAGAAAAACCTTCCCTGGTTACCCTGGAGTCTCAACCCCTTGCTTTCCTCCTAAGTCCAGTCTGAGATTCTTTCATCCATCTGTTGACTTGTTTTTCTTTCTCTCTTCTTCAACTAGAAGTTTTATAAGGGCTGGTTCCCTGCCTGCTTGTGTGCATCATTAATTCAGTGCAATGCTTTACACACAGTAGGCCATCACTAAATGTTTTTTGATTGGAAGGATGGATATATAGACACAAGAACAAATAATTACCGTATGTGCAAACTTGAAGCCTGGAAAACAAAAGGGAGCCTGAGAAAAGAATGGGCAGTGTTCCAGGTTAAATTGTGTTCCCCCAAATGGTATGTTGAAGTCCTAACGCTAGCACCTGTGAATGTGACCTTTGCAGGTGTAATCACGTTAACATGAGATCATTAGAATGGGCCCTAATCCAATATGACCGCTATCTTCATAGGGAGAAGAAAATCTGGACACACACACACACACACACACACACACACACACACACACACAGAGAGAGAGAGAGAGAGAGAGAGAGAGAGAGAAGAGAATGCCAGGTGAAGACACAGGCACAGAGGGGAGACAGATGTAAAAAAAGAAGCAGAGACTGGAGTGACGCTGCCACAAACCCAGGAGCTTCCCGAAGTCTAGTCCTTCCCTAGAGCCTTCACCCAGAGCATGACCCTGGCTAACATTGTGATTCTGGACCTGTAGTCTCCACTGCTGTGAGATAATGCATTTGTTTTTTGCTTTAAGACACCCTTTTTGTGGTACTTTGTTTCTGTAGCCCTAGGAAACTAACACAGGTGGCCAGAATGTTGTAAGGAGATACATACAAGTTTGGAATCAACCATAGGGCTTGGAGCCCCAGCTGTGATAATGCAAGATGCCTGTCTTCTGCCCTTGTCTATACAGGGTAACACTCCCTCTCAGAAAAAGAAACATTTGTTTCCCTGCTCCAAAAGTCCAACTAAACAAGCAACAGAGCTCTCAAAGTCAGGATAATACTGGCCTTTCCTTCCACTGCCATGCCAACCTCTGCTGACCTCCATCCTCGGGGCTGGGTGTGGTGGAGACTCAGGCTGACTCCCATCCCAGTCTGCAGCCCGGGGCTGGCTCTCCAGGCCTCCCAGTGCTCCAGCCAACATTGCCAAGGCTGTGCGTGATACCCCTAGTGCCACCTCAGGCCTTGGCAGGTCCTGGTCCAGGGAGAGCTAAGAGCTCCCGTTCAACACTTAAAATACTTAGCACCAAAGCCCACTCTTTCACCAAAGCTCAGGTCCCATCCCCAGAAGCTAAGCCTGCTACTCTACGAAGTAGATTCAGTCACTAGACCCTTAACTTACTCTTTAGTTCCTATTCGCCAAATTGTGAATTTATCTGGAATCCACTGTACCACATACCCCTCTGAGCGGAGCTGAGAGAGTCACGTGCTAAAGTCAGACCACCATTCAAACCCAAGCTCGGCCCAGTTAACTTCCTTGGGCCACACATGTTCTCATCTGTAAATGGACACAGAATGGCGATGAGAGAGCAAATAGCACTGACTCGTAACCAAGACCTGACATTGGTCTTGGCTGTACTCTTTCCCATCTTCCTAATGATGCTGAAATGTCAGCCTGCGAGCTCAGAAATATTTACTTTCAGGTTCCATTTAAGCAGACATCAAGGGCTAGGGCTGCGTATTAGCGTAGCTCAGCTTTGGATGAATACAGTACAAGTCATCCTCCGACATGGAGATGAAAAGAGGATCCCAAGGGACTTGCCACTCAAGAACTGCTCTCAACTTCCTCTCATTCAAATATGAAACTGTAATAGGGAGGAACAAAACTAACTCCATATTAGATATATTTCTTTCACTTTTGTGCTCTGTTGCCTGTGCTTAGTCGTGCTGGCTGGCTCTGACCCTTTTGGAAAAGAATGTTGCCCATAGACTGAAATATACAGGACAGCCCATTCTCAAGGCTCTGACCCTTATGAGTCCATTCAAATAAACAGTTGGCTGCAGAACAGAGAATAACATTTGTCTTGTTGGAAGTTTACAGGAACATCATGACCTGTGCGGATAACTGCAAGAACAAGGGATTCCGACACCAAGAAGTTCACAACTAACCATGCCCCGCCCTCACCTTGCCTTTAACCCTTTGAGGAATTCAGGGTTTGGGGGGCACGAGTCACCCATCTCCTGGCATGGCCCTGCAATAAACCTTTCTCTGCTCCAAACTCCAACATTTCAGTCTGTTTGGCCTTACTGTGTATCAGGCACATGAACTTGTGTTTGGTAACAAAATTTGCACTCCACACACCACCATGATCCTTGACATGGGAAAAAGAACAAAGCCGTCAAATCTGAAAGTTTGAAAATATATGTCAACCTTCCCAATGCAATGTACCGTCTTGGGAAGAGGATGCACGTGGGTTTTGGAGGCAGAAGATCCAGTGTTATTTTTGGACCAGGTCTGTAAGAGTGAACAGCAAGCAATGGTAACAAGAGCAGGCAGCATTCACTGGGCCAGTCCCTATACCCAGCACCTTCTACAGATTAGCTCTTTGACTCTTCATAAGAAGTCCATGAGATTGGTACTATTTTGTCCCCATTGTACAGATGAGGAAAGTGAGGTACACAGTACATGATTCCAGGGTCCTTGCTCTTCACCACCTCCAACACTGCTTCCCTAAGGACGACGACACGGTTTGGGGCACCCACCCCGTTCCATGCTAGGTGCTTTCCAAGCTTACCTGCCTGAGGCAAACTATGAGAAGATACCACCAACCTATCTGACAAGTGTGAGGTCATGCTCAAAAGTATACGTTTTAAAGCATTTTGCAAGCCATCAACTTTTTTTTAACAAACCATATACTATAATTAAACCATATAAAATAATTAAAAATATTAAAAAGAATTACTGGTGTCCCCAGCGGAAAACACTGCAATTTTTTTTTTTTTTTTTTTTGGCGGTACGCGGGCCTCTCACTGTTGTGGCCTCTCCCATTGCAGAGCACAGGCTCTGGATGCACAGGCTCAGCAGCCACGGCTCACGGGCCTAGCCGCCTGGCGGCATGTGGGATCTTCCCGGACCGGGGCACGAACCCATGTCCCCTGCATCGGCAGGCGGACTCTCAACCACTGCGCCACCAGGAAAGCCCAACACTGCAATATTTTGAGTGTATCTTTCAGTTATCTGC
Organism: Lagenorhynchus albirostris; assembly: GCF_949774975.1. Lineage (NCBI taxonomy): Eukaryota > Metazoa > Chordata > Mammalia > Artiodactyla > Delphinidae > Lagenorhynchus > Lagenorhynchus albirostris. The sequence goes on along the minus strand of NC_083104.1, from coordinate 9,036,186 downwards.
TTCTAGTATTCCACTGCCCTTGAGCTACATCACCACTCTAAGTTATGTACAACTGATACTACTGCTCAACAAATTGTATCCACAGACTTGCAAATACATTCTGTGGGAGAGGGCCAGTTGACCTCACCCCTTTTCCCATGGAAAACAAGAGTTTGGGGTCCATGTGCACACTCATTTCAACCTTCCTTTACTCCACATAAACTGTACTTCTGAAACTTCTCCTTTGAGCCTGTGATAACAACTGTCTGGCTCACTCATTAATAAGTTAGGTAAAATTTTTAACATGTGCTTATTTTATACCTGTAGGGGAGCCACGATTTTGCATTTTTAGATATGAAAATGATCCTTTAATACTGTTTTTTGTTCTTATGAAAGAATAAAGAATCTCATTTGTTTTGGCTTACTAATTCTGCATGTCCATGCGTCACCAATGGCTCATGAAGATACTCACTTCCCTTTGCACTCTGTTCAACTACCTTTATCTTCGCGGATGGTAACTGGTAGAATGCACACCTTGATTTACTTTCATACGCAGGTGACGTGCATTGTAAAGTATCACAGAGCTGTTGCATCCTGGGTTAAAGAAAAAAAGTAGGGTAATCTGCGGAGATTTGAAGATTTCTGTGAGAATGCAGAAACATATTAACTGTAAGCTGGCTTTGTCCTACAAATCGAAGCAAAAAGAAACTCAGTGTAACTGTCAGGACAGATGCCACAGAAGAGGATTCAGAGCTGGCATCTAAATGAATTGGTAGAGACTAGTGGGAGAAAACACCAAAATCTAAGAGAACAAAGACTCCACTTCCACATAGGATATGGTCAGATGAGATACTGAAAACAAATCCTCTAATACAACACAGCTTGAAATAGGAGAATGTGATAAGTGAAATGGATGACTCCATGCCATGAGCAGAGAGCTGATAAAACCCGGAGAGAGAAGGGCAACATTCTGAAGAGACACTCCACAAAAAATATCATCCTGGAAATGAAAAAAGGAATTGAAAGCGAGAGTAGTAATAATCTGGTGCAGCAAGACAGAACAAACAGGTGGCAGAGAGAAGATGCCCTTGGCTGAAAAAAAAATACAACCCAAGGAAATGGTTGTAGTATGATCCATTTCACTTGCAAGAAATATTCAAGCCCAAAGCTATTTTTGGAAGGCTTTGGAGAAGACATATGATTTATCTCTCTGAATTCTTTTTGCAATGGGAGGACTAAGAAAGGTGCGAAAAGTAGGCATGTTAGCAGGCGAACATATATTGTGGACCCTTCAACAAGATAATTAGCAAGATAAAAGTCAATGTCCAGAGAGATGTGAGAAGATGGCAGAAGACACGGAGATCACCTTCCTCCCCACAGATACACCAGAAATACATCTACATATGGAACAACTCCTACAGAACACCTACTGAACGCTGGCAGAAGACCTCAGACCTCCCAAAAGGCAAGAAACTCCCCACGTACCTGGGTAGGGCAAAAGAAAAAACAGAGACAAAAGGATAGGGATGGGACTTGCACCAGTGGGAGGGAGCCATGAAGGAGGAAAGGTTTCCACACACTAGAAGCCCCTTCGCCGGCGGCGACTGCGGGTGGTGGAGGGGGGAATCTTCGGAGCCGCGGAGGAGAGCGCAGCAACAGGGGTGCGGAGGGCAAAGCGGGGAGATTCCCACACAGAGGATTGGTGCCGACTGGCACTCACCAGCCCGAGAGGCTTGTCTGCTCACCCGCCGGGGCGGGCGGGGCCTGGGAGCTGAGGCTCGGGCTTCGGTCGGAGCGCAGGGAGAGGACTGGGGTTGAAAACAGCCTGCAGGGGGTTAGTGCGCCACGGCTGGCTGGGAGGGAGTCCGGGAAAAGTCTGGAGCTGCCGAAGAGGCAAGAGACTTCTTCTTCCCTCTTTGTTTCCTGGTGCGCGAGGAGAGGGGATTAAGAGCACTGCTTAAAGGAGCTCCAGAGACGGGCGCGAGCCACGGCTAAAAGCGCGGACCCAAGAGACGGGCATGAGACGCTAAGGCCGCTGCTGCCGCCACCAAGAAGCCTGTGTGCGAGCACAGGTCACTATCCACACACCCCTTCCGGGGAGCCTGTGCAGCCCGCCACTGCCAGGGTCCCGGGATCCAGGGACAACTTCCCTGGGAGAACGCACGGCGCACCTCAGGCTGGTGCAACGTCACATCAGTCTCTGCCGCCGCAGGCTCGCCCCGCATCCATGCCCCTCCCTGCCCGCCCCCGGCCTGAGTGACCCAGAGCCCCCGAATCAGCGGCTCCTTTAACCCCGTCCTGTCTGAGCGAAGAACAGACGCCCTCCAGTGACCTACACGCAGAGGCAGGTCCAAATCCAAAGCTGAACCCCGGGAGCTGGGCGAACAAAGAAGAGAAAGGGAAATCCCTCCCAGCAGCCTCAGGAGCAGCGGATTAAATCTCCACAATCAACTTGATGTACCTGCATCTGTGGAGTACATGAATAGACAACGAATCATCCCAAATTGAGGAGGTGGACTTCGGGAACAAGATATATTATTTTTTCCCTTTTCCTCTTTTTGTGAGCGTGTATGCTTCTGTGTGAGATTTTGTCTGTATAGCTTTGCTTTCACCATTTGTCCTACGGTTCTGTCTGTCCGTCTTTTTTTTTTTTTTTTTTTACTTAAAAAATTTTTTTTCTTAATAATTATTTTTTATTTTAATAACCTTATTTTATCTTACTTTATTTTATCCTCTTTCTTCCTCCCTCCCTTCCTTCCTTCCTTCCTTCCCTTCTTTTCTCCTTTTTATTCTGAGACGTGTGGATGAAAGGCTCCTGGTGCTCCAGCCAGGAGTCAGTGCTGTGACTCTGAGGTGGAAGAGCCAACTTCAGGACACTGGTCCACAAGAGACCTCCCAGCTCCATGTAATATCAAACGGCGAAAAACTCCCAGAGATCTCCATCTCAACACCAACACCCAGCTTCACTCAACGACCAGCAAGCTACAGTGCTGGACACCCTATGCCAAACAACTAGCAAGACAGGAACACAACCCCACCCATTAGCAGAGGGGCTGCCTAAAATCATAATAAGGCCACAGACACCCCAAAACACACCACCACACGTGGACCTGCCCACCAGAGAGACAAGATCCAGCCTCATCCACCAGAACATAGGCACTAGTCCCCTCCACCAGGAAGCCTACACAACCCACTGAACCAACCTTAGCCACTGGGAACACAAACCAAAAACAATGGGAACTATGAACGTGCAGCCTGTGAAAAGGAGACCCCAAACACAGGAAGATGAAGCAAAATGAAAAGAAAGAAACACACACAGCAGATAAAGGAGCAAGGTAAAAACCCACCAGACCTAACAAATGAAGAGGAAATAGGCAGACTACCTGAAAAAGAATACAGAATAATGATAGTAAAGATGATCCAAAATCTTGGAAATAGAATATAGAAAATGCAAGAAACATTTAACAAGGAGCTAGAAGAACTAAAGAGGAAACAAGCAATGATGAACAACAAAATAAATGAAATTAAAAATACTCTAGAAGGGATCAATAGCAGAATAACTGAGGCAGAAGAACGGATAAGTGACCTGGAAGACAAAATAGTGGAAATAACTACTGCAGAGCACAATAAAGAAAAAAGAATGAAAAGAACTGAGGACAGTCTCAGAGACCTCTGGGACAACATTAAACACACCAACATTCAAAATATAGGGGTCCCAGAAGAAGAAGAGAAAAAGAAAGGGACTGAGAAAATATGTGAAGAGATTATAGTTGAAAACTTCCCTAATATGGGAAAAGAAATAGTTAATCAGGTCCAGGAAGCACAGAGTGTCCCCTACAGGATAAATCGAAGGAGAAACACGCCAAGACACATATTAATCAAACTATAAAAATTAAATACAAAGAAAACATATTAAAAGCAGCAAGGGAAAAACAACAAATAACACACAAGGGAATCCCCATAGGTTAACAGCTGATCTTTCAGCAGAAACTCTGCAAGCCAGAAGGGACTGGCAGGACATATTTAAAGTGATGAAGGAGGAAAACCTACAACCAAGATAACCCAGCAAGGATCTCATTCACATTTGATGGAGAAATTAAAACCTTTACAGACAAGCAAAAGCTGAGAGAGTTCAGCACCACCAAAACAGCTTTACAACAAATGGTAAAGGAACTCATCTAGGCAAGAAACACAAGAGAAGGAAAAAACCTACAATAACAAACCGAAAACAATTAAGAAAATGGGAATAGGAACAAACATATCGATAATTACCTTAAATGTAAATGGACTAAACGCTCCCACCAAAAGACACAGACTGGCTGAATGGATACAAAAACAACACCCATATATATGCTGTCTACAAGAGACCCACTTCAGACCTAGGGACACATACAGACTGAAAGTGAGGGGATGGAAAAAGATATTCCATGCAAATGGAAATCAAAAGAAAGCTGGAGTAGCAATTCTCATATCAGACACAATAGACTTTAAAATAAAGACTATTACAGGAGACAAAGAAGGACACTCCATAATGATCAAGGGATCGATCCAAGAAGAAGATATAACAATTGTAAATATTTATGCACCCAACATAGGAGCAACTCAATACATAAGGCAAATACTAACAGCCATAAAAGGGGAAACTGACAGTAACACAATCATAGTAGGGGACTTTAACACCCCACTTTCACCAATGGACAGATCTTCCAAAATGAAAATAAATAAGGAAATACAAGCTTTAAATGATACATTAAACAAGATGGACTTAATTGACATTTATAGGACATTCCATCCAAAAACAACAGAATACACATTCTTCTCAAGTGCTCATGGAACATTCTCCAGGATAGATCATATCTTGGGTGACAAATCAAGCCTTGGTAAATTTAAGAAAATTGAAATCGTATCAAGTATCTTTTCCAACCACAACGCTATGAGACTAGATATCAATTACAGGAAAAGATCTGTAAAAATAAAAACACATGAGGGCTAAACAATACACTACTTAATAACCAAGTGATCACTGAAGAAATCAAAGAGGAAATCAAAAAATACCTAGAAACAAATGACAATGGAGACACGATGACCCAAAACCTATGGGATGCAGCAAAAGCAGTTCTAAGGGGGAAGTTTATAGCAATACAAGTCTACCTTATGAAACAGGAAAGATCTCGAATAAACAACCTAACCTTGCACCTAAAGCAATTAGAGAAAGAAGAACAAAAAAAACCCCAAAGTTAGCAGAAGGAAAGAAATCATAAAAATCAGATCAGAAATAAATGAAAAAGAAATAAAGGAAATGATAGCAAAGATCAATAAAACTAAAAGCTGGTTCTTTGAGAAGATAAACAAAATTGATAAACCATTAGCCAGACTCATCAAGAAAAAAAGGGAGAAGAGTCAAATTAATAGAATTAGAAGTGAAAAAGGAGAAGTAACAACTGATACTGCAGATACACAAAGATCATGAGAGATTACTACAAGCAACTCTATGCCGATAAAACGGACAACCTGGAAGAAATAGACAAATTCTTAGAAATGGACAACCTGCTGAGACTGAACCAGGAAGAAATAGAAAATATGAACAGACCAATGACAAGCACTAAAATTGAAACTGTGATTAAAAACCTTCCAACAAACGAAAGCCCAGGACCACATGGCTTCACAGGTGGATTCTATCAAACATATAGAGAAGAGCTAACACCTATCCTTCTCAAACTCTTCCAAAATATAGCAGAGGGAGGAACACTCCCAAACTCATTCTACGAGGCCACCATTACCCTGATACCAAAACCAGACAAACATGTCACAAAGAAAGAAAACTAGAGACCAATATCACTGATGAACATAGATGCAAAAATCCTCAACAAAATACTAGCAAACAGAATCCAACAGCACATTAAAAGGATCATACACCATGATCAAGTGGGGTTTATCCCAGGAACGCAGGGATGCTTCAATATATGCAAATCAATCAATGTGATACACCATATTAACAAACTGAAGGAGAAAAACCATATGGTCATCTCAATAGATGCAGAGAAACCTTTTGACAAAATTCAACACCGATTTATGATAAAAACCTTGCAGAAAGTAGGTATAGAGGGAACTTTCCTCAACATAATAAAGGCCATATATGACAAACCCACAGCCAACATCATCCTCAGTGGTGAAACACTGAAAGCATTTCCACTAAGATCAGGAACAAGACAAGGTTGCCCACTCTCACCACTCTTATTCAACATAATTTTGGAAGTTTTAGCCACAGCAATCAGAGAAGAAAAGGAAATAAAAGGAATCCAAATCGGAAAAGAAGAAGTAAAGCTGTCACTGTTTGCAGATGACATGATACTATACATAGAGAATCCTAAAGATGCTACCAGAAAACTGCTAGAGCTAATCAATGAATCTGGTAAAGTAGCAGGATACAAAATTAATGCACAGAAACCTCTGGCATTCCTATACACTAAGGATGAAAAATCTGAAAGTGAAATCAAGAAAACACTCCCATTTACCATTGCAACAAAAGGAATAAAATATCTAGGAATAAACCTACCTAAGGAGACAAAAGACCTGTATGCAGAAAATTATAAGACACTGATGAAAGAAATTAAAGATGAAACAAATAGATGGAGAGGTATACCATGTTCTTGGATTTGAAGAGTCAACATTGTGAAAATTACTCTACCACCCAAAGCAATCTACAGATTCAATGCAATCCCTATCAAACTACCACTGGCATTTTTCACAGAACTAGAACAAAAAATTTCACAATTTGTATGGAAACACAAAAGACCCCGAATAGCCAAAGCAATCTTGAGAACGAAAAACGGAGCTGGAGGAATCAGGCTCCCTGACTTCAGACTATACTACAAAGCTACAGTAATCAAGACAGTATGGTAGTGGCACAAAAACAGAAAGATCAATGGAACAGGATAGAAAGCCCAGAGATAAACCCACGCACATATGGTCACCTTATTTTTGATAAAGGAGGCAGGAATGTACAGTGGAGAAAGGACAGCCTCTTCAATAAGTGGTGCTGGGAAAACTGGACAGGTACATGTAAAAGTATGAAATTAGAACACTCCCTAACACCATACACAAAAATAAACTCAAAATGGATTAAAAATCTAAATGTAAGGCCACACACTAACAAACCCTTAGAGGAAAACATAGGCAGAACACTCTGTGACATAAATCACAGCAAGATCCTTTTTGACCCACCTCCTAGAGAAATGGAAAGAACAGCAAAAATAAACAAATGGGACCTAATGAAACTTAAAAGCTTTTGCACAGCAAAGGAAACCATAAACAAGACGAACAGACAACCCGCAGAATGGGAGAAAATATTTGCGAATTAAACAACTGACAAAGGATTAATCTCCAAAATTTACAAGCAGCTCATGCAGCTCAATAACAAAAAAACAAACAACCCAATCCAAAAATGGGCAGAAGACATAAATAGACATTTCTCCAAAGAAGATACACAGATTGCCAACAAACAGATGAAAGAATGCTCAACATCATTAATCATTAGAGAAATGCAAATCAAAACTACAATGAGATATCATCTCACAACAGTCAGAATGGCCATCATCAAAAAATCTAGAAACAAGAAATGCTGGAGAGGGTGTGGAGAAAAGGGAACACTCTTGCACTGTTGGTGGGAATGTAAATTGATACAGCCACTATGGAGAAGAGTCTGGAGGTTCCTTAAAAAACTATAAATAGAACTACCATATGAGCCAGCAATCCCACTATTGGGCATATACCCTGAGAAAACCATAATTCAAAAAGAGTCATGTACCAAAATGTTCATTTCAGCTCTATTTACAATAGCCTGGAGATGGAAACAACCTAAGTGTTCATCATCGGATGAATGGATAAAGAAGATGTGGCACATATATACAATGGAATATTACTCAGCCATAAAAAGAAATGAAACTCAGTTATTTGTAGTGAGGTGGATGGACCTAGAGTCTGTCATACAGAGTGAAGTAAGTCAGAAAGAGAAAAACAAATACTGTATGCTAACACATATATATGGAATCTAAGAGAAAAAAAAAGGTCATGAAGAACCTAGGGGTAAGACGGGAATAAAGACAGAGACCTACTAGAGAATGGACTTGAGGACACAGGGAGGGGGAAGGGTAAGCTGTGACAAAGTGAGAGAGTGGCATGGACATATATACACTACCAAACATAAAACAGATAGCTAGTGGGAAGCAGCCACATAGCAGTGGGAGATCAGCTCGGTGGTTTGTGACCACCTAGAGAGGTGGGATAGGTAGGGTGGGAGGGAGGGAGATGCAAGAGGGAAGAGATATGGGAACACTTGTATATGTATAACTGATTCACTTTGTTATAAAGCAGAAACTAACACACCATTGTAAAGCAATTATACTCCAATAAAGATATTTAAAAAAAAAGAAAATGAACTGCAAAAAAAAAAAAAATCAATGTCATTTAACAAAAGGGTAGGAGAACAGTTCAAGGTAAACAGACTCACGACTGCACTAAAGCAGCGGTGTTCAAGCTTTCACAAGCATCAGAATCCCTACCGCAGATGCTCGTTCACATCTCCATAGTTTCTGATTCAGGACACTAGAAGTGGGATGTGAGAGTCTGCATTTCTAACAAGTTCGCAGGTGATGCTGATGCTGATGGTCTCAGGACCTACACTTAGAGAACGCTGGACTAAAAGGAGTAACGCCCAAAAACAATGTGTGAAATTTGATCCGATGCTGATTCTAAAACAAACTCTCAAAGATTTTACACGGACTGTTGGGGAAAATTGAAGGTAGACTGGAAATTAAATATTGTTATGGGATTTTTCATTTTCATGGGTTTCATAACGGTGTTGGGCTCTGGATAAGTTGGCCCTTATTCTGCATACTGAAAGAGGTAATAAGTACTTCCTAAATTTTTATTGGCAGGACTCATTTTTAACTTTTCTCTAGGACTCAACTGATGCCACACTATATTGTGATATACTTTAGGCTTTCTGTTATTTAACTTAGAGATGTTTGCTTTATATTCCCTCCAAAGATACTCAGTTTTTCAAATTTGAGATATGGCTCTCAAGTTCACTTTTTAATCATAAATAACTAACAGAGACATAATACTTCCTGACTTGAATATACCTTATCACCTACCAGAGGCCCTTGAGAAGAGAAACTCAATTATTTAACAACTAGCAATTTAACAATTGTAAAGATACAATTCTTTAACTCTTAAAACTGCAATTAATGCAGAAAACAAATCTATTCATATTTCAGTAGAAAGGTTTAAATGACATGATTTTTTTTTTTCCTCTGAAACCTCACGATTTTATTTCCCAATATTGCATCATTAATGGGAGCATAATGCTGCCTGGGCTTCCATAAATCCTGAAAGACATCAGTAACAAAAGCTGTCATATCCTGGAAACAACACACCCAAAATGAATCCTCCCAAAATGTGCCCATGAAAAGTCATGCTTTATTTTATTACTTGAGGACCCGAAAACCCATCCGATATTGATGTCAGCTCTGCTATTTTGTGGATCCCTGTCAAGTCCTATCAATTCCACTTTCATTTTTGATTTCCTCTGTCCCAGTCTAAGCATTTATTAGCTTTCATCATATTTTCTTCCACTGAACTGGGCTACCTGTCTCCAATCCCCACCCGATCCTTCAAATCCATCTATATACTACTTACTGCCAGAATGATACTTCTAAACCAGGGACAGGCAAACTAAGGCCTGTAGGCTTAACCCAAACTTCTGTTTTTTTTTTTTTTTAATAAAGTTTTATTGGAACACAGATCATCCATTCATTTCCATATTTTCAATGGCTGGTTGCATGCTATAATGGCAGACTTGAGTAGCAACAGAGACCATATGACCTACGAGCTTGAAAATCATGACTATTTCGGCCTTTAAAGAAATATTTGCAGACTCCTGCTTTCAACTCTTCTTATACAAAGTACGCTCCAGGGACCAGCAGCTGATATCAGCATCTTCTGAGAATCTGTTAGAATTGCAGATCGTCAGCCCCACCCCAGGAGTGCTGAATCGGACGACGCATTTGTATAAAAATCTTCAGTAGATTCACACGGACCATAGTGTAGCACAAACAATGTCCTAAAGCAGACATGTGCTTATAGCACTCCTCTGTTCAAATTTCCTGCTGAAACTTCCCTTAACTGTTATCAGCAAGAAGTGTGATACGCATGTGTGTGCAAACTAGCTGTATTTTACACCCTACAGGCAGACCCCAACACGTGAAGAACCTCACCAGAAAGTCACACCCCAGGGGCTGCCATGAAAAGTGCTTCAAATATCTTTATGTAAACTGGCAAGAAAGGGTTTGCTAAGTAGCACGGGGCTGACAGTAAGGACTTTTCTTAGTGAAATGAGCAGTGCCTGAACACATGGGGGGCCAGAAAAATTGAACCAGGACTTCCGCCCTCAGTGAACAATATTTAAGGCCTTGGCAAACCCAGTAGCTTTACACTTGGGAGCAGTATCCTAGGTTAGGATGACCTCTTTGGTCCTTGTATGATCAGGCCACCCAAGATGGCTGCTCTCTTGCTCTCTGTACATCCCTGGACGAGTGCCTGCTTCACCTACACCCTACTCATATGACTGACCTTCCTACACACTTGCCCCTGCCCCAGAGAATGACTGTTCTAATCTTTAGACCAGAACATCTCCACCATGATAGTTTATCAAAAGGGTGGTGAGGGGCATGCCCTTCTGCTAGTTTCCCTGGTAACTGATGAGCCAACCTGACATCAATTCCCCCCATAACTGGTAACCTCCCCCCACCCCTGGGAGCAAAGACTGCTACCCTGTCCTGCCCACCATCTGCCGTACCTGGTGGGGTGTTGCCCCAGGACCTTGCTTCAGACATGTAAGATCCCCCATCCATTAGACCATGGACATCTCTGTTGCTGACTCTGGGCTCTTTCTTCAGCCTTGAAGCTGGGCAGGTATAGGGCTTATAGGCTTGCGGGGTGCACACCAACAGTCCTGCAACCGTCCTGTTTCACAGAGAACTCCTGTCACCTAATCCCAGCACAAGGCCAGCTGACCCAGCCATGAGAATATCAGTGCATCTGCTTCGGAGTGCTTGGCCTAGTGGGTACTTCACTGAGTCTTCAGGAACTGCCTATTCCTTCTTACGTCTCTTTGCTGACATGATGTAAGTGGCAGACTCTCTCTGGGACTCCCTGTTACTAAACCTTGCTCTCTTACAGCAAGACTGTAGGGGAGGAGACTAGCTACCCTGCACTTAATTATTGGGGGCAATTTGACATTTACCAAGAGAAAATGACAACCAAGTAGTCCAAGTGGCTTAGGTAAGCTTGCTACAGGTTCCCGTGGGCTACTGTCCAGATGCCATAGCTGTAGCATGTCCCCATCCTGTTGTTAGATGATAAATTTCATAAAAGGTAGAATCAGGACTCTACCTTTTAATCAGATATAAAATGAAGACTTGTTAAGGATTTTATTTAATCCATGATTAATGAGGGTATTGGTAAGATATTACCACCAGTTTGAAGGAGAAGTCGAAGGGGTATACATTTACATAGAGTATAGAAATATGGAAATGAATTTTCAAAGAGATGCAAGGGGTGGGAAAAGCAGTCAATTGATCTCCCAATGGACAGAATTTATTTGCATGTATATAGATAAGAATTATTTTGCATTACTATTAGTTACAACTGCATGACTTGCAAAATAGCTCAAAGGAAATAAGAGGTTAGAATCATTTAACCCAGAAAGTTATAGGCATAGTTTTCCATTGGAGCCACCTCGCACTCTCTTCTGCTTCTCCCACATTTCATGTCCTGTGACTTGTGCATCTCCCCAGAGCGACATCAGGACCAAGCCATGGGTCCCCACTGCCCACAGGCTCCGCAGACCCCTATTCTCTCTCTTCTCTGGGGGCGTCTCTCCTCTGACCTGGGCATCATCTCCCTCGGTCACGCATCATCTTTTTAAGAACTTGGCCTTAAGGGATGAAAAAAGGCCCAAAGGGAAAAAATTGGCAGGTAACCTATGCTGTTGTTTCAGTAACACAACTTCTCCTGCAGCGGAAAGAACTGAACAAAAGGTCTGCAAAGAATGGGGTCTGCAGGGAGAGAAAACACAAAATAGCACGCCCAATAAATGATGTGGCCACACTGTGAGATGTCTGTGGAAGAAAAGCAACTGGGAGCAGGTTCTTAATAGAGTCCACCTCACATCTTTACCCCTTGGTGCCCTTAGTCCCTATTAACCAATATGATCAGAAGCCAAGAGGGGGCTTCCCTGGTGGCGCAGTGGTTGAGAGTCCGCCTGCCAATGCAGGGGACACGGGTTCGTGCCCCGGTCCGGGAAGATCCCACATGCCGCGGAGCGGCTGGGCCTGTGAGCCATGGCCGCTGAGCCTGCGCGTCCGGAGCCTGCGCTCCACAACGGGAGAGGCCACAATGGTGAGAGGCGGCGTACCGCCAAAAAAAAAAAAAAAAAAAAAGCCAAGAGGGATTTTAAGGATACTTAGTTCAATGGCTCAACATAATATATTCACGCTGACCTGACAACCCAAGGATAACTGAGCTTCTGCCATTTTCATAAACGCAAGTCTCACCTTGACCCTTAGCTCTAGTAATGAGTCCCTGATTTTTGTTTCCTACATCATGCCCTACAAATTCCGTTAGTCATCAAATGTCATTACTGAGTAGGGATGCAAGGGTGCTTGCCTTACTCTTGCTAGGATTCCTCTCTAAATAAAGTGCATTCTCCTGATGGGGCTCTGCATCCTGTGGTAACCTTGTGCGATTCTACTCTCCCAGCGAAGCTGAACTATCCACCCCCACGTTGGTCTCCAAAGGTCCCTAACCTGCTCCCTTTTTGGCAGAACTCCACTCTATACACCAGGGGTCCCCAACCCCCAGGCCTCGGACTGTTATGGTCCTCGGCCTTTCAGGAAGTGGGCCGCACAGCAGGGGGTGAGGGGTGGTCCAGGGAGTGAAGCTTCATCTGCCGCTCACCATCGCTCCCATGTGCTCCCCTTACCGCCTGAACCATCCCCCCCGCCACCGTGTCCGTGGAAAAACTGTCTTCCACGAAACCAGTCCCTGATGCCAGAAAGGTTGGGGAGCACTGCTGTACCATGCTAGTCTTCCCTCAGCCAGCTCCACGGGGCACCTGCCGTCCAAGGCCAATCACGACGCGGTGTTCTCCATCGAGGCCTCTGTGGGACCACCTGCCATTCCCCCCCTCCTCCCGCTTCTACCTCTGTGACGGGGGCATAGCTCCTCAGGCCAGCTCCCTCTCAGTCAGCTCTTGCACTCTCTGCAGTGCTGCTGAGAACTGACATAACCCAGTGTGAACGTTGCTGATGCCACCAATGGGTGGTCTGAAGTAGGGGTTAGCTACCCACCTATAACCCCATTACTAGGTTGCAGCAAAAATGAGTCTTGGGCCACATTTTGTCATATCCACACATTTAAAACAAACATCTATTAGCAAATAGGCCAAACCAGTTTGTACAGCTGTTCTGTAAATCCCTACAGCCCTTGCTCACTGTCCTTGTAGAGGTTCTGACCACCAGATTTCCAGAAAGGTCTACTACAAACAGATACAACAATATCCCAGAGATATTATGAGTCAGCCTAAAGTCAGCGTCAGCACCCAGACATCACCTGAGACTGGACCCGGGACCATCTTCACACCTTCCCTAAGGATTCATCTTGGACGTCCCACTAGGTTACTTTTTTTTTTAATTTTTTTTTTTTGCGGTACGCGGGCCTCTCACTGTTTTGGCCTCTCCTGCTGTGGAGCACAGGCTCCGGACGCGCAGGCTCAGTGGCCATGGCCCACGGGGCCAGCCGCTCCGCGGCATGTGGGATCTTCCCGGACCGGGGCACGAACCCGTGTCCCCTGCATCGGCAGGCGGACTCTCAACCACTGCGCCACCAGGGAAGCTCACTAGGTTACTTTTAATAGGAATTTTAAAGAATATTTATTTATTATTTATTTTATTTATTTATCTTGGCTTCGCTGGGTCTTAGTTGTGGCACATGGGATCTTCATTGCAGCTTCTTAGTTGCGGCGTGCATGCAGGATCTAGTTCCCCAACCAGGGATCGAACCCAGGCCCCTTGCAACGGGAGTGTGGAGTCTTACCCACGGGACCACCAGGGAAGTCCCTTTAATGAGAATTTTAAACACATACAAATGAGGAGAGAAAAGTTGAATCACTCCTTATATGCCCGTTGCCAACAACTACTAGTATGTTGCCAATTTCATTTTATCTGTCCTCCCAGGTATTTTTTGTTTTGTTTTTGCTTTTTTATTTTGGTCATCAGTTTTTGTTTTAGGTAGAAGATGCGGCTAGAGTTTTTAAAAGCAAATCCTAGATATGAGATTTAATATTCTTTCATCTGTAGAATACTTAAATACATATCTCTAATAGATAAGGACTTAAAGCAAATCTAACCACAATACCATTACTATACCTAGCAATTAGTACTATTTCTTTAATATCATCTAATGCCCAGCTGAGATTTGGATTACCTCAAAGGCCTCAAAGATATATTTTCACAGTTGGTCTGTTTGAATGAGGATTCCAACCGATCTCACCCACATTCTTATGCCCTGCCTCTGCAAGGGTGGAACTATTTGATATGTATAACTGTGTGCATATTATACACACACACACATATAATACATAGATATATAATACACAGATTATATATATTTAATATATATCTATTAGATATATATAACTATATAAATACACACACATATACTTATTATGTGGCTTGGCTGAGATGTCATAATATGATATAGATCATATCCTACATTATAAATATTCTACATACCATATACTACATACATTATAAACATCCTACACATCATACTTTCACATGAGAGCTCATTTCTATCAAGCATTATGCTGGTTAGTAAGCAATGAGTTTCTCCAATCAACTCATTTATTAGGCTAGTGGGCAAAATGTTTTGGTTACTCAGGAATAAAGATAGTTGAAGGCCCTGCAGGAGGCACCTTCAGAGTAGAGCTTTTCTAATCAAGAGGCTAGCTGACCACTAGTGCAAATCCCTAATCAAAATCCTAGCTGCCCCTACTAACCTACACACAGCGCATATCAGGGCGTCTCTGAAGTATTTCAAGGGGAATCACAGACCCTGTAAGAAGCGCCATGGGAGACATGGCTTCTTTTGCCATCAATTCACCTGACTGTCTAGATATGAGTCAGGAGCCAACACATGGAAAGTCACCAGTGGCCAAGCCAGCACCAGCGTTCCTTCGATAGGAGAGCTGAGAAGGAAGAGGCGTTCTCCCAGCCAGCTGGACACTGAAGCGGTGTCTCGTGTCGATTTCCACACCAGGTAAGGCAAGAAGTCTCATCCCCATCGCAGGGACAGAGAAACTCTGACTCAGAGAGGTTAAGAAACGTGCCCAATATCTACAGCCACCAGTAAATCTACTGCTGCCTACTCCGAAGTCCTTGGACACCTGTGGTTCTGTATGGAAATCAGAAAGCAAGGAGGAAGGTTGTTTCTGAAAAAAAGAGGAGAACAAAGGCGACACTACTTCACAGCAAACAAGCCACAGGGGACCCCGGTTCCAGTGCCTGCTCTTCATCTCATCCTGAACTACTGGCCACATGAACGAAGAAAAATAACGAATCTCCCATATGAAAATAATGATAAGCAGAGTAAACATGTATGAGAAATACCGCAGCCACAGAGGCAAAGTGGGCTGTTTGGAATTGTCTGACCTAGCAAAAGACCACCTGAAAAAAACCAAAAAACAAAAAAGAGGTCCTTCCAAGAAAACTCTGAAACCATGAATTTTCTAAAACATCACTCACCCAATTATATCCCTCAAGTGCAAAGAACGTGACATGAGAGAACCTGCAGGTCCAAATAGAGGGAGCTGACGTTTACTGGGGTGCAGCTCAGCATCACACACATTATGGGTTTTACGTGCACAGCCCTGCTGAGCCCTCTCAACAACCTGCCAGGGAGACGCTATTTTCAAACAGGAATTATTCTCCCATTTTACAGATGAGGAAACTGATGTCGGGAGGGTAGGTAGCTCACCTGAAATCACTTAGCTAACAGGTTCTAGACAAGGCTGTAGATTTATGAACATGGAAGCACCAGCTCATTTCTGGGTCCTGAACTTCATAATAGGTTTGACCTAGACTCACAAGCAAAGGGAAGTTGTTGCCCAAACCACAAACCACAAACGCAGCCCACCCTGCACTTGATTCCAAATCCACTCTCCTTATCATCCACCGACGCCCTTCACTTTCACAGAAATCACTGACAGTCTGTAACTGACATTAGGCCACTGATTCAATATCATGCCTGGTTTAATCTTATTTAAACTGAAAACTCCTGTTTTTTTTTGTTTTCCCCTCACTGCTTCTGCTGACAGAGGCAGCATTTGAGCTATTCCAACCAATAATTTGGGAATCAAAAAATTCTGTAAAAACCATTTCACAACAAAGCAATGTTTTATTGAGGACACCAAAGTAATCATTAAAAAAAATTAATTTATGGGAGCTTGCTTGAAGTATTAGTAACTGGTGTTTTTCTCTCCTCCCCCAAAGTGTCATGAGCATCAAGTGTCAATAATTAATTACAAGAGAAAAAGCCTCATATACCATTTTGCAGTCATTTTATAGAGCTGATTTCCCTCCATTATCAGGGCACTGGCATTAGAAGTAGTAAAGATTTATGGACTTCACCTCCATTATGGTAATTAAGTGTGTTCAACAATGCTGCATCTCTGTGAGGCATTAGAAGGCCAGTTGCTAAGAAGGCCAAGTTCTGAGACAGCATGTCTACCTGAAGAGTTCAAAGCATGATCATTCTACCGCCAGATTTTTATTAAGCCCTCACTTAGTGCCAGGTTCTAGGCCAGACACTGGGAACTCATTTATCCCAATATTTAAACAGTGCTCACTATCTTCCAGGCACTGTGACAGGCATTAGGGACAGAGAGGTTCCTGTGTCATAAAGAACGTGACTAGCCTTTGTCCCCAGTTTCTAGGAGGGAGCCTCTAAACCCTTGGAATTTCTCAAGGATAGGAGTGTCTTTGTTATTCATGGGGGGCCTCTTAGACTACCGCTGACTTTAGGTTAACAAGGTGGCTTGAGGTGGGCCCCCGGATAGTGTAAGCTAACAAGGTGACTTGGCAATGGAGACCCTCTCAACCTCACCCTATGTCTCTTGGTGTAGCTCCTCCCAATTTTTCCCATTTTACTGTAATAAAACTGTAATAGGAAGTAGAGCACTTTCCTGAGTTCTGTGAACCATTCAGGGAGTTACCAAACCTGAGGATGTAGAGGGAGCTCCCAAATTTTGTAGCCGGCGGGTCAGAAGTGAGGGTGGGCTGGCAAGCCCCAAACTTGCAGCTGGACGCACCAAAGAAACTTGAAGTCACTACATTACAGATGAAACGAGGGTACTAACAACTCTCAAGGAGCCCTTTCCTCCTAATCAATCTACTCAAGCTCCTCCGAACTCTGACCCGACGATTCTCAAACTTCAGCGCGCAAATGAATTAACGGGGAATCTCGTCAATGAAGGCTCTGATTCTGTAGGTCTGGGACAAGACCTGAGATTCTGCATTTCTGATAAGCTCCCAGGGGATGGGATGCTGTTATCACTGCTCTGGGGATCTCATGTGAGTAGTGAAACTCTAGCCCAGCATTACCCAACAGAACGAAAATGGGAATCACAGACGCAAGTCAAATATGTAATTTTCTATTTTCTGGTAGCCACATTAAGGAAAACAACAACAAACAAAAAACTGAAAAGAACCTTTGGAACAATTTTATTTAACCTACTATATCCAAAGTGTTACCACTTTAAAATCAACATAAAAATCATACAGAGGCATTTTCAATCTTGTATTTGTACTAAGTCTACAAAATCAGGTGTGTCTTTTATACTTACTGTCGGTCTCAATTTGAAGCAACCATATTTCAAGCACTCAGTACCCGTAACGGGCAGCGATTATCACACTGGTCAGTGCAGCTGTATCAGAGTACAACTCTAGCTAGCGAGGAGTCTTAGAACTAAGACATTACAGGGGCTTCCCTGGTGGCACAGTGGTTGAGAGTCCGCCTGCCGATGCAGGGGACACGGGTTCGTGCCCCGGTCCGGGAAGATCCCACGTGCTGCGGAGCGGCTGGGCCTGTGAGCCATGGCCGCTGAGCCTGCGCGTCTGGAGCCTGTGCTCCGCAACGGGAGAGGCCACAACAGTGAGAGGCCCACGTACTGGAAAAAACCAAACCAAACCAAACCGAACCAAAACAAAACAAAAAGACATTACACTTATAAACTCCAAGCCTTTAGCTGCTGCTGTTGAAGCAATGAGATTTCAGTGTTTTACTTCCTATAAGCAACCCTTAGGACTAGGTCACAATTGTGCTGTTTTTCTAGTATCCTTTGTAAACTGATTTCTACCTTATTTATTCATACATATGATTATTATCCATATATAGCTATGAATTATATATGTAATATATACGAATATATATGACACATATATGACATATATAGAATATATATGTATATATATTATATATATATCAGATAGACAGTTATAGATACAGATGAAGGTGTACATGTAGATACAGATATATAGATACAGATATCTGAGAACAGCAGCTGTTATGCAAAGGATTGTTATGGTAGTTCCTTATCAGTACAGAGTAGGAATTTTCACAGGTGTTTCTTCTAAGCCCAGCAGCTGGACACAGGAAATGGATTTTTAAAAATCTAACTTAATTCTCCTGATCGCTAGCCTACATTAGCAAACGTCATCAGGGGATCACTCAAATCACCTAGCTTCCCAGGAGTGCTATTACAGCATCTTTCATCCAAGTCTCCCAGGCATATCAGGAGCACAGCTAAAGCTCTGAAATGCCCTGCAACTCAAAAAGCCCCAATTTACAAACAAACTGATAAGGCAGCCACTGGCTGAGTGATCTGCTTCTAATCTCAAGCTGCACTCCAGTGGACTGGGAATCAGAAGCCAGTGCTTTGGACACCATCTACCATTACTCTGACTTCCTATGGGCACTGCATTTTCTCCCTCAAATTGATTTTTTTTTTCTACGTTACCTAAAGCAATGGTCTGGTGAAGAATGATGTTGGCAGGAAAGAAGAAAATGAGCTGTTATGATCATGAAAATAATGATTTTTCAGATAAAGTCATAGTTGTAAGTAGATATCTTTGTACACTGGGAATTATCGATTACTCCAACAAAAGAAAACAAGGTTACAATCCAAGGTAATTAGGCCTGGACCAAAATAGTAATAATGTGTTTTATAGACAGAAAGTAAAGCAGGGTTTTTTTTTTACTGAATTGCTAGGGGCAATTATAACAGAGTGGGAGAAAATTTCCAATAGTATTATAGACAGGTGTCATTACCCAGGAAACTAGTATTCTTAACTGCCTGGTGTTTCACCGACCGTGCTGTTCAGAGAGGCCGTTAGTCAGTTTGGGGCCTAAAGATACGTTTATTATTAACTATGAATTATTTTGAGCTCTTACCCTGCCAGCCACTATAAGAAGAACTTCCATATATGTTACCATTGAATCCTCATAATAGTTATTAGTCCTATTTTAGAGATGAGGGAAGTTAACGAACTTGTCTAAGAACACAGATAGGAAGCATGACAAACAGAACTTGAACTCAGGCCAATCTGACTCCAGATTGGACCATGCTGTTACCCATTAGCTTATACTATCCTTTTTAGTTCTAAAAAGCCCTAATGGTTCAAAATACTTTTTCCACATAATAAAGCATAACCTTGACTCTTATAACTTCCACTTCTTGGTACTACTTCAGAATTTCAGGGCCAAATAAAAGCAATTTACTCCTTGCCTAATTTATGTCTGGGTACAATTGTGCTGTCTCTGAGACACTTCTTCCCTGAATTACAGATCCTAGTGCCCTTCCACTACCCTTCAAATCTTATGGGTCCCAATTCCTTTGCCATGTCAAGAACTCATCTTCTATAGAGTTCCCATTCCATCTGAATCAGTCCTTTTACAGAACCTGGTGGGTTGGAGGAAGAGGTTGAAATTACGGTTGGATTACTTGTAGATATCATGTAATCACAGACACCATTAAGTAGCAAGGCGTTATGGTTGCTCGTTTGGGAAACTGTAGCCTGTGGGTTCTTCAATCTCCTTCCCCACTCCCAAACAAAAATCAGACGGTATATGCTCTGGTGGAATAAACCCATGAATGGTAACAAGAAGGAAGAGGGGGAAAAGAAAAAAAAAAAGAATATCAACTCACAGGACAGCTGAAGAGCTAAGTGTGGTAGATTGCAAAAACGGTCATTGATCTACCTCCCTTCCGGTATCCTTATTCTTTGGAATGTGTATTTGCAGTTCTTCCAGTCAAGAGATGGAGTCTACTTACTTTCTCCTTGAATATGGGCTGATATTGTGATTGGCTTTAGCCCAAACAATGGGGCAGAAATGACACTGTGCCCATTCTGAGGTTGAGCCTAAGGAAGCTTGCAAGCTTTTACTCAGTCTCTTAGAAACCTGACCAGCTGCCATGTGAATACTGCCAGCTAAGCTGCTAGAACATGAGAGACTACACTGAACCGAGGTGAGCTGTCAGAGATTAGCTTATTTGAGATGAGCCATCCCCTAGGCAACCCAACAGATGACCAAACGCACATCAGTGAGAGCAACTAGACCAAAATAAGCACTCAGCTAAAGCGAGCCCATGGTACCAGTCTGCAGAGCCATGGACTAAACAAACAGCTGTTGTTTTAAAGCCATTAAGGTTTAGGGAGGCTTGTTTCACAATAAAAGCTAACTGACAACACCTTGTCTGCAGCTAAAGTATAATATCCTCAGGGAACTATATGCAGTATCTATCTATCTATCTATCTATCTACAGTAAAACACGAAGTAGCACAACTGAAAAAACAACATCACAAACTTTCTTTTTCTTTTCTTTCTTTCTTTTTTTTTTTTTAAACAATGTATGACTGGTATTGCTACTTTTGTTTGCAAATATCTAAGAAAATGGTTACCACAGGCTACACAGGTCACTGAGGGAGAATCTCTTTTTCCTTAAAGACCACACAAGTGGCCATGGACCAAAGCATTACCTCATCAATCATGCCAGTCAGTATACATTCTTATATTTAAGAAGGTTCATCCAAGCAATGACTTCCATAGTATTTATTGACACAAGGGCATCCAGTTCTGCCTTATTCTAACTCTGCCCTCCTGTCTTGGTCAGTTGTCTATAAAGTCAAGAAGTTCCTAACAAAAAAAGAAGCATCGGAGACATTACAATAAACGGTAACCTTTCCCTTTGTCCTCGTTAACAGAGGTTGTTTTGGCATTTATCACCCTGGGAAATTCTCTGGTGGGTCTTCAAGACTGGTGTTCCTACCCTTCTGAAGGCTATTCTGAATCTCTTCTGTATGTAATATTTGCTCCATTCGTTCCCAAACTGAAAAATCGAAACGAGGGAATGACAACAGACCCAGTTATTCTAAATTAAGCACTGGGGAAGACAGAACACATTCCATCACATTATAGATTCAGAGGCACTCAATTCCCAGCTGTATCTTCTGAGATTCAATGTGCTTCACGCACCTGTCAATCTTCTACAGTCTTGAGATGA
Organism: Lagenorhynchus albirostris; assembly: GCF_949774975.1. Lineage (NCBI taxonomy): Eukaryota > Metazoa > Chordata > Mammalia > Artiodactyla > Delphinidae > Lagenorhynchus > Lagenorhynchus albirostris. The sequence goes on along the minus strand of NC_083104.1, from coordinate 9,014,525 downwards.
CACAGTGGCAGTGTCTGGTAAGAATGTTAAGGGGTATGAATCAGAAATCAAGGCAATTTCGTATGCAACTTGCTAAGCTGTGACGATTTGGTAATAACTGTTGGCAAATTTTAATTTGTACATTATTAACAGTATGTTTGTTTCAGGCACTGCAGTTACATCAGTTAGAGCAGGAACTCTCTAATTGGACTACTTGAGTGGGAATACTGACCTCCTCACTTATTAGCTGTTTGCCCTTGGACAAGTTCACTGGCACCTCTACTCCTGAGTTTACATACCTTAAAAGTGAGGATAATAATATGTCTCCAATGGTTAATGTGAGAATTAAATGAGTTACCAAATTTCTCTGAATTTAATATGCTCGAGGCACTGCTATTTTAATACCAGTAGGAAAAAAAACTGACAGTGAACTGCATACTAATTTTGGAGAGGTTAAATGTGGGGAAGGAAAGAACCCCTTAGAACTGAAAAGATTTAACAATACTCTGAAAGTACATAATAATAAGTGCTATATAAGTGTTAGCTAAAACAAACAAATACACGCAGTGTTTCCTAGTCTGATCAATGTTCATACCTTATTTAAAATGGAAAAAAAATTATGGAATTCCCCCAACCCTATGTTGGAAAATTATCTTCTATAAACCAGCATAAATATGAATAAAGAGAAGACTATGGAAAGTTCTTATGTTTCTAGAACTTATTCAACCCTGAAATCAAATTTATTCATAAAAATGGAATAAAACTATAAAACCACTGAAACAACATTATTCTCTTGTTTGGAAACATGAGCCCACAAAGTGAATGCGGTACTTACTGCTGAGATGCAGGCTCAAGAGAACGTAGCATCCTTTACAATAGGGTCTGCAGACAGTTTGGATTTGCCTACCACTTTTCTCTATTCAAACACTCCTGGGATATCACTTTTCATAACTTAATATGATATCATTTGTCCTTCACTGGGGACAAAGACACAATTTTCTGATTTTGGAAATCTCATCACAAAATTTTAAAATTTAACTTAGCATATCTTCTCACACATCATTTGAATACAACATATACACAGACTCTGATAAACCCTCAGAGTCCTCACGAAGGACGTGGTCATCCAGGTGACCTAGAATTTGCTCATTTTTTTAAACAGCGTGATAACAACTAAAACCAGAAACTGAAATCTCTCTCTCCTTCTCTCTCGTCTGTTAATCTACGTTTCTTCTAGACCTCAAGCACATTTCAGCAGAGGATAATTCAACACTGAATGAAAATCAATTTTAAAAACGTGATTACAGTAGGAAGAGAGCGGGCTTTAGTATCAAACCTTGGAAAGATCACTTTCTACCAGTGATGGGGAAAAACCATGTAACTGTCTCAGTTTTAGCTCTTCCTTTCTACAGTGTAAAGGTAACAAACATGAGTATTAGCAGCTCTTGGGTGTCAGTGTTCAACATCCCTCAAGAAGTTAGAAATAAAATAAGATTGGCCTATAAGCGTTAAACTGAAAAATGAATGCAAAGTGGGTGAAAGTAGGTAAATGAAAGGTGATATTATGTGCATATTTTATTAACTGGAAATCTTAGCTTCCAGGGAATAAAAGAGAAAAGGAGTAACTTCAGTAGTCGTTGTACAGTGATTCTCCATTCACCAGTTCACCAAACGAACACATGCCACTGAGGGAGAGTTAGGTGACAGAACCCGAGTTAGCCGATCCTATGGTTAATGTCAGTTCCTGCTTATCTTTCTTTTTTTTTTTTTTAACATCTTTATTGGGGTATAATTGCTTTACAATGGTGTGTTAGTTTCTGCTTTATAACAAAGTGAATCAGTTATACATATACATATGTTCCCATATCTCTTCCCTCTTGCGTCTCCCTCCCTCCCACCCTCCCTATCCCACCCCTCCAGGCTGTCACAAAGCACCAAGGCAATATCCCTGTGCCATGCGGCTGCTTCCAACTAGCTATCTACCTTACTACGTTTGTCTGCTTATCTTTCTATTACTTGGTCCCAAAAGTAAACTAATACTTGTATAGACAAACACAATCAGTTCCGATACATACTCCTGGGAAAACGAGCTGCTACAGCAACCTTTAACGGCGCATATAATTATGGGGTACTATATTTTACAATCAATTTAAGGGAAATCCAATACTATTGGGTAATAGTACTTCCTTTTGAACTTAAGAACCTATCCCTCGCTAAAGATGTGGTTCTGTTGTAGCTAGTGAAAAGAAATGCCCATTAGAAGGTGGTCAGCTTTGGAATGCATAGCAAGGATGGCTCACAGAGCCTGATACTGTCCCAGGGGCTAGACCTCAACCCAACCGCCTCCCTGAGAGTGGTCGAACTCTCTTAAGGAGAGCGCGCAGCAGGCTGTTTTAGCCCAGCGCCTTAGCCTCTGCAATGACACACTTCACTCCCCCTACTGGGTCTCAGTCTTCATTTTTGGTGAAGCAACTGTCCAAACACTTTGGTTTTGCAAGTGGGTGTCTACAGGGAAAGATACATGGTATCTTCTTGTGAGTTAATCTACGTATCATTCTTGTGATCCCGTTTAAATTGAGATCACACTTTGAGAGACGGGAGTCCTTCTAGGGGGAAATGAAATCCACTTTCCAAGTTTATAAGACTCACTGCTCAACGGAGGACGGTGAAACAAGCACCAGGACTCCGGATGCCGTCTTTAGGAGGCAGCTAGCTGTGGGCTGTAGTGTCAGAAGAAACTGGATTCAAACCCTGGCTTCAACATTCACCTGCAGTGTGACATTGGACAACTGAGTAACCTGTCTAGCCTTGGCTTCCTAATGTGTAAAAAAATGGGGAACAGTAAATACCCAGGTTGTAGGTGCTGATCACAGTATGTGTCACACAGCAAGCCCTCAATAAATATTAGGATGTGGTAGTGTTGGAATGACTAACCTCTCCATCCCACACTATCACCATGCCATGTTGTAAGAAGTTCTTTTCTTTCCTGTTGCAATTTCTGTAAAAACCACTGGGATCACTAATTGTAACCTGATAAAATTCTTATCACAGTGCCTGGCACATAGAGGCTGCTCAATAAATTGTAGCTCTCTTACAATGATAATACAGGGCTCTGAGGATTCATCTGAACATCTAAAGATGCATTTCTCCTCCTCCTATTCTCTCTGAGAAGGAAACTTATTGAGATGAGGATAAATTTTATAATTGCTATAACACACTTTTCACTTAAATGCAACCTCATCAGTTCTATCCAAGACACTTGCCAGACTTGTTCTTTCCATTAGCATTGTAGACACTGAACTTGAACTCACTAAGGATTTGAAAAAAAAAGTAGTACCTCAATAGACTTCTGGAGCAGAGGGAGGCAACTCCAAGGTAAGCAAGTCCATGGAGGAATGAATCCATGTTAAGCATTCCTCCCATGTCTGGGGGCTGTATTACATCATCCGTTCCTCCCACTACAAACTGAAGTAGACTAATATAATTTTAGTTACTGTACAGATAAGGAAATTGAGACTATGAGAGTTTAAGTAACCTGTTTAGGGTCATATGTAAAGGTTCAATGTATGAACCCAAAGCTGAAGACATAAGCTCCATGGGAGGTGGAAATGTTACGCCGCATTTTCCTTTCCTTGCTTGAATGTTCACATTTAACTTGTTCGACCTTCAGGTTCTTCTGTAACGTTCTGGGAGTGGAAACAATCAGGGCAGGAATCTGCCAGCCCAGTGGTTCTATGAGGCTCTGAGAAAATATGGTATGAATAACTATCAAATATTTCATGCATCCTTCATTGCTGTAGGTCAAACAACTTATAAGGAAGTGAAAGGAAAATTTCAGAAGCTAGATTGAAGTCAAGAAGTCTCTCCTGTTAGGACAGGCTGGAAACATTAAGGCTTTTATGACTGAGGTTTATATAATCATGAACCATTATGATTTTCTAAGTCCTGGCATACGTATAGCAGATGGCCTATACACGTATGACGGACGGGGTCGTTTTAGAGAATGAAACGAAGACTTTGCATTATGGAGAATCAAGTGCGTGGTATTCCCTCAAGCAGGTGGAAGCAAAGGGTTAACCCTGCATGTACTAAATACCTATCGTGTGCCAGCCCATGCCGGGTGCTCTGTGTAGAGCGTTTTATTACTTCTCATACCCCGTAAAGAAGACTTCATGTTAATTTTATGGATGAGAAAAGCAAGATTCATGAGTAGTCAACATTTTGCCTAAGATTACAGAACAAATCAATGGTAAAGTCTGGATCTGAGCCCAGGTTTTGAGTTGGTGCTAATATTGGCTTGAGGAGGGTTAGATTGGAATTCTCTACTGTGTTCCTAGTAGTAGGGGTTAGATTTTTTTTTAATATAAGTTGGGAAAAGCTGGGTTAAATAAAATTAGACAGGCTTTCTCATAGTGGAATTGATAAGAGCTTTGCTAAATTTCAGAAGAGGGATACAGCATGTATCATTTCCCAGATGGAATTTGTTTTTCAAGACACATTTCTTTGACTATTGTTCTATACTGCAACGTTAGGGTAGCACTGGCTAGATACATTCCCAGATGAGCTATTTATTACAGCTACATCGAGAAATTATATAATTTCAAGAGAAATGAAGGCCATCGCTGCCTAGCTTTGGTCCAACAACAAGACATATGTTACTGCTTTTCTAACCAGGGGGGTGTGCTTGGGAATAGAGCTGTCTTTTCTTATTACCTAACATTTAAACTGTAGGACTTTGTTTTTTCCGGACTTTGCTTTTTCCACTTCTTACATTTAAAAGTATCTTTCTGCTTGATGGTCATGATGTCGGGGAATCTGAAAGTTTTGTTTTGAAACGTCCTAGATAATGGCACATATTGACAAATGTGTAGGGAAATGAGAAATCATAGAGTGGTGTGCGTATAAATGTACACAACCAAAAAAAAAAAAATTTACACAACCACTTCCGAGAGCAAGCTGGCAATCTCTATACTTGAATTCCACTTCCAACCAAATGGCCTAGAGAAGCTGTTACAAACATGCACAAGGAGATGTGCAAGTATATTGACTACACAATGTTTGAAACAAACAAAAAAAATCGGAAAAATGTAATTTTTTGTAATCAGAGGAAAGCAAAAATTGAAGTTTATTCATAAATTTAATCTCATGTGGCAATAAATCATTGAGGTACATGCATCTACATTAACCTCAAAAATATAATACTAACAAAGAACGAGTTGCATATAGCGTCACCCCATTTATATAATGTTTAAATTATATAAATGCAAAATAACACCATATATTGTGTACATATACTTGCATGTAGTAAAAGTATAAAGACATACTCTACGTAATATGTAAAATTTATGTAATTCTATACATAACAGATAGTCACTAACCTTAAATGGTTTATACCTAGGGAAGAAGAAAGGAAGAATGGAAAGAAGAAACTTTCCACTGGGTAGGTGACACATGTCTCCGTTTATTTACTTTTATGTATCTTTTTTTTTTTTTTTTTTTTTTTTGCGGTACGCGGGCCTCTCACTGCTGTGGCCTCTCCCGTTGCGGAGCACAAGCTCCGGACGCACAGGCTCAGCGGCCATGGCTCACGGGCCCAGCCGCTGCGCGGCACGTGGGATCTTCCCGGGCCAGGGCATGAACCCGCGTCCACTGCATCGGCAGGCAGACTCTCAACCACTGCGCCACCAGGGAAGCCCTACTTTTATGTATCTTTGAGTTAATATATTTAATAATAAAACAAAGCTAAAATATTTCTTGTGCTTAAAAGTCCTACCAAGGTAGTCAACCTGGTTCACAAACAGAATGAAAATGATTGAACAAAAAAACAATTAAAACTTTCCCTTTTATTCTTATAAACTGGTTTATCCCTTGGGTGGGGCAGGATTTATTTAGCACCATTTATTTATGAAGAATTACAAAAGAGATATAACCTGAGTACTGATTTAAGAGATGACAAAATGAAAAAATATGCATCTTAGATAGAAGAAATACGGTAAATTTGACATTTTTAAGCATTTTAAATAGTTAAGTGTATGAAACTATTCAGAAATTGCCCTAATATTATTTTTTGATTGATGCAATATATGACTTCATAATATAACGGCATCATATATTAGCTGGTGTTTTTCTTTACGTCCCAAGATGCTGTAAAGTTTATTATAAATACCTAACATGACAAGATAACCTCAAGAATTCATTCGTTCTATCAGTGATGCACTTTTTTTTTTTTTTTTTTTTTTTTACAGTTTTACACACATTTTCTAACTTGTTGGCTCTGTGTCCTACTCTCACTTCGGCAATTTCATATTTATGTGGATTTAGACTGAAGTTATAGCATGAGATACCTCACTGCTAGCTTTAAAAACAAAAGATCGATAACAGCTCAGCTGTCAGCCCCATGGTTCAATCTGTCCCTTATCTATCAGACTGCAGTTTATAGAAGCAGACTATGTAATTACAATTCTTCATAGCTCTACAAACTTCCTCTGACATCCGCATGATTATTTCGTGGGAAGCTGTAACTTTAAGCAATTCTCTGAACTTCAAACTGCATGAATCAGCAACTTGGATTCAAGATGTGAAGTGTCAGCAAATCATCTTTTAAAAATGGATATTTCCTGGAACAGTTGGTTTAAAAAAAGAAAGTCATGTGGTTCTCCAAAATCTTCACAGGCCTATGTGGATTTTTCTTTAAACACCAAGCTCTCTATTTACTTGAAAAGACTTCTAAAATCTCAAATGATACCAAGAAAAATAGCCCGAGAAATAACAGGGGTTCTTCACTTAATGAAAATCTAAATTCTCAGGATTTGTGAAAACAAGATGGTTAATTACAAAGGGACACTTCACTAGATAAAGGGTTTTAATTACCTGCTTTAATGAAGAATATGTCTGATGAATTCAAATGTAATGCAACTTTCTGTGAAAGCTCTAGCTTATCTTGGGCTTCTCCTTTTACCCCAAATTAGTCAGCCTAATGAATGATCTTTTCTAAAATAAAAATTGGATAACATCATACAAATCAACACACTTAAAATCTTCTACAAGAATGTGGTATACAGTTTTTCCATCTTTAGCAGACCAGCTAAGAATAGAACAATTCTCCCAATGAAAACAATAGAAATTCTGGATAAAATACCTATGGTATCGAAGAGGAACCAAGGCAATGAGCACTGAGGTGTCAAGATCTTTAGAAAAGGGAAATATGGAAGTGATCCTGACACTGGGGACAGCTTTCATCCCTCATGGCATTTGCCAGTTCAACGTGGCAGCCTGCAAGCTGATTATGGCAGCAACAATTATCAATAGAGGCATAAAGATACCAGACACCAGATAAGCAGTAATGGGCATAAAGCAGTAGGTTGAGAGGCTAAAGTTGAAAATTATGTAATCTCAAAGGGCTCAGGAACAACAATCATAGCTTAAGGGCCACCAATAACAAGGGGCCAGGTGAAAATCTCAGGCTATCAGTTGAATGTCTGAAGGGGTACGCCAAAGAAGGGCCAAACAGAAATAGACTAACACTGACAAAGACTAGAATGCAGCTGAAATCAGCTCAACCCCAAGCTATATTAAGACGTATTTCCCTAACCGAGCTGACTGCTGGAAGCAAAATCAAACTTTATCTTACACAAGATAACAACACCAGACCACGGAATTCTCTCTGCAATTTTTTACACCCATATCTGACATCCAATGTTTAAAAATTATGTCATTCAACATACCAGGAGTCACAAGTACATGTCCAAAAAACAAGAAAAAAGCAAAGCAAATGGCTAAAAATTAAAAATAAAATAAAATGCTAACAAGAGATTCATATATTGGAGCTATCAGACAGGGATTTTAAAACAACTGTTAGCCCAAAACATTAGAAAATATGATAAAAAGAATTTCAGGAGGTAATTGGAATTTATTAAAAAGAATCAAATGAAAATCATGAAACTGAAAAATGCAATAAGTGGAGTTAGAAAAAATTAGTTAAGTTGAAGAGAGAATTTTTATTTATTTTTTTTGCTTTCTGTTTTTAATTGGAGTATAGTTGCTTTACAATATTATGTTAGTTTATACTGTACAGCAAAGTGAATCAGCTATATGTATACATATATCCCCTCATTTTGGGATTTCCTTCTTATTAAGGTCACCACAGAGCACTGAGTAGAGTTCCCTGGGCTACACAGCAGGTTCTCGTTAGTTATCTATTTTATACATAGTATCAGTAGTGTATATATGTCAATCCCAATCTCCCCATTCATCCCACCCTCCCCCCACCCCCAAAATTTGGTCAGTAGAAAACACTAAGACTAAAGCAGAGAGAAATTTTAAAAAGATGAAAAAATAATAAAAGGCACATGGGACTCAGGGAAAAGCTATAATATATGTTATTAGAATGACCAGAAATAGTAAAGAGAGAAAACGTTTTATAAGCAATATTTGAAGAGATATAGACAGAGAATTTTTTTTTAATAGCAGAAAGATATCAAGCCACAAATTCAAGAATTGCTACAATCACCAAGCCGGACAAAGATACAGAAAACTAAACCTTGAGTCCTCATAATAAATATTGAAAACAAAAGGAAAAGAGACAAATCTTAAGAACACCACTCCTGATACATTATCTTCAAAGGAACAGCAAAAAGAAAGCTGAATTTCCAACAGAAATAATGTAAGTCAGAGACAATGGAATATGTTCAAAGTGGTGAAAGAAAAGAACAAGCATTCATATCCCATAAAAACATCCTTCAAACATAGAGGGAATAAAGATATTTTCAAACAACTAAAAGGAGGGAATTAATCACCAGCAAACCCACACCAAGAGAAAAACCTAAAGAAGTTCTTCTAATAGGAAGGGAAGCAGAAACAAAACGATGTGGATGAATCTAAATAAAGACTGACTGTATAAAACCCCTATAGTACATGGAGTTTAATGTACATACAAAACTAAAACAAATAAAATAAAAATCAAGGTGGGTTAAGTGACTTTAAAGGATTATAAAGTCCTTGCATTTTCTAGGAAATGGTAAACATACCAATTTATATACTTTAATGAGACAGGTATACATATTATACTCTCTAGAATTACCATTAAAAAAAAACAAAAAATGTACAATATGATAGTGAGGGAAATAGGTAAAATAATATAAATGGACTTAAGTATACAAAAAAAGAAAAAAAAATACAGAATAGGTGGCCAACACTGAAAACAGTAACATTATTGGTTTACATTAAAGGTGTCAGTACTTAAACGCAAATAAATTAAATACTTCAGTTACAAGACAAATATTGCCAGACTGAATAATAATCATGATTTGAAAAATTAAACAGAACCATATGCCTTAAAAATGCACACACAAGGGCTTCCCTCGTGGCGCAGTGGTTGAGAGTCCGCCTGCCGATGCAGAGGACACAGGTTCGTGCCCCGGTCCGGGAAGATCCCACGTGCCGCGGAGCGGCTGGGCCCGTGAGCCATGGCCGCTGAGCCTGCGCGTCCGGAGCCTGTGCTCCGCAACGGGAGAGGCCACAGCAGTGAGAGGCCTGCGTACCGCCAAAAAAAAAAAAAAAAAAAATGCACACACAATAAACACAAGGATGTGGAAAGGTTGAAAATAAAAGTATGAAATGATACACTACACAAAACTAACTGATATGGAATGACTGTGTCCACAAAATTCATATATTAAATCCCCAACCCCTCATGTGACTATACCTGGAGATATGGCTTTCAGGTGGTAAGTAAGGTTAAATGAAGTCATAAGGGTAGGATACTAATCTGATAGTATGGGTGGCCTGTTAAGAAGAGTCATGTACTGAGGAAAGGCCTTGTGAGGACGCAGTGATAAGGCAGTGACCTACAAGAAAAGGAGAGCTCTCACCAAACACTGCCCTGCTGGTACCTTGATCTTGGACTTCCAGTCTTCAGGACTGTGAGAAAATACAGTTGTGTTGCTTCAGCCACCCAGTCAGTGTATTTTGTTATGGCACCCTGAGCAGACTAAGATACTACCAAAAATACGTTTGATGCGTTTACTCTACTATCAGACCAATTAGACTTTAAGGCAAGAAAAAATTATTAGAACAAATATGCGGTAGTGTATAATGATAAAAGATTCAATCACTAGGAAGATTAGTTTTTTTTGCAGTGATAACCTAACATCAAAATATGTACAACAAAAATTGAAAGAGAAATGGACAAATCTTTAATCATAGAGGAACTTTTTAATATACCTCTGAGAAACTGAGAGCATACAGAGAAAAAAATGTGAGGACACAGATCTGAGAAACACAATAAAGTTGACCTAGTTGACATAAAAATACGGCACAGAACAACTGCAGAACATAAATTGTTTTTCAAGAACACTGGAAACATTTACCAAAATCGATCATATATTTTGCCAAAAAGAAAGTCATAACACATTTTAAAGAACTGAAGTCATAAAGAAAGGTTTATTAGCCACCGGGAAACTGAACTAGAAAAGAATAGTAAAAAGATAACTAGAAAAAACCCAAACATGGAAACTAATCACTTCTAATATTATGGCTTATGTGAGAAATCAAATGGAAATTAGAAAATATTTTGAAGTGAATGACAAAAGTATGAGTTGTCAGAAGCTGCATGATTCAACTAAAGCCATGGTGTAAGGAAAACATTTACAACTGTGTATGCATATATTTAAAAAGAAGAGTGACTGAAGACTTGGGAGCTGAGCATTCATTTTAAGAAATAAGAAAGAAATAACAACTGAAACTCAAGACATTAGAATGGAGGCAGTACTAGATTTAAGAGGAAGAATTAATGAAATATAAAATAAAAGTACAATAGAGAACATCAACAAAGTCAAAACTTGGTATTTTGAAAGACATAAAATTGGTAACCATAACAAGACTGATAACGAAAAAAAGATAAAAGTACGAAGTACTGATATCATACATTAGAAGGGAGATATAACTACAGAACCTACAGGTATTACAAAGATAATTAGAAAGGATTTTGAATAACTATACGTTTAGGATAAATCTGCCCATTTGGATTAAAAAACAAAACCTTAGAAAAATTGTTTACTACCTTGACATAAGAAAAATAAACAATCTGAATAGAATTAAAACCTAGAAAAGTGATTAATTCAAAAAAATCTATTAAAAAATTGTCAGAAAGAATACTTCAGAGCTCAGAAAACGGCTTCACTGGAAATGATACTTCATTGACCTAATTATGGTTATCCACCAAAGCCTACAAAAAACTTTATGATTAATGAAGAAATAGTTATAGCTTCCTTTTTAAGACTGGAAATAAAATGGGAATATTTTATATTATCCATAGCTAAAATTATTTGAAATATAATAAATAAAATATATAAATGGGTTAAAATTGGAAAAGTAAAATTGACATTACTGGAAGTATTTTAAGTCTTGGACTTAAAAATAAGGAGTAAGATGGCAGGTACTTGATTAGGAAACACTCCACACACCCTATGAAAGGAGACCTTAAAATTAAGAAGGCCACCAACCACACATCAGCTTTGCCTTCAATTTTACTAGAAAAAATAGATCTTAATTGTTAGCGTAATTACCTGTAAGAGAGAAGAAAACAAATCCAACAGATTTCTGTAAGAGATGAGAAATTCCCTTCTTTCCTGCCACAGCAAGGTTATGGATGTTGAGAGCAATCGTTACAGGGCAGCAGGGAGCTTGGACACAATATAGGTTGAAGGTACACCTACTGACCAAATCTGGGATAATTTGAGCACCAAAATAATTAAATACACTAATAAGTTATAAACTGATGAAAGAATGGGAATCTTTAAGTCCATAACGATGGTACCCGGATAGATAAGTATTGGGGTGGCCAAAGAGTTCGCTCATTTTAAGTAAAAATAAAAGGCAGTTTTCATTTTCACCGAGAACTTTATTGAATGTATTCATTAACCGAATGAACTTTTTGGCCAATCCAACATATAAAGAAATGGAGGAGGAAGAGGGCTCTTGTCCACTAGAATGCTGAGCACCAACTGGTATATACAGAGAGAATGTTAGAACTGGAAAGTTAGGAAAAATAGAAACTGTCCAGTGGAGAAATTGGATTCCTTGACAAGGTGATCAAAATGAACATCACTGGGTTTCCCTGGTGGCGCAGTGGTTGAGAGTCCGCCTGCCGATGCAGGGGACACGGGCTCGTGCCGCGGTCAGGGAAGATCCCACATGCCGCAGAGTGGCTGGGCCCATGAGCCATGGCCGCTGAGCCTGCGCGTCCGGAGCCTGTGCTCCACAACGGGAGAGGCCACAGCAGTGAGAGGCCCGCATACCGCAAAAACAAAAAAAAAATTAACATCACCAGCTAGAGGCAGATGAACACCCCGTGCCTCCATATGGGATACTCTGAGAAGGACACAACTTCTCTTACGTAACCTGAATCTAATCATGAGAAAGCACAAACCAGAAAGGGAAACATCTATTACAAAAAAAAATAAGTCTATTCTTTAAAAATGTCAATTTCATAATGTCAATTTCATACAAGACATTCCTAATATTCCTATTAGGGGAGACTTGAGACATGAACAGAACATATATTCCTGATGTTCGAGTGGGTCTTGTGCTGGAGGAAAAAGAAAGTGCTATAATCTGATTGAGTCAATCCACAAAATCAGAAATATTTGGTAAATTAAAAGAATCAATGTTAAATTTTAAAGTTGATAATTTTATTGTGTTTATATAAGATAATAGTCCCTGTTCTTAGGAAATACACACTGGCGTATTTAGGGGTAAATGTCCATTATGTATGCAACTCATTCTCAATTTGACTAGAAAAAAGATGTTATACATATATACAGAGAGAGAGGGACAGAAGGAAACTAAAGCACAGGAAAACATGTTTGTAAGACATACAGTTGATGAAGAGTGTATATCTAGAATATGTACAAGATTTTCATGAGCAATAAGAAAAATATCAAATCAATCAATCAAATGGGCAGGAGACTCGAATAGATCCTTCATAAAAGTAGATATTCAAATGGCAAATAAATATGTGAAAAGTTTCTCAGCTTTACTCACTCCACATGATTAGGCTTACCTGTTGTTTACAAGACACATCCATGGTGGTCCATCCTTGTCCGTGGCACATGAATTTTTAAACAATTTAAATATTATGCATTGAATTAGTTCAACTAAGTCTTAAAGCACCCTGAGGAGATTTAGCCAGGTAAAAAAGTGAAGTAGTAGGGCATTCCAGGCCAGGGAGATGAGGTGAGGAAAGGCTTGAAGCTCAGAGATGGAATGAGTACAGAGAACCATAAACAATGCTTTGGCACTGTGCAGAAGATGAGGCTGTTAATGTAGTCAAGGCAAAATGATGGAGGTCCATATAACCCCAATACTACTGCCTATGATTTCTATTTTATTAATTTCTTACTTTCCTAAAGCACCATTTTTAAGGTCAAGCAATTTTCTGTAAGATTCTGGGTCTAGCAGGCATATCAATCAGTAGAACAACACAGAAGTCCCCTGTGCGTAAATCAACAGATTATACATATTCTTGGAACACAGAATGTAGTTGCTCAGCAAATGTGGTACCAAGATGCAGAAAGGTCTCATCTATTAGGACCCCTCTAGATAGCTGCTAAGAAAAATCACTCACGTGGGAATATTTACAACAGGTAACATAGTGAGTGTGGATATAAGAAGCCACTGAGTAGTAAATGAATGATAAATGACCAATATAAATATTTATCTCAGTTCTCCCCAGAGAGTTGGTGAATCATTTCTATTTTCCAATCCATCTTCCTAGTTCCGCCCCTTAACACAACAGAGAAATGATCTTTGGGAAAAATACCACTGCACACATCTTGATGAAGGCATTAAAAATTGTTTATCACAGCCACCTTAATTATGCAGTATGACTTTTGCAAGTATTTCTGATAAAAACTAACAGATGGCAAAATGTCCTAGGCCACCCGTGCTGACACTGCCCCTGGAAATGCCTGTGGTGTCTACTTCTGAGAAGTGGGGCCACCTCTCACCTTTCTGTCCCACCATGTCCAGAAATGACCATGACTTTCCTCACGTCAGCATTTCTGAGCATTTCCCTTTCTTCTGCATCTAATGCTTCATGTATGCACAGCTTCCGTTTGCTTATTCAGGTATATCTACAAATAAGCATGTTTACTGCATTAAGACTTTTGTCTTCCCTTCAATGTGGTTTTTCTCAACTAATTTCCTTCAGGTCTGCTGTCCTAGTCAAACGATCCATAACAGTGTCAAAAACAATAGTAGCTAGTACAGAGTGTTGTCTATGTATTGCATACTGTACTAAGTGCTTTAAACATATAGAGCCTCATTTAAAGCTCGCAGTCATCCTATAAGGTTAGGGCTCTTATAAACCCCATTAGCATAAAAGGAAACAGACTTGGAGTTCAAGGGCCTAAAGTCATCCAGCTTGCAAACGAAAGTTCAAGGATTAGATTTTGGGTTTTCAATCAAAGTTTGTGTTCTTACCCACAACAAAATAATGCCTTTGGATTCTTTGAAGAGAGTCCTTGAGTAAAAGTCTTTAGGGACTTGCTTAAATAAATCTGGAAGACAAACATCTAGCAGTGGTATATGACATCAATGTGCACAACAGAACAGTCTAGTAGCTGGGGATGGATTTGGCAATTACTGTGGGACGCTTTCCCCACCATTTATCTAAGTTCTTCATGAATGAGACCTTTTTTTTCAATCATTTTTGATTCTTAGAAATGTCCTAAATAATAAGGAGGATATTTGTAAATTAGAGAATTTTTTCTGTTAAGTACATATTTTCTGATCCCTTCCAACCCCTTCCAACCGAGCATCTTGCTCCTACATTTAGGACCTCCGCTGGTAAGCCCGGTTTTGCCTTTAGGTATTCTCTGAGCTTGGATCTTATCTCCAGTCATCCTTAAAGACTAAAGGAGGCTATGATTTCTACTCCTATCAAAACTACTCCATGTATTTGGTCTTTCCTGGCGGGCAAATAATTTTTCATATGCGGATAGTTCTGACAAATCCTAGGAAATGGTTCACTTGACAAGATCAACCATTCCCCCAGCAAACTTATTTCCACTATTAATTTACTTTGTAAAATATATTTTGAGAAGGAGCAAAAGATGCTAGAGCCCAGTGTTTGTAAATTAAAAAAATTAATATAAAGAGTGGGAACTAATAACAATCTTGTCTCCTTTACCCGCCAGGTACTTGCACGTATCACCCACTTAATCCTCACTACACCCCTTTTAACAGTAGGAGCTTTTAACATATATATTTATTCATTATGGATTTTATTTTCTAATTCAAGTCTTTGCACTTATTTCCTCTGAAATTTACCTTCTTGTATGTATCCCATTGTTCTAGCTATTTGAGAACATTTTAAATTCTAATATTTTTCGACTTTTGGGCCTGAGGTCAAAATTTGTGTCATTATTCTTTCTTGGGGGTGTGTGTGTGCATGTGCGTGTGCGCGCGTGTGTGTGTATGCGCGCGCACGCTCCCGCACAGGCGCACATATTTTTCCTTTGGCCTAAAAAAGCCCTATTTGTTTTTGAAACAAAGGTAAAGGGCAATGTGCTCTTATTATTGACATACTGCTCATATTATTGACTAAGTGTTTTCTTGCCTCTAAGTAGATTCTTATGCTTGCATACAGAGTCATCCTACAATACCTTGGAACACAAAGGAAACGGAAAGTAGGAGCCGAGTTTTGAAAGTTTTAAATGCATTCAAAGTAAGATTCACTGGAACTTCACAGGGGACGCATTCCTCAGAACATCTGACAGTTGAAAAATGTTTTCATATTCTGTTTCTAAACACATAAGCTGCTTCTGGTTTCCATTCAGAGTCATTATGACTGATACCAAAAGGAATAACTGTCAAAAAAATCTACCTGTGCATTTCAAACTCATATTCTAACTCAAGATTTGTTGGTCTGCATGGAATCGGAACATCAGTGCTGTCGAATATATGACCTGCAGCTAACCTTACAGAAAACTGTTTCTAACCAAGGCATTCTTACCCCTCAATTCATGGATAGCCTTTGAAGGATATATGAGCTCTGATTAAAAGAATGTGCAAATGTGCCTTTGGGGGGACCCAGTGTCCATGAATTTTACTTGATTCTCAAAGGGTCTATGATACAAAAGAGACTCTAAATCACTATTCTGTTTTCTTCCCAGCTTTACTGAGATACAATTGACATGTAACATTATATAAGTTTAAGTATAGATTTGATACACTTATATACTGCAAAATTATTACCACCATAGCATTAGCTAATGCCTCCATCATGTCCTACAGTTATCATTTCTAAGCTGTGATAAGAATGTTTAAGATCTATTCACCTAAGAACTTTCAAGTATATAATAGAGTATTATTAGCTACAATCATTATGCTGTTCATTAGATCCCCAGAACTTATTCATCTTATAACTGAAAGTTGGCATCCTTTATCCAACATCTTCCCATCTTCCCCACTCCCAGCCCCTGGAAATCAACACTCTCCTCTCTCTAAAGCACTAGCCTTAGAGGAAAAGAAAGATCAGGATTCTCACAATGCCACTGTCCATTAATTTGTCTTCCACTTTATACAATGTATATGCACAGGCAGAGAAATAACCTCTACCCACATATTCCTATAAAATGAGATGATGTACTAAGTTATTGGAAAATGCTAGATAACTGATACATGGTCATTTGTACAGTTTTTAAACAGAACAGTTAGTATGCTGTTATAACAGGATATTTATCACAGGGGTAGGAGAATAACATATCCTGAGCATCTATTCTATGAAGGGCCAGTCTTAGGCACACTAACAATTGTCCCCTAATTTAAGTCTTACAATGATCATGTGAGATTTGCTGTATTTTCATTTTACAAATAAGAAAACTGGGACTGCAGAGGTGAAATTCTTGATCTAAGTAACGGAGCTAGTGAGTTGCTGAAATGAGATTCAAATTACAGTCTGTTGCTGAATAAGTGGAAACTATGGCTGCATCTGAGTGGTATCTGGACCACTTTTAAAAGAGACGGGGGTAGAGGTAACACAGACCATCGTTCAAGACAACGCTTTAGGTTGATTAACAGGCCCACTAACCTATAAATAGTTACTTTAAGAACAAAGGAAGGGCCTTTATTTCAAATCACCTCTCTCAAAAGTAAAAATTTGAGAGAAATGAAAAGTAAAATATTTATATCATTTAAAAATATACGGGTAGCCATTAAAATACCTAAAAAGAATAATCATTTAAATAGATTTAACTACGAGATCAGAAAGAATGATAAAAGTGGAGATAGTACAAAATGAGCCAAAACCTCACTGAGTCAGTTAAGATATGAAGTAGTAGAAAAACCATAGTCAAACTGGCTAAAAGAATCAATAAATAAAAGAAAGATCTGTATTGGGAACCACCAAGGAAGTGTCATTAGAGACGCAGCAGGAGCTCTAAGGAACAGTTCTTACTCTATGCCAGCTAATTTGAAAACACAAAATGGACGTGTTTCTAGAAAAATCTAACTTAACAAATCTGAATCAGGAAGGAAAAGGCAACCTCACCATTTCCAAATCTGTCCCAGAAATTGAACAAATATTTAAACATTCTCACCAAAAGAAGAGAAGATAGGCCCAGATATATTCATAGGCAAGTTTTAATGAAAGTCTGGACTGATAATTCCAATGTATACAGATGCTTTTTCAGAGAATAAAAAGAGGGAAACCTATCAATTATTTTTGTTAGTATGATCTTATATTAAACCACTTTATTATGGACACGGAAAAAGCTATACATATTTAATGTATACAACTTGATGAGTTGTGAGATAAGCAGACACTGCTGAAACCAGCACCTACACCATAAACATATCCATCACCACCCAAGTTTCCTCCCACCCTCTTTATTATTATTATTATTATTTTGTGATTAGAACACTTAACATAAGGTCTACCCTTTAGCCAATTTTGAAGTATACAATACAGTCTTGTTAACTACAGGCTCTATGCTGTACAGTAGATGGTACAGTAAGTAAAGGAGGTCTCTGTGACTTATTCATCTTGTACAACTGAAACTCTGTAGCCTTTAACAAATACTTCCTCATTTTTCCATTCCCCCAGCCCCTGGCAACCACCATTCTATTATCTGTTTCTCTGGGTCTGACTATTTTAAACTCCTCATATAAGCGGGGTCATGGAGTATCTGTCCTTCTGTGCCTGGCTTATTCCACTTAGCATAATACCCTCCACGTTCATCCATGTTACCTCAAACGGCAGGATTTCCTTCTGTTTTAGGGTCAAATAATATGTATAGGGACTTCCTTGGTGGTTCAGTGGGTAAGACTCCATGCTCCCAATGCAGGGGGCCCGAGTTCAATGTCTGGTCAGGGAACTGGATCCCACATGCATGCCACAACTAGGAGTCTGCACACCGCAACTATGAAGTCTGTATACTGCAACTAAAAGATCCCACGTGCCACAACTAAGACCCGGCACAGCCTGCATGCATGCGTGCATAAATAAATAATAAAATAATATGTATATACAATGTTCTCTTTATCCATTCATCCAATGATGGACATTGAGGTTGTCTGCATGTTGCAATGAACATGAGAATACAGATATCTCTTCAAAATCTTGATTTAATTCCTTAATATATACATGCAGAAGTGGGATTGCTGGGTCATTTGGTAGTTCTATTTTTACTTTCTGAGGAAACTTCATGATGTTTTCCTAGTCCCTAGACTAATCTGCATCCCTACTAACAATGTTCAAAGGTTACTTTTTATTCCCCATATCCTCACCGATACTGACAACCTTTTTCTTTGCCTTTTTTTTTTTTTTTTAATAATAGCCATCCTAACAGGTATGAGATGATACCTCGTTGTTTTGATCTGCAATCAGTAATGAAAGAGGAGACATTATAACCAATGCCATGGAAATAGAATAGCTCACAAGCGACTATTTGAATTATTATACAAGAGTAAATTGGATAGCCTAGAAAAAAATGGATAAACTCCTAGAAACACACAACCTACCAAGACTGACTCAAGAAGAAGCAGAAAGCCTGAACAGACCAATAAGAAATAAGAAGATTGAATTGATAATTAAAAAAAAAAAAATCCCTCCCCAAAAAGAAAAGTCAGGGACCAGACGGCTTTACAGGTAAATTCTACCAAACATTTAAAGAAGAATTAATACCAATCCTTCTTAATGTTTTTCAAAAAAACAGAAGAGGGAACATTCTAAACGTAATTTATGAGTCCAGCACCACCTCATACCAAAGTCACACAAAAATATCACAAGAAAAGTACAGGCCTATATCCCTGATGAACATGAATATAAAAATTCTCAACAAAATATTATCAAACTACATTCAATAGTAGATTAAAAGAATGATGCATCATGACCAAGTATAATCTTGATTATAAAACCAGTCCTGAATAACAAGGTGAAGGACAATATTGCAGGCCAATCTCATTCACGTTGCAGAATTTTTTTTTTAATTGGCAGAAATGAAGCCAACAATGCCTATAAAATGTAATATAACATATCTAAGTGGAGCTTATCAAAGGAATGCAAAGCGAGTCTAAACTTAAAATATCTTTTAAGGAAATTTACCCTATTAACAAACTGAAGAAGAATAATCACATAAGTATCTCAGTAGAAGAAAAAAAGCATTTAGTGAAACAACTTCCACTCATGATAAAAAGGAAAAACAAAATGAAGAAGTTCTCATTACAGTAAAAATAGAAGAGAATTTCTTAATCTGATAGTTAACAACATCAAAAATAAACCTGTAACAAAACTTAAATTTATTTCACTCTATTAAACCTGAGGTACCATTTATTACAAGATGCACTACAAAGAAAAAAATGTTACCAATTAAACCATGGTAATCACCGATTGTTAGGCTTATGACACTGGAAAGTTACTGAACTGTGACAAATCATGTGCTTTAGAATTCACAAACTGTGGTAACTGTGAAATATTGAAAGCCCGCTCAAGAATTCGGACTATGATAAGCATGCCTACTACCATTTTTTCTATTCTCATCCCAGTAAAGGTCTTGGAAGTGGGCTGGATACTGTCTCCTCAAAACTCCTTTCCAGGGAATTTCCTGGTGGTTCAGTGGTTAGAACTTGGCCCTTTCACTGCTGAGGGTGTGGGTTCAATCCCTGGTCAGGGAACTAAGATCCTGCAAGCCACACAGTGCAGCCAAAAAGGAAAAAAAAAAAAAAGAAAAAGAAAAAAAGGATTCGTTTCCACCTGGGACCTCAGAGTATGACCTTATTTGAAAATAGCGTCTTTGTAGACAGAATTAGTTACAGATCCTGAGATCCTGGATTTAGAATGTCCCCTAAGTCCAAGGACTGGTGTGCTTATAAGAAGAGGACAGAACAAAGAGAGGAAAAGCCAAGTGAAGGCAGAGGCAAAGCCTGGAGTTATTCTGCCACCAAAGAGTGTTAGCGCCATCAGATGCTAGAAAACCAAGGAAGCATCCCTCCCTAGAGTTTTCAGAGTGATCAAAACCCTACTTATACTTAGGCACTTCTAGCCTCCAGACTGTGAGAAAATAAGTTTCTCTTGTTTTAAGCCACTCAGATTGTGCTATTTGTTTGCCCCTGTAGGAAACTAATACAATCCTTTAATACACTTGCAATAAGATAAGAAAATAAATAGTAAATAAAAAGACTGGAAAAAAACCAGATTGTTATTATTCATAAATCATGATTATATGGAAAACAGAAAAGTATGGGAAAATTATTTAAAGAATGAGTTTGGTAGGGTTGCTGGATATGAAATTAATATACCAAAATCAATTGTATATTTATAAAATAACTACAAAATATTGGAAAGTATATTTTCTAACATCTTTTTAAATACCATTTGTAATAGCAATAAATATATAAACCACCAAGGAATAAATATAAAATATATACAAGAATATATACAAGAAACATATACAAGAAAACATTTTGAGAAAATTATAAACCTTTATTCAAAATTTAAATAACTAGCAAAATAAATCATGCTCATAGATATTAGAAGATACATTACTGGAAAGATCAAAACTACTCCTAAACTGATAAGTGAATTAAATTAAATTGTAGTGAAAATTTTATCAGGGTTCTTTGTAAAACCTGACCTGCTGATTCTATAATTTACTTGGAAGAGCAAAGGCCAAGAATAGCCATGTAACTCCTGAAAAAGAAGGTTGGCTCAGACGATAAGGGGCTCATTTTAGCTCATATTAAGACTCATTATAAAACCATAGTAATTTAGACAGTGTAGAATCAGCACAGGGATAGACAAATAGACCAGCAGAACAGAATTAGAGAATCCAGAAATACATCCATGCATATAAACAAATAATGTGCAAAACTGAGTGCAAGCATTTAAAAAGATTTATAGCAATCTGTAACTGCCACAACATCCAAATTCGTGATTTCATAAGTATAGGTCTGTAATAGATTGGATATTAAAATAAAACAAACAAAACTGGTCCTTCACTATTTTCTCAAGTATTGGCTTAGAGAACAGAATTGGAATTTAAAAATATTCAGTAATCCTGAATTATCAAGTAAGATGATGTTTCCTAGACACTCTAAAATAGTCAGAATTTTGCAAATCAAAATGAGCGAAGCTGGAAGGTGACCAGACCAGTTTTGAATAACTGGGTCAGGGTGAAGAAAGATTCAGAGGTCAGAATGGACTGCAAGCAAACCCAAGCCCAGTGTTTACTGACCAGGCTTGGAACTGTGCCCTCACAATTTACCCATGCTGTGATACATGAGCGTGAGTGACGGATGCTCTGAGACCCCACTGTGGGGAAGTCAGTTACCATGGTCTAACAATCCCTTGGATACGCACCATCCGTTTGCACAGCTCCAGGGACATCGGTGCATATCTATAGATTCCTAGAGTGTTAAAGCTGGAAGAGATCCCACAAGCCAGAAAGCTTTACCTTTTTTTTTTTTTTTTTTTACAGCAGAGACACTAACACTGTGAGATTGAAGAACTAACCCCAAGATGACCAATGACCTGGGGAGACGAGGACATCAGTTTCCTGAGACATAGCAGGCTTCTGCTTGCAGCTTGAAGAAAGTATCCAAAGTAGGCAGCCCCATTTACCCCATAGGAAACAAAACTTCCAATTGCCATAAAGGACACAGAACCATACTCGGCAGGACCATCAAATCTTACGGGATTGTCCCACCAGTTTGCGGAAAATACCACCAACCCCAGTCCACACACAGACTTGCTATCTTTCAAGTTCAATGTAAATACCTGAGTCAAAGTGTATTTGAGTGATGAACAAGGATAGTAAGTCTACTTAGGTACATCCAACTAAATAATCTTGTCTTATAATATTTAACAAGATGAGGTGTAAAAGTCTATGCACTCGTGGACTCAGATCGTTCCTTTGATCAGTGATGGGTCCTTCCTTAACTCTTTCCAGTGCTGGCAGTCAGAAGACTGATCAAGGGAACCATGAAACCAAGCCCAGCAAAGCCACATTTCTGAGAGAAGGCATTCTCTAAAATGTAAACAACTAGTATTAATAGCAAATGTAAAGCACTTAACTGGTTGCGACATCTTTAAAATCTGTTTCACATATTTTTTAAACCCATTTGATCTTCACACATACAGTATGAAGGATTATCGTTTCTGTTTTACAGATGAGTAAACTGATGCTCATAGATAATAACTATTCAACTAAGATTTGAGCTTAGAAATCGTATCCTATATTGAGAGTACTTGCTGCCACGACAAATGCTCTCATATTAGAAGATCTCAGAACCAATTCATAAGAATAAAACCTGGAAACCACCATGTTTTAGTTATTGTGATGAAGGGACAGTAGTCAGAAAGACGAAAGCTTATACTGCAGAATATGCTTATAAGTAAGAGGATTTCTGGATGTTTGGGGTGTGCCTAGTCTTTTACATCTTTGGTTGGTTCAAAAATATTGTAAGAAAAAAGGAGCACAACTTCTTACTATAATTTACTACAGTCCTAGAAGACACAGCTAGTAGGCAAAAATCAAAAGGCAATGTTGATGTGGGCACTAGAATTTATGTGAGACCAAGAGAAATGCTTTGGTGTGAGTAGACAGTAGAAAAAGAAATTTGCTTTTTTTTTTTTGGTCCTTTTATCTGCACCAATTACTATGAGACTTGAGGTTCCTCCCACAAGAGAGGGAATGAATTCCCTTACCCCTTGACTTTGAACTTGGCTACATGACTGGCTTCAGCCAATGGGATGTTAGCAGGTGTGATTCAGGCAGAGGTTTGATATGAGCAGTGGGGCTACGTAATAGCAAAAGCACAAGAGGCCTTAAGATCTTTCAGGGCTTCCCTGGTGGCGCAGTGGTTGAGAGTCTGCCTTCCAATTCAGGGTACACGGGTTCGTGCCCTGGTCCGGGAAGATCCCACATGCCGCGGAGCGGCTGGGCCCGTGAGCCGTGGCCGCTGAGCCTGCCCGTCCGGAGCCTGTGCCCCGCAATGGGAGAGGCCACAACAGTGAGAGCCCCGCGTACCACAAAAAAAAAAAAAAAAATCTTTCAACAGGTAGCAAATGACACGCAGACTTATTCCCAAAAAAACCCCCAAAAACTCATTTGAAACAAACAAAAATAATAATTCCTGTATTTTAGAAATGTGTGACAGTTTGAACAAACACACGCATAAACTGTGTAGCCTAGAAATATTAAAAAGATTAAGAGAAAAGTATGTCATGAACGTGTAAACTATATGTAGATGCATAGAACAGACAAAATGTGTGTTGTTCGTTTGTTATTGGTAAGGCTTCTGGTCAACAGTAGACTATCAGTAGTTAAGCTTTTGGGGAGTCAAATGTTATACGTGGAGTTTTGACTGCGTCGAGTGTTGGTTCCTCTAAGCCCTGTGCTGTTCATGGGGTTAACTGTATACATCATCCTTGCCTGATTCTCCTGCTAGTGTATACTTTGGTTGTTCCCAAAGCACTGATGCTGTTTCAAGTTTCAACGAAATCTACTATTTTTCTGTCTAGTAATTCCTTCAACTCTGACAACAACACATTATCTGGCTGGACTTCCAAGAACAGTCCTGGCTACTGGCAGCATGGCATGGGCCATATTAATACCTATTTCCAAAGAAGTCCAGAAATGGGCTTGTGATCCAAAGAAGGCTGATCAGAACCGTTCACCAGGATTTGTTTTGGTTTGGAGCTGGGAAAGACCAAAGAATGCAAACTGGTGTTTGTCTGCAGCTCTCTTCCCCACTTAGCAGAAAACACCTCTCTGCAGGAGAAGAGAAAGAGAACCAACAAAGGCAAGCCAAGATGAGACAGAACTGGAAGAAGAGTGGCCTGAGCATCCAACTTCTGGATCCTGCAACTAAATATTTCCCGATTCTTCAGTTACACAAGGCAAAACATTCCCATTTGCTTAAATTAGTCTCAACTGGGTTCAGATAGCCCACAACAGAGAATCCTAATACAAAATTCACGCTGTTAAAGCTAAATCATTTTAACGTTGGCCATGTCTATGAGATAAAGAAGAACTGAGGAAAGAAAGGTTATCTGGACTTCTTTGGAGAAGCACAGTGATGTCATTCCCGGGAAGTTTCTCAGAATAGTTTACATATCATGTTTTACTAACCTGACTGTTTCAGGCATCTATCCCAGACTCTTAACCAGTCTATTCTAGTCCTGAAAACTGTGTTAAAAATGAGCTCCAGGCACTTATTTCAAGGAAAATAATAAAGTCATTTATAAATACCCAACTAAGAAAAAGCTAAAACAAAATTTTTCAAAGATCTCTTGCACTAGAACCACCTGCACATCTTGTTAAAATAATTCCATCTGGTGTCCATGCCAGGCCTCCTGAAATGGAATCTTTGGGTATGATCCTCGAGCATCTACACTTAAAAGTTACTCTCTAGTTTTTCTTATGTATCAAAAAGTTTGAGAGCCACTGAGCTAAAAGATTGTCCAACCTCCTCATTCAGTTCAAACACTTTTCTGAGCTCTAGGAGATAATTAAAAGAATCTTTCAAAATTTAAAGTAATACAGATTATCTAGAGATCTTGTTAAAATGAAGATGAGGATAGAAAAGGTCTGAGGTGGGGCCCAAGAGTCTTCATGTCTAACAAACACCCAGGTGACGCGGATTCTGCGGCTTCTAAAACCATACTTTGAGTAGCAGAGTGCTAGATGGCATGCTACAAGATCAAAGTAAATTGAATTTGAAATAAAGCATATGTTGAAATAGAAATGCATTACCATGTAACGAGTGGATCTGTGTAATGTGATACAACATAAGGGTGGTTAAAAAAAAATACACGTTGGGGATAGAGAATCCCCAGTTAAGTCCTGCCTGTACTACTGCTAACAACTACTAGTGGATCTTTGATGTATCATTTCACATTTCTGGGTCTTTGTTTCCCTTCCTTTCAATATGCAAGATGAACTGGATCATGATTTGGTATTTATCTAATTCTGATTCTGTGAGTCTAAGATTTTGGTTCATTATTTTGATACCTGATGTTGATTATTAAACTCACTCCAGAAAATACACACACACACACACACACACACACACACACACACACAAGATCCAAGAGATGCAATACTAATATACAGGTTGCTGTACATAAACTGACTAGTCACTTAGACCTTTGATGACAAGTATACAATTTCATGATCATGCCACCCCAGTACTACACAGCATCGTACTTTTTAAGCTAGTCTTTATGAGTATACTCTTAATTGTTATAAAAAACTATCATTCCCTGGTCTATTCTCACCAACCATCAATTCTGCCAGCATGGACTAAACTGGACCCGACTCTCTCTCACATAGCATTATGTATTCTTAGTGTTACCCTGGGTTTAGTAGACTTACACTCCAACCTGTATGGACTCAACACTCTGCATACTTTCAATGTCCTTCTCATCTAAGCTCAGGATGGCTCAAGGGCACGTCACTGAGGGGCGATGAGGCATGACTGGGGAGGAGGGGGCACACAGGACAGGGCTTAGTTCAGTGTATGTGGGCACATTGTGGCGACTGCTGGACCCGAGCATAAGAGGCAGTCAGGAGTCAGGGTAAGTAAAGACAATCCCTGTCATCAAGGAGCGCACACACATAGGCGCGCGCGCACACACACACACACACACACACACACACACGTATGTGGGTGTAATTAGTATACAACACAGTAAAATAAAGTCCCAGGGAACTTTATTTATGCCTATATGATATCTGATTTATGAGGTCCATGGAGGGCGACTTTTCAGGTATAGCATTTGAGAAATGAATCACTGAATGGCCCTTACATTTACTAGACCTGTTTGTCTCTCAAATTTTATTCATTTGTGAATCAATGCCTGATTTTTGCCACATCTATTAAGCAACTATATTACTGAATCAATAGTTTTCCTTAAATCACCTCACTAACTCCCAGAGATTTTTTCAAAAGAAAACTTTATAACCAGCATCAATGGCCACAAATACGTAACCATAAAAGCAAAACAAAATGAAAATACATCAATTTTACCAATTTCTAGTTAAATACTTTTGCCTACTGAAGAGTTGGAGCTTGAGGCATGTTCTTTTGACTAAAAAGGGAGATTCGGGCTTCCCTGGTGGCGTAGTGGTTGAGAGTCCGCCTGCCGATGCAGGGGACACGGGTTCGTGCCCCGGTCTGGGAAGATCCCACATGCCGCCGAGCGGCTGGGCCCATGAGCCATGGCCGCTGAGCCTGAGCGTCTGGAGCCTGTGCTCCACAACGGGAGAGGCCACAGCAGTGAGAGGCCCACGTACCGCAAAAAAAAAAAAAAAAAAAAAAAAAGGGAGATTCATCAGTGTCAGGGGTGTTAAAGACTTATGAGCATCGAACAGGGTTTTATTTCTTGAAGCAATTAGAAATAGTGAAGGAGAAATGAAAAAACAAGTATATTACAAAGAGATGTAGCATTATACACTTCCATTTCCATAAATATCTTTAGTAGTACATGTTCCACCCCATAGACACTTCTAATGAGAAGAATTAGGGCAATGCTGTTAAATTGTTTTCACCACATACATGGGTACAAATTATACTGTACATTTAAGACAATGCCCTATAAAAATAAAGGAAGAAGAAAAAACCCAGATCGATCTTCCAGAGAGATAAGACATTGATCCCTCCTCTCCAAGATAATTTCTGCAGAAGTAGAGGATTTTTTCCTTCATTTTCTGAGAATCTTTATTTTTCTTAGTTTTTTTTCTCAAACGTTTATCATTGTTAAGTCAAATATATATATATATATATATATATATATATATATATATAAAAAACCTCTCTCAAAAGGAGGTAATCAAATAACACTTAAAAGAAAACTTCACAGGGAAAGCTTCATGGGGGTAGGGGAGGGGAGTGTGCATGGGGACTGGTAATTGATCAGAACCTTGAAAGATAGTCACTACTTAGCCATGTGGACCTATCTGCAAAGGGCATGAACAAAGAGAGACTAAAGGGTACAAGGCATGAGCTGGGAGAAGTTAGCACTGAGGTGGGAAAAGGATTTGGGGCAGACTCCATGAATGCCATGCAAAGAAGCCTGAAGGTCACAGGACAGGCAGGTCATTGAAGAAAAGGCAGGCAAGGGTCACTTTCTGAGTACCTGTATGCTGGGGGCCTTCCAAAAGGCAACTGATAGCACACGCGCAAGACCATGAGGACACGAATTCCCCATCTCTGCATCAAGAGAGAGCTTGAGAGGTGCTTAACCAGCTGCCAATGGCAAGACTTACTCTCACTTAGAACCAGGAGCAAAAAAATAAAGTTCAATTTTCTTCTCTGCTTTCCACCTTTTTTACTGTCTGGTATATTTATGAAACATAATAAAATTAACAATAAAAATAATTTACAACCTGAAACAGAGGCATTCTTCTTTCCTCCAAGCTACAAACATTCCAGATGGCACATGTATCAAAGAAGTAAGACAGTTTCATGGATCACTCTCTGTCCTTCACCAGACTGACCCTAGAAGGATGAACACTGGTCTTGAGATAGGTCTATCCTCTGAGGGCCTGCCATGGCCACTTGTCATCGAGGAACGACACTTTTCCACCTTGAGACAGATAGCACAGGGGCCAGGCTGTAGACTCCGGAGTGAGAAAGACCTAGATTACAATCCTGGATTCACCACCTACCAGCTGGGTGATCTGGGGTGAATTGTTATATGTCTCTGTGCCTCACTTTCCTCTGCTGTAAAATGAGGATAGAAGTAGCACCAGACCCCCATGCTTTTATGGGAGATGGAGTAATAAGTAAATAATTCATACGAGGGAGAAAAAAAAACAAAACAGTGCCTGCACCCTAGGAAGCTCCTCCATGAAGTAACTTCATTAGTTAACCACTTTGAGATATCAAAAGAGAGAGAGAGGTTACAGCACACACTGACCTGCTAAGTGCTGGATTCCGTGCCCCTTTCTTGTGCATCCCTCCCACTCAGCAAATATCATATTTTAATATCATTTCTTCATGTTTGTTTCACTTCTCAAACCCACTGTGAGAAGCCACAAGAAAGGTCTTTATTCTCTGTAACCCAAATGCCAATCTATCATAGTAGACCAACAGAGAGGCTTAATGCGTGTTTGTTAAACACTCTTTTACAATGGCAGCAGCATCTCAACAATTCTTCTCTATGCTCTTCCAAACTAGGGATACTGTGAAATAAATTTTAGCGTCTCTCCTTTAAGGCCTGCTGGTCTTCTTCCTTAAAAACGTTTCATGAATTGGAAACAAAATCAAAAGTAAACAAATGGGACCACATCAAACTAAAAAACTTTTGCACAGTGAAGGTACCTGCCAACAAAGCGAAAAGGCAGCCTACTGAAAGGGAGAAGATATTTGCAAATGATATATCCAATAAGGGGTTAATATCCAAAATACACACAAAAAACTCATAACTCAACATCAAAAAAAAAAAAACCAAAAAACACAATCAAAAAATGGGCAGAGTACCTGAACAGACATTTTTCCAAAGGAGACATATGGATGCCCAAAAGGCACATGAAAAGATGCTCAACATCACTCATTGTCAAGGAAATGTAAATCAAAATCACAGTGAGATATCACCTCACATCTGTCAGAATGACTATCATCAAAAAGACCACAGATAACAAGTGCTGGCGAGGGTGTGGAGAAAAGGGAATACTTGTGCACTGTTGGTGCGAATGGAAATCGGTGCAGCCTCTATGGAAAACGTATGGAGATTCCTCTAGAAATTGAAAACAGAACTACCATACAATTCAGCAATTTCACCCCTGAGTATTTATCTGAAGAAAATGAAAACACTAGTCACAAGAGATATATGCACCCCAAAGTTCACTTCGGCATTATTTACAATTGTCACGATATGGAAGCAATCAAAGTGCTCATCAGTAGATGAATGGGTAAAGAAGATGTGCTATATATGCACAAGGGATTACCACTCATCCATAAAGAAGACAAAAATCTTGTTATTTGTGACAACATGGATGGACCTAGAGGGTATTATGGTAAGTGAAATAAATCAGACAAAGACAAATACTGTATGATTTCACTTAGATGTGGAATCTAAATAAAAACAAAACGAACAAACAAAACAGAGATAGCTATTGATGCAGAAAACAACAGGTGGTTACCAGAGAGGGGTGGGAGAGGAGAGAAATAGGAGAGGGAGATTAAGAGGTAGGAACTTCCAGTTGCAAAATGAGCCATGTGCATGAAAGGTACATTGTGGGGAACATAGTAACTATGAAATATTTTGTATGGTGACATATTGTACCTGGACTTATCGTTGGTGATCATTTTGAAATGTACAGAAATATCGAATCACTATGTTGGGTAACAGGAACTAACAACAACAAATAGAGTTTCATGATTTCTCTCAAAAAGGCAGTATGAATGTTAATAGATGTCCCTGATGGCATTTGAAAGCCTCCACAGTATTCCAAAAAAGAAAAAGGTATTTTCACTCCAAAATATCTCTTGACAGGTGACTTCCGTTACACAACCACGGCCATCCTTACTACACCTAGTTCCTGCTCAAAGAGCATTGCAGGGTCAAGACAGGGGTAACGCAGACGTCCAATTTGCCTGTGTCCTTTGTGGCTAGTTCACTGATACTGGGCAAGGATTACATACTCCAACTGTCTTATTACTGTCACATTTGAAAGTTATTTTATTTTATTTTTTTCCCGTACGCGGGCCTCTCACTGTTGTGGCCTCTCCCGTTGCGGAGCACAGGCTCCGGACGCGCAGGCTCAGCGGCCATGGCTCACGGGCCCAGCCGCTCCGCGACATGTGGGATCTTCCCGGACCGGGGCACGAACCCGTGTCCCCTGCATCGGCAGGCGGACTCTCAACCACTGCGCCACCAGGGAAGCCCGAAAGTTATTTTTTAAAACACATTCACACTTTGTGTAATTGTGCCCTTGCAGACCATCTGGAAAATAAGGGGAAAAAATTTCAGCTGTGTATAACCTCTGAACATAGGGGAAACCCTTGTTAACAGCTTGTTTTTTTCCCCTCTAGGTTTTTTGATATACATATGAAGGCAAAGTTGTCTGTTTGTTTTAACTTGGGCTTATTTTTAATTCTTTTTAAGACTTCATTTGCCTTATGTGTATTAGGTAAGGTTTTGTTTTTGCTTTTTTCTTTTTCATGTCTAGGAATAAGATGATGAGTTTCAGCCTCTGGGCTGGGAAGTCATGAAACCCACAGTCTCCCAAGGTTCCAATCCAGAGAACAGTCTTGGGGATTACAAGTCGAGGCAAACTCACTGCTCTTGGGGGAAGACCATTTCCCTGGATGGGTTTCGTTGCTATTGATGTCTCCAGTGGGGAGCAGGATAAATCAGATACACTCCCGATACACATTTACTTCTGTTAATGGTAAAGTCTACCGAGTCAAGATTCGGGACAAAGCTGGGGCTGTGAATTCTTTAAAATCAAGAGAGAGTGGGAGAGGGCAGACAGCAGAAGCAAGAACAACTACAATCCTGCAGCCTGTGGAACAAAAACCACATTCACAGAAAGATCGACAAAATGAAAAGGCAGAGGGCTATGTACCAGATGAAGGAACAAGATAAAACCCCAGAAAAACAACCAAATGAAGTGGAGATAGGCAACCTTCCAGAAAAAGAATTCAGAATAATGATAGTGAAGATGATCCAGGACCTCAGAAAAAGAATGGAGGCAAAGATGGAGAAGATGCAAGAAATGCTTAACAAAGACCAAGAAGAATTAAAGAACAAACACCTAGAAGAATTAAAGAACAAACAAACAAACAGATGAACAATACAATAACTGAAATGAGAAACACACTAGAAGGAATCAATAGCAGAATAACTGAGGCAGAAGAACGGATAAGTGACCTGGAAGACAGAATGGTGGAATTCACTGTCACAGAACAGAATAAAGAAAAAAGAATGAAAAGAAATGAAGACAGCCTAAGAGACCTCTGGGACAACATTAAACGCAACAACATTCACATTATAGGGATCCCAGAAGGAGAAGAGAGAGAGATAGGACCCGAGAAAATATTTGAAGAGATTATAGTCGAAAACTTCCCTAACAAGGGAACGAAAAAAGCCACCAAAATCCATGAAGAGCAGAGAGTCCCAGGCAGGATAAACCTAAGGAGAAACACACTGAGACACATAGTAATCAAACTGACAAAACATAAAGACAAAGAAAAATTACTGAAAGCAACAAGGGAAAAACAACAGATAACATACATGGGAACACCCATAAGGTTAACAGCTGATTTCTCAGCAGAAACTCTACAAGCCAGAAGGGAGAGGCACGATATATTTAAAGTGATGAAAGGGAAGACTCTGCAACCAAGATTACTCTACCCAGTGAGGATCTCATTCAGATTCGCTGGAGAAATCAAAAACTTTAAAGACAAGCAAAAGCAAAGTGAATTCAGCACCAGCAAACCAGCTCTACAACAAATGCTAAAGGAACTTCTCTAAGTGGGAAACACAAGAGAAGAAAAGGACCTACAAAAACAAACCCACAACAATTAAGAAACTGGTAATAGGAACATACATATTTATAATTACCTTAAACGAGAATGGATTAAATGCTCCAACCAAAAGACACAGACTGGCTGAATGGATACAAAAACAAGACCCATATATATGCTGTCTACAAGAGACTCACTTCAGACCTAGGAACACATACAGACTGAAAGTGAGGGGATGGAAAAAGATATTCCATGCAAATGGAAATCAAAAGAAAGCTGGAGTAGCAATTCTCATATCAGACAAAATAGACTTTAAAATAAAGAATGTTAAAACAGACAAAGAAAGACACTACATAATGATCAAGGGATCAATCCAAGAAGAAGATATAACAATTATAAATGTATATGCACCCAACATAGGAGCACCTCAAAACATAAGGCAACTGTTAACAGCTATAAAAGAGGAAATCGACAGTAACGCAATCATAGTAGGGGACTTGAACACCTCACTTACACCAATGGGCAGATCATCCAAACAGAAAATTAATAAGGAAACACAAGTTTTAAATGACACAATAGACCAGATAGACTTAGTTGATATTTATAGGACATTCGATCCAAAAACAGCAGATTACACTTTCTTCTCAAGTGCGCACAGAACATTCTCCAGGATAGATCACATCTTGGGTCACAAATCAAGCCTCAGTAAATTAAAAAAAACTGAAATCATATCAAGCATCTTTTCTGACCACAACGCTATGAGATTAGAAATCAATTACAGGGGGAGAAAACCATAAAAAACAAAAACACATGGAGGCTAAACAATATGTTATTAAATAACCAAGAGATCACTGAAGAAACCAAAAAATACCTAGAGACAAATTACAATGAAAACACGATGATCCAAAACCTATGCAGCAAAAGCAGTTCTAAGAGGCAAGTTTATAGCAATGTAAGCCTACCTCAAGAAACAAGAAAAATCTCAAATAAATAATCTAACCTTACACCTAAAGGAACTAGAGAAAGAAGAACAAACAAAACCCAAAGTTAGTAGAAAGAAAGAAAGCATAAAGATCAGAGCAGAAATAAATGAAATAGAAACAAAGAAAACAATAGCAAAGATCAGTAAAACTAAAAGCTGATTCTTTGAGAATAAAAACTAAATTGATAAACCTTTAGCCAGACTTATCAAGAAAAAGAGGGAGAGGACTCAATAAAATTAGAAATGAAAAAGAAGTTACAACAGATACCACAGAAATACAAAGCATCCTAAGAGACTACTACAAGCAACTCTATGCCAATAAAATGGACAACCTGGAAGAAATGGACAAAATCTTAGAAATGTATAGCCTTCCAAGACTGAATGAGGAAGAAATAGAAAATATGAACAGACCAATCACAAGTACGGAAATTAAAACTGTGATTAAAAATCTTCCAACAAACAAAAGTCCAGGACCAGATGGCTTCACAGGTGGATTCTATCAAACATTTAGAGAAGAGCTAACACCTATCCTTCTCAAACTCTTCCAAAAAATTGCAGAGGAAGGAACACTCCCAAACTCATTCTATGAGGCCACCATTACTCTGATACCAAAACCAGACAAAGATACTACAAAAAAAGAAAATTACAGACCAATATCAGTGATGAATATAGATACAAAAATGCTCAACAGAATACTAGCAAACAGAATCCAACAGCACATTAAAAGGATCATACACCATGATCAAGTGGGGTTTACTCCAGGAATGCAAGGATTCTTCAATATACGCAAATCAATCAATGTGATACACCATATTAACAAACTGAAGGAGAAAAACCATATGGTCAACTCAATAGATGCAGAGAAAACTTTCGACAAAATTCAACACCGATTTATGATAAAAACCCTCCAGAAAATAGGCATAGAGGGAACTTTCCTCAACATAATAAAGGCCATATATGACAAACCCACAGCCAACATCGTCCTCAATGGTGAAAAACTGAAAGCATTTCCACTAAGATCAGGAACAAGACAAGGTTGCCCACTCTCACCACTCTTATTCAACATAATTTTGGAAGTTTTAGCCACAGCAATCAGAGAAGAAAAGGAAATAAAAGGAATCCAAATCGGAAAAGAAGAAGTAAAGCTGTCACTGTTTGCAGATGACATGATACTATACATAGAGAATCCTAAAGATGCTACCAGAAAACTGCTAGAGCTAATCAATGAATCTGGTAAAGTAGCAGGATACAAAATTAATGCACAGAAACCTCTGGCATTCCTATACACTAAGGATGAAAAATGTGAAAGTGAAATCAAGAAAACACTCCCATTTACCATTGCAACAAAAGGAATAAAATATCTAGGAATAAACCTACCTAAGGAGACAAAAGACCTGTATGCAGAAAATTATAAGACACTGATGAAAGAAATTAAAGATGAAACAAATAGATGGAGAGGTATACCATGTTCTTGGATTTGAAGAGTCAACATTGTGAAAATGACTCTACCACCCAAAGCAATCTACAGATTCAATGCAATCCCTATCAAACTACCACTGGCATTTTTCACAGAACTAGAACAAAAAATTTCACAATTTGTATGGAAACACAAAAGACCCCGAATAGCCAAAGCAATCTTGAGAACGAAAAACGGAGCTGGAGGAATCAGGCTCCCTGACTTCAGACTATTTTACAAAGCTTCAGTAATCAAGACAGTATGGTACTGGCACAAAAACAGAAGTATAGATCAATGGAACAGGATAGAAAGCCCAGAGATAAACCCACGCACCTATGGTCAACTAATCTATGACAAAAGAGGCAGGGATATACAATGGAGAAAAGACAGTCTCTTCAGTAAGTGGTGCTTGGAAAACTGGACAGCTACATGCAAAAGAAAGAAATTAGAACACTCCCTAACACCATACACAAAAATAAACTCAAAATGGAGAACACTCTTTGACATAAATCACAGGAAGATCTTTTTTGATCCACCTCCTAGAGTAATGGAAATAAAAACAAAAATAAACAAATGGGACCTAATGAAACTTAAAAGCTTTTGCACAGCAAAGGAAACCCTGAACAAGATGAAAAGACAACCCTCAGAATGGGAGAAAATATTTGCAAATGAAGCAACTGACAAAGGATTAATCTCCAAAATTTACAAGCAGCTCAATATCAAAAAAACAAACAACCCAATCCAAACATGGGCAGAAGACCTAAATAGACATTTCTCCAAAGAAGATATACAGATTGACAACAAACACATGAAAGGATGCTCAACATCACTGATCATTAGAGAATGCAAATTAAAACTACAATGAGGTATCACCTCACACCGGTCAGAATGGCCATCATCAAAAAATCTACAAACAACAAATGCTGGAGAGGGTGTGGAGAAAAGGGAACCCTCTTGTACTGTTGGTGGGAATGTAAATTGATACAGCCACTATGGAGAACAGTATGGAGCGTCCTTAAAAAAGTAAAAATAGAATTACCATATGACACAGCAGTGCCACTACTGGGCATATACCCAGAGAAAACCATAAATCAAAAAGACACATGCACCCCAATGTTCATTGCAGCACTATTTACAATAGCCAGGTCATGGAAGCAACCTAAAGGCCCATCGACAGATGAATGGATAAAGAAGATGTGGTACGTATATACAGTGGAATATTACTCAGCCATAAAAAGGAACGAACTTGGGTCATTTGTAGAGACCTGGATGGATCTAGAGACTGTCATACAGAGTGAAGTAAGTCAGAAAGAGAAAAACAAATATCGTATATTAACATGTATATGTGGAACCTAGAAAAATGGTACAGATGAACTGATTTGCAGGGCAGAAATAGAGACATAGATGTAGAAAACAAACGTATGGACACCGAGGGGGAAAAGTGGCGGTGGGGGAGGTGGGTGATGAATTGGGAGATTGGGATTGACATGTATATACTGATGTGAATAAAATGGATGATTAATAAGAACCTGCTGTATAAAAAAATAAATAAAATTCTAAAATTCAAAAAAAAAAAGTGAGTGGAGCATGAGAATTTGTCCCCTTGGGAGTAAAAAACACCTGATAATCAAAATTTGGGCACCATACTCTGGACAAAACTAGCCTTGTCAGTTCTCTAATGTAAGCAGTGAGACGATTTCTTCAAAGGACAAATGACCCTCAGACGTAAGTGAGTCTCCTCTGCAAGGACATCAGTGCTCCCAATGGATCAACCTGGGTCTCTCCTATGTTATTAAAACATGAATTATTTTTTCTCAGGGTTGTTCACTTGGCTATGCGCAGAGAGGTTTTCACTTTCTCCAAGGAATGTTCTCACTGACACAAATTCAAGCCCTTCAAACATCTTCTTGTCAACTCCTGAGTACGGACATGGCTGAGGTGAGCATTGGTGCTGATGTCGAATAATTAGCTGGTTTCCAATAGGGCTGGGTGTGAACAGTTTATATTGCACTAGGAAGGAGAATTAAGCCAAGTAGAAAAAAATCATGAAAAGATGGTTCCCGTGTGTGAGAAAGGTCTTGAAGCCTCAGAACAACACTCAGAAGTACATGCTGGGTTGAAACTCAGCTATTATAGCAGAAGATGGAAAGACAGACAAATGAGCAAAATGGGAGGAAATTAGCATTGACTCTGCATCTGCAACCAAGGCACTGTGCTAGGGTTTGTATGGCCACAATTAGCCTTCTGCCCTTCTACATTATGGAGGGAAGAAATAGAAAATATCACTTTATAGCTTGAGATGTGAAGCCAGAAAGAGCTGGGTTTGACTCTACCTTTGGCTGCACGTGTGGCCTTGGGCAATGATCTGTACAATCTGTGTTTCTTTTATCTATAAAGCAGACATTCTATTAGTACTTAGTGCTCACAGAGCTCTTATGAAGATTACTGACATCTGCCAAGCAAAGCACTTAGTACAAGGATTAGGATTCATAGGCGATATGTGTAGATTGTAATCATTATGATTTGCCCCACTGTAGAGAAGAAGACTTCAGTCTCAGATTAACTGATTTTTTTTTCTTTTCCATTATGGTTTATTACAGGATACTGAATACAGTTCCCTGCGCTATACAGTAGGAGTTTGTTGTTTATCCATCCTATATACAATAGTTTGCATCTGCTAATCCCAAACTCCCAGTCCATCCCTCCACCAACCCCCTCTCCTACCTTGGCAACCACAAGTCTGTTCTCTATGTCTGTGAGTCTGTTTCTGTTTCACAGATAGGTTCATCTGTGTCATATCTTAGATTTCACGTATAAGTGATATCATATGGTATTTGCCTTTCTCTTTATGACTTACTTCACTTAGTATGGGAATCCCTAGGTTCACATATGTTGTTGCAAATGGCATTATTTCATTCATTTTCTATGTGTAATATTCTATTGTATATATATACCACCTCTTCTTTATCCATTCACCTGTCGATGGACATTTAGGTTGCTTCCACGTCTTGGCTATTGAAATTAGTGCTGCTATGAACACAGGGGTGCATGTATCTTCTCAAATTATAGTTTTATCCAGAGAGATTAACTGATTTGATCTGGACACACCTCATGTCCTTGATCTTATGTGCTCACAAAATTTAAGCTTCATTATTGAAGCCATATCACGCAGTAACTCTGCAGCCTATTTCTCCTAAGTCTTACTTACAGGTGCTGTTTTGAAGCAGTAGCCTTCCTGTCTTATTCTCACTGTTTTATACCATTAGAGAAGCTTTACATTCAGAGGAAGCATTTACCTATGGAAGGCAGTCCACTGTTCCAAGCTGCTGCAATCTTTCTGTTCTGCGTTAGTCATTCAGACATTCACTGTACCTTCCAGCTCCATATCTTCTGCAATGCTCATTACTATGCCTTCTGCAGCCTCATGGCTCATGGAAATGTTGGGCAGATGGAGCTCCATGGGGCATCCCTAGAGACCAACTTTCCTCTGGTGCAGCACCAAGTCTTACCACCTTATTTTACAAGTGAGTAAACAGGTCTAGAGACATTAGACGTCTATTTTGTGCCGCATGGCTAGTGAGTGGGTGAACCAGCACTTTCCTTTAGAAGGAAAAGAGAAAGAGATTTTATTTTTAATAAAGGAGTAAAAGCACCAAGTCAGCATTCCTTTCTTGGGAATAACATCTAATAGAAAAAAGCATCAAGTAGTCAGGGTGTGAGTAGGCACCATGCCAGGACAGACACAACGATGCACAGG
Organism: Lagenorhynchus albirostris; assembly: GCF_949774975.1. Classification (NCBI taxonomy): domain Eukaryota; kingdom Metazoa; phylum Chordata; class Mammalia; order Artiodactyla; family Delphinidae; genus Lagenorhynchus; species Lagenorhynchus albirostris. The sequence goes on along the minus strand of NC_083104.1, from coordinate 8,976,374 downwards.
TAATGAGCTCCTTGCCCTCAGAGAGGCTATCACACAGTCTGGGGAAAGGGTAACTGTTTGCTTTTGATGCTTCTTAACAAGCCAAGATTATTATCTTTAATAATTAAAGTGCAAAGAGTTGCAAGAGGGAGAGAATGTCCCTTCCAATGCCTGCTGTCTACTGGCCTCTTCCCAGAATGAAGCACTACTGGGTAAATGAGCAGTGGATTAATCAGCAGGGCTTGCAAATTGAGCGTGTGAAGCCCAGCCCTCCCCTGGCTCTTTACAGACAGGGCATGTCCGATGATCTTTGCAAGAAAGACGTTTCAGGTGAAGAATGAATGGGCACAGTCCATTGTAGACATGTGCATTTTATTTACTGGGGTTACAGAGCCACGTGTTCATGAGCTCTAATCCTAACCCTCAGCCTGCAGAAAGGCAATTTGGGGGCAAAAGTGCTAAAATCTCTACTGAGCGACGAAGCGGTGCCTTTTAGGAGGAGCTCTGTGACTCGATAATCAAACGTGTGTGGTGGGCACACATGGGAGGCACGCCATTCCCCAGGACCTCACAGGACCCACAGCTCTGCTAAGTCAAAAGTAACTTTTGTTATTAAATAATAACTTTATAATAATATTGATAATAATAATTAATCCATAGGAAAGGAATCTATCTATTTTTCCCAGAGCATAAATCTGCAACCATGACATCACTGTTTCTTTCCCTAATTCTGTTTCGTTTTGTTTTAAAATTATCTCTTATATTAGGCAATATGTTTGTACCTCTAGTAATACCATGGTACATCATTATTGGCTTATCAAATTCCAATTCCAAGCCAGGCTTACTAATTTTATGGAAGTATTTTCTAGTTCTAAAATAAATACTACTGCAGAAATGACACAGTTATTTCATATAATAAAGACCATTTTACTTTAACAGTCGCTGCTGTTATAACTTAAGTATCATATCACTTGCAGAATATTTGATGCACAGAAGCCAAAGGAGGATACACAGAATTCCAACAAAGGAGAATAAGTTCCTTCTATTTCAATGGCTCAAGGGGTGATCCATGGGATAAGAACATTTAACATGGTTTAAACTTTCTGTAGGTTGACAGCTTTGAAGTTTGGGGATTATGTTAAAAAAAATTAGGGATAGGGGCTTCCCTGTTGGCGCAGTGGTTGAGAGTCCGCCTGCCGATGCAGGGAACACGGGTTCGTGCCCCGGTCCCGGAAGATCCCACATGCCGTGGAGCGGCTGGGCCCGTGAGCCATGGCCGCTGAGCCTGCGTGTCCGGAGCCTGTACTCCGCAACGGGAGAGGCCACAACTGTGAGAAGCCCACATACCACAAAAACAAACAAACAAACAAAAATTGGGGATATATCTTATTTCAAATTTGGGGCATAGAGTTTTTATAAATAATTTGGGTTAAGCTCACTTTGAATATGTATTGGGTTGGCCCAAAAGTTCATTTGTGTTTTTCCATAGAATGTTGGGGGAAAACCCGAACAAACTTCTGGGCCAACCCAGTACCATTCAAATCTTCATTAACAGCAATCTCACTGTCATGAAAATTTCGGTTGAAAGCGATTTTACAAATCCAACCACCCAGAGTGATTTACAGAAAAACAGAAAAGCCAGTGCCCCCGGTTGCCACCTTGTGTGTGTGTGTCCTGGGGGGATGGGGGTAGTGGTCACTATGTCCTTCAAAGTCCACACCAGGGAGGCTGAAGATCTCGGCCACCCACTCATCTAAGCCCCTAAATGGCGTGCCCCTCTTTGTAGTGGGCTCCTTCTGGACTCTTCTTCCCAAGCTACTTTCTGCTGTGGGTGGGTCAGTCTGACCTCACTGCCCCCCAAACATGCCCTGTTTGCTTACGACTCTGTGCCTAGGGTGCCCTTTTGACCTCCCTAATGTCTCCCATTGTTTAAGACCCCAGGATTAAGCCCCACTTTTACTCTGAGACCTACTACCCCAGTTTACAAACAATAATATCCACTCCAACCTCTTGACACTGGAGGATATTCCCTCTCACCAGTATTCCAGCCTTCCTGGCATACTTAATAGATAAGCAAATTAATAAATTTCCCTAATACATCAAGGTACCTATATTTGGTTCTGGCAAAGCTGGCCAATACAGGATCCCAGAGCCCACTGTTAAATCTTCAAGTATACAGTGAGGCACTGATGTCACCTTCACAGCTTAAGATCAGTGAGGTTGGGAATATTTATACCACAGAAATCAGTAAGAGCTACAAATCATCCCACCCTCAAAAAAAAAAAAATAGTGCTGGTTGATAAATATATAGCAACATGCTATCATTTACAGATGACAAGAACTCTGCAGTCTGACTGCCCAAGTTTGAACCCTACTTGACCACTTACCAGCTAAGCGACTATACACAAGTTATTAAATATCTCTAAGTTCCAGTGTCTTTATTTATCAAATGGACATATCAAAAGAATCAGCATTGCAGTGTAGTAGTGAAACAAAAATCAAACATATATGCCATGTGGTTGACAGGGTGCCTAGTACAGTGTATCTCCTTCAATAAGTGTCAACTGTTATCACTGCTGTCATTATTATTATTTTCAGCATGTAGCAAGAGAGGAACAGACTTAAAATTAGAGTCAGCATTAATTAAATATATTTTAGTCAGTTTTGATTAATGTATATTTAAAAAGAAAATTCATGTAGCTGTCCAGTTTTCCCAGCACCACTTATGGAAGCGGCTCTCTTTGCACCACTGCATATTCTGGCCTCCTCTGTCATAGAGTAGGTGACCATAGGTGCATGGGTTTATCTCTGGGCTTTCTATCCTGTTCCATTGATCTATATTTCTGTTTTTGTGCCAATACAATACTGTCTTGATTACTGTAGCTTTGTAGTATAGTCTGAAGTCAAGGATCCTGATTCTTCCAGCTCTGTTTTTTTTCTTTTGTTTGTCTGTTTGTTTTCTCAAGATTGCTTGTGCTATTTGAGGTCTTTTGTGTTTCCATATAAATTGTAAGTTTTTTTTTTTAGTTCTGTGAAAAATGCCATTGGTAATTTGATAGGGATCATATTGGATCCGTGGATTATCCTGGGTAGTACAGTCATTTTCACAAGATTGATTCTTCCAATCCAAGAACATGGTGTATCTTTCCATCTGTGTCATCTTTGATTTCTTTCATCAGTATCTTACAGTTTCCTGCATACAGGTCTTTTGCCCTCTTTAGGTAGGTTTATTCCTAGGTATTTTATTCTTTTTGTTGCAATGGTAAGTGGGATTATTTCCTTAATTTCTCTTTCTGATCTATCGTTATTAGTGTATAGGAATGCAAGAGATTTCTGTGTATTAATTTTGTATCCTGCAACTTCACTAAATTCACTGACTAGCTCTAGTAGTTTTCTGGTGGCATCTTTAAGATTTTCTATGTGTAGTATCATGTCATCTACAGTGACAGTGACAGTATTACTTCTTTCCCAATTTGCAATGAAATTAGAACACTCCCTAACACCATACACAAAAATAAACTCAAAATGGATTAAAGACCTAAACGTAAGGCCAGACACTACAAGACTCTTAGAGGAAAACACAGGCAGAACACTCTTGGACATAAATTGCAGCAAGATCTTTTTTGACCCACTTCCTAGAATAATGAGAATAAAAACAAAAATAAACAAACAGGACCTAATTAAATTTAAAAGCTTTTGCACAGCAAAGGAAACCATAAACAAGACGAAAAGACAACCCTAAGAATGGGAGATATTTGCAAATGAACCAACTGATGAAGGATTAATCTGTGAAATATACAAACAGCTGATGCAACTCAATATCAAAAAAACAAACAACCCAGGACTTCCCTGGTGGTCCAGTGGTTAAGAATTCACCTTTCAATGCAGGGGACACGTTTTCCATCCTTGGCCGGGGAACTAAGATTCCACATGCCACGGGACAACTAAGCCCACACGCTGCAACTGCAGAGCCTGTGCACTCTAGAGCCTGTGTGCCCCAACTACAGAGCCCCTGCACTTCAACTACTGAGCCCATGTGCTCTGGAGCCTGCGTGCCACAACTAGAGGGCCCGTGCACTGCAACGAAGAACCTGCATGCTACAACAAAGACCTTGTGTGCCGCAATTAAGACCTGATGCAGGGGCTTCCCTGGTGGCACAGTGGTTGAGAATCTGCCTGCTAATGCAGGGGACAGGGGTTCGAGCCCTGGTCTGGGAAGATCCCACATGCCGTGGAGCAACTAGGCCTGTGAGCCACAACTACTGAGCCTGCGCGTCAGGAGCCTGTGCTCTGCAACAAGAGAGGCTGCGACAGTGAGCGGCCCGCGCACTGCAATGAAGAGTGGCCCCCGCTCGCCACAACTGGAGAAAGCCCTCACACAGAAACGAAGACCCAACACAGCCAAAAATAAATAAAAAAATAAATAAAAAGCCAAGCATTTGAAGCCCTTTAAAAAAAAAAGAGAAAAAAAAGACCTAATGCAGCCAAATAAATAAAAATAAATAAATATTTAACGAAAAACAATTAAAAAATGGGCGGAAGACCTAAATAGACACTTCTTCAACGAAGGCATACAGATGGCCAACAAACACATGAAAAGATGCTCAACATCACTAATTATTAGAGAAATGCAAATCAAAACTACAATGAGGTACCACCTCACACCAGTTAGAATGGCCATCATAACAAAATCTACAAAGAATAAATGCTGGAGAGGGCGTGGAGAAGAGGGAATCCTCTTGTACCATTGGTCGGAATGTAAACTGACACAGCCACTATGGAGAACAGTATGGAGGTTCCCTAAAAAACTAAAAATAGAACTACCATGTGACCCAGCAATCCCACTACTGGGCATATGCCCAAAGAAAACCGTATTTCAAAAAAACACGTGCACCCCAATGTTCATTGCAGCACTATTTACAATAGCCAGGTCATGGAAGCAACCTAAATGTCCATCAACAGAGGAATAAAGAAGATGTAGTGCATATATACAATGGAATATTACTCAGCCATAAAAAAGAACGAAATTGGGTCATTTGTAGAGACGTGGACAGACCTAGAGTCTGTCATACAGAGTGAAGTGAAGTCAGAAAGAGGGAAACAAATATCATATATTAACACATATATGTGGAATCTGAAAAAACTGGTACAGACGATCTTACTTACAAAGCAGAAATACAGACACAGACATAGAGAACAAACGTATGGATACCAAGGGGGAAGTGGAGGTGTGCGATGAACTGGGAGATTGGGATTGACATATATACACTACTGATACTATGTATAAAATAGATAACTAATGAGAATCTACTGTATAGCACCAGGAACTCTACTCAGTGCTCTGTGGTGACCTAAACGGGAAGGAAATCCAAAAAAGAGGGGATATAGGTATTACGTATAGCTGATTCACTGTGCTGTACAGTAGAAACGAACACACCATTGTAAAGCAGCTATACTCCAATAAAAATTAAAAATACATAAATAAATAAAAAGAAAATTCAGCAGCAATATCAATTCAATAAAATCCCAAAATACTTTTCATGAGTAGAAGCTGGGCTTGCTATACCACAAAAGGATGGGAAATAATATTTCAAACTTAGATCTGGCTATCAGTGCCATAATCCACTAGCTGTATGACATTTGGTTAGTGAGTTAATCTGTGTGACTCAGCTTTCTCATCTGTAAAAATGAGGATAAAAGTACTTACTCATAGCATTATTGGGAGCATTATGTAGAAAAAGTAGACACAGTTCCTGGCTGGCTGTGGGTACCTGGCCATGGTTAATTTCCTTCTCTCCTTGTTTCTCTGGTAGGAAAATTAAGAAAGTCTACACATCAGGTAAGCTTTGTGAACTTTTAACAGAGCTCTGCCCCTCATTATTTGTCCTTAGGTCCTGATTTCAACTAGAGTTGTTTTTCAGGACCAAGAGGTAAAATTTGAAATGAATATGATCATTATTATTAATGACTAAGATCTCAGGGAGGGAGACTGATGTTACCAATAAAAGAAAATTGGAAAGTCCAGAAAGTGAGTTGGCTTGGGGGAAATGATGATGAATTTGGTTCCAGACATAAATTTGAGCGAAGAGGGCCCTCTAGTCCAGGCAACTGCAAACATAGGGAGGGAATCTAGGAGAAGAATGAGGGTTGAAAATGTAGATTTCCCAGGGCATCGTCAAAGAATGGTTAATACCAGGCGGGTGGAAGAAGTCGGGAGATGAAATGCCCAAGGAGGATTACAGAGGACAGGAAACTGGCTGCAGGAGCACGCTCCCCCTTGGAAAGGAGCGGGACGGAGAGGAGAAACTGCTCAGAAAAGCAAAATCAAAGGCAGATAAGGAAAACTGAGAGAACCCCTTCATGGGAAAAGTGGGCCCAGCCGAGTTCTGTGCATATAAGGCTGTCTGCATGCCCACAGGTCTACTGATTTAAAATATCTCGGGATGGGGCTCCAGTTCCTAGAATTTTAAAGCAGGAGTTGCCAAGCTTTTCCTATAAAGGGTCAAATATTCAGTAAACATTTCTGCCACAACTCAACTCTGCAGTTGTAATGCAAAAGTAGCCATTAAAACATATGTAAACGAATGGTTGCGGTTATGTTCCAATAAAACTTTACTTACAAAAATAGGCAGCCCTCTGCATTTGACCAGGGGCTCTAGTTTTGTCAATCCCTGTTTAAAAGGACTGTGAGAGCCACTGAAATAGAGAAATGCTATCGGGTTGACCAGAAAGTTCGTTCGGGTTTTTCCAATTACAGAAAAACCCGAAAGAACTTTTTTGGCCAACCCAGTAAGAGGTCAGGGGCCACCTATGTTTGATTCTTTCCATCTCCCCAAGCACCTAACAAGGTACCTGGCACAACTCAACGTGTACTTTTAAGTCGAGGGTTTACTGATGTGGAGAAGTGTTCTGAAGCACATTTATACTCCAGTATTTACAAAGGACCAGTAAATAGCTTTCTAACAAAACCCAAGACACACAAGCATTTTCACTGGCTCCAAAGCCTCCAGCTAAAAGACTGAAGATGAGAGGGTAGACTTATAGAGTCAGCCAGCAGAGATTTCTGTAGGGACAAGGCAAATTTTCTGGAAACCCAACAAAAACACCAAGCAGGCAAAAGCCCATTTCAAGATGCTTTATGGGGTCCTGGAGACCAAAACACATTAAAATCCCACAGATATCACAGGCACAGGGCTGTCTACAAGCCCCAAATTTTGGAGTCAGAGATTTCTTCTGATTTAGAAAGCTCTGCAGCTGCCCTCTCCCCAGCCACTCATAGTTCCTCAGAAGACACCACTTCCACCATATTTCAGCAAGACCCACAGTGCTATTAACCACTCAGCAAGAACCAAACTCTTCCAAGAGATCTAATTTGATTAATATGCGCAGCTCATGTTGTAGTAACCTAATAAAAAATTTTAATAAAACACGCAATGGACTCTAGAGGTAACGTGTTGTTTTCATAGGAGATGATCTTGGTCTGTGGTGGGTCTCACTCTTCTCCCTCCTGAGGCAGAGAATATCTTTGGGTAACCTGACTCATGTTGAACATGGGGGAGTTTTGCTTTAGCCCTTAGGCTGGACAACTGATATTCCTGTCTTTATATAGATGCTCACAGTTGGAAAGACCTCTAGCTACTGATTTCTTTAAGCTCATAACAATGAAGTTGCACGTGTTTTGTAACTTGCAAGCCCCTGGTCCTCACTTTCAGTTTTATTGCTAGTAAACTCTCAGCTTGAAAAGACTCCATTTCAAGAGTCAATGTGCATGTCCTTTGCCAGGATTTGCTGGCTGGAGGCTGAGTTTTCTGCTGGATCTGAGAATTCACTGCTATATCATCCTTATGTGCAATTCTTGCTCATCTGGACAAGGCAAGGGGTCCCCGATCTTTGTGTCCCCATCTAACAAGGTCAGACAACAATAGATGTTGAGAATTTGTACCCTGAGTCTCTCTCTGGCTCACTTTCACTTCCCTGTTAAGCTCAGCTGACTGGGCAACAGGCAGCCTCTGGGCTCTATAAGTTGTCCAAAGACTGTATCTCACTCACCCCCATACCCCAGGATTTGGCACTCAAAATGCTGATTGAACTACCACTGAGACTGGAGTGTCAGCCCAAGTCTCCTCTCCTCCAGGCCCACTCAGCTGCCTCTAAGTTCTACTCTAGTTAGTAGAGTAGAGGAAGGCATCTCCAATTCAAATAGGAAAGAAAAACAGCTCTTAATATTGTCAGGAATCTAAAGTGTCACATAAGCAGACAAACCCTCCAAATCAGAAGTCCTGAAAAATCTCCAAGGTTAGGCCAAGTTTCTTTCACTTAGAACCTTAAGATTCTCTTCTCTATCCCAACAATAAGTCATCTCAGCTACCTGCCCAGGGTCTCAGTAGTTTATCGAATGAAAGAAATCTGTTAAATGGATGGATGGATACATGGATGGACGGACAAACAGGACAGGAAAAAAAGAGAAAATATTAAGGAGGTAGCCCATTCTCCTAAGTTCTCTTGTCTTGGAGAGCCCCCATGTACATCAGCATACTAAGGGCTCTCTATTAAACTGAGATGTGGTTCATGAGGTATGTTTTAGAAATTGCTGCTTTCCTGATTTTCTTCTATGTTCATGGCAACTTTCTCTCCATTATGCTACCAAGAAAGAGATGAGGAGAAAAAAAGTTGGTGCAAAGAGCACGTCAAAAAAATAAACACAAAAGGGCTTCCCTGGTGGCGCAGTGGTTGAGAGTCCACCTGCCGATGCGGGGGATGTGGGTTCGTGCCCCGGTCCGGGAAGATCCCACGTGCCACAGAGCAGCTGGGTCCGTGAGCCATGGCCCCTGAGCCTGCACGTCCGGAGCCTGTGCTCCGCAGCGGGAGAGGCCACAACAGCGAGAGGCCCGCGTACCACAAAAAAAAAAAACAAAAAAACACACACACAAAATATTTTGTTTATCAAAGAAACATGCATAGGACATCAATATACAGTCATGTGATCAGAAAGAGGCAATAACTGGCCCCAAACTGTGGACTCAGACCCTAGAGTGCGGGCTGAAATCAAGTTCCCATTCAGACTCTGTTTCTTCAGAATTTCAGGGCCAGCTTATTGGTCCTGGGGTGCTTGTTAGTCCTGGCAACGCTCACATCTGGTTCTGACATCGTGCTCTTGTCGTCTTTCAAGCAAACAAAGTACTAATTGGTTTTCCAAATGCTAATCAATAAACAACTTTATTTTTCCCCAACAATTCAAGCCAAGTACAGCGTGAAAACTGCAGGCCCACTGCCTCTGTGCCACTGAAGAGAAATCAATGTCAGGCCCTTTCCAAAATGAGCTGCTGTCTGTATTCCCCCATAAGCAATAGTTTACCCTTTCTCAAAAGCCTACATTTGCATAACTACGTCTCCAACCTCCCAAGTTAGGGACCAGAGTCTCATGGCTCTCAAGATATTTTTAACCTACTGAAGCAGTGTCACGTCCTTGCTACAAATCATTCTTACTCAAAAGCAAAATCAATGCACTTGATCCATAAGAAACCCATGAATAAGTTGAAGACCTGAAATAAGAATGAGATTGTGGGATACTAGGGAGACAGTTCTAGACATGCGTATGGACAGGTATCTGTGGAACACAGTGATTAAAGGCCAGTATCTGCATAGAGAATATTCAGTGACCTACGTTGATGACATGATGTCTTGTATACGTTAGTCAAAGCAGCGGTGATTCAGCTTGTGAAGTGTGTCTGCACGTGTGTGTGTTTGACAGTATGTATAGCTTTGAGGAGCTAGGACAACCATTCCCAAATATTTAAAGTACTATCCTGTAGAAGACAGTGCTTGGAATAAGTCACTTTCCTACTCCTAAAACTTTGATGAGCAGAGTTTGCAGGGAAAAGTACCTAGACTCTTTTCTATCCTGATAGTGACAGTTGTAAGTTAAATTCATATTTCCGATTTCAATCCTCTTCTTTGACTGCCTCTTTAGTCTACAATCCTGAAAAAACAGCGTACTTAGTTCATACTTAGTTAACTTCCTTCCACTAGAATGCATACATTTAGTTTTCTCTCACATTCATGTCAGCTTTTTGTTTCATTTTCCCAGGAGTCTCTCTTAAATATAAATTAATTCAAAAGCAGTATTTCCAGGAATACCAACCATACAACAGATTGCTTTACCAACGCCAAATTAAGGCAGAATGTTGCTTCCTACTTGAGCATATACTCAAAATATGAAATCGCAAATATGTATTCATTTTAGGCAGATATGCCTAAATTGATGTGTATGTAGATGAACACTATTGTTCAGAAACAAAAAGCAGTTACTACTGACACTTGTCAGATTGATCTGCTGATTTCAACCTAAGTGAAGGTCAAGAAAATGCTCTGAATGTTACCATGTTTATTACTTCCTTATATTAAAAACACTGACATGGGGCTTCCCTGGTGGCGCAGTGGTTGAGAGTCCGCCTGCCAATGCAGGGGACGTGGGTTCGTGCCCCGGTCCGACGGGAGAGGCCACGGCAGTGAGAGGCCCGCGTACCGCAAAAAACAAAAAAAAAACCCAAAAAAACCCCCCACTGACATGAATAACAGTAATTTAACACTAAAGAAGCACCACCAACTCTCACACAGCTCAAGACTCTCCAAAGTCTGCTCCTACCCAGTTTCACCCTAATCCCCACAACTCTTCTTTACATTTTTACCTCGTGCTGTACCACATTTGATTCTAGTAGAAGTGCACTACAGAGTGCCCATCACCCTGCCCTGTGTTTCTTTCAGGGTAAGGCTGATTCATATCCAAACTAATGTAAGATCCATGAGAAGAGGGACTTGCTGTTTCTTCCCTGCACTGCTTCTAGCATGTGTAACAATGCCCAGCACATAGTAGACGCTTAATAAACACAATAAATATCTGTGGACTGGACGATTGCCTGGAACCGTCACAACAGAGTGGATACTCAATGTGTATTAGAAAAGATCTCTATGAGCACATACTGAACCACGCTTCCATATGTGGGCTAAGACAGTGGGCGCCAGAGCTGTAGCACAGCAACATCCATGTCGCGCCATTATCATGGTATTAGATGTCGATTTGAGATGGGCACGAAATGGTTACAGTAAATTACACTACCAGACAGGATGAAAATTAGCATGTCCCATGTTTCCTGGTGCTCCCATGTTTGTCCAGTGAGTAACTCAGATCCAATCTCAACTTACCCTTTCCACCACAATAAATGGGCACATATCCATTCCCTTGGTGTGAGTGTCTTGCACCACTCACAGATCACCTCACAGATTGAAAGGGGAGCCGTTTCCACGAAATACAGACCTAGCGGTAGGCACGTCACAGCATGCAAGTGGAAAAAAGCAAACTCCTTCTAGCAATACAGCTGATTAGAGAATGTGCTTCAACTGAGTTCTGAACAAATGAAAAGACGGAGGATAAGGAAGGAGTTTTCCAAGTCAATGTGGCATCTGAAGGCACACAAGACAGGGCAAGAATGGTGTGATGGAAGAGTCGAGAGACCACAGAATTAACGGTGGAGAACAAAGAGAAAGCTAAATACAGAGAAGATAGTTCTGACCAGTCCATGCCAAAGGTCTTCACGACCTCTTACTGAAGAGGAAACTGTAAACGTGCCCTTAGTTGAATGGATAATTATCATATTACATATTGGATTATACATAGGATTCAGCCATTTGCAACTAGTCCTTTTAGTGTCTTCATAAAGCCCCAGGGTTAAAACTTGGGGAACCTCTAATTTGATCTTGGGAACCCACATTCAGGTGTCTACACTGGGAAATAATTTATACCCCTCACCAAAAGATGCCTTAACACGCTTATAGAGGAGAAGCAAAGTGCTGATACAGAAAGAATGTACTGTTCTATGGGGAATGAGTGTTTGGATAGCACCACGATTCTTTATAATTCTTTAAAATATCTGGAATGCACAATGTCCACTAAAGAGCAAGCACCTGATTCATTTCGGAACTAGCCCAGAGGCCTTCAAACTGCAAATGCTCACTATACATCACAATGAATGTATGTTTACACACACAACTCACATTTCATACACAAGGGAGGAGTAAGACTCTGAGCAACTGTCCCAGGGAAGATGCTAGTTAATATTGCCTAAGCCACATCAGCGGGCATATATAAAGCCAAATCAGTATTAAAAAAACTCAAAGACATGTTGGCACGCCAAGAATTATACGTTAAAGTGTAGGTGGAAAGGCTATTATTAGAAAATCAAGGACGGCCCTTCCTTCTCAAGTGGAATATGTCTTCTGTCAGAGCCATCACTGAATTTCCATTATTGGAACGCTTGATGGATGCAAGCAGAAGGTAACACGGAGATGCAGAGCTACATCACCTACTCAAAGAAAACGTGTCTCAGTGGCCTGGTGTTCGGCATCATGCCGCTTTCTACCACTAGACGTTGCTCAGGCCCAGCGTTGCCTCCGCAAGATCTTGCCACAATAAGGTGGATAATACAGACCTATTGCTATGTCTAGGTGCTCACCCTTCTTCAGTTGACGAAAAGAAAACATTTTTCCCTTTTAAATTCATTACTACCTGTATTAGTTTGCTCAGGCTGCCGTAACAGAATATCACAGATTGGGTGGCTTCAACATCAGAAATGTGTTTTCTCACAGTTCTGGAGGCTGGAAGTCCAAGTTCAAGGTGCTGGCAGGGTTGGTTTCTGGGGAGGCCTCTCTCTCTGGCTTGTAGATGGCCCTTTTCTCTATGTGCATCCACTCTTGGCGTCTCCTCCTCTTCTTAGAAGGACTCCAGTTTTATTGAATTAGGACCTCACCTATATAACCTCAGTTAACCTTAATTAAAGATCCTATCTCGAGATACAGTCACAATGGGGCTCCAACGTATGAATTTTGGGGGGACAAATTCAACCCCTAACGGTTAGTGCAAAACTAATAACATCTAGGGACCGTGTAGAGGTAAGGTTTCTATCACGCAATTATTATTTAGTTCTGCTTTTTGTAAAAAACGCTTCCAGAGACGACATTCAAAAGACTTCACAAGCAATACAGCCTGAGCCTTGACCCATTAAAACAGATGATGAAGCAGGGTTGTGGAGGCCCCCGTGGTTCTGGAACCTGGGGGAAAGGCAGGAGCAGTGAGACGAGGGCCTTGGGGGGCCTGTGATAACAATAGAGAAATATTTCAATACACTAAAAATCTGTGTGCTTCCCCAGGTCCAGAGGGTCTTGCACAGCTCTGAATATTGCTTAAGAGAAAAATGCTTTTGTTGTCATCATTTACTTTAAAAATGGAATGTCTTTCCTTTTTTTTACGTTCTCACTGAGAACCATTTAACTTATAACATAGCCCAATTGTGATCGCGTCGACTGGAAGGCGGATCTGGTGGCCTTCGCTTCTCTGATATGTATGTATATATTTTGTATTCTGGAGCTGTTGCGGTACTTTTGCTTTTTTTATGCCACTTTTCCTCCATGATTAGAATGCAGCGAAAAGGAGCAAACTCTACAAATAACCCTGAAATAACAAAAGGAAGCAACAAGAGACAAAGGAGAGTGTTCACCTTGTGGTAGCAGGCTCCAGTGTTACCTATTAATTTAGAGATACTAATCTGTTTTCTGGTCTACTTTGCATCTTTGGGTGGGACAACCATTTTTTCACGTCTCTTCATCTCTACTACACCCTTATGGATATTTTTTTTATTGGAGTATAGTTGCTTTACACTGCTGTGTCAGTTTCTGCTGTACAACGAAGTGAATCGTCCATTTGTATACACATACCCCCTCTTTTTTGAATTTCCTTCCCATTTAGGTCACCACAGAGCACCGGGTAGAGTTCCCTGTGCTATACAGTGGGTTCTCATTAGTTATCTGTTTTACACATAGTAGCAAATATATGTCAATCCCAATCTCCCAATTCATGCCACCCCCTCTTCCCCCTTGGTATCCGTATGTTTGTTCTCTTTGTCTGTGTCTCTATTTCTGCTTTGCAAATGAGATCATCTGTACCATTTTTCTAGGTTCCACATATATACGTTAATATACGCTATCTGTTTTTCTCCTTCTGACTTACTTCACTCTGTACGACAGGCTCTGGGTATGTTTTGTAAGGTCACATTTGCCTCAGTTGAGTGCTTTGTAATCCACTGAGCATCTGTACCTCACTGCCAAGGTAACCACAGCCTATCACGTCCTCGCTAGTCCCGCTCGGCCTCACCACTGTGGCTGTGATGCCCTCATTCACCATCCCGCAGATGCCCCGACAACTCCATGTGCCTCAGCATCGGCCACCTGAGATCCTTGTGAAGCCACTAATGATCAACAGTAAGCTAACAGGCTAGGTGCACTACACGTGAATTCTCGTCCTACCATGTGTTGCCACTGTGACCTGGAACACCACACCATGTGACAAATATTTCTAGTTCCTGCAGACACAGCAGTAGGCTAGACAAGCAAGGTTCTTGCTTTTTTAGGACTGAAATTCTAGGGGTGTTTCTATTCTTAGATGTGTTACAAAGCCCCATTGAGTTTCAGTGTCTTCAGGTGTAAAATGAGGTGAATATTTGCAGGTCTTCTCACCCAGATTATATAAATATTCTCCAAGAGTATCTGTATTTGCCCTTTTGTGTTCAGATCATTAATCTCATCCATTTTTCCTAGTCCACTAATAGGGCATGAAAATGGACTATAATCACATGTAGAGGTCTGGATCTTAGACTGGATACTGATGGCTCTGCAGGTAATCAGGAAAAGGTTGAGTCCCTTTTCCCCCTTCTGAATTTGGAACTGTATCCATCAGAGCGTAGGCAGGAGAACAAAACCTGTACCAGGTCGTTGAGCAGAGAGGACTGAATATGGGGAATTAGTTACAAGAATGTTAGAGGAGCTAAAAAAGCAAACACAGAAAGGATTAGCAATACAGAGATCAGAATATGGAAGAAGCCACTACCTCCTTTAGGACTGGAGGGACAGAGAAGGAGACAGTGTCAAAGGAGCCCAGGAGACGGCACCTTCAGCAGGAACAAAAATTACACAGCAGCTTTCTGGAAGGCACCTATCCCCAGAGGGGCCAGCTGGGTGGTGGGAGCTGGAATTAAGGTCTGTCTGCAGCCACCACGGCTGGAAGCACTGTCCCAAGCAGTGAGAGAGGGGGAAATACCCTGGCTTCTTCCTTCCTCCTATTCTCCAATACCCTGTTAGTACATATCCTTACTCAGTCAGCCAGAATCCATTAGCAGCCAAGTTGGAAATGTAGTTTGAAGGGTCAGGAGCCTGTAATCAAGAGAGGGGAATGAGGAGCGAGAATCTAAGGAAAAGTAAGCAAATGAGCAGAACAGGAACCAAATGAGAATTAAGATAAAAGACACTGACAGATAGAAATCAGAATATTAAATGTATTACCGAGAAAGCTCTTTGGAGAATACAGCCTTAATGTGTGGGCAAAATTGTTCCCTATTCTTACCCTGAATCAGGTAGATTTACCTACCCTGTACCGGGCAGAGCTGGACAACCAAAGGCCACCCCTCAGAGTGGGCATTCATTTTGTTGATGATGCATATATTAGTCAGAAGGATATGGCTCACATGTTCCTTTCTAATGCATGGAAATTAATTCACCATCTTTGCCAAGATCATAGGAATCACCTTTGGGAAACTGCAAGTATAAAATGATTAGACATTCAACCAATTCCTTGAGGATATACTAGAGAAGTACATTTAATAGTGAAAAGAAAAAGGACCAAGGATTCGTATCACAAGCTTAGACTCCAGGTTATGGTAAATGGGAAGCAAAATGGTCAACACCATACTTTGAAAGAAAAAGGAAAAGGTGGTGCATGTGTGGAAAATGCATTGAAGGAGGAGTAGATGGAAGACATGAGGATTTGTCAGTGGATGAAGAGTGATGTGGATGTAAAATGGTCAGGATTGAAACGGGGGGCGGGGGGCTCGAGGGAGGTTTATTTTGTCTCCCTTCTCACGGAGCCATTTGTTGGTCACGGTTCGTGCACACACCACTCGTGTTGTCCCTTTATTCTGAGATCACACGTCATTCACCCTGCTGCTCTCCACTCTCCAAACCCACGCTAATTCATCCTCTCCAGAAGGCTGGGATGTGGCCTCAGCCTGCATCTCCACAGAGCACTCCAGAAGCTACTTTCATTCGGTCACATTAGCAACTATAAAAAAATTTCAGCTCCCCGCTTCCACCCAGGTGTGACTTCTTTCTGAAACGACAGCTTCGACTCACATATCCAACTCTCAGTTTCTTATAAAAATTGGGTACGCTAATAGCTACCCTATACCTGTCAAAGTCTTCAATGAGTAAAGGATGTGATGTCCCCAATGCCATGTCAACCATACAGCAGGCATTCAAAAAATAGCCGTGAGGGCTTCCCTGGTGGCGCAGTGGTTGAGAGTCCGCCTGCCGATGCAGGGGACACGGGTTCGTGCCCCGGTCCACGAAGATCCCACATGCCGTGGAGCGGCTGTGCCTGTGAGCCATGGCCGCTGAGCCTGCGCGTCCGGAGCCTGTGCTCCGCAGTGGGAGAGGCCGCAACAGTGAGAGGCCCGTGTACCGCTAAATAAAAAAATAAAACCAAAACCAAAACCAAAAAAAATAGCCGTGCTCCTCATTATGAGTGAAGCCTGCTGGACATGGGAAGTCTATACACGTTGGTGCCTTCA
Source organism: Lagenorhynchus albirostris (assembly GCF_949774975.1). NCBI lineage: Eukaryota > Metazoa > Chordata > Mammalia > Artiodactyla > Delphinidae > Lagenorhynchus > Lagenorhynchus albirostris. The sequence goes on along the minus strand of NC_083104.1, from coordinate 8,959,725 downwards.
CTGCTTCTCCTCTATTCTTCACCTGACCTTTCTTCTCTCTTCAAGGTCCAGTTCAGTTTGCCTTCCTCTATCAAACCACACCCCCAAACAGGATCATGATGGATCTGTTCATATGCGTGTGTCCTGGACCAGCTGGGGAGTCACTGAGAGTTTGGCTGCATGACTTATCTCTGTATCCCAGCTCGCCTGCACATAGTAAATACTCAGTAAACTGCTTAACTAATGAGAGCCTAGATGTGGGTGGTAAGTGAATTCTCAGCACACAATCTTAGAACTGTGTAAGGATGAAGTCCTTGGAAAACAAGGGCAAATATTATGAGCAAGTGAGCCCTCCATTTCCACTGCTGGAAAATAAGAAGAGAAGCCTCTAGAGGTGTTGAGAGGATTGTACAAGATACCACGTGCACCGTGCTTACCACTGAACATGGCAAACTGAGCATTCCAGGAGCAGTAGCTACCTGGGCACGATTACAAGTTGTGTTCGGGTCCACACACAGGGACCAACCTAACATGCCTTTCTTATTGAATACAGGTGAGCAACCCCTATTCCTTGAGGGCTGGGCAAGCATTCTGAAAGCTTCAGGAAGACCCGACAGAGGCACTGTTCTGTCCAGTCATCCTTCATGATACAGCCACCTGTCCAGGAGGCTGCTAAGAGGACCTATGCCTGAAAGGTACAGAAATGCAGATCCTGCGAAGCAAGGTTCTTCTCACAAATTTCCTTTTCTCCATGTTCCAATCAGCAGGCACATTTTCTCTTTAAGTTTATTTTTGGCTGCGTTGGGTCTTTGCTGCTGAGCACAGGCTTTCTCTAGTTGTGGCGAGCGGGGGCTACTCTTCGTTGCGATGCATGGGCTTCTCACTGCGGTGGTTTCTCTTGTTGCGGAGCATGGGCTCTAGGTGCCCGGGCTTCAGTAGTTGCAGCACACGAGCTCAGTAGTTGCGGCACACAGGCCCTAGAGTGAAGGCTTCAGTAGTTGCTGCGCGTGGGCTCAGTAGTTGTGGCGCACGGGCTTAGTTGCTCCGCGGCATGTGGGATGTTCCTGGACCAGGGATTGAACCCATGTCGCCTGCACTGGCAGGCAGATTCTTAACCACTGCGCCACCAGGGAAGCCCCCGCATGCACATTTTTAAAAGTAAAGCAAAACCACCGCATTTCAAGGTTGTCGGGCTTTTCGTTGGTTTATTTGCTTGCTTGTATATTTGTTTACTTAAAGGTACAATACCGACGACAGTTACCTTGAGAGGACCATGTAAAGCAGCCCAAGACTGCAAAGAATTCAGCCAATCAGGAAAGGAATTAGACCGTGGCCTAAGAAAGTGGAAAGGAAGGAAGGAAGGAAGGAAGGGAGGGAGGGAGGGAGGGAGGAGGGAGGGAGGAAGCAAACGTGGTGAACACTGGTGCCCAGTTGTTTCCAAAGCCTATTTGTAAAGCAATGTAATCCAGCCCCGTATTTCCTAAACTGTAGCCCTAGAGAAAATTTAAGTTGCTACCATATCCCCATGCCACCTTTACCTCTTAATGTTTTTCTTTGAATCAACTCACTTTCTTTTAAAATTTCTGTTTTAAAAAAGTAACTTTATATACCTACTGCAAATATAAAAGCAGTATCAATTCTCATACAGAGACAGTAACTGTGAAAATAAATTCAATGGAAACAAAGCTATGCTATTAAATCTAGCAGAATTTAATGAGGCTCACTGTCTCGGTCACACAAACATTAGCAAGTGTTCAGCAGAGGTACGGTCTGACACTGAACTAAAACCATCTCCTTGGAGTCTGTAAGGCTGAAAGAGAATTGAAGAGGGGGGTGACTGTTTCAGCACGGGGCCCTCTGAACCCGTCTCAAGGACCACCAGTAGAAGCCCCGCACTTTGGCAAATGTTGGTGCAGCAGAAAGAAGAGGCAAAGAAACCAGACAGTTCCCCCAGCTCCACCATTACTAATTCTCAGTTCCACCTCACAAAGGAATGTACTTTCCCTGGAGACCTCAGGCCTCCATTTGTAAAATAAAGGATGTAGAGTTAATATACTGTTTCCCATTCAGCACAGGTAACAACCTGTTGTATTTACCATGTTTCAGTTCTCCAAGGTGGATAAAGTAAGTAGAAATGCAACACAGTCCTGGAAATTTTAGCTCCCATATGAGTTCGACATGAACATCATTAATAATAGAAGATACAGTGCCACCTCCTTCTGCTGTAACTGCTCTGTCCCAGTAAGCAGTAGTGGACCCACCAGGCTTTAAAAAGGAACAATCCAACACTGGACATGAGATGGCAGTGAGGACTCTGCGTCATCCGATCACCTGTGCTTGAGAATTACAGATACTGCGCTAGTCTGTGAGGGGAGTCCTCATTCATACTTTACCAGTAAGAATCCAATTCAGGTTTAAAATCCCGAAGGCAGTGCCCAAGGAAGTGCATCTGGTAGACGTTAGACCTCAACAATACAAGGTAACAGGTGATGTTCATTTAGTCCTATGTCACAAGGGCCCAGATTTTAATGAAAAATTGGTGTTTTCAACAGGTTTAGTGCATAATTTCTCCCTGATTACAAATGGAAGCAAAAACCAGTGGCCCCAAATCAGTCTGGAAGATTTCTGTAAGGTACAAAGGAAATGCTTGCCACCAAGGTAAGACGGTCATAAACGTGTGGATAACACTCCCCGCACCCACCCCCACCCCCCGCCACGAGGGGGGTCCAGTCTCGAGGTGAGGTAAAGGCAGGTCTGGGACAGGATACAGAGCAGGGGTCTACTTATTCCGCTGAAAGGGTGGATCTATGGCTCTGTGTTCTTTCAGGTTCAGCTTTCACTTTTATCAAGCCTTCTGGGAACTAAAATGGGTGAATGATGTTTATAAAAGAAGATGAAACGCTCACTTAGTCTTTGGTATAAATCAGAAGATAAAGCACACAATGGCACCGGCCTCCTGGAAGAGAAGTAGGAAATAGACTTCTGCCCTCTTAACACAGGACGGACCAACTCCAAACGAAATCATCTTTCTCTTTCTATTCCCAGAACCCTTTCCAGTGTCACGTGTCCACAAACTTCTGTGCACGGGTAGAAAGGAACTAGCAACTGAGAGGTAGGCAGGGAAGTTTCTGTAACTCTAAAGATGAGGAAGGAGGAAATCCTAGTGGATACACTGTGTTTAGCAGCTTCTGCTTCCTTTCCTCTTGAGGCTTACATCCCTCTACCCTCTTCCCCCTCGCCAGCCCCAGCTGCCAGACAGTAAAACCCTAACGGTGCCAAAAGAGCGCTTCCCACATCCAGCTCACAATCACTAAACCTTCCCTGATTGGTCAAAGAACTGTACATGTGACCTCCTGAGCTAGCTAATCATATTTCTGCCTCCTCCAATGACAGCGGTTGGCTGAAGGTCTGGACAGCAGAGCCAACAGAGTTCTTGCATAGGTTTAATATGCAAATATTTGAGGAAAATATGTGTTTATATTGGTCAGCTTAGGTTCAGTCATGCTGCTATAACAAACTCCTAAAATTCAAGGGCTTTCAACAGCCAAGTTTTCTTTCTTGCTCCAAATATGATACCGACGCAGTAAAGAAGTATACGTTTCCCAAAGAGAGAAGTATTACAAATCATACAACCAAACTTGATATCAATGGGTCAGGAAGTGTATATTACTCCCACAGTAAATATACTGAATATGTGACATCTGCTGGGACTAATAAGCTACAAGTATATAAACACAGAACTATTAACAGCCATGTTACTCATTGGAAGAGAAACTGTCTATCAAGTAAGATTTTAATGGCGCAGTCAATCACAAAATACTCTATCCACCCATCCCCCAGGGAAAGCATGTGATCCAGGTATAGCCAAGTAGGGTGGGCCATCCCCTTGGCTAAGTGACTGAAACGGATAGTCATATAACAAGCAGGGCCAATCGGAGTGCTTCCCTAAGGTTGGCTTACAGACAACAGAGAAGAGGATCCCTCTCCTATAGGATTTCTTGGCTAGAAAATGTGACTTTCAGGAGGTTGGATGCCACCTAATCTGTCATATCAGGAAAGTCTATCATTAGAGTGAAGCCAAATAGGAACAAATAAAAGTGAAACAGAAAGAGGAAGAGAGAGACAGGCAGAGACAGAGATATGAATCCACGCCTGGAATATCTTCAATCCCAGTTCCAGTCTCCAAAGCTTGCTTACTTCTGGTTACTAAATGTCCTCCTTGGATCCTGTGACTTATCTTTCCCAAGTTAATACATTCTTATTCTCTCTCTGTTTTTTTCTGGTGGGGGGAGGGGAGGGGAGGGGGTTGTTTGTTGAGCTGAGAGAGCCGCGGCTAATATAAAAAGTTAGGTTCAGGAGAGGCTAAATAGCTGGTCAGGTACACACTCTGTAACCTGACATACAATGTCCCTCTTGAACTGGTCCTACTGCCTTTCCAGACTAATCTCCTGGCCCCCTAGCCCACTTCACACCACCCAGTGGCAGTGCTGGCTTTTGCCCAAACACTCTCTACTTCGTCTCAACACTGGACCTTTGTGTATACGTTTCAAATCCCTTGAGTCACCTCTGTTCCCTGGGAGAGTGTTCTGTAGAAAGGAAATAGCACATACAAAAGCCGCCTTTGCCTAACTCTTATTCAACCTTGGCATCTGGGTTTCAGCTTAGATTTAACTTCCAACAGGACGAGGAAGTCGACCCTGGCACCCCAAGACTGCACAAGCTTTTCCTCCTGCAAGCTCCAATGCTACCATTCTTACCCCATATTTTAACACCTGTCACACTGATCTGCAATTATTTATTTACTTACTTTCTCTACCAGTAAACAAGGCTGTGTTATGTTCATCTGTATATATCTAATAACGGTGTCTGACAAAAGATTTCAAAATGTGTTGAATAAATGAATGTCTGATATCACTAGACAGAAAATGACATATCTGCATCTAGAACCCGTGACTTCTAAGAACTGAGTACTTTCCCTAATACCTCTCCATATCACTGTATTTACAAATATCTCCAAAGTATATCAAGTACCGTAAAGTTTAACATTGATGAATCGCTTCCTTTCCTACGGACCAGTTCTTTGGTTTTCAAAAGAGAACCTGAAGTTGGGTGATGGGCCCAAAATAGGTAAACGTCATGATAAAGCTCCTCACCTAGGGCACGCAGGCTCCTGCGGCTCCCACTCTAGTCCCTTGCTGGCAGGATTTCCTGTCAATAGAAAACTACATTCCCAAGATGCCCATGCACGGAGGTGTGTAGGTGACCTAGGTTCAGCCAGAATGACACACAGCTCCATGACACTAGAAGCTAATTATGAGCAGTATGGGAAAGTGGCAGCATGCAGAATGAGTGGACCTTGTGCCCGGCATGGCGGGGAAGGTGTATGGTTCTTCTGGGCACAGCTCACAAGGGACTCCCCAACATCAGTGGTACCAAGTGACATGAAGGGCAAGCGTGGGGTTTCACCGAGAACATTCCATGCTATGGTTGGGCACTTCTCCCGGCCACATGATCTTGGTCATGTAGCCCTAAGCTTACTTTCTGGTCCTCCTAGAAATTCTGTAAGCTACCTAATGCTCTGTGATTATTTTCCTTCTGATTAACCAGCACGAGTAGATTCTGTTATCTGCAAGAACCTTATCTTACTAATCACTTCTCATGAAAGAGCCTTAACTTGACTACCCACAGAATTTATCTGTGAGGTTATGTAATCTGCCCTGAGTAACAGCGCTTCCAGAGATGAGAAAGTCAGGGTTTGGGGAACTGTACCAAGCCACACTAACTCATGTCAAGTAAAGACTATTTTAATAAGGTGCTAGGTTGAAGGTTCCCATTATACGTTATGCATCACCAAGAAACAGATTTATAGGATGTATTATTTCTATTATATTTTCCTAAGGGAAAGGTCTTTTTTCCCCCCTAAATTATTATAGAGTATGCGTCCTGGTATATTTGTTTTTGGAATCAGCATTAGTGAGTAAAATAAACAGAGGAGGAGATTTACACTATGAGGGGCAAAGTATTAAATTACATCTGAATTAACAAGACTGGGTAGAGAATGTCAACATTCTTGATTCAGAGCTCGAAGGCATTCACCTCACTTCTCAAAGAACGTGGGCAAATGCATATTTATGTCTTCTTTGAGGATTCTAGATTATTTAAATTTTTCTAATTTGGGGCTTCCTTTTACTTCTGAACATACGCTATTTATTTCAGGATGTTGACGGCAGCCCTTTGTTTATGAATTAATGCCTTAACTAGCAGTCTTTCCATACGTTCAAATAAATATAGGCACTTCCATACTCAATTCAGCTTTATGCTTCAGTGAATTGCAGATACATCCTTTCTTAATGTTTATTGCATCATCGCAGCAGGAGCTTTTTGTTTTGTTTTGTTTTTATTTTTTTTAAAAGCTTAATTGTTTTAACGTGAGTTGATTACTTTTCGTCTGACTTTAAATGAGAAGAACTACGAATGAAGGAAGTGAGCTGGCTGGTTAGCTGTTTGGAAGCAGATAATGAAATTAATGTAAATGATGAATATCTGGGATTTCTAGGCTCTCTTGTGTCTTTTTGTTTTGTTTTGTTTTGTTTTGTCGAACTGCACAGCTCATGGGATCTTAGTTCTCAGACTATGGATGGAACCCAGGCCCTCGGCAGTGAAAATGCCAAGTCCTAACCACTGGACCGCCAGGGAACTCCCAGGCTCTCTTGTATCTTACAGCATGGCTTTATACACACAGTAAGCCCATGCTCTTTTTTCACTTTGCAATGTGTCCACAGGTGTGACATGAGGAATTATAAAAGTTGAAGCACCTTAGAGATTATTTAGACTGACCTAATACTTTGCACAGATTAGAATCTCAAATACCAGAGAAGGGGGAAATGTCATCTAACTAAAGACACATGATGGGCAGGTAGCACTTTCTGGGCTCTGTGCAATGACTTCCAAAGATAAACACTCAACTTTCCCCACTGCTCCATCCTGGAAATCTGCATTTTCTTTTCCTTCCAGAGCTCCTACCATCACCTCTTCTCTTTATACCCGCCCTTCCTGTTTTCTCCACAATTTTGCTAAGGAGAATAATGAAGCCAATGACCCCACCCTTCACGGGACTGGGGAATCACTGACAAAACTTTGCTCAGGTTTTGGGACTGATTCTTCCCAAGAAGGCAGATATTTTAATCCGGTTTTTTTGTTTTTTTTTCCTCTGCTACATTCTCAGAACCTAGAAGTGGGCCTATTACTTAACAAATACTGAATGAAGGACTGAATTATTGAATAAAGGAATAAATCAGTGAGTAAATGGATGAATAAATTAATGAAGCAGAGACAGACAGACTAGGGTAGGAACAAAGGATCCACAAAGGAAGTCTTCCAGGCACCAAGCCTACCCACCTCTAATAGAAGGGAGATGGCCAGTGGCCAGACCAGGGCTGACCAGAGAACAGACACAGAGGTCAGCAAAGTAGGTTGTGAATGGGGGCTAATTTCCCCAAACAGCTGATTACAAGCTTTCCTTTTCTGATTACAAATTTTCTCCCTTTGCAATGAAAACAATCTGAATAACTCATATGATTTACCTCCTCGGAAGGCACTGATAAATTCTAGAAGGCAAAGGGTGACCCAAACGCATTCCTGGTCTAGAGGAACTTCCCATCTGGGGATAAGACGAGATCCAGAAAAAGAATATCTGCACTGATGTAATAAGTACTGTGTCTTCAGTCCATTTGGGATAAGCAAGGAATAACTGCAGATAGCCATTAATGCAGAATGTGATGGGGGGAGGGGACAAAAATCAAAGATGGGTCTGAGGAAAAGGAGTAATATCCAATGTGGGTCTTGAGAGATGAATAGAAGTTGTTTTGGTTTTTTTTTGCGGTATGCAGGCCTCTCACTGCTGTGGCCTCTCCCGCTGCGGAGCACAGGCTCCGGACGCGCAGGCTCAGCGGACATGGCTCACGGGCCCAGCCGCTCCGCGGCATGTGGGATCTTCCTGGACCGGGGCACGAACCCGTGTCCCCTGCTTCGGCAGGCGGACTCTCAACCACTGCGCCACCAGGGAAGCCCGAGTAGAAGTTTTTAAGACGGACAAGAAGAGAGAAATAAATGGTGGTAGGGGGGTAATATTCCAGGCAAAGGAAGCTACCTGATCTAAGTCCCAGACACGTGCTCCACACATCTGCCCCTGACTCTGGAGCTCTGTCAGTTCTTCTCACCCAGCCTCCAACTCACCAAGTGACACCATGATGCAGCTAGTTGCCCAAAGCCAAGATACGGAATCTGTCACTATCACCCCTTTCTTTGTCAGTCTTTCTCCATCATTTACGTCAGGTCAGTTTTAGCTTCTAACTCATCACATCCCCTGTCTCCATCTCTATCACCATCCTGGTCCTCGCGACCCTAACCCTCAAGTGGCTTTCCACAGTGGTTTCTTTACTGTTTTCCTTCATCCACCCAGGCCTTCTTCCAATTCATACTGGAGTGAAAGGATGTTTTTTCCTTTTTTTTTTTAAATAAACAACTGATCAAGGTATTTCCCTACTTCAACTAGTTCAATGGTGTTATGGACTGAACTGTGTCCCTCTCAGATTCACAGAAATTCAGTGGCGAATACACGTTAACCTTCCACGTGACCGTGTCTGGAGATACGATCTTTAAGGAGTTAGTTAAGGTTAAATGAAGTCATAAAGCTGGGGTCCTAATCCAATATGACCAGTGTCCATATAATAAGAGGAACTGACACCAGGAGAGTGTAGACACAGAGCAAAGGCCATGTGAGGACACAGCAAGAATGCACCCATCTGCAGAGCAAGAAGAGAGGCCTCCAGGGAAACTAGCCCTAATGGCACCCTGATCTTGGACTTCCAGCCTCTAGCACTGGGAGAAGATAAATTGCTGTTACTTAAGCCACCTAGTCTGTGACATTCTGCTACGGCAGCCTCAGCTGACTAGTACAAACAGTAGTCCATGGTTTTTTGCCTAATATCCACAGTCCTGGACATGGATGGCCAAGAAGGCCCTCCATGCTCTGACACTCATCTATATCTCCTGCATCACCTTATGCCACAATCCCCTCACTCTCTGCCCTCCCAAAACGTTATCCTCTCCATTCCCCTCTGTATCACTGACTGAGTCAAATCACCAGATTATCGGTCTTCAGCACGCCATTCCTTTTCCTTCACATTAAACAGTGTGGCAATTTGATTAACGTCTGTTTTCTCCCCCGGTGTGTAAGCTTCATGAGCGGAGGAACCATAATCTATTTCTACTACCACTGTAGCTTTTGCCTGGTGTGTATCTTCCTGCCTTGGCATAAAGTTGCTGTTCAATGATTTGCAGGGTGGACAAATAAAGAAGTATATTGGTCCAGTGTAACCAATGGAGACTAGGTTGGTCATCAGAGCATAGCACTAAGGGAGAAGCTGGGGATGAGAATAGATAGCTATGGTTAAGCTGCCATGCTAAAGAATACCATGCTAAAGAATACTGGCAACAATTCAAGAGGCGACGAAAGCAAGTGTGGCAAAGGGTATAGACACAGAGGATCTCTTTAACATTCCTGATGAGTATATCAATTGGTACTTTGAAAAGCTACCTTGGCTCTAGCTTGGAGAGCAGTGCTTCTCAGCCAGGGGTGAGTTTTGCCCTCCCAGAGGATATCTGGCAATGTCTGGAGTTATTTTCAGTTGTCACAACTGGGTTGAAGATGCTTCCAGCATCTAGTGGGTAGAGGCCAGGTACTCCACTAAACATACTACACTGCTCAGGACAGCCTCCAAAACAAAGAATTATCAGGACCAAAATGCCAATAATGCCACATTTGAGAAATTCTGTACTAGAGCTAATTATATACATTATATATATCGTGTATGTCTTATACATAGATAAATATCCAACACCCACACATTTACAAGAAGAGACATTATGAGCTGTTTATAGTAGCACTGCTCAGAAGGAAAAAAGCTAGAACTAGGGTAGACGCCCATCTTTGTAGAATAAACTGTGGTACATTCACCGAATGGAATATTATACATCATTCAAAACAAATTAACTAAAATGGTATAAAACAAACTGAATGAATTTTAGCAACATATTAGGTGGAAAAAAACTTAATTATAATTTTTGTCAAGTTAAAACCAATTAGAAGTATGCTTTCTACTTCTAAAAATGTATAAAAGTATACTTAATAGAGATATGTAAAGAGGCAATGAAATTATTAAAAAATAAAGCAAAGGATTGATGAGCACAAGATTCAGAATGGTGGTTTTTCAGCTGGGACATACCAAGGGGGACATGGTGGTGTGGAAAGTCATGTGGTTAGTGTCGGTTAAGGTGCTAGATTTGCTTGGGGTGGTGGGTTTGTAGGTGCTGAGCACATTCTTAAACCACTAAACAAATAAATAAATACATGAACACCAGGCCGTTCTTAGACTAATGATAAGAGCATGTTGTGAATCAACGATTAAGGTTAAATCGATTCCATGCAACTGAGGACCAATTTCAAAGCAGAAAATTTCCCCCTGTAGACTGGCGGTTCTCACAGAATGCCCTGAGAGGCTGCCTTGCTATAAGGAAGAGGCCTGCTTTTATATGCTTTAAATTGCTCCACCACCTATGATGTCATTCGAAAAAGAACATCTGCTTCTAACATAAAATAAATGAAAAGTTTGGAAACACCACTGTAAGTGAGAAGTCAGTGAGCGTTTTCAAAGGGAGGCTGTAAAATGAGATCTGTGACATGAGAAATCACATAGTTTCAAGGAGGCTACGCTCAGTGATGCTCACAGTTCAAAGAGGGCAGCACTCGACTGCAAGGGAATGACTCGCAAATGGTATAAATCCAGAAACCAGTGACGGGAAGGGAAGGGGAAGAAGATACTTTCAGGTACCTCCACCATGCCAATCACAGCACGGGAGTGAAAAAACACTGAAAGAGACACATATTCACGTGGAATTGAATCCAGAGTTAGAGGCCGACATCCAGAGGAGTTAGAAGCCAGCTGGTCTGCCTGTCTGCCGCCTTTCTTTTCTTTCAAAGGTCATTAGGACCGAAGTCTGTGCAAGCAAGGTGGACACAGTGAGGAAGATGGTGACCCAGGAGGTTATGGAGATGGGTCCCAAGAAGGGAGAAGATAGCAGCAGCTGGGTTTCTCACTGTTGGGGAAGGGAGTTACACGTCCGGAAAGAGAAAACACTGGAAAGACACTCTAGTGTTCCACTGGAATTGGAGTATAATAACTCATGGCTTGAGACACAGAAACAGAGGGTTGTAAATGTGGGTATTCACACACGTCTACCTGTATTTCTTAACTCTTTCCACAATGAGAGCCTCAAAGTCCTAATGTGCAAGACTTTCTCCAAAACAACTGCCTCAAATTCTTGAAAAAGTTTTAAGGAAAGACTGAGGAACTGTTCCAGATTGATGGAGACTAAAAGAACATGAGAACTATATGCAGGATGTGACCCTGTATTGAATTGTTTGGCTATAAAGGACACTATTGAGATATATGGCAATACTTACATGGAATCTTTGGAATAGACGTGAGTAATGTAGCAACGTCGATTTCCTGATTTTAATGACTACTCTTATGATTATTCTATAAAGAAGGAAAATGTCTTTGTTTGGAAGAAATCTGTGCTGAAGTATTCAGGCATACTGGAGTGTTACCTGTGTAGCTTATTCTCAGATGGTTCAAAAGAAAAATGTTCGTAGTGTTCCGTTACTGTCTTAGATTGAAAGTATTTTAAATGATTAAAAAAATTCACAAACCCTGTTATTCTTGTAGAAACAAATTACATTGAACTTGAAAGGGAAAAATGGTTAAGAAACAGAATTGTGGTATTCGGGTGTTTAAGAGCAGGATGGTTATAATGCAGATAAACACTGCAGGAGAAAAAACAGGTTATTAGGGAAGCTTCTTCAGGAAATTCAATAAATTGAACAGGAAGGAGATTTTCATTGGAAGCCTGGTGTCTTCTCTCTTGCTTTAAGGTGTTGGGGGGCGAAGTGGTCATTGAACTGCCTTGGATTTGTTTATATAAAACAATACAAGTATCAGTAGCAACTTATGGAAAATGCCAGAATTGAGGACTCGATATGCTTGCTGAGGGGTCTTGGAGCACAAGCATCTTAGGCTAATAGTCAAAGACATCACGATCATTGATCAGTTACTTGGGAAGAGTTCAACTGGAGGCTTTGACAGTAACGGCAAAACAGACCACCGACGGTTATTTTCATGTCTAACTAATTGTTCTCTCTTCACAGCATTTACCTAAAGAGGACCCATTAAGAATGCTGAGAGCTATTCCTTCTTTCTGAAATCCACTTCCTAGGGGCAGATCATTCCCATAACATTGAAGAGGAAGAAAGATGAGATTATGTGCCCACCCCTACCTTCCCCATAAACTATCACAAAATTCTGGAAATGCTTATCCCCTTACAAATGACACTGAAAGACAAACGTAACTCCTATTTATAAAAAGTCTACTTTGGGCTAGACGCATTCTATAAATCCTCTTGTTGAGCACTTTCAACAGTGATGAAAAGTTGTTATTATCCTCTTCCTTGTTAAAATGAAGAAATGGAGGCTCAGAGAGGTTAAGGAACTTATCCAGAGCCACACGGAGTTGAAATAGGAGTGAAGATCTATACAGCTGGTCTTATCTTGAACCTCATTAATCCTCAGGTATAAGCCTTGCAACCTAGATATCACTGTCCCCATATTATAGATAAGAAAACTAGCTTAAATCCATGCCTAGTTTAAAGTCCTGTGTTCTTTTCACCTCTGTAAACTTTTTCCTTTAGTAATATCCGAGGTTTCTAAATATCGCCTTCATTATACGCTTCATCACCATAATTGTAGCTACAGCGTGAATATTTGAAAAGCAATTTGTAGTTTACAAATGTGCACTTAATTTCCATCTTCTCAACAGCCAAAAAGATATTTTTTTTTCTCCCCAGTTGTATAGGTGTGGCCACTGAGCTTCAGAGTAGTTAAAGGAGAGCTCGAACCATACAGTAACACTCATGACTGGAATCTGGACCAGAAGCAGCCAATGATTTTAGGTATGAAAAAAAATAACAGTTTCATGTATTATCACAGGAAGTCTTATAACTCAGTCCCACTGGAAGAGGGAAAAGACCAGAAGGGAAACTGAAGCTACTCAGTGACTGACCAGTGTCTCTGACGGGTCCCTTCATTCTGCCTCTGGAGCCCGCCAAGCAGTGATCCTGCTTGCAAAGGATCAGAAGTGAAAGAAAGATAGAAAACCACTTCTGGATCTCCTCCCATGGACTCCCCCTCCCTCGCCACACTCTGCTGGAGAGGACTGGAAAACACTCGGCCCGGACGGCCAGCTGCTTGCACGGGAACAGCCCTCCGTGCAAACACGCCTGGCAAATGCCCCGCGGCTGGCGCACACAGCTCAGGACCATCTGCTGAGAAGACAGTGAGCTAGTTCCCTTGAGGCAAAGAAGCTAAAAATGAGCTTGCAGAGTCTTTGTCGAACTGAATCCAGTAACTTGTTTCCCAATCTTCCAAAGCGAAGAATAATGAATTATATTTTGCTACGTCGGTCTTCAGAAATTTCAGAACCCTCTGCTGAGAGACTGGACTCTGATAAGCCCATTCGATTTCTGACTGCTAGTGGGTTAATAGGCTCTATAAGCTCTGCGAAAGCTGGGGCACCTTCTTTCCCATGGGTCACAAGCCCAGGGTAGTGTTCAGCACACAGCAGCTGCTTGGTAAACATGGGGTAGGTGAGTGAATAGAATATGATTACTTAGTACAGCAGAAGGCGGCGTCCCTCTGAATGATCAACACTTTGCCTATTTCAGACTCAATTCCTTAATGTCAAAAGAGAATGGGAGAGAACTGGTAACCATGCGAAGATTTCTTTCAGTTTATCACTTTCTTCTTCTCACTTTAGAGAATGCACCTTCTCTACGTGTGGACTTTGGCTGGGAATAAAGATGACTACCAGGTGTCCAAATTGTTTTTCTATTTTGGAGAATCCCAAGATAGTGGAAGATGGGAGGTGGGACATGAGAGGGAGGGGCCAGCACACAGTAAAGACCCAAGAATTAGAGGAGCCAGTTAGATGTTCATGAAAAGGACTTTCAATATTAAAGGGGCAACACACATATCCAGCCACAACTAAGATACGTTCAAGGTTATGGCAGCTGTCAGTTGGAGGCTCAAAAATCTTGTGACGCCACAGCCATCGGGGTCCCCTGGGACACAAAGATCAGCGGAGGAGACGCCAGCAACAGTATTTAAAGTGGATTAATGAAGACCGTTCACTTAGAGGGATCACACGCACACCTGGTTTTCAAGTACATCTTGGCTCTGTCCTGCTTGGCAAACCTCCCCTTCCTACTGATTCCATGCACTGTGCAACAGCCTTCTAAGAGACCCCATTGCAGGGTCATTCAATCAAAGCTGGTTTCATTCATTTGCAGACAAGAATATATTTTCACAGGGGAAATATTGCCAACAGGCAATTAGAGCTGCCTGGTTTCCTATAAGGTAATATGTGCTTTGGAGAGGAAGCAAGAGAAATGAAAGCCTCTGGTGCTTCAGAAAGCTTCAGCTCGCAGCCTGGTAGCATGAGAAGGAATGAGGCATGGAGGCGGAAATATTTCCAACTGATGAGCTCTGATGACTTTGACACGGTATCCAGAGATATCGCTCATTTATTCTTTCATTGGCAACAATTAACTGAGCACCTACTCTAGGTTAGAAGCTATGCTAGATGCCAAAGACGTGAAAACAGTGAGTCCCCCCAGCCTTCACAGCTTAACAAAGTGGGTCCTGAGATCCGGCTGCCTGCACTTGAATACTGGTACTGTCACTTCCAGCTGCGAGATCCTAGGCAGTTGACTGAACCTCTCTGCGACTGTTTCATCTGTATGGTAGTATGAACAGCACCTGGCACATCCAGTTGCTGCATTAGTTATTGATACCACCTACCCCACACAGTTATTGTGTTAACTTACTTAATCCTTACATGTAATGCTCTTAGAACAGTCCTTCATATGAAAGAAGCATCCAATAAACATTAGGAGCGATCGCTTTTGTTAATTTTATCATTAGTAGTGTTTGGTGAAAGCCGGATACAGAAAAGGCAACAGACAAACAGGATACATTTGAAAAGTGCTGTATAACTGATTCCCTTTGTTACACAGCAGAAACGAACACACCATTGTAAAGCAATTATGCTCCAATAAAGATGTTAAAAAAAAAAAGTGTTGTCAACAAGGATATGCAGAAAAATGCTGAAAAGATGCACATCGAAAAGAAAACCCTAGAAAAGCCATTCCAAAGCAAGCAAGCCCTAAGCTAAGACCTGAAGGGGGTTTGGGAACCAGCTAGTATGAGTGGGAATGGGCAAGGCAGGAGGCAACAGAATAGGCAAAGAGCCAGAGGATCAAGAGGACACGGCGGGTGGAAGGAAATGCACTACATTCAGGATGGTTCATGGTGAGCAGGGTGACGGGGCAGGGAGAGGGAACAGGGAGTGATGGAGCTGGAAAGGTAAGCAGGAGATGAAGCATGCAGAGTCGTGTTAAAGACCAATGGCCAGCCACTGAAGAGATTTAAGCAGAGGAGAGTTATGATCAGAATTACCCTTTAGCACAAATACGATGGACATGGCCTGAAGAATGGTCAGGAAGCCCATGGGGAGAGCACTTAGACCAGTGCCTCCATAATGAATGGAGTTGACAAGGTGTGTGTGGTGGGGTGGATATTGGGGGTTTTGGTGATGGGAAGTGATAGGCGTTTAACAACGTACATACGTAGGAGCAGAGTCAAGAGAACTCAGTAATCTATTCAAAGTATGAAGAGAACAGGAAAGGGGGAAATCTCAGATGAGACCCCAGATTCTCCCATAGACCATAAAGTGGAGAACAGTGCCACTTAATGGAATATGAAACCAGGGGAAGGAGTAGATTCCAGGTGAAGGAAAAGGGGTGGCAAATTTATTCGGGGCAAATTGACTTCCAGATGCCTTGGGGACACCTAGATGGATATCACCGGTAGGCTCTGTGGGTCTCAGGGTGAGGAGGGAAGTCTGAGCTGGTGATTTAGAAATGAACGCCAACGGCAGACAGAGAACGGAAAGCATTATTGAAGTGGAAGTGTGAGGATTGAGACGATATCCTAGAATGGAATCCAGAAAAAAACCATCACTTAAGGGTTTGGTCAAAAGCCGTGAAAAAGGGTGGGAAGGAACAGGCAGAGGATTAGGAGGAAGCCAAGAAAAAGCAGCACCATGGAATCCGAAAAGAAGAGATTGTAGAAAGAGGTGTCATCAACACTACAGAATGCTGTAGATAGCTCAAGCCAGATTAGAAATGGAAACTGTCAATTGATAGAGTGGTACCCAATTAGAAGCCCAGTTTCAGTGATGATACAGAAGACCAGTTTCAGTGGTGTTAGGATGCAAAATCTAGATTAGTAACAGGTTGAGGAGGAATAAATACAAGATGAGGAAGTAAGATAAAAAATACCGACAATACTTCCAAGCATTTTGCCTGTAAAGAAGAGGACAGATATAATAGTAGTTGAAGGAGGGATTGGAATGGAAGAAAGACGGAAGAGACCTGATTTATGATCATTTCTCTGACAATTTTTTCTTTGACTTCAACAAAGAATATACTTCTGCCAAGTCCAGCCGTTGTTCAAAGATGTTGTCTAAGCTATGTTCAAACATAGTATGAAGGCCACAGAGAGAAAACAAGTCTACCTCTGGCCCAGAATACTAATCTGCAATACATCATGACCTTGCAGACCCAAGAGTTTTACATGTATGTATATCCTTACATCTGTTTAAGGTCCTTAGGCATTTATTTTATTAATTTTAGTACAGAAGATCTATGGGGACAGCCATCTACAAGTTTCCTTAGCTTATATGTGTTTTATATTTTTGTCATCATTTTGACAATGGGATGCCATAGTGCCTGATTATAAAATACATTTAATTTTGATACTGTTTATAACACTTGACAGGTTAATTATTTTTCTCCATGATTTTCATATTAGAATTGTTTCATTGGAGCACCTGTGTGTGTATGTTTCAATATTTTGAAACCAGATGCTTTTATTTTACAATTTGATGAATTCCACGTTCTGGAGTTTATAATGTAGATGTAATAATAATAATAATATAATTTAAAATATTTTCCACTTAAAATACACCAATGTTGATGCTTTTAGGAGAAATTAAATGAGTAGAATCAGTTCACACTTATTAGGCAAAGGAGATTTCTAAGCAACAAATGATCAAAAAAAAAAAACAGGTTGAGACTTCACCATCTGTAAATTTACTTAAAAATTAACAATTTTTGGCAAATATTTCAAGGTAAACAGCTAGATCAATTACCCATTTTTCTGGAAATGATAGCAGATGACATCCAACTGCACCTGATAAACAAATTTAACATCAGACACTGAAAATTTGAGAAGCTCTCTCTGTTAGTCCAATTGATACTAGTTCAGAAGGCCCAGTGTTGGGCTACTGAAGTATCCTGGAGGTTGCTGTACAGATAGGCTGGATCTCATGGCCCTTGGAAGTTTCCTCTATAAATTCAGTGAGGGGGTCACGTGCTAGCTCAACCACCTCTGTCAGGGCTTTAAAAAGCTTGAATGCACTTATTTTAGTTAATGAAAATGTTCAAACACTCTTACAAACAGCAAATAAATTTTCAAAAAGGAATGTCTTAATTGACGAAGTTACTTGAATAAAAAGTTAATTGTAGAATCTAGGTAAACAGTATATAGATGTTCACCATAAAATTCTTTCTGCTGTAGTAGATGCCTAAAAATTTTCAAGATAAAATGCTAACAAAAGTAGGAGGTTTGAAATAGGTTTAAATAAGACAGTTACAATATGAAGGTAATCAGTACAAAATTAAAATATATAGGTGAAATCTCAAATTAGCAGAGAACAAAAAGTATTCATCAATCTTATAAATGCAAAGATAGGAAAACTAAAGAAAATGCAAAAAAAAGAAGAGATAATAGACTTAAAAGAATACAGAGGAAATAAGACAATATATCACAATAGTGTTAAATGGCTGCATCTTTTATTAAAGATGGAATAACAGCTAGCTATGTGATTACTATAATAAATACAAGCAACACAAAGGGTAAGGGAAAATTTTTAAAAGTAAAGGAAGAAGCAAAGAAAGTAAAAAGAAATACCTTCAATAATTCTACAAAAAAAAGAATTATTTAAATATGTAACCTTCCTTTGAACCCAAACCAAGAGGGAATGATTCGATTTCGCCTTTATAGATGTTTCACTTTCACTTTTTTTCTTCTTTAAGCAAGTGAGGAGTCAAGTTGAGTAAAGTACCAAGCAGTAACTTAGAAGGCTAAAGTTAAAAGTGTTGATTTGCACTCAAGTGGATTTCATGGGCTTTGGTGTATTTTCCTCCAGAGCTGGGTTTCCTTTCTCTGCATCTTTTACTCCAGTGTCGGGCCGTTAAGTCTCAAAGGGAACAAACATACTTGATTTTCATTTCTTAAAGAACTTCTGACTCTTTTGGCTTAGGATGTTAAGAGCTTACATAACTACAGCACAGTGATTTACCAAGTGCTCAGTCCTCATAGCAACTGAGAATATGGGGGTAATCTCAAATTATCAGACGCTGAAACAACCAGAGGGAAAGTGGGAGACCCAGCCAAGCAGCTCTTTTGCCTACACGATATCATACAACTTCGTAAGAACGTCCGGTACCACTGGCACTCTCACCAATACCCTCGACAAAACAAGCACCTCACACGTCCCCAGTATTGTAAGCGCCGTGTGGGATCAGATGAGTTAACACCTAACCTTGTAAACAGAAAATAACCGAATATGAGCAGTGAGTG
This sequence comes from Lagenorhynchus albirostris, assembly GCF_949774975.1. Lineage (NCBI taxonomy): Eukaryota > Metazoa > Chordata > Mammalia > Artiodactyla > Delphinidae > Lagenorhynchus > Lagenorhynchus albirostris. Next base: position 8,940,865 of record NC_083104.1, on the reverse strand, counting down.
TCTGCTAAATGTTTCACTCTAGAATAGGTGGGGCTGTTGCATGGCAGAACATAGTTCGGATGCAAGGATAAAGGCAGTATACATCTGCTCATAAATCCTGATGATTTACTAGGGGTGAGAAAACAACAGCACTAATCCATTTTTCTTAGATATCATGCGTTACTCTTAAAGAAAGAGACAACAGTCCAACTATTTATTTGAGTAAGACAAGATGACTTCTTAAGAGTTGTCAGGGGTGAAGGAGTATTCAGGTCCTAGTAATTGTTTTCTGTGCCATCAGCAGAACACAGAACATTTATGATGTATTTATTTTATAACAGATGCTATGCTGGGTGATTTAGGAAGATGGTTTCTTTTGGTCTTCATGACCCCTCCCCTGAGAGTAAGTCCCATTACTATCTCTTCACAGATGAGGAAACTCAACCTCTGAGCATCTCAAGAACTGGCTTCTTCTTTTTTTTTCTTTTTTTTGGGGTGATCCTAGCAAGTATTAGAGCCAGGACTTGGGGCTACGTTCTACTTGACATCCAGTCTGATGATTATTTTCCCACAAGCTATACAGACTCTCTAAAAATGTCAGATGAGGGAAGTCACATATGAAGCTGAGAAAACATACATATCACAATAGGGAGTTTGGCAGATATTAAACTCTTCCCCTGTGAATTCTAAAACTATTAAATAATTTCTGGGAAAAAACCTCTGTAAAATACAGCATACTGCCTAAAGTTCAGGACCTTGAAATTAATGTTGAGAATACGGTGGGTGCTACACCTCTTCACAGCAATTTTTTAAAAGCCTCTCTGCTATTATATGTAATAATAATACCACACTATTCATCAGTGCTTTTATATTATTTTTTTTCCTATATGTTAGGTTTCTCGCCTACGTGATACCTTTTCCCCCAACAGTTACAATTCCCTGGACTCCCTAAAGATGGAGAGGCGGTAGATTACACAATAGCAAATAACCGTGAATGCCAGGACTTTTTTCCCCGCTCATTTTAAGTTACCTCTAATCCCCTTGATAATTTAAGACAATAAAGGAAGCTTGGGTCTTATTTCAAAGTTACATCAAACCAATCATTTCAAAATGGCAACTCAATTTTGTGATTTGGGAATTAATTCCAGATTTAAAAGGGTAAACAAAACCTAAATGAACTTAAGGTTCATGGCCGTAATTATGAAGATCAATAGCATACATGTGGAAAATTCTGAAAAGTTATTACAAGCACTTTATCCAGAAACTGTTTACCTGGCAAACCCAGTCTACTCTGGAAGTAGCCAAGAAGACAGAAACGAAAACATTTGAGCAGCCAAGAGAAACTGCTCTAAGTCACAAGCACACGTGCCTACAGAGGCGAGGCGGATGCTACAACGTAATCAGAGGACTGGTGGGGACCAGTCCATAGCAAGGAGGAAACAGCCACTCGGCTCCAGTGGATTTCTGCGTTGTAGGAATACGGGATCAAGGTCATAGGATCTTCCAAGCTTCAAACAGAAGAAGGGTTTCCAGACGTTTTATGTGAAATTTCCTCATATTTAAAATATCGTGAGGGCCAGGAAAAAAAAAAAAATCCCCACCATCCAAACTGGAGCCAAGATAAACCATTCGATGACTCAACTCTTGGCTTCTTTTTACTACTGTAAAAATTAATAAACAGAAACCTCAATTAAATTCGAGTCAGGAGGCCAGAAGGAGCCCTCTCACGCCCTACAAGGAGAGCAGAGACGAACAGGAAGGAGAAGGACTCCCCTTGCCTTCCAGGCAAGAGCTCCGCCAATGAGAGTCGGTCACAATTCAGCCAATGAAAAGCCATGGACTCCGGGTTTACTATCCTTGTGCCTCTATAAAAGAGTCCTCCTCTCCATTTTTGCTAGGGAATTGCGGGCGGATGACCATGGCTGCAGACCCTGAACTGAAATTGTTTGATGATCCTGAATGAACCCATTTTTGCCGGAGCAATAACTGGCGGTCTATTTCAGGTCAGAACTACCCTACTTAAGCTCTGAAGCCTGGACAGTATAAATGACTCACTCAAAATCAGACATTTAGAAAGAGACAGAACTTAAAATAGAACCCAGCGTCCCTCATGCTCTCTATATTTATGTCATAACCCTCAAAAGACACAATGGATGGGATTCTCTTGGTGGCTGTCCCTTCAGTACATCATGTCAAGCCCACAACTAAGCCATAATCTGGAAAATAAATTAAAGACAAGTAGGAAACATAGACAGCACTCTGCACTGTAGCTCCCTCTCCCGTTAGTCAGTCACGGCTGCAGTATTAGCCCCTTTGAAATAGCAATTTCTACTCTTGGGCAGGCTGTTAGCAATACTACAGGCGATTCTACTTAGACGTATTCACCATTAAGTGAATTGAGAACCAGGCTTGGGAGAAGAATCGCTGTTCGTCGTCACCGAAACCCTACATAATACTAATAAACTTAGCTTTTTTGCCTTATGTCATACAGATGGCATTTTTCATCTCAAAGTGTTTTTCAAAATTACTTTACAATACCAATTCTTACCTGCAATCTCTTCTCATTACAAGTCAATGAAAATCCATGCCTCTTGTACCCTGTATTGCTCAAGGCACTCAGAAAGCCACAGATTTAGTGAAGAACATCTCATACTCTGAAATTCTCCAAAGGAGATTTTTCTGGTTCTTCACATACGTTGAGTCTTCTTCTCCCATCCCAGGCTTTGGTCTCATCCCAAGCAAACCCACAGACTGGCAGACTCAATATGTTCTTTCTATTTTCCAAGTATATTAAAATTAATTCAAAATTAGTAAGAAAAATAAAGTCTGTCCTTATATCATCCTTATATCATCCAAAATCATCTCTTATATCATCCAAAATCATCTCTTTTAATCCCCACCGCTTTAAAAACTCTGATGTAAATAACACTTTTTACAAAATTGAATGTTGCCACAGTTTCCTGATTCTTGATAATAATGTTACCTTCATCATGTTACTTTACTCCGTATCACAGCCCAGACCCAGATAGTAAAGGTCTCCTTTCACAGTACTGCGGATTGTTCAAACGGCCTTCTCTGACAATTCATTCAAAACAAAATCGAAAGATGTCATCTAAAAAGAAACATGTTTGGTCTTTGTTCACAGGACCTGGCACAGAGCACCTAAAACCCTTGGGATTTATTGAGCGGCAGGTATGTTGTTACTTACAACAAGCCCTCTTGGACCATATGCTCGTGAGATAACTCACAGCCAGGCCCCTAGGTAGCCTCAGACTGGGGACTGGCAACAGACAGGCCAAACGGGATTCAAGAGTGGGAACTTTTTAGCCCCATCTCTCAATCTCTGGGGAGGGGAGAGGGACTGGAGATGGAGTTCAATCACGTGACCAATGATTTCATCAATCATGCCTACGTGATGAAACCTCAAAAAAAGCTCTGAAACCCTGAGGCTCAGAGAGCTGCCAGGAGGGCGAACACATTGCTACGCTGAGCGGGTGCATACCTGGAAAGGGCATGGAAGCTTCAACTCCCATACCTGTCCTCTACATCTCTTCTATTAGACTGTTCCTGAGTTGTATCCTTTACAATAAAACTACAGTCATAGTACAGCTCTTTCCTGGGTTCTGTCAGTTGTTCTAACAAATTATTGAGTCACAGAAACTCCCAAATTTGCAGCTGGCTCAGCAAAAGTATAGGTGGCTTGGGGACATCTAGGCCTTGGGGCTAGCATCTGAAGTAGGGGCAGTCTTGTGGGACTGAACCCTTAATCTGTGTGGTCTGTGCCAACTCTGAGTACTTGGTGTCGGAACTGAATAGAGATATAAGGCACCCGGTGGCTGTGAGAGCATCGCTTTGGGGATGGTGCAAAAGAGAATTTCTTCTGAGCCTTTTTTCGTATGTTGATAACTGGACTGGGTATGAACTCCAGTTTTTATACCTCCTCTTGTGATTTCTAGATTTCTCATGTAGAGCTAAAAGAGAGGCTGCCTGCACCTCCCCCTCGAGGTCCTCAGGCTGTGTCTGAGGTTATGGAGATCCAAGGCAATCACTGGATATGGTGAAACTAAAGTAAAACCTTAGAAGCAACCTTGATTGATCTACTAGGAACTTTTCTTATTTGGGTCATCCCTGGTATTGGCAAATCCTTCCAGTTGTATATTGATAAAGACGTGCTTGCTTCCAAGGTGTTGTATAGGGCTGCGAGTCATCCAGAGACCCAGAGAGTTCTAAAGCAGCACGCATGTGGGACCGCATCCCTGAGTTCCAGCACTGGTTCTACATCTTAGAATTTAAACGACCTCGTCAAGGTCATACAGCTAAGGTATCTCCACTTCTGCATTCACACACTAAGGAAGTCACAGCAAGTTTGAAAATGTGTTCTAGGAAACACCTGTGTTACACTCACCTGGTGTGTTTGTGATGGTAGTTTACATGGCCCCGGATCTGAGGACTCAGATCTGAGTTAGGGACCCCGGAATCTACATTATTAACCAGCACTCCAGGCAATTCTGATACCCTGTAATAAATGGCAACTTCAATGTGTAACCCCTTTTATTCCACTATATCAATTTATTGCATCAGTTCTATCATATCATTTCTCTAAGTGAGAAAAAGGTTATCATTTTGGTGAGGGCACTAACAATGCAAGCATCATATGCTCCAGTATTAATAAGTATTAGGCTAGTTAGATAAAATCAGCTCTTCCTGCAATGTGTCAAACTAGACAGTTCTCTCTGATGATACCCCCAAATTCCTTGTACAATTTAATCTTTGTAGTGGCTCCTTTTTATGTGAGTTTTTCAGATAATGGTATTATCTCTCCATTTAATTGGTCTATATGCCAAGCCAGCTGCGATCTCCTTGACTGATACAGTAATTTCAGGCAATGAGCAAATACGCTTAAAGCAGTTAATGCTATGATGCATTATTTTTTAACCATTATGGAAGTACTCCTTAGAGTAAAAAGGAATTTAACTGATTCTGGTGTAGTTAAAAATGCAAATGCTTCTGAACCTAAAGATTAGCACTGACTACTCAAATCCGTCTCCTTCAGTGGGCATCCACTGTTACAAACTTTCAGATTCTTGCTTCTCCTTTTTTCTCTCCTCCCCTCCCTTTTTTCCTCCCTTTCATGTTGTATCTGGGTTATTATCTGAGGCACTTAGCTGAGGTCACTGGCTTCCTTATTTTTATTTTAAGGTAATCATCCCCTATGCAGATGTCTTTACATTTAAATATCTATACTTTTCAAAGCTTCTTAAACTGGCATGTTGGGAAAACACAGAATGACTTAGATCATCTGCTACTTCTACATTCCTGCTTCCTTCATTTAAGGGGCTATTAAATTGAAGCCTCAGTGTACAGACTGAAGTCATTTGTCGTGAGTAAGGTAATTTAAGGTAACTCCATCATGGCTATGAAAATCAAAGGTTCACCAAAAATACTGTAATGGTTAACTTAAAATCAAGACTGTTGGATGGTGAAGGTCTTTTATTTTTTTTATTTTTTTATTTTTTCTCCCTCCCACCCTCCTTATCCCACCCCTCTAGGTGGTCACAAAGCACAGAGCTGATCTCCATGTGCTCTGCGGCTGCTTCCCACTAGCTATCTGTTTTACATTTGGTAGTGTATATATGTCCATGCCACTCTCTCACTTCATCCCAGCTTACCCTTCCCCCTTCCCATGTCCTCAAGTCCATTCTCTACAACTGTATCTTTATTCCTGTCCTGCCCCTAGGTTCCTCAGAACCTTTTTTTTTCTTTTTCTTTTTTTTTTTTTAACATCTTTATTGGAGTATAATTGCTTTACAATGGTATGTTAGTTTCAGTTTCACAACAAAATGAATCTATTTATTATTACAAAAAGATCCCAAGGGAACCCAAGAGTCCTCAAGCTTTGATTCATTTTTATGTACAAGAATATCTTCCTACATGCTAGCTACACAGATCAGACTCTCCAAATGTGGATCCTAACTACCTGGGAGGGAATAAGTAGGAGGGAGGCATATATAGCTTTAAGAATATGATCAGAACTACAGACCCTCTTCACCCCCCACCATAAAAAGGACATATACACACTGGGCTGGAAACCTTCCTACACAGGCTCTCAGTCAGTATTACTCAAACTGTGGGCCATCAACAGTGCTGGTCTGTGAGTTGCTTGTTACTACTCTACAGCAAGTACTGAAATTGAGAATAAAGCACCCCAAAACTTCATAGAGATTTGACAGAACAGTTTTATACTTCTTGAATATAATAACATAAAAAGCGAGATTGTACCTCAGGACACAAGAAAAATTTCAAATAAAACAACCTAACCGGGCTTCCCTGGTGGCGCAGTGGTTAAGAATCTGCCTGCCAATGCAGGGGACATGGGTTTGAGCCCTAGCCTGGGAAGATCTCACATGCCACGGAGCAACTAAGTCCGTGTGCCACAACTACTGAGCCTGTGTGCCACAAATTCTGAAGCCCACATGGCTAGAGCCCGTGCTCCACAACGAGAAGCCACCACAATGAGAAGCCCACGCACTGCAACGAAGAGTAGTTCCCGCTCGCCACAACTAGAGAAAGGCTGCATGCAGCAATGAAGACCCAACACAGCCAAAAATAAATAAAATAAAATAAATTAATTAAAAAAAACCCGACAACATAACCTTACATCTAAAGGAACTAGAAAAAGAACAAAGAAAACCTAAAGTTAGTAGAAGGAAAGAAATCATAAAGATCACAGTAGAAATAAATGAAATAGAGACTAAGAAAAACAACAGAAAAGATCAATGAAACTAAGAATTGGTTCTTCGAAAAGATAAACAAAATTGATAAACCTTTAGCTACACTCATCAAGAGAAAAAAGAGACAGGGCCCAAATCAATAAAATCAGAAATGAAAAAGGAGTTACAACCAACACCACAGAAATATTAAAACAAAAGATCATAAGAGACTACTACGAACAACTATATGCCAATAAAATGGACAACCTAGAAGAAATGGACAAATTCTTAGAAATGCACAATTTCTGAAGATTGAACCAGGAAGAAATGGAAAATATGAACAGACCAACTACCAGCAATGAAATTGAATCAGTAACTAAAAAACTCCCAACACACAAAAGTCCAGGACCAGATGGCTTCACAGGTGAATTGTACCAAATATTAGAAGAGTTAACACCTATTCTTCTCAAACTATTCAAACTTCTCAAAAAACTGCAGAGGAAGGAAGGCATCTGCACTCATTCTAAGAGGCAAGCACCACCCTGATACAAAAACCAGACAAAGACATCACACAAAAAAGAAAATTACAAGCCAATATCACTGATGAACATACATGCAAAAATCCTCCAAACTGAATTCAACAACACATTAAAAATATCATACACCATGATCAAGTGGATTGATCCCAGGGATGCAAGGATTCTTCAATGTCTGCAAATCAATCAATGTGATACACCACATTAACAAATGGAAGAATAAAAATCATATGATCAACTCAATAGACACAGGAAAAATGTGCGTCTCTTGAGACAAAATTCAACATCATGATTAAAAAAAATAACTCTCCAGAAAGTGGTTATTAAGGGAACATACCTCAACATAATAAAGGCCACGTACGACAAACCCACAGCTAATATCAGTCAATGGTGAAAAGTAAAAGCATTTCCTCTAAGGTCAGGAACACGACAAGGATGCCCACCCTCACCGCTTTTATTCAATACAGTTTTGGAAGTCCTAGCCACAGCAATCAGAGGGTAAAAAGAAATAAAAGGAATCTGAACTGGAAAGGAAGAAGTAAGATTGTCACTGTTTGCAGATGACATGATAATATACAGAGAAAACCCTAAAGATACCACTATAAAACTACTAGAGCTCATCGATGAATTCGGTAAAGTTGCAGGATACAAAATTAATACACAGAAATCTATTGCATTTCTATACACCAACAACAAACTATCAGAAAGAGAAATTAAGGAAACAATCCTATTTACCATCACATCAAAAAGAATTAAATACCTAGAATAAACCCACCCAAGGAGAAGAAAGACCTGTATTCAGAAAACTATGAGATACTGATGAAAGAAACTGAAGATGACACAAAAAGGTGGAAAGATATACCACATTCTTGGATTGGAAGAACTTACATTGCTAAAACGACCATACTACCCAAGGCAATGTACAGGTTCAAAGCAACCCTTACCAAAATACCAAAGGCGTTTTTCATAGAAGTAGAACAAACAATATTAAAATTCGTATGGAGACACAAAAAAAACTGCAAATAGCCAAAACAATCTTGAGAAAGAACAGAGCTAGAGGAATCAAGCTCCCTGACTTCAAACTATATTGTAAAGCTACAGTAATCAAAACGGTAAAATACTGGCACAGAAACAGACACCTAGATCAATGGAACAAAAAAGAGAGCCCAGAAATAAACCCACAGATTTATGGTCAATTAATCTATAAAAAAGGAGGTAAGGATACAACAAAATGGCAAAAAGGCAGTCTCTTCAATAATTGGTACTGGGAAAACTGGACAGCTATGCATAAAAGAATGAAAATTAAAACATTTTCTTACACCATACACAGAAATAAACTCAAAATAGATTAAAGACCTAAATGTAAGATTGGAAACCGTAAAACTCCTTGAAGAAAACATAGGCAGAACACTCTTTGACATAAATCACTGCAATATTTTTTTGGATCTGTCACCTAAAGCAAAGGAAGAAAAAGTAAAAATAAACAAATGGGACCTAATTACACTTAAAAGCTTTTGCAGGACAAAGGAAATCATCAACGAAACAAAAAGACAACCTACTGAACGGGAGAAAATATTTGCTAATCATATGACCGATAAGGGGTTAACATCCAAAATATACAAACAGCTCATACGACTCAACATTTTTAAAAAAACAACCCAATTAAAAAATGGGCAGGAGACCTGAAGAGACATTTTTCCAAAGAAGACATACAGATGACCAACAGGAACATGAAAAGCTGCTCAACACTGTCAGTTACTGGAGAAATGCAAATTAAAACTGTAATGAGATATCACCTCCTACCTATCAGAATAGTTATCATCTAAAAGACCGCAAATATCAAATGTTGGCGAGAATGTGGAGAAACGGGAACCCTCGTACACTGTTGGTAAGAATGTAAATTGGTGCAGCCACTGTGGAAAGCAGTAAGAAGGTTTCTGAAAAAACTAAAAATAGAAGTACCTATCATATGACCCAGCAATTCCTGGGTATATATCCCCCAAAAATGAAAACACTAACTCAAGAAGACACATGTACCCCGATGCTCATAGCAACATTATTTACAATTGCCAAGATATGGAAGCCCTAAGTGTCCATCAACCGATGATGGATAAAGAAGATGTTGTATATGTATGTGTGTATATATATATGTGTATACACACACACACACACACACACACAATGGACTACTACTCAGCCATAATAAAGAATAAAATCTTGCCATCTGCAACACCATGGATAGACTCAGAGTGTACTATGCTAAGTGAAATAAGTCAGACAAAGACAAATGCTGTATGAGATCACTTCTATGTAGAATTTTAAAAATAAAACAAACTAGCGAATATAACAAAAAGGAAACTGACTCACAGATACAGAGAACAAACTAGTGTGTAGAGGGAGGGGGGAAGGGCAAGATAAGGGTAAGGAATTAAGAGGTGCTAACCATTATGCATAAAATAAATAAGCTACAAGGATATATTGTACAACACAGGGAATATAGCCAATATTTTATAATAACTATAAATGGAGTAAAACCTTTAAAAATTGTGAAGCACTATGTCGTATACCAGTAACTCACATAATATTTTACATCAACTGTATCTCAATTTTAAAAAGAGAACTTGTATTTTGTATATTTGTAATTTCATTCTTTATTTTTACTGTATCTTAAAAGTGTGTTAGTCTAATCTGCAATGGATTAGAAATTTTAAGAACACAACTGGCCCATCGCCACAGACAACTTGAGAAGCATTGCTCTCTGTGGCAGCCTGCACTCGCCTCCCATGAGAAGTCTCAAAAGATGACAGAACTCCTAAGACATGACAAGCCCATCGGTACAAATTCTAAAAGCCTATGCGTCCCATACATGAGCTATGTGTATCCCATAATCCATCTAAGAGATGCAGCTGCAGAGAAATGGCAGGCAACCCCGTACCACGTATGCCAGAAGTTAGTCAAGAGCCAGAATTCCCAATCTCCAGGATGCAAGAAGGGATCAAATAGCAGGAAACACAGGGCAGAGGTGGACGAGGCTAATGTTACAGAGTCCAAATGTGAGCTTCAGGTCCTGGAACTCAGCGAGTGCTAGGAACCATGACCTGGGTGACAGATTCACACCTCTGGGGAAGGCACTAGGCCCTCTCATGAAATACATGCAATGCACTCAAAGGGAGAAGCCCCCTGTGTTGTAACATCCGCATCAGAGGCCATCGGTGGTGAGTGCTGCGTAGGACGGGAAATGTGGGTTACACAGACTGTGGGTGACTCTGTGAGCACATCAACATCCCCTGCCGGCCACTCCTCTAAAGGGAAACAAATCCACTGTGGGAACTGGGCATCCCGAGTGTCGGAGCTCTTGATAGCAAACACAAATACGCATCTAGTCCAGGACTGTCGGGGGTGCTCTGAAATGAGTCCACAGGCCTCTTCCTAGCCCCCTTATTCATGGGGTTGGGGGCTATCAGAATTCACAGGGAGGGGTGTAGGGTAGTTCCCTCCAGCAGACTGTCCACAATGAAGTGAGTATTCATGGGCTGAGGGAACACCCAATGCCCACTCCCAGAGCCTCTGCAAATCTGTCAGCAAAATGCAGCTCTGTCAATGATGAAAACTAATGTATCCTTTAGACGTGTTGCAAAAAAACAAAGTTCAGGATGACCCTTGATTATATTCTTCCAGGTATAATGTGCAAATACTCAAACAAGCCATGTACTGAGAAACAGGAGAATGAGTTTCCATGCTGCCCCAGCCCTCCATCTACCCACCGCCACTCCCCTCCAACACACACACATACACATCACACACACACACTATCACTAGCTCCCAGTAGGACGAAAGGCTCAAGGCAAGGGTGACTTCCTTACTCTGCATCAGTAGAGCTTGCCCAAGGCCACACAGAGACCTCCAACATTCCTCAGAGGACAGCCCAGGTCTTCCAACATCAAGCCCTTGAGGAAAGAGACATACTTTCCATGTCTCTGATCTATTTTTAAAGTAAACAAATTCTGCACTTACTAACTCCAATTGAAGTTATGATTTACACCAAGCAAAGGCATTCCACATCTTAGATGCTATGAGAAACCCAATGAAATGTCAGCTTCGAACACATTTTTTTTCTTAGAATATTAGAATTCAGTACTGCAACTGAGGTATGTGCCTGAATAAACAGGCAAAGTGGTTAATAATAATCATATATCCATGAAAACAAACACACACAGTTTGGTGAAAGAAAAACAATGCATCTTACCAAGTTTCTCACTGAAAACTGGAATTTTCAAAGCAGTTTCTAGTCCAAGGATTGTTCAAGAAGGTATATGTCCGGTAAACAGGCAAGGGAAACGGCTGGCGCTACCTGAATGGATCCATTGGCCTAAAAAAGCCAAATCCTTGTAACTTATCCAGAACCATGAACCTCTGAGAGAACTGTTGCTGGGTGGGAATTGTATCAGTGGCAGAGCTAAAACAATCTCTAATGCTTGAGTATCCTTAGTGTTTTCCCCACTCTTTTCTCCCCCAAGGGAAATTCAGTCTTTGCTTTCTATCTTTGCCATGGGATTTTGTTTATCAAGACCTTTTTTTTTTTTTAACATTTTTATTGGAATAAAATTGCTTTACCATGGTGTGTTAGTTTCTGCTTTATAACAAAGTGAATCAGTTATATATATACATATATCCCCATATCTCTTCCCTCTTGCATCTCCCTCCCTCCCACCCTCCCTATTCCACCCCTCTAGGTGGTCACAAAGCACTGAGCTGACCTCCCTGTGCTATGCTGACTTTAAGGACCATGAGACCAATGCGTGATAGGAAAAACCACAAAGGCCTGATGATCTTGTGAGACTGACATTGGGAATGGAAAGAACCACGGAGTTTGAGAAAGCAAGAGGAAGGACTGAGTGAGGAGAGGCAGGATACAAGACCAACTAGGCTTAAGTCCAGTGACGTTGGAAGAAACTGATGGTCATGCAAGTGATTGGCGGGGGGTAGGGAAGGGCAGCTCCCGTTGGGAGAGATATACTTAAAGAAACATAAAGAGTGACTATGAAGTTCTGTTGTGACTATGGTCCAACACTTGGAGATCTGCTTTGATCATTACCTGACAGTTGGAAACAAGGTGAGGGGCAGGGAACAGTGGCATTTGGAATCGATGGCACACCAAGGCACTGCCTAACAAGCCCACTCGGGATTATTCAGTTCTCTGGAAGACTGTACTTGTGTTTGACATTGCTGTTTACCATTCGGTTGGAGCTCAGACACTGTAAAGTTACATGTTAACTTGTAGATTTATGTCCAGTATAAAAGATACCCCCAAACATTAAGGTTTTAAGGTTTTATTGCCCTATAGGACATTAACCAGTTTTTGTATCTAACCTGGCAAACTTGGGCTAACATTTTGAAATTCATATAAATGTCCAAGCTCTCAATTGCCCTTGTAATCATCTCATCTGTTTCCTTATGAATGAGTTAAATAAAGCTGACATATGTGTACATTATACGTGTATCAAAGTCACATGTTTAACCTGTGAAAATGATACTTTGACAAGAAATAAGGACATAAAACTCCTTTGGCCACGATCACTACCATTTGCTTTTGTATTAAAGCCTGAACTTTCTGTTTCATTATTTTTTCAGTTGCTAAACTCTTTCTTTGAACAACAACAGAAAAGCCATCTGAGCTGCCTGGGAGTTTTAAGTCTTTTACATTTTTCCCGGAGGGGGAGCTGCATTTAGGGATGTCCCGAGGCCTGGAGGTCAGTGTAACCTCTGGGCAAGGCTCCTTGGCGTCGGCCCATTTCTGGATGCTCTCTTGGTTCCAAAGGCTTTTGGATAGCCCTCGTGACTACCACCTCTTGACTAGGTGGTAAGAATATGCTAATGCTTCCTCAGTTTTCCCTCTTCTTCCACAAAGAAGGAAATAAAATCACCACTGATGACCAAGCTGAGCCTCTTGAGGCTGACCACAAGAGGCAGAACTGTTTTCCAGCTAGAGAAGAAATTCATCGGACCAGAGTAAGGACCGGCAGAGAAAGTCCTCACGAACACACAGAAAACCAAAGTGTCCCACACATCTCTCAACCCTGCCAATATGTAAATCCCTTAGCAGCTTGCAAATGATTTCATTTTCACATTTGGGAGAGGAGAATAAAGAGGAAAAACATTTCCATTGCCATCACTGACAGAAAGCGTATTTAGACGCCGATATCAGCACAAACACATGTGGATCTGTACTCATTCTCCAGCCATTTGAAGTGTTTATATCTGTTGAATATGTATTATTAAATTAATGCTGATTGGAGTTAGGAGGCAATTTTAGATGGAAATGTATGTCATTGTGCTGCAGGTATAGCTGAGTGTGGGAAGCAAATTACCTGGCAAATTGAACTTGCTGCACTCCAAATACCCATTCCTGGTGAATACTTGATTTTCTGATTATCTGCTTGGTTTCCTTCTCAGAGCTGACAGGCTCCTTCCAGAGCTGCCTTCTGGGGAGAGAAACCAGTGTGCAGGATGGAAGAGACATGGGGCACGTGACTTGGGTCCTGACGAAGGGCCAGGGTCCCTGAGGGTTCCTTTAATAAATAAATAAATCATGGATTGAGACGGAGGGGCCCAGCCACTCATGGGTTCCTTTTGAGTTTAAGTAAAGCCAGAGTTGCGTTTTTAATTAAATGAAGTCAAGGCCATGAGAAGTACATTCAATGAAGGGATATGGATTCAAATCAACTTGGTGGGGAAAAGAGAGAGAGTGAGTCAGGTATGGGGTGTGGGAGGGTGGTGAGAGCTTAAATAATCACAGTTCCTACACACCTTAAATAGGGAGAAACGGGGGGACTTCCCTGGCAGTCCAATGGTTAAGACTGCATGCTCTCAATGCAGGGGGCACGGGTTCAAACCCCGGTTGGGGAACTAAGATCCCGCATGCCACACAGTGTGGCCAAAAATAAAATAAAATAATAGGTAGAGTCTGGTAGATTTCACCCTACCGGACAGATTCCTACAAACTGCTGGAGTTTTGTGGGTGCGACTGCTCCAAACTCCCCACTCTCCCCTCTTCCCGTGTCTTCCCCCAACACAGGAGGGCATGGCAGCCAGGCTATGCTTCCCAAAGGGCTGTTCTCTGGCTCCACCTCCACCAATACAAGTGGGGACCATGGAAGCTTCGGGGGATGGGGGCAGGGTGGAATGTGAAGAGACACGGAGTCAAGGAGCCCCAGCCGCTGAGTTAAGCTGCACAGGAGAAAAGTTCTCCGCACTGAGGTTCTGGGCCCCATAAAGGCAGCCTCTGTCACAGGAGTATCAGACGCCGGAGATGGTCAACCCTACGGCCACTCCCCACCATGGCACTGTGCCTGACCAGTAGTGAAAAGAATAATCTGATGTATCTATTTGCAGTGGAATTCGCCATATTCTTCCCCGTTGGCCATCCATTTGGTGGCTGGATAGGCTTAGCCCCAGTAAAATAAGATACTGACAGGATGGCTATTTCAAGAAAGTCCTAGCCAATTATCTAGATAATTGTAGCAAATTAAAATATGCTAGGATTTTCTACCTATACGTTTCTGGTAGATTTTCTACTTTTACTTGGATTTTGGGGCGGATTTTACATTTTGCCTAATTCGGCTCTGTGGTCTGACCACGTTTTGGGAAGGAATAGGCCAAGTCTCATTTCTATAAAGACTAGCTTTGGCTCTATTAATGAAACAGAATGACATGATACAAATGACAATAACTAAGATTTTCTGAATGCCTACAATGTGGCAGGCACTCTTTAAAATGTTTTACACAAATAACCCCCATTTAAATCTCACAGCTCTATGATGTAGCCTGTATTCTCCTCTCCATTCCATAGATGAGGAAACTGAGGCATGGAGAGGTAAAGGAACCTACCCAAGATCACAGAGCCGGCGTCTTAGTCTATATCAGGCAATCCTAAAACCTCAGTGACTTAACATACTAGACATGTATTTCTTCCTCCAATAAAGTACAATTCAAATACTTCAAAATCAAGTAAGCCCCGTCCCTGTTGGGAGGCTCTTTTTCAAGCAATGACTCAGGAATCCAGGAACCAAAAGGCTTCAACACATGGCCCAAGGGAGCATCACAGAGGGACCAAAGTGTGGAGAAAGCAAATCCTATTCTTAGAAGCCTCCTAGGTCAGGATGTGACATGCATCATTGCCTCTCACATTTTATTTCCCAGCACGAATCACATGGTTCCACCGAGATGCAAGGGAGCTCATGTAATGCCTGGCTGGACAACCACCTCCCAGCAACAACTCTCACCATTCTGAGCAGACGCCGTCAGCTCTAGTGACCAGCCAGCCTCTCTGCCACAGCTAGTACACAGCTGAGCTGAGATTTGAATTTCAGCTCTTTAAACCTGCTGCTGGGTCAAATTTTGTGTTAAGGACTAGCATGTTATTTTATTTTATTTTTTTTTCTGCGGTACGCGGCCCTCTCACTGCTGTGGCCTCTCCCGTTGCGGAGCATAGGCTCCGGATGCGCAGGCTCAGCGGCCATGGCTCACAGGCCCAGCCGCTCTGTGGCATGTGGGATCCTCCCAGACTGGGGCACGAACCCGTGTCCCCTGCATCGGCAGGCGGACTCTCAACCACGGCGCCACCAGGGAAGCCCTGGTTTTTTTTAGGATACAAAAGTATATTTCTAAAAGAAGACTTCTAAGGAAAAATATCGTGCATTATAGGGGCCAAATCATGTAAACAATTAAAGCCAGCCAAGGGAAACAAAGGAAACAAACAAGGGAAACAAAAAGAGTGATGCTCACGCTAGCTAAGGGCCGCTGCTGTTCAGCTTCCAGGCCAGGGAGAGAGAGAGTTGGGGATTATGTAACTCTATCTAAGGACAAATGCAAGTCTAGTACAGTTCACCTATTATTATTATTATTATTATTATTATTTTTTTTTTGGTTAGAGAGAAATACGAAATACGAAATGTTATGAGAAAGCTCCAGATTTTCAAATATTAGTTCTGGCAGGCATTCCACTTCCAGAATAATTAGCAGTTGAAAGAGAGATGATTTCATAGGAACAGGCCTAAGGGATTGCACTGACAACCTGAAGTACCTGGTGATGGGCGGAGGGGAGATTCTCTCAGAGCCATGGACTGACCTGCAGCACCTAAACATGGCTGAACCACAGTGTTCTTTGGGTCTGCCTAGCTGTCCAACCTAACCTCCTCCAGACACTCCTCTTAAAAACCCCCTTCTGGCCACTAATCCTGACGCTTAGCCATTTTGCTTCTCAACATTCTTCTCTCTCTTTTCTTCTCTTTCCCCTTCTCCATCCGCTGGATGTTCCTTCCACTCTTTCTGGCCTCAAATATCATTCTAACGATGACTTGCAAAAGTATGTCTTAATTCTCTCTCTCCTCTAAGCTATAGGATGACCTTTCCAGGAAACCATCTAAACCATCTAAACCAAATTCTTCGCCCAGAACACTGACTGTCCAATCTCACTTCACATGTTGATTTCCTCACTTGGGTCACTTACCCTAGTGCCTTCTCAAACGATGGTGTGTGTGCCCATGGGGTGGAGCCAGTTCATATTTGGAATTCCCCCTTCCGTTTCAGACGGACATCACTGGGAGCTAATTCTCCATCAATACTTGCACATCTCTGTTTGGTCTGAGCTTTCTGAGAACTAGAAAACTTGGGTAGAGGATGGTTTAATAGCAAACATACCTTAAAAGCTGAAGATACGATATTGTTCTGTAGAGCTTTGGAGACTTCTCTATCCTAGAGCCACTGGCTTACATTTCACAGGCTAGGGAAGCTACAGATCTCTTTCCCCTTGCCTTCCGGGAGAATATTTATTAATATTCCAGAGTAAAGGTTTCTCTCCCTCTGGAGGGAAGATGGGCTGACATGCCAAGCGCCCTCTATAAGCTCCAAGTCTCATAATTTCTGGGTTCCTCTCCTGCTCATACTGTGTCACCCCAAGAGGATTGGGGCTCAGGAAACTGACGCAAAAGTACTCTGATCCAGAGACCCCATGTTTTCTATAAGAATATCGTATGCATATAAAATAGCAGGTACATGTATGAAACGCAATAAAATTACTCACTAAGAGAGTACATCTTAAAAGTTCTCATCACAAGAAAAAAATGTAACTATGTGTGGTGATGGATGTTAACTTATTGTGATAATCATTTATTGTGATAATCATTTTGCCATATGTACATGTACCAAATCATTATGTTGTATACCTGAAACTAATATAACGTTATATGTCAACTATATCTCAAAAAAAAAAAAATCACGCAAGGACACCTCAGAAGTACAATGGTCCAGGATGTGGGGTGAGATTGCCCAGGTGTGCATCCTGGTTTTGCCTTTTACCAAATCTGTGTACTCATCAGCAACTTAAACTCTGTGGCTTGGTTTCTTCATCTATGATGTAGAGACCAAGATATAACAAGCTCACGTGTGTGTTGTAAAGAGTCAAGAAGTTGACACAGGTGGAGAACTCAGAACACTGCCCACCTCTGCTAAGTGCTCAACAGAACCTAACTGTTACTGTCATCAGGCAGGCTGTGGGTTTCATCTCCAACGCTCTCTCCTTTCTCATAAGGGTCATCCCAGCCCTCTCCAGCAGATCCAGGACAAAGTCCAGAAGGGTTGGACCCACAGCTGATCAGGGAACGGGACTTGCATCCTCATGCAGGGACTCAACTGCACTGAACCCAGGTGATCAGACGCAAATGTGGTGATAAGATCCCATACACCACCTTTACGAAAGCATCCTCCATTGCCAGTTCTGGATAGATCTGACTGAGTCTTTCCCTCAAAGGCGAACTGAACTAACTTCCAACATTTTCTTCCCATTTACCCAGCTCAACTATGAGTGTCCATAATACCTCTTTGGATTATTTATCTTAAAAATCGTGGGACCATTTGGTACCTATGAAGATAAGGCTTAAAGGCAAAAACTACTTAAATGAGACCCAAGCAACAGTATTACTACAAGTAACTACTTCTAGATGGAATAAACAAACAAACTGAATTTAGTTGTGGGGGGGGGGGATAAGGCTTGAAACAGCCTTGAGGTCCTCTTCCTAAAAAACTACTGAATGATATGCAAAAGCAAAGGCATAAAACATATAAGGCACAATTTTATTATTACATAAAGTCACTCTGTCATCTTGCCATCACAGTTTCTAATCCTTACTTTCAGTTTCTACGCTCAGTGTGACATGCATCAGTACCAACAGTCTGGGGACTGACGCTGACCCCTGGATTTTCCTTTGAGCGGCACTCACTTATACCACCCACTAGATGGTTCAGGTTAAACTTCAGCATTAACCTATTTACAACTCCTTAATGGAGGTTATATGGGGAGAACTTGGAATAATGCCCAACACGTAAGTAAGGCTTCTGTGGATGTTAACTATTACTGCCATCCAATTCCACCCTCTCCTTCACGCTGACTTCATAATTAACTCTCAAGTCTCATTAAATTCACCATTTAATTTATTTTCTGTACTGGTCCCTCCCTCTCCATACCCAGAGCCATGACTTCGGTTCCATTTAGACAGACCCTTATTACCATGTAGCTATAGTATTTCAATAGCATCCTAATCAGAAACAAAGGCAGCTCCAGAATATGAGGCTTGCGTGATTAGATGGTCAGTGATTCCACTGGTAAAAATGAAGAATGCACTTAGAGAGTCTACTGGGAAAGAAAAAGGCTAGCTTGTCTAGGGGGGGCACAGGTGAAGCAACATATATCTGGAGGCCCACTAGATGGCTGGCCCACACTCTCCGTGAGACCATGTCCCCAAAGTACAAGTTATCGTGTTCCATTTTCTGCAAATTCCAATGTCCTTCATTTGTAAGAGACAGGGCAAGAAAAGAGGGGAGAAAAGAGCATTCATGCCTTCCTGTGTGCCTTCTCAGAGAGGCTTTGGGCAGGAGCAGCACAGGAAGGGGAAGCAGGGAAAGGGAACGAACAAGTCACACCCCAGGAAGGATGCACAGGGTAGGGTTGACCCCCCCACTTTGAAAGTACAATGACGTATCCACTGGGAGTGGACACAGTGCTTTAATAAATATATGTCTCTGTCTGACTCACACTGTGTAACTCCTGGAATCATTTCCAATGATTTTGCCAAGAATCAACCTAGAGAGGACTGTTGTAGTAGAAGCTTCCAGTGGCAGAACTGCTAGGCCATGGGGTTCAGTCCTAGAACTTAAGCTACATGACACTCCTGATCTACACATGGGAATTTAAAAGCCTGAGCCGTGGAAGAGCATGCTCTGGTGGCCATATCTACTGAGAGTTTTGGCAACACACTAAGAAGGCACCAGAGGACACTTGGATTCAAATGTCTATTACAGGCAACTAGAAATTCAGCTTAGGAGAGAGTTCAGCCTCGGAGAGAAGAAAGTACACACAGAGAAATGACATGTTAGGGTATCATCAGGTTAAAAAGTATTAAAAAAAAAAAACCAAAAAAACACAATCAAGGGCAGATCCTAGTAGAAGCCCTGTATTTAAGAGCCAGAGGAGGAGTATTTTGAGAGGAAGAAGGAAATCCAGAAAAATAAGCCAAAAAACCCCAGTAAAGTATCAGAGAAGCTCTTGGTGGAAAATACTTTAAGAAGGAAGGGATGTTTCACAATGTCACCCATAAGAGAAAAATAGTGAGGAGCAGAGAGTTATTGAATTTAATTACCAGGAGGGTATCAGGGACCTTTGAGAAAGCAGGTGGAATAAACAAGAAAAGTCAAGGAGTAAACAGGTGGTGAGAAAGACGTTTCAAAAATGAGAGGATAATTTTAAGACTGCAGTGACAACAGAAAAAAATAATTACTCATTAGTTTATCTAATTTACTTTCATTAACCCCATTCTTCCTTTTATTATTATAAATGCAATATCTTGCTATCTGTTGTCATAATAAGTCAATACCTCAAACACAGTAGTTTTTAAAAAGGTAATTTTCCAGGGAGATCGAGCCAAAAGGTAGCCATTGGTCATAGTGACCTGGATGAGACAAAGGAAAGCATTCAGTGACTTGACTTATTGAAGACGTCCCCTCAACCTTCCACTTGCTATTAGCGAAGCCTGGGGTCAAGAGTAGAGGGGGAGAAGAGGATAAGTGGCATCAGTATCCTTCCCTGATGCCATAATTGGGACAAAGGCTTTTATCAAGAGAAGGTAAAGCCTCTGGAGATTATGCTATTAAAGGCTCCAAACACAAATGAGAGCTAAAATTTAAAGGTGGAAAGACGATGGAAACGTAAGCACCTGCATCATCCACTGAGTCCCTAATGACGCAGCAAGCATGAGATAAGATGCCTTGCACAGCAGCTACAGGCCCCTGAACTACCGGTTCAATGCCAAGCCAGCGAGCCAAGCCCTCCGCGGCTGTTAGCCCATTACATTACTAGACAGTATTAACACCCGACATAGGATGGAACTTGGATCCAAACCAATTAACCTCCCTTCAAACCTCCATTTCTTGAAAAACAAGAATTTTAGCAGCTTAAGCTACATGTTAGAGGAGAGCCTGAAATCCCATGTATGAGAGGTATTGATATTTTACTCAAAGAGGTTAGAAGAATGATTATGGTTTGAAAAGTCTTATCCTTAGAAAGCAGCCTGAACACCTTTGCCTACTCTTCCCTGCCTCCTACTGGCCCTTCTGTCTGGACAGACGGTCACCACCTCCTACTCACCCCAACCCATGCCCAGCTCCACTGCACGGAGCCCCTTTCCAGTTTTAGCATCTCCATGTAAATGTCACCTCCTTAATAAGACCTTCCAAACCACCATGTAAACACAACCTCCACTTCCTCTGACTCCTGTTCATTCCCTTCAAAGCAACTGCATAAGGTATTTAAAGTTTTCTCTTTGTTTTTGGACCCCCTCTGCCCATTCACATATATCCCACAAACGCATGAGCCATGAGTCAGAAGTCCAAAACTGAGTCGTATGTGGCTAAAATCAAGGGGTCAGCAGGGTTGTGTTCCTTTCGGAAGCTCTAGGGGAGAATCTGTTCCTTGCTTTTTCCAGCTTCTGGAGACTGCCTTCATTCCTCGGCTTGTAGCCTCCTTCCAGCAACAATGTAACTTCAACTTCTCCACCTCTGACCCTCCTGCCTCCTTCTTAGTAAGACCCTTGTGATTACTGGGCCCACCTCGATAGTCAGGTGACTCTCCACAGCATTTCAAGATCCTTAATTTAACTGCATCTGCTACATCCCTTCTGCCATGAAAGGTGATTTATTCATAGGTCTGGGGCTTAGCACGTGAACATCTTTGATGGGTCATTATTCTGTCTACCACAGGGGAGGAAAGAGCAAGGAGGAGAAGGGGAGGGAGGGGAGGAAAGGAGGGATGATTCTTTCCTCCTAATCCCAGGCCACCACCTAGAACCGGCATCCCCAAAGAAACTTCCCATTGCAACACTGTCTACTCCCATAGCTCCTGGTCACTCGTCTTCAACTACATTTTTGTGAGTTTAGATCGAGATTAACAACATACCATGACCAGTCCAAAACTGTATTCATTCTTATTCATTAAATATACCACATTTAGCTATTAAAGACTTAAAGAATGATGGATTCCGTTCAGTGCATTCCATGGCCAAATGAGCAACTATCATCCATTCCAAATCGAGATAAAACCAGAATGTTAGGAGTCTCTGGGAAATAGATCAACACGGCAATAACGGGCAATTACTCCATGTTTCTGAAGATGGGTGGCAGCTATTTTTTTCACAAATGTGACCAGCTCAATTCCTTTAGACAGTCCTTCAAGAAAGCTGCTTATTATTTGTTCAACTCAGTCAAAATGGCCAATCCAGAAATGGTTCAACAAGTTGGTACCAGTTCAAGAAACACCAAATAGTTATTCTTATTGCTTTTTCTGCCCCCGCCCCCCCATGAATTTTCCTGGCTGCTTTCATATTATGTAAAAGAAGTAATCAAAAGCAAAACATTTATTAGATTCCATAAACAGGACTGATTAAAAAATGGGTACCAGCTCTTCAGAAATCAAGTGTTCTCCAACAATATCTGGCATAAGTACTCAGTAAGCATTAGGTATTATGATAATCACCTCTATGATTCTTATCTTGAAAATGTCCATATGTATAGCTCATCAACAGCTAATTTGCTAAATGCAAATGTGGATTTCTTTTAAGGTTAAATTATCTTGATAATGTTTTTTTTCTGAGGCCAAGATGCTCCCCAAAGCCTCACACCGGCTTTCAAAGTAGGATGTAGTCTATACTCAGAAATCTCAGTAAAACTCTCTCCCGCCTCTCCAGACCCTAGACTCTGTAGTTGACAGAGTATTTCATTATATTGCCGGCAGTTCTTGACAAGAGGTGGGGAAAAAGGAGGAGGAAGACGTTTTAGGAAATCACTGAAATGAGAAATGTCACCTTGAGTTTCGTTTCAGTGAGCTTATACTCAGCCTTCGGCTGGAAAATGGCCAGTGGAAGTAAGATAGCATTTACAAAAAATACTGATCCTGTGCATGAACAAATCTATCTTTCATTAATATTTGATTTTTTGGTCCCCATATTGATTGTCATGACATGGCTGTCACCCAGCTGAGTCGCACAACCTCTACTGCAGGCAATTTCCTTACAGAATTACTTTCCTGAAAGGGCTGGATGTTACAGAAGCCTTGTCAAACTGCGCACATGTCAACAGCATTTGGTAGTGACTCTTCAATAATTAATTTACTAGGCTGAACTGTCGGTACAATGTGAAAAGTTCCTGTTCGCAGCCCTTGCTTCTTGGGGCCAACAGCCCAGGAGTACCATGATTGGACCGTGTATAACACAAGTACCAGCTTATGTGGTCTGATATAATCAACTCGACATGCGTCCTGAGAAAGTGAGTCCAGAACCACAGAACACTAGAGCTGGGAGGAACCATTATCCACTGATCATGGTATGAATGACCCACTAATTCTTTAACTCGCTGATTTTACAGAATTTGTGGAATCCATATTTACAAAGCACAACTAGAAAATTTTGTTAGCTGGGGCATTTAAAACAACACATTTATATACTATTCTTCACTGTGTGAGGAGGAACCAACACAATACAGCAGAACTAAAAGGATAAAGACATGCCAAGGACAGCCCGGCTTCCAATTTGCTCTGATTCACAGCAAGTCTGCGGAAGACTGAGAATAAGCAGGCTTATTTTAAGTGGTCATTCCAGGGAAGTAGTTCTGATTGCATAATATTTCCAGTCATGGCACTTTTAAAACATGACTGCAAATTCTTTTAACACTCTTCCCATTGGGAGATGGAGTCTAAGTCCTCTCTCCTTGAATTTGGGCAGACTTGTCATCACTTTAATAAAGTGCACTAGAAGTGACACCATGTGACTTCCAGTGCTAGGTCTGCAGCTTCTACCTTGGCCACCGGCACACTGACTATTGGAGACTTGAGCTATTAAGTGAGAAGTCCAACTACCCATGTTCAGCCATGCTGGGGGGAAGCCCAAGCCACCTGAGGAGGCCACATGCAGGCACCATGGCTAATAGTCCCACCAGTGTCATATATGTGAATGAGAAAACTTGTAGATGGTTCTGAACACAAGCCATTGAGCCTGCCCAGTGAGTCTCAGACAGTGTCGAACAAAGATCCACCATCCCTACTGCAATCTGTTCAAGTTCTTGACCTGCACCAGTTGTGAGCATAATTAAATGGTTGATTCATGCCACTAAATATTAGAGTGATTTGTTACACAGAAACAGGTAGGTTATTTATCTCATCCCAATTTAAAGTTTCACATGATGAAGGAGGTTGTTGTTGATTTCTCTCTAGGACAGAGTACCCTTGTGGTACACTGAATATATCCACCATCTCAAGGAAAAACGGTGGATACGGTGGGGTGGGGAGAGACGAGGAAGCAAGAAGACAGTTTGCACTCACTCAGAAGCAGAAGAATGAGTTACAGAGGCTCACAAGAATCATTGAAAGAGAACTGAGGGTACCTTTGGGGAGGTACAAAATGTGTCATGTTAGAACTGTACAAAATTAGGAAAGCATCTCAAGGGACTATTATTATCTGCCAACAACTTTAGAAACTCTACCTGGGTTTTTTAGGTTGAGATGAAATCTGTTTCTTGTATCAACTTCTCATCAGAAATCCAGAAGTCCCTTTCAGTTTAGTACTGACATAGGTTATGTGTCCATGAATCACTACACAATCCCCTAAGTGGCCCCATAAGATATTACCTGTAAGTCACAAAGCCTTGGTGACACTTTGTAAAGACTCGCTGCCCGCCTGCCAAGTTTCCTCCGCAAAGCACAGGAATCTTCAAGGATCACAAACTCTCTGTGCAGAGAAATCATATAATTTGGGTCATATCACTGGCCTGCTGAAAAGTCTTCAGAGGTATCTCAGTGTCTAATTACTACAGTTTAATTCTTATATCTTATCCTTACTGACATTTCCTAATCTTCCTCAAACTTAACTATCCATACATAGTCTGTTCTTCTGTTTAAATTGACTTCAAAAAATATCTGCCCTACTATGTGTCGGCACCATTCTCAGCACTACACAGGTTAGTAATACTAAAGAAGTCCCCAACCCTGATCAAACCAACATTCTGGTGGGAGGAAGTCAGAATCCTCAGAAAATAAAATACTGCACAACCTTGGTCAGTGCCATGGAGAAAATGAGGTGGTGGCAGGAAGTAATTGGCTAGGGTGATCATGGAAAATTATAAATGGAGCTTTGCAAATTTTTATTAAGAAACTTTTCAAGGATTCAGCAAAGTACAGAGAGCACTTGCCATATATGCTTCTAATAGGTTTTTGAGTAAATATTTTAAAGTAATTTACAGACATATTTCATCCTTCCAGAACTTCAGTAATCTTGGAAAAGTAAGGGTGCTTTCTTACAGAAACACAACACCATGAACATACTGAACACAACAGATATTTTCTTCATGTCAAATTTCCAAACCATATTAATCCAGCTGTCCCCCAAAACTGGTTTGTTCAAAACAAGATTCAAATACGGTCCAATCTTTACGATAGTTTATATCTTTTTTAATCTATAAAAATGCTGCCACTCCTTTCTCCCTCTTTTTTTCCTACATGATGTTAACTAATTAAAGATACTGGGCTAGTTCTGGATTTGCCTGAAGGTTTTTTATGCTGGCATTTAATCTGTTCTTTCTCCTATATTTCATATAAACTGGAAGTTAGGTGTAAAGCCTTGAGTAGATTCAAGGTAGACATTTTTGGAAAAAAGACTTGATTGGCGATGCTGTGCATTTCTTATTACAATACGTAATGTCAAAAAGAACATAACATCTTGATGCACCCCTTAAACCTTCCAGGTTAAGGTGGTGATGGCTTGATCCTGCCTTTGTAGAATGACATATCCTGACTTGCTACCAGCAGGTAGTATAGGACACAGAGACAGCAGGGCACAACATGCCTATCTAATTCCTTACCAATCGCTCATTGATGAAATCGTTTGATGATCCTTGACTGACTCAACTATTTCACTAGGTAATTCAAAAGGTCATTTTTTAAAATTCTTTTATTTCTCTTATGTTTATTACCCGAGAAGCCTTTTGTTAAAAAAAAAGAGAATAGAGCTTTCATTCAATCACTCTGACGTGTAGCTTGCAGAGGAAAGGCAGAGTAAGTACCTCTTTGTTTAAAACTCAAAAGAGATTTTTTTAAATTGTTGTCATTATTTGGCTTTACTGTGGATTTCTCTTTTTTTGAGAATGATTATGGACTTGTGTAATTTTATATATTAATAATGCTATAAAAAATTAAAATTATTCTTACTGTTATTTGAGCTATAACAACTGTGGACAGTAGGAGCCCCTTCAACTAGCTCTGTGTCTTTTTTAAAGACCATGTTAATCTTTAAATATTTTCTGTTTTCTAGTACATCTAGGACATCCCAGGAACACCCAGGGCATTCACTGCACCAGACCTGAAATCAGTCATTTATCCAAAGAACCCTAAATTCCTTTAATGAGAAACGGTAATTAGAGAATAAAATAGAAATGCCAGGAGGGCTCACTGGTCCTGAAAGTTATTGCCTCCAGACTTTTTCAATGTAGAGACAGCAAAATTATCTTTAAAAAGTTATGAGTTCATACTGAGACTTCCAAGTCAAATTAAGCTCTAAAAGATTTAGTTGACATTTTTAAAATTTTATAATAGTACTTCTTTTCTCTTGCATTGGAAATCATGGTTTCTAATTATAATAGCATTATTATTTACTTTAACATGTAATTTAAATACTATGGTTTCAAGATGGCAAAACCAACATTATTCCTAAAAATAAGACTATTCTATGCTGTTTAAAATTGTTGTGTACTTTTTCGTCTTTAGCATATATCTCACAGAACGCTAAATCAAAAAGATATATGCACCCCTGTGTTCAGTGCACCTTTATTACAATAGCCAAGACATGGAAGCAACCTATGTCCATTGATATATATATATATATATGTGTATATATATATATAAAAAAAATAAACAATGGAACATTATTCAGCCATAAAAAAGAGGGAAACTTTACCATTTGAGAAAACATGGATGGACTTGGAGGGCACTATGCTGAGTGAAATAAGTCAGACAAATACCATGATCTCACTTGTACTTGGAATCAGAAAAACAAAACGAAATAAAAAACATACAAAAGCAAGTTCACAGATAACGGAGAACAGACGGGTGGTTGACAGGGGCAGGGTGTGGGGTGTAGGTGAAAATGGGTTAAGGGGGCCAAATGGTACAAAATTCCAGTTATAAAATAAGTTAACTCATGGGGATATAATGTACAGCATGGTGACCAGAATTAATAATACTGTATTTCACATTTGAAAGTCACTAACAGAGTAAATCTTAGAAGTCCTCATCACAAGAAAAAATCTGTAACTCTGTGTTGTGATGGATGTTAACTAGTGTTATTGCCGTGATCATTTCACAATATATACAAATAGCCAATCACTGTGCTATACAACTGAAACTAATACACTGTTATAAGTCAATTATAACTCAATTAAAAATAATAACTAAGTAAAAAATAAATAAAAGTAGAAAACATTTCATGAAGGATACAGTCACTACTCTATCAAAAATCACTTGAAATAATTCTATCTTCGTGGATATGTTATCCATTTTAGACTCATTTAGACTCATTTGCTCATACGTTCTAGTCTGTTTTCAAGTTTAGAGACACTAAAAAATATCCCCTTAATGATGTGTAGTCAAATTAATTTATTCAAAAGTCATCTAAAAGAAATCATTTTATCAGTGTGGCTTTTATACAGTTAGTTGTCATTGCTTCCATTTTCTAATAACATTAATGAGACAATTCAAAAACAATAAAACGAACCATATGAAGTTTATCCATTTGACAGGATTTTAACAAACTCTCCAGAAACCATCACAATTAAATTACAGAATAATTCTATTACCCCAAGGTTATCCATA
Source organism: Lagenorhynchus albirostris (assembly GCF_949774975.1). Classification (NCBI taxonomy): domain Eukaryota; kingdom Metazoa; phylum Chordata; class Mammalia; order Artiodactyla; family Delphinidae; genus Lagenorhynchus; species Lagenorhynchus albirostris. Next base: position 8,913,182 of record NC_083104.1, on the reverse strand, counting down.
CTCCGTTAACAGGTACACTCCCTTCATTCCTGTCCTCTGATTTGCTGTGAGGTTCCACAGATTTGTTTTTGGTGTGTTTTGGGGTGTTTTTTTGGGAAGTTTATGTAAATAAAATTATACAATATTGTCTATCTTAATTAATGAATGGTATCCCATTATGTGTGTGTGTGTGTGTGTGTCTAGATTGCAATTTATCTATTCACCAGTTAGTGGTCATCTGGGGTTTTCTAGGGTTTTTGTTTGTTTGCTTTTTCAGGGTGTGGTGTGCTTGTTTATTTTGCTGTGTAGAATAAAGCTATTATAAATCCTTCCATATAAGTTTTTGTGTGAATATGATCTTACTTTAATTGGGTGAATATATTTGGGGTTGCTGGGTTGTGTGGCAAATTTATGTGCAGCTTTATAAGAAACTCCCTTTTTTCCAAAGTGGCTATACAGCTATGCACTCCCAACGGGAATGAGTGAGAGTTCCAGTTGCTCCCCATTTTCTCCAAAACTTGATGTTTTCAGCATTTTTTAAAATCATGTTTAGTGATATAATTTACATACCTTAAAATTCACCTTTCGGTATCTCGCTGTGATTTGACAAATGCATATTCATAGAAACATCAACAAAATCAACTAACAGTTCCATCACCACAATAAATTGCTCTGTGCTTCTTTGTGATCAAGCCCCCCCCCCCCAGCTCCTGGTAACTCCATGGTTTTTTTTTTTTACATCCCTATAGCTCTTGCTTTTCCCAAACGACATATAAACCAAATCCTAGAATATGCAGCCTTTTGAAAAGGCTTCTTAATTTGCAATAATAAATTTCAGGTTTATCTATGCTGTCACATGTATCAGTATTCCATTCTGTATTATTTTTGAATAGTACGCCATTGTATAGTGTACCAGAATTTATTCATCTAACACTAGATGGGTATTTGCACTGCTCCCAGCTTTTGGATATTGACATGAAGCTACTATAAATATTTGAGTACAGATTCTCATGCAAACGTAAGTTTTTATTTCTCTTGGGTACGGGTAGGATTGATGGGTCATGTGTTAAGTGTGTGCTTAACTTTATAAATTATTTATATCTTCCATTCCTCACCTAATTTTTATGTTTTTTCCCCCTATTTTCTTGAATATATGAAACATATTTTTATTTTCCACTAATTTTAACATCCTCGTCCACTAATTTTATTACTTCTGTTATGTCTGCTTCTGTTCGTGCTAAGTGGTTTTTCTCATGGTCATGGGTTATATTTTCCTGTTTCTTTGGATGCCTGGTAATTTTTGATTGAATGCTCAGCATCGGATATTTTATGTCATTAGTTACTGCACTTAGCTTTATTCCTTTAAATAGTATTGAATTGTTTTCAAGCACTCAGGTTACTTTGAAACAGTTTAACTTATTAAGGCTTGCCTTTAACTTTTATTAGGGCAGGTCCAAGACAGCCCTGGTACAGGGCTACTTTATCCCACTGATTAAGGCTATAACCTTCTGAGGACTCAAACCAACGCCCCATGTATTAGACAGCTTTCCAAACTGGTTATTAGAATAGAAAATATTCTTAGCTTGGGAGGAGTTCTGAGGGTCATTTAGCCTACTGCTTCCCAGTGGTTCTCTCCCTGGCCTTGGGTACTCTCCTCTCGTCATTCAAAGACTAGTACTCAGGCAAAGACTAAAGGCAATGCCCTCACAAATTCCTGCTTCCTGGGCCTCCCTGAATTCTATCTCCTGTGCTATTGCTTGGAAACTTCCTGCAGGCAGTTGGCTTCACCTCAACTTCTTCTCTTCAGGGATCACAGTCCTGTACTGTTTGTTGTCCAATGACTAACAACCTTATTTCATATATTTTGTCTGTTTTCTTGTTATTTAAAGGGGCAGGGTGAATCTGTTCTTCCTTATTCCATCATGTCCAGAAGTAGTTCTTGTAATTGCTTTTTCCCCCTCATTTTCCAACTGTTTACTGTGAGTGGCTTCTGCTTGGTTTTAATTTTAGGAATTACATTTGTCACTGACAAAATTTTGTTTTGCAATTTACATGTTTCAAAGTAAAAATATTAAAAATAAACTCAGAGTAGTTTAATTCATGCCCTTTTACCCTCACACCACTCCTTTGGGTAAGGATTTTTTTTATCAGTTTTTGATTGATTCTTTCAGTGTTCAGAGTTTTCAAGAATAGTCTCAGGTGATATAAGAGGACAACTCTGCAAAGACCCTGGAGATGGCATTCAAGGCAGAGACACTATCAAGTACGAATGCTCTGATGCCTCAGAGAGCGTGGCTTACTGAAAAAGAAAAAAGAGAAGAGAGACTGAAAGGAAAGCCCAGAGTGTGACCAGAGTCTTATAGTGAGGAAAGCAGAGAAACCACTTATTTCAGGTTACAGCAATCAGCAGAAATCTTATCAGGTAGGGCCTTGTGTGCTAGAAAGAAACTTAGTTATTATTCTCAATGCAATAGGAGGTAACTGAAGAGTTCTAAGCACAGGAGTGATAGGATAAGGTTTTCATTCTTAAACTATCACTCCGATAAGGGAGGTATGGAGAATGGATTGCTAAGGGGACAAGAATAGAAGAATGGAGAAAAATTAGCAGGCCATATAAAATTCTACGTTATAGATAATAATAATTTTGTCCAGACAAGTGACTAGAGCCTACATACGAAGGAAGAAAAGGCTTCAGGTTACATTTTTGCATTGAGACAGGAGCTGCTAATGAGTTACATGCGGATGGTGAAGGGAAGGAAGGAGTAAGGAAGGATGGTGATGGTAAGGATGATGCTTAGATATTTGCTTTGAGAAACTAAATTCTCTGAAATACCTCAATGGAGAAACAGGTTTGGGGGACCAAGATTTCTATTTTGTCCATGTTAGATTTGAGCGACTTGTTAGACTTTCAAGTACACACATCAAGTAGGAGGTTGGATACACTGGTCTAGAGCTCAAGAATTAGAAAGTATACACAACAATTTGAAAGGCAAAGGGTGAAGCACTAGATCAAACCTTCTAGGGAAGCTATGTGTTCAGAGAATAAAAGGGCACTTAGTAGGTATCAAAATTCAAAAGTCTAGCAGAACTATGGAGAAGAGTATGGAGGGTCCTTAAAAAAAACTAAGAACAGAGCTACCATATGACCCAGCAATCCCACTCCTGAGCATATATCCAGAGAAAACCATAATTCGAAAAGATACATGCACCTCAATGTTCATAGCAGCACTGTGTACAATAGCTAAGACATGGAAGCAACCGAAGTGTCCATCAAGAGATGAGTGGATAAAGAAGATGTGATATATATACAATGGAATATCACTCCACCATAAAAAATGAAATAATGCCTTTTACAGAACATGGATGGACCTACAGATTATCATACTAGGTGAAGAAAGCCAGAGAAGGACAAATATCATATGATATCACTTACATGTGGAATCTAAAAAAATATGACACAAATGAACTTATATACAAAACAAATAAACCCATAGACATAGAAAACAAACATATGGTTACCAAAGGGGAAATAGGGGGAGGGGTAAATTAGGAGTTTGGGATTAACATATACACACTACTATATATAAAGTGGATAACCAACAAGGACCTACTTGTAAAGCACAAGGAACTATACTCAATATTTTGTAATAACCTACAAGGGAAAAGAACCTGAAAAAAAAAATAGATATATATGTATGTATAACTGAATCACTTTGCTCTATACCTGAAACTAACACAACATTGTAAATCAGCTATACTTCCGTTAAAAAAAAGTCTGGAAGGGGAAAAGAATGCAACAAAAAATACTAAGAAAGTGATTTCACTAAGGTGAGAGAAAACTAGAAAACTGTTGTGTCATGGAAGTTGAGAATAGACTCTGTGTCAGGAAGGAGGTAGGTTAACTGTGTCTAACTCAGATCTGCAAAGAGGAGGACAGGGCAGTTTCAAAGAGAGGTAGAGATGATAGAGCAGGTGGTCAAGAAGAAGACAGGGGGCTTCCCTGGTGGCACAGTGGTTGAGAGTCCGCCTGCCGATGCAGGGGACGTGGGTTGGTGCCCCGGTCCGGGAAGATCCCGCGTGCCGCGGAGCGGCTGGGCCCGTGAGCCATGGCCGCTGAGCCTGCGGGTCCGGAGCCTGTGCTCCGCAACGGGAGAGGCCACAACAATGAGAGGCCCGCGTACCGGGAAAAAAAAAAAAAAAAGAAGACAGGGAGAAATGGGTCATGTGATCATTTCTAATCTCTGTGATGGTGAGTTACTTTTATTACAACTGACATCCATCCATTCCCAATGTATCCTCCAAATTCTCTTTACTTGATGTATTCCAAGCAGATTTATTTTTCTTATACTTATGAATGCTATGATAGCACTTCAGGAGAAGGAACTAGATCGCCTGAAGCACTAAGTTATATGTAAAAAGAAAAAGAAGGCTTTGTTGGTAATCATCATTGATGACTAGAGTCATGGTGATTTGCATAAGGGTAAAAGGAAAGAAAGGAATTGAGCATTGGCTACACGCTAGACATAGGATATGCATTACTATACATTAAGTCTGCAACCTTATAGCAACCATGCAATATTAGATTTTGTTATTTCCATTTGCATATAAAGAAGCAATGGCTCAGCAAGGTTAACCAACTCTCTATTGCTTGGATCTAAAACAAATTTTTAGCAGAGTCAAGTTTCAAACCAAAGTTTACTTCAAAGTCCACACTTACCACCATGATTGCCCTTCAAAATAATAAGTGAAGCCGTTGTTTCAAAGTACATGAAATACTGTTTTTTTTTTTCCTTAGCAGATCCCATTTCATGTGGGCAACGTTCCATCGGTAGACTTTATCTGTGGCACCGACCCGTTACGCAGTGCACGGACAATTGGCTGACTCGTCAACTTGATTAGGAAAGGTCAATAACGGGACAAAGAAAGGTACTGCTAAGTATTTTTTTCTGAACATCAGGCAGACTAATATGTACATGACATCACAGAAAACAAAAATCCCTGAAGTAAAGGTAGTTGAGCAACAGTATAAAATCATGAAAGCAATGCACTGAATTTAGGAGAGGAAACTTGTTACAGAGAAAGGAAAAAAAGCATAGAGGAGATTCTGGGAATCATAACTTCAGCTTGGGGCAAAATTTAGTTATTTCTGTATGTTGCACAGAAATTATTATACAAAAAAAAAGAAATGCTGGTCTTATTTAAATAGCACTGAAATACAGATGAAGAAAGAAATCTCAGTGGCTGAAAATTCCAAACATCTTATTTAACAGATGTGGACACTGAGACCCAGAGAGGTTAAGTTACTTGCCTGAGCTCAAATGGCCATTTAGTAGTTAAGGGACAAAAGCAGAAATCAGGTGCCTTTCGTTGTGGGACTTAACTCTTCCCAAGACGTTATGGTACATCAGCTGGAACCTAGGTGTTTGCATAAGTGATAATATTCATTCGTACCTCAGTTATGATAATGCAGATTTAAGTAAAATATTAAGTGAGCTTCCTTGATTGTGAATACTTCTTTAATTCCAACTTCAGAAAGGGAAAAAATTTTTTTTAATTCCCATCACAATTTTTTACTTAATTTTTACTGCAGTATAGTTGATTTACAATGTCAGCTGTACAGCAAAGTGAATCAGTTATACATATATCCATTCTTTTTTAGATTCCATTCCTATATAGGTCATTACAGAGTACTGAGTAGAGTTCCCTGTGCTAAACAGAAGGTTCTTTGAGTTATCTATTTTATATATAGTAGTGTGTATATGTCAATCCCAGTCTCCCAATTTATTCCTCCCCCTTTTCCCCCTTGGTAACCATAAGTATGTTTTCTACATCTGTGACTCTATTTCTGTTTCGGAAATAGGTTGATTTGTACCATTTTTGTTAGATTCCACATAGAAGTGATATCATAGGATATTTGTCTTTGGAAGAATTTTTTTAATGTTTTGCTCTTTTAACTGGATGCGATGAAAAAATGGAGCCTTCAAGGGAAATTACTGCAGCCCTATCAGTATGAAGAGGCTGAAATGCCAAAGGATGTACCTTCTCAAAGAGCAGACATCAAAAGGGGTCAAAGACCAAGTGTGCACATGGGTAGACTCTTCTCCCTTTCTTTAGAAGAACGTTTGGCTTTGGAACTGCCCAGTTTCACACTCAAAGGTTTTGGAGTTGTCTAAAATCTCTGAAGCTCTAAGAGGGGTTTCTTGGCACTAAGGACTGGATATTGTGAGCAACTCATACAAACAGGCAAAGCCAAAGGCTCTCAACTAATCTGGAACAATGGCTCTCATCCTACTGACCTTTACTTGAAACACTTCCTTGGAAATCAAGCCAAAAGCAAGATATCTGAGGAACCCCTCAATTTCGGTACAAATGATGAGACAAGGTCTGTGTAGCAATGAAATAACTGTTGCCTTAAGCACTGGGTACCTAAATTCTGTGCTCATATCTGCGACTCTAGGTATGTGGCCTTGACCAAGCTACTTTTTCTCTCCAAGTCTCAAGTACCTAATCTCCAAGATAAGGAGATTATATCAGGCCAGTTAGACCTTTTGGGCCAACTCTGGGTGGTAGATAAGTTGTCCCAATCAGTACCAAGTCCCAACTACCAGAAATGCTGTCTACCAAAAATGCACTTTAAATATAAAGACACAAATAGGTTAAAAGTAAACAGATGGAAAAAGATAAAGTATGCAAACACTAATGATGAGAAAACTGGATTATCTACTTGAGAGGGAGATATATGAGACTTTGTATTAAGGTATATTTTTGGATACAAAGGTATTTCATAATGATAAAAAGGATCAGTATATAAAAAGGACATAAAAAAATAAATGTGTATGCACCACATCACAGAATTTCAAAATATTTCAAAAACTGACAGAACAAAAAGGAGAAAAAGATACATTTACAATTACAGTTGGAGGTTAACACTTCTCTCTCAATGACTGATAGACAAAGCACACAGAAAAAGCAGTGAATATAGACCTGAACAAGTTCACCTGCATTTTTCTTTTATATTCCACATATAAGTGATATCATATGATATTCAACTTTCTCTGTGTGTACTCCATACTCTGTAATAAGATGTATGGGAAAATAATCTGAAAAAGAATAGGTATATGAATATGTATAACTAAATCACTTTGCTGTACACCTAAAACTAACACAACATTGTGAATCAACTATACTCTTACATAAAATCAAAAATTAAAATAAAATAAAACTTAAAAAAAAAAGAACTGAACAACACTATAACCAACTTAACCTAATTGACCTGTATAGAGTATCACACATTTGGAAGAACTCACATTTATTTTCCAACTGCACAGGGACCATTCACCACGGTAGATTGGTAATGGCTGAGAATTTTTCACAATTAAGGGGAAAAAAATGGATTTGTATATTCAGGAAGGACAAGGAGTTCTGAAAAATTAATGACAAATCCACAGCTAGACATTTTGTAGTAAGACTACAGAATACTAAAGAAAAAAGATACTAAATGCAGCTAGAAAGAAAAAAAAAGTCACCTAAAAAGATGTAATAATTAGACTGACAGAAGACTTTCTTTTTACAGGCAGAATGGAAGCCAAAATACATTCGAATAACTTGTTCAACAGTATGAGAGAAAATAGCTTTCAATCAGAATTATGTCTCCAGCAAAAATATTCCTCAAGAAGAACACAAAGTGCTATTTTCAGATAAACCAAAACATAAAGTTTTCCACAAAACACCGTCCTTAAAGGAATTTCTAAAATGCATACTTTTGGAAGAACAAATAGTATACCAGAAAGGTCGGAAATGCAAATAATGAATGGTGAGCTGATGAACATGTGGGTGAATCCAAACAAGCTTTGCCTGTGCAAATTAATAACAGTGGTTTGGAGTTAAAAAGATACGGTAAAATGCAAACACTGAACAACAGAAGTTTGTAAGCCAAGCAGAATTGATTAGGATTGAAACATCCTAAGGTCTCTGTGTTGTCCAAGAAAAAGATTTTGATTAACATTTGATTTCATAAAACTAAGAATACACCAGGAAATGTCAAGTTTAAGAATACAAAGAGCTGAGTTCCAGAACCTCATGGATGGAGTCGAAGGCAGAAGAGAATGGGGGGAATAGGAAACAGAGGGTTTGATTTGTGCAAACGTCTGAATCATCCTTTGGGGTAAGCAAGTTCACTAGACAAATGTAGTAGGAGTACCACGGCAAGGTGGACCTGCGGGGATGTAGGAAGAGATGAGGCTGGGGGGTAAATGCAAAGAGTGAGAATAAACAGAATGAAGGGCATGGATATTATTAACTGACAGCTGGCATTCTTCCAGAGGCTGTGGTCTGTGGATTCCAGAAGACAACATGCAGAGCCTTCAATGACATTTGGATTCTGTGGGGATAAGACTAGCCAAGACGCATGACCTTGACCTCAAGCATCCCTTCTCCCTCCGGAAGGGTGTCTGTGCTAGAATCCTCTTCTTTGTTCTGTTCCAGTTTCTTCAACTCCATAACCATCATCTTACCAGAGCCAGTCCCTAAGCATGGCAAACCCCGGTTTATTTAGGGTATTAATAACACAGAGGGGATGACTGGCCCCTCCTCACCAAATCCCCAGGCATATTAAAGCACAGTGACCCAGAATCCAGCACATATTCACCCAGACTACAATTAGAAAACGAATCTGAAACAATTCTTATTATACATAATACACAAAAGGCACCGGCACCCCGGTCTTTTTTTTTAGTAGTTGATTAAACATTCTTCATGTAATGTCAGTTTTAAGAACTTACAAACAATAAAAATAGCCACCAGGGCTTCCCTGGTGGCGCAGTGGTTGAGAGTCTGCCTGCCGATGCAGGGGACACGGGTTCGTGCCCCAGTCCGGGAAGATCCCACATGCCGCGGAGCGGCTGGGCCCGTGAGCCATGGCCGCTGAGCCTGCGCGTCCGGAGCCTGTGCTCCGCAACGCGAGAGGCCACAACAGCGAGAGGCCCGCATACAGCAAAAAAAAAAAAAAAGGAAAAAAAAAAAAGCCACCAGAGCCATCAAACTTCCACCTTCCAACACCCGCAAAACACCTGAAAGCACAGTAGTTCTAAACTGCCTTAGGAAATAAAGCCAAAAAAGAATTTAAAAATATGTAAACAAATAGGTATTCCATTTTGTTTTGGGTATTTGCAAATATTCAGACTCAAGCAAGAATGCTACGGAGAGAAAACTCCGTAATAAGGCAATCTCAAAAACTATGTTGACTGACAAGCTGCATATTTTAATAGTGGATGAGATATTAGTCTGCTAAACCATCTGCTATTTTCACTCAGTGCCCATCAGATACCGCTGACGTCTGCTGCAAAAACTCCATCAGCACAGCCAAAGGTCGGAACACTCTTGACTACTCCTGCCTTTTTACAACACACCTGATCTAGGAACCGCACGGCAATTCTCATAATGCAATACAAATCTCGGGCAACGTATGCATCCGTGTACTGTAGGCAAGACGGGGGAGACTGACGAGGCCCTTAGCAGAGCCGTACGACAGTCCCTCGGGAGCTTACACCTCACCTGTCTGCACGTGAGAGCGACTTCTTGTCTTCCTGAATCCGGGACACACCATGGACAGGCCACTGCAGTCCTGTCGGGGGATCAAGCTGCCCACAGCAGGCCCAGCGGACCCAGGGGTCCCGGGCAGACCACAGGTGCCTTTTGGCAATGCCTCTCCGATTCCTTGTCCATCCTCTCACTCACCGTCTGTTTCTTCTCCTGTCTCTCCTCCATGAGTCTCCGCATACGCTCAAGACTCCTCTCTAATGCGTCTGATTCTGGACAAGATGCTTTCCCTCCCTGAGCCACAGACCAGGATGTTGTGAGGATCAAGATGTTTATTATCTGAACCTCTAGGAGGAGGAGCCTCACAGTTTAAGGATTTTAAGCACCAAGTGATTCTAATGATGAGGCAATCTAGGCAAGGGCTGCTTTGTTAACGTCCAAGCTTCAGTCAAATCACCTGGACGTTTGTTAAACAGGCTGATACCCAGGTCTCTCCTCAAACCCAGTGACAGACTCTCTTCACGTCTGCATATTCCAACACAAGTTATCAGTGGGAAGCACTCTGAGGAAGCCTCACTTAAGGCCTTGACACTCACAGTGCAGTCCTTGTTCACCAGAACCAGCGTCGCCTAGAAGCTTCCCGAACTGCAGAAATCCTAGGCCCCGCCCCCCTTGAATCGATGTGCGTGTTAGTAAGATGCCCAGGTGACGCTCGTCCACATTACAGTTTGCAAAGCGCTGACCGAAGACCGACACTGAACCACAGAACCAAGCTTCTGAAATCTTTTCTGTACTAAAATGTCCAAAACTTGATTTAAAATGTCACCTGACACCCTGAATCCCTACCTGTAGAGGAAAGAAAAAAACGCACAGGAAACTTTAACAAGTTAAGAGTTGTCTGTCTTTGAAGCTGAGGCCGGCATGGCCAGGTGATCTGAGACCACTCCGGCATCTCAATTGGATTGCTCGAGAGGTCTGAGTACCAGCTGGTTTGGGATGTCTGCAGCAGGAATCAGCAGCCATTTGGAACTTGGCAATAACAGATCCCTGAATGGGAGAAACGGCTTCTCATCTTGGGTCTCAGTTTCCCTGTTTGTAAAAGGAGGATAAAAATGCTCACTTCCCAGGTTTGCAGAGAGAATCAAGATGACGCTTGTAAAATGCAAGCTCAGGGAGTGGCATGAAGCAATCTTCTACTGGTGAAAGGGAATCAGGAAGCTATGAGGGGCTGGGCAGTACGGATGGGTCCTGAAACTGCGGTTAAGCCTTTCCTGGTGTGCCTGCTCTGCCTCACGGCTCTCAAAGAAAAAAAACAAAACAATTGTATCACATTGCTATCACATCTGGGACTATGCCTGGGAGGATAAAAGACAGGCATGATCATGGAAAACATTTTTCTCAGAGAAGCCAATTTTTATTTCCAGCTCCTTTGTCCTCTCCCTTTATTGTTCTCACTCTAAACTGGGAAATTCCCTCACATTTACGAAAACCTGGAATAATAAGGCTCTGACCCAAATCTTAATGGTTGAGGAGTTTTGAATTATAAACACCTTTCAAATTATAAACAGAAAGACTGTTTTTGCTCTTTCCCTCAGTTTCCTTGCTCTAAATAAAAAATGAACACTGAACTAAAGATACATCAACACTTTTCCCTCCTATTCAAGCACGCGTTACTTGGGCATTTACTACGTCCCAGGCATTATGCTAAGCTCAGTATATGCATTATTATTTCATTATGTCATTTAACCCTCATTATAATCCTATGAATTAAAAACTCATTTTATAGCCTTTCTGTAGCAGAGGAAACTGAACTACAGGTAGGTTAAAATCTTGCCCAGTTCACTCGGCTAGTAGGTGACAGGGACAGCTATAATCTAACTCCAGAAACAAGGTCTTTAGCTATCTGGTGGACCAGCTACTGTGTGCTTGGAAATGAGTCTATGAAAAGGAATTACAGACCGTTTTTGCCCTCAGAGGCTTGTGGTCTAACAGAAGACTACAAATGCTAATGCCAGGATGGTAATCCCTACCCAAGTCACCAATGCTTTCCACTTGCCCACAGAAGACATCACTAACTGACCCCAGTATTCCTTCCACTGAATCTTGACTTGGTCACATAGAAACCACTACTAATTGCTTGAAGTTGACATTAGACATGATATTTATTTTCCAGTCTTGCTCCCGTGGAAATAAATCTCAAGTTGTTTATCCTTATTGCATCTAGATTTGGCCTATGATAAAGGCAAAACAGGGTATTGATATTTTGTGCAATTAACAATATCAGGTATTCAAGATTCTCTGTGAACAGACACAAGCCTAGGAAACAAAAATATTGCAACAGTCAAGTGGCCAAGCATATTGCTTTCATTTGCTCAGTTTGTCAGAGAAGGTAAACTTTCTACCTTACCAAACCATGGCACGACACCCCCTAAATCTCTATATTTCATGGAAGTTAGTTGCTCGAATTTCATCCTTTCAGGAATTAAAAAGAGCAGGTTAAAATAAGCCCCAAGTATGGGACTGAAACTAAGGTTGAAATAAAGATATAATGCAACTGCATGGGATGTCAGAGGGGGTAGACGTGTACCTTAGCGAACCTATTATAATCCACCTTCCAGCAGTTCACTGAAAATGAGTTAACAGGCAGGTGGGCTGAGCTAAAATTAGCATACAAGAAAATCATTTTTCTGTTTATATAATTTGTATGCCTTTGTAATCAGCAAAATGACAGATCAGACAAGAGGCCTGCCCACTGAGATGCAATCTTTAATCTGTGTCATATATTAATCATTCCCCTCTAATATGATAAAGCTGCTTCTGTCACGATGACATTGAATGTAAATAGTTCCAATTACTGGTAATTCTCAACTGTTCCGCACAAAGAACAGCGTGGTATGATCCATGGGCTTTGTAAGGAAACAAAATAATAAAAGAAGGTAACTGAATTTTCCATCTTGGATGAAAGTTCTCTGGAATCTTCCCAGGTTCTGTGTTGACTTTCTTGGATTTTTTTCTAAAAGCAGAAGCAACGTAGATGAAGACCTCTGGGAGGAAAACATTCTTCAGTTTATAAAGTTCAGGATGATTGTAATAGGCTGAAAGTGAGTAATCTACTTGCGCTTCTAATTTCCCACAGGCATTTTCCAAGTTTTTACCCATTAGAGTGTGAGGTCTTTGAATAAAAAGCTTCTGTTTAAGCCAAATATTGTTGTTGCTCTTGTGACACATGAGAGAGAAATAAATGTATCTCCAGGAGAGAAAGAGAGCACAAGACATGAAACTAATGTCACACCTGCCTAGCATTATGACGTGCTTTCCTCAAAGGCTCCCCTCAAATTCCATCAGCATTTAAACCTTCCGACGCTCTCAGAAAAGAAGTGGTCATTACCCTTTTAATGTTTCTTGAAAGGATGTTCTCCAATGGGAGATGATTTCTTGGACTCCAGAGAAAAGCTGTCATCCAGGTTGGAGGGCTCAGATAAGGGTGACAAAAACAGTCAAACTGCATCACTCTTTCACCAGTGGCAGACATCACGAATCAATCTCAGTGCTTTGTCACATGTAGAGTAGTGGCAGGCATTACGAATCTATTTCACTGTTTTTCCCCATGAGCCCACATTTAACCTTCTCATCTGAGTCCTCTGGACAGCCATTAACAATGAATTGAAGTTGAAGTAGGAAGTGAAAGACATTTGCCATTTTGTCTCTTAGATTTAAACTGCTAACTAGAGGCAATGATATCCCTGTTGTTCTGTTTGAACCATTTCTTCACTGGGAAAGGTAGAACATGACTTTCTCAATCAGAAGGAAGTCCAAAGGAAAGAAAATGTTAGATGGGATTCCCTAAACGGCCTGTCTCCTCAGTTTCTACCTGTTCCCCATCTTCTCTTGAAGAAATAATAAAACCAGTTATAGAAATAGAAGGCAGGGACTCTGAAATGTGCTACCAATATCTAGGAATTAAGATATTCCCTAAGATTTTTTAAGCTTTCCTTATTTTTCCCTTATTTGTTATTTCTGCAACTCTGTCTCAGTCCTAACTGTAAACATGGAACTAAGCTTTCCACAGTTTAAAACATCTACAGTTTGTTCCAACTTCTCATTAAAAACATTTAGCTTATTCCAGGATTTGAGCAGTGGATCTTTGGCTGACATATAAATGGTATCATGACAAAGGACTCGGATTCTATTCCACAAACATTTTTCCTCAAAATAAGGAGCCAGAGGCAGACAAAAGCAAAAGAGGGAGGCAAAGCAGAAACCCAAATCAGTTATTATCTAAGTCACACTGAGTGTCTGTGATAAATACCAGCTTAGCCTTGAGAAAAAAGCACGTCCTGTTCTATCATCTCGCAAATCCAAATCCAAGAATGCTCAATTATCCCTGCAGGGCACACATGATGAGAGATGACCCCATCTCACAGGACCCCCAAGTCTACTTATCCTTTGACTGCATAAATAAAGAGGAAGTGAGGTACACGTTGGCTTTTGCTTTTTTGTCACTTAGTAACCACAAGTCCAAATGGCTATACAGTTGAGCTTAATTCTGACCAAATGGATCAGTAAATCCTCTTTGCTTTGGGGAGAGAGGCTAGAGTACCTCCCCCTCTGCAATGATTTCATTTTGGAATCTACACCTGCTTCCCAGGCAATCACTGCTCGTCATTCAACCTCTCCGACCTCCTGATCCACTGCTAGTATATACCATGCGCCTCAGAATTTCATCTTTATGTGGAAGTCTCTCATTGAGCCACATTCATACATTGTTCCCATCTAGACTGTCGACTCTCATGGTGGAGACAACTTCACTTATGTGTATCCCGCACTTGATGTTGATGCTGTATATCTCACTTGGTAGGTTTTGGATATTTGCTGACAAGATGAACACTGCTTGCCACTGTTAATAAATATGTGATTTGTCTAATTATGCCCCGATGAACCTAATTGTGCCAAAGGACTAATATTTCTTTAAATTTTGCTCTAAATTGATGGGAGTTTTAAAAGGCAGCATCACGCTAACAATATCTTCATTTAAAATATCCAGGTGAAAATACTGACTTTGCTGTACAGTAGATACTAACAAAACATTGTAAAACAACTATACCCCAATTTAAAAAAAAAGAAAATCTTGATTTTGTTTTTTAAATTTCAATCACTGAGAATTTAAAAATTATGCTAACCTAGAGGAGGTGTTTACCCAAGAGAAAAAAAAAACACGTATCTACAGAAGATGCCAATTCACCAATGTTTACAGAAGCTGTATTCATAAAAGCTCAGACTGGAAACAATCCAAATGTACATCAACAAGAGAACAGAGAAAAACATTGTACTATACTCAAAGAACGCTATGCAGAAGACAAAATGAATTACGAATATATACAACATAGATAAATCTAAAAAAACCCCACGATGTTGAGAGGAGGCCAGGCACAAAAGAACAGATACTGCATGATTCTATTTATGAGAACTTCTGGAACAGGAAAAACTAATTTCTAGTAACCTACGGCAGATTAGAGATTACCTTCAGCAGATGATGGATGGGATGACTGCAGAGGACCTCAGGGAACATTTGAGGAAAATGGAAATGTCCCATATTTTACTGTAGTGGTTACATGAGTGTAAACATTTGTCAAAATTTGTTGTCCTGCACATTCAAATTTGTGCATTTGTTTGAATGTGAATGATGCCTCGACAATGTTGATTTAAAAAAGCACACTAACCTTGGGAAAAAGAAGACTAAAGCCACAAATACTGGCAGACCTACTGGAATGGAACTGCATGTTGTGACAGACGTGATTCATCTGGGAGTAGAAAGCCTGTCTCTTCTCTGTGTCTCTGAATGTGTCTCTGAATCACATTCAGAGGGGCTGACTGACAGAACCAAGTGTAACGACAAACGTTTTTTACTTATCTCATGCCTGGTTCTCTCTGCCATCTGGAAAACAGAGAGAAGCTGACAAAAGTTTTCAAATGGGTACACAGTCTGCAGTCACACTGAGGTTTACCACGCTCTGAGTTAGTGTGACACACTAGAGATTTTAGGGCTTTTGACAAGTGGAAGCAAGTGATTCCATCCCTATTCTCTGGGTAAGTGAGAGCCCTTGGAGCATCCTGGGGAGGTGGCAGGAATAGCCTTTGAGTTTACCTTATTTTAACGGCAATTTCATTTGGAAGAGGGGAGAGAGACTCCATGCAGCAACCGAGATGTATACCAGGAACTTCAGCTAAATACATCAGAGGCCAATGAAAGCAAATGGGAGCAACACTGAATGACTCACTCATCCCTGCAGAACTAAAACGTAGTTTTATGCAGAAGAGCTTCCCATGCTCACAGAGAGCTTTGTAGGTGCTGTTAAAAAATGAAATGGGAAGCCATTTAAGGATGTAATCCAGAAAGAAGCTTATTCGTGTCTGCATTTTTTGAAAAGTCACTTTGGCTCCTGGGTGAGAGAGGAGCTGGAGAAGAACAAGGGTGTATACTGGGGAGACCAGTTGGGAGGCTACTGCTGTAGTTCTGTGGTGGTAGCGCTGGAGTGGAAAGATACAAAATAGAATTGACAGGACAGCGAGGTGAATGAATTAGGGAGGTGAGGAGAAGGGATGTGTTAAGGATGATGCCTAAATTTATAGCTTGAGTAAATGGGTGGGTGATTATGCCATTTACAGAAACGCAGGAAAAGAGAAGAAACATAGGTGGTGTATAATATGGACAAAATAGATACCTTTGGTTTGGTTTTTGTCCCCTGGCACCCTTTCTCTCTTTTCTGATAATAAAATGTTCAGTGGTTTACGTGGGAATAACTCCTCTCACCACTGGTCAGAAGAATGAAGATGATACTTCTAGCCAGTCCACTATTACACTCCCAATTCCAAATACTATATTCATTATTCATCTGTGAATGACAAAATCTCAACTCAAAGTAGCCTAAACAAAAAGGACATTTACCGACTTACAAACCTGGGAGCTCAAGGGAGTGTCTAGGTTCAGATTTGGCTGACTCTGGGCGCTCACATGACTCCTTTCTCTGCCTGTCTTCCTTCTGAAACATGACCCGTGAATCTAGAGGTACCGATAACAAGGCTGGTCCTTTGGGGCTCTCCCAGGCACTATCTTTCCTGCTGCACGGCTCCTGTCTGTCTGAGACTGATGGTAACGAGACCCACTAAAAAGAATCAGAGAGTTCAGAGAAGGAAAACAAGCTTCATGGGTATTCTAGGCCCAAGGCTCTTATCTATAAACTTGAAAGAATAAAAACAACCACCCCTTAAATATGAGATGACAGACATCTTTACAAAACAAGTCAAAGCAAAAGAGAAGCCTTATTTATCAAAGAAAAAGACAGTTGTCTTAGGAATGACTATGATAAAACTCTCACCTTCTGCGAAATCTTCCCAATCAACTGGGCACTGGGGTTCTATTTGGCAGCCGGCCAAACGCCTCTGATACCATAGTTTCCTTTCTTAAATGTCTGGTTTTGTTGATCAAACTTGCTGGGAAAGGATAAAGCTTCCCCTTGTATAATTAGTGTGCTGTCAGTATGTGAGCTGTATTTCAAAAAACTTCAAGTAGCTAGGAACAAACTGCGAGACACTTATGGAATGCCTAGTGAGTGCCAAGTTATATGCTAGGCAGTGGGAAACCAATGGTGGACAAGGTGGATAAGATGGAAAAATTCTATAATCTGAAAAAACATACAACAATTCTAATTAAAAAAAAAAACCTCTAAATGCAATGAGACAGTACTGAAGAAGCAAAAATTAGGGTCATCAGATTTTTTTTTTAAATGGAGGTATAGTTGATGTACAATATTATATAAGTTTCAGGTATACAACGTAATGATTCACACTTTTTAAAGATTATACTCCATTTATAGTTATTATAAAATACTGGCTTTATTCCCTGTGCTGTACCATATATCCTTGTAGCTTATTTATTTTATACATAGTAGTTTGTACCTCTTCATCTCCTACCCCTATGTTGCCCCTCCCCTCTCCCCTCTCCCCGTGGGTGACCCCTAGTTTGTTCTCTGTATCTGTGAGTCTGCTTCTTTTTTGGTATATTCACTAGTTTGTTTTATTTTTTAGATTCCGCATAGAAGTGATATCATACAGTACTTTCTCTGTCTGACTTATTTCACTTAGCATAATACCCTCCAAGTCCATCCATGTTGCTGCAAATGGCATTATTTCATTCTTTATTATGGCTGAGAAGTATTCCATTGTGTATACCTACCACGTCTCTTTATCCATTCAGCTGTTGATGGACGCTTAGGTTGCTTCCATACCTTGGCAGTTGTAAATAATGTTGCTATGAACATTGGGGTGCATGCATCTTTTCAAATTAGTGGGGTTTTTTTTTCTGGATATACATAGAGTCACTAAATCTTGTCAAGGGTCAGCAAGGAAGGCTTCCCAGAAGAAGCAACAGCGGTAAGGATGGCTGGGAGTTAGTAGAAAGAAAGTACAAGAAGTGGGAGTAGGGGGACCCAGAGAGAACATGCAGCATACACCAGGTTCAATGGCAAGACTGCCTGGCTCTGTTGAAGAACTGAGCAAGTATAACAGGGGTCTCAAAGGTGAGTGCGGGGAATGCAAGAAGAGGGGCTGGTGAGGAGTCTGGGACCAGACTCGGAGGGATTTTCAAGTCACAATAAGAACTTCAGACTTTATCCCAACACTGCTGGAGGGAGCAGCATACTGAGATCGTACCTTTCGAAGATCGCCTTATTGCTACGGGGGAAGTGGATCAGACATGGGCAGGGGTGGAGGAAGGTCAGTCATATACTAAAGCAGGCCTGAAATGCATGCTGGAAGTATGCAGTTTCTTCAAATACTGTCTTCAAATTTAATACAAATTTTGCAATTTGTCATATATCCTTGTCTGTTTTAGAATTTTAAAATTATTCTCAATTATTGACTACGGTTAACCTCATTAAGTGACTAACAAACAAATAGGCACTTTCTCCTTGCTAACAAAACGGGAATTTTTTTTCAAGATGGCAACATGATAAGCCCCAAAGCCAGAATCATAACTAGTCTAATTCTTACTTCTGATGTGCAGTTGTCCCTAGAAGTAGGAATTAAATCTGGCCCAATTCTGGCAACTGAGAGTGAAGTGGAACCTTTAGGGAGAAGATCCAGGAAAGCTTTTTTTTCCCCTTAAAAAGGAGACAGAAGCAGCTGGTGCTGCCTATCTTGTACACAGCCTTGATCCCTGGAAGTACAGCAGCCGTACTGCAATGCCAAGGGGGCAAGAAAGAGAACAAAAGCCGATATGTAAAGGACAGCTGACAGGTGGCTGCTAAGGGTGAAAAGATAGAAATAATATGAGTCCCTGAAAGCACCAATTGTCAAATGCTAGTACTTTTGTTACATAAGTCACTGTTTTTGCTACTTGCACCCAAATGTATTCCTAATTGATATACTAACCCTCAAGCAGAACAAACGTTTTACTAAAATACATTCAACTTTATCCTGAGGTTCCATGTGTCACCGGGCACACCAGGCCAGAACCCGAGGAACACATGCACCTGGGCTAGAGAAGCATAGCCTTGGGCGACCACCACCACTTTCAAATGATTCCACTCTTACATTCGAATTCAAAATTCTTTTTCTTTGCTTAGTTTCAATAAAGGAGGAGTTTAGGCTCTAAAGACTAACCTGGACAAGAGAAAACCCTTTTACCCTGTGTGTCTGAGTTAACTTTGGCCCGCTAGTTGGGAAATGGCCATGACACTCTCTCACACACAAGGTGCTTTTAAATTAAAGAGGTAGTATATCAGCACAAAGGATATTTACCATTTTTAGAGCTTTCCATTTGTTTCCTTCGGGGCTAAAGCACTTTCGTTTAAGAGCCCTGACGCATCAGTTGTCACTTTTCAATATAAGGAAGGATGAAAAGATGGACTGTCCTCTCAACCTGACCTCACTCACAATGCTGACAACAGAACAGTGCACTTTCATTCAGTGGATGGACCAAAAGACATAAGGGAGGATGGGTCTTCTCCTGGACTTCTCCAATTTGAAACTTCTTCCACTGCCCATCAGCCCCAAAGGTAAATGTCAGTTGGATGGCACTTTTTGATAGCTATTTATGAGCAAATGATGCCTTTTCCCAGACTCTAGACAATTAACCTAGTTCTCTAGTTTTGAAAGACAAAAGTGTGACCGTTAGGGGGAAAGGGACCATTGTGCGATAAATGCAGAGATGCTGTGGTTTCATGTGGTTTATTATATATGAATGTGAAAGGGGATATAAAAACTATTCCATTAATTTATTTCCATTTTAGTGGTTCTGTGGGCTTAGCTGCCTTGAAAATTATCTCCTCATTCTCTCAGGAGAGAGATTTGTAAAACTTACAAAATGGTTGGATGTGTTTAGCATAAGCAATGGAATCATCCTTATGAAGCAAGTTCTCTTAGCTTCCCCAGCCCCAAGTCCTAGAATGATTTTTGGGCAGTGAAAGATAGGTGTTTGGAGCCTTCTCTAATTCTATGTATTCCCAGTCTAATAACAGTGTCATTATTCCTTCCCACTAATTATACCTAGGTTATCACTTCACTCATTCATACTTAAGTCCATCTGTTCCTTGAAGGGGCTCAGTAATGTCTACACATGGAAACACTAATATCCTGGTTATGCTTTCGTATCAGGAAAGCTCTTTGTAACGCCTTCCTTACATTTCAAAGCCAAGATTTATAAACTGGACATTTAGAAGGAATCATTTGAAATTTGTATCAATTTTATCAATTCCCAAAGATGTCTTCAAGCCAGAAATTCCCAGTCACATCACAAGTTCTCACTCTATTTCAGCATCACTGGCAGAGAAGCATCTTGTACTAAGCAAAGATAATATTACCTTAAATTTATTGACTTCTTACCATGAACGCAGCATTGTTCCAAGACTTCTACAAACATCATCTAATCTCAGCATCTGCACAACTTTGTGGTAGAGATAATTATTAGTGTCTCCCTTATATAGAAAATCATAACCAAAAATTTAAGTTGTCTAAGATCTTCCATCTCTTAAAGGGTGGAGTCTTGATCTGGACTCAGGTGTTTAGATTCAGGGTCTAGTCTTTTAACTGCAATACTAAATATTTTCAAGAAAAGCTAGGTTTTGAAATCCACTGAGTATTAGTCCTGTATTTTCTGTGGCTCTTCTGAAGAATGGATGGAATCAGTAGTGGAATAGATATTTTTGATCAGCAGCCTAGCATCATTTTTCCTCCCCTCCTTCCTTTCAAAATAATTATTTTGTTCAGGTATCCACTCTACTCCCATGACTGTAACCCCATCTTCATCTCCAGAAGTGATCCTTGTCTAGTCTAAACAAACTGTGGTACTCCTGCTTTCCTTGATGATCAATGGATTTCAAGCTTGAGCCAATCTGCTCTGGAAATTCTCCTGGTAATCGTCACTGGTCCAGGGGTGGGCTAGGTAAGTAAGGCACTCTAATGAGACTGAAGAGAAGAGCACATCCTACATTTAGGGAGATAGATTATCTCTCTCCCACTAGAACAAAGCAGCACCTTGCCCATCTTATGACCATAAAGAGAGCCGAGCTGAGAACACCACTGACAAAGAGGAAGGAGGAGTCCAAGGACAGCGTGGAAACAGCCAAATCCCTCATCACTGAAGCCTGATCACATACCTCTTTCTGGGAGGTAACTTTCCTTTCTCCTTAACTCAATTTGAGCCATACTTTCTTTATAGCCAAACGCATCCTGATAACGCAGAGAGCCACTCACCTGGTGTGATGTCAGGGGCAGTGAACGGCGGACCGCACTCATGTATCTCACCCACCTTCTGCTATGGCACCTGAAGTTCCTGTGACTACAGTCACTCCCGGAATGATGCTGATTGTCATCTTTGTCAAAGTAACACCTTATTTGAGGGGGATATTTAAGCGCATCAGGTTCACAGCCTAGTTCATGTTAACCTGGCTCTGCCTGCACCCCACCTCCCTTATTCTCCAACCTCACTGCACCCTGTCTCTCCCTCACCCCTACACCCCTGCCATACTGCTCTCTCTCAGGTCTTCCAACTTATCATGTTGTCTTCTGCCTCAAGCCCTTT
Source organism: Lagenorhynchus albirostris (assembly GCF_949774975.1). Classification (NCBI taxonomy): domain Eukaryota; kingdom Metazoa; phylum Chordata; class Mammalia; order Artiodactyla; family Delphinidae; genus Lagenorhynchus; species Lagenorhynchus albirostris. Next base: position 8,891,587 of record NC_083104.1, on the reverse strand, counting down.
GCTGCTACCATTCCCTCCCTCCACACACACACACACACGCACGCACATACACACACGCGCACACACACACGCGCGCGCACACACACAAGCTTGGTTGCTCTCAGGGAAATCTTGGTTTCTTTAGGGGAACCTTCTCTGGTCTCTCTCCTGTAGATTGGGTCTCCCTGCGAACCAATACCTGGGCAACATTGTAGCAGAGACTGTGAGTCGTTTCTCTATGTCTGATCTTGCCTTCCTAAAAGTAGAACTCCAGATTTTTAGCAGAGCACACAGCTGACCAAAATAAAGACGACATTTCCTGCCTCCTTTTCACCTAGGGGTGCCCACAGGTTCAAATGTTATAGCAGATGCTGGTGACACCTGGTCCATGTCTCTTCAGTAGTCACTAGTCCAGTCCATTCCAACCTCACCTTACTGCAAGCACTGGATACTCGCTGCCTTGAGGGCATGAGTCTGGGGCTGGCTGGAAATACTGGGGAGTTACAAAGCCAGGAGCAGCTTTCAGTCAAGAAAAGAGTGGTGCAGGAGTATAAATATCTCAGCTTCCTCACCTGGTGGGTGGTGTAACTCTGAAGTATGTTCTATATCATCTCCTAGAGTCCCCTGTGGGATTAGGCCTCCGTGCTCCACAGTGGTGCCCTGTACTAGAACATGTTCGTTATTAGCATCCTTCCCTTCTTACTTCTCCACGACCCTGACAACGCGTTCTGGGATCACCTCCCAAATAACCACTCATACTTCCGTCTCGAGGCTTGCGTCTAGAGAAACCCAACCTAAGACACAGTAATCTCTCCCCCACGACGGTTTCCCTGATGTTCCCAAACGAAGTGTGGTCATCTGACTTTTCTGAACCCATTTACACTCATTTTGTATCTGCCTTGCGACATTTGTATTGTTCCGCATTTTATGTCTCATCTCCTCAGTGAGAATTTAAATTCTTTGAGTTTCAAATTGAAAGCTCAAGTTTTGGCGTCAGACAAATTTCAAATCCCAGGTCTCACACTACACCTCTCTTGTTTCCTCATCAGTAAAATAAAAATAAGAGTGACACTTACCTTTTGGTCTTTTGGGAAGGATTTAGTTAGGTAGTCCACGTGAAACATTTAGCAAAATGCCTGATACAAGTTATGACTCAACAAATGTGGACCACTACCACATGATTCGTAGTATTATTAGCATCTGTACTGATCTTGGCATCTCCCACAGCCATAGTACACCGTCTATTCAATATATAGTAAATACTAACTTGGTATTTGTTAATTAAATAACAAAATGGTGAAATACAGCAGTGCATTTTGCTTTCAAAATAGGCATTGAGACTTGATTTGACCAACGGATTTTTATAGCACACACCACAGAAGCACTGCTAAGCCGTTCAATCCTTAAGATTTCTCACGGAGGTAAATATAGACTACAAGTGATCTTCCATCTGTTCCATGAGCGATATTCAGTTTGTCATTTTCCTGAGAAGTTCGAAGGCACAAAAAAATGGGTGAGGTGTCTGTCTTCTCCTTTGATCTGCTCAGGATCTCCTTCAAGGGACAGAGGAGCTACACTTTGCATTTCCATACGGAGAGTGGATTTGGGAGCAAGGAAGAAGCATCATGCATCCTTCTCCCAGCTGTCCTCTGTATCATGCCAGAGTGCGCCTTATAAACCAAACCTGACCAGGGTACTCCTCTGCTAAGATGTCCTCGATAGCTCCCGTATCCTGCTCTAAAATATGGCTTACAAGGTTGTCCATGCCAACGCCTCCAGCCATATGATCCCAACAGGCTAACTCTAGCCAGGCTAAACTTCTTGTGATTCCTCCGAAGGCTGCTTCCTACTTATATGCCATTGCCCATGCTGACTGCTCTGCCAGGAATGCCCTTTTCTATCCCTATATTTTTTCTGGGGGTGGGGGGGTGGGGAGGCAGCTGGTAAATATCTATTTACCTTCCGAGACTCAGCTTAACCTCTACCAAGAAGGCTTTCCTACCTCAAGACCTCCCAATCAAGTAAAACTGACCATTTCTTTTTACGCCTTTCCCTCCAAAGCTCTATCTTAGGACTCATGGTGGTGGATGATATATATGACTCATGTCCCACGATACCCAGCTGGTCCATACCAGAAAGAAAGAATTCTTAGTTCCAGGAAAACTCAAATATACTTGCTATTCAAATGATTCCTCTACTGTTCCCATGGGAATCCTCTTCAGACCAGACAGTGCCCACTTTACATGGGCATCCCCAAGTCACTTCCGGCCCTGTGCCCTTACCCAAGTTTATAGCTCCATCAAACCACCCCCTCACCTTCTGGTTGAGAGAACCAAGACCTCTGCCTCAGTCACCCAAGGGTGGCAGTGGTCGAGCCTCACGTTTACAGGACAAACTCTCTTTTGAATTACTGAGCAAGTTACTTAACATTTCTGTAACTTAGCTTCCTTAACTACAAATAATGAAAGGTCCTACTCCATGGAGTAGTTATGAGGCTAAACGAGGTAACAAATATCGAGCATTTCGAAGAGTACCTGATGCCTAAGTGCTCAATTAAGGTTAGTTCTTATTTGTTTTAATATTTTATGATTATTAAATATTAGCCATATTAGAAGTAGTAGAAAGACTGATCACCTCTCAAATGATAACTTCCCAGGGTTATTATGCTAAAAGTTCCCCGACCTCCACCGCGGAGTAAGGATGGAGAGGAATGGAAAGGCAGAAAGTGGATGATTCTACCTTGGACCACACATTTATTTGTTAATATAGGCATCCTATTCCCCCTCCGTCCATGAATCCTATAAACCGTGAGCATCCTGAAGGAAGGGTCTATGTCTTGCTCCTACTTGTGTCTTTAGCATATTAGGTCCAGGGCAGGCGCTCAGTAAATGCTTGCTTTATTTTAGAGGAACACCTAGACCACAACTGTGTCCACCTAGCATTGGCACTGGCTGACAAACTCCAGGATAAATAGTCCTTGGTCACGTATTGATTAGAGGTTATGTGTCAGGCTCTTTCAGGCTACTGTTTTATTCCTACTGCCCATTTTCACAGAAACATGGAGAATGTTTAAACAACATGTTAAGAACGTAGCTATTTAATAAGAAAGAGATTTGGTATCTGATTCTGAGTCTGCAAAATCCCAACTCTTCCATGACCATCTTCGCTTTTGATGTTGGCGCCTGGAAGACGACCTGGTACAAAGGTACAAGGTAGGTGCTCACAATAGACATTTGTTGAATGGATCCACAGCAGATACTATGAACTTTAAAAGAATTGCAAAAAAAAAAAAGAAGTCAGGAAAACAGGAGAAATGGAGCTTCCAAAAATGGGTTATTTACAAAGTGATTACACACACCCCAAACCTAGAGAGAAAGGTTAGGAACCAGCTGGGGGCTATAGCTCCAGAGCAAATACACATATTTCCCACCATGAGCCAGATGCCATGGGCAATTTCTGACTCTTAATTCTTTTCTATAACATGTTAATTTATGTCTGTATATTTACTTTTTCTTCTTGAAGAAAAACTTTAAATGCACACATAGGACTCTATGAGAAAAAAACAGAGATAACAAAATTCATCTTCCTCTACAGCTGCAAAAATAATGAAATAACTGCAAAACACTCCCTCCATAAAGTACCTTTATGAGCAAATGCAAGCTAACATTTATTATAGAACAAGGAATTTTAAGAGAGGCGAAGAAGTTTTTAAATCAAGCCCACCACTCTTGCCTCTGGTTCATCCCTAACAGACAACGTGATATATGATGGATAAGGAGGCAAAGCAGTACAGAGGCTCGTTCAGAAGCCACTGGGAGGCTCTGCAGTCATTTCAGGGACCACTATGTTGATAAAAAAAGGAAAGGATACTAAGAGTGTGAAACAACCCGAACCAGGTAAAGACACGTGGATTTCTTCCCATTGAGCTGGAGGAATTTGGCTTTATTACCCGAACCAGACACGTAACTCTACACCAGATTTTGCCTCTACTTTTTATTCTCTTGTTTCAACTTTCTGTGGTCTGCGGGTAGGAAGGGGAGTGAGGGCTAAGCAGTAGGAAGATTCGGAAGATGAGGCTGGTGAAAGTAGACTTGGTTCTGAAAACAGTGGTGAATCCTTAAAAGCGTGTTAGCAGAAGGGACAGAAGATTGAAGGAAAGAGATATTGAAAGAGATGGATTTGACAGATATGAAGAAAGAGAAATCGGCAGGAGTTGCTCACTGACTGGTTTGGGATGGAGAAGGAGGAATTACGGGTTTGTACGTTTGAATGAATGGCAGCAATGACAGAGGTCTAGAATTTATTTATAGAACTCCTATCTCAGGCTTTATTGTATGTCACTTTGGTTATTTAATAAGCTAATGGCACAGTAAGAAGTCAACCTGAAAGGTACAGAATTAGACACATTTCCTTCAAGGAGAAAGTAGAGAGCTGGTAAATGAGAAGATAATTTAACTTATATAGAGAGAGAAAAGAACTTTTTTATCAAAAGAATAAATTACTTGGCAATAGTGTTTACGTTTCAGTATAATTGTTTTAAAACACATTTAATTCGGTGAACCAAAAACATATATGTAACATCCATTTAAAGCCATCATATAGATTTGTTTGTTTTAAACTGGCAGTTTTACTGTCAAATAGAAATGCTTTTGCTATTGGGAACATTATGTTGAAGACTGTGGTTAATGTCTATAAATTAAAATTTGTGTATAACCTTGCTACTGTTAGAGAGATACAGCCCCTCAGGACATTACTTTTAAATTAGGATATGATTACAGGTCCATTTGTCTCATACAATTCCAATCCATGATCATCTTTCCCCATCTCAAATTTTAGCAGGCGTCTTTTGAGGTACCCACCCAGCCACACCCATGTTTTCTGAAAACGAATCTCCCTGCCATCAAATAAGTGAACACAGCCATGCGTGCGCCATGTGCTTCTACCTCTTGGCCACAGACGACTGGACCAGAGGTAGTCAGATGACCCCTGTGGAGCCAATCAGGTATTTTCTCCTGGTATCGGGAACTTGGGTGAGGACAGACTGGAACATGTGGCTATACTAGGGGACTTGTAAAAAGATGTGGATTTGATGGCCAAAGGAACCATCGGGGGGGTAGCTGTGATGGTCTGTGTGCAGATGAAGAAGAAGCTGCCTTTCTATGTCTGAAAGCAAATGTTGAACAAAGAAAAGAGACAGAGAACTGATGGCTCCAGAGGAAGATGAAGAATGAAACTGCTTTGTCTCCTGGTGGTTTTCCTGTGTTGCAAGAGACCAAAGTGCATACACTTTCTACGCTTGAATTCTATGAGAAATCCCTGAATCATGGCCCAAACTTGAAGGTTAGCCCCAAGGGATGGAACTTTCCAAATAAACAAAGTTTCTCCAACAATGTACGGTAGTTATGCTGAATTCTGAGGGTCGTGTATGGGGGTGTTCAAGTCTTGATAAGCACCTCTCCTTGACTTCAGAAACCTTCCCCAGTAGGTTTTCTGATGCTCTGCTCCTCTCAACTCCTACTCTTCAGACCACAAATCACTACGTTTGCATATGTTCCATACAGTTAGTTAATGCTTTTACGCCTACTGGTAAGAAGAGCTTCTGTGTGTTAATTATCTTGAATCTTTTTAATAAGTGCAATGATCTAATGAGAAAGGTGCACCATGGGGTGATGCTTTCCTAGGATAAGCAACCCACATTCTGGTGTAAAAATCACTACTCATCTAGTCTGGTTAGTGTATCAGCAATGTGAAAATATGATTTGTATCAATTCCCTCTTCCTACTCACTTCTGTGGCTAACATATCACCCTATGGGTATCATTAAACCAACCATAAAATATAAAGTATCCTCTGCTTTCAACTCTTCACACAAACTGCATCTCTCTGGCAACACCCTTTGCGACTTATAGATCTTTGATGAATCACAAAATTGAGTAATGATTGTGGGAGGCTCTTGTCAAAAGATATTTATTACTTCCATCCTTCTCAACCAAACTGACAAAGTCAATCCTTACAACGGTATGAGGTTTCAATGTATGTTTATATCTGTGATTGTGTATTCTTATTCTCATCTAAAATTCTCCAACCAACACCTCTATCCTCCTTGACATCAGAACGGAGGAAAACGTCCTTGAAAAAGATGCTCCCATTATTTCTGGTCTCCCGGTTTCGACAGCCTGGTGGCTATATAATCTCTAATATTCTGAGATACATAATGCATTAAGCTCTCTGACTGCCAAAGGGGCATGAGAGACAGATGGGATGTGTGATGAGATTGGGGCGGCTGAGACAGAACTTTCTCAAAGCTGGCCTAGGGGGATGGTGAACGTACATCAGCACGATGTGAGCTCTTCAAAGAATGCCCTGAACCAAGAACTGGGGGATCTGGAAAAGAATCCTTAAGCCTGGTAGAGCTGCCCATCCAAAACATCGGGGCCCTGGCAGGCTAAGGGCCAATGCTGCTGAGCCTGTGTTAAGTAGTTTGGAAGGAGGTCCAGAGCCCTGATGAATTACCTGCCTCTCACATTCTCAGTGCCTTCCCCTGAAACATTAAACATTTCGATCATTTGCTTGCATCACTTTCACCGATTTCAATATAACAAGCCCTGTCCCCGTGCGGAACGTCTGGGTCAGACTGGAGCCTGAGTCGCCTGTTTGAATATGGCAGGCATCCTGGCTACCTGGAAACTCAAAGATGTGCTCTGAAAACCAAAGAAGAAAAGAGGGAATGAGAGAGAAGAGAGTGGGCAGATGTGAAGCAAAAGAGGGAAAGGATGAGCAGGAGAAGAGAGATCAGGGAACAGGGGAGAGGGAAATTGGCAGGGTGAACTTAACATATGAAATGGGGAGGAGGAAAGGGTGCAAGTAGGGAAGAAATAGAGAGCAGAGATAAGGAAGGCAGAGAGATGGCAAGAATACAGGAAGAAGGTAAAGTAACTGTTTAAAAAGCGTAATGAAGAAGGGAGGGAGGAAACAGAAGGAAAAAGAGGGAAAGGAGAGACAGCACAAAGAGAGGGAAGAAGTAAAGGATCAGTCTATGTAACGCATCATGTCTAGCGTTCTAGATGCTCTCAAAGCTAACTAGAGGAATAGAGGAGGGGGGACGTACCCAAGTCCTTCTGACCTGCACCTGAAGGCTAATCAAAGAGAGACCCCTGTAACCCCAGGTAGTTTTGAAAAAGGCAGGAAAAGCCTATGTAATGATACGGTAGTGGGCAAAGCTGAAAGGCTCATCCGTCCTGGTTCCCCCTAAGCTTGGGCCCGTGTTCTCAGCCCGCGAACATTATCATTCAGGCTCTTCTTCAGAATGGCTGTGGCTGATGACAGATGCCCGTTACTTACCCTGCTGAGACCAGGGCTTTAAACGTTCTAGCCGTTGCCTAGGCAAAGTCTGAGGAACGGGGGAGGGGTCAATTTGGGTTTGCAGAAGACTTCCACAGAGAACGGAAGTGATCCGTTCACCACAGCAGTACCACCTCAAGACCAAAGATTAGTCTACTTATGGCACTGTTTCTCCCTAATCCTGTCATCCAGTACATGAGCTCATTCTTCAGTTCAATTTCTTCCAGTGTTGTAACAACCCGTTTCTCCCCTACTGGAATATTTTATGCCAAGGCTTGATCCGAGAAGGGTGGGATCTGTACTGGATTAACTTTTAACTTACTTAGGAAGGAAAAGTTTAGTAATAATACCAAGAATCAAAATGTTCTTCTGGCCAAGACTGCCTGATCAGTGCCAGGCTGTTATTTTTGCTATTTTATTATAGTTATAGCACTTAATTCAGAAAGCAACTTTTAATTTTTTCTCCTTTCCTCAATTTCCCAGGTGAGGATAGCGGGTGATGTCTGTGCCCTACCCAGATTCCCTTCACTGGGCTCGGGCACCATCCCGCAGCTGCTCTGTGTATTGGGTCTTAGCCGCCCCCTTCTCCAAATCTCTAGAGAACAAGAATTGCCCTTGCCCAGTGCAGCCACCTCACTTAGAAGACAGTCCTCCTCTCCCCACTTGCTGTCACTCCCAGATTGCCTGACACGGACGTACAAAAGGCTGGGCCCCTTGCCTCGAGGTAAGCTAACTCTGCAGCATGATACACAATGCAGAGCTCCCTGTGCAATCCAGCTGAGGCTACACTTACCCTGAAATCGTATTTTTGTCTCGCTTTTTCTTTCATTTCCCTTCTCTCATGTGCATTCCCTCAATAAACTACTTGCGCTAGATTCTCTATCTCAGGCTCTGCTAAAACAGCAGGACTACCACCGACACAATTGCACTCCTGGGGCAGGGGATTCTGGAAACACTCAAGGTCATCATCCTAACGATGCGGACCTGCCACACGATTCGCATGTCTATGAAATGATATCTTATGAACTACTGCTGCCTCAACAGTATTTGAACCAAAATACTTGAGTTGGGGTCTCTGTGCAGACTCACCTAAGGGTTAATATATCTAGAAGCTCATCTGCATACTGTTAGTGAAAAGGTATTTTCAAAGAATACATTCACGAAGTGTTCTTTTGCTCAGTTCCTCGCTTGCTTGGTTTAGAAAATACTGCACTCACATTGCAATAATATCAATGCATTACCTCCGGGTTGCGTAGGAAAGCGAAGTATCCCAACTACTGAGTATAACCCTTGTGGTGATCACAAAATACTCTCTTCAGCATTTTCCCATTTACTGACTACATTTTATTTCTGCTTCAATGAGAAGCTGTCAAGTACTCTGAGAATTGCACAAATTCACTTTACCCTACTGCCTGCACTTTGCCATGAATTAATTACTACAAGTACATAATATTTATTTCTGCCTAAGGCAGTCTGCACTGGTACGTCTTATTCGCATTCATTCAGGAATATAAAAATAGAGTATAGTTGGCATGAAGAAAAGCATTAATGCCTTCACTCCTCCAATGACGAGGGTTAAAAATAATTTTCCACTTTATTTCTTTGTTGAATTTGTGTCACGGGCACCCACTTCACATCCTCAAGCTGGCTGTACAAGACAAACGCAACTCGGGGGTAATTCAAGCTGTGCTCCCCATTAAACACCCATAAAGTAAAACATTGCAGATGTTTCATAAGTTTGAAAGCAGTTTCCAGTTCTTTCTACAAGCCAGCAACTCTAGATCGTAACGTCGCTGAGAGCGAGACACATGTCCATTTTTTTAACCTGATTCATTTTCTTCATCCCCAACAAAACATTCCATAGGAACCTGCAAACAGCAAGGTATCAACAGATGCCTGTTAAATGGATGAATGAACTTGAAGCCAAAAGATACAGAGAAAAAGAACCATCCTTTGGTATCTGGACAATAGATTTGGCTGCTGGTACTATGATATCCTCAAAAAATGTTTGGGACTTAACTGGTCTTCAGTTTCTCTGAAGTACTGGGGGGTCGGAAACCTCCCAATTTAAAGTACTATAATGAAATGACTTCACTGATAAACTGAGGAAATTCAATGGTGGAATCAGGTGTTCCTCAGCGAAGTGGTTCCATTTCAAATTCTTTTGTAAAGCACGTTCCCATGGAAATTAACTTGAATGGACAAAATAAAACTGGGTCTTCGGTACAAAATTATGTAAAGCATGTTGCTACACTTGGCCCATTCAAAGTGTGATTCATGGGCGGTGTCAATGGCATCACCTGGGAGGTTATGAGAAATGCAGAATCTGAGGTCCAGCCCCAGATCTACGGATCCTCCAGATCTACATATTCCTGGGTGATGGAACATATTAAAGATTTGGAGGTGCCCTTGTAGGAGGGCTGTCGGCAAGCTGTGCACTCGCCTAGGTTCCCTTTATCACTTTGGGGTGTTCTCACTCCCAGTGCCAGCATTTGCTCTCAGACTACCCGAATTTGTGTCACCTCTGCACACAGAAACAAGAAATGCCTGAGAATGTACGTTCCTCAAGGGACAGTCCTTAACCAACGACCGACTGTTAGGTGAGATTACAAATAACCCAGATCCCTAATCCCTGATTACACAGCTCTGTTTTCAGAGCTTCTCCGTGGGATTCAGTCAAAGGAAAACTCCATGGGACTTTACTTGGTATCACATTCCTGTTTGGTCTTCTTCCCTTTACTGGTGCTATTTTCTGACTCCCCTACTTAGCCCCGCATCTCTGGAATAATCCCAAACAAATTGCTTTCTCACAAATTCTCACTTAAGGGTCTGTTTCTGGTGATCACAACCTAAGATACATATCTATCAGTATCATGCTGGGAGACATTTAATAACGAGTTCTCTGAGGGAAAAAAAAAAAAAGCTATGCGTTCTAGTTTTTGTCAGTTGCCATGGTGTAAATACTCCCGCCACTACAGATTTCAAGCTATAAATGTGAGGTCATGGTATTAGGAAGAGATGCCCCCAGTCTGCTCTCATAAGCCAGGATGAGCTGGTTGCAGAGTAATACCAGTGCATATATTCACAGCCCTCCTCGCTTGAAACCAATAATCTTTATCAAGGTTGCTTGAAGAGGAACTGTAGCAGAATTATATTACACGACACAAAACAACACTTTCTAAATATCCATCTAAGTATCCTTCTTACAGTAGTAAGAAACTGGAGAGATGCATTATGTAGGAGACTAAGTTCCAACACATCTTTTTCTTCACTCAGAATTCCTTCTTAATATTGGTTTCAGCTATTTTCATACGTTTACTTGAATTATTTGCATTTGCCATGTAAATAAACATTATGTCTAAACAGCTTACCACTCTAAAAATAAGTAGATAAATAAATAAATAGACAAAGCAATACATAAATATCCATCTATCTGTCTAAAGGACCATGTGCCACGAAAGAGGCTCCAATGCATTGATCCAACAAACATCTATGGAGCAATCGCTATGTGCCCATCACTGTGGCAGGGGCAGAAATAAAACTGAATAAGACATACGTGATCCCAATCTATGAGAAGTTACAGTTTTACGAGGGAAACAAATAGACAAAAAAAAAAAATCAAGAGTTTCAAACTGTGATTCGATACTATGCATGAACAAAGAAGGAGTCAAGATGGAGTACTGAGTGAATTTGGGAAAACTCACTTGAGACAGATTCACCAATAAAGGTCTCTCTGAAGATCTGCCATTTAAGCTGATGTCGAAAGCAGAAAGAGGAACTGTATTTTTTTCTTAAATTAATTAATTAGTTAATTAACTTATGTCTGCATTGGCTCTTCGTTGCTGCGCACGAGCTTTCTCTAGTTGCAGTGAGCGGGGGCTACTCTTCCTTGCAGTGCGCGGGCTTCTCACTGCGGTGGCTTCTCTTGTTGCGGAGCACGGGCTCTAGACGCGTGGGCTACAGTAGTTGTGGCACGTGGGCTCTAGAGCACAGGCTCAGTAGTTGTTGCGCACAGGCTTAGTTGCTCCGCGGCATGTGGGATCTTCCCGGACCAGGGCTCGAACCCGTGTCCCCTGCACTGGCAGGTGGATTCTTAACCACTGCGCCACCAGGGAAGCCCCAGGAACTAGCTTTGAAAGAGGAAGAAGGAAAGCATCCTAAGCAGAGTTACAGCATGGGAAAATGTCTGGAGAAAGGGAAGTGGCTAAAATACTTGAGAAACTGACAAAAAATTGTTATTGGAGATTTTGGGGGAAGGAGACGGAAAATGAGATTGGATGATTAACGTTCATATTAGTCTGAGCCTTACAGGCCGTGGTTATAAGAACAGGTTTTATTCTAAATACAAAGAACAGCCATCGGAGAGTTCTGAGCAGCAGGGGTGGGCGGTGACTGATCTGAATGATGTTTCAAGGTGATTCTGAATGTGTTCAAAGTATTGACAGGAGTATTGACAGGAAGCTGGGGGACCAGTTAGGAGGCAAGACACGGCCCAGCAGAAAAATGCCTTTGATTCGGCAGTCACAGTACAGATCCGGAGAAGTGGATGAGGTGACAATATATTTTAGAGATGGAGTTGAGAGCATTTGCTAATGGATTGCAAGTGGACATTGAAGAAAAGGAGTCACAAGTGACTCTGAATTGATTAAATACTTGGGGGCATGCAAGTTTTACCTCTTTTTTGTGTGTCTTTTCCTAAAAGAACCAGTTCATTTGGCTGTCTTTGTTGTACCCCCTTTCTCACCCCACCTACACTTTCCCGAATTTTTCTTTTCAACTAAAGATGGCAATAAGTTCTTTTAAAAGTTATATTACTGGGCTTCCCTGGTGGCGCAGTGGTTGGGAGTCCGCCTGCCGATGCAGGGGACGCGGGTTCGTGCCCCGGTCCGGGAAGATCCCACATGCCACGGAGTGGCTGGGCCCGTGAGCCATGGCTGCTGAGCCTGCGCGTCCGGATCCTGTGCTCCACAACGGGAGAAGCCACAACAGTGAGAGGCCCGCGTACCGCAAAAAAAAAAAAAAAAAAAAAAAAAAAAAAAAAAAAAGTTATATTACTTTAGATTCTCAGTTTCACCCAATTTCCTCCACACATATACCTATTCACTCAATAAAGTCTCACAAACATAGCTGAGCAAAATAAGTAGATACCTAGGGAAAGAGGGATTAATTTGTAAATACTCCATGTTACAGTTTTATCCCTGTTCTACTTAAAGAGGGATGGATTTGTCCAGGAAAGGTACACCATGCTTCTCGAACATTCATGTGCATCAGACGGGCAGCTGAGGAATGGGCAGGTACACAGAGAGAACATCAGTGCAAATGGGACCCCCCAGGGATGACAAGGAATGTGTAGTCAGCAGGTAACGCATTGATTAATAGACCTGGAAACTAGCATCTTCACTATCTAAGATCATGACAGTAACCATCATATTTCTTAATTACAAATTTAATGCTTCTTCATCCTCCCTAGTATATATGTATTTGTATGTATTCATAATTTGTTATATGTAATTGACATACAAAAACTGATTGTATAAATTAAAAAAAAAAAATGAACGTGCGTTAGCATCATCTATGTTAGAACATAGATCGCTAGGCCCAACTCCAAAGTTTCTGATGTAGTAAGTCGGGGGTAGAGCTCAAGAATTTGTGTTTCTAGCAAGTTCCCCGATGATGGTGATACTGATGGTCCAGTGTACCGACTTTGAGAACCACTGAGATACACTAGCAAAGTTGCATTCAAGAGCACCCGAAATATACAAAGAGGGGCATGGCACCATCAGTGTATTATTTTTAAGATGGTTTAACTCCCGATGCCATTCTTCCTCTAGGTCTTAGGTAGTGAATTCTTCACTTAGACCATTGACCTAAGTGCCCACCTGCCACTGTGTATAAATTGAGAATTACAGCCCTTCAGAGAAGCAGAGCACTCTGGGCACAGTGGCAACTTCTCATTACAAGAGATGAAAACAGATGAGTTAATCAGGAAGTCCCTTCATCTCCTCGGAGGCTCATCATTCCTATTTCAGGAGCTCAGACAAGAAGTTAATTGGCGGGAAAGATGGGAAATGAACTGGCTGTAACAATGTATTCATGCCAGAGGGGACCTTACATTAAAAAAGGATGCTCATGTATTATCAGTGAAGACATCTAGGTTGTTCATTCAAGTATTTATATTTTAATACTGTGTTTAGTGAGCCTGCTGGACTTTCCCTTCTAGGTGGGGAAGAACCACAATAAAATCATCCTATGACTGTTCACTAGCTCACAGTTTGTAAGGCCTTTACTGGAATACACACACACACACACACACACACACACACACACACACACACACACACACACACACACACACACACACACTAACCTTAGAGTAATCTGTTTAGATAGTAGTTATTCTCTCCATTTTGCAGATAAAGTGAAGTTCAAAAAGATGAAAGAGTTTTGAGATGTCACACAGCAAGGTGGGAGCTTAACTGAGACTTAAATTCAGGTCTTTGACTCCTCATACAATGATCTGACTCCATGAGAGATTGGAGACTCCATAATTCCATGCCTCCATGAGTTCATGGAAGTGACTTCCGTCTCATGACTCCGAAAGTTGACAGAGAAAAGCCCCAATCCAGAGAGTTGATGTGTACACAGCCATTAGACTGAACTCATCCTATGAAATACTTTATTGAAGTCTGTACTATGAAGGGCCATTGGGTCTGATTTTCTGCTCACCAGCCTTCTAGGTACATTTTTTCTAACCGACTAAGCCCATTGAAACTTTCAGCCCATTCGCTTTGACTACTGGGTATTGCTCTCTTTTAACAAAATGTCAAATCATGAATAAAGCCCGCAACAAAAATTATTAGGTTGAGACCCACAAAACTGCCAAATTTTGACCATTTTTAACCTACAGTTTCACCGATTCAGCCACAAATAACAGCAACTGTATCTACTTTCCATTAAGAATGATGTTCTGGAGAAGAAAATGGCCTTGGGGTCAGAAGCTCTGCTTCAAGTTACATTCTGCACATAGCACTTAGCATCTCTGAGCTTCAGTCTCTGACCTGATGAGCAAGGAGTGATTACAATAGTGCCGAGAACATAGCATCTTTGAGAGAATTGTGAAGGATCGCTCCATTCGGCTAAGATTTATTCAACACCTACCTTGTTCCAGGTGCTGTGTTAAGTGCTCAAGATACAGAAGTGAACGAGACAAGATGGAGTCTATGCCCACAAGGGGCACGGTTTAGGGGAAGAAGCAAATGAATACATCAACTGCTGGAAACAGAGAAAAGACGGTAGCCAACTCTGTGATCAGGGTAGAGCTTAGAAGACTCAGAGATGCCAAGCCAGAAGATTATCTAGATCACTAGTATCTAAAATCAGCTGGGAAACTTTAAAAAAACACTGATGCCCTGATGCCCCTCCTATAATGTGTTCAGATAGGTGGAGAGTGGTGCCCCAGGTTCACTTGTAGGCAAAAAGGTTTTGTAAATTGAAAGGGGTGCACTATCTTGAGACACTAGTATTTTAAATAAAAAAGAGGCAAGAGGACAGGAAATTATGACTTTGTTTCTACTGAAAGTATTTACAGATGAAAGCACTGGCTGAACTTAAGGGTGGAAAAGGAAATAAACTTTGGAAACGGACACACTGCCTCCTTTCTCTATTCAAGGTCAACAATAATTACTACTCAACCAAAGATACTCAATTAACAATCATTGCAACTTTCGGAGTTTGTTCTGGGGAGCAAAGAAAGCTACCAACCATATCTCCCGGGTGGGCGTCAGACAAGGTCTGGTCTGTTGCTATGATGCTAGTATTAACAGTTGGATACTTGTCCAGCTCTATAGGAGAAACTCTCAGGGTAAGGTCACAAGGTACAGTGCTCTGAGCTAAGAATGTTGCCTGTACAAGTACTTATAGTTGGGAGAGTATATAGGCATCCAGAGGCCACTAAGCTTTCCTTCCTGGTCACTACCTGGGTCCAGGGCAGCCCTGATACTCCCTCAGATTTGCAGGTAGTGACTGGGCCAGTCATAAGGGCAGACCAGGAACTACTAGGCAGAGATCTAGAAGGACCAGATCAGATCTAGAAGCACCAGGATATGAAAAGATGGGTTCTCT
This sequence comes from Lagenorhynchus albirostris, assembly GCF_949774975.1. Lineage (NCBI taxonomy): Eukaryota > Metazoa > Chordata > Mammalia > Artiodactyla > Delphinidae > Lagenorhynchus > Lagenorhynchus albirostris. The sequence goes on along the minus strand of NC_083104.1, from coordinate 8,876,147 downwards.
CCCTCTCTTGTTTCTCTTCCTCCGTATAGAAATCCCATTAGCTAGGAATAGTGGATGACCCTTTACATTCATTCACCCTTACTCTGGGGGGAAACATTGATTTTCCTTTGAAGAACTAGCTCTCCTTCATAATCATTTCTTCTAATTTGGGTGGAGCTGAGTCCAGGTCCAGCTACAGGGAGATACCCATGATCCCAGGCAGGCCACTTATCCAATTTTATCCCCTTTGGCCACAGTACTGGTCAGAGAATATTAAAAAATCCATGGTGGTCCCTCTACCCACAGTCCTGGGACTACTGCTGGACTAATCGGGAAGGAGATGCCATTGTTCTATTGGGATAACTGGTCAACTATAAACCTGGGACTCCTGGGTGCCTGAGAGAAAAGCAAGATTCAGAGACACAGATAGGGAGATTACCTCTGACGAAGGAATTTGCCTCTTGAGATCCGTCTGTACCTAAGGTCAGTTATCTCCGGACCTTCCAGTTACAAGCCAAAATTCTACTTTTCCACTCTAGATTGTCTGATTTGGATTTCAGTTGTCCGTTCCTGAGAGAGTTCAGACTAGAGCATAAAATACTCTAACTTGAAGGATGGCATCAGTCGACTTAGCAGATTCAAGAAGAGGGGCATTTGCCCAGGACTGGAACCATATAGAACAAAGGTCAGCAAACTTTTTCTGTAAAGGGCCACATAGTAAATGTTTTTGGCTTTGTGGGCTACAAGCTCTATGGCAACTACTCAGCTCTTCCGCTGTAGTGTGAAAGCAGCCACTGACAGTATGCAAATGAATGGGTGTGGCTGCGTTCAATAAAATTTTATTTACAAAAACAGTGGTGGACCAAATTTGCTGATCCCTGATACAGAGGGCTTAACTTATAGAAGGGTAGCTATAGCACAAGTTTCAGATTGGGTGGTCCAGACAGGAACAGAAGATCCATCCTAGGAGTGCATCTTGGCCTCCTCCCACCCCATGGCAGACATCACCAATCAATCACAGGACTGCACTGGGGATGGGGCAATGTGCTGAGAAACTGCATCCTCAGAGCAGTGCTATCACTCTGCTCTCTATATCTTACCCCTTTTGAGCTGTTTCTCCTTTTATTTATGAAATTTCCAGCTCTAAGTACCTTATAGAAGTATAATCCAAGGAGCAATTACTCATGGAAGACGAGACAGCAGAAAGAATTGAAATCTTCAAATGAAAACAGAACAAAACACAAAAACAGACATACAAGCAATAAAACACTTGAGGTAACTGGGAGGACCAGCCAATCCTAAGGGGTTGAGAATTCTCTCTCTCTCTCTCTCTCTCTCTCTCTTCTCTCTCTCTCCCCTCCCCCCACCCCATCTCCCTGTCTGCCTTGATCTGTATCTCTATTTCCTGAAAACCTTCATGGTTAGAAGCAGGGTGATGGGGTATGTAAATGAGGACTGGCATTTCAACACTTTTAACACTTTTGTCAAATTACCATATAGGTGGAAATCTGCAATTAGCTTGAAAGAAAAACTGTACCTTTATTTTGGGAAAAATCACTCTGATGTAGCTTTTAATTGTGCAAAGGTGAAGCAAAGAGTGTCAGAATGAAGAAACAGAAGGCAAAGACAATCTAAATTTCTCTGCAATAGACTATAAAAAATTTTATTTCGTTGTGTCAACATTTTCCAGATTATGCTTTCTCTATGGACACATTAGTCTTCTAATTCATGCAGGGTCCCTAAAAATGAGTGCCTATTATTAGACGATAGGTGTGTTCCTGTTTATACAAAATTCATAGAAAAGGAGGAATGATAGAGGGACTGTGTCAGCAAATTAGCTGGAGGGACTCTACAAGGAACTGGATTAATAATGCCAAAAATCACCGCAACTGCTGTGCTAATGCTGTGTCCTCTTATATCGTGCTGCTGGTGGTGGGCTCTTGGGAGAGAGCCAGTCAAAACTTTCATTTATTTTCCTGAAGAAAATGGGCATCCAAACCATGAGCCATCCTAGAACAGAGGAGATGTGGGGCCAGACAGGGAGGAGTTCCAGATCTGATCTGGGCTTCAGACGGACAGGGGTAGCGTAAGGGTGTGCTGGTTTGGAAACGTGAGCTACTTACTGCAATATGATGACAGGCTGGAAACTAGCAAGAGGGATCTTGAATTAGTTTCCTAGGGATGCTGCAACAAAGTACCACAAACTAGGTGGCTTAAAACAACAGAGATGTATTGTTTCACAGCTCTGGAGGCCACAAGTCCAAAATCAAGGTGTTGGCAGAGCCATGCTTCCACTAAAAACTGTAGGGAGAATCCTTCCTTGCCTCTTCCTTGCTTTTGGTGTGGCCCTCGGTCCTTGGCCTTCTCTGGCTTACAGCTGCATCACTTTCATCTCTGCTTCGGTCTGCATATGGCCTTCTCCCCTCTATGTCTCTCTCTTATAAAGACATCAGTCATGTTGAATTAAGGAGCCCGTATCACTCCCTTATCACCTCAATTTAACTGATCATATCTATAAAACCCTATACGCAAATAAGGTCCATTGTGAAGTACCGGGGGTTAGGACTTGAACCTTTCTTTTGGGGGACACAATTCAACTTATAACAGACCCACCCAGTAGGTCTTGCAGAGGCAGCATTAGCCCAGGAGCCCTGAGAGTGGCTGTACCTGACAGGCATTTCCAGTTTTTGTGCTCCAATTGCCTTCCACTGTTTCAAAGCCTTCACTGCCCTATATTAGTTACCTCTACGGTGAGTTAAACGAAGAGGCTGTACCCAGGCCCAGGAAGAGTTACAGAAGGAATCCCAACCCTGAGCGGACCCTCCTAAGACAGTAAGATGCAACCAACAGAAGAGGAGAGCAGTGACCTAGAGCCGACAGCTGGGAGGAGGAACCAGCGGGATGAATTTGTGGAATATTCAGGCATTGTCTGCAGATATCTAGAGACAGCCAAGGACTCAAACCTGCTGAAGACAGAGCTTTCTGCATTCAGACATGATGGGGGCTCGCTTTCTAATTCTGGTCTTAAAAGGAGGAGTTTAACTTCATTCTTCAGCAGAAGCTGATGGAGTCTGGGGTGCTTGGGCTACACTAACGTTCGTTGCTGTCAAAGCGAGCAAACAAGCATGTGTGGACAAGTGGGAGCTCACAATCTTTCTCCTTCTTCTCCTTTAACTGACAGCATGTTTCTAAGCAGCACAACAGTTAATAGGAAAAAAGGCCTCGAGAATCCAGCGTAGAAAACTAGCCCAGTGCATTGGGGAAGAAGCCAGAAGGATGACGGCCATTCCCTAGGAAGGTAATAGGAGCCAGGGGTTAAGTGTCTCCCTCCCAGCTATTCAACAAACCCAGGAGGGAGACTCAATTCAATGGTACTTAATGCCATTTTCTAAATGCCTTAATTACTTGGGGCTTTGGTTATTATTTAATGAGCTGGAAACATGAGATAAGACAATATTAACTCATGAGCAATCTGAATAATTCAGTTAACATAACTAGGAAAGATGTTGCCTGGAACCCTGCTGTGATAAATAAAAACAAATCTCTGGTAAAAATTCCAAGGAAAACTAAACAGCCTTCTGTCCCTCCAAACTGCACTGAAGTAACTCAAAATGTTTACTTTTTAAGTCCTACTCTTCCTCGCCCTGACTATAACCTATGAAATAGGAGAATTCAAAGCACAACAAATGAAATGGGCATGTATCTCTGTCTTTGATCAGCCAGAAGTCTCCTCACTACTACAGACACGCACAGAACCCAGTGAAAAAATGTAGATGTAAAGAGCATTGCAGTATGTTTTTTTTTCCCCAATGATTAGGATAATTCAACATCTGAGGTGGCCAGACTCTACTCTAAATGCCTGTTACAAGATGAAGGAGATCCAACCCCTGCCCTCAGGAAGCTCACAGTCTACCAAGGCATATGATTTATTTACCACCAATGTTCCCTGGGCAAAAATATATAAGTACATAAAGAGCATAGGGACGGCTCTAATGAGAGAGAGAGATGAACTGAGGGCACGGATGGACGATGCTTGCAAAGATGCTTGTTCTCCAGCAAGGTCTGCAGTTTGAACAGGAACAGCTGCACAAAGTGGAACTGAAGAGGGTTCCAGGTGGAAGAGTGTGAATGAACAAAGGCACAGAGTAAAACAGTTATCTGTGCAGGTGGAAAGTCGAGTACAAGATGGAGGGGTCGGAATAGTTTGCAAGCAGTCAACGGGACCAAGGGAAAATGTTTAAGCAGGGAAATAATTAGAATAATATTTTTAAAAGCTGTTTAACGTTTTTGAAAAGTAGACTGTTATCTGTGGCTTGTTAGTCAGTTAGCAGGAAACGTTTATGAAGATGAGGCCATAGGATCAAGTCCTTGCCGACTAGTAGCATCCTCCACTCTGTGACTAGAGATAACGTTCTTCCCTCTCCTAAGTCGTTTCCGTAAGGGGCATCCCCTACAGCAGACACTACTGTTTGCAGGTATGTTAGGAGAAGCAGCTGGGCGTCTGAGGGACTTGCAAATGTAGGGAGCATCGAGATGGCCCAGGGAACCTGGAGCCAGCTTTTTATTATTACCAAAAGCCACATTTTGCAAGCTGAGGATGGAATGGCCACAAGGAAGAGCCAGGAGGTGTTATCATCTCTGCTTTCTGGCTGGTGCCCTGCTTCTTCTCTGACATTTTTCCTAGTTGCATTCAAACAGATTGGAAAGGAAGAAGGAGTGTTTTGGACCCAAGAATGCCAGTACCTACATGTCAGGACTCTGTTTCTGAACCTAGGAAAGCATCACTAATTAACTGTGGGACTCTTTCCACGAATCCTCAAGTATTCTTTGATCTGTCCAGGCTGCCGCCAACAAACTATTAGCATTGGCACAGGAAGCAAAGCCTAGGTGCCATCTCTGTTTTGGAACAATCCAGCAGAATGGCTTGTCAACAGTGGCTTTAGGTGGACAAAATCCCAACGGCATGTTGTTAAAGGTGGTGGCATCCATGTTTGATGACGGGCTTTCAAAAGCTGAGGCTAAAAGCCAGCCCTGGCGGAGTCAAGGCAAAAGTTAAAAGGTAAGCGTAGAGACAATCCAAGAACAGATGTCTAGAAGTCAGAGCTCAGAGTCAAAGGAACATGCTGTTCCTTCTGCATGGAATACTCTTCCAGCTTCTCTTCCTTTGGCAAATGTCTATTAATCCTTCAGGTTCCAGCTTAGAAATTGCTTTATCTGCCCTGACCCTCACTTGGGAATTCAGTCACACTTTCTGTGGCACGGACCGCATCCTAGATTTTCTCTAGCATGGCAATCCACTGATTACCATCAACGGAAATCATGGAGGCATTGTATATACCCTCCAAGGATGCATGGTATTAGTCCAACTCAACCTGACAACTAGCACAGCAGATGCCAGAGGCAGAGAACAATAGGATCTGACGAGGTTATTTTAGTCAAAGGCTACGTAGGGTGACAAAGAGCCAGAAACAAGGAGACTTGGAAACAATGCCTTAGGCAGAAAACCTTTCCCACTTTTCTGCTATAGCAGCATCGCACTCCTTTGCCAGGATATAACCAGTTCCAAGTCTAGGCTTAAAGCCCCAATTCACCACGTTTGCCAGCACCTGGTACTTGCCCAGTGAATACAATCAGTAAAGGAAAATGTTACTAGAACCCAGTTTGTTATTACATAAACCTGTATGGGGCTTCCCTGGTGGCGCAGTGGTTGAGAGTCCGCCTGCCGATGCAGGGGACACGGGTTCGTGCCCCGGTCCGGGAAGATCCCACATGTCGCGGAGCGGCTGGGCCCGTGAGCCATGGCCGCTGAGCCTGCGCGTCCGGAGCCTGTGCTCCCCAACGGGATAGGCCACAACAGTGAGAGGTCTGCGTACCGCAAAAAAAAAAAAACAAAACACGTTCCCTGACTTGTCCAAGGACATCCAAGGAGTAAGGGGCAGACTCAGATTCAATCCCAGATTGGTCTGATCCTATAGCCCACGTAGTCCACTCTGCCCACCCCTAAGGAATCCAACTGCAAGTAGAGCTTCAGACTGGTCAGTTTATGGAGATTATGGGCGTACAGCTACACCCCCAAACTGTAAATGATTTTCGGCAAATTCTAGAAGAAAATCTTTATTTCCCATCTTCCTTAGAGATATTGGGCAAAAGGTGCAGCGTGGGGCTCCTCACAAAGCTCTTTAAAGAGATCTCACTCAGTGGGGAATCACACCTTTGCTCCTCTCCTTTCCTCCATTATGTTGCCTGAACATGAACGTGATGACTGGAGCTACAATGGTCATCTCGTGACCATGAGGCAACCCTGAAGATGGAAGTCATACTAAGGATGGAGGAGCAGAAAGAGAATAGGCCTGGGTCGATGATAAATGTGAAGCTACCATACAAGCTCTGAACTGCCAATCATGGTCATTTTTTATGTGAGAGCAGGAAAAGAAGCCTGCTTTCTTAGTTAAGCCACTGCTCGTTGAGTTTCTTTCATATACATCTGAATTTAATCCTAATACAGGCTTCCACTATATTTTTCATTTTTATATTTCTCAGACTCAGAGATAAAGTAGTATGGAGACTCCAATCGTATTTTAAAATTTATAAAGCAGAACTGAATCAGGCAATGTGCCCACAAGAATAGCTAGGGAACACCGAAATGACAGCAGAATCCACTACTGCTTCTGGCTCAGGAAAATTGTAAAAATGAAAGGAGAAACAAATATTCATTATTCTGCTTTGGGGCACTCCAAATATTCATCATTCTGCTCCCAAGAGGAAGACTCTCAAAGATTGAAGCTTCTGCAATAAAACTTCCTATTTATCTCCTCGGAGATCATCATACTAGTTTGTCTAATCTTTTTGGATTCTACCAGAGCACAAGAAACAAAAGTAGTCCATTGATCTTCATGTTCTTGCAAGGATATGATACAAGAAGGTCCCAGTGCCAAAGGTGATAGTGACAATAGCATGGACAGCAATGACCACAGCAGGAGAGGGTTCACACGGAGTACTTCCTCTGTGCCAGGCAGCTTTCTAAGTCCCAAACATCTACTGAATTCTCGAAACAAGCCCACCATCACTGATCTCTCTTAAAAATCAGGAAACTGACATGGTAAGTTTCTGAATGAGGTATTCACAGGAAAGAATGATTTCAAAGAAATCAGGATAGAGCAATTCAATTGAAACCCATCCAATACTTACAACTGTGGAAACAGAACATTATGAGTGCCATCTTTGAGGGCAAAAGAAGGGAAAATATGAGATCAGAAATATGTTTCTCTTTAATAAAGGAACTGACCTTTATTAAAGGAAGTTGTGAAGCCAGTCTCTAGAATGTTAAAGTACTTTGCTTATTCTGGTTTTAAATCCCTTCCCTGTGCTGACAGAAAAGCCACAAAATCCATAACTTGTAACCTGGTGAACACAAAGAGCTTTGGTTGGCTGACAAACCAGCTAAGGCAGAAAAAGCTCAACAAAGTTTTCCATCCTAAATAAAAGAGGTCGTCAGTGGTATCTGTCTGCCCTTCAATGCACAGATGTAATTACTCCTAAATCATTTTAGAATAGAACCTGTTTAAACGCACCTACATGCACCATGCTGTTTCGACATCAAAGTCTATAAAATACATCTTAGATAACTGTAGCAAATTGTAAAAAGTGGCCAGTTTAGCATAGAATGATAGTATATATGTTGTAGCTTGTGTTAATTACTTCTGATATAAATGAATTTATAGTAAACTTACATGTAAAAATCATATTTCTTTAACATCTAGAACTAAACTCCCTTTTTCTTGAGTATTATTCAAACTTCAGAACAGTTTTGAGGTGGCTTTTTAATATTGATGTCTCCCTTTTGCCTGGATCGAATTTGAAAAAAAAAAATGTTTCTGAAGTTTACACCTAAACCATATTGCGAAGTTTATTTCTTATGCTTTGGAACGGACTACACAATGGAATTCAAAGTCTAGAGCCTCCTTTTAAAGGAGAGGGTAAATACACAAAGACTAATCTTTTGGAGACTAACAGGTGCTCTTCTAAACTTTGAACCACATGAAATTCAGACTCTTAGAAACACGTCCTTGATTTTCATGGGTCTTTGCAAAATGTTTCACATATACTCTTCCTTTGGTTTCCACAGCTATCCTATAAGAAAAGTGGGATGGTGATTAGCCCCACTTCACTGTTGCAAAGACCATGTTAGTGAGAGTGGGAGTGATCAGTATAGTGAGAGTTGATAGCACTGTTACTTATAGGAAAGCATCCTGTGTTTTGTTCTACGCCTATTCAATGACGCCAGAGTTCTCTTCGCTTTAGAAAAGGAACTGAATGTTTGAAAGGCTATTCCAAGCAGGGGCATCCCTCCTTGAGGACCAGCATCTGTGGGATGCTGACAGGCACACATGTCTCCAGACCTCTCACCCAGCAGCCGAGCCCAATCACTACACACCTCTCCACAGAAGGCACTCTGCTGAGTTCACTTCGAATCTTTAAAATGTGCTCATAAAAATGCATATGATGGTTGTCTGAGAGATGATGTGAATTCATCAGCGTCCTTTGCAATCTTATCAGGAATCGCTTATAAGTTGAGCTCACTTCAGTCTCTGCAGGAGGAAAAGAGCCACCAGGGGACCCCACCTTAGTAAAAGTGGAGGGGAGAGCAGGAAAGTTCTCGAGTGGAATTGCTTAAAGGGAAGGTCATTTCACGTGATTAGATGAAAGACAACATGGTAGCCCCGCAGTACGTACGCAGGTGAGTGGGTGGCAACTAAAAAGTACATGGAATTAGACTTCCTCTCCTTTCCAGTACTGGCTAGGATTGGCCTTGATAGTAACAGGAAATGTACACAAGCAGTCACCCAGCGCCAAGCAGAGTACACAGATCGTGAAGCACAGTCTTCACCAGAACTTTATAAACTACGTTTATCTTTCCTCTTACGAAGGCCCAGAAAGGTGAAGTGACTTGCACAAGGTCATGCAAGAAGCAATGGCTGGTTCAAAACCAGATCTATCTGACTCCAATAGTGTACAGCCTCGAATCAATTAAACCCTCCGTGTACGGGTTATTGTTTCACGAGTACCCTGTTCGGTCCTCATTACTCTATGGGGCGATTACTATTAGAAGTGAAGAAACCAGGGCTGAAAGAACGTAAAGATTGGCTTAATCCAATCGATCTCGGCAGTGAATGAAGTTAACTCAGCACAAGTTTGTGATTCCAGTGCCTACTATCTTTTCACGATGATATTCACTCATTTTCTTACCAAAAGTATCGAGTGCCTCTCTGTTCACTGTGTCAGGTACTGAGTATACAAAAATGAGTAATTTTTGATGTTTTTCCTTAAGTTCACCATCTTAGGGGAGCAACCAACAAATGTTTAGAAAAATAGGTAGATTATAACAAGTATATAATACACAAAGATATGGAAGCTTCCAGGAAAATCTGAGGAGACCTCATTTAAAAAGATCACAGTTGCTGGTTGCGAGAGGTGGGGATGGGCGAAATGCGTGAAGGGGGTCAAAAGGCACAAACTCCCACCTATAAAATAAATAAGTCTTAGAGGTGTAATGTACAGCATGGTGACTAGAGTTAATAATACTCGGTTACATATTTATTTATAAGTTGCTCAGAGAGTACATCTTGAAGGTTCTCATCCCACACAGACAAAATAATGTATAACTATGTCCGGTGACCTTGCTAACTAGACTGATTGTGACCATTTGACAGCAATATACAGATATCAAATCACTGTGTTATGTACCTAAAACAAATATAATATTTTATGTCAAATATACCTCAATAAAAATTTTAAATGAAATAAATAGAGATCACAATTCAGCTAGCTCTTAGTATTACATAACCTTTTAAGGTGTCTGTCCATCTCACAGTCTGTCCTTTCTTCTCCAAGAATTGTCTCTTCCATCACCACTACCCACCAAGAAGTTCCCAGGGCCAACAGTGGCGCCTTTGTATCTCTAATGAGGAAACCTAATTGGACCAGCAGTACACACCTCACCCGAGCTGGGCCAATCAGACTGCCTCCCCAGAAAACTTGAAGTGAAACACACAGAAGCTAGGATTGGGAGCTAAGTCACAACAATGGAGGTGTTCCAGAGAGACACCTGCCCACCTTGGGGTACTGAGATCCCAGAAGCTGCTCAGAGACCTGCCCTTACTGAGCAGTGATCTGTCCACTGAACTCCACTGCTTACCTAAACCAGTAGATCACAGCTTTCTCTCACTTTCATCCAGTCGATTCTTTAATAAGTATTGAAAGATGAATAAGAGCTACCCAGACAGTGACAAGTTAGAGCCAGAGTTTGAAGATCCTCACATGCCACTAAAGTGGACTTTCTCCTGGAGAGAACAGCAGGCCAAGGAAATGTCGTGTTTCTTTGTGTTTATAGGGTGTTATAGCTCTTAAATGAGCAAACTAGTAAAGGGCTAATGCCAAAGAGGAACAAGATAAAAAAAAAAAAATCTACAGAAGCCATCGAAGATTCATAAAAAAAGGTCAAAATATTTCCCCCAAACTATTTGGGAGACCAAGGTGCGTGAAGCATGGTCTCCACTGACAGGGCCCATGGCGTGTGCACTCTGTCGGGGTGGTTGTGCTGACCACGTGCCTTTCCAGATCCCTCTCCACTGTCTCCCACCTTGCTCTGTGCCCCAAGATGTCTTGGTAACCATTCTTTCCCATCTCCCCTTCAGACCTAGCCTACGTCTAGCCTAGAGTAGTACCTAATGTCTCTTGGTTTCCCTACACCCTGGCCAACCCTTTGTAAATAGTCCTGTTCTAAAATTCTCTTCAAACTACACAATGTGTGTGCCATCTGATTCTTGCAATAACCCTGATCAAAACAGAGTCCCTCTAAAACCTTGGATGTGAAGACCTAGGTATGAGACATGAGCTCGCTTTATAGCTCCCTACTCGGGAAACAGCCCGATGTATAATGTCCTTCTGAAGGGTTATCGGGGGGAGTTCTAGGTTATTACAGTCATAAATACACATGTTAACAGCCATAGGGAATCAACGGTTTCCTCAAGAAAACTCCCCTATGCCAAGCTGAGATGAAGAATACTTCACACCAAAAGGAAAAGGGAAAAGCATCACTTGAGTAGTAAGAAACAGCAAAAAGCCACAGGCAAATTCCAAGAAAGCAAGGAGAAGCAGGCAGACTTGCCCAGCTCACGCCCAGAAGTCAGGGCCAATCAGCAGATGATCTGAACTCACTTTAAGAACCAGCCACAATTGCTTGGGCAGCCTCTAGGGCAGAGAACGGAAAATAGGGGGAAGCGAACTTGACTCAAACAGACTCTTTCGAACACAGCTTGAGACAGGCTTATCACAAACTCCTCCCAACATTATGTGCTGGAGTTACCCCATTCCATGTACACATTATAGAATCCTTGATACCTCTGCTAAAATAGGTAGCATCTTCACTGAAGCCTGACTGAGTCTTTAATTTTATTCATTTCTTCATCCATCCATCCATCCACTCAACGAACAGAGCCAGAGCATCTACAAAGTACAGGACATGGGGTTATGAATGGGATATACAAAAAAAAAAAAAACCCACAAAAAACAAGAGGCAGTCCCTAATAACAACTGTGTAGGGCACACAGGTAGACAGACAGATAAGTGAACAAGTTAATGATTCCAGGACACTGTGATGAGTGCAGAGATAATGAAATACAGGAGTTGAGGGGAGCACAGAAGAAGCAGACACGACCCAAATTCTGAGGGTCCTTGGGAAGGGTTAGGGAGAGCTTCATGGAAGAGGTGACAACTGAGCTGAATTTCAATGCTGAATGTGATTTAAAAGGTAAAAGTCCATCCAAGCATATGGTATGGATCACAGGCATCTTTAAATATAAACTTCCAAAAGAGCACAGAGGTTTTTTTTTTTTTTTTTTCCTCACATCTTTCAAGGAAACTCAGTGCCTTAAGTAGTACCCGGGGCTAAAGTACCCACATCCTCTTTCCAACAGTAGCTTGGTTGCTAGGCAACCACTGCTGCGCTAAATCCAGCCTTGTTCTCAATTAATTTGGCGGAGATACTATGTGTTTTCAATTCATGCCCTTGGAGCTTCATTTTACAAAGAAGAGGAAATAGCTCTGGGCCTTTCGATGTGGTTGAATTGTGAATGTCCTAACTTCTCTTCAGTCATAGTTCAACCTCAGTACAGATTCAAAGAAGTCACACTGATCCCTGTGAGGAAGTACATGTATAAACATTTTGAAACAAACCTTATCGAGATACAGTTGGTAGAAGCTATTACACTTTGTGAACTCTCTTGGGAAATAGAAAGGTGATTACGACAGATTTTGAATATCTTGTAAAAACAAGGAGATCGTGCCAGTATACAAAAATTTGCTTTGTTTTGTTTTTTGTTTTTGTCTCCCGTTGCGGAGCACGGGCTCCGGACGCGCAGGCTCAGCGGCCATGGCTCACGGGCCCAGCCGCTCCGCGGCACGTGGGATCCTCCCGGCCCGGGGCACGAACCCGCGTCCCCTGCATCAGCAGGCGGACTCCCAACCGCTGCGCCACCAGGGAAGCCCCCAGAAAGGTATTTTGTAATTATATATATATCCAACTTCAACTGCCTGTGGCTATGTACCCAACACTGTGTCAGGTGTGAAGAGATGAAACAGCAATGTATTTCAGAGGCTTCATCCCTGAGAAATATTAATGATGATAAAAATGAGTCCCAGTCCTCCACAACGAAACATGATTTTTTTTTTCAGGTTTGACTCCCAGCAAAATGTGATCTTTCATGAAAGGAGTTTTCAAAGATCCCAATTCAAAATAAGATGAGACAAAAATTATATACCAAGCACTGTCAAGGTATGGAAAACCAGACTTAGTTACATAAATGTATAAATAACAATTAAAATTGATTACATTAGTTAATACAAATAAAACAAATATAATTAATAAGTTAATACAAATGATTGCTATCCTAGCTCACTAGTTTATCATGTAGGACTTACTGTGTATAGATGTCTACAGAGTACACAGTATAGAATGTAGGTCCAGTGCTGTAGACAAGTTTCATTCAATTTTGGTTAAGCAGTCCCCCCAGTCCTTACAGGGTCCCCAAACCGGACAACCCGCCTGACTGCTAGATGCGGAGTGCCGGCACACACAGAAGGGAGGAAAATAACATTTTACAGTCCATACCCTTGCAGCTTCATTTTACAAAGAAAATGTAGAATGGTTCATACAGGAAAGTGGTTAAATGAAAGATGATACATGCAGACTATGAAATGTGTGCATCATTATGTGGAAAGAGGCAGACTTCTATGTTCCTTCAAAAAAATCTCTTTTACTCTTTACCCAATTTTTAAAGGCTACTTTCTATTTACATTTATTACAAAGTATTAGCTACATTCTCCATGTTGTATAATACATCCTTGAGCCTCTCTTACACCCAGCAGTTTGTACCTCTCACCCAATCAAATACCAGAACTGAGTGGTCATGCTAAGCCAAGATCAAGTCCATTGATTCCAACACTGCAGTGGGGGCGGGGTAGGGAGCTTTCAGGTGAGGTTTCCTTGGCCAAACCCCAAGTGTGTCCAGAACATAATTCCCTCCCCAAAGGACCTTGGACCTGAGACGTTATCACCCAAATTTGTGAGCTAGGTACCTAAACTAGAGGGTCCTGTGGCTTTGCAAACTAGAAAGGGAGTGTTATTATCAGTCTGTTTTCTATAGAGGAAAAAAACTAAGGAGATCCTAACGGTCCTAATGAGGACCAGAATCTTGCCAAGTTTAAAGCCAATGCATCCGTGGAAACCTAATTTCTACTTAACAGCACAAATGATTAAATTAGACCTTTTGACACTGCTTCTTAAGAACAAATGATAGCTGGGTACTTTGTTTTATCAGTCTTCTATTTTATGATTCTAGCCTTGGATGAATGTGATCCAGAGGGATTCTTTGAGCTGTCTTTCAAACCTTGAGAGAACCATAGAAAGTTTTCTTCCTATTCTGGCAATGCTGTGGAGGACATTTACTGCATTTATTTATTTATCTTTTTTGCGGTTTGCAGGCCTCTCACTGTTGCGGCCTCTCCCGTTGCGGAGCACAGGCTCTGGACGCGCAGGCTCAGCGGCCACGGCTCACGGGCCCAGCTGCTCCGCGGCATGTGGGATCTTCCCGGACCGGGGCACGAACCCGCGTCCCCTGCATCAGCAGGCGGACTCTCAACCACTGTGCCGCCAGTGAAGCCCTACTGCATTTATTGATAAACTTCTTCTCCAAGTGGCGGGGTTATACTTGGCAATTGCTAAAGGATTACGTTAGATTTGCTGCTAGTAATTTCACTATAGTAACTAATACAACTTCTCACTCCTCCCCAAAGAAATATGTTACCTTACCTTTTAGTTCAAGGGAATGCTGGTGAATATCCATCACCATAAATGAGATAAAGAGTAGTTTGTCAGATTAAATCCCTGAGCTAAAAATTAAACATTGAGAACACTGTATGCATTTTATATGATTCTCCGTCCTGAAATGAATGGAGAGGCACACATTTAGATTCCAAAATGAGAATCAGAGCTGAGGAAAGGAATGGATATGGCTTGACAGGGAGGATATTGAAGGAAGGTGGTGAGGACATCAAACTGGATTTTTCAAAGGAAACTGGAAAATGAGGAGGATTTTTAGAAAGTGGAGTGGCCTTCATAAGATCCGGAGAAAATACAGGGTAGATCCCATCCCTTCTCTGCCCAAGGCTCTTCACTTGGGAGGAGAGGAATGTGCAGGTGAGGCATGAGGCCTCTCACATCATGTCAAGTAGAAGCTCAGAAGACATGATGATGATGCCAAAGCCCTACCTGATTTGGATGTGCCCTCCCCACCTCTAGTCCCTGTCCCCCTTGCTTACTCCAACCAGCCACTGTGGCCTCCTTGCTCTCTCTTGAACTTTCTGGGCATGCCCCTGTCTCAGCACAGTTGTATCTGCTGTTCCCTCTGCCTGGAATAATTCCTCCACCCCCCAGCTAATAGCCTGGCTGACCTCCCACCTCCTTCCAGCCTTTCCTTCGAGGTCCCTGCCTTGGTGACAGTTCACCAAACCACCCTGTTTATAACAGCAGACCGTGCCCTTCTACCTGGCCACCTGCCTTGCAAGCTCTTTCTCCCCCTAGCACTGATTACTTTCTAACACATCACATGTTTTACTCTTTTATTCTGGCTACCCCCCAACGCCTCCTGAATATAAGCTCCACAGAGCGGCGAGTGTTGTGTGTTTGGGTCACTGTTGTGCCCCAAACTGCCACCGGCACATCACTGAATGAATTAAAGAAAGAAAACAAAAGTCCAGGGCTGGCAAAGAAAAGAAGGAAAAACAGCACGTTCAAACCCACTATTGAGAATGATGACACAGAGACAAGCAGCAGTGACACATCAGATGACGACGATGTGTGAAGGATTTCCTAACAGCTTTAGAAATTGTAGTGTGATACATCTCTCATACAGTATGGGGTGAATTGTAAAAATGAAGAACTATAATTTATGTAGTAAAATACCCCATTAGAAGATGATTTTTGGGGGAAATTGAATATGAAGAAAACCAAGAATGTTGTGTTGGGCTGTGTTGAACATTATTTCTTTGTTAAATGAATGTTGTAGAAATGAGGACTTTGTTTGATCCAACATTGACTTTCTTCATCACTGCAGCATTTCTCTGACTAGCAATGTGATGATGTAACAAATGAGATTTTCTCATTTAAAAATAAAAAAATTGCATAATGTTTTGCAAAGCTTCTGTCTTAAAATGTCCAGTTCTTAAGAAAAAAGGCAGCTTACACTGTTTTGCTTGCAGAGTCATATCTTTTTCGTACAGTGGAAATCCTCAAGTCCACTTTGTGCGGCTCCCCCCACCCTCCCCCTCCAGCCCTGCAAAAAAAGGACAATGTAGCATGTTGGCTAAAACCGGAGCAAAGTGCACTAAAACATTAATTTCCTGAACTCAACTATTGTACTAGTCACCTTTTAAAACAGAACTTGCTCTTTAGCCATTTGTAGTTCAGTAAATGTTACAGCAAAGACTTGCCACATTTTCTTCCAAATTTTAAGAGGTGATTTTCAAGAGATTTATCTGGATATGTTGTCAGACCAGAATTTTCAGAGTTGATGGAAAAGAGTCTTGTGGGAAAACTTACTTTGATAAATTATTACACATGCAGAAAAACTGATCACACTGACTGGATCTGTCCACAACATGAAAAATAAACTGGATTTTCAGGGGAAAAAAAAAAAAAGAAGGAAAAGAAACACTGGAACAGAATGAAAAGGATCAGCTGCAAAGAAAAAGAGGGAGGAAGCACCCAAATGTGAGAGGACAGGAGAGCCGCAAAGCTTCTGAAGGACGTACATAAAGAACAGAGCAAGCGCTTCCCTGGTGGCGCAGTGGTTGAGAGTCCGCCTGCAGGGGACGCGAGTTCGTGCCCCGGTCCGGGAGGATCCCACGTGCCGCGAAGCGGCTGGGCCCCTGAGCCATGGCCGCTGAGCCTGCGCGTCCGGAGCCTGTGCTCCGCGACGGGAGAGGCCGCGGCGGCGAGAGGCCCGCGTACCGCAAAAAAAAAAAAAAAGAACAGAGCAAGATAAACGGCTCCAGCTGCTCCTGCTGTTTCACCCGGCACGGGGCTTATTGCCTGACCTCCCGCCCTTTGAAATGAGCCGCTCGTGTCTCAAAAGTTCTGTTCTGCGCAGCACAGACGGGTGGGAATAAATTATCTGAAGGGCTGCAGCAGCTGGGCAGAGCCATGTCATCTGGCAGGGGGCTGGGTGAGGTTGGGGGGCTCTTGGTGGACCGTCCATTCCACCATGCTGCCCAGCGTCTGGTGGCAACAGAAGGAGACACACAGCCAGGGTGTGTGCCGCTTCCTGCCAGGCAACAGATTTGTCTGATATTTCCAGAGACTCAAAGAACACTAGAGAAATAAGGGAGAATAAACATATCAAATTCCTCTATGGAATAGGTACGAGTCTGCAAGGACAAAGAGGATGGAAGAAGAGATAACAGTAAACAAGAGATGTAACTAATTTGGGGAAGACTCAGAAACAGTGGCAGGACGACCATGTTTCATCAATTTTAAAATGTGCCTCTTTTTCCCATTTTAACATTTTTGAGGGCAAGATGACTCTTACAACTGGTGGTATCTTAGAGTTGTAGGGGACGGCATTCTTTTCTTCCTTCTTCTTTACTCATTAGATAGTGTGTGAACAAAAAAGAGCAAAGACTGTTACTCGTCGTCCAGTTATACAGGGATTAAGTCACAACTCCCTCAGCTGTCCACTGACAGTGCACCCTGAGAAATCAGGGTGAAAAAACGGGATGAGGCACTCTGTGCTTTGGATAAATGGTCCCCAGAAAGATAGATGTGTATCTCAGGAAGATTTCAGTGACCCCAGATCCTTGTATCTTTCCATACACAGAAAAGCACTAAAATCATTAACTTGGGAATCCGTTTTTTGTGATTGGCAGTAATCTTTTACCAAGAGGTACACTTGACTGCATGTATTTCCTAACCCCCAAAATTCATACATATACTGGGTCCTCCCCTACCTCTTTGGAGCAGTTCCTCAGAGCTGTCTCCCAGGCTATAGTCCTCAGTAAGACCCTAATACTTAAACTCACAACTCTCATGTTGTGCATTTTTCTTTGACTCAACAAATGGATGGTGTAGCCTATAATCACCCGCATCTCAGATGCAAGGAAATATGGTAGCGGCACAGAGGAATCCAAAGGCCAAAAGTCCACAGACGGCCATGTCAGTGAGAGGAGAACGATGCACCTTGCAGAACTGCACGAGGGACTGCTGGCTTGGGAACACCATATACCATGGGGGTGAAGAGCAGGGATGAGGGAGAAAAGGTGGAAAGTCAGCAAAAGAACTACGAGCTCCCCCAGATCCCTGCCACCTCACACCATGATGCTGCCAGGCTACTGCTCTCCTCTTCCAGTGCCACGGATAGGGTTGTCAGGTGAAATACAAAAGGCCCCGTGAAATTTGCATTTCAGATAACAAATGACTGCGTGGGACACACTTACACTACAAAAGCATTCCTCATTCATCTGAAATTCCAATTTTACTAGACAATCTCTATTTTGTTTTCCTTTGACTAAATCTGGAAGTTCTATCTATGGAGAAACTGAATCGAAACTACACTAAACTTTGAGATGAAAGCCCCGTGGAGACTGGGGAAGAAGCCAGGGGCAGAAAACAAGTGGTTTAGGTAAAATCATACTGAACGATGACCCTCTCAGTAATACTGTGCAGCTCAGCTCCAAGGGCCCTGCCAGTCAGGACCACTTCTTCCACCTCTAGTCACCACTGGAAGAAAGCAAAGGAAGTAGTGGGCAATTCTATGGGGACCCTCTCGGTGACAGAGAAAATACCAAGTGACTTTGGGGGTCCCCCAGTGAGGCAGCTAGTCCTCTGCTGAACCGTTCTATGGAGAAGCCCACCATTCGACAAGCTTCCCACCTTGCTCCCCTGCACGTATAAGACCCACTGATTTTTTTTTTTTTTTTTTTTTTTTGCGGTACGCGGGCCTCTCACTGTTGTGGCCTCTCCCATTGCGGGGCACAGGCTCCGGAGGCACAGGCGCAGCGGCCATGGCTCACGGGCCCAGCTGCTCCGCGGCATGTGGGATCTTTCCGGACCGGGGCATGAACCCGTGTCCCCTGCATCGGCAGGCGGACTCTCAACCACCGCGCCACCAGGGAAGCCCAAGACCCACTGATTTTTGCCTAACTCTTAATATGGGCAGAAAACAGAAGACTACCAGACATTTAAAGGAAGCCTTGTAACATGGGTAACAGTAACTGACAACAAAGCAGGAAAAGACTCCTAAGACAGAAAGGTAATATATGGAGGGGGGAAAAAACCCCACAAAACTCTTAAGGATAACTGATACCATGTTACAGAGAAGAAAAGGTATCGTACTCACAAAAGAAGAATATCATGCTATTTTATAAAGGAATAATAAAAGAGTAAGAAAAACCTGAAAGTTAAAAATACCGCAGTCAACATTTTGAAACTCTGTTTACCCTAAAGATGGTAATACCTCTCAGAAAATAAAACAAATGGGCAGACAGATGGAAAATTGGAATAAAAAATAAGAATATTGGGAGGATCCATTCAAGAAGAGCAACACGCAACTGACAAGAGGTCTTAAAAGAATCTGGAAGAAAAAAAAATTATCATAGAACCTAAGAATATTATCTAAAACCAAAAACAGGAGTTCCTGCAGTGACAGGGCCCACAGAATGCACAAGACCAAGAACGGAAACAGCACCACACCAGACCCCTTGGCATGGCCCTTCAGAACACCAGTGTTGAAGGAGATTTTTAAATAACTGGAGGGGTCAAATGGCTTGGCGGTAGGTAGACACCACATTTCAGGAAAACTAGCCTCACGGTGGCACACTGAGGTTGTCTACTGAGACAGGGATCTCAGTGACCTGGTCCAGCATTCTGGGTGGTGTCGGGGGCGGTGCCAAGGGGTACGTGGGGTGAACTGAGCTGGGTCACTCCTGAGCAGTGGTCCACACAGCCTGCGCTCAAGAGAACAATGCATCCACTGGCTCTCATGTTGACACAGTTGGGCCCCTCACAAGAACCCACGTTTAGTGCCAAGTGTTCTGCACACAAGTGGAGGTTCTGGACTCAAGGTCTGATCATACGTAAGTGACACAAGGAATGAGAAAGCACTCACAATATTTACAAATAAAAACAATCTCACCACAAAATCTAGGTTTCTGGGTAGTACTGACACACATGAAGATCTGACAACATCAAGCTCATCCTCGTGGAACAACTGGCTACAACTTAACAGTAGATACCTCTTTCAGGTCAAGCACGCAGACTGGCCACAGTCTCCATCCTTCCCTATTACCCTCAAACTCTGAGGTCAATTGTCCATTGCCATTTATCATTGAAGGGGCTCTTTTTCGTTGGAAAATAAACCTTTCCCTTTAAGCTGACTGGCATCACCCACATCCATCACCAGCCTGACTCTTGTAGGCACCTGAGTTGCTAGTCTGCTTTAGGGAGCTGTAGCACGGCATCTCGATACTACCAAGTCAAGCTACCACCTCAATGTTTTATCATGAAGGTGATTTTGTTCAAAGGGAGTCCATGGCATGGGCCAGGGATGGAAACTCTCTCCTTAACTAACCCATCAATTATTCTGGACCTCAGTTTCCTTCTATAAGAAGGATCTTGTGATATTAACTTGCTAAGTAACATAGTAGTACATTGTAGTAAGACTACCCGTCTATTTTCTACTGGGAAAGAAATATGGCTGAGAACAGAATAGTTCCATTATTAAAACCAAAGTTCTATTTCATGGCTTTTTCCTCATTTGACCCAACTCAAACATGCAACCCCCATTTCGTGCAACAGTATTTCATTGTATTCCTGGCTTGTCCTTCCTCTATTTTCTCAATTCAGAGAATAAGAAGGGGAAAGAGACAGTAATTTACAGTTCAGTATCTTAGAGAGATTCAAGATTGTAGACTCAATTCTTCCATCTTAGTAAAGGGACCTTTCACAAACTCAGTAGAGGGTGTCTCTGAAAATTAAGGAGAAAAAGATCAATAACGTGGTGTTATCGGTAACAGCTGCGACAATTTATCAAAAATTTGATTTAGGCATGTTTCACTTGGCCCTGACTAAAAGTGGAGATTCTCTGAAACTCACCTGTAAAATTAGGACATCCCTAATTGTGGGGCGGGGTTTAACTCAGCCCACCTCACGTGCTATTTCAGGCAAAGGGATAAAACCTCCAGGCAGATGCAAAACCTAGAAGAATGAATCTCTATGGCTGCTCAGTGAACTCTGCAAGGTCCAGTCCGCTGGAGAGGCTGTGCAGCTAAGGGAGTGAGGTGGTACAGATGAAGAGTTATGGCGAGGATTTTGCAGAACCCTTCGGGGAGATGGTAAATGATATTACACGGGATGTGTTCACAGACCGGAAATATACTCAGGTTTTTTGGACTAAGCCTTTCCTGTCTTCTTTGTGACATTCATAAATGTCAGTAACAGCAGCCACCTTTTGCTCAATAGCCAGGACTGCCTCTCGCTGCGTTAGGTGCTTGATATCCACCTTCTCTGATCTTCACAACTACTTGCAAAAGGCATATTCACCCACCACTGACTCAAACTTCCATTCATTCTACATGTTTTTTGAATTCCAGCTTCAAGCCTGGGCCACTGTGCTGAGCCCTGGGGATGCAGTTGTAAACAAAACACTCAAGGTCCCTATGTTCATGAAGCTTATAGTCTGAGGAAGAGTAGACAATGACTAGTTGGACAAAAAATTATGAGAAATCAGTAAGCATTCTAAAGAGAATTAAGACAGGGAGATAGGGAGATATAACAGTGTTGGGTGATTACTATACGA
Source organism: Lagenorhynchus albirostris (assembly GCF_949774975.1). NCBI lineage: Eukaryota > Metazoa > Chordata > Mammalia > Artiodactyla > Delphinidae > Lagenorhynchus > Lagenorhynchus albirostris. Next base: position 8,854,761 of record NC_083104.1, on the reverse strand, counting down.
ACGTGGTCGTGAACTGTAATTAATCCTATGACAATACAATACGAGGGGACTATAAAGAAATATATAATGAGTCAACTTAATTGAGACTGTGGGGAGAGTGTCAAAAAAGACCAGTGTAAGTAAGTGGCATTCAAGCTGAGACTTGAAGGATCAGTGGATGAGTTAGGCAGAGTGTAGGTAGGATGGGAGGTGAGAGGTTGGGCTGTAAGCAACAGGAACAGAACAGGCAAATGCCATGAGGGGCAAAGACCTCAGCCTGTTGGAAGCACTAAAATAAGGCCATAGCAGAGACAGTGAGTCAGGGAGTGGGGGGAGGGGAGGTGGAAAGGAAACTTACACAAGGCAAACCCTCATGGAGGCCAGTGCCATGCCCAAGGAAACAGGTTCATAAAGGTTAAAGAACAGAGTCAAGGATCCCAAATGTGGTGATAAAGACTGGACTAGAATTCAGGACTATCAAACTATGGAGTTCATCATGCTTTTTCTGCTATACATGCTATGTCTTTTTGTACTAAGAGACAGGGAGCACGTGCACACGCGCACACACACACACACACACACACACACACACACACACACACATCTTCCTCCTGAACCAAGACTAGCAGCTTAGAAGCATATCCCTGTGGTTTGGCTGGATGCGTGCATTTTTTGCTAAAGATGACCTGGTATCGTCCAGCCCATTTCGTCCCACATTAGAGGTCATACCAACATCTGCCTGTCTCAGTGGGGACCCAGGACTGACCATCCAAGTCAAAACTGTGCTGGAAGCACTTAATACCTAAACTTTCAAGGCCACTGGCAAGTCAGAGGACAAAGGAATAAACAGAGTCATTATACTTCACTCTTGTAAATCATCTGAGGGCCTTCATCATTTTTGTCGAGTTATTTTAATTGCTCTCATTTGCAGCAGCAAATCAGGTGCAGCACTGTTCTCTGTTCAGATGGGTGCCAGGAAGAAACTAAACGAGCAAAAAATGAAAACCCCTTTCCAAACGAAAGCCCAAACTCTGCAAATGAAATTGATTTGTAAACCTTGTCAAGGTAGTTTCGAAGGCAAATGTATTCAGGGCATCGTGGGGTTTTTAATCAAGGTCTTGAAAAATTGTTCAATTAACACATGCATCTGACACCAGTAGAAGAATTCCTTGCATAGAACTCTCAAGAGCAGGACCTCACAGCTGTATGGTCTCCATCTGAAAACTCAGGACAAAAAATGGACGTTTCCTATAGCCAAGCTATTGGAAGTTTGTTCAATTAAGCCTTCTGTAATGCAGGCTAAGTAAAATGATGATTAGGGAAGTAATTTTGGGAACACAGGCAACTGACACACTTCTCTGCCTTTATCTAGGTAATGTGTTTCTGTTTTCTCCCGACCAGTTTGGGTTGTTCTGACTAATTTACTGCTTAATGACCTAACCACAGGAAGGTAAACAGGGAAAGAAAGATTTGATTCAATTCAACAAACTTTTAATGAGTGCTTACTCTGTACCAGCTATAGAGTAAGGCTCTGGAGACAGTCTACAATCAGTGATGGAGAAACAAAGAGCCCAGGAGGCACGGTCGTGCTGAAAACTGTTTCAGACCCCCAAGGTCATTCGCAAGGACTCACACAGGCATTTAGGCAGCTCTGGGGAGCACACATGTTGGATTTCCCAAAGCAGTTCCAATTTCAAGCATTTTGCGCTGTTGTCCGGAGACCATCAAAATATTTCCCAACATTTGAAAATCCAACCTAGACTCTGTCTTACCCGGAGACACCCGGTTAAATTAGTCCTTTATGTGACCATGTGACTTGAGTTTAGATTTTCAAACTACTTTTTGTCAACTATTTTTTGTCGATTTTGTATATGTTGTGTAAATTATCATCCGTGTTGGCCCTTTCACTGAGAATGTTATTTCTGCAAATTAAATGCACCTAGCAATGGAGTAGTGAGTTTACACCCAACTGTCTCAAGCCTTGAGGGTGGAATTTTTCCGATAAAGCAGATCATCGAGGTATGAGACTGGAATGAAGTCAACCTGATAGTAATAATCAAGAAGTCCCACGTGCTCACAAGAGGCCCACCTAAGAGGGCTAATACCTACAGAGACACTCTCTTAAGTAGACTTAGCACATGTGTCGAGAACAGGCCTAGATTCAGTAGGGGTGAAGGTTAGGAAAGATGGTGAATCGGGAACCAGAATATAGTACAGATCCCCAAACAGCTCTCAGAACTAAGCTTTAACGCAGCCTTCCCAAACTATTTAAGTAAAGCTGTATGGTGTTGCCATTTCTGTAGGGTAAAAGTGGTCAAATGTTGGCAACTTCATGTGGTTCAAATTAATAATGTTTAGGCCAACCCTAGATCTAGGAACTGCCCCTCAATAAATAAAAATGAGAAGGGGTGGTGAGGCAGGAGGAGCTTTTGATCAAACATTTTAGGCAAATCCTTGTAGATTAAGCACCCGCATTAGCACATTAAAGTCCCCGAGAGGCTCTGGAGTAAACAAACCTGTTAACTCCACTTCCCAAATGGCTTGGATTTTGGAACTCTTATTTCCCCCACAGGAAACCCTGGAAACATTTTGGGAAATACTGCCTTCCAGTATCCAAACATGTCATAAATAAGAACAGTCGTAGGTGACACGTCACTAGGGAATGACAGAGTGTTTGTGTGTTGAAAAAGGTGGCTTTGGGGTCCCCAGTTGTTTCAGTACAACACCTGCAGATATAGTTCCCAAGACAATCAGAGGAACTATGCCTGGATTGAAAATGAGTTGTCTTCATGAGCAAGATATTTTGAAAAACATAAAATCCACCCTCATAGATGTGAGATGACAATTTGAGAGCAATAAATCCCCTCATTTTTCAGCTAAAAAATCCCTCAATTCTTATCCACACATATTCCCAAGTAAACAGACTGCAATGAGTAGGGGTGACAATTTTCTTTCCTCATATTCACAATATTGACTTCCTGAATTATTACTTTTGGGTACCACTGATAGGATTTGCAAATGATTTGGTTCCCTAAAATCTTAATCAAACGGTGTTCAACAAAGTGGAAACTTTAACAGTGTAGAAAGCTTGTGCATGAGGCACTTGGATAAAAAGAAACAAAATGAAATCTGCTATTATTAAAACAATAGCCACTACTTTGGAGAGACTGCACTAGGGGCAGGACAGGAATAAAGACGCAGATGTAGAGAATGGACTTGAGGACACCGGGAGGGGGAAGGGTAAGCTGGGAGTGAGAGAGTCGCACTGACATATACACACTACCACATGCAAAATAGATAGCTAGTGGGAAGCAGCCGCATAGCACAGGGAGGTCAACTCAGTGCTTCATGACCACCTAGAGGGGTGGGATAGGGAGGGTGGGAGGGAGACGCAAGAGGGAGGGGATATGGGGATATATGTATACATATAGCTGATTCACTTTGTTACACAGCAGAAACTAACATAACATTGTAAAGCAATTACACTCCAATAAAGATGTTAAAAAAAAAAAAAGATTGGTTCAATACACTCCCAAGTAACACAGACTTAATTCTAAAAGGGTTCTGTCATTCAATAATTGGATATGTTACTGAACTATTGTTAGACTTGATTTTCCTCATCTGTAAAATAAGGAGGGATTTCCTAAATACTTCCAGACTGCTCTACTGAATCCCCGCTGAACTCTTTCTTTCCATCATACTTTTTGCATTCTCTATTTTCTATCCCATTTATTTATATGCCTATATTATCCCTTCTTCTAGGCCTTTAGTACAAAAAGGAGCAAGAACTAACTCTGATTCATCTTGGTTTTCCATATGCCGCCTAATGATGGTTACAGGTGCAGTTCTAGAAACAGACTACCTCAGATGGAGTCTTGATTCTGTCCCCTACTGGCTGTGTGACGCTGGGCAATTGTTTAAACTTTGTACCTGAGTTTCCTCCAACATCATGTTGGGATTATGATCATACCATGATATGTTTTGTTTAATCCATGCTCTGCACTTTGAACAGTGAGTGACACGTGCTCACCCCTCAATAAATGTTAACTCTTGGGACTTCCCTGGTGGCCCAGCAGTTGAGAAGCCGCCTTCCAATGTACGGGACGTGGGTTCGATCCCTGGTCAGGGAACTAAGATCCCACATGTCGCGGGGCTACTGGACCTGCATGCCACAACTAAAGAGCCCGTGTGCCGCAACTAGAGAGAACCCTGCGCACGCCACAAAAAGAGATCCCATGTGCTGCAGCTAAGACCCAATGAAGCCAAAAATAATAATAAAATAAAATAAATGTTAACTCTTTCCTACTCTTGTTAGTTCCTTGGCAACTATCTGTTGATTCAGTGAATGTCTGGGTAATAATAGCGGGCTAATATTCCTTCCTTATCGTGAAAAATTTTTTTCTACTTTTAATAACTCTTTGAATGCCTCCTCAACTCCCTCTGAGTAGCAAAAACGTATTGCTTTAATCTTACCAGCCTCCAAAGGAATGGTGAAATTTCAGTCTATCTTCTTACATCCCAACTTCCTTTGAAATATTGTAGTTTCCTTCCTATCACTTGAGAATAAGACTTCTTCACATTTTGCTGTAAGATCTTTGAGGAAAGATGCAATTTTACGAATATAACCCTGAATCACATTGAGGCTAAAAGTTGGGGAAGTAATTACTGTGAATTAATGGAGCTTGCATTCCCATTACCTGTGTAGTATACTAGCTGGGAGCTTCTGTAGATACGGTGTATGCATGAGAGAAGGTGAGCCCGGCCAAGGTAATCCCGCCCACTGGCTCCATCCCAGTCCGGCCTTGCCTAGATTTTGTACAGCATTTTAACCCCTATAATTCTCTCTTTCATTGACACTTCACAGTGGATTAGAGATAAAACTCAATATTTGTTCTAGCGCTCTTAATCCAGTAGCCCCTAATCACGTGTAGTTTCTGAGCATCTGAAGCATGGCTTGTCCAAAACAAAACTAGTTCCAAGTGTAAGATATACACCAGTTTTCTAAGACAAGGCTAGAAAAAGTAAAATACCTCATTAATCATTTTTCTACTGACTGTAAGTTGAAATGATAGAATATGTTGGGTGCACTGGGTGAAATACAGTACTAAAATTAATTTCAACTGTGTTTTGCTTTTTTGTACGTAGCCACTAGAAAATTTAAAGCTGTATAAGTAACTCAAGCGTATGGCTTGTTTCCTATTTTTATTGGACGGCACTGATCCAGTGCCTAACGTAGATCCAGAATACTCCCTGGAACAGTCCCTGTCCTCAATTCCTCCTATGCGTTCTCTCACTGTAGAAAGACGTTCGGTGAGGAATTATTATTCTTATTTTAGATTTAATAAAACTGGGACTTTCTGGAGACTAAGAAAACCCACAAAAAGCGATGAGAACATTGAATTTTACATTTGTCTGACTCCAGATTCAGGTTCTCTTGGTTGCACGAGACTCCAATTTGGTGGCAAACTGCCCCAATAATAAATAACACTAAATCCTCGTCTCTGGTTGGATATTCCAGAGGCAGACGCTGAGATGGAATTTGGGGTGTGGTTCGTTTATTAGAATCAGCATCTGAGGAAGAAAGGGGAAGGAAGGGAGACTGAGCAGAGGGACAAGTCAAGCCATGATGAAGACCCAAGAAAGCCCCGAGCAACCTGGCAGGAAGCTCTAGTCCTAATGACGCCGGTCACAGTGACCTCTCCTTACACCAAAATAGGCCGCAAACCTCCGACTTGCTCGGCCGCTGCCTGTGCACTGTTCTGGAAAGGACACGAACTAGGGTTGGGGGGCTTTCTGCCCCGAGACAGACCCTGACAGAGCTAAAAGCTGGTCTGTCTGCTGACCACAATCCCCGCCGCTGTCTAGCCCATAAAGCTTTGAGGGATCTGGATGGCGCATCCTTTACTGAGAAAGATATTTCGTAATTATCTTTGTTAGTTTTAATTCCTCTTTTCTTCTTCTATATAACTCAAGGAGAAATGCTTCTCCTCCTGACACCCTGCACACACAGAAACAGTGGATTTCGGGCTCAGAGACTTGGCAGGCAATGGAATCTAGTTATAGCTTCATAACATTACTTGTTTTTAATTGCGTTTGTTTTTCATTTGTTTTTATAGTTGTATTCTACTTATAAAAATGTATATTGGTTTTCTGTGTGTGATTATATAAAATTTTTTTTCTAAAAACTTATTTTTAAAAAGAAGCAATTAATTCAAACGTGCCACGTGAGCCTGTTTAATTTAATGCAAATTAGAAGCCTCACTAGCCTGAGACAGAAAAGGACCAAATTTGAACAGACAGAGCTCACTCTTCATAGGGGAAATCAAGAGGATGGGCAGTCATTCCAGCTCAAGAGATGTGCATTACCAGTGAGGTGTGGGAGCAGAGAAAAGCACAGAGCAAACTACTGACACAATTGTTCACAATTTGTTCTGGAATTGGACCATGTCAGAATCAACGTTGCTACTACAAGATTACACATTCGTGTCACTTTCCTCTCTTAAGTCTTGGGCCTGTTACCAAAGTCTGTTATTTCACACGGCACTGCTGTTATGTGGGGTCCTTGCTCTTCCAGCCTGATGCCCTATGGGCATATCCAAAGAACTTCTCGACTAACTGAGATCAAAACTTAGTAGAACTTACATCCCAATATGAAAAGATTGATAAGACATTTCATTATCGCAGCGCTGGGGATCGGGCCTCTACCTCTTACTCTGACACGTATGAAAAAATACAAAAGAAACTGGTAAAGGTTATGCCTTCTAGGGAGAAGGTTGAACCTGGGAGAAACTAGGGGAAGTGGCTGAGAGAAAAAACATATTTCAATACTCCTCTCTTGGGCTTCCCTGGTGGTGCAGTGGTTGAGAGTCTGCCTGCCGATGCAGGGGACGCAGGTTCGTGCCCCGGTCCGGGAGGATCCCACATGCCGCGGAGCGGCTGGGCCCGTGAGCCATGGCCGCTGAGCCTGCACGTCTGTAGCCTGTGCTCCGTGGCGGGAGAGGCCACAACAGTGAGAGGCCCGCGTACCGTAAAAAAAAAATAATAATAATAAATAAATAAATAAAAATAATGTATATATGTATAACTATTATTTTGCTGTACACCTGAAACTAACACAACATTGTAAATCAACTATATTTCAATAAAAATTAAAAAAAAACCTGAGACATGTATTCCCTTTGGTTTCAGCCCAAGCTTAATTACAAAATATAATGGAGGAACCACTACTTCAGAAGCTTTTGTCATTAAAACACATCACCTTAATAAGTATGACTATGAGGTCTTCTTCTCATGTGAGGAGCAAATAAAACTCTCAGATAATGATGATGCAGGTCTGTCCATTCTGCTCTACTAATATGCTTCTACATTCTTCTGAAATAATTACTAAGCATTGCCACAATTATGTTTCATTATCCCCTACTAGCATAATGTAGATGGTCAACTAAAATTCAATGGAGACTAATCATATAAACTGAAAAAAACCAAGTAATTAATATATTATGTTCATTGTAAGGATCAACTTAAGTTCTTCTTCACTGGGACTTTTGTTATTATGGCTGTAGGACAAAAGCATTTCCTTTGGGTGTTCCTCAGAGTTGCCCTCTGACCTTTCTGACCACTTTCGCATTATCTCCTTTACTGGCTTCTCCTCTGCTCATCGCAGTAGATGTGGAGATTCATCATGCTTTCATTCTTAGGGCTCTTCTCACTCACCCACGATTCCACAATCCCATAATGTTATCAACTCATCAGAGAATTATTTCAAACCCTGAACTTGCTTCCTCTCTGACATCGCTGCTAAGATCTAATCCCATACTTCTAATCCTTCCTTCCATCCTCACAGAATTCCTTCAGTGTTTTCAAATTTGATCTGTTCTTTTTCCAAACTCCTTGTTTATATCCTTACCCCCATTCTTCATCCATGTTCTCCATCTCAGGGAAAAACACCAACATTAGACCTGCCTGTTCAGCCCTCAACATCTCTTACCTGGACTGTTAGAGAAGTCCTAGCTCCAAAGTATTAAATATTTCCACCCTACCTTGTATTCACCATGTATTGTACTTCCTGAGAGTGCTCTATGTATCAATACAACGGGGAAACATACAGGTGACGCCCTTTCTAAAAAAAACCCGTAAGCGCCACTGGGCACAAGACCAAAATATAACATTTCTCAGCATGGTACTATCCCCTTGCTTATCCCAACTTCAATCCCCACTATATCAACTCACACACCACTACTTTTCAAGCAAATGAACCTACGTGCTAATACCCAGAAAGCCTTTACAGTTGTTCTCTCTTTCGGGACTGCCCTGTCTACTTTCTCTACCTGGTGAATGATGAAGCTTTCCTTCATTCAAGATCAATATTGAAAATCTCTTCATATGGGACACTTTCTTCCACCCCCTGATCACTCACCTGACATACTCTCAGATTCATTTACTGATAACTCCATGAACGTCTACCATAGAAGTTACCATATTACATTTTAATAACTATTATGCTGGTATCTGCCTTTCATCTATAGAGAATATAAGCACTCCAGAGGCAAGATTCAGATTTTAGTGTTTGTTATAGTTTTGCATTCCTGTCCCAGCAAGTGTGTGCATATACTGGGGGCTCCATGGACTGTTTTGCATAGATAAATTTAAAAAAAGGAATGATACAAAAGAATAACAAATTATATGACTGTGGGTCCCAAAGGAAGTGATGGTAACCGCTCAGGAAGCTATCTATAGTACACGTGGAAAACTCCTCAGTCTAAAAATACTGCTTTGGCTAATCCATTGTTCACTTGACCCCGGACCATCCCACCACACAGGGCTCAGGGACAAAGCATCTTAACTCTTAAGATGGGGATTCTGGACATTAGTAGTCCTTCGCAGTACCTGCTTGAGAAATGTGGGCTTACTCAGCTCCCTCCCCCTCCTTTTACAAAGCTTTCCTGGCCGTCAAGTTTATGATACTTTCAGAGCTCAAGTATTAATGTTTAACACTCCTCCCCTGGGCTGGGTAATGAGTGCAGCATAGCAATCTCTCTTTGTTACCTCCTGACATTCCTGAATTAGCCAACAACAAAGAGCAGCCATCCATTCTGCGGCTGACGTTTGACTCTGTATTCTCTGTAATGATGACCATTTATCAATGATCAGCTACTGATTACTCCCATCTGGGTCTCCAACTTGAATGAAGGTAAGCTAGATACACACACTTTCACACAGGCTTGGTGCACAGAAACCCAGCCTGAGCTGGGTAAATGAGGTGCCCAGATACAAAGTGAATAGCACCAATCCAAATTATATTAACTTTTAATGAGGCAAGATTAAAACAGCTCCAGGAACTTAGAGTTCTCGGAGAGGAATAAAATTCCAGGCTGATGACGGGCTTCCCTGGTGGCGCAGTGGTTGAGAGTCCGCCTGACGATGCAGGGGACACAGGTTCATGTCCCGGTCCGGGAGGATCCCACATGCCGCGGAGCGGCTGGGCCCGTGAGCCATGGCCGCTGAGCCTGTGCGTCCGGAGCCTGTGCTCCCCAACGGGAGAGGCCACAACAGTGAGGGGCCTGCGTACCGCAAAAAAAAAAAAAAAAAAAAAATCCTGGCTGATGAAATACCATTTTGACTAGCTTTGCCGATGGTGGGATTCTGTTTTCTCAGAATTTTGCACACTTCTGTGCAGTTGAGATACCTATTAAAATACATACTTCACAGTGATTGTTTGCATCTCGGCACCTCTTTGATGGAGGCCACAGAGCAATGGGATTTGAATCAGAGGGGAAAAGATGCCTCGGGAAACTTCCTAGATCATTAAACTCAGTACTGAGATCAGCTCAGCACCACCAAAATGAGGTGCAGATTTGCGGAAGATGGAGAACTAACTTCAGGGTTTTAAAAACTTAACCAATTATCATGTTTTTAATAGGAATTCTGGGAAATTTGAACTTGAATCCCCAGTCTGCTACTGTTAAAAAAATGGGAAAAAATGGAGTAGCCAAAATGGCAGAGTAAGAAGACCCTGACCTCACCTCCTGCCACAGGTACAACAAAATCACAACTATTTACAGAGCAACTATTGATAAGAACAACCTGAAGACTAACAGAAAATTTTCCACAACTAAAGCTATAAAGAAGGAACCACAATGAGACAGGTAGGAGTAGCAGTATAGATAAGACGCATGCCTCAGGGTAGGCAACCCACAAATTAGAAGATAATCACAATTGCAGATGTTTTCCCCAAGAAGTGAGGGGTCTGAGTCTCACATCAGGCTCCCCAGCCTAGGGGTCCTGCACTGGGACGAAGAGCCCCAAGAATGTCTGGTTTGAAGATAGATGCAAAAATTCTCAATGAAATATTATCAAACTGAACTCAACAATATATTGAAAGGATCATACACCATGTTTAAGTGGAATCTATCCCAGGGATGCAAGGATGGTTCAATATTTGCAAAGCAATAAATGTGATGCAAAACACGAATAAATTAAAGAATAAAATAATATGATCATATTAATAAATGCAGGAAAAGCATTTGACAAAATTCAACATCTACTTATGATAAAAACTCTCAACAAAGTGGTTACTGAAGGAACATACATCAATGTAATGAAAGCCATATATGACAGACCCATAGCTAACATCATATTCAATGGCAAAAAGCTGACAGCATTTCCTCTAAAATCAGGAAGAAGACAAGGATGCCCATGCTCATCACCTTTATTCAACATAGTATTGGAAGTTCCTAGTCATTGCAATCAGACAAGAAAAAAGAAATGATAGGGATTCAAAATAGAAAGGAAGAAGTAAAACTGCCATTGTTTGCAGATGACATGATACTATGTATAGAAAATCCTAAAGACACCACCAAAAATCTATTAGAATTAATAAATGAATTCAGGAAAGTTGAAGGATAAAAAATTAATCCACAGATCTGTTGCATTTCAATACACTAACAACAAACTGTCAGAAAGAGAAATTAAGAAAACAATCCCATTTACAGTGGCACTGAAAAGAATAAAATACCTAGGAAGAAATCTAACCAAGGAGTTAAAAGACTTATATTTGAAAAACTATAAAACACTGATGAAAGAAGCTGAAGACGACACAAACAAATGGAAAGACATACCATGCTCATGGGTTGGAAAAAAATAATATTGTTAAAATGACCATAGTACCCACAGCAATCTATAGATTCAATGCAATCCCTATCAAAATACCAAAGGCATTTTTCAGAGAACTAGAAAAAATAATTCTAAAATTTGTGTGGCAACACAAAAGACCCCAGATAGCAAAACGATCTTGAGAAAGAAGAACAAAGCTGGAGGAATAGTGTTTCCTGATTTCAAACTATATTCAAAGCTACAGTAATCAAAACAGTACAGTATTTGCACAAAAACAGACACACATATCAATGGAACAGAATACAGAACCCAGAAATGAACACACATTTACTTATTGTACAGTTAATCTATGACAAAAGGAGGTAAGAATGTAGAGTGGGGAAAAGACAGCCTCTTCAATAAACAGTGTTGGGAAAACTGGACAGCTACATGCAAATATAACAAACTGGACTACTTTCTCACACCATATACAAAAATATTAATAAACCCAAAGTGGATTAAACACTCAAATGTAAACCTGAAACCACAAAACTCCTAAAAGAAACCATAGGTAGTATGGTCTTTGACATCGGCCTCAGGAATATTTTTTTGCATATATCTCATTAGGTAAGAGAAACAAAAGCAAAAATAAATGAGACTATATCAAACTAAAAATCTTTTGCACAAGGAAGAGACTATCAACAAAATGAAAAGGTCACCTACTGAATAGGAGAAGATACTTGCAAATGGTATATCTGACAATGGGTTAATATCCAAAATATGCAAACAACTCATACAACTCAACATCAAAAAAAGGGAACAGGGCTTCCCTGGTGGCGCACTGGTTGAGAGTCCGCCTGCTGATACAGGGGACGCGGGTTCGTGCCCCGGTCCAGGAGGACCCCACATGCCGCGGAGTGGCTGGGCCCGTAAGCCATGGCCACTGAGCCTGCGCGTCTGGAGCCTGTGCTCCGCAACGGGAGAGGCCACAGCGGTGAGAGGCCCGCGTAATGCAAAAAAAAAAAAAAAAAGTGAACAACCTGATTTTAAAAAATGGATATTTTTACCAAAGAAGACATACAGAGGTTCAACAGATGTATGACAAGATGCTCAACATTGCTAATCATCAGGGAAATGCAAAGCAAAACCACAGTAAGATATCACCTCACATCTGTCAGAACGGCTATTATCAAAAAGACAGCAAATGACAAGTGTTGGCAAGGATATGGAGAAAAACAAACACTTGTACACTGTTGGGGGTGACTATAAATTGGTACAGCCACTATGGAAAACAGTATAGAGGTTCCCCCAAAATCAAAAATAGAACTATCATAAAATCCAGCAATCCCATTTCTGGGTATTTTTTCGAAGAAAACAAAAATGCTAATTTGAAAAGATATACATACCCCTATGTTCACTGCAGCACTACTCACAATAGCCAAGTTATGAAAGAAACTGAAGAACCTAAGTGTCCATCAATAAATCAATGGATAAAGAAGATGTCACACACACACACAGAGATGGACCTAGAGAGTAATATGCAAAGTAAAATAAGTCAGCAAGAGAAAGACAAACAGACAAACACCATAGGATTTTACCTATATGTAGAATCTAAGAAATAAAAACAAACAAAATAAAACAAAAAAGAGACTCACAGATACAGTGAACAAACAGGTAGTTGCCAGAGGGAAGGAGGTGGGGTGTGAGTAAAATAGGTGAGAGAAGTTAAGTACAAACTTCCAGTTACAAAATAAATGAGTCACAGGGGTGAAATGTACAGCATGGGGAACACAGTCCTTGTATGGTGATAGATGGTAAGTAGACTTACGGTAGTGATCATTTTGTAATGTATAGAAATATCAAACCATTATGATGTGCACCTGGAACCAACACAGTATTGTGGGTCAATTATACTGCAATTAAAAATAATAAAATAAAAATTCAAACACTGAAAATAGAAATAAAATTCGTGACTGATAGCACAAATTTATGTCACAACAGTCAGAATTTAAACCCCAGCTTTGCCACTTAAAAGTCAATGGGTAACACCTACAGTCAATTAATCTATGACAAAGGAGGCAAGAACAGACAATGGAGAAAAGATAGCCTCTTCCATAAGTGGTGTTGGGAAAGGTGGACTGCTACATGTAAATAAATGAAATTAGAACACTTCCTCATACCCTATACAAAAATAAACTCAAGATGGTTTAAAGTCCTAAGTATAAGACATGACACCAGGAGAGAACATAGGAAAAATATTCTTGGGCATAAACTGTAGGAATCTTTTCTTAGATCAGTCTCCCAAGGCAAAAGAACTAAAAGCACAAATAAACCAATGGGACCTAATCAAACTTAAAAGCGTTTGTACAGCAAAGGATACCATTAACAAAATGAAAAGACACCCTGCAGAATGTGAGAAAATATTTTCAAACAAATGTAACAGACAAGGGGTTAATATCCAAAATATATAAACAGCTCATACAACTCAATATTGAAAAAACAAACAACACAATCAAAATGGGCGGAAGACCTAAAGAGACATTTCTCCAAAGAAGACATACAGATGGTCAACAGGTACATGAAAAGATGCCCAACATTGCTAATTGTTAGAGAAATGCAAATCAAAACCACAATGAGGTATCACCTCACACCTGTCATAATGGCTATCAAGATTAGTGAGAGATAAAATGCCACCTTAGAGCAAAACATAACCCATAATATTCAGTAGTAGCTCAATCAAGAGTTTGTTGTTTATTCTCAGAGTAGTGGGTTACTAGCCACAAGGCTCTGAGATCATTTATAGCCTAAGAGAGCAAATTTAACTTTCCAAAATAATTGTATGTCACAGTTTCTAAGAACAAATACATCTTCCAATAACAAACATGTTTTTAAAAGTTTGTGTATGTCAGCCTTGTGGAGATCGCACAAAACATTGTAATTAAACAGTGAATATTAAAGAGAAAAACAAAGCATGTATAGATTTAAACTTCAGTACGGCTGTTTCACCTCCTAGACAGCCTGTTTATAGTACTTCTCCTTTCCCTCTTGCCAAAAAGGCAAGTTCAGCAGCACCTGAGTATTTCCTTAGTAAGTTTATTCTCAAGTTGTCCTGACAAATACAATTATAATTCTTTAACAAGTCAGTCAAAGAATTGAAACTCTATAACCGTCAGCTTCCCGCAAGTCATAGGATGAACTCGTTCACACCAAGGCATAACGAGATAACTTCACCCAGGCATATCCAGCTTTGAAGTGCAAGGGGGAAACGCCTAATCTCACGTTGGAACTTAACACTGGAGGAATTTCTGAGATCATTTGTGAGATAAGGAAATTAGTGTCCACGGAACCTGCCAAGTTACTTTGGTAAATTCCTCCTTGGACCGTTAAGACATCTCACTGCAACATTCTGCTTTCACGAATCTGTGGATATTCTTCTAGAATGGGGAAGAATTAAAGAGGAAAATAAAGATATGACCCCTCCAGAGTTGCTAGAAATCAAACTGTAAGATTACTGGATGCAGGATTGTTCCATTCTGATAGAGATACTACGTCACTCTAAAAGGCTCTAATGGCCACCACGGAAGCTATCCAATGAATAAACACCGTCCCTTCCACTGCCATAGAATGTTCTGGAGTGCTGTGTTTCAGCATTGATTACTTTGCTCTGTTAAACTTAAGCCCACTGCTGATGGAAACATGCACACAGATGGTATGGTGGCATCGTCAGGGAATGATGGGAAGATGGCAAAGGAAACATTCTCACATCTCTCTATTCCCCACTGTGCTAGTATACCAGCCTCTCAGCCCCCCCTCGCCTTCCTTCCTCCCTTGCCAGTCTGGTCCCCACTAATAGCCACAGCAATAATAATCCTTTGGCGATCTTCCATTCCTTTAGACTCTGCTGCGTGCTCCTCGCCAATCCTCAACCTGAATCCATCCTACATACGTATTTTCTCTGCAAATGCTCCCAGGATGCCCACAAAGTGCTGGAAAAAAATCACAATGATGCCCTCTTTGCTACGTAAAGTCTTCTGCTCTGAGTAATTAATGCTTTCAAGTCTTCTCTTCGACGTTTATTCGCATTCTCACTGTCCACACGGGATGCTCCAAATTTTACTAATCTAGTCAAGTATCCAGTCTCCACCTCTACCTCCTTCCACTCACAAGACAACCTAATCTATTCCACAGAGAAAATTCAGGCCAGGGTGCCACCACCTTCAATTTTAGCTATCCTCCTATGCATTCTTATTTTACTCCTTGCTAACCCAGGGAAGAGGGTCTCCTCTCCAACCAATGAACAATTTCTCCACTTGCAGTTTCCGATCTGCTCTTCTCTAAGCTCTGAAGGCATCTCTCCTCTCTTTTCAATTCCTCTTTCTTGACCAAACCCCTTTCAAAATATTGGAGTATCCCAACCTTTTTAAGTTATTTATCGTCCAATTTATGCTGCCCCAAACCTTACATTATTACCTTTGTCTCGTTATCCCTTACTTCCCGATTCCTTGAAGAGTTGTACACACACACTACTCCATTTCCTCACTCCCCCTTTGTTTTTCACCTGTAACCCAGGACTCCACTCAAACTGCTCTAATTAGACCAACAATGAGCCACTAATTGCTTCAATTCTTGGCCTCTTTTCAAGTCTCAGCCTACTTGGCATCTCAGTGGTATTTGATGTTCCATCCTCCCAGAAATGTCCTTTTTCCTTGTCTTCATGAAGCCTGATCTCTCTTTCTGCTCCTAGATCTTCCCTGCTATCTCTTTCATTAGTGTCAGTACCTATTTCTCTGGCATTTCTGAAATGTGAGATTTCCTAAGCCTTTGTCACTGACTCTCTTCATTTTACATTTATTTGTGGGGGTCCTTCCCCACCCCCATGGTGTCAACCGCTGTCCAACACCAACGGTTTCCTAATATGTATCTCCAGACAAAAGCCCCTGAATAGGTCTCCCTGCCTCGCAACTCCTCCCCTCTCCAATTCACTGCAGCACCTGAGCAGATGTAACCACTGCCTTAAAAATGCCAGTGGGTCCCTTTGCCTTCAGGTTAAGGTTACTTTCTTTACTAGGTCTGTCAGTCCTTTCCAAGCTTGACCCAGTCTTCTGTTTTCAACTCCATTCCTTCCCATTTCTCAATATCTGTCAGATGAGTTTGGTCTATTAAACGTTACCCAAATACATGGTGGGCTCTCACCTCTTCATGTCTTGGTCACTCAGCCTACAACACCCTTCCCCATCCCCACTCCCACCCATGATCACTCCCATTTATCTCACTCCAAATGTTACTCCCAAGGAAAATAACTAATAATAGTTGATATTTATTCAGTGCTCACTATATGTCACAGACTGTGTTGAGTGCTTCAGATGCATCAGCTCATCTAATCCTCAAAATGACTTGAGAGATAGACATGACGATTATTATCCCTTTTGTATATAGGAAACCTGAAGCTTACAGGGTTAAGTAACTTCTTCAAGGTCACATAGCTAGTAAAGAAATTTGATCTGACTCCAGAGCCTTCTCTCCCTACTACATGTCCAAAGACCTGTGTTTCTCCTACGCATTTGTTTCTATTCAAATCACATTCCTGCTTGAGGTATTCCTTCATACCTCTGTCCTCTGGTACAATACTGAGAACTCCTGGGGCAAACGAAGTTGGTTTTCTTCATCTATCCCCTTTCCCACCCCTCCAACATGCCTGACAAATACAGGAGGTTCAACAAATGCTTTTTACATCTGAATCTGAAATGAATGCATTACACATATTGACTAAGGGGTGGAGAGAAACTTCAAGGCCAAAGATCTAATCAGCGTGACCGAGTGGGTGACTGCCAGCATTCTGAATGATCCACTTTCCACCGAGTCCCAGAAGAGGGCAAACATTTACAGCTCATCCTCTGTCTCTAGCCCTCTAAACCTCTTGAAACAGACTTTCTATGCAGAACTGTCCAAATTAGAGACACTTCACTTGAAAGAACGTTCTGTGTCTAGAAACTATGGTTTTCAATTTTCTACAGCATGAACGCTTGAACTAGTGACTTAGTAGTCCTGTGACACTGAGATGTTAAGGCCAAGTGACCACCCACCATTCAAAATATTGCAAAGGCAAAATTACAGCTCTCACAGATTACAGGCACGATAACAGTTTCCTATTCTCCCTGGACTCTTCTGCAACATCTTAAGTTCACCTTAGGATGAAAAGCCTGGCTACTGTAAAGTAAACGGTGAAAGAGGGGAAGGGATGGTTAAGTAAGCAGAGGGCGTAAAATAGAGATATCACCATGCTCTCATTGTATCCATTTGTCTTTCTCAAATACAGAACGTGTAAGTCTCACGACACCTATCCAACACTTCGTAACAGGATGCTTTATCTTAAGCTGTCTTCTAATGCTAAGGACTAGCTTTCCACAAATCCACTGATGCTTGACTTCTGAAATTGGTGACATGTAGTTGTATTTTCCTTGGGAAGCAAACAGGTTGACTCCTTCGTCTGGATGTAAAAAGTGACTTATTTTGAAAGCACGGGGAGACATTTCTGAGAAAAGTAAGCAATGTGCTATAACCGCTCACTGATCTGAGCTCTCACTCTGTCTTCTGGAGGTTCGGTCCTCCATCTTCCTGTCCCCTCACTCCCCTCACCCCAACCGAGTGGGAGAACAAGATAATGAAAGGCATCCCATGTCGGCTCAGAGAGTGTCATAGCTGATAGAGAGAATGTGGAAACTACGAGTCCAGACTCTTCATTCTACAGGTGGCGAGCATGGAAATCTGACAGGAGACTGACTTTCTCTGGACTCCAACAAATTTGAACGTCCTGTTGGACCTGACAAGAGCCAATTCTGTGCATCTCTTCCCAGCTCTGCATTCAAAGATATCATGTTGGTAGCCTGAAATTGGTCATGGTGGGAGTATTTACACCATGGAACCTGGCAAATGCTACAAATCAGAGTGATTTCTTCCCCAGAGAACTGGTTTACCAGCAACCAGCAACATGATTCTCTGAAAGCTCCTCTCCAAACTCATAAGGAACCCAATTATCTTTCCATATTTGTAAATATGAAACCCAATTATCTTTCCATATTCTCATGAGTTGTGTCTTCTTGCTTTCACTCTCTTTATCTTGCCTGTATGCTTTCATCAGTTCACTCAACAAGTAGTTGTGGACCACTTTTTATATACCAGGCACAGTGCAGGGAGTTGTGGATAAAGTGATGAAGCAAACAACAAAATCCTGCTTTTACTGAACTGAATATAATGGGGGACATAGGCCTTAAGCATATGACAGTTGTGGCTATAAATAAAAGGTTTCGTTATGTGCTATAAGAGTGTATAAAAAGAGGGGCGTGATCCAGGCTGGGGAAGTGACATATTTCAAGGAGACCTTCCTATCAAGTTAGCACAAAATGGTCTACGTGATTCCAGAATGCGCTTTTTGCAGCCAGGCAGAACTGAGTTTGAATCCCAGCTTTAAATATTCTTGTTGGATGACTCTGGACATCCTCTCAAAGCCTCGGCTTTCTTGCAAGTAAAACAAGGATACTCTTAGCAGCTACTCCATAGGGATGATGTGAGGATTGAAATGATAACATACGGAATGTCTAGCCCCAAGCCTGCCACATAATTGACGTTCGATAAAGAGGGCTTATGTCTCTGATTAGGGTGATTATCTTTTCTTCCCACTGCACGTCTAGAAGGTTTACTCTGTCCGTGCCTTTAAAGGACATCATTTCTGCCTCCAAGCATAATTTGTCTGAGAATGCGGGGGACTTGCAGAGGCCATCTGGCAATGGTGGACACTAGTCGAACCATCACTAATTGCGTAAGTGCGCTGGCTCTCCTTGGTAATGGCTTTGGCGGCTCTAATTACTGGAGACCACATGGCACCCTGGAGCTCCCGCTGCTGGGGCTTTGAGCCCGAGCCAGCAGCTCCAGGTTCCTTGTGAGCTTTCAGAGAATCACGCTTCACGAAGAGCTGGCAGAGGTGGGTCCCGTCTGCTCCCACACCACACCCCGCCCCCATGTGGGAGCCTGCTGTGACTAAAAGGGGCACAGGCGGCTGTGAACAGAGTGACAGATGGAAAGGGCAAACGTTCACTTAGCAGCTTTTAGTGACCTCTGAGGATCGATCTTTAAGCAGCTCCAAGCCTTTGGCCTGGGTTTTGACTTGCAAAGTGAAGGCCAGGCCCCCAGCCTAGGGTAGGAGCACATGCTTGTTCCAGGATTTAACTACCATTTATCCTCACAGCCGCCTCTCTTCGCGTGGCCACATGTGGTCATACCTCGGTCTCGATAATAGACATCAAGATGCAAGCTGAGCATCACCGTGTCCGGCACACAGCAGGGACTGCACACGTGTTAGCTGAATGCATGAGCGCTCTGTCATCCCCTTTCACGGCGGTCTGCGTTATGATTGTTCCTCGTTCCATCCCCCTCCCCCTTCGCTCACGCCGACAGACAAGATACATGAGGAATGTATGGAAAACACTTAGCGTAGAACCTGGCACACAGCAAATGAACAACCGACTTTACATGCAGGTGCTATTTCCCAAAGACAAGCAAAAAGACACCATTCCTCTCCTCCCCCCTAGGTTTAGCCGTGGATAACATGAGCACACACCTGGATGACATCAGCCCGTTCCCCCACGTTGTGGCCTTGGCTGAGTTAGAACAGAAATCCACAGCCTCAGCTTTTCTTTTATTGAAGGTCAGCGAGAAAAATATTAGCATTTGCTGAATCTCAGGCAGCAGGGCACTTAACAGTTTACAAGGCACCTTCCAGTGCCTCACTCTGCCCTCCCAGAACCCCCTGGAGTGGGATGCGGGTTATCCACTCTTTTGAACATTTGTGATCAGTGGAGTTTCTAGTCTCAGCAACCTGCCCAAGGTCACAGAGCCCGTATAAGAGGTGAGAAAAACACAGAGAACAACACGAAATTCTGTAAGCTCTTCCTGCCGCAGCACTCCAGAGTGGCGCTTTCCTTCTTTCAGACAATTCTGAAGTTGCTGATATGTACGTAAACCAAGGCAGGAGTGAGAGGCACTCACAAATGTTGCTGGATTTCTATTGTCAGAGCAACCTGGCTGAGGACAGCCACGTAAGACTTTTCCACTGGGGCATGAGAAGGATTTTTAGACACAGAAATATAACCAGAGAACGGAGGTCACAGGAACATATGTATATATAATCTGCCTCAAAGGTACAGCACAGAAATAAGTAACCAGGCATACACGTGTCCCCTGGCCTAGCCTGTAAGTCCCCGGGGAGGTATGATTAAGTGTCCAGTGGTCCTCCAAGCACCCACCCCGTCAACCCAGCTCAACTGCGCACAAACTGGGGATGACAATTTGTATCCCAGTGACAGTGGGGACCAAGTTGCTTACATGTTTCCCTTTCACCAAGACTTTACTAAGTTTCCAGAGCGATTTTGTGTAAGGCAAAAAATGTCCCCTTTCCCAAAGACTCCATACTCGCTTCTACCATACCTTCTGGCTTTAAAGAAAAGTGGAGAAAACATTCCAAAGCTATTTTAGTAAAGGTCAAGAGTGTGTGGGTTGCGGACAGGTGGCGGGAGTGGAGGGGACGATGCTTGCAGGGTTATGAGATCAAGTGATGCTAAAGACAATAAACAAACCATTGATAATGTCTTGCCCTGGGTGAGCCATTGATATTATAACAGGTTTTCCACTGGTGATTTTTTATTCTTGGTTTCAGATATATCCAGCTCCTCTCCTCTGGCAATCATCAGGGTTTGGCATCTCAATTCTCCCCTACTTAATGGCTCAAGTTTAAATCCAGTCTGTAATAAAAGCAACTGATCAAGTAGAATGTAAGAGTTGGGAATGGTGTCTAGAGAGACCGTGAATTTGAAAACTGAATCTCCTACTAAACAAGCTGTGTGTCCTAGGGAGACGGAGTTCACCCCCTCTGAGCCTCAGTTTTCCCAGCTATCTATTGGGTTATTTGGAGGCCTGATAGCACATGCAGAAAGTTCACCCATGCAAATCCTCTCAGCCCCACCTTTTATTTTAGCCATAGCTGAGGCAGACAGGTGCATGTGAGCTGGGGACTGGTTTGAGGAAAGGTGACCTTTCTCACTCCATGAAGCTCATACCATGTCCCTGTAGCTTCCCAGGACTCCCTGACACAGTGGTGTGGGACCCCTGCAGGAAGTGACTCACTCATGTGCACTCTCGAGTTGTGGGGTCACCCTTGACCAGAGGGGATGGCGGTCCTGAGCAATGCTTTAGAGTTCTCCAGGGGGAATGGGTGTTCTTCTGGAAAGGCAGACCCCACATTGTCTAGACCCTGGAGAAACCCCCCTCTAGGTTACCTGATTCTACAGAAGTGATTATATAATAGCTCACACACACACACACACACACACACACACACGCACACACGCACGTTCATTTGTAATGTGATGTCTGAAGAACATGGTGTTCATACGCCTCCCTTAAATCACCTAGCTGGATGTCTCTACATTTAGTCCATAGTGAATCTCTCTTTTAAAGACTTGGGCTATAGGGATATACCTCTTCTTTTCTGAACT
Source organism: Lagenorhynchus albirostris (assembly GCF_949774975.1). NCBI lineage: Eukaryota > Metazoa > Chordata > Mammalia > Artiodactyla > Delphinidae > Lagenorhynchus > Lagenorhynchus albirostris. The sequence continues at coordinate 8,833,144 of NC_083104.1, read as the reverse complement.
CCTTGCAATAAACTTCCTCAAAAGCATATAAACTTTTTTATGTTAGAGAATATAAACGTCCATGATGTTTAAGAACCTGGCCCATCTATCATGATTCTTATTGATGATGTGCCCTTGACAGTATCAAAGAGCCCCCTCCCATTATGACAAGGTGGGAATCCAATGTTTTTTAAGTGTTGCCTGTTAATGAATAAAAATAATTACATGGTGTGATCCAGAGCCAGTATGATCTGTAACCGTGTAACAACAGACACAGTTAACACCAGGTTTAGGAGCTGCTATTGTAATGAGTGTTCGGGATGAAAGGATCATTATTTTGTTTAAAGCATAGGAAGAGAAGACTTACAATGCCAGTTCGTTTCTACGGACAAGCTACATGGTTTAATTATCTCCATGAGAAATCAGATGTTGAAACTGTGGTACAAACTGTGGAGGACTGAACTTTGTGTGGAGATGGATGTTGTGAGAGAAAGGAGGAAAAGGGGGTAGTTAACAGACATCCTGCCAGGTCCTTTTCTTATTTCACCTCAATGAACCCACCTAAAAACCCCATTTGCACTTGACAGAGGCAAGGGGTAAAGCGGATTCAGAGGCCTTAATGGAAATGCCATGGGGTCCTTAAAAGCAAAGGCTACTCAGGGCTCCCCGAAGCTGTACCTGGTGCTGGGCAGGGGGAGAAGGGGTGCTCTGAGAACCATTTACACCCTCCCCCAAGCCCTGCTGCTCCATGTAGAGCTGTCTTTTCACTCTCACCTCCCACAGCCCACTTTGTAATCTTTGCCACCTTCATGTTATTCCTTGGACTGCTCTCTGCCTTGAACCTCCTGCCTTACCCCTTTTGCCATTTTAAATCCTAACTACACCTCTTGAATCCACACAAGTCATATCTTAACCACAACACTTTCTTGTAGAATTCTAGCCCACTGGGGAGCTCTGCACCGTTTCAGTTAATCAAGCCTTGGTACCCAGCACTTAATCGTTCATGGATGGTTTCCTCATGTCAGCTCTGCCTCTTTCATTAAATGCATACGACTTTTGGTATCAAGAAGTGATTCAGGGCAAGAGGTAATACATCAGTAAGGATGCAGCTTGGTCAAAATGGTGGTGGCCTACACAGCAAGACCAAGCTGTTTGCTTTTCTTTCCTGTAAACATACACAGTCTAGGGCTAATACAACGGTTCCGTGATTGTCTGAGACCCAGGCTCCTTGTACCTTGCTGCTCTGCCCCCCTCAGTATATGGCTTACAGTGGTAGTTTCAAGACTCCAATTTATTTTACCAATTTACCCAAATAAGCACTACCTTTCACAATATAACTTCCATTTTCCAATGTTTTAGCCCCCTCCCCACCCCACTCTTTACTGCTCAAAGCAGAAACCAAGATGAAAGTGTGCATAAGGGTAATTTACTTGGGAGTGCGATATTAAGGAACCAGGAGTGAGGTGCAAGAGGAAGCGTAACAGGGAAGGGGGAAAAACTAATGCAAATGTGTGCTACACCAAAGGCTACTGGTGTTTAATCCACTGCGACATTCCAGGGAACTCTGAAAAAGTAATTTTACACGTAGGGTAAAATCATGATTCTCAAGCAAATATAAAAATCAACACGTGTTAAATATTTAACACATAATCTAAGGGGGAACGAGATGCTTTTTACCCACCTCAGAACAGAATCCAGAGAACACACACAGTTACAGATCAGGAACACAGAAATGAGGGCGCAAACAGAAAAAGACCTTCCTCTTGCCACAGGGGGAAAGAGAGTTTTTGGACAGGGCAGAATTTTTTTTTTCTCTATAGACAATTATTTTGCATTGCTATCAGTCGACTATAATTTAGAGCACCGTCAATAGCTCCCATAGAAATAGATAACCCAGAGCGGGGGTTCTCCAGGGTCTAGACAACAGAGTTCACTACCTGCCTCTCTTATGTAAAGTTAATATTCTTTACCCTTTCTCTGGTCAAATAGGAGGTCTTTTATTACTTTTATTATTTCCATTTTTCTCACTGAAAACCACGCTCATACATCTTTGTGTATTTTGGTGAAATACAAAGCAAAAAAGAATCACTATGATATGAATTCCACGGAACATCAAGGAAGATGGCTTTAATTATAATACTTAGTTTTGAATAACTCTTTGTTAAACTTTCACATGCTTTATTCCACTCAGCCCTTACCACAGAACAGAGTCATAGAATCACAAAGCCAGTGGGAACCCCTGAGGTCAGTTGCTCTAGCTTTCCATCTTACAGATGAAAAATAAAACGTCAGATCCAAGAATGTTAAAAAATAAATAAATAAATACAATTTCCTTTCCAGGAAAGGACACGTTTTACCCTACAGAGCCCCTCTTGGCGTGCAGGTAAAGTCAAAGCAACTTCCTCTGAACAGGGCGCTCCTGACGGTTTCAAGTCAAGGACGCTGCTCAGGGTCACACAAGTTCTCCTAGATTTTCAACATCATTTGCTAAAGCAAACATCACAGCTTGAACGCAGTGGTGAAGAGGACAAAGAAGGGCCCTGCTCTCAAGAACCTGTAATGATGCCGAACTCACACAAGAAGGGGAAAAGTGCAAATTAAAAGAGAATTCAGGGTGTATTCAAAAACACACATCAAATAGCGAGGCACAATTCTCACTGGACACAGCATCTGTAATCAGGTTTGAGTACCCTTTTAAGTCCTCCCACAGACCATAGCATGGATGGTTAAAATTCATAGGTGATGGAAAGAAAGGGCTTCGCTCAATTTCTTTCTTTCTTTTTTTTTTTTTTTTTGTGGTACGCGGGCCTCTCACTGTTGCGGCCTCTCCCGTTGCGGAGCACAGGCTCCGGACGCACAGGCTCAGCGGCCATGGCTCACGGGCCCAGCCGCTCCGCGGCATGTGGGATCTTCCCGGACCGGGGCACGAACCCGTGTCCCCTGCATTGGCAGGCGGACTCTCAGCCACTGCACCACCAGGGAAGCCCTCAATTTCTATTTTGCTTCTGCGTTTTACGTCAGGGCGAGAATGACTGGAGAGAGTAGATATGAATAGATATTGATCTATCAATTTTTACATCTATATTATCAACCTATCATACATCAAAAGATACGGCTATGAGAAAAGTGAAACTCAAACTGAGTGAGGAGTCTTTAAAACATTTTTGTTTAGGTCTCTGATGAACAGCATTTGAGGACACCTAGAGAACGTGTGGATGAAACATATGAATGGCTAAGAGCCACCTGTGAGGAATGCTGGAGAAAGGATAGCTCAGTCATTCATTTATTCAGTCAACACATTTATTGAGCATCTACTATTTGTCATGACCTATGATAAAAAGGCAAACAAAAAGAAAGGAGGCACGCCCTTACAGATGTTACGTTCTAATGAAGGTTAAAGACAATAAACAAGGAAATAAAATAATCTGAGCTTATAAATATTATGAAGGAAATAAGGTCATCTGCGCTGCTAAGCTACAGAGGAAGTAAATTAGTGAGACCTGGCTTTCATACCCTCAGTTTAAGCCTGACAAACTAGAATATAGATCTTGATGATAAAAACCTGGGAGTCTTGACATTCAAGAAACCACAGAAAGAAATGATGACGTGTGGAATAGAAGATTTATAGGTAATGTGACACTTGTCTTTAAATGCTTCAACAACTGTCATCTGGAAAAGAGATTATTAGATATATATATGTGTGTGTGTGTGTGTGTGTGTGTGTGTAATTTCAAGATGGGTGGACAGGGTTTGCAATGAGGAAAATGTTGGGTCAGTGCATGAGACAAGGCTCTGACAGTTAGAACTGTCTGCCAATGGACCCCTTTGCTTTGGGAGATGGCAAGCTATGGGAGTACTTTGGGAGGAACTCTACCATTGGAGGAAATAAAACTTAAGTGATAGGACTACCCACCTGGAATATAGTGGAGGGGATGTGTATGAAACCAACAAAAACAGAATAGCACCTACCCTGTACTTTCTTCCCCTCCTAAATGGAGTCTACAGGAAAGCTTAGTCCAAAAACTTACAGGCAAGCCCCCCGGAGTGGTGATGTCACCTTGAGCTGGGTTTATAAAAGCTTGAGATGACTAAATTTCTCTTCATGAGAAAGGGAAAAGAATTTGGTTTTGGTTCTGACTGGGAATGGGTCTAGAAGAGAGGAAAGAGGAGAAAATAGAATCGAAGAGGAGAGATAACAAGTGTTGGCGAGGATGTGAATAAAAACGTACACTTATACACTATTGGTGGGAAACTGGTCCAGCCACTATGGAAAAAAATATGAAAGTTCTTCAAAAAAATTAAAAATAGATTTACCTTATGATTCAGCAATTCTACTTCTAGGTATGTACCTAAAGGAAATGAAAGCAGGATATCAAAGAGATCCATGCATTCCCATGTTTATTGCAGCATTATTCACGATAGCCAAGATGTGGAAAATTAAGCATTCATCAGCAGATGAATGGATAAAGAAGATGTGCTGTGTACGTGTGTGAAACGAACGCAGCCATGAGAAAGAAGGAAATCTTGCCATTTGCAACAGCGTGGATGGACCATGAGGGTATTATGCTGAGTGAGGTTAAGTCACACAGAGAAACACAAATACTGTATGACATCAGTTATACGTGGAATCTGAAAAACCAAACTCATAAAAACAGAGAGTAAAGCAGTGGTTACCAGGTGCTGGGAGGGTAGGGGGAGAGATATTATTTAAGGGTACAATCTTGCAACAAGTAGTAAAAAAGTCCTGGAGACCTAATGCACAGTATTGTGAATATAAACAAAAATATTATATTATAATCAAACTTGGTAAGAGACCAGATCTGAATTATTCCAACCGTAAGAAAGAAACGATAATTCTATGACGTGATACAGGTGCTGTCGCTACAGTGGCGATCATATCACAATATGTTAATGTACCAAATCAATACACGGTACACTTTAAATTACACAATGTTATATGTCAGATATATTTCAATTTTAAAAAAAAAAAAAAGAAAAAATGGAAAGAGAAGGACTGCTGTGGAACCTGAGTGTAAGAAATGGTTCACAAACTATTTGAAGTCTATCATTCCATTTTAATTTGTTAGTGGATTTCTGAGAGCACTCTGTGTGTGTGTGTGTGTGTGTGTGTGTGTGTGTTCTATGAGACTCAGGTCTGCAGGTTTTTAGAGCACATACTTATTGAATAAATATAAATAATGCCATATTTTATCGAATCTTAGATTACTAATTATAACACCATTATTGTATGTAACACTAAAAAATGCTGCCGATTCAACAATTTTAATTGTAAGATGGATCCCACTTCCAGAGATTTTGAAATGTGAAAAACATGTGCATCTTAAAATCTATGAAATCCGACAGTCCGATTCCTTCTGTTCTATGCTTAGAGTAACACATATTAAGTGCAGCTGGTACATTTTAAGACGGAGCTGACAAGTAGAAAGTTTTCCAGAGAACACTGATATTTGGAAAGCATCAAAAACAAGACAAAGTAGAACAAAAGAAAACAAACAGCAACAACAAAATACAGCTAAGAGAAGAATCTGGAGCTGCAGACACCCACAAGAATGCAGGTCCCTAGGTATTCTTAGAAATCTTCTCAAGGGCCTGGGACTCCCTCTAAACTACAGAGTAGTGGTTTCAGCTAAGAGTCAAGATGACTCCAGGAATGCGGGGAAGGTATCCCAAAGGAGATCACGTGGACTCGCGCCCCGCTGAATGTTCAAAATGATGAATATTCATTTCCCCAAGAAGTCTGGAAAATACGGAATTACAACAAAACTGAAACAGAATTATTTATCGCAGAATTTTTCAGAAGGTTTAATACATAAATGCATGCTGCGACCAATATACAAAAGAGCAGTTTTCCCAATTTTTTTTGACTTTTTGTGATAATAAGCTAAATATTAACACATTTTGGAGCCTTTATTTTTGGGAACACCAAATTGGTAAACACTGACCTAAAGGGTAACTGACTAGCTTTGTTCAAATGGTGTCTTACCCAGACACCCAATGTGTAAATTACAGTGCAGCTGCTCTGATTTAAGGAGAGGGGAAGGGTTACAGGGAGAGAGACAGGAAGTGGCTTCCTGGTTTCCCTTTAGACCTTCTCCTTGCCCCCAAGGGAGCCCGTCTCAGCCATGGTTAAATTCTATAAAGTTTGGAACAAAGCAGCTTCTAAGGTTCCTTACAATGATGTGGTACAGTTGCTTCCTATTTATTCTCAACAGCCAACTCTGCCTTGAAGGCACGAGACTGTATCAACTGGTCTTTTACACTCCAATTTAGCTCAGAGCTCTCTACTTCTCATTGTTTTTTGTTTGTTTGTTTTTACATCTTTATTGGAGTATAATTGCTTTACAATGGTGTGTTAGTTTCTGCTTTATAACAAAGTGAATCAGCTATACATACACATATGCTCCCAAATCTCTTCCCTCTTGTGTCTCCCTCCCTCCCACCCTGCCTATCCCACCCCTCCAGGCGGTCACAAAGCACCAAGCTGATCTCCCTGTGCTATGCGGCTGCTTCCCACTAGCTATCTATTTTACATTTGGTAGTGTATATATGTCCACGCCACTCTCTCGCTTTGTCCCAGCTTACCCTTCCCCCTCCCCATATCCTCAAGTCCATTCTCTAGTAGGTCTGTGTCTTTATTCCTGTCTTACCCCTAGGTTCTTCATGACTTTTTTTTCTTAGAGTCCATATATATGTGTTAGCTATGGTATTTGTCTTTCTGACTTACTTACTCTGTATGACACACTCTAGGTCCATCCACCTCATTACAAATAGCTCAATTTCGTTTCTTTTTATGGCTGAGTAATATTCCATTGTATATATGTGCCACATCTCCTTTATCCATTCATCCGATGATGGACACTTAGGTTGTTTCCATCTCCAGGCTATTGTAAATAGAGCTGCAATGAACATTGTGGTACATGGCTCTTTTTGAATTATGGTTTTCTCAGGGTATATGCCCAGTAGTGGGGTTGCTGGGTCATATGGTAGTCCTATTTGTAGTTTTTTAAGGAACCTCCATACTGTTCTCCACAGTGGCTGTACCAATTCACATTCCCACCAGCAGTGTAGGAGGGTTCCCTTTTCTCCACACCTTCTCCAGCATTTCTTGTTTCTAGATTTTTTGATGCTGGCCATTCTGACCGGTGTGAGATGATATCTCATTGTAGTTTTGATTTGCATTTCTCTAATGATTAATGATGTTGAGCATTCTTTCATCTGTTTGTTGGCAGTCTGTATTCTACTTCTCATTGTTAACACAAGAGAAGATGATGCGGTGTAGGTAGGAAATTCAAGGAGAAGGCAAGTTCCTTTCCTTTTCCTGCAAATCTCAAAACTGTCCGGCTCCAGGTCCCACCACTGCCAGTTGCACTCTCACGAGGTATTTATATGGTTATAAACTGACCAAAAAATGGTACAACTTAAGGTTAGGATGCTTTTATGCGACATTGGAAATAAAAGACAGAAATCAAAGTGTATGTCTTCCTTAGCTCTGTGCAGCTTGGATGATAAGTTCTCAGCTGTGATCTTGCACAGGGTATCTATGGCTGCTCACCAATCCATCCAACTGGAAAAATTAAGCATCCCTGAATCACTTTGGTCTTCTGGTACGGCTCAGCTGGGTGGTGGAGAATTAAAATCATGCTTACTGCTTACACTGTATTGTGACACTCAGCAAATCAACCTGACCCAAACTGTAATCGCCATACCCACTCACCTGCAATCATATGGGGAGTATGTTTTTTCTGTCTCTCTACCTTTTCTCCCAAGGGCTAAAACCTCTGGCTCCTCTTTGTCTTAAAACTTACTGATTGCGTCCCGGGGTCCTTTAAGAAAGAATAAAATCCAATGCAACCCCTACAACGGGTGTTTAGAAGAAGGTACCATTTTCTCTCATTCCACACTTTAGAAGGTTTGGCCAACTGGGAATCAAGAAAGCCTGTCATCTTTATTTAATTAAAATGAAAATAAAGAAAACCCAGTTTAACATTTCTAATCAACAGGAGTCTAATGAGTCCTGTTGGTTCCTGGAGTTGAGACACAGGAGGGCACTTTTGGAGCTAATTTGCTTCATTAATATTCAAACGATGTGCAGATCACCAGCATTTTCTAGGAGACTCAAGAACCAAACACATCAAAGGGAAAGCTTTATTTTGTATATGATGTTAAACAGATGTTCCACATCAAACCAACTGTAGCATCCAATATAAAATGTTGTCAGTTAAAATAATTATCTTATTTCCTGCCTCAATCCAAAATCCAATTCAAAATGGATCTGTAACTCTCACCTCTAAGACCTCTCATCTTCTCTAATTTTTAGACTTGACATTGATGCTACTAAGACCACCAGGACTTGCTCTCGACTGGTGGAAATAATTTTAGCTCTGGAGCTTGTCACCTTGGGCTCAAATTCAGGTCTGTTCAAATTCAGATCTATCACCTGCAGGGTGATTTTTTTTTAAAAAAGGAATTACTTTATTTTCATTATCATTTCTTATTTATTTATTTTATTTTATTTTTGGCTGTGTTGGGTCTTCGTTTCTGTGCGAGGGCTTTCTCTAGTTGCAGCAAGCGGGGGCCACCCTTTATCGCGGTGTGTGGGCCTCTCGCTATTGCGGCCTCTCTTGTCGGAGCACAGGCTCCAGACGCGCAGGCTCTGTAGTTGCAGCTCACGGGTCTAGTTGCTCCGCGGCATGTGGGATCTTCCCAGACCAGGGCTCGAACCCGTGTCCCCTGCATTGGCAGGCAGATTCTCAACCACTGCGCCACCAGGGAAGCCCCGGGTGATATTTTTAAAAACAATTTAGTTAACTTTTATTTTGTTCAGTATTTAACAAATATTTATTGAGCATCTCAGTGCCAGGTACTGAGCTAGGCACTAGAGAAATGGGAAAATCAAGGCATTCGGAACCTCTGTTTTCTTATCTGTAAACTGGGGGTCGTAAGTTCTGTTTCACAGGGTTGTGGTGCTGATAACATAAGATACAGAGACACACGGGGCACTTCAGACATTCAAATAAACGGCAGTTTTATCTCCCCCAGCCCAGGATAATCTATAAGCTATAACCATACTAAGGCATTTAATTGCAAAGCTGCCGTGTAATTTTTTGGCACGTAATTGCAAGGTTGAAATGTGGGGTTTAAAAGGAACATCTGTGGAGCACAATTAAGTGAAAACCCTCTGTGAGACTGTAATCCAGACTTTGTTATCATTTATAATGCAATCTAACAAACAAATTATAATTCAAAATGCTACGTACGAATCCAGAGTAATTCTTGAAACAATTACTCATTAGCACAGAGATTTACAGATAGCATGCCTTCAGTGGATATCTTCATGAATAATAAGAATAAATCAATGAAAGAAAAAGAGTGAACTGTGTCTTAAACCAATAATAGTAACAATATTCTGCCCAAGTTACAAAGCCCTTTCATGTCCATTCGTTTCATTCCTGCATGTGCATGTATATACGTTATGTCCACACACGTACAACAAGATCTACTAGGTTTAGATACAGTTCTACACATGGGAAATATTTCATAAATGAAACAATATCCCTACCTTCATGGAGCTTATTTCTAGTGAAAAAGACAGTAAGCAAAAAGAAACAGAATGTCAGATAGTGACCGGTAAGGGAAGGAAACTAAAGTTTTCAGTTACCTCATATGTTCTCATCCCACAGTTCCTTTTTAAAGAAACTAAAAGAATACGAAGAAAACTAAAATAATATGATACAGGAGAGATGTGCACGACATTTTCTGATGAGATGGTCAGGAAAGAGCTCTGAGAGGTGGTGTCTGAGTGAATTTCTGAATGAGGTCGGTGAGCCAGGCTAAAATCTAGAGTAAGAACATTCCAGGAAGAAGGAACAGCAAATGCTGGGACCCTAACATGGGACTAAGATTTGCATATCCGACGGAGAGCGAGATCAGTATGGCTGGAGGGAAGAGAAAGAAGAGAGGGTGGAGGTGGTGGGCGATGAGGACTCATCTTAGTAAGCCAGGGCGAAGATTTTCCATTTTATTCTCAATGTGATCAGGTGACAGCTAGTATCCAAGGGTGGCCCCAACAATTCCTCCCCACCTCATTCATACATTTCACTCCTTGCATTAAGAGGCGGAGCTATTTCCCATTGCCTTGTATCTGGGCTGGCCATGGGAGGGCTTCGGTCAGTAGAATGTGGCGAAGTGACATTCAGGGACTTCAAGTCCAGACCTCAAGGAGACTGGTTGGTTTTGTTTCCTCCCTCTTTGAGCACTGGGCACACTCTCTCTCAGAAGCCAGCTGCCACGTCTCACGGAGCGGGCACATGCAGAACCCAGGTCAGCAGCCGGAACAGGTCCGCTGACAGCACCAACCGCCAGCCGTGTGCGGGCGCCATCTTGGATGTGCCGCAGCCCCCAGATGACCCCAGTAACAGCAAGGGGAGAAGAATCACCCAGTCAAGCCCAGCCAACCCCCAGCATCATGGAAGATAACAACATGGTACCATCTTAACTTATGGAGTTATGAGGGCTACTTGTTACGTATCAGTAGATAACCAGAACAAACAAGAGGGAATGGTACATGACCTCTATCAAAATATTTAATTAATTTTCATACTATCCCTAAAAGGCGGGCTTCATTATAGTCCCTATTTTCTAGATAAAGAAACAGACAATAAAATATAACTTTCCAAAAGTTACACAGCAGCTAAGAGACAGAGCCTGGTCTCAGATTGAGGCCTTCTGCAGAGTTCCTTCCCTTGGGTATAACTGAGCATAGGTCCAAGCAAACAGGCCCATCTAAATTTCATGAACACAGTGCATAATTGCAGATGCCCCATTGATCACAGTGCTATATACCTGGGCCAGGCCTATTAAAGTATCTAAAATTTAAATTTAAAGCCAGAATTCTCCTACCATCTGTATCAGACTATTTAATCTCCAGGCTAAAAACACTCGGGGGATGCCAAAGTGTGAGATAACTGAGAACTTAATGTCTACCAAATGCTCTGTAGCTGAGAAGGAAAAATGAACAAATTCATGAATTAGCCTCTGCTTATTCTGAAATTCAAAAGACTCAGTAGCAGTCATCCAGGTTTGGGACTTCCATCTTGATCGGAGATAATCTTCTTTGAAAATGTGAGTGAAGTTCTTCCTTGGGGGAGATGCAACACTCGTGAAAATCCAAAGGTGCGAAGAGAAATGACATTTAGATTGGTAGATTTAGAAATCAACATTCAATTTTTTGCTGGGTGGGTAAACTGAAAATAAATGGATAAGTGTATTTTCTTCCTAGTGTATGAGAAAACATCGAGAGATGTCTACACACTTTCTACCACAGGTATTGTACGGAGGATCTTTGAAGTAGGTTCCTTCTTCTGAATATGGCGTGCAGCTGCTGGGCAAGATTATGTTATATGGTAAATGGTCTAGTGCATCGTAGGCCTCAATAAATGTTCATTTATTGAAAATGTCTGTCTTTCAACACTGAGCTTCATCATCTGTAGAATGAGGATATGCCCCAAGAAAGCAAGCATGTACTATAACCTTCATCTGCACTGGACACTGTCCATCATACTTTCCCACTGATCAGACTCTATCTGAGACCCTTTTCAAAACAGGATCTTGGATATCCTATCAGTCACTCACAGTGGGTCCTTAAAAAGAGTCATTTTAACATTGGGTGGACAAGTATATGCTACCCTCCAAGCTCTGAAACTGATAACTCCATGGCTCCAGATCCATGGAAATCTTTAAAATAATCCAGATTCCTCTTAAAGTGTTGTCACTATAACAAAAGGAAAATTATTTTAACATCGGCAACTGCACCAAACTACCCACCATGGACTGAGCTGGGTGATTAATTACTTAAGTATTAATTATCACTTCATTCTTCACTGCAGTGTTTATAGCATCTTCATGTATTTAGCATGTAGAAAGCACTTTAGATCTTTCGAATGACAGCATGAGCAGAAGCGTCATCCTATTAAAACTGTCTCTATAATTTGTGAGTCGTAACAAGTCATATTTTCATCTAGACTCTTGAGTCATCAAACTAGAAACTTGAAATGTTAAGAATTGGTGCCAATAGAGATCGAGAATTGGCTGGCGATGGGGGAGGGGAGAGAAGATTAGTACGCAAATCATTGTGTTAGGCCTTTAGGGAATTCAAACTAGAGTATGACATTCTCAAGGAACCCACTGTTTAGATGGGGAGATGCCCTGGTGTTCTAACAAGATAAATACAAATACCAGGACTCACTGTGCTAAATGTCAGACATCAAGCAGAATATACTCCAAAGACTCAGAAAAGGGAAAGGTCAGTGGGGCCGGGGCGTGGACAAGAGCTTAGAGACAAATCCCTGGAGGATGCAAGACCCACTTCCGTAACCTGTAGCATCTAGCTAAGTGCCTGGTATGTGGTTGATGCTAAAGAAATGTCTGGAGACTCAGCAGACATCAGGTACACTGAGCTAAGTAAAAAAGAAAATGCCAAAGTTGGGTGGATAGCAAAAACAGAGCAGAGGTGGCAGCTCCTGGTGAGCTCTGGAACACAGGTCCATGAGGTGAAGAAGAGAAGAAAATGGTTCCCTTTCTACACTCTCTCCTTGAGCAATCTCACTCCCACCTATGGCGCAACAGTGCCTTCCAGCCAAAGACCCCCATCTGTCACTGAAGCTCCACTCCAACAAACTTCTACACTCTTCCCCATACAACCACTGGGCATCTTCCTTGGAATATCCCACAGGGGTCGTCCAGGTTAAGTCGTCTAAAGTCCTTCTCCTAAACCCCATCTTGATTTTCCTTTTTCTCATATTGGGAGCACCTTTGTACCAGACTGGAAACTGTACTGGCATCTTTAACACACTCTTCCCCTTAGATAATCCTGTTGATTCTCTACCAGTTCCTCCATCTGCGGTCGTCGGCACCTTATTCTCCGTGACGGTTCCTAATGGCACCCATGGCTCACACCCCCCTGCATGGCCTTTCATCGAGTATATGTTATTTCCTTCCCTCCAGCCTGGACGCACTGCAATCCATTCTGCTGTAGTCACCTCCCAAGAGAACAACCCGGGTCACTGCATCTTTTATCCACGCACCTGTTACGCTGAGTAGGCATCTTCCACACGTGCACGTGGGCTGTCTGATCACCACTCGCCACACACATCACACAATCTTCTTCCTCTTCCTTGGACCATATTTACCTCATCTCCCCTTAGAAACCTGTGAGCCATTTGGGACCATGGTCATGTCTGTCACAGTATTTCCTGCAGCGCCCTCGCACACAGTACACAGCTGGCACTCGATCAACGCATGTAAAAGAACTAATCTGGGGGCTTGGGACTATACAGCTAGAGGACCCTAAATGCCAGGTTAAGGGACTTGGTGCCCATCCTATAGGTATTTGCGAGCCCCGGAAGGCCCTGGATTCGTTAAATGACTTCTGCAAGCCTATGAATTAGGGAGATTGTTCTGGAAGACAGAAAGGGCTAGAGGGAAGAGTCATCTGAACAGAAGGAGCCTTGATTTTCTGACGAAATGTAATGTATGAAATAAATAAAAAATTAGTTAAGAGGGCTTCCCTGGTGGCGCGGTGGTTGAGAGTCCGCCTGCCGATGCAGGGGACACGGGTTCGTGCCCCGGTCCGGGAAGATCCCACATGCCGCGGAGCGGCTGGGCCCGTGAGCCACGGCCGCTGAGCCTGCGTGTCTGGAGCCTGTGCTCCGCAACGGAAGAGGCCACAACAGTGAGAGGCCCGCTTACCACAAAAAAATTTAAAAAAATAAAATAAACATGTTAATGTTAACATTATGAATAATAGCAACATTATGAATAATGAAAAAAACTACTAATGAAGTACTTACTGCTAAGTCCCAAGTGCTTTTTCATACACTGTCTTATTAATTACCGTAAGAACCCGAGAAGGTAGGTATTTTTAAGTCATTTTGCAGGTGAAGGAGCCAGAGGCACAGAACATTCACGAAGCAGCAAGGTAAATAGTTCAGCCACACTCAAAGCCTCGTCTCTTTCCATCATACAAAGCTCCTAGAACTTAACCAGTCGGGCAGAGAAAGGAAAAGTATTCCAGGAAGGCAGAACAGCAGCAGCAAAGGTGCGGAGCAAAAGAATGCGTGGAAGTGTTTGCAAAATGAATGCGGTCAGTGTGCGTGGAAAGAGGTGCGTGTGGCGGTGTGGCTGGAGAGTAGCCTGGAGAGAGAAGCTAACGTCAGATCCTGAGCAGCCCATGGGGCGGCACTTTACTCATTACTGAGCCAGAGGGCGGCCGGATTGAATCGGCTTCTTAAAATGGTCCCTCCATTGTCACCCCACTCGAGGGGATGTGGAGTTGCAGGGATGGCTTCAGGGGGGCATGGCTTCAGGGTTGCAGAGAAGACAGGCGGGGGCGCTCCCCGGGCGTAGCAACGGTGGTAAAGGAGGTCGCTAAATGAAGCAAAAGTGGGTAGAGAGGTGACTAGTGAGCAAAGCATAGGACAATTCTTATTTTCCACTCCTGAAAAAAGAATTAAAGCTTTGAATATTACTCTCATAAAGGAAAGCTTTCATTTTCAAGGTAGTGGTAAAAGCAAGTGGACAATTTGAGAAGTATCTATTACATAACTATGCATACACATGAAAAAGAAGGAGACACGTGTGTGTGTGTGTGTGTGTGTGTGTGTGTCTGTATATTACTGGCACCAATAATATTTATGTAGATCAGTTATCACATAATAGGAAGCACTTTGGCCAAAGATATCAGTAAGTCCAAAACAGCCTTTCTCTAGCCCCATAAAATTCCGCCAATGGCCCAAGAACCCAGCATACTTCAAAAGCAGATGATTTTATTTGACAATTTACTACAAAATGAAATTCATTTTCCCATGATACTTCTAAATCCCATCTACAAGGCTTCATCTATAGACAAGAGTCAGAAGAAATGATTCTGAATAATTTCAACATTCTGGAAAATCAATCTTCCCAGAACTCAAGGAATCATTCTCACTGCTGCTTTTTAAAAAGAAACAATAAGAATTTGGGGGTTGGATGTAGTAAGTTGCTTTGGGATGGGGGTATATGACGTTACTGAGCCTTCAGGTTCTCTCTTCTACAGCCCTGAACTTCGATTCCCATCTTACTGTGCTCTTCTGGAAAGACCCAGGGGATGAAATAAATCAACAAAATTTTTCTAAGGATTGATAATGGCTAGAAAGCAAGTGAGAAGTGGTGGCTAGGGAAAAGCGAAAGTGAGTGACAGAGCACTCTAATGAGACGGCAGCTGGTACGAGGTAGCAGGTAGCTACAAGCTACCTCTCAAAGAAGTATTCATTGGCACGTTTTTCTCCACTACATCGAAATCCCTGAGGGACTTCCCTGGAAGTCCAGTGGTTAAGACTCAGCTTCCACTGCAGGGGGCACAGGTTCAATCCCCAGTCAGGGAAATAAGATCCCACATGCCGTGCTGCACAGCCACAAAATTAAAGATTAATTAATTAATTAATTTTTAAAATCCCTTGAGAGCTAGGACCAGGCTTAATGATGACCTTTTCTATTCCTAGCATCTACCATGGTCCTTGACGCAGGCATGAGACTAGATGGACATGGATTCTCCCCTCAATACAGAGACAGGAGTTAACGGTCCAGGCTCATCAAAGTTACAATCTCCTCCCATAGCGTTTGAGACAGAAAGTTTGAGACTTGGAGACATAATTTGTCTGTGCACCGGGAAGACATTTTAAGTTTTGTTACATCACATCTTATTTATGTCTATACGTACTGGAATTTTATAAGCAACTACAACCTGTGCCATTGTTTCCAGTTTAGAAATAAATAGAATATGGTCTGACTGGTTATCTTAAAGCAATTTATGATTATTCAGGTAAACTTTGGCAAGTGGCTTTTTTTTACTGTGGTAAAATGTACATAACATAAATTCACCACGTTAACCATTTTTAAGTGTACGCTTCAGTGACATTTAGTACATTCACACCGTTGTACAATCATCACTATCATCCATCTCCAGAATTTTCCATCGCCCTGAACCGAAACTTTGCAGATTACATGCTAACTCCCCATTCCTCCCTCCCCCAGTCCCTGATCACCACTGTTCGACTTTCTGGCTCTATGAGTTTGGCTATTCTAAGTACCTCATGTAAGTGGAATAATATTTGTCCTTTCGTATCTAGCTTATTTCACTTAGCATACTGTTTTCAAAGTTTACATGTATTATAACATGTATCAGAATTTCATTCATACTCCAGTGTGTGTGTCTGTGTGTATAATTTTTTTTTTTTTTTTTTTTTTTTTTGCGGTACACGGGCCTCTCACTGCTGCGGCGTCTCCCGCTGCGGAGCACAGGCTCCGGACCCACAGGCTCAGCAGCCATGGCTCACGGGCCCAGCCGCTCCGCGGCACGTGGGATCCTCCCGGACCGGGGCACGAACCCGTGTCCCCTGCATCGGCAGGCGGACTCCCAACCACTGTGCCACCAGGGAAGCCCTGTGTATAATATTTTGTTTATCCATCCATCCACTGGTGGACATTTAAGCTGTGTCCTCCTGTTGGTTATTGTGAATAATGCTATGAACACTGCCGTACAAGTGTCTGTTCCAGTCCTTGCTTTCAGTTCTTTTGGATATATACCCAGGAGGGGAATTTCTGGATCATATGGTAATCCAATGTTTTGTTGTTTGTTTCTTTTGTCTTTTTTTTTTTTTTAGGAACCACCATACTCTTTTCCATAGTGGCTGCACCGTTCTACATTCCCACCAGCGATGCACGAGTTCAGCGTGCCCACGATCTGCCAGCAGTTGGTTCCTGCTGATTGTGTTTGCTTGTTTGTTCTGGATGAAAGTCACCCTGATGGGTATGAGGTGGGAGCTCATCGTGATTCTGATTGGCATCTCCCTAATCATCAGTGATGCTGGGCATATTTTCACGTCCTTATTGTTTATTTGTATATCTTCTTTGGAGAAATGTCTATTCAAATCCTTTCCCCAATTTTAATTGGGTTGTTCGTTTCTCTTGTTGTCGAGTTGCAAGAAGCTTTTTACAACGTGGAAAATACTTCTTTATGAACCAACTTCTAAGTCGGGGGTGGCAAACTACGACAATAGGCTTTCTACCTATTGTTGTAACAACAACAGTAGGTAGACAACACATGTGTTGTATCAACAACACATTTGTTGATACACTGGCTGCTTTCATACTACAGAGGCGGAGTTGAATGACTGCCATAGAGATAATATGGTCCACAAAGCCTGACATATTCACTACCTGGCCCTTCACAGAAGAAGTTTGTCAGCCGCTCTTCTAAAAATGCCATCTGGTTGGTCGGTTTTTGAAAAAGTACCTGGGGCTAAGAATCGCAATTTTGCTCTTCTTTTTAAGACATTTGGTCTGCATCAAGTAGTCTATGGTCAGCCCTGTGGTTTAGGGTTGCCAGATAAAACACAGCACACCCAATAGAAATTGGATTGCTCATAAACAACGTTCTGGTATAAGTATGTCCTAAATCTTTTATGGAATATACTTACACTATAGTATTATTTGTTTATTTGAATATCAAATTTAACTGGATATCCTGTATTTTTACTTACCTATCATAACAGCCCACTACCATTTCATAAAATCAGGGTCATTAATAAGTCCTAAACTCTTTGGAAAGCAGGCATAGTCGTGACACGCTGGAAAACTTTCCCACAACATCTCCAAGCATTTGTGCTGCTGTTCTTTCAGCTGTAAGACACGGACCAGGTGAAGCTTTACTGGCCACACCCCAGGTGGAGTTGGATGCCCTTTCCCTGCGATATGATGGCACTGTGAAAAATATAATAAGAGTAACAAGAGCTACGCCTGATTTGCTCATTTCTATGTAGGAGGCACTCGAGAACACAGGGCAGGGCCTCAGCGAATAGTTAGCTTTTGAGCCCTCCCAGAAGCCTTCCAACTAGTTGTTCTGTCTGATTCTTGCTACTGAATTGACCAACCAGCTCTGTTTCCCTCACTGGCCTCCAACTAATAAAGCTGCCCTCCAGGAAAGGGAATGCAGAAAGCCTCCCACATCCCTGGGGACAGGACTAGAGCCAGGGGTCGAGACTGTTCTGTGCTCCCAGGAAATCCTAGCCTTGCTTATACTCACGCTAAATTTTGATGGGATAAGGTAGGAGGTGGAGGTTTAGGGAAGGAGGACAGGGATAGATGTCGCTAACACCTGTTTATCACTTGAATGCCTAGGATTTTGAATTAACCCTCAGATCAGAGCTTTCAGGTGAGTATTAACATCCTCAAAGACTGAAGACCAACCTCCAAGGAGGCAGCAAGGCACTGCTACTTTGAAAGGTTGAGCTGAGTTCCCGAGGTCACATAACTAGTGAACCTGGCGCTATGACTGAAACCTACATAGGTCTTTTTCGCTCTGCCTCACTGACAAGAAAGATAATTTCTTTAAAAGGCAAAAACTAGAATTCACAAAAATCAAGCCAAGTTGAAAAAAACCAGTCTGCTCAACTCTGTCACGATTTTGAAATAATTCCTCACGCCTGGGTTTTTTTTTTTAACACTAACATATATTTAAGAATTGATGTATTTTCTGCAAAACAAATCAGATTCATCCAGATACAACTTCAGACAATACTTCCACACTCTAAAAGATCATGTTCCAGCCAGAAGTCTTATTCTTTCATTGCATTTGATGATGCTGTCAGGTGACATTGAGAGCCACTCGGTCAGCCCGTGAAGCCCTAGCTGACCATGAAATTAGGTACATTTTGAGCTGACCACTGGGGGCAAGTCCATGATGGACATAAAGAGTCACTTAAACTCCATGGGACATCTGAACTCAGAGGGCCAGCTTAATACCTTAGATATCAAGGTTCTATCAGTTTAGTTCAGCTCGTGTCAATAATTCTTCTAGTGAACTTTGAGATAAGAATAGAAACTTTACCACATTTTAAGGTTCAAGGTAATTCTATAATTATTGTAACATTTCACAGCCATTGACTAAGTGAAGACACCCTGTTTTAACATAAAAAACAATGGTAATATCTTAAGTCAAATGTGCAAATGAATACTAAGTGTTAACCACCTAATATATGTCATATCACATGTATACACAAAAACACAGGGTATTTACTAAAAATAACTAGAGCTGAATGGAGTATTAGAAACACACTAGTGTATATCCCTAACTTTACAAGTGAAGAGACTCTGACCAAGGGAAGTCAAGCTATATACACAGGATGTATATGTATAGTATGTACGTATACACACAACACACATACATGCATATATATATATGTACGTACACACACATATAGAGAGAGGGAGGGAGGATGAATGAATGAGTGAATGTGCATCTGAACATCGATTAAAGTATATGTTGGTGGCGTGGTAGAAGCAATCAGGTAAACAACAGATATCAGGATTCCTGTTGGGGGACTTCCCTGGCGGCCCAGTGGGTAAGACTCCATGCTCCCAATGCAGGGGGCCCAGGTTTGATCCCTGGGTGGGGAGCTAGATCCCACACGCATGCTGCCACTAAGAAGTCCATGTGCCATAACTAAGACCCAGTGCAGCCAAAATGAATGAATGAATGAATGAATGAATGAATAAATAATTTTAAAATTCCTGCTGGAAGAGAGACTGTGTTCACATTGCTGAGCCTTTGGGTGAGGCCATGATGAAATGGTTGAAGTGGACCAAACTGCTCTGAAGAGGAAATAAACAGGATTCAAGGGTGGGACAAAAAGAGAGGGGAGAGAAGACTGGAGAAAGGAGAGGGGGATGGTAGTGGGCAGCATGATAATCAAAAGAGTTTTAAAAGCAGAAATTTGTGGTATTTAACTTGTTTGACATATTTAACGCATCTGTGGTCGCTCTGGTATAAGGACTCGCCGGAGCCTCTAACTCTCAGCCAGGTCTGCAATGCACACGAGCCTTGTGCGTGGGCTTGGGATGAAATCAGGGTAGAGAGGTTGAGATCCAGGCATAGAAGAGGCCCCAGGAGGTGAGTATGCAGAAAGGGCAAGTGCTCAGTGGGGCAGAATCACCAGCAGCAGGAAGCATGAGGCTGCAAGGTCTGGCAGAAGTCTGGAGAACCTGAGAAGAGCACAGACCCGGGCCTGAGCTGCCTGGTGGGCTGTGTACACACATTTCACAGACATCCCACCACGGACGCATTGAGGATCTGGGCGGGTGTGGTCCTTCATTTCTGGGCTGCTGGCAGCAGTCTGAAATGGTGGTAGTGACATCTGAGAGTTGAAGCTCCTCGGGGGTGGTCAGCTGAGAGGAGAGCCACAGCCCCATGTCCCCCAGAGGCTGGCCGGGAAGACCGAGGAGACTGGACAGCCAGGAAGGAAGTACCAGCCAGGGCAGGAGAGAAGCTCTATCCTGAAGCCATAGAAATTGGCTGAGGATGACGAAGCTATGGAATTACTGCCTTATCATCTCCGTGTCCCTGATTCCCAAACCCTTGGTTAGCCTTCTGGTATGGACGGTTACTAGCTATCACCTCAGTACATCAGCAGGATTTGTGTCCTAACAACCCACGTTGAGCTCTGAAAGTCATATGCTACTATCAGCAGGGGAAGGGAGGTAGAGGGAGACACGCATGTTTAAATTGAGCCAGTGGCCACTCCAGAGGACTGGCCGGGAGTGGTCACCAGGTGGGGTGGTGGGCTGTAATTGCAAGTCGGAGCTTACTCCAGCATCCTGGAATAGTATGTTTGCTTCACTGGTTGCCTTCTCAACTCGTAGGCACACATTCTGGCCCTGTTTCTTCCTCTCACATCACTGGGAGGGTCTCAAATATGCCCTTTTTTTTTTTTTTAAACAAGTAACAGAAACCTAATTCCAACCAGCTTAAGTGAAAAGGAAATGCAAATGAGGAGCGCAGGTGTGAGGCCACTTCTAGGCAGGACCAAGATTCAGGTGATGGAGTAGGGCTTGGTCTCTCCCTCCTGCACTGTCTCCCTCCATGTATCCTCAGACTGCCTTTCCCAGGAGGGAGATGACTCCCAACACTCCCAACTTTACCTCCCACAAGATTAGCCCCTCCTCTGGGAATCAGGAACTTTCTGTCTCCCGACACCCTTTTACAAATTTAAAACTGGTTTTGCAACTAATATTTGAGATTCTTATCCATGCTGTAAGAACTTACTGAGTTCTCTGAAGTAAAAGACAAATCTCTTCCTCTTGCGAAGCATCTATTTATGAGCCTGTGCTAATCCCAGGGGCAAGAGGTACTGTGCCTGAAATCATCTGGACCAGATACTCATCCCCACGGGGCCGTGGCGGGAAGAGCGCACTGTGATTGACAGCCCCACTCAGGCCTCATGGAATGAGGGAGGGGTAGCTTTCCCAATGACACCGACAAGGAGAGCGCACAGAACACCAGATGCACCATACGCCGCCTCACTTCCCATTTTCCCTCTAAATAAATTCCAGAACTGTAACCTCAAGCCCGCCAGCTGTATTTAAGCATTCAGACAGGAAAGGATAGCCAACACCAATGGTGGCTTTTTTCTGGAACAGCTCTCTCGATCCCTGATAAGGCAACAAACACACAGGTGTAGAGCAGACAGGAGGAATACTGCCCACAATCTCCAAGTCTGCAAACTAGGTAACTGCGCTGGCATCTCAGCAGCTGATCTTGTTTGCATTTATAAATTAAGTTTTTAATACCCACACTTGTAGAGGTGAATGTTTTTTGGCATTTGACTTTTGTCTCAGAAGCAAAATGTCATGGTATTTTTTAAAGTGCATAGATTTGAAGCAAATGCAAAGCGAGTGCCTTCTGGCTTGGAAAACCACCAGACTCTACTCACCCTAAAATGAGATGTAATGAGTGGCCCAGAGAGCACTTATCATTGCTTCCTACAGGGGCCATGCCTTGGCTCGCCCTTTACTGTGAAATTCCAAATACTTTTAGCCCAGTACATGTGGAAGAATGTTGGAAATGTAATTTACAAGGCCTGGGAGATTCAGGAAATTTGAGATTATACCCAGAAGGGGACAGGCAAGTCTTACAGGTGTCACAAACGTTTGGTGGGAGGCTGCTAAAGAAATAGCTTGTCTGTTTCACTGAATGCCAAAGGAAGTCACGTGGCCATGAACCTGAGGTAGAAGGACGATAGGAATATTCAGTATATGACAAAAGGGCTGACACCCATCAGCAACCCTGGGCATCGCCCTTTTATATCTGCTTGATCACTTCTCTTTTTCCTACTCTAGGTTATAAATTCTGTGAGGACAGTGGACAAATGATTCTTATTTACCTTTAAAATCCCAAGACCCAGCAAAATGCTTGGAGGGGGAGGGGGAGGGGGAGGGTAATGATTCTCAAACAAGAGGATATAGAAGAATCACCTAGCCTTTGTTGACCATGCAGATTACCCAGGAACAACTCCCAGAGGTTCTCATGCAGAGGGTCTGGGCTGGGTCTCAGGGGTGGGGCAGGATAGGTGATAGGAAAATCACCAGCAGTACGATTGTTGAAGGTGTCTCTGAAGTGGGGTACGTGCACTGCCAAGAGGAATGCGGGAAAGAAATGTGTGCCCCACTACTGTCATCTGTCTTTTCCTCTAACAGAGAAACAAGCTTTACTAATGATTAATGCATGTGCTGACAGTAGCACTTGTGCATAATTAATAAACACATATAAATTAAAGCTACATATTAGAAAGGGAAAAATTTTTTTAAGAAAATAAAAGTGTTTGGAGCCACGACCAAAGACAGTGGAACAAAATGCATGTCTCCTTCCCACTCCTGACACCCATTCCTCAAACGCCCCTCTCTGAGTTGACCCATCAGCACTGTTGTCTTCTCTTTCCTTCTTAAGAGAGCCTGTACATATTCAAGCATATCTGAACCTCTTTTTCTCTGGACATAGATGGTATATTATTAAATACATTGGCCAGTATCTTGCTTTCCTTTTTTTTTTTTAACTTAAAAATACAAGTTGTTGACTCCTTCTTACCAGCACCTATTGATGTGTCTGATTCTTTTTATGTACAGGGAAGCAACACAATCAAGTGATTTTGAGCACTGACTCTAGGACTAGACTGTGTGAGTTCAAATCTCATCACTGCCAACTCCTAGCTGTGTGACCTTGGGCAAGTGACTTACCCACTATGATCCTTAGTTTCCTCATCTGAAAAGTGAGAGTAATAATAACAGTAACTATCTCATAGGGCTGAGAGAATATTAAATGAATTAATGTATGAGAAGTACTTAGAACAGTGACTTCTACATAGTAAGGCTTTTTATTTAAAAGGATTAGGTGACTGGGGGGAGTGGGTCAAGGAACATATTATGAGACTTTGCCCTACATTAAGATGGTTTCATCCACTCATTCATTCATCCATTCATTTATGTGTTGAGCATTTACCATGTATCAAATAATGAATGTATAGAAGTGAACAAAAAGAATTCACTCTTGCCTTCATGGAGTTGAGACGCAATCACAGCACAGATCATGTAAAACTCCTTATCCCTCCATCCACCCAATTAGTCTGGAAACCTGTACTTTTCCTTCTCTGTTTTCTTAACTGTATAATAAGGTATGCTCAATAAATGCTTTACTACTGAAGTAACGGTAAATTCTACCATACAGACATGATCTCAAATATTTGTTATGCAATAGGGATTTAGCGATTCAGAAAATAAATGAAAATTTCTAAGACCTGGCTCCTGTCTGGCAAACTTGTGAGGCTGGGCCATTCCCCTTCTGGCTCGGTCTCTCCCCCTTTCTCTCTTCCGCCACAATTTACTCTAAAGATCAGGGTCTGATACACTATGCCAGCAGAGAATCACTGGCCCTTATTAAAATGTCTCTACCTTTCCCCAAATCAAGATGTCTTAGCTCTTACTCTCTGCCAGAGGCACCAGTCCCCAAAGTTAACACATCAAATATTGATGATTTATAACTGTCTACTGGATACGTGCCATTCCAGGGAAATGCACTCGTTAAAGACGCAATTCAATCCAAAGAAATGAAGATCTAAGAGCAGAATTTTAGGAAGTATACCATTCATGGAAGGTTTTTACAACACGAAGACTAACATGGTCAGCCTTGATAATAACCTCCCCACCCTTCATGGGTGCTAGTCCCTTAAAATTTACAAAATCCTTCAGCATTTTCTTTATCAAAATGTTTCTAGGGGCTGATTTCACTATTCCTGCTTTACAGGTTAGGAAACAGGATGACATCAGATGTAAACAACTTATTTTAAATTCAAGGTGCCATAAGAAGCCAGAGCGATTCAAACTCTGATCTTTAGCCTTGATGTTCAGTCGCCTTCCCATCTCACTGCAGCCAGCTCGTACTGGGGAGAGAGATGGCTTGAAGAAAGAAGACATATTACCAATACCGTAACCTGCCCGTTGTCTCTGAAAATCACACCCCCGATTCAGTGGTGATCAGTTATGAACCCAGTCAACCGTTTCAGCATCCTGCGTGTGGCTGTGATAAGTGTAATTTACACTGAAGTACAAAAGGGGTGTCTGTGATCTCAACTGGAAATGCAAATCTCCCTGCAGCAAGCTTCCTAATTCACTAGTTTTGGGCCAAAAACCACTTTTCTCTTGTTCCTGTAGCTGCATCGCCCTCTACTGGGCAAAGCTGGCACCACACCCTGCAAAGCTGCGCTGAATGAGGGGATGTCAGTCACAGCCCTTCCTTATGGGGATGTAACAATCCCCAGGCATGAACTCCAATCCGCCTGGGTGTAACTCAGCCGTGTGCATTACTGAAATAATGCGTCATGTCCTCAGAAATAAGAGTGTCCTTAAAACCTCAGCGTGAAGAATTATCTTCATTATAATGAATAACATTATAACACTTCCCCTTATTTTAAATTACATATATTTCCTACATTTCAGGGGATAGGGTCCTTATACACACACACACACAAATCATAGAAAGTAACAGGTAAACTTTAAAGTATCTGACCCAGAGACTGCACAAAAATAAGGCGAGACTGAAACTGTACAAGGCTTCTGCAGAGTCCACACAGAGCTTTTTGCTTATTTGTTATTTTTCTAAAATGAATG
Organism: Lagenorhynchus albirostris; assembly: GCF_949774975.1. NCBI lineage: Eukaryota > Metazoa > Chordata > Mammalia > Artiodactyla > Delphinidae > Lagenorhynchus > Lagenorhynchus albirostris. The sequence goes on along the minus strand of NC_083104.1, from coordinate 8,808,115 downwards.
TAAACGCTTTTAGGTGGATTTGCACTTGCCGGCTATCCCCAGGATTTTATCACTTCCTATTTTCTCAGTTCACGTTCCCCAAAGCAGACCCAAGATTAAGGACTTGGCTACAGCTGGTATATTAGGGAGAGGACCTAGGAGAGTAGGGAGACAGAGGGAAGGAAAGAAATGCCAAGAAAGGGTGTGCTATGGGATGGATTGCGTCCCCCCAAAAGTTACATGTTGGGGTCCTAACCCTAGTACCTCAGAAGGCGTGTGTAATTAGCAGTAGGGTTTTTTAGGAGGTAATGAAGGAAAAATGAGGTCATATGGGTGGGCCCTGATCCAATATGACTCGTGTCCTTATAAGAAGAGGAAATCTGGACACAGACACACACAGAGAAATTCACATAAAGACACAGGGAGAAGACCGCCACCTACAAACCAAGGAGAGAAGCCTCAGAAGGAACCCTGCTGACACCTTGGTCTTGGACTTCAGCCTCCAGAACTACTCAAGACGATACACTTGTGCTGTTTAAGCCTCCAAGTCCATGGTCCTTTTTTATGGCAGCCCCAGAAAACTAACACCAGGTGTGTGAAGGAGGGGGTCACCACTGTGGGCAACCAGAGCTCAGCCCTCCTGGGGATTCTCTGAGAAACCGCAGGGAACGCACCTCAAAATTGTGCCGCCAGAGAGCAGGGAGGCCGGGCACTTCTCTCGGGAAGGTTCCCTCTTGGCTGAAGGCTGTTCCCATGAGCATATCCAGTTTCCCATCGAAAGACGGAGCAGGTTCTCCTGGTGATGGAGAACAACACTCACAGGCAGAGAAGGAGACAGAGCGGGAGATGGAGGTGAGACGCTCTTAGCAGGTTAAGGGAAACTGTCCACCTTCCCTGCAGGCAACTCAGAAGTGGGTCAAGGGGCTATAGGGCAAGCAGCAGCAATAAATCTCTATTACCTGTATTAATGTCTCTGAATATACTGCGCTGCTATCTCACCACTGACTGCTTTGCACAGTTACGGCAATGACGTGACTCCTAAAGTGACCTGGCACTTTTGCACTACCTGTCCCTTGCCCTTAAGCACCCCTCCCCCAGGCTGCACCATATCTCCCTCCCACCAGCTCACGGGTCTCCTCCAGAGAGCCCTCCTCTGACCACACCAGCTGGTACTGCTGGAGAGACTCTTCCAGCTTAGGATCCCCACCACTCCCTCCATCACGCACCTGTGCACGTGATACTAACCACCCCTGGGCCTTTGCACGTGAGGCCTTCTATATGAAGACTTACGTCTACTATGTGATGTTTCTGAACCTTAATGAGAGGATGGTGCTTGGCACTGCTGCACAAAACAGGGTGAATGGCAGCCATCACTTCACTGTTTCCGCTTGTCCGTTTGTCACATCCCCTTCCCACGACACGCCTTGTTCCTTTAGTATCTGGGCGGAGCTAATGATGAGGCCCCCGCATCAAGTGGTGCTTCTCAGCTACAAGTCACTTCCAGACGCAGAGTCTCAGGAGCCCCCGAACCGACGGCTGAGATGTGACAGACGGGCCACACCACCTCACATCCTACAGACTTGCAGACCAGAGGCCGGCGCTGCTGTGTGAGGTGCCCCAAGGTCACCCTACAAGGTTGTGACAGAGCCACGCTGAGAACCCAGGTCTCTGGATTCCCGCCGTGAAGTCCTTGAATTTCCAGAGGCTGGTCAGAAACAGGAACCCTCATTTCCCATGCAACACAGGAGGACTCTGAACAAAAGCACGGCAGCAAGTCTTGGCTTCCAAGGAAATTCCCCATGAGAATGGACTCTTTCCTTGGCAGGACCTTCTTCTCTCTTAATTGAAATTGTTTTGTTATTTGGTTAACAATGGTCTTCAGCTGCCACTGTGCAATTAAGCTCCTTTCTGGTTGAGAAAGAAATTACATGATAGAATACCGGAGGGGCTTATTCCTTCCCCCGGGGAAGAACCCATCAGCCTGTTTTTCTAAAGTCTGTTTTCTATCAAAATAATGTCACAGATTAATAACCAACTATTACACTTGTAATCATGCCAAAGGCATCTCAGCTTCTATCTCTGCACTTTCTCCCACCCCACACAGCAGGCAGAGCGATCCTTTGAAAGCGTATGACAGATTGTGACGCTGCTTGGGCCAAAAGATCCCAGTGGCTTCATATCGCAATGAGAGTAAAAAGCACAGTCATCACAAGGCCCTACATGCCCTGCTCCCCGCCCGCTCCACACCTCTCAGACCTCATCTGCGAGCCCCTCCTCATTCATCCTGCTCTGGCTTGCCTCTTTGGCCTTCCTTCTACTTTTTAAACACATCAAATGTGTGTATGTTTCTTGTGTGTGTGTGCGCGTGCATGCGTGTCTGTGTGTGTGCGCACACGCGTGCACACAGGGCCTTTGCACTTACTGTTTCCTTTGCTGGAAATTTCTCCCAGCTTTGTGCACGTCTAGCCTGATGCAACCTTCAGGACTTTGTTTAAATATCACCTCTTTACTGTGTTCTTCTACACAGGAAAGGATTTGCTTGTGTGAACTGAGAAGCTCAAAAGGTCTGGCAACTGAAAACCCTTCCCTCTCAAAACTTCTCTATCTGCGATGTACTTAAAAAGTCTGCTTTAAAACTCAAAAGGCAAGACTTGCCTTCTGTGTTACCTGAGATGTGCCCAAACTGCCGCATCCTGAAACAGTGGATGCTTTAACTTGCCTGGCAGGACAATGGATTTAAAAAAGTATTTACTGGGAATAAAAACACACCAGCTAACGTATCAAATAATTACCCTGCTACACAATATAACAGATAACATTTCAGAGCTAAAACACTAAAGCAAGGGCTAAATAGCTTTTTTTTAAATTAATTTATTTATTTGTTTATGTTTGGCTGCACTGGGTCTTCGTTGCTGCATGTGAGCTTTCTCTAGTTGCGGTGAGTGGGGGCTACTCTTCGTTGTGGTGCATGGGCTTCTCATTGCGGCAGCTTCTCTTGTTGCGGAGCAAAGGCTCTAGGCACCCGGGCTTCGCTAGTTGTGGCTCGCGGGCTCTAGAGCGCAGGCTCAGTAGTTGTGGCGCACGGGCTTAGTTACTCCACGACATGTGGGATCTTCCCGGACCAGGGCTCGAACCCGTGTCCCCTGCATTGTCAGGCAGATTCTTAACCACTGTGCCACGAGGGAAGCCCTAATTATCTTTTATTGTGATGCGGTGAATCATTTCAGACAAAATAAAAATTAAAAATAGATAAGAACCAAGGAACTGCAAAGGACAGCATTTTGGTAAAGAACCTTTAACCATCTTTCCTAAAGCAATCAATCTCTCATTCTCTTGCTCTCTCTAAGGCTGTGTTCTGACTTAAAATACTAAATCTTTTATCCCCCTTTTTCAGTGATTTGACCACCATGTCAGATTTGTTACACAAAAGACATGATAAAATTTGCTATGATTTTGTCAGAGGCCGTATTGTCTAGAAATCAATGATAGTATAGTTAAAACTATTTTGATAGGCATCTACTCTTGAGTTACATATTACACTTCTCCTCTCTCCCAGTAAACTATTATTCCCAAGACCTGCAAACTACACCATAGCATATTTTTAGAGCCAAACTAATAACTGCTTGGCGGTAATATTAACTAGCATCAATTAATATTTTTAAATGTTAGTTACTCTTTCTCTGACACAGACTTGGAAAGGACTTCAATTTCTCTTGGCGTTATCTTGTCTGAAAAACAAACTCTGAAAAGGTGTTTATCTGTATATGCAAAGACTTTCTTTTACTCTGTTTTATATGAAATATCATAGACTTTCCTGCAGAACACATTGCAACCGTTTGTCTTTGGTCAGGCAGTTTTGCAATGGCCTGCGCCCAAAGCAATAACATTCTGACATTTAGATGGTATCAAACGTCTCAAATGGGTTGTTTCATTTTTGGTTTTGGTCTAAAGGATGCAAGGTGATCCAGAAGCTTCGGTGCTCGGAAGGGAACGGCAAAGCAAGGTCAGCCACAAAACAAAGATTTCAACTGAAAAAAGTACATCAGGAGAGGAAGTCTGACCAGAAAGTGGACAAGGATGAAGAGGACAAAGCGTGGTGCCAGGCGACCTGTTCATGACATTGTTCAAGTCTGGGAACCGCCCTGCGCCTTGTTTTTCTCATCGTACATCTGGGGAAAAGAAGAACCCCCCAGTGGAACTATTTGGGGGGAAAGTTGGCAGATGAAAACACCATGCAAACAAATAATGGCCAGCTGCCATTATTAACAAAGCACTGCTTTGTATTGAAAACCACACACGAGACAATGCATCTCTTTGCTGTGTCTTCAGATCGTCTCTGTATTAGGCTGGGATCCCTGAAAGCAGAGTCTGAAACTAGAATCCTTAATCAGGGAGGAAGATGGAATAGGTCGAGGGGAGAAGCCCAGCTACCCAGCTACCCAGGTACCCAGGAGAAGCCCAGCTACCCAGCTACCCAGGTAGCCCAGCTACCCAGGACCATGGTTTCGGCTATGGTCCAGCCTCAGCCTGATTCCACAGGGAGCTCCGAAGTGTGAGTGACACCACCGAGTCACCTTCACTTGCGGCAAAGGGAACTCTGGGATCCCTCCATGTTTCACTGGCTGCGGGGGACGTGGGAGTGACATAATGTCCCAGGCATTTCCAGGTGAGACAGCCCTGTTTGTCAAGGGCAGCTGTCCAATGAAGGGTACAGCTGTAAGCTGTCAGCAGCCAGCCCTCCCTCTGCTGGGGGAAGGATGCCCCAGCTGGGCAAAGGATATCTGGACCGAGCACCAAGAGCCTCTCCTACGATCCCCCTTCTGACCCACAGACATAACATCACCCAGATCTTCCTCACACTGACCCCCTGTGCAGAATCAGACTCTCTGCTCGTCTACTCAAAGCCTTCAACTACAAAACCAGCAGCAACTTCAGGAAGAGAAACTGGAAGTCAGTTCAAAAGTCACTAGCTATGTACTGGTTAACAACGCCATTCACAGGCAAAAGCGAGATCTAAAAAGAAAGGTTTGCCTCTGTTTATAGGGCCAGCTGACACCTAATGAATTCCCACTGTGTGCCAAGGCCTCTGCTAGTTACTGCCACGTGGGAGGTCACGCTATCCTTATAACCGCCCTATGAAATCACCAGATGTTATCTTCCCTCCACCCAATTTTTAATTTTATGATTCAGGAGAACTGAGGTTCACCTGGGAGACAGAACGTAAGATGTTAGTACTCCAAATCACCAGGACCGAGAAGCTCTTTGAGACCTCCTAGTTCATAATTAGGGGATGCTGAAAGTCACTGTTGGTACCTACCAACACTAAGTACAATAAGTAAACGTTTGGTAGCCTCTGTGTGCGCCAAGTTGCACGCAGGGGCAGTGAAGAACAGAGCAGTCAGGCCTGGTCCCTGCCTTCTAAGAGTTTACAGAAGGGTGGGGGGGGATGTTGGTGACACGCATGATTCCCATTGGACGTGGTATCGCCAAAGAGAGCCAAAGCATTAGTTCAGGATGCCTTTACTGAACACCTACTATGTGCCAGACCTAGAACCGGGGTAAAGCAAAGTACAGAGAGGGATAAATGACAGTCTCTGCTGCAAAAAGGTGTACCATCTAATGATCGGACTTGCTCTTAACGTTTCACTTTCTGGCTCTTAAGTCTTTATCTTTAAAGCTTATCTCCACTTCAGTGTTGTGCTTCACAGATTCCAGAGTGGACGTGGCGGCAGCGGTGCCACGGGCTACATCACTCCACAAACTCATTCACATGCAATGTGTCAAGCCCTTAACGGAGAATGGAGACTGACATTTGTCCTACTGGGACCACATCAGGCAAAATAAGAACTAAATTAGATATTCTTTACTTTGGTAAAACAGAAAAAGCACCTTCCTGGAGAATGAGTTGAACGCCAGCCATAATCTAGAATAATCTGAGTTGCAAGAGCTGCCGTTTCAAATAGATACGTTTAATTTATTGGAATAAGAACATTGGTTATGCCAAGCGTTTCAAGTATCCCAAAATGCAAACACTAATTTAATTTAATTACTCCCCCTTTTCCACCAGATTTCATCCTGATGCCACCTGGGAAACCGGAAGTCATTTCTCTTTCTGAAATGAATGGGGGTTCATCTATCTCTGACTAATGGCACTGGTCCATTTCTGCCTCACATTAGAGATATTTTTGTACATATCTTGCTTCTTTCCCCTAAAAATCCCCTTTTAGAGTTTCAGCCCTTTGAAGTCAAAATACTTGTTCGGATTACTCTTTGCCACCTTCATGGCACTCAGAAGGCGTTCAATCAATGCTGACTGAATGGCTGGCTAGACTGGTGCAAGGATGGCTGAGTCAAGGAATGAAGACCACTGCATTCCCGGCTAATATTCTCGGGGGTCTGACGAAGACTACAGGGCATGATCTGGTTCATCCAGGACAAAGAATGAAGGGAGACGGACTTAGGGATAGAGCAGCTGCCAGTGGTAGGAACCACTGACAGAGGACGTAAGCCTTGCACACAGTACATGCTCAGGACTTCTCTCTGCATCGTGTCTGAATTGCATAGATGCAGACTGGCTTAGGGATTTCCTGAACACATAAATTAGGAGGCACCATGCTTGCCAAGAAAACCTAGCAACTCAAGCATGGAGCAGGGTCCACTATCTCCTGGGCTACGTTAGTGACTACTGCCCACTGTACCCTGTCCCACGCCTGCTCCCAGACATCTAAAACACTTTCAAGAAATGGCATTTAGAGATAAATACTGGTATCTAGTTTTCCTGGATGGTGGTACCGGAGGTTGACTGTTTGGCATCTCACCGTCTATTATTCCTTCTGCAGGGGACAGTATCAACTTCCTTTTGAAGATCCACTTCTCCCCAACTTGAGCCCATCTGGACTCACAGTGTGGCACGTGATACAGGTCTAAGACAACTGATGCATCACATCCCCTGAGGCATAATGGGTGGTTCAAAGGTGGGTATGTGACGTAGAGGAGTCCAGTAAGAAAGAAGTTTAGAACTTTTGCTACGCATTCTAACTAAACAAAATGTTCACTCTTCCACTGGATTTGAACCTAGAAGGATACAAAAATAGGTGTTGCTAGCAGCCACTTAGACCGTGAAGAAAGCCTTTCCGAAAATAAAACTACCACACAGAGGAAATGGGAGACAATGGGATACGGGAGCCCCTGCATCAGGTAGCACCTAAAACAGACGCCCCTGTGGACTTTGCTTCTACGTGATCCAGAAAATTCCTCTTGGACTTAGAGCCAATTCGCGTTGTTTTCTGTCACTTACAACCAAGCGCCCTGAGAGAGGATACCAAATGCCTTGAAAGAAGGGTTACCAGACAATCAAAATTCACGCTAAACAATGGCTACAGCCGATGCAGTGGGTGCCCACCCCCGTCCCTCTGTCCACCCAGGCAGAGGTGAAAACCACAGCTTCAGTGCAGAGAAATCACACATGCTCATGGCTTCCTTTCTCAATTGCCCAGATTTCTGTCTGAGGACTTTCTCTGACCACAGGAGCATGATTGCCGGCCCATTCGTATGGCAAAATGGGAAGTTAATGCCCCCAAAAGCAAATGTCAACCGGTGACGGATAGGAGTTGGCTACCCCTTCGTGGGACCGTTCTGAGGTGGGTTTTACAAAGCACATCTGGTGGAACTGAGCTCTGGTTGCTCACAGTGGTAACTCACGCACTGAAGCACTCTTTACTGATTCTCCCTTCCTGTCTCGTTTCCTCATTCCCTCACCGTGCTACCTGGGATCATCTCCCAAATAAACAATTTGCACTCACAACTTGTGTCAGGGTCTGTTTGGTGGGGGACTCAAACTTAGAAAATGATTAATAGAAAAGTGTTTCTGGACAGCATGAGGAGGGAGAAGAGGGAATACCGAGTGGACCCAGACAGAACACAAGTCAGGGAGAGAAGACACCACCACTCAGAAGCCATTCTGAAGCCCACAGCACAACTGTTAGGACAGTGAGTTCATCTCAGTGACCCAAAGCCTTCCCTTCTCAGTCATAATGAAAGTAACGTGAGATTCGGAACCCTGAGATCTTACATCTCTACCACTTCCTGTTAGTGTTAATTTTCAGGAAGTGACCCAACATCTTTAAATCTTGTTTTTCCTCATCAGGGGATAATGATACCTTCGGTAAAGAGTGGTTTTAGGATAAAGAACAAAAGATGGGGAAATGATTTGTAAACAATAAAGCACTAGGCAAAAGCAACGATTTCTGATTCTCGAGTAGAGAGAAAAGGCAACATTTCCAGACTAAAGCCACATGTGAGCATAAAGGAGAAAATCACACTGAAAACGCAAAGTGAAAACATTCTCCCCCAGGAGATTACTCCGACTTGGAAAACGGTAAGAACGTGACGCAAAAGTGTTACGTTCATATTAGATGGTACCACCTCAGGAGTTACCAGTTTACTCTGATCCTTCAGATGAGAAGTAGAGCATTAATACAAATCCATCCCCTACAGACACTGCAGAAATAAGACTGGTTGAAAAGAGGATGGGATATGCTATTCGTTGAAGGTCCCAGCTGGATATTTTCGAAAAGGAAGGCAGCAGTAAAAGTGTTTTATAGCCTTAGGACCTTAACTAATTTAGAATCAGGAGTTTACTGCTTCACCAATATTTATGGGATGACAAATTTATCTAAAACTTTGTTTCTGTCCCACACACCCAAGGTTATTAATGGGCCAGCTGCTGGTTATTAATCTTCATTTCCTAAAACAAAACTAGCTCCATGTTTCTTGCAGACTGTACATCACACACACGAACCGTATCCTGGAAGCCAAATTAAGTCTGAGTCCATGGCCCATTAGAGCCAAGAGCTGTGGGCAAAAGCTGTGGGGAATCCCCTGTCTAGAGCTGCGGTGATCAAACCACACTGAAATGCAGGAAGGTTCTGGAAACACTGTATTTTCTCATTTAGCAAATAGCATGTGGCTTTACACCTTGTTTTTCTGGGTTTTTTTTTTCATTCCACTCTATTTTTCATTCCGCTCTATTTTTCATTCCGCTCTATTTTTCATTCCGCTCTACTTTTCATTCCGCTCTGTTTTTCATTCCGCTCTATTTTTCATTCCACTCTATTTTTGTATAAATGTTTTCTCTCTTAAAAGCTGGGCTGCAGGGCTTCCCTGGTGGCGCAGTGATTGAGAGTCCGCCTGCCGATGCAGGGCACACGGGTTCGTGCCCCGGTCCGGGAAGATCCCACATGCCGCGGAGCGGCTGGGCCCGTGAGCCATGGCCGCTGAGCCTGCACGTCCGGAGCCTGTGCTCCGCAACGGGAGAGGCCACAACAGTGAGAGGCTGCGTACCGCAAAAAAAAAAAAAAACAAAAAAACAACTGGGCTACAAAGACAAAGTGAAAAGAAGGGCTGAGCCAACATCCATCTAATGACTGGCCAGAAACAAGGAAAAAAAATTCTTATGAAGCGGAATACTAGTAACATGAATATGGATTGTGAGTTTAGCATGTTTCAAGAGGTGCTAAGTGTTTAGGTACCATTTTATGCCCATATCAAACGGAGAAACTGAGACTCAGAGAACTTCAGTGATATGCCCAATATCATACAGATTATTTGTGGTACATCTCAGATCTGAACACAGTTTGTTCCAGAGCTCTGCTCTTAACAACTACTCCATCTATACTACCCACAATAACAAGCAATTTGACTTTAATAACCCTTATTAAACATAAGGAATGAAAGAATGCACTAGAAAATTGCTCAGACTTTCACTACTCTTTGCCAGAGTAGGTGGTCTTTTACAGAAACGTTCAAACTCAATTTGAAACGGACGTACTGCAGCCTGTCACCTGCCACTGGGTGGTGGTTGGTCTTAGACTGTTTGTCACTAATGGTCTACCAGATGCCCAGAGTGAGCAGCAGCTTGGATGGCTTAGAATGAGGCTGGGAAAGGTTAGAACAAAGAGAGTTTCAGATATAAGTCCAATTTCTGCCTTCTGTCATGCCAGATAAGAAGTTATTCTGTGTGTGTACCAGTTTGGAACACCAGTTGCTGCAGTTGACAAGAGATCCAATACCGATCATCAGAGGGGCTTCCTCCCTCTGCTAGGTGCTACAGGAATCCCAAAGACGTTAATTCAACATAAGAAATTTGAGGGACTTCGCTGGTGGTCCAGTGGTAAGGAATCCGCCTTCCAATGTAGGGGACCTGGGTTCGATCCCTGGGTCAGGGAACTAAGATCCCACATGCCACGGGGCAACTAAGCCTGCACGCCACAACTACTGAGCGGCCATGCCTCAACGAGAGAGCTCACGTGCCCCGAGCTACAGAGCCCATGCGCTCTAGAACCCGTGTGCCTCAACTACCAGAGCCCACCCATCCTGGAGCCCGTGCACCACAACCAGAGAAGAAAAAACTGCACTCCACAACTAGAGAGAAGCCTGCACGGTGCAACGAAAGATCCCGCATGCCTCAGTGGAAACCCTGCGTGCCGCAACTAAGGCCCGACTCAGCCAAAAATAAATAAATCAATCTTAAACACACACACACAGACACACACACAGACACACACACATAAGAAATCTGATGAAGGGCTTTTCAATCTACACCAAAGTATTCACTGATCAAGGTCATTTCGTTCGTTCAAAGTTGTAGGTCCCAAATTCCCCAGGGTTCAGACCTTTCATGTTCAGATTAGCCACTGGATCTTGACACTGAGTTTATGATCGGTCCCCACCTTAGAGGACCTGCACTGTCCGTGAGTGCTGCATGGGAGTGAAACACTGGGCTACAGCAGTCTCAGAACGGGTCACCTTTACTCTCCTGCCCTAGTCTTAGAAACTCAAAATCTCTCCTTAAAATGAGGCTGAACTTCTTCTAGCTCTCCCTTTCTCACACAAAGAAACACTTAAATTAACTTTCTCGTGGGAAGCCCCTGGGAAGAAGCAAGGAAATATGGCTCTCATTCTTTCATGATAAGAGGACAAAAATTAAAGCATCCTTAATTTCTCAGTTCTCTTCCCTTGCCACATCTATTGATACCACACTTCATGGACTTTGCTTGCCTTGTGATAGGGATGCAGTAAGGATGAATAAGCATTCTCTGCTCAAGTCGTCTTACCTCTGATGCCCACTCCCCAGAGGAAACCACTCCTCCCAACTTCTAAGATTTACCTCCAGTTTCTATATAACATTTATCTGCTCTATGTTAATATTATAGTTGTTCTAGCATTTGTTAACTTAGTATTTTTTAAAAATGAAAATTCGACTTTTACCTTACCCCACAAAACAAACACCTCCCCCCCCACTTCTTGGATATTAAACCAATATTCAGTGGTGTGGCTTTGTAAATACTGTTCACAGTTAATCCTGCAGCATTCTCTGATTTCACTGCCTTCTCTATATAACTTTTTGCTTTCCCTGGAATTAGTCATTGCCTCACTTTTTATTTATCCATCTAGCTTGCGATCTTCCTGTTAACAAGCCACTGCTTGATCTTGCAGCATAACCATAAATCTCCGCTCAATATACTTTTATCATATCAAGTAGCCTATCAGGCTTCTTTTATTCTTGGAAAAATTCTGGATCCTTCCTTCTGTCCTCCTTAACCCTGGACTGGCTGCTCTCCAGGCTACTCCACACCCTTCGTCCTAACGCTTCACCTTACCATTATCTTGGGAAGGTCCTTCTTACTTCCTCCTGCTGAGACATGGAGAGGATGGGGTGCAGCTGCTCCGCTACCACCGCGAGGCAACAGCATGAGCACAAATGCCAAGGGGGGCAAAGCAAAGAGAAGGAGCGCGCCTGGGTCTCCAACCGCGCGGTTAACCTGCCCTTTCAACTCTAGTCTATCTTCCCCAGATGCCTTGTTGTTTGAGAGGAATCATCTTTTTTTTTTTTTTTGAGCCACTGTAGTTTTCTGTTACTTGTATTAATAGCAGAATGCATTCCAATCTAAAACAGACACTGTGAGATTAAGTGACTTGTCCTCGTTCACACAACCTGCAAGTCAAAGGCAAAAATGGAATGTGATCTACATAGGTCACACAAAATACTGTGACCATTATTATCTACTGTGTGGTGAGCAACACGCTAAAAATGTTTATATTGTCCTACCCTGTGAGGTAGAAATTATCTCCATTTTTCAAGAAATTATCTCCATTTTTCAGATAGATACTGAATATCTTGCCCAAATTCTTATAAACTGGGGCACTGCAGAGTTAGAATCTGAACTCCAGCCTGTCACCTACGTCTATGTATTTAAACACCATGATATATCATCTTCCTCTACGTGGTTCAGTGTTGCTGCTTGGCATCTGGGGAGTCACCATAGAGTCAAAACAATTTTAGATTTTTGTTCTTGGCATTTGTGGCAGGCAATCTCTAAGCTGGCCCTCAATGATCCCTGTATCCTGGTACTCATGCCCGTGGGACACCCCTTCCCTTTGTGTGTAAGTGGACCTGGTACTTGTTTCTAACAAAGAGAATATGGCAAAAGTGATGGAATGTCACTGCCAACATTAGGTAACAAACGGCTGTCTTCCATCTTGCTATCTTGCTTCTTCACTCTGACGATGCAGGCTACCATGTTGCAAGCTATCCTATGGAGAGGCCCACGTGACAGAGAACGAAAGGAAGCCTCTGACCAAAAGCCAGTAAGGAACTGAAGCCTTTAGTCCAGCAGCCCAGGAGGAAGGGAATCCTGACAACAATCACTTCAGTAAGCTTGGAAGTGGATCCACCCTCAGCCATGACCTAAGACGAGACAGCAGTCTCGGGAAATACCTTGATGAAAGCCTCGTTAGGAACACACAGGACTCAGCTAAGTCATGCCCAAGTTCTGAGCCACGAAGCTGTGAGATTAAAAAATGTGGCTTTGTTTAAGTCACTAATTTGGGGGTGGATTTGTTAAACACCAGCAGTTAACTAATACAGCAATGTTCCTACATGTGCACATCTGCAGAGCTTAGGAAATCCACATGGAAAACACCAACACAACTGTGGAGGTTATGGTTTTGAAGAAAGGCTTTCCACAAGAGAGGGGTAGGCAGTCAAAATTTTTTGCAGCAACCCATTTTTGAAACATGAAATTTGTACACTTTTTTTTGTTAGATGACGCATTTGGCTGAAGTTCTTGCCACAAACAAGGTTTTCCACCATTCTAGGAAAGTCTTTTTAAGTAATTAGAGGCAGAAGTAGACTTTCACATTCAGTTATGACTTAGGACGGTCCTACACATTCAATCGTTAAGCTTTTATCCATAATAAAGCAATGAGCATGGAGCAGTGATATTCTTAATGAAGTTGGGTTTCCAGAACGTGTATGATTTCTTACCTGTTGATGCAATGCATCTTTGTCTCCTCCTGATCTCTTTTCATGGGACATTTGGAAAGACAACACTTCATAATCAAGGAATATAGAGAGGCCAATGACAGGTAAATGGCTTTACTAAATGCTTTCAAGCTTTTCCAAAGATCTTAGCCTGCAGAGAAGATGAGTCAGGGTTGGTTCCTAAACAACAGCTTACTTTACACCACTGGTGTTTATTCCAACTTAATGAATCTAGAGAGACGCACGAAGCAATAATTGCTTACCATCCTCCACAAATCCTAATGATTACGTCTGAGCATTTTATTACTCTGTTTTCTTGTACTTGCTTCCATCTTTTAAGAGGGCTTTCTAACTTATGTTCAAGGTCTTGCTAGAAAAGTGAGTGGTGAGAAATTTACTTTGAACAGTGTGAGGGCTGAATTGTTTAAGTGACAGCAGTTTATATCAGAAAGGCAAGGACCTGAACTGTTGAGTATTTAACTTACATCAAAACAGAGAAGGTAGGAGGGGCTAGGACTTAGAATTCACTAGCACAACTCCAAGGCAGCAGTCGAGACCCAGTGTCCCAGGTGAAGGCATCCTCACATTCCATTCTAGAAAAGACTGGGTCAGCTGTTGAAACGGCTCAGCCTTAGTGGTCGGCTAGCTAAGTAAATAGATCCATGCGGACTCTTTGATCTTGCATTAGGTCTGAAAGGTTTACTGTTCCCTCCGTGGGTTTGCAGAAAGCATGTATTTTAATCCTATCAGAACATTTCTTCAGAAACTCTACATCTATCACCAGAGATGGTACTTGAGCTATGAGGCATCAGCTATCTATGATGCTGATGGCTCAGCATTGGAAGCCCTCCCCACCAGGGAGACTAGGAAAGGGGATTCTGAGGTTGGTGCTTTAATGAGACCACACACAGAGCTATGGCTCCAAGCCCTATGGTCCAGCTGCTTCTTTGTTTGGGTCACATTTACAGTTTCTGCAGAACTGCAAGGCTGTCACTCAAAAGGATGCATGACCATTAATTTGTTGGTCAGTCCGAGCATGGAGGTTTGGCTGGGACAAGGCTATGCAGGAAGGCGGGTGAAAATTCATGGGGCTGAAAAGATCGAGGAACTTGAAGACAAGTCAAATTGAAAGTGTAGCCGACTGTCAGGGTCAAAACTGTTACTGTGCATTTCCTGTTACATCAAACCCTTTTGATGTAATATCTCATTTAAACCTCACGGGGCCCCTGTAAGATGATGACTACTTGCTGTTTCTCTCTATGGCATCTATTTATAGTTGAGGAAGCTTAGGATCAGAAAGGCAAGGTGACTTGGTCAAGGTCAGGGTTCTTAGGTAGAAGAGCTGGGATTTGAGCCTGGATTTGCCAGCATCTAAAGCTACACTGGGCTGCCTTCTAAAACTTGGCTCAGAGGGTGAGGGGGAGATGCTGAGACAGCAGGACCCTAACCAGGAAAGGAGACGCAGGGAAGGAAGCACAGTCCAGTGAGAGGCCCTGAGCCAGTAACATGGTGACAGTGGCTTTATCTGTAGCATCAGGGTCCGAGTCCAGATGGGGCCTCAAACTCCACTCAGCAAACAGGGATTCTGTGCAGGGCCACTGTGTCCTCAGGAAAGGACAGATCCGGGTGTTAGTTCATTCAATCCGCCATCCATTCATTCAACAAATATTTATTAAGCACCTACTGTGTGCCAGGTACTAGATACATAGTGATAAGAGGAGTGGTAAAGTTTCCTGCTCTAACAAGGGTACGTTCTACCATAGGAGATATGTAGGGAGGTTTGTAGATAGATAGACGATTTCAAATAGCAGTAAAAGCTTTAAAGAGAATGAAAAAAGTCATAACATAGATTAATATAGGCTTCTTAGGGTATTATTGAAATGGCGGTAAGAGAAGGTTTCTTTGAGCTGAAGGATCATAGAAAGAGCCAGCTAGACTAGGGTACCAGGTAAGGGATGCGCATTCCAAGCAGGAGTGGGATGTGCAAAGGCCCTGAGGGACAGGCTTGGCATATTTGAGGAGCAAAAGAAAGTCAGTCTGCTTGGAGCACAATAATTAACAGGGAGGCAGAAAGAGAGAAGATACAATAAAAAAGACCTTGTCATCTAATGGTAAGTGTGATAAGAAGCCACCGGAAGGTTCGAAGTAGGAGACTAGCAGGATTTCAACGGGGCCTGGAGGCTGGGAGGAATGAAGGGCTGCTGCCCTTAATTCCAACCAGAGCACTGGCGGTGCTGAGATGTAGGTCACAGGAAGCTGGTGTCAGAGTGTGAGGTCAGAGCTTGGTGGGAACAACACTGCGGTGGGTGTGGGGGGCAGAAGGCTCAGTGGCCACATGGGAGAAACCCAGGGGATCCCAGGGTCAGGCTCTGGAACCTATAACCAAATGCCGTGCCTTCCTGGTCACTGATTCAGCATCCATGTTGACACTCGGTCTGGGTGCAGGGATTCAGTGCACTGAGAGAGTTGCTTTTCTAGTTGGAGAGAGAAATTAAACAACTAAATGAAATAATTACACTTTAGACTAAGTGCCCTGAGATAGAGCGGCTGGACGCTGAGCTGCTTTAGATCAGAGAAGGTCCCAGTGAAGAGGTGACTCCTGAAAGAACCAACTCGCAAAGGAGAGGTGAGAGCACTCGAGGCAGAGAGAAGACTGTGGACAAAAGCCCAGAACCAGGGAAAACGATGCCCTGTTTGAGGCAAAGGACGTCAGCCAAGGGCCTTGGAGCTCTGCCAGCAGAGCGGAGATGCCTAGTAGATAAAGCTGAGGCTGGTCGGGGCAACTCATGTTGCCAAGATCAGAGCGTGGAATTTATCCTAAAGCATATAAGGGTTTTCTTGAGAGGAAAAGCACAAGTCACTCTTTTATATTTTTAAAAAGTAATAATAGTTAAATGTTAACTGAGGACTTGATCTTGAGCAAATATGTCTCTGTTGTTTTTATTAGGTGCTATTAACTGTTGTAAGCACTTCACTTATGTTAAAGCTTTTCCTCCTCAAAGCAGCTCTTTGAGCTAGCTAATCCTTTCCTCATTTTGCATATCAGAAAAATAAAGAACAGAGAGGTCCAGCAAGTTGCCAAAGGTCACACAGCTCATAAATAGCTTACCCAGAATTTGAACCTGCCTTTGACTCCCAAGTCAAAGACAACCAAGGGCAGGAAGTCACAGGGAGACGTGAAGAGAAAAAACATGGGCGGGGTTAGCATCTAGGTTCATCCTGAACAAAGCAAGTAGAGCTTTTTTTCCACTTTATCCCTCTCCTACGGATTCATTCAAAAAGTATTTATTGAGCATCTACTATGTTCCAGACCCCATGTTAGATGTTACAGATCTAAATCAGACAAGAGAGCAAAATCAGACAGACAGAGATCCCCCTTTGTGGAGTTTCTGTCTGTTGGGGGTGGTGGAACACACATATTTAAAAAGTACAGAAATAATATGAAATTAAAACAGCAGTAAGTATTGTAGGGGAGAGGCAGGTGATGTTTCAAGAGCAGATGACAGGCAAGGCCACTATGAAATAGTAAAATTGGAGAAGGATTATCTACTTGGGAGATGATCCCTTGTTGAGGAGGTGCTTCTTGCTCTGGATTGCTGAGTGGGGCTGGGGACGAGGGCTGGGCAAGGAAGGGATGGTTAGCATGCGGACACGCCAGGTGGCTCAAGGTGACTCTGGGCTCTAGATTTACAGGTGAGAAATAAACTTTATCTTTAATCACCATTCCTGACTTTTCCAGGTCAGCCCAGTCCAGCAGACAGGAAGGCCAGATTCAGAAGAATTGGACCAGGATTAAATCTGGCATTCGGCTGCAGTGCCCTGTGGACCCTGGCTCTGGTGAATCTCTTCTTCCCCAGTGGGACAGACTAGGAGGCCCCTTGGGAGAAGGAGGTCAGCTCTCCCAGAGCCGTCACCCGTCATTGAGATGTTGGCATCTCAGCAGTGAACGAGGAAGAGGAAGGCAACGAATGAGCTCTAGGAAGCAGGGTGGTGGGTGGAAAAAGCAAGCAGAGCTCTGGACTCTGACCAACCTGGCTTAGTTTGGGTCCCCCCAGAAGCAGAGTTCAAGGCAAGACTTCAGTGCGAGTAATATATCTGGGAGGTGATGGCAGGAAACACAGGTAGAAGCATGAGGATTCAACAAAGGGCAGGTAGACAACAAAGGGAAGGTTTCAATTCTGTTACCACTGAGGGGAACCGAATCCTGTGAGCTGAATCCTGCTGGAGAATCAGTGTGAACATGCAATGCAGGATTATTTCATACGGTGGGTGAAGCAGATAGGGTATTTATCTACTAACTCCCATCCGTCATTGGATGAACACATCTCCCAGGGAATGCCAATTCCCCAGACCCTCCTGCCTGCCCTGCTGATGAAGAAAGCTCAGGTGGGCAGAGAGAGCTACAGATAGAGTCACAGGTACGGACAGATGTAAATCACACCACATGCACAGACCAGGTAAATGCTAAGGGGGTGTGGGCATGGTATCAACAGCAGCTTCTATATTGTTTCTCGGGGCCTCAGTTTTCACATCCACAGAAGGAACACAATTCCACCCAAATCTCTAAGGACTGAAGAGTCCAGTTGAAAGGCTGCTTTGTAAGAAAGGCTGCTATTTCCCTAACGTTTCAGCATACAAAGGTGCCCGTAAACATCTGCTGGACGGATGAACCCATGCAGTTGTATGCTGGAGCCAGCTTGTCCGGGATCACAAGAGCAGACTGTTAAATACTCAGGAATTCTGCAAGTCAGTTGTTAAACTGTTGGTAGCTCGAAACCAGCCATGCTGGGTGTCTTTACACATGACAAAGTCAGCGAACGCTGCAGATGGGCTTTCGGTTTTCCTTTTTTGCCTTGGAAAGCCAGTTTTTCAGCACAGCACTGAACGGCTGTGAAATGGCAGAATGTTAATCATGTAAGAGGTGCTCGAAAAATGTGTATTTTTTTCTTCCATTGAATTTGAAGTTGGCGTTCAAAAAGCTACCCTTTTCACTGTTTTACTTTTCATTTCTGGTTACCAACATGTGTTCCTCAAAGTGGGCCACAACTCTATCTGTAAACCTGTATGCATTTCAAGAAATTAAAAGAGGGAGTTAAAATAAGTCTAATGAAATGTGAAATCGGGGTGATGAATCCATGGGAGTTTATCATCCCCTGCAATTTTCTGAATGTTTAAAATGTCATCAAACAAAAGGAAGAGGAAAAATTGAAGATGCTTCTCAACTCCCGGTCTGATGCCCGGGGGCCCCTGGGAGTGGATGGAATGAGAGTTTCAACAGCAACACACCGAGAGACACCTGAACAGCACAAGTGCCGTCCATGCACTGTGGGGCCGAGGCAAGGCTCCAATTAAGCCTTCACCTGCCTGCAGAATTGAGCATAGAGAATTACAAGAGCTCCCCAGACTCAGATGGGGCCTTCCTAACATCTATAATCAAAGGTAAAGGGGTAGAAATGATAATTAACACATGTCACATACACCCTGTAAATGTCACCAACAATCATACCTGAAAAATTCAAAATTATTCGTTGCTTTCATCATAGAAAACTTGTTTCACTGCACGGTTATTAATCATTACGAATTGGTTAAACCAATGAAACCCTGCATCCTTGACTTGGCTCCTCTTCATGGTAGAATGATCAGTAAACATAGGCAGGATATAGGCAAGCAACTGCAGAAGGTATTTCTTTTCCTCTCATGGACACATCCCACAGAACTTTTCAAAATAATCAGTAATATCAAAAAGTTTACACTAAGTTTTTTTTAAAATTCACTTCCCTGTATCTCTACCAAAGAGTCATGAAGAAGACCTTAGGCAGTATGAAGTTCAACGCTCGTCACGTGCACACATCCCTGTTTGAGTGTCTGGCAGAGGGACGTACCCAAACTCTGTTAGAACCCTTCTAACTTCAAAGGCCTGATTTGTGATCAGCTGCCTGGACAGACCTCTTACATCTCCCACCCAAGCATCAGCGCATCCCTGTAGTGCGGCCTCTTCAAAAGCTTCCCAAGTGAGAAATTTTCTGGGTACTCCACTCCTCTGGCCTCTGTCCCCCAGACGTTCTAAGTCATCATGCCTTCTGGAGAAGCCAGCGTCTGTCCTGACTAGAGCAGATGAAATGTGACCACTCAGGGGACACAGGACTATTCTTTTGTTTTCATGCCATCTTTCAGCAAGCCCTTAACTAACCCTGTGTGGACAATGTTAAGTCTCCAAATATGTTTAAAAAGTGACTGTAACGAAAGCAATATATCTAACTTGCATCACTCTGGTAGTCTGAGTCTCTGTGGAGCCTAAAGGCGGCTTTTATGCTCACTGATGTAGTGGACCTGTGTGGATTTTGCCTGCCCAGCGCCTCTTCCCTCTGTGTTTTGGAGAATTGTTCTCCCCCTCCCAGTTGAGTATGGTCTTGGTGGGACTGTTCCTCGAGGCGGTCACCTTGGGGATGGGTGTCAAGACCTCTCTCCTGGGAATGTGAGCCTTGAGCACAGAGACGGTAGCTGGGAGGGGCTGAGACAGCCCAGTAGAGGGGCCAGGGCTGGCTTTCTATTCGTGCCTTCACTCTTGGTCCTTGGAGCTACTGTCTTCCGTCGTTCTTAGCACTCATGTCCTCCCAGCTGATAAATCTCTGCAGCCAGTGTCAGTTTCTGTTTCTTAAAAAATAAAGAACCCAGGACAATACAATCGCCAAATAAGCCACAGACTACATTGCTACAAAGAGGCCCAAAATGGCAAAAAGCTATGGCACTCTTCCCTTCTTTACTCACCGAATTACTCATTCATTCAACCATTCATCCGAACACCCGTCAGTAGGTCCCCACTAAGTACCAGAAACCAGAGACCCCTTCCAAGCCAGAAACATTTCTTGGGAAGAGGTGTTCAAATAGCTTCTGATGCACTGAACGCTAGCAGCATCTGACACGTATGTACCATTTTATGCAGAGAGTTATCAACAGAAACTGTCACAGACGTTCCTTCAAAAGTACTTTGAAAGCAAAGTACTCCCCCACCTCCCAAAAAAGAAAAGAAAAACTCACCTAACATTTGCTTTAACTTCAGCTTTTATATATACTTATATTTATAAAATATAAATTTAAACCAAACACATATTCCCTTTTACAAACACTGTCTGAAATAAATACTATAACAGACATGGTTAGGCTTCCAGTTTCTACTTAGGTTATGTGTGACTGAAAGCACCTTCGTCCGGAGTATTTCTCAGCAAACAAACTGTTCCTACTCTCCTCACTTAGCCCCGTGACTAACATGCATCCAGTCGGTCTACGCTTCTTGTGCTCTCTGAGAGCCTTTTCTGAAAGCGCTCTACCTCATTTTAGATACACCTGTGTTTCCACTGCCTGGGATTAAATTCCTTCTAGCTCCATATTTTTTCTGATGGGAGTAAATTGATTTCTCTTTTTAACTGTGGCTGCTTTAACCCAGCCCTTATGCATTATATGTAATAATTTTGTTTAATTTAAAATGTCCCCTGAAACAGAGAGACTGGAGCGGGCAAGGAGGTGGGAGTTTCAGATCTTATAGCATGAAGATCTAGTTCCTGGACCTGCCTCCGTCTGGAATTTCCCTTTGACCTTGGGTAAGTAACTTAACCTCTCCGGGTCAAGTTTCTTCATTCGTAACGTGCACTAGACCCCAAACCAGGCATAGTTTTTGAAAGTTTCTATATTTTACCCCTGATCTACTGAAGCAAAAATTCTGGGGTTGGGGAATCAGGAAAGTATATTTTCCAAAGCCTCTCCTAGTGGTTCTGAACAAATGGATCCATGGAGGTGTGTTCAGGAAACATGAAAAACCTAACAAGAATGGCTAACACGTGTGGAGCAGTTGCTGCGGTCTTGACATCACGACTCTACGATTCGCAGACTGTGGTTACCTTGCTTTCACAGCTAAGGAAACTGAGGCCCAGAAATGTTAGGAAACTTGCTTGAGGGCACACAGCCAGTCAGAAGGGAGCTGGGGTCCCAGCGTAGCTAGTCCATCCTCGGAGGTCCAGTTCTGCATCAGCACACTCTACTATACCTGGGGGCCACTGTGTTAGGTGATGTAAATGATCTTTTCCGAATTTATTACCAGCTTTGATTTTACTCAAAGCTTTCATTTTACTCGAAGTTTTACAGCTTTTGAACTGATTTCCGAAGGCTCTACTTTGTTTGTGACGTCTTACACATATTTTAAAACAACTTACAGGGAGAATTCTTTTACCATTAAGAAAGGTTCTCTGCAAATGTTGTTCCTCTGCCTGGAATACCTCCTTCCCTGTTCTTAACCATCATCACTTTCGTCCTCCAAGGCCCCACATAGATGCCATTCCATCCGGGGGGTCTTAATAACACTCTGTCACTATTCATTAGCATGCCGGAGTCTTAAGGTGGGGAACATGACGTTACCTTCAATGACAGTGCGCATGTCCCCAACCTTTCAGTGTCTGGGCTAAAAATCACGGACCCTGATCAGCCTCTCTTTTGGCTCCTTGTGCAGGAGATGCAGCCAAAGGAGCCAGGGAATGAATGGATCAGGCCATCTTGTGATCCTCACAGCCATGTGCTTTGCACCAAATCTTCAGAACCTGGTCCTCAACTTCCGCTCGCTTCTCCTAGAAGGCTTCCTCGCCGTCTAGAGTGTGGGCCTGGGCTCCTCTATCTTTTGCCCACAAGGTGTATGTTCTGGGGTATCATCAGCAACTAAGACACACACACATACAAACAGGCACACACTCTAGTAGGCATCATCTAATTAGGCAAGAGCCTTTCCATCAGTCCCCTCTCTTCAAAGAATATCGAACAATATCTTCAAAATCCAAACTTCAAACTCAAAACCCACGATGACCGCCTTTCCAAACTGATTCCAGCCCTAGTATGTACCCAGAGGTCCTAGTCAACACCGAGGCAGCCTCCTGCACGCCTCTCTCACGTCCAATCTATTCCTATTCCAATCTAGGCCACCGTCATCTCTTACCTCCTGAAGATCTCACTGCCTGGAAGCCTGCTCCACCCCAACGCATTCTAAAAAGAGTGATCGTTGCCAGGAGCCTCCCGCTGTCCCAAGAATACAGTCCCGTTTGAGTCCTGTTTCCCTCAAAACAACTCACTCTCCAATTTTACTGAACCACTATGTACTTTCTATATATTCCCTAGCAGGGATTCCTTTTCACACACCTTCCCCATATTTCGCTCTTTTGTCAGCCTCTTTCTATTTCCCCTTAATTGTCCAACCTCGGTGTCATTTCACCCAGGAAGCCTTTGTTGACACTTTCAACTCTCGCCACGAGAACATGACGCACCTTTTCTATGGCCCCCGTGCTTCCCACTGTCACTCATCACACTTTGTTGTGACCACCGGCCGATTTTACTCTCCACACAAGCTCTTTAAGGAAAGGAACTATGCTTTCTGTGATCCTGCTTGTATGGTTCAAGAACTGGCAGATGTTGGGCACTCATGAAATCTTTATTGAACTGTTTGCCTTTAATCAGCCAAAGGTCTTTGGTATATTCAATATCCAAGATGGCAGCCTGGTTAGAACATTACATGAAAAATAAATGATCGTGAAAGGATAGACACAATTTAGTCTCGTGCTTCCTGGAAAGGTGTGAAGCTCTGAAGCCACTAACCCCATCCATTTAGATAAATACCGTAAGGTGTAAGTAGGCTTCTATCTTTAAAATAGAGACCTTCTTTCTTTCCCTTGGATAAGGCACAATGAAATCCATTTCTCATTCTGAAAATAAGAAAAAGAACAAACTTCTCTCCAAGTTAATACCCAAGAATTTTCCGTCAAGTTTAGCAGCCATAATTTGACCCAGAGTATATACGAATCCTTGTGATAATATGTAACATTAGAACAGGTCTGTACTTTCAGAGTAATGTGGGACTCAGCTAAGTTTATAATAGGGCCACAAAACGATATAGATTTCAAAGACTATTTCTTGGGTATGGATTTCAAAGACCACAAACAAAATATGGGCTTTTTTTTTTTCCTATTTCTGTTTACCTTTTCAAATAAGTTATGAAGAATTTATCTAAGACACAATCATCCCTACCATCTCAGGGACTATTGAGAGAAAGGATACTGTAACACAGTTCAGACTGGAGGCCCGTATTAAAGGACAAGGCTATTTACACAGGACTAACTCCAATCGCTTAAGAGGAAAATTTCTTTGGTGTCTGAGTCAGATAGCTTAGCTGCACAGTTCTCTCCCCAGTCACCTGAATGACCAGTTTGAATCTTGGTTCGTTTAGCCACATGGGGACCTCATTAAATGCTGTATACTCAAAAGGTCAACAACTCCTCACACTGAAAAAAAAAAAAGAAAAAGGAGAAACCCCTCCAGCCAAACAGCTGAATAGCACTGTAAATGTTAGCAAATGAGAAAACGCAGAGAAGTCCCTGCTGGAGGAAGACACGCGGCAAAACAACAAAAGCACAAAGGGAAATTCTGTCATCCACCCCGGACCCAAAGCAGGTCTTCTGGTCAACCAATGTGTTAATTAAAAATGTACCACCTATTCAGATGTCTAGCTTTCAAAAAGACACAACAAAATTAGATATACTTAAACTCATTTACTTCCTCTGGGACTTCAGGACATGGCAAGAACTCAGAGAAATCCAACAAGAAGGTTATCCATCCATTCTTACCATTCTTTCCCCCTAAGATCAAGCTTCCACAAGAGTTCTGCCACCAGGAACCTCAGGAAGTTAACTACACTGGGCCTCCCTGCTGCCATTTAAAAAGTGACAGTGATGGGGGGTTGGTGTCTCTCCCAGTTTTAACTCAATAAATAATATATTCTCTTGGCTAGAAAGTTATACTGATACAGGAAGAACCCAGTTATTGGTTTCTGCAACCACAGTTATTTTTTTCTATGTAAATAGTGCTAAGGTCTTTTACTGTTGCTAAATTTCTTAATGGAGTTGTTAGAAAATCAGATTCAGAAGACAATTTGTAAAGTTGTTAGATCAATTAATTCACAGAAAGTCGGTTGGTGCTTTTAAGGGTGTTGAATTTTTTAAGTATTTTCTCAAATACAGTTCCTTTATCACATCTTCGCGGTTGTCTTTAAAATTAATATTCTGATGCTAAAAAATCCATAGTGGATAAAATGGGCAAAAGATATTCCATAAAGTGAAAAAGATACGGTGTCTGAGTAAACAACTGCTAAGTTATTTTTATTTTTTTCCTAAGAGAAGGCTGTAAGACCCGTCAAACACTATCTCAAGCAGGGCAGCACATTTATAATTAGCCACTGAATCCAATCCTTTTCTCAAATTTTCCTTATTAATGACAGTTCCTAGGGATTACTCCCATTTAGGAGGTTAGGAATCATTATGCTTTATTATCTTCCATGTCAACAAATATTATTAGAGACACGTGAATTAAAGATTCAAGGCACTTAATGCATTTATTCACAACCCCCAGAAACGAATTTATTCATGTTGCCCCACCTAGAGTCATGCTTCATCAAGCATTAAGAAGCCTTCTACCACAGGCCTTTCACACTCTGACAAATCTGTGAGCCTGGCTCTAGGCATGAGAATCAACAGGTACATCTGTAAAGACACAAGGTGAGCTAAAATAAAACCCTAGTCGTTTTCAAATGACTGCGCTCATCATTCCAATTGTGCTTTTGCTGAAACATCTTCTCCTTAAAGAACTCCAGGATCTCATGTTCACTCTGTCCAGAATAACAACAAATTCTCCTTCCACATCAAGTTCAAATTACCCATAAGTTTGCCATTCACTCTGTCTCTTCTTTTCAAACCCGTGGATGATTTCTTTAAAACGAGCCACTCAAAAGAGGGCCAAAAAATAAGGACAGTCATTTTTCAAAGCAGGTATCTAAATCACTGAGACATTGTTGCCTTGTAGAAAGGTTGACACATACAATGTCGATTCATTTTTATTTCTAAATTTGATTTGTTCAGTGGGCTGGAACCCTGTAAGGCAAAAATTCCCTTAGGCACCTGAGATGTTTTCAAAACAGCGTATCAGGGCCAGATTGCATCAAATATAGAAGAACACTGAACTATCACTCTCTCTAACGGAATTTCTGCGGAACCCTCTGAACAAGGTAGGCCACTTGACTGCCCTAGTAAGTGGAGACTAAATATGACTTTTTTTTTTTTTTTTTTTTGCGGTACGCGGGCCTCTCACTGCTGTGGCCCCTCCCGTTGCGGAGCACAGGTTCCAGACACGCAGGCTCAGTGGCCATGGCTCACGGGCCCAGCCGCTCCGCGGCATGTGGGATCCTCCCGGACCGGGGCACGAACCCGTGTCCCCTGCATCGGCAGGCGGACTCTCCACCACTGCGCCACCAGGGAAGCCTAAAGATGACTTTTTAAAAACAGCTGAGATTTTGTCAACGGTGGACATCACAGAATACTGCAAGGATGATCTGCATTTTCACGTTAAAAAGATTCTCAGAGAAGAGGAAAAATCAGAATGAAGACTGTTTACCTGCCAATGGAGATGAGAAGCTTTGGGAAGTATTTAAGAGGTGCACTAAGATTTATTAGATAAAAGTTGACCAGAAGGACTATGAGAAAAACCTGAAAATATTCAGGCAAAAAAGGCAGGAGAATGTGGAGAATCAATGAGAGAATTCCAGAAGACCAGTTTTTCAGTACTTCTTTTCTAAATATACTGTCAGGAATGCTAGTGATTATTCTCTCAAACCGTGCTTACGAATGACCCACTTTCATGTCCTAATGTCCTATTTCCTCACGACACCTCTAGTAGATGAATTTCTGAAAAGCTTCCTTACAGATCGAACATATAGCAAACACGTGACAACAAAAGACAGATCTGGAGGGAACTCAGACCTACAGCCATGGCAACCAGAGTAGTCAAGCAGCACATTTTCTAAGCTGGGAGCAAGGAAGATGCCAAACATTACGAGGGCAGGGTTGGGGTAGGGGGTGGAATTCTTTCCTAGCTCACTATGGGGTGAGCGATGATGGAAAACATTAAGTCTGGATGAATTTGTGTTGGATAGGGGAGTCAAAAACAGTGCCACAAAGCTAATGTAGGACGTCAGTATGTTAGGCAGCCCACACTCACCCACCCACGGAAGGCACAGAGTCACATGGGCTGTGTTCCTTCAAACAGGAGGAGGATGTTCAAACTGTAAAGCCTTAAGGAGAATGAGAGAAAGGTAATGCTTGGCAAAGGGGATGCTCTATTGAAACCAGAGAGAAGGTGAGCGCTAGTATTCTTGTACTCGGTCTTTCACCCAACGTATATACCTTAGGCACCTGCATCACCGGGACAATCCATCCAATCAGGATGACGGCTGCCTAAATGGGAGAATGACTAGGAGGTGACCAGCACACCAAAGAGATGCATCTGCAGAGAACAGGAGTCCTCTAAGTACGTCAAAGCATACAACTGTCCTCTGGCATCTTCTTCCAGCTCATCAGAGCACGCTCTCCTCCTCTCCATCATCAAATTCCTCTGCAACATGGGACCCTACACGTATGAGACTCTATCACAGCCAAGAGCTGTGGTTTTTAAACATTAGCATGCCTAAGAATGACCTGGGAAGTCTGTTATATATGTAGATCCTTGAGTCTCAACCCCAGTGGTTCTAATTTACTAGGTCTGAGGTAGAACCCAAGAACCTACATTTTTAACTGCAGAGAATCCTTGGACCTCAGTTTGGCAAACACTGGCATAAGGAAACCATTCTTCCTTCTTGGAAAGATGCACCCTTGGAAAATCCAGATAATATCAGACAGAATCTACTTCTTCCAGACTTTGTAGAGGGAACAAAGGAGAAAGAGGAACCTGTGCTTTCGTTAATAAAAGGTAGTTAATACATGGCATAAGGGTTAAATTTTAAGTCCTGCTATTATGAACACTTCTAGCTTATCCTAGAAAAACTGACCACCTCCTATAATTAGTTATGGTAACTGTCCGTGAGAGGTCTTGATCTGATAAAATGGCAGTGGACATGAATGGAACTTCGGGAATCATGCTTGATCTTAAGAAATCCCTCCTTGGTAAGCAAACCATTCCTAGTAGAAAGGGTTTACATACACAGTGGCCAAGGAGACTCTCCTCCTTTGTGTATCAAGAAATCATCCACGGGGATGGGTCTGAATTCTAAACTAGGGCATCCTGTTATGATCATGGCATGGCTAGTAGAAACAAGGGGAATACCTTAATGCTGGAAAGACAAGAGATGCAACAATAGGTTTCACTCTGTTATCAATCAGGGAATTGTCTTTGCAACTATTTGACTTCTACTTTAATTGCTTTAAGGAAACCTGTGGATATCCGATATGTTTCAAGTAGGAAAAAAAAGGAACTTTTACACCATTAAAACAGAGAAAGGTGTGCAGCTGTCAAATTACAGAAAGTCAGTAAGATTTTAATTCACATGTTCCTATCTCTAACTACTCCAAGAGAGCTGTGATTTGGCTGATTTTTTCTGCAAAATGTGAGTATCCAGCCCTGACCTGCTTGGTCAATCTGCCTTTGCATATAACAGAGCTTAACTCTCTGACTTCTGAAGCACCGAGAAGAGACAGAGAAATGTGTTAAGGACACTTTTTAAAACTGAGAGCTTTTTATACACAGGGATTATCCCTCTCTCTCTTTGGTAGATTCATTATTGTTGCCCTACGCTCCAGGCAGTGTTATTCTGACAGTCTTAGATTCTGAACCCCTAGAGAATTGAAATTACACCGTTGCCTTGTATTTTATCTTAAAAGGGTCATAAGAAATTTGCACTAAGGATCAAAATACCCCAGACCGATTTCCTTTCTACAGCCGTGACCTAGACAAGTAAGCTTACCCTATACCAGGGGATTGGAAGAGAAACAAAACAAGTATCCACTTCAACTGTCAGTGGAATACCTCATTTAGCTGCCTTCTGTTGCCTCCTAGGTTCACTTCAAGACAGCTGCCCTTGCTAGTACAGCTAGAAAACAAGTTTACTAGCTATAGAGGAGACTAGCGGATACTTTCCAAAGTGCACTTATACTTTTTCTTCCCCACTTACGCAAAGCACTATTCTAAGGGAGCTAGAACAGAAAATACTATTCAAACTGGAAACAGAGGGAGCTTAGAGTAAAGGAAATGACATGTTTTGTGTAAACTAGTGATGGTAGAAGTGGATCTAGAACTCTGATCTCTGGATCCCCAACAAGCCCTGGCCAAGTCTGTTATTTTTCCACTTCTCTTGTCAAAGTTCCTCGCCCCAAAGGTCTATCACTAAACATGTATTGAGCATTGACGATGCGGCAAACACTTAGTTTAGCTGTACACGTCAAGATCTCTTCTTGTCTTTGACTTACCCTATCTGAGAAGGCCACCATATCCCTCATCTGTGCAAATGGAGGGACGGACTACATTTTCTCTCAGGTTTCTTTCTAGCTGGGACCAACCCTGTAGTTTGTCTTCAATACAGAGCAAAAAGGAGGAAGAGACAAGTTACTCAGATCATCATCAAGAAGTTTGCCTAATCAATTCCCATTTGTCTTTGCAGAGAAGTTGAAAGACCTGGCATCCTCACCTATTTCTGGTGGGTTAACAACTTCTACATCCTATGAAACACTGGGTTGCTTAATGATATATCGTAATAAAGGGTTGTAACAGCCAGAGTGTGTGCTGGTTCTCACTATCTGTCACGCTGCTGGCTTGAAATCATTTATTTCTCTTAGTCACCACGTTAATGCCCAGGTCTGTACCTGTCCTGTTACATAAATCAGTAGTTTAAATGGAAAAGAGATCAGATCCTTATTGACTGCGATCAGCCTTTGAGACACCCTCCCCCCCACACACACAAACCAGACATAGTCTAGTCTCTATCTGGTCTTCATCTTAATCATTTCAGAAGAAATTGCTCTGAACTAGTACAATTCTGATATCACATCCATTTGTATGTAACAAGAGAAGTTAAAATATTTTTCCAATAAATGCTTAAGAATGAAAGCTTGTCTCTTATGTATTTGCTGTCGTGGAAGATCTGGCTTCAGAAGGTCTAGCTTGTACCTCTGAGAAGGTTGACTGCCTACCCTGTCAAGTATTCTTTACTTTTCAAAATGTTCTCATGCTTTTGATCTCAACAGACCCTCACCACAACGCAAGGAGGTAAGTGGAATGCTTGCAAACCAGGAAAATGCAATATTTAGAGAGGACACGTAGGGTCCATAGGGAACAGTGTGTATGTAGCCTTAAGTCAGACTGTCAATGCTAGAGACAGAAGTCAGACCGACCACTGCTAACTATCTTCAACAGGGCTACGATTTTACCCAGAATAGGGTGGATGTTACACAGGGCACAGGAGCTAAGTTTCCGGGCTCTGACTCGGTCCTCTCCGTCAACCGATCACCCCTACCTTTTCTCTTCCCTGGGATCGCCCCATCAGCCATCTGGTTCACACTCTGGAGCTGGGCCCTTGGCCAGATCTCAGGAGGATGTTTAGAGTCGGAGGCGATGCCAAGGTTCCTGTACACACTTCAACCCACCCCAACGACAATCCAAATACTAAACCAGAAAAGAAGAGTGAGAACGTCCAGGGTGGCTCTTGGTTTTCCTACAATGGCTACTTGGATACTTTCTTTCACATATTGCAACTTTTCCAAGAATACTTTGGAGGGGTGCCCCTGCTTTGTGGATACCCTACGCATGAGCCCACGGGGGCATCAAAATCAGCCACTTGGAAGTGAATGGCAAAGAATACATGTACACACTCCTCCTCACCTACGGATAACCAGTGCCCGTGGCAGGGCCTCTGCCACACCAGTGCCACCTCAGGCCCAGATCCCTGCAGGGGTCCGCTGTCTGCTCTCTGACGAAAACTTCCGTGAAGAGGCACGATAAACAGTGAGCTTCCCTGAGGTACCATGCTGTCGCTTCCGGTTCCTTCCACCAGGGCCAGAAGCCCAGGTGCTCTTCTAACTGAGTCAGAATCAGTCAGCTCGTGAATAATCCTGTCACAACTAGTGACACGCTCCATAGACTCATTCACAGTTAATCCAAGTCTAAGTTTAAGAACCTGATGGAATCCAAACACAGCTTCCTCGCTGGGGACGGCGGCAGTGGCCAAGAGAGGAACAGTCACGGGCCCAGTAACTTCAGAATAAATTTGCTCCTCAAACTGCCAGTGGGAGGGTGAAACTGCCATTGTACCCATCAAAACTCAGGGACTGTTCCTTCCATTTGCGAGTGAGTTTTAAAAGGAACCATTTGTATGTCCAACCACGGTGTCTGGAGCTACAGACAAGATTTAATTCCACACCAAACTTCACGCGGGCAACTGTGTATTATCCTGTCCTCACTCTGTGATTAGACACTTAGTTATGAATCGATTTCCCTGGCAGTAGTTAGCAGCGTGCGGTGGAGGAAAGGTAAGGTACTGCCGTGTAGCCCCCCTCGTTTGCAGCTCTGAGCTGCTTGTCCAGACATGCAAATCATATGCGTGTCTGCGGCGGCAGCCGAATGGTCCAGTTATGTTTCAATTCCAAGCATAAACTTTAACAAAAGTTATTCATGGTTTACTATGGAAGAAAGCCAGGGTGACAGTTAGCCACTTTCTTTGTAAATAAGCAAGATAATGACCGGGGCAGCAAATGCAGACGATAGCCACTGCGTATTTTAAGCAGCTACGGTGTCACCGCTAAAACAATACGTTAAATTATGTTTCCTCTGAGACCGATACATGGGGACTGGGTCATTAGCCTCAGCTCCCCTTTGAAAAGAGCTGATTGTCTGGTACGTATCCTAAAGACCTACCTGTAGTTAAAGCCAAGAGTTGCTCTCTGAAGCCATCAGGTTGCTCACCTTGCCCAAAAGAACGGTCCCCAAAGACCTGGTGTCAGGTGTCTCCAAGGAGTGAGCACCCACTGAAAAGCAAGGTTTGCACATTTAGGAACAGGAAATGAGCCCACTGTAACCTCATCGTATACTGGTTGAGGGCAGGGTCTTATGAGTTTGAGAAAGAAGGGAGGGGTGGTTTGACGCTGCCTGATCGTCCCTGTGTACATCTGTCTCCACCCGTGAATCAGCCTCACCTCTTGCAGCTCCTTCTCACTCAGCCCTCTTCCCCCAATACAGACACTTCTGCATGAATTCTGACTTGAGGATAAAAAGAGGAAGCGGTCGGCCCCAACCTTATCCTCTGAAACGCAGCACCTTCCCCCATTCTCGCCCTACTCTCTTTCACTGCTGGTCTGAATGGTGAACTGATACCATCATGAGATGGAAAGAGCCTGAACTCCTGAAAAGCCAAATGAAGAAGAATTTCCATGTACTTGCACTGAAACTTACCTGAGCAAAAAGCAAACCTGTCCTGGGATAATTCACGGAGAAGGGGGATCTATTAGTTGCTAACAAGTGATAAAAGAGAACACCCCTCGTTCCCTGGACCCCCACCAAGCACCGTCACTTAGCCAGCGTGCAGATATGCTGTCATTCCAAATGCCAATCCTACCCTTTAAAATCTACCTCAATCGTTAGTCTTCGTTTTACTCCTGGCAGGTCGCCACCACCCATTGAAATGTTGGCCGTCCCTCCACCGTGTGACGGGGGTCAGTAAGAAATGAAATGAATCAAAGCTTCTGGCTGCGCCCCAGCAAGTCGGCTGCAAGTACAGCCAGTCTTAATTGATGGAGCAACTTAGTGAGTCTCTAAATTAAAATATTCGATTTGAGCCACATGACAGCCCCAGGATCCGCCTGACCTCTCTCTGGAGCTCAGAGGTGGTGACATCAGAAAACAGCAAGCAGCGGTAAGTGCATCTGCTCTGTAATTAAGGTACTTCCCCACCCTCCGGCGAACGGTGCCAAAGCTTTGACTTGAGACATAGGGCAGATAACATGTTAATTGCAACCGTGTAGGAGGAGGTATAGGGTAGGAGTTGCGCTTCTCAGCTGGATCAGTCACATTGCAAGAAGGCAGCATCTGAGGTTTGATCACTCTATTAGCATTCTCACTGTGCCTTCAAAGCGTGTAATGCTTGCAAAAATCTCTCCTTCAAATACTCGGTTAAGGAAGAGAAAAAGGTGCCTGCTAGGTAACAGCAACGGGGGCTTACAAATAGTGATAACTTATAGGATTGGGGGTGTTATACAGGCAGGGTCACTACTGTTATGCTTCCGACCTTAAGCCTGGAGGGGCTGGATGATGGTTACCTAATTCTATCGTACACAGAACATCAAAAAACATAGGCTCTCTTAAGTATGTTCCCTGAGAAAATATCCACAGGAAGGTATTTTCTCAATAATTGGTAAGCATTCTGTCCCTTAGAATATCCTTCAGTACTGACGGATCGGCAGGTGCATTCTGAAAAGGCTACCTCTGCTAGCCTCTGCACCCTCAGGGGAGGATCAAGCCAGGTCTTCTGACAACAGCCTGCTGGCTTTCCCCACCCCCTTCCGTGGTCCCACTGTGGTCACACCCTTCCTATCAATGAACTAAGGATGTCAAATATATGGCACTGGAGCAGCCGCCCTAGCTTCACTACATCCGATCTAGCGAATCAAACTCCGCACCGTTTCTCGACCAAGTTCTTCAGATGGCTACTACTAACTGGCCAAGGTTAATAAAAGAGATGAAACCAGTTCTTCATTCAGATACTAGATACTGTATTTCTTTTTCTTCTAATAACTGCTTGAAGCTAGCCCACTAGCCTCCATCTCTCTCCCCACCTGCAGGATCTCCCCCTAGTCTGCACACAGGAAGTCAATCCACCCTCATTATTCACTCAATTCAACTCAGTTCTGACACTACGTACACAGAGGTAGCATCAGATTGCACAGGGTAAAGGTTCAGTCCTACAGTACTGCTCCCCCGCCCCTGACGTCAGCAGCCGGTTGCAAGCCTAGGTTGTTAGCTGCGCGTCTGGCCCTCACCAACTGGCTATAAATCAGAGGTTCCCACGACCTCCTCCCTGAGATCAATTAACTTGCTAGAGAAGCTCACAGAACTCAGAGAAGCATCTTACTTACTAGATTACTGGTTTATTATAAAAGGATATAACTCAGGAACAGCCAGATGGAAGAGGTATATAGGACAAGATATATGGGAAGGCATGAGAAGCTTCCTTCTCTGGGCACATCACTCTCTCTGTGTGTTCACCAACCAGGAAGCTCTCCGAACCCTGTCCTTTGGGGTTTTGTGGCGGCGTCCATACACAGACACATCCATCCACTACTCAGTCGTGGTTGATTAAATCACTGTCAATTGGCAATTGATTCAACCTCCAGCCTCTCTTCCTCCCTGGAGGTCAGGGGGTGGGACTGAAAATTCCAACCCTCTAAGCACATGGTTGGCTCCTCTGGTGAGCAGCCTCCATCCTTAGGTGCTTTCCCCATTAGCGTAACAGATCATTATTGCTATGATCACTTAGGAAATTCCAAGGGCTTTAAGGATCACATATATTTGTTATAAATCAAAAGAGCCCAGTTCCCAACAACGTTGGCCAAGGAAGTTGGTAGAAGCCAAAGGGTCATACATCGCTAAAATGATGTTAAAAGTTTCTGCATTTTCTCCATCGAAGTTAAGAGACTAAGAGATGCAGGTTAGAATCTGTGGCACGCCTTGACTTACATAAGCTATGCTGGGAAAAACCCGAGAAAAGAAGAAGATGAGTCTCTTGTTTTCCTAGAACAACAACTGGAATTCAGAGCCCGCAGAACTCTGCCTGGAGCATTGTTGACACTTTGAAAGGAGAAGAGAAGCAGGAAGCCCGCAGGACTGGCTCTCCATGGGCTACAGCACGGCAAGACTGAAATCCTTGGACAAGAGATGATGCCAGCAGTTTTCAACCAATGAAAATCCTCCAGCACTACAGAGGAGACCAATGACTTTGGAGCAAGCCAGGTAGATCAAGACGTGAGAGACTTGTTGCCATCAGATAGGCACTTTAGGGAAGGAGCTCTGGAGGCCAATTTACTACCTCCCATAGTCTTTAAGATGAAGTCCGCACTTCTACGTGTGACCTACAAGGTCACGATCCCTTCACTTTCTGGAGTCTCCTCTCTTACGGCTCTCAGCCTCTTACGGCAGCTCCGCACTGCTTGTAACTCCGCGCACGCCACGGTGCTCCTCTTCCCCAGGCCTCTGCTCATGCTGTGCCCTCTAACTGGAACTCCTTCCCTCCCCCTTTTCCAACAGCCTCCAATCTTCCTGCTTGATCCCCTGTCTTTTAAAACACAGTAACGTCAGGGACCCTCCCAGAAGCTGTGCTCCAGGCTCTTCCCAAGCGCCCTATAATTTATTGAGCATAAGCTCTGTCACTGCGCTTGCCGTCCTGTTTTCTGACTATCCATTTGTGAATCTATCTTCCGGTCTAGACTATAATCAACTGGAGGACACGGACCGCTCCTGTGCCCTTCAGTGTTGTAGCTCTTATGCCTAGCACTGTGCTTGGTGCAGAGAGGGTAGAAATGGGTTACTGGGTGGATGGATAAACGAATGAGGAATGACTGAATAATGTATGTGTGCCTCAGACGTGGGAAGCGGGAAAGGAAGGACAACCATAACCTAGAGACCAACTAATACCCACTCCAACCAGCCCCACCCAGAGAAAGGAAAGGACCCAGGTGACTACAGACAGTAAACCCATAAGACTAGGGTTTTCTGGGGTTATTGCAACAGCCCTCCTATTACACACAGGGGCACCTGCCCTATCTGGGCCAGAGTACATTCCAGTTTATTTTATTTCCTGGTCTTCAAGTTACATTTCTTTTTTTAATCTCTTTCGATATGGAAAATTCCCCAGTGCTCAGTCAAACACAAATCACGATTGTTTGTCACTTCAGTCAACACCAGCGGTGAAGCTATGCCCACGCCAGCCTCAGCTCCACATCAAACCTGACAACGCTGCACTGATAAGAAGAGACATGAGACATGGCTAACAGACACACGCCACCAACTCTGGGCAATGCGTGAGATTTAGCTAAAAAGCATTACAGGAGCAGAGGAGAGGAGGGTTCTTTCCCCAGATTTATGGCTGGAATGGGAAGGGTAGGTGCAAACTGCACTCCAGACAACAGTGTGATACAAACTTTTTTAAGTCATGTCGTATTCTTCTTCAGTCACTGAACCCATCACTCTTTCCTCCCTGACATGATAACCGTATGTCACAAATGCGCAGTTCACATTACGACCTTGCTTTCCAGAGACTAGTTGATCCCTTACTGACACCACCCAGCAGTCAAAATGGGGGCTACAGGAAACTGAAAAACGTCTATTCTATGGCTCCTCAAAAGCTTGTCACTTCAGCCTATTTGCCATAACGCCTACTTTTTTGTTGTTAATATATTTAACAGATATTTGCTGTGTCCATCCTTGCAAAACACGGTGGAGGCACTGGGGGCACCGTGGATTCAATAGGTAAAGGGGAAGACAGGACTGGGAGGGTGACCTGACATCTAAAACGGAAACCAACAGGATCCTTAGATAAACTCTTCTTTGGCAGTTACTTAGGAGTGTTCCCTTGAACTTTGTGGCTGCAAACTGGGCTTGCAACATTTTGGACAGAATGTGCCAAGTGCATGTTCTGTCTTTCCTGAGAGGCGGGTAGGAGCAGCTCCTGGTTACAAGCAGAGATCTTTACCCAAGATGCAACACTTGGTTCATTCATTAATGAAAGATACAGCATCCACAGTAGCACTGATCTAGACTAGTAAGAAAAGTAGGAGAAATGGAAAGGTTACGAAGGAACTTTAGGAGCTTCAGACATTTCACAGTAACGAGAGAAGTTGGAAAGGTACATGAATAATTAATGTGTGATAAAATTAATAGTGATTAATAGCAAAGTGACATTTCATCCTTACACCTGGTACTAGATGTCATGCTGCGGAGAGAATTAAAATTGTTGGACAAATGCTTTCTAAGGACTTGAGTGGGTGATGCAACCCTAAGGATGTAGGACCAGGATGTCTGAGAAGGGCAAAAGAAACAGGAAGGAGCTCATGTTTCTCCCAAGGGCAGAAAAGATGAGTGAGAAGAACAGAAAATGGGGAAGGGAGCGGTGAGATCGGGCAAGAGCTGGTGGGCCCCAAGAGCCACCTGGCAGAAAGCTGGCTCCGAAGAATTTGAGGAGAGAGAAATTCTAATATTCAATATTAAAGTTGTTTCATGTGAAAGCGCGAACGCAAATCTCTCCACCGTCCCTCTAGAAGACTTTACACTGCTGGAGTTTTTGTGGAATTCAAGGAGTTTTATATCCGATTACACAGAGAAGCACAGAAAAAACAGGTGTGAGAATGGAATCCCTGGAGGCAAACAAGGGCAAGGAGATATAATCCCTGCAGAGAACTAGCTGGAATCTTGAGAACCCCCATAGACTCTTTAGCCGAATACGACATGACTTAAAACAAGCCAGTTTTACCTAGATCTTGAGGGGCTGCTGACTTCTAGGTTACTTTCTGCTTTGTTTCATGTGGCAATCCTTGCCTTTGGTGGTTAGGTGGAAGGCAAGCTGAGACTATTTCTCAGATCTTTATGGCCACTGGCATTTGGCTCCAGGGGCACCACTGTTGTGCATATATCTGCAGTGTTACGATTGTGTCAACTGGCCTTCCAACAGTCAAAACCTGCGATGGCATCTTTCTGTCTCTGCCGAAAAATAAAAGTTTCTAGTCGAAAACAAAACTCTGCAATTAAAAGTACCATTAAATCTTAACCAGTGGGAATGGTCAAGTAAATGCTGCATTTTTTTCCCTAGTGTGCCACTGTGTGCAAACAGATGATAAAGACAAAGTGATTTACATATGCCCATCTAACCACAACGTTCAAAGGGAACTTGAAATCAGCAAGTGAAATAAGCCTGTTTTCTCATCTACAAAATGAAGTTACCCATGGTGAGATCTGAATTCGATTTGTAGTCTAGTTAATAGCCTTGTATCACTGTCACTTTCCTGGTTTTGATATTGGACTATAGTTATGTAAGATGCCACGAAAAGCTGGGTGAAGGGTACATGGGACGTTCTCTGTACTAGTTTTACAACTTCTTGTGAGTCTGTAATTATTTGAAAATTAAAAGTTTAAAAGCAATAAGAAGAAAACTGTAATTCAAAAAGATGCATGCACCCCGATGTTCACTGCAGCACTATTTACAGTAGCCATCACATGGAAGCAACCTAAATGTCCAACAACAGATGAATGGATAAAGAAGTGGTATATATACATATGGTGGTGTGTGTGTGTGTGTGTGTGTGTGTGTGTGTGTGTGTATATATACATATATATATACACATACATACATTGTGTGTATACACACAATGGAATACTACTCAGCCATAAAAAAGAATGAAATAATGCCATTTGCAGCAACATGGATGGACCTAGAGATTATCATACTAAGTGAAGTAAGCCAGATAGAGAAAGACCAATATCATATGATATCGCTTATCTGTGGAATCTAAAGAAAATGATAGAAATGAACTTCTTTACAAAATACAAATAGACCCACAGAAAACAAACATATGGTTACCAAAGGGGAAGGGGTGGGGGGAAGGATAAATTAGGAGCTTGGTGTTAACGTATACACACTACTATTAGAAAACAGATAACCAACAAGGACCTACCGCATAGCGCAAGGAACTATACTCAATATTTTGTAAAAACCTATAAGGGAAAAGAATCTGAAAAAGAATATTTATTTATTTATGTATTTATTTATTTATATTAAAGAAAATGCTGTATCCATCCTCAGCTGTCCTTCCTCTCACCCTACCCCTGGGAGACCTCCCCCTCTCCAGAGAGACCCTCATTACCAAACTGGTTGTTTGGATTTGTCAGTGCCTAATTAAAGAACAGGCAGAAAGATATAAGGCTGAGAGGGAGGAAGAGGTAGGACGGTCCTTTATAAGAAAGACTAAGTCCAGCTACAGGATTAAAAGCTGGCAGAGAAAGAAGAGATAAGATAGAAAAATGTATGCAAACTGAAAGCTGAAAATGGCGGGGGGGGGGAGCTTAGAAAATGAGATACTCCAGAGAACAGGGGACAAGGAGAACGAGGAAGGAGAATATAAAATATATGAGGAATCTCATTTGAGAGTTCCAACGGAGAGATTAGCGTTACAGATTAGAATTCTTTAGGACAATAATTACTCTTGGCTATTTGGAGATCATACCATACAGATACTACCAGGGTCTTACATGAATTTTTCCCCTAAATAATGTATACTCTGTATTTTAACCTCTTCGAGAAAAACACCTTAACTCACTGTAAATAAGAGCTCTTAAATCTGTGGAAACTATAAGTGAAATTGTGTGTGAATACACTTTTATTGAAAAGTATTCCATAACTTTCCTAAGATTCTGAAAAGATCGTTTGATTCCGAAAATATCACGGGAGGGGTACCATGACTATGGAAAGATCATCAGAGAAGTCCCACATTCCTCTGGAGAAGACAACCAGAGGGTTATTTTTATAGTAAAGGACTCAGACAATCACAGGCATACAGATCCCTGAAGACTTATCACCAGCTTCACAGTCACATGCGACACGACATACCTAGCAGATAACGTCATAAAAATGTATCCAATCTCTGATGATTAAAAAAGCTGGCCTTAACAGACATTCTATTGTCCCTTTTTAAAAAAATTATTTTTATTTTTAACATCTTTATTGGAGTATAGTTGCTTTACAGTGTTGTGTTAGTTTCTGCTATATGACAAAGTGAATCAGCTATACATATACATATATCCCCATATCTCTTCCCTCTTGCGTCTCCCTCCCACCGTCCCTATCCCACCCCTCTAGGTGGTCACAAAGCACAGAGCTGATCTCCCTGTGCTATGCAGCTGCTTCCCACTAGCTATCTATTTTACGTTTGGTAGTGTATATATGTCCATGCCACTCTCTCACTTTGTCCCAGCTCACCCTTCCCCCTCCCTGTGTCCTCAAGTCCATTCGTTTGTTACTTCTGCATCTTTATTCCTGTCCTGCCCCTAGGTTCTTCAGAAACACTTGTTTTAATTCCATATATATGTGTTAGCATACGGTATTTGTTTTCCTCTTTCTGACTTACTTCACTATGTATGACAGTCTCTAGGTCCATCCACCTCACTACAAATAACTCAGTTTCGTTCCTTTTTATGGCTGAGTAATTCCGTTGTACATATGTGCCACATCTTTATCCATTCATCTGTCGATGGATACTTAGGTTGCTTCCATGTCCTGGCTATTGTAAATAGTGCTGCAATGAACCCTTAATGACAGTTCATGGTAGCCTCCAAGATGGCAACCAATGATGCTTGCTTTCTGGTTTTCACACCCTTTTGTACTCTCCTTCCACACCAAATGAGGAATGGCCTGCATGACCAGCAGAACACAGTAGAAGCTACTGAGGCTAGGTCCTAAAAGGCACTGTGGATGGCTCACTCTGAAAAAGCTAGCCACCGTGGCAAGAGGGCACTCAGGTTGCCCTGCAGAAAGTCCACGTGGAGAGGAACAGAGGCCTCCCATCAACAGCCAGCATCGACTTGTTAGTTACGCGAATGAGCCAAACTGGAACCAAACCCTCCAGCCCCAGGTGACCCTTCGGATGACGTCAATCCTGGCTGACATCTGACTGCAACCTCATGAGGTACGCAAGCCAGAAGTGCACAGGCACGCTGCTCCAGGACACCTGGCCCACATACCTCGTAAGACATAATAAATTATTATTCTTTAAGCCACTGAATTTCGGAGTAACTTGTTATCCAGTATTTAGCTAGTTAACACATAGGCCAATGTGCAGAGTTGGTGCCCAACTATCAATTACTAACACTGATATCTGTTGGGCTGCACCCCACAGGCCTACAAGGCCTACACTTGCCCAGTTTTAAGACCGAAGAAAGAGCCCACAGTCAGCAACAGAGACATCAGTGGTTTAATGGATGGGGGGGATCTTACACCTCTGAAGCAAGGTCCTGGAGCAACACCCCACCACGTGTGGCAGACTGTGGGCAGGACATAGCAGCACTCTTCCCCCCAAGGGGAAGGGGAGATTGCCAGTTATAAGGGAAACTGACATCAAGTTGGCTCATCGGTTACCAGGGAAACTAGCAGAGAGGCACGCCCCTCACTAACCCTTTGATAAGAACCATCACTAGCTGGGACCTGGGGCAAGTATGTAGGAAGGTCAGGCAGGTGAGTTGGGTGTAAGTGAGGCAGGCACTGGTTGAGCAAGGGATGTACAGAGAGCAAGAGAATAGCTGTCTTGAGCGGCCTGACTATACGATATTCAATCCAATGTAAACAAAAGGTAACATCTAATCTAGTAAAAAAAAAAGTGGGGTGAGTCTGCTCATACTGGATAATAATGGTGCCTTAACTTACAGACACAGAGTAGCACGCTTTTACCACGTGCTGATAATCATGTTTACTCTCTTCTGGTTACTGTGGGAAATTGCAATACTTACATTTTCTCTTGATATATTGATCTAAGCATACGTAGGTCCCTCTAACTCCTACTACCTCCTTAAAAAAATCCATATCCTTTGCACATTACTTGTCTTTGTAATAACAAAGGGAAGAGCTTATGACAATCCTCAGCTGGATTTAAAAGCGGAACTGAAACTTGGCAGCATCTTTGGTGACATAATAATGAAAATCGCCTGATTGTTATTAATACTTGATAGAATGTGTTTAAGTAATAAACTGAAATGAATTCACTGCACACCTTGCTTAACGTGATATTCACTACAATCAAAAATTAATAGGCATGAAATCTACAATGTATTTATTCTGAAAAGAGTAAGTATTATGGTCTCATAAGAACAACTGAATGATCTCAATAGTTACCCCCCTCAAACCTACAGCAATTAAAGATGAGGAAGAAATATAAATAATTTAAAATTATATACTCTGGGGCTTCCCTGGTGGCGCAGTGGTTGAGAGTCCGCCTGCCGATGCAGGGGACACAGGTTCGTGCCCCGGTCCGGGAAGATCCCACGTGCCGCGGAGCGGCTAGGCCGTGAGCCATGGCCACTGAGCCTGCGCGTCCGAAGCCTGTGCTCCGCGACGGGAGAGGCTACAACAGTGAGAGGCCCACATACCGCAAAAAAAAAAAAAATTATATACACTGAAGAGAAACTCACAAATAATGGACTGTGTAAACTAGATCAATGATGACTGGTCATTTCCAAGGTCTTGCTTGCTAAACAGATAAAATATTACTTATAATATGAGGAATTATAGTCCTTCACTGTTGCAGTACTCCGCTAATGACAAACTGTGTCATTTGGGATATTTCTAGAAGGCAAACTACATATGTCTAGAAGTAAACTAGATCTCGATTTCAATGAGAAGTTCAAGGAAAAAAAAGCTAAGGTGATTGATGAGCTATTATTAATAATCTTTTCAAAAGTCTAATAGCATGGACGATTATGCCTACAGCAAGGGACAGAAAGTAAGTTAAACTTGTTTAGGCAACAATAATAGCAGCAACACACAGTAACATTTATTAAACACTCACTGCAGTCGATGGAAAAAGTGGCCGTAGTTATCCACGGCTCTCCCTCCATTTAGACTCTGCAATGGGACTGAAGCTCTCCCCATGAAGGGGCGGAGGCCTACATTCCCCGCTTCCTGGACCCAGGCTGGCTTCCTGACTTGCTCTGCTCAACAGAACACAGCAGAAGAGAGCACGTGCCAGTTCCGGAGGCCTGGCGTGCTCCCGGGCTTCCCCTCGGCGCTCTGTTCGGCCACCATGGGAAGAAGGGTGCGAGCAAGGCGGCTGGACCCTACTGGACCACTTGCAGGCAAACGCAGCCACCCTGAAGACTGACCACAGATAACACGAGTGAGCAGAGCTGAGGTCAGAATCACCACCCGGCAGGAGCCAGCCCAAACGGCCAACCCACAGAATTGTGAGCTCAATTAACAGTTGCTTTAAGTCACTAACTTCGGGGTAGTTTGTTATGCACCAAGAATTAACAGATAAGGACCAGGTTTAAGTATCTTACACACATTACTGAATGTCATCCTTGCTACACGCCATGAGGTAGGTAGTAGTATTATTCCCGCTTCAGAGGCGAGAACCTGAGGCACAGGACAACAAAGCGAATCCACTGCTTAATGTAACTGGAGTATCCCAAGGGGCTGATCTTGCTGAATTCAGGTATGACTGCTCTAGAACTGTAGGCAGTTACCACCAGGGCTCTGCTTTCATTATTCTCCACTTTTCTGGCTCCACTTGTCCCTGCATGGATTTGTGCTCATACGGCTTCTCTCCGTGTGGACACGGG
This sequence comes from Lagenorhynchus albirostris, assembly GCF_949774975.1. Taxonomy (NCBI): domain Eukaryota; kingdom Metazoa; phylum Chordata; class Mammalia; order Artiodactyla; family Delphinidae; genus Lagenorhynchus; species Lagenorhynchus albirostris. The sequence continues at coordinate 8,765,604 of NC_083104.1, read as the reverse complement.
CTGGCTCTCTGCAGCCCCAAGTTCACTTGATCCTCATTGCTCATAATCCAAAGGAAAAAAAGCTCACACGAAGCCTAGGGAGCCTCTGATTGGCTCGACCTAATCACGTGCCCTATTCAGGGACCAGGAGGCGGGCGCAGCCTTGTGATTGACAGTCCCATCAGAGGCACCTGGTGGGAATGGGCCATCAGTCCTGGGGTGGGCAGGGGACTCTACTGGGCAGACAGGGGCAGTATGTCCTCCACCAGGGCTCACAGATCCAGAGAGTGGATTTCAAGACTCCTTAGCGGTGAAGTGCCTTGGAGACCTCGGAACTGTAACAACAAGTCCGTCTGGAAGCTGGTGTGCCCTCTAGCGAGCAAAGCCAAGGACCCTGCTCTGCTGGTCCCCTGGCTGCTTTCTTTTTCTACATCTCACCAGGCCACCTCCCGAGAGCTCCTCCCCCTGAATAAGAAGAACATTCTCTGGGGCTTTTTTTTTTTTTTTTTGCGGTACGCGGGCCTCTCACTGTTGTGGCCTCTCCCGTTGCGGAGCACAGGCTCCGGACGCACAGGCTCAGCGGCCATGGCTCACGGGCCCAGCCGCTCCGCGGCATGTGGGATCTTCCCAGACCAGGGCACGAATCCGTGTCCCCTGCATCGGCAGGCGGACTCTCAACCACCGCGCCACCAGGGAAGCCCTCTGGGGCTTTATAGTTTTATAGATTTACTGGATGTTTGATGAAAAGCGTTTTCTCCAGTTAAACTGGAGAGTGGATGATTTGCTTTACGAAAGGATTCTCAACTTTACAAAGGATTTCCCAGAACAGGACTCTACCCAGCAAGCTCCCCTTAGTGCACTTACGCTGTCATTCCGTGTGCGAGCTGCTGCTTCTGAATACCTCAAATTCAGTTTTACTTGACGGGTTGGGCTAGGCAGTTTCTAAGAGCCTTTCCAACTTAAAAATTACATGAGTCTATGGCACATATGGAAAAAAAAAAAAAAGCCCAGGATACTGGAACGGAGTGACACGGGTTCTACCCCTGGCACTGTCGCTGACTTACCAGCAGTGTGATAACTTCTATTAAGTCACTGAACCCGTCTGAGCCTCGGTGCCCTCACCTGTAAAAGGTGTATAAGAACGTCCCCCACCTCAAAGGTTTGCTGTGAGGGTTAAACGACTGAAGACATATGAAATGCGCAGCACACTGCTAGGAACGCATTAAGGATTCTGCCTGCATCTGCTGTGACGCGTTTCAATCCATTTCTCCTCTGCAGCAGAGGGATCCACTCAAAATGGAAATTCTATCTTGTCAAACCATTCCACTCGAAATCTCAATGGTTTCCCACTGCTGTAATAAGAGCCCAATTCCTGAGAATGTCCTACTAGGACCAAATGCCTGGCCTCCCCTCTGGCTGCCCAGTATTATTACTCACCATGCTCATTCCCATCTTCACACAAACCTCCTGCTATTTCCTATTTTCCCCAAATTACAAAAATTTTTTTTTCTTCTCTTGATCCTGCTTCCCCTGTGAGCCTCAGCCCCGTTTCTCTGCTCTCCTTTGCAATAAACCTTCTTGAAAGCTTTGCCCATGTTCTCTGTCCTCAATTCCTCTCTCCCACTGCCTACTGGCATCTCCACTCGGATATAAAATATAACCCTCATCTCAGGAACCCTCCTGGCTTCCTCCTTCCCCAGCCGGCTCCCCCGGGACTCTTTCTCGCATCAGGTAATGGCAACTCCAACCTTCTGATGGCTCAGGATGGAAATCTCACAGAAACGTCTGACTGTTCTCACCCACCCTCCAAATCCACCAGCTAATCGGGCTGCCTCGCCTCTGGAGTAAGACTGAAAGATAACCGCGCCTCACTGCCGGCGCCGCCTCCAAACGGCCCAGGCCATGACTCTTTCATTGAAATCACGGCAACCGTCTCCTACGACTTTGGCTTCTACCCTTGCCGTCTACCCCTTTACTTCCCGTGTGGTAGTAAGAGAAATCCTTTCAAAACACAGTTCAGATCATATCCTGACTCTGCTCAAAACTCTGCTCAAGTGAGCGGATGCCCACTCATGGAGAGCAGAAGCCAAAGCCCAACAAAGGCTCTAAGACCCTCCATGATCTCCCCAGCAGGCCTTTCTGGCCTTGTTTCCTGCGACTCTCCCCTTGTTCACTCGGCTTCCGCCACAATGGCCTCCTCTCTTTCCTGAACGTGTCACGCACACTCCTACCTTCCTTCGGAACTGGATCTTCCCTCTGCCCGAAACAGTTCAGCCAGGTGCCTGCAGAGCTCACTCCCTCACCTTCAGGCCATCACTCCGCCATCACCTTCTTCACCTCGGTAACGGGGCCCACCTTGATCATTCTGTTCAAATGTGTGAGTTGCCCCCAACCTGGAGACACTGTTGATTCTCTTTGCTCTCCACTCTTTCCCATGTCACACGTCGCCTTCTAATGTACTATGTAACTTAATGATTATGTTTATTCCTCATTGACGACTGCCACCCCCTCCCCGCTTTTCAAATATATAAGCTCTTCAAGGACTGGCATCTTTGTCAGTTTTACTCGTGTATCCTAATCAACCAGAAAAATGCATGGCAGGTAACAGATGCCCATTAAGTAGTGAACTAAGTATACGGTCTTGCCAGGCTGGTCTTCTACCATCCTCTCACAACTTGAGGTCGTAGCTCCTATGTCACTTCCTCAGAGAAGCCTTCCCTGATCTCGCTAACCAACTTCCTCAATTATAGACCCAGTGTCTCTCTCCTTCACAGAACTTGCAAGAGATTCCATTTTATATTTGCCCTGTGACTACCCAAGCTCGATCAAAACACAGAAAACTCTGCTTTTACTTACCACCTTATCACTAACACCCGAGAGTATCTGCATACAGTAGGCATTCAATAAATAATTATTGCATAAATGAATATTAGATAGTGATTTATATTACTGTAAGGAGTTAACATCCTGTCACCTATCCATGGCCCCCGAGCACATACACAATTAGCATGATTAAAATCAACTCCTTTATTTGCCACTTGAATAACTGTTACTTGCCCCCAAATAGACCAGGGTTATCTGCAAGGCTCTCGGAGATACTCTGCTTTCTACATTATGGGACTGAAGGATTGTACCAAGTGACCTACCTACCTTTTACTCGATGTTACCTCAGTGTTATTTGTTCACATCTGAAGCAGGCCCTTTGATTTTCATCTTAAAGACATGCAAACATTCTTATTTTATGTGACTGACAAACTGAAATTTGCAGATGACACCCCCCAAAATCCGTTTTTTAACCTTTCCAATAAGAAGTGTTTTGTTCCTAATCTACTTTATGAGAGATCAATCCAAGATAAAGCACTGTTAGAAAGATTAATATAATAAGTCCATTACGAAGATGATGGTGTATTTCTGATCTTCCAATAACTATGTAACTCTCATAATTCCATGCACATAGAATTATGACTAACTGATTCAGGGCTAACATCATCTATCCCGGCTTAGTTGGTTGCATCAGCTATTTAACACAGAAAAGCATTCGTATAATACGCTGCTTACTAAATCTAAATAGAGCTTCCTTCTTCATACACAACAGCCATTTTTGTCTGGGCCTTCAGAACGTTCAGAATGAAGAGACGTGGGTTAACTACTTATATATTCCTAGCTTTCTGCTCAGAACATTTACATAGCGTGTCCCTGTTGGGCTGTTCGAGATTGACTGCTGAGCCCTAAATAGACTGGGTCCAGCCGCAGGAATAGATTAGTACACAGTGACCTGATGGAATTTTCCTCTGACGAAGGGCTCCACCTCTCCTTCCCACCCCACTCTTAGCAGACGCTATAACTCGTGTGTGTGTCTGAGGCCTTGGTAAGTAAAGCAGCGGTAGGGGGAGAGGGCTGGACACCTTACCTTGGCCAGTGACTCTTGAGGGAAAAAGGAGACGCTTTAACAATTTTACTACCAAACATTTTAAGCATATAAAAATGTATGCAAAATAAGAAAATGAACACACTGGCACCCGCCACCAAACTTCGTCAAATCTCACTATTTTTCACCTTATGTCAAATCCACTAGAAATAGGAAGGAAACATGAGAATGTGGTTGAAGCCCCCTGAGGACCCCATCTATACCATTCATGACCAGCCTTCTTTCTCCGAGGCGTTTACTCTCTGGACCATGTGGTTTACATGGACGGAACGCTTTTATTCTTGTCACTCATAAACTCATGTTTTAGTTTTTAAAAAATTTCCATAGTGTTATATCCTGTGCCTCCTTCTGCAAGTTGTGCATGCGCGCACACGCTCTCTCTCTCTCTCCCTCTCTCTCTCTCTCTGGCTCGCGATTTCTGAGATGTATCTGTGCTAAAACATGAAAAAATAACATTCTATTTCATTCACTTTAAGCTGCTGAATTGCAATACAGCCTTTAAATCCACAGTTGATATACTCATTCTTATGGTCGTGGGTGTTTACGATGTTTCCTTTTTCCTGGTGGGGCAGGGGTGCTGGTGGCGGGAGTGAGGGGAGGGTAAAGAGCTGCTTTTTCCTCCTGGCAATTCAACTCTGTCCCCTGCACGAGGCTCTGGTTAACTGTACGTCAACCTGGCTAAACCATGATGCCTAGATATTTGGTCTAACACTGTTCTGGATGTTTCTGTGAGGGTGCTTTCTGGATGAGATGCTTATTTAAATTGGTGGAATGTGAGTAAATCAGACTGCCCTTCATAACGTGAGTGGGCCTCATTCAATCAGTTGAAGGCCTTAAAGGAAAAAAGACTCAGGTCTCCTGAGAAAGAAGGAATTCTGTCAGCTGACCACCTCTGGACACGGAATGCAAGTCTTTTCTGATTCTGCAGACAGCCAGCCTATGCTATAGATGTCTGGCTTACCAATCCTCCACAAACCCATGAGTCAATTCCTTAAAATAAATCTCTCTCCTATATACGTACACTCTCTCTCTCTCTCTCTCTCTCTCTCTCTCTCTCTCTCTCTCTCTCGCGCGCGCGCGCGCGCACGCACACACACACACACACACACACACACACACACACGCACACTGTTGTTTCTGTTTCCCTGGAAAACCCTGACTAATACAATGTCAAAATACAACTTGCATTGGTTTTCATTTGTGGCCCTTTGGTCTTTGGAGATAAAGAAACTTACGGCAAAAGACAAGAGTTTCAAACAGGCAGGGAGCAAAAATGAAGGAGACGTGTTGCTTAGAGTAGTCTTTTCTAATTCACCAAAACTGGTACCTTCTACCCTGAGCCATGCCTTATCTTCTTTACCTACTGTCTGTACTTTATCAGAAGCTTTGAGGTTAATCTCTCTACCCTCAATACACACTCAACTGATGTCTGTTGAATCATTAGGTGGAGAAATGAGTGGTAATTTCCGAGAGGCAAACACAAACCCCTTTAACCAACAAATCCATCAATAAAAGCATATCTTTGGGGGATAATCATATATGTAACACTGTGCTGAGAACTGACAGGTAATGGAGGTTTACAGAAACTTGGAAAAATAATTGCAACGCTGGCATTTAAGGTCAAAAGAAATAAATGCAATCAGAAAATGCTGGATCCAAAGGAGCAATGATGAAAACAGATATAAAACCTGTCATAAGAAAGTAATGATGAAAAGTAAATACGATGGGAGTAAGTATGAGAAGAATGAGCAGTAGCACGATAGAATATGAAGAATGCTGGATTGGAGAACTCGAAGTCTGCATTCAAATCATAATACCATCCCTCACTCTCCCATATAACCCTTGGCCAGACAATTAGCTCTCCATCCTCGGGTAATTCTTGCACAGAATGGCTTTATACCATCCCTCATTGTGTTCCCCCTCTTGATTACCCGTGTATTATCTAGTGATAGGTTAGTTATTATACTAACATCAGGTACTAATTGGTTGATTTTTCTCCTTACCCACTGTTCCCCCCAAAACAAAAGCTTGTCAGTAATGCAGACGTCATAGCATTCAATACTCAAGGATGCCATCTTAAAAGGAATTATCGATCTCTGTCAACATCCAGTGACATGACCAAATGTAGGGTGAACCACCACATCACCTCCTGCATGATTTCACATTTCACATCCTGTTCTGGAAACTCTGAAATCCTGTGACACATCAGATAACTGGAACATGGGTCAAGTAAGTGCCAACGGGTTGCTCAAATCAGCCATCCCGTAACAAGACGGGCAGTCAGATGAAATTATCAAAAGCACGGATGGCACTCAATTGCGTTTATTGCAGGAGAAGTCCTGCTCAAAACACAGAGGCTGGGCTCTCCTTTATGCTGCCCCCTTGGTGGAAGTGTTTTATGTTTAATCAACCTCACTCTGCCCACATGCCTGAGAAATGCAATTCCCTTTTCACCAGGGAAAATTGGCCCCTGACTGATTTCCATTATATTTATACATACTTACCCTTGCTGAGCATGCATCAGCTGGGTCTCTGCAACGACAAGTGATGGATGAGGCTCTCCAGGGTGGAAAGGAGATGGATTCCTACAGGACAAGCTTCTTCTCTCATCTATCTGCTCGGAAGGTACACCATCTCACAGCTGGCGGTCACAGAAACACAGAGATCCTGAGATACAACAAAATGCTTTCAGAAAGAGAACTGCAAAATGCGAAGTACAGTAAAAGGGGTCAGAGTATTGCATTATAGTCCCAGCTCTGCCACTAGCTCAAGAGGCAACCTTGGGTAAATCACATTAACACTGGTAAAATGGGATTCTTTCTCTCTCACCTATCACAGGGAACAAGCAACTGGTGAAAATGATATTAGGAATGCAGCTTTTTGGATAAATATTATCATACACAGTCCTTGAGGGATAAAAACTCAAGATGCTCCCTGGGGCGCCCCCAGTGGGCCCACAGTAGTAGAGCTTTTTTTTTTTTTTTTGCGATACACGGGCCTCTCACTGTTGCGGCCTCTCCCGTTGTGGAGCACAGGCTCTGGACGCGCAGGCTCAGCGGCCACGGCTCACGGGCCCAGCCACTCCATGGCATGTGGGATTTTCCCGGACCGGGGCACGAACCCATGTCCCCCGCATCGGCAGGCGGGCTCTCAACAGCTGCGCCACCAGGGAAGCCCAGTAGTAGAGCTTTGAGGTCACACACAGGAAGGGTGTTGAAAGCGACCAGCTGGGCTTAAATCTCCCCTCCAACTCTGGCTGTATGTGTTACAGTAACAAGTTACAGTAACTTGTACAGCAAGTTACTGTAACTCAGCTTTAAACTTCTTTCCCTTACCTACAAAATAATGAACTCACAAAGTTACCGTCAGGTCAGTTCCATAGATGGCAGCATTAACACAGCTGGGTTGGTTCTGGTTCTGGACATTCTGTTAATTCTGGACATGCTGATTCCATGTGGTACAGCGTTTGTTTAAAAGATTCAAAAGAAGTCAACTCATGGAATGTTAACACGATAAAGAAAGGAGGCAAAGTTCCTTTCTGCACCCCTGGGCCCGCATTCACTGCCAGACCCGCCTTCCTCCTCCTACCATCCCTTCAGTGAGCTCAAAGTGTCGTGCGTTTATACAAGCAGCATCTTCCCTCACACTGACCAACAGAGGAATAAAACTTAGATGCAGGATGCTGTCTTTCAGCACGTGCATCTCACGGGGCCAAGAAGAGGACACCAGGAAATCGAGGGGGAAAATTCTGCTGTGTACCTAAATACGCTCAAGATGAAAAAAGTCAGCGATGAGGAAGCAAGAGCAACAGCCGGCTGGAGTAGTGATCACTGCGGCTCTTAGAAATAATCACAGCTGGGACTTCCCTGGTGGCCCAGGGGTTAAGAACCTGCCTGCTAGTGCAGGGGACACGGGTTCGAGCCCTGGTCCGGGAAGATCCCACATGCCACGGAGCAACTAAGCCCGTGTGCCACACTACCAAGCCCACGTGCCGCAACTACTGAAGCCCACGCGCTCTAGGGCCCGCGTGCCACGACTAGTGAGCCCACGTGCTGCGACTACTGAAGCCTGTGTGCCTAGAGCCCAACCTCTGAGACAAGAGAAGCCACTGCAATGAGAAGCCTGCGCACTGCAACAGAGAGCAGCCCCCGCTCGCCGCAACTAGAGAAAGCCCACGCACAGCAATGAAGACCCAACGCAGCCAAAAATAAATTAAATAAAATAAAATAAACACTGGGACGCGGGGCCTGATTCTCAACCAAGTGAATCAAGACTCAACGCAGCCAAAAAAACAAAATCACAGCTATGCTTATTGGATCTGTATTGTTCAACATACTTTAACATCTATAATCTCATTCAGCCCTCATAAAGCTCCTTCAGGGTGAATATTATTGTTTCCCCTTTACAGAGGAGAAAAAGGCTCAAAGTGATGCCTCCTGGCTGAAGTCCCACAGAAGTAAGTTATGGATGGAGAATGGGTCTGTGATAGGCTGTGCCTTAGATTCCCCTCTCCCACTCTCAGTATTTTAAAAGTTCACTTGTGGGGGTCACAAAAAAACCACTCACCCCAAAGTGGCCAGAGCAGTGTCTAGATTGTGCACTGACGTTCTCCTGCCTTCACTGACCCACTGGAAGCTTCAGTTCCCGAAATCTCTAGATAGAGTGGTTCCGAGGGCTCTCTGGGCCAAAAAGGGAGAAAGAAATAATAAATAGAAAAGATCTCAATGACACACGAAAAAACTGATGGTAGGAAAGAACACTAAAAATGGGAACCAAAATTTCCTAGAAAATGGGTTAAGAAAAGGTTTGGGACTTTATCTTGAAACAATAAAACTAAAATATAGTAAAATAAGTTAATTTTATATTTAATAGAAGCATAGACTATACTACAATTATTTGACGATTATTAAAATTAACGAAGAATTTTTTAGATCACTTTCCAAAGAAATTACGTAATGGTATGATATGATACCCTTCAATGCACAGCTATAAAGAGACTCAATTTTGCCAAAAAAAAAAAAAAAAAGTTGAAGTTTCATCCGTTTCCCAAAGGCCTCCCTACATCTTTTGATATTCAAATACATCAAACTATTCTCTTTTGAAGCCTTTTGTGTCATCATCCTTGTCAACTGTGCTCTTCTTCCATTATTAACTGGTCTAACTCTGTCAGACCCTCGTTTGTCAATTATTTTGCAGGTGATTAGAGAAGTTCTCCATCATCCCTTTCAACTTCACAAAATCCTGCATCTTTTTCCAAGAGTCGCAGTTTCCTTTTGCCACCAGGTCGCAAGACACTTGTGCTGTGTTGTCAGGGAAGGTACTGATGTGGACAGAGAGAGAGTGTGTTAAGTGAAGATGGATACTCCAATGGAAACTAATTTTAATGAGTGGACAGTTCATTAGCACGTGCTGTCATGCAACGATGCCTTTCAGCCTGCTCTCCTACACAACTGCAACTTTGGGGATGATGATAATTCGTGCTGGGATAAGAGGACTCTCTGTAGTAGAAAGAATAATAACTCCTAAGTCCCCGATAGCTCTTCACAGAGGGCATGCTACCCTCACATCCATCACCTGGTGTGATCCTAACAGCATCCCACAGAGACAGGTGGGGCAAGGATTTCATATGCATTTCAGAGGTGAGGAAACTGAGACTCAACAAGGTGGACATTTTTTTCGACTTCCTTTCTAACTCAGTGCCTTCCCAGCAGTAACTTTCATTCATTGTTCTCTTGTTTGATATTGAGTAGTATGCTAAGTACATATATCACAACCTGTTTATTCCTGATAACTGGACTACCAGGCGATTATAACTAAGCACTCTTCACTGCATTTTTTGGAGAACAAAACTGAAGGTAATTAAAGTGAAGGAACTTGCTGTGTTAAGTCATTTATTGCCACAATAATGCTGCATAACAAACTACCCCAAACTCTCAACGCCTTCCAACAGCCAACATTTATTTCTCACTCAAAGGATCCGTTGGAGGGCTGAGTTGACTCTGGTTCAGATTGTGGGTCACGTTCCGGTCTGCTCCCAACCTGCAGGTGCAGTACTTATTACCTGGGCAAGATCTCCTCGTGACTAATGGCAATAGTGCCCAAGGCTACACTCAAGTCATATCCACTAAGCTGTCACTGTCTAAAATGAGTCATTGGATAAACACAGCATCAATGGTATAAAGATGTAGAATCTTGTCTCCTCTGCTGGGAGGCACTGGAAAGTTACGTGACCCAAAGTAGGGATGGAAATTTTTATAACAGGCGTAGGGAGCCAGCGAGGGTGACAGTTAAGAACCTTCAGCAATAGCCCTATCTGTTCCACTGGCTCAAACGCCCACAGCCAAGTGCTGGCTCCAGAGACCATGCTGTTACCGACCCCACTGTACTTCCGCGAAACTGCCCCTAATACTCAAATGTGAGTTCTCACGCTCATGTTGGTATTACATCACTCCAACCTCTGACCAAAGTTGCTTGGCACCTGCTGGCCAAACCCTCTTGATCCTGTTCTATATGTTTGGCTTCACGTAGCTCTGGGACCAACCAGAACCTGGATGATGACTTTCTATATCTTTAAGCCAGCAGCTAAGCAAGAAGAAACGACTTCCTCCTGACCCTGCTCTGACCTTATACAAAGTGCATTTGCCTAGCAATTTTCAGATCACAAAACATTTTTATACATCTTTTCTCAACAGAACCCTGTCACCCAAATTCCATGGAGTAGACATTATTAAAGCTAGTTTACAGATTTAGAAGTTGAGGCTTAGCAAGATGAAATGCCTCACTAAATGCACAGCTCACGAGCTTCAGAGTCCTGATGTGACCTGCAACCTTCTGTGTGATGTACTTGTACTGTTCACCGAGCATTTCCTCTGGGCCAGGCAACTTGCAGGGACTGCTATAGATGAAACTTGATTTAATTTTCACATCAGTGCAGTGGGGGACATGTTCTTATCCCTTTTTGCACGTGAGAAGTTAAGACAGCTTTCCCAGCTTGTAAGTTACGACGTGGCAGAGCCAGAGTCCAACCCAGCCCTGTCTCACTGCAATGCCTACGCCCCTAAACCCTGCACTAGGCTGTTTCTTTTCTTTTATTCTTGTCCACCTCCTTCGTAGTCAGTTGTCAAGAGCTGGCTGATCTCTGGCCTTGAACCCTGGGATGCTGCCCAACCATGCTTCCTCTTCTCCCGGCTCTGGCCTGGGCTCCACGCCTGAATCTCACTTTTGCTTTCTCTTCTGGGATCCTGGTACCCCACCCTGTCATCGTATCCATCTGGCAATAGTTGTTTTCTGACCCTCAGGCCCACTGGCAAAGTCCCAATGTCTGTTACCTCTCATCCCGCCACACAGAAATCCCCCTTCTTATCTGCTGTCCCTTGCCAAGGCTGCCACTTTTGCAGAATGTCCTATTTTCAGGCATTTCTGCATTTACAACTCTTTTTTTTCAGTTTGGATTGAAGCTGTTCCAAGTTCAACTTTGGGAAAATAGGCTGTCAATATCTACAAGCATAAATCTATCACTGAAGCGTTTATCCGCAATATGTCTCACATATTTAAATTAACATATTGTAAAATGTACAGTTTTGGGATGTACGGTTCTATGAGTTTTAACACATGTATAGATTTGTGTAACTATTAGTATAATCATTGCACAGAATCATCCCATCTCCCCGCCCAAAACTCCCTCCTGCTATCCCTGTGCGGTCACACCTTCCTGCTATCCCTGTGTAGTCACACCTTCCTCCATCCCTAATAATTGATGACCACTGATCAGTTCCCCATCACTACAGTTGTGTGCTTTCAAGAATGTTGTATAGGGGGCTTCCCTGGTGGCGCAGTGGTTGAGAGTCCGCCTGCCAATGCAGGGGACACAGGTTCGAGCCCTGGTCTAGGAAGATCCCACATGCTGCGGAGCAACTGGGCCCGTGAGCCACAACTACTGAGCCTGTGCGTCTGGAGCCTGTGCTCCGCAACGAGAGGCCGTGACAGTGAAAGGCCTGCGCACCGTGATGAAGAGCGGCCCCCGCTCGCCGCAACTAGAGAAAGCCCTCGCGCAGAAACGAAGACCCAACACAGCCAAAAAATAAATTAATTAATTAAATTTAAAAAAAGAATGTGGTATAAATGGAATCATACAGTATGTAACCTTTTGAGAATGGCTTCTTTCACTCAGCACAATGCCTTTGAGATGCATCCGAGTTGCTATAGCATCAATAGTTGACTCCCTCTTATGGCTGAGTGGTACTCCATTGCATGGATGTACCAGAGTTTGTTTATCCATTCACCTGTTGAAGGGTATCTGGCTTCTTTCCAGTTCGGCATTATTTTGAGTAGAGCTGCTATAAACATTCACACACAGATTGTTGTATGAACATAAGCTCTTCTTACTCTAGGATAAATATCCAAGAGTGGATTGCTGGGTGATATAAGCGTATGCTTAACTTTCTAAGAAAGCACCACACTGTTTCCAGCGTTGTAGCCAGTTTCCATATTTACCAGCACGCCATTGTATAGAGTACGCAGACTCGATCACAGTCCGCATGGGGGCTCCTTGCTCCTCCAATTCCACCCTTGGCCCTTCTCTACTCTTCTCCAGGCTTCGGAAGACTGACATCCATGGGCTGTACCAGCAGGTTCCCTTGTCCCCTTGCTTCCAGTTGGGTTTGGCGTGTGGGAGGGACTGTCAAGAGAAAAAGGACGTCTGAGGACTGACTTGCTGCCCCCTCCCTGCGGGGTGCACAGTGGCCACATCCCTCCAGCACGTCAACTCCTCGTGTCCAGCCACGTGCTTTCACTCCCTTCACCCCCGAGGGGCTGCCCTTGGTCCCCATGGGTCACTGCACTGTCTCCATTTAGTCATACATTTGGTATCTTCCTTAAAATCTTTCCAAAAATCACTATGAAACAAGAAGACAGATGAAGAAACTGAGGCACGAGTATAACTTGTCCCAGGTCACATAGCAGGGAAATAGCAAAGCCAAGACTAGAACCCAAGTCTTCTGACACTTAAGCCCATGCTCTTCCCAGTTAAGTCTGATTTCACCCCATTTGTCTCAATGCTCTTATTACATAGTTCTATAAGTAATTCAGTGCACATGCTGGAAAACTTAAATTATGACCCAGTTCTTCTGAGCAGGCTGTCTGGATTAGCATAGTTTCCCTTATTCCTGCTTATTGGATTTTGTTCCTTAATTCTTAATAGTCATGATATCTTTCATATCAATTCTAAGTTTCATAAGAATGATCAACATTCCTAAATAAAACATGGAAAGGCTAAAAACACATTTTTATTCTTAAGTGAACACTGCATAATGCTAATATGCTCTGTATTCATTATTTGAATGAATTATTAATTAGATTTATTAATAATTTCTTTTAAACTTTAAATATTTTAAAATAATCTTCTACTGACATAATTACCATTGGTGAAACTCAAAGCAACTGATTTTGTTTAAAAAAAAAACAACCAATGCCTATATTGGGCTAGCCTTTCCACCTTAGGGAGGAGCATGAATACAGGTGCCATGGACAACTGTACATGAACATACATCTATTTTTCTTTGCAAAGAATTCTTGACTTCACTTAAACCCTTTCCCGAAGGTCCCACTGCTAGTCAATAGAGGAGCTAGTTCTCTTGATTTTCAGGTCAAGAGTCTGCTTGCTAAGTGAGTATAATTTTTTTTTTTTTTTTTTGCGGTATGCGGGCCTCTCACTGTTGGGGCCTCTCCCACTGTGGAGCACAGGCTCCGGACGCGCAGGCTCAGCGGCCATGGCTCACGGGCCTAGCCGCTCCATGGCATGTGGGATCTTCCCGGACCAGGGCACGAACCCGTGTCCCCTGCATCGGCAGGTGGACCCTCAACCACTGCGCCACTAGGGAAGCCCCCTGAGTATAATTTTAATTGGGGCCTGCAGATCAACAGGGGTCCCGAGATGCATTCTTAGGGGTCTGCTAGGTTGCTCTAATTTGGGGTGACTAATTTGTCCAAGAAAGAGGTTTTCCAAGCTGTAGGAGTTTCAATGCTAAAACTGGGGAAGTTCTGGGCAAACTAGGATGAACTGGTCACTCTAACTAGATAGCATGTGTCTGAATTCAATTATAAGAAGGTCACCCTTCTTATAATTGAACCCAGTATATGCATTAACATATAGATAATATATGCACACACATATATACTCATATTATTATTGGAATTCAAGCAAACAAAATCCTTTACAGCTTCAACTGGCTTCCTTACTGCCATCCTTCCCCCTCACCCACAACTCTACAGGAGTCAGAAGTAGCAGACTGAGTTGGGGAAAGCATGAAGAGAATGAAACATCCTTCTCCATCTGCCCTTCCTCATCTGCCCAGTCAGGCTATCTACCACCTACCCTCGAATTCTGAATCTTTATTATATTTGGACCTACTTATGTTGGGCTTATGTTGGGCTTACTTATGCTGGGCTTATGTTGCCCCTCTCCAAACTATCAGCTCCTTAAATATGAATGTTGGTTTGTCTATATTTTGTTTACCCCACAAGATCTAGGATGTGGATCAATTCACAATTGGTGTCAGTAAGTACACCGTGGCTCTCAGCGGGCTCATGAGTCCTACCGGGGGAGTTACCACCATCTCTATCATCCTTGCCACCTCCACCCAGGGGGCCATTTAGCTCTCAACTTGATGCCAACTGGTTCTCTAATTAAAAAAAAAATTACTCAGATTTTCTGACAAGGCCTCCCCAAGCACATGGAGCTATAGAGTCCTTGGTCCAATGCTTCTCAAACCGTGTACCTGAGAGCCCCAGGGTTCACTGCAGTATCTCAAGAGCTGAGCAGACATGAAAGTTCAGTGGAGAGCCCAAAGGGAGATTCTAAGTTTCCTCACCTTTCCTGTAAGCCACGCAGCTCTTCTCTGTTTTGTTTATTGAGGTTTCAGGTCAAGACTTCACTGGGTGAAAACAACTGCTCTAGCCCAATCTTATCATTGTACATACGAGAGAACTAAGACAGGGGAGGCAACTGGCTGCTGGAAACTCACAGTGGAATTCTACACATGAGAAGAATAAAACAATCATCTCCTCCAGCTGGAATAGTTTCCAAGTTTCTATGTGACCTAAACCTCACTTTCTATGAAACCCACAGCCCCCAAGGTCCTCTGCGTATCACAGAGTCTCCAGTTAGGCTCATTTGGCAGCATTATTAATAACATGACTTCACAAGTGTAATTTAATAGTCATCAACAGTGACTTGCCGAGGAACTCAGTGTGTGGGCCCATGTCACTCTCTTCACGGGAGTGGGCTTAGGTGTCTCTTCCTTACAAGTAATCATCCTGTCATTAAGTCTGTGTATAGCCACACTGGTCAGCAGCAATCACTGCAACGTTTATAACTGGCATGACGCAGAAGAGATATTTTGGGGAAAATGGACACATTCAAGACTTCACGAAAATAGAACCATCTCTAGCATTTGCATTTGTCATTTTTGTGCATGTGGTTTCTATTTTCATCGACGTTGCTTTCTTTCTCATTTATTCTTTTTGGCTTTTCCACTGCATACAAATTTATAATACTGTTTTTCCATTTCACAGTGCTACATGGGGATTCACTGAAAACATAAAATTAAACCAGCAGAAGAGAAGGAGATTATTTGGGGAGCTATAAGGCAGGGAATATAGAAAATCTTTCGGCACAGTGGACTTTTTCTTGAGAAAAACTGCTATTAATCTAACCATGAAAACCTATCTTCCAGACCTAAATACTTATAATGGAAAGACACAAACAGACAAAGAAACAGAGAGAGACACACACTGAGAAAGAGATCACAAAGGGAAAAGTTCAGAAATAACGGAGAAAAGTTGGTTAGCAAAAGGCCTCTCTGAGTCTTAGAGTTTATTAAAATGGGGGGAAAAAAAAAGCTCTTACGTGAGTCATTCTCAAACTCTTTTGGTCTCAATACATCTTTACTTATATTACATAAATACATCTTAAAAATGATCAAAGACCCCCAAACCAAACGTTTATCAGCTCTATCTTTCACTATTTACATTTGAAATTAAAATTGAGACATTAAAGGATATTTACTAATTTATTTAAAAGAAAACAAAAAGACCTCATTACATGTTAGCATTCATAGCATATTTCTATGAACAAAAAAGCTGTATGTATTGGAAAGTTGTCAAGCTCAGGTTGGCGGACATGTTTCCCGAAATTCTAGAAGTGTTTGCACGGACGCTCCAATTTGTCATTAGCAACAAATGCTGTCAGTTCTTTTTCTCCAAGTGACAAGCTCACTTCGTTCATGTTAGAGAAAATGTCTGCCAGATGCCCACGACTCAAAAGCCATCGTGTCTCTGTCAGTTGTTCTTTCAAGTAAAGATGGCGTTCGGGGAAAAAAGCAGTTAATTCTGCTCACAGCTCGAAGGACAGTTAGTTTGCAACAGAAATATTTCATGTGTGTTTCTTTCTCTTCACACAGAATAATATTCAAGGGCCAAAATTCCATGAAATTAATGATTTTACTGCTTCATCAAGAACGTTCCTAAGTGAAACTGGCTTTTTTTTTTTAATACTGTAAATGCGTGGGTGAGGAATACAATGGCAGCTCAAACAATCTGATGCTGCTGTCTTGATTCGTTCTAAAGCAGCAGTAGTTTCACTCCCATTATTTTTGCATCGTCAATGCAAATGTCAGTGGAAAAGGCATATCCCATCTTAGTATTACCGTGAAAATACTTTTGACCTCTCAGAAGCCCTGAAAGGATCTCAGGGACCTCCAGGGGGCTACTAACCACATTTTGATGACCGCTGTCTCAAATCATTTCCTTCTCCCCCCTGACTGTGAACAAAGCAGGTGGAGGCTTGAAGCCAAATACGAACGGGCAAAACCATGGATAAATACAAGCCTCCTCTCCCCACAGACCCCAGCTGCTTCCCTGGTGGCCTCATCTCTCAGTGGTACCCCCTCGTTCCTCCCTGCCCCTCCTAGATGACTTGACTCTGTCATTTGCAAACAAAAATTTCCCATCAAGCAGAGCATTCAGGAAGCCAGACCTGGAGCCCTGGGTCTGATTCCATGTTTAGACCTTATGAATTTTCCGCTGCCTGCTTAATCTGTTATCTAGACCTGTCATCTATTAGCATTAATTAACTGATTAGTATTCAAACACTCATTCTCATTATCTCCTTCTTTTTCTTATAAGTATTCTGCAATGTGTTCATACATTTCTTAGATTGAACCCATTTCATACTGCCATTCATGGTGGGTCCAAAATGGCCGAATACCATCAATGTCATGCAGTTTGACCTAATAATGGTCCAACTGTTTTCTTTTCCATTACTAGAAAGGAAGAACCAAAATACATCAACTGAACGAAAATGGACTGATTCCAAGCAGTTGGTGGACATTTACTCAAATAAGACGGAAAGCCAGTGCGGTAAAGATCACACGACCTAAAATGTGTCTTAGTTAAAACCAATAAAGCAATTTGGATCATACTAGCTTTGTTCAAATATTGACCTGCTGTGTGATTCCATGACTCAGTGTTATTGAGGGGAACTTGGGTCCACTCACAGCTGGCTGTGGTGAAGGAAAGTACAGCATTTATTGCAGGAGCCAAACAAGGAGTACTGGCAGCGTTCAGCTCAAAAGACCCAAACTCAATTCTCTGACTCACTGCTGGTGAGGTAACAGCGTGGTGTCACGGGAATTAACATCATCAATCCTCAGGCTCCAGCTGGTCTGCGGGCTACACGCTCAGAGTCATCATACAGTTCAGCTAGCTTCTTCCATTTGGTGAGGGTTTAAGTATCTACAAAACAACACAGGAATGTGCACCATCTACATCCTTCAGGGTGGAACTAAAGACTCCGCCCTACGGCTGATTACTGTTAAAATTGTTACCAGTTTTCCTGGCCCAACTTCTATGTTTTGTCACTGCACGGTCACATCCTTTAAATCATTCATTTTGAGCCAGCCTTTTGCGACTCAGGGGAGGCCTGGGAGATGAAAACTTTTCTACGGTAAGAGGCAGGCAGAGGACGTGGAGGGAGGGGGTCTGTGCCATGACGGCCCCATAGGTCCTGCTCGGTTATAATTTCCCTCTGCTGATGTCTTTCCATGGGACTATCCAGCCTCTCTCCACACATCACCCCACTTGCTCCTTCTGTGAAAACTCTGAGCAACAGGGCATGTGTGGCCTGGCCTCTACCTTTCTTTTCTCCTAAAATGACATTTCTGGTCTCCTCCTGTGTGTTATACAGGGGCAGGCTCCTAGGGAGGAGGGGTGTGGGCTGTCTTGTACAGCATTGTCTTCAGGTAGAAACATTCACAGTATTCTGGGGTTCAGAGTAAAGATTCCATACATCTAACAGTGCTTTCTGACTCCTCAATGGCCTGCTCTCCACTTGGCAGGAAAAGGTAGATTATTTTTTCAGTTCTTTAGACACCAACATGGTGTTGTTCACAGTTGTTTACCCAGTCCATAGCATACTGCCTAGCACACAGAGCCTTTCAGTAAGTATTTGTTGAATAAGTGAATGTTTGCAAATATAGAGCTTCTTAAGAACTAGACTCTGGCTTATCTATGCATGAAGGCCATGCAAAGAAGTTTACATTTTATGTTAAGGGAGTGGGAAACTATTGGAGGTGTCAGGCAGGATGGCGCACGATCAGATTCCTGTTTAAAATGTTAATTAAATAATCACGAAGGCAAATGGGAGTTTGTTTCTAGTGGAGATCCAGACAAGGAGAGGTGGTGAGAGGAGGAGAGAGGGTGTCACATGGGTCTGTTTCCACCTCCTTACTTTCGTGGTCTTTTTTGCAGAGGTGAAATGGGGAGGTTTGCATCCTGCTTGATCTCTGTGGGTGGGTATTGCTACTTCCGCGACATACTGCACAGTATCTGGCTATCTGTCCTTGGTACAACCAGGCCTCTCTGGGGCTTATGATGGCGATGTCCATATTTTTCCCAGTGTGAAAATAAAATTGGCCATGAAATTTTATTGATGAGTTTAGGCTATCTGCTTCTCAGAGATAAAAAGCCTTCCACATATTATACGACTGGCAATTCAGACACTCTTTCATAGCCCTTGTAGTCTAGTGATAGTGGTGTCAACTGGGGACACACCATCCATCTGTCTTTGCTTCTGTCTCTGAACTGCTCTGTAAGGTCAGACACATGGAACATCCTAGAAATGGCAAGGGGCCCACAGGACCTTTGCTAAGGTTTTAAGGATAACTTTACTGCTTGCCCACTAGAGAATGGGTCTCTTTTCTTTGAAAGGTCACCATCTTTAGTAAAAGCCACAGCATCTGCAGCAGAGAAGGAGACAGAGGATGCCAGCCTAGTCGACTATCTCAGCTGAATTAATCTCGACCATTTGTAGGGTAACAGATATCAGAGGAAGCCCTTCTTCACGGACAAACTGCAAGGGAAACTTGAAGTTGGAATTAAAGCCAATAGGGACCATGAGTAAATGAAAATAGGTTTGACATTTTCACAAAGTCATGAGGCTGTGTGTTATAAAGTAAAAGGTGAACAGGAAACATAATAGATTTTGACACTGTTTTTTCCCCAAAGTCCCCAACACTTTGCCCTTGGATTCCTGCTGGGCATTGGCAGTGTTCTGATCATCCCCACCAGAGAACGCCCTGAACTAACTGAGGCCACCCCGGCCTTCCAATCTCCGGCACAGCAGGGCTGAGTCCTCTCCTTTACTGTGGCCGTATTCTCCCAAGAAATGTCAGCTTACAGCTTCAGCTGTGTGGCTTTTTGCATGGATAAGCCATGGAATCTGATTCTTAAGAAGCTAAATGTTTGCAAACATTCATTCACTCGACAAACATTTACTGCATAGCTGCTGTGTGCCAAACACTATGCTATGGACTAGGTAAACAAATACGTACGAAATAGAAACAGCCTGTGACGAAGGCACAAGTTTACGGAGGGGTCTCTTCTAACCCGGCGTTCAAGGAACCCAACAAGGCTATAATCAGATAAACCAGGGGCTGGTTACCAACCTTTACATTTTCAATGAACAATGTAGACACGCTGGGGTTGCAAGCCTCCGGAGGGGTTTGGATCTTTGAGCACAACATTAGAAATCACTAGTGAGTGCATTTTATCCCTTCCTTGGCCAAGGGTAACTACCTTGGTTCTAGGCATGGTTCCAGGTACCCCCAAGACACACAGATCAGCAGCAAATTATCCCTACACGATGGCATTTCTGGAATTACTATTATTTTCCTTATACAAAGAGATTGATTCAGCTGGTATATTCCTGTTCCTTTCCCCTTTTTTTCTTCCTGGGATGCAAACACGATGTCTGGAGTAAAACAGCCGTTCTAGGATCCTGAAGATGGAGTCCACATTAAAAAAGGCTGAAGAGAAAGACATCATGATTCTAGGTTCCCATGACATCTCTGAGACTCTTTCCAGATTTGTTAAATAAGAAAAATGGATCCTCTTTCTTGAGGTGCTGTTCCTGCAGATGAAAACAATCCTCAAGGAAACAAAGAGATGAGTCAACATTTATTGACATTTCTTCTTTGCTATATGGGCATGACAACTCTTCTCCCAAGCACCCTATGATGTCAAGAGTGTATATGTCCACTTAATAGACGTAGAAATAGAAGTTCCAAAAGATAAATAAGTTACTCTCACGTCTGGTAAATGGCAAAGCCAGAGTTAACTCTCTCTAAAGCCTTGAGACATACTTTTACACTGGGGTAAAGTAGGGACAGATGCAAGTTTTGACAAGTCTGAAAGTTATACAATTTCAAGGCCCCTCTTGAAGACAAATTACAGGATATTATGATTAGAATATTGTTAAGATCCTCCCAGGGTCTTGGGAGGGGGTCTGAGAAAATGAAGGGCACTTATCTTTACAGGAAATCAGCCTCTATTTTAACGTCTATTGTCAAGAATAATCATTTTCTAGTGTCTGTATCCCTCCTACATGAAAAATTAATATAGCAAAGTACCAGAGAACAAGATTTCAGGCATGTTCTGGGAATCTCAAAGCTATTTTTATTTTCTCCTGGCTTTTCAGGCAAACAAATGGAAGAGGATGCTAAAGAAGAGGCTGGCTCTTCGGCCAAGGTTTTTTAAACCCATCTCAGAAGTGAAGAGTGAGACACATTTGCCAACTGCCATAGAAACAACAGAGAGGGAAAAAATGACAGATGAAAGCTAGGGACAGCCAGTTCTGAAAATGCTATTTTGCACGGTGAAAATATGGTCAGAGAGACCATGTGTTCAGGAAGCCGCCAAGCTGGAGCGACAGGAAAAAGAGGGCAGTGGTGTTCTTAAAAGAGATGTTGAGAAAGGATGTTCACAGCCTTGCACCTCAGGTCTTCCGTCTGCTTCAGCAGGAAGAAGGTCTGCACCCTGGGTTACCATGCAGAGGTTTGGGGCTTCCCGAGCAGTCATGGGAGCCAGTGTCTAGATCTAGCCTGGCTTCACTTGACAAACGCCTCACCGGTCTCCTGCCTCCTGAGTTCTGATGACCCGTTCACCTGCATCTTGTTTGATAAAGGTTCACAACGCCTTAGAGTTTGTAACTCATTTATGGTGGAACTTGACCTTATTACATTTGGCAGCAAAGCCTGATGTGAGCTGAGTTAAAACTATTCACAGTCTTTACATTTTTCTTATTTGGTGTGAATAGTTAAACACTTCACTGCAGAGAAATTAACACACTTGATTACGAAGTCCTGCCCAGACATGCTGGAGGATTTTACATATTCAGTGGACTGTGCATTACGTTACCTCTCAAAAATAAGAAAAGTTCTCAGGTCTGAAACACGGCTGGTCCCGGAAGTTTTTCATATATTATCGTGGAACTGATCTTTGCTTTGCCTGTGCCTCCTTTCCCAGATCTCCAAGTACATTCCACTGGACACTTTTCCAACAAACCCAGATACTCTTGAGTTCCCTAGCAACTGGGGAATGGATGCCACCAGCCCTTGGCTGACTCATACCTTGAACTCAGCATTAAGCCTTGTTCATGAAGTCCGTTCTCACTGACTTGAAAGTCAGGAGAGGAAGTCTAAATGTCCTGACTCTACTGCTTACTTTGGGAAAATCAACGTAATAGTTTAAGCCTCCAATATCTCTCCTTACACTGCAACCCATTCCATCTCTTTATACTGAACAGGAAGAAATCAAGGCTCAGAAAAGTTAATCAAATTCTTATACTACTGTCCCAACGTGATTCTAAGACACAATGTCGTAAGCAACTTGAGGCAAGAAACAGACTCCAGCACCTTCTATTCAAAACAAGTGGCATAGTTTGCAGGGACCCATGTAAGTAAGGTTCACAGCCCCTTGTCCAAAATGTACTAAGAATTTCAACATGGCAACATCAGAGCATTAAACCAAACACAGGATCATTTAAGTGTAAGGTCCTGCTGGACTGCACAAGTCACAGGCCCATGAAGCCAGCACGGCGTCTCTATTTTCCACAGCACCTAGTACAGCATGACTTCAAGTATGGCTTTAACTGAATGCCATCAACAACGATGAATGGGAGGTAATGCCACGCAGTAGCATCCACAAAACGTGAGCGAGCTGACTCCACAATATTCCTCCCCACTTTAGTGCTATCCATTAAACAGTCTGCTTCGCTTGCTCTTTTAGGCCTTGAAGCAACACTTCTGTAGCAGGCATATTGCCCAGGAGATGGCAACACGGCTAAAAACCTATGTGTGCTCAAAGCAATTGATTATCCTCAAAGCTTTTCCCCTCCTTCTATGCACCAAGTTGTAATCTCTTTCAGAACCCATCACCCATCCCTTTCTCAAAACGCTTTCTTTCGGTCGCGCTGCAGATGGGATGCGTGTCCATTTGTCACGGTGAGTTTACAGATATCCAACTTCACTTTCAGTGAATATTCAACTTATTCAAGCACAGCTAACTCATGACCTGAAGAGCAAGCGAAGCAGCCAGTAAGGCCAGAGTCTACACAATCATGTCTAATCAGTAGATAAGGTTGGTCTCCTTATGGCTGAGCCAGTGACGTTCAAATATCTGGACAAATGAAAACGAAGTATGTGGAATATGAAACAATACACAATTCAAAAATCCCCTTTGTAACTGTGGGGTGGCTGTGGGTTCCCCCCCGCAATGTTCTCATCAACTATGATTTGTGTTTATGTGGGAAGGATTCCATGTACACAAAGTAAAGATGCATGGAGCTGAGTCAGAGACTTGTCTGCTGTCCCTTATTTTGTCACCTGGTAAAACTCGAAGGACAAAAATATCTGGGGGACCTTCATGATAAACTGTTCCAGCTTCCTCATGTCAGAGAGGGAGAATCTGAAGCTCAGAGACGCTTCTTCCTGCAGTTCTATCCGCACCAGAAATGGAATCAGATTCCCGTCTCTCCCCGCTCTCCTGAAACTCACAAAGAGGCCAAGGGCTTGGCTTCTACCATACTGGTCTAGAGTCCATGTCAAAGTTGGGTTGACATGTCAAGGAAGCTGTTGAAAGCACATCAGGCACCATAATATCTTGACTCCTGCAGTGTCCACAAAGTAAGTTTCTAAGGAGGGTTAATGGTAACTGTCATAAGCTCAAGCCAGTTACCGAGTCAGTAAATAGCGCCAAACACTGGCTAAACACTTAGCACTCTGCCAGGCACGGAGGGAGTTAACAACAACAAAAAATGAGGTAATAATATAGCACTCCCCCTCAGGAAAGGAGCAAACAACCAATCTGGGAGATAAAAGTGAGTTCCCCCTGGATCCTAAGCTCCTGTGGGGCACGTACCGTCTGTGTGCCTTTTATCTCCATGCAGGTGGATCGATCCTTCCAAAATGAAAACCTTCACTAGCTTCCCTTGCTCTTAGAATAAATCCGAGAACCTTGATGCTGTGTTTGAGGCACAGCACAGTACAAACTAGGAACTGGAAAACTTTTGTGTGAAGGGCCAGATAGTAAATATTTTTGGCTTTGTGGGCCAAACAATCCCCATGGCAACCCCTCCGTGTTGTCACTGCAGCACGAAAGCAGCCACCGACGATCAGTAAATGAACAGGCGTAGCTGTGGTCCAATAAAATACGTACAAAAACAGACTCTCGCACGATTTGGACTGCAGGCTGGAATATACGGACTATGGTATAGACTATGCATCTCAACTTGGTGCCCGACTATCACCTGCGGGTCTTGTTCAATACAGATCCTCAATTTTTAACAAGTCTGTAGGGGATGCTGATGCTGCAGGTACTCTACTTCACGGGCCTCAGCTTGTACCCAACTTCCCCTCACTTTCTGTGATGGCCCACACTGGCCCAGTCAGTTCCTCCTTCCTGTCCTCTGTCCTCCTGCCCCAGGGCCTTTGTGCATGCTGTATGTTGGGGCTGGCTTGCTCTCCCTCCTTCTCCCTAATCTACTCACTTAAATCTCATCTCAGGATGCCTTCTTGAGAAAAGATGCTCCGGACTAGGTCGAGGACACTCCTTTCCCATTCTCACTGCTCCAAATACCTCTCCATCAGAGTGATTATCACAGTTATAATTTTACATTTGCTTGTCTCATTCCTGATTAATATCTACCGCCTCCACTGGAATGTCAGCTGCTTGAGAGGAGACAATATGCCAGTTTTGCTGATCACTTTAAATGGTGTCCCTGGCACAGTTTCTCAATCAGTTACTACTCCATAAATACTGAATAAATAAATAAAACAACGAATTAATCAATCCCTATTGTCCAGCCTGACCCACAGTATTCAGATAGACTCTCAGTGAAGATTATTAGGTAACTTTTAGAAGGTTTCAGAATTTAGAAGAGTTTTTAAATTTTGGAAGGTTTTTTTAGACACCTTTACTGTTCCCCTTCCTTTGTGTTCTCTAGTCATCTCTCCCTAAGCCAGCATGTCCAAAAGAACGTTCTGTGACAATGGGACTGCTCTGTGCCATCCAGTATGGTAGCCAGATGTGCCTACTGAGCATCTAAAATGTACTGGTGCAACAGGGAAACCATTTTAATTTATTTTGTTTGCTTTTAATTGTATTTTCTTCTTTTTTTTAAATTTTTTTTGGCTGCGGTGGGTCTTCGTTGCTGCACGCAGGCTTTCCCTAGTTGTGGCGAGCGGGGTCTACTTTTTGTTGGGGTGCGTGGGCTTCTCATCGTGGTGCCTTCTCTTGTTGCAGAGCACGGGCTCTAGGCATGCGCGGGCTTCAGCAGTTGCAGCACATGGGCTCAGCAGTTGCGGCGCACAGGCTCTAGGGTGTGCGGGCTTCAGTAGTTGTGGCGTAAGGGCTTAGATGCTCCTCAGCATGTGGGACCTTCCTGGACCAGGGATTGAACCCCTGTCCCCTGCACTGGCAGGCGGATTCTTAACCCCTGTGCCACCAAGGAAGTCCCTATTTTCTTCTTTTTTATTATTAATTTTTATTGGGGTATAGTTGCTTTACAATGTTGTGTTAGTTTCTGCTGCTCAGCAAAGTGAATCAGTTATATGTATACATATCTCCGCTCTTTTTTAGATTTCCTTCCCATTTAGGTCACCACAGAGCACTGAGTAGAGTTCCCTGTGCTATACAGTAGGTTCTCATTAGTCATCTATTTTATATATAGTAGTGTGTGTATGTCAATCCCAATCTCCTAATCCATCCCACTCCCCCACCCCACTTCCCCCCTTGGTAACCGTAAGTTTGTTCTCCACATCTGTGACGCTATTTCTACTTCGCAAATGAGTTCATCTGTACCATGTTTCTGAATTCCACATAAAGCGATATTATATGGTATTTGTCTTTCTCTTTCTGACTTACTTCACTCTGTATGACAGGCTCTCTTATGGAGGATCCCTTGTACATGATGATATGTTTTTGTTTTTGTTTTTGTTTTTGCTGCTTTCAAGATTGTCTCTTTGCTTCTGGCTAACAGTTTAATTATGATGTGTCTAGATATTAACTCTTTGAGCTTATCCTACTTGAAATCATGGTTTCTTCGGTGTGTAGATTACTGTTTTTCATCAAATTTCAGCTATTATTTCTTCAAATATTCTTTCACTTTCTCTCTCTTCTCTCTTTCTCAAACTCACATTGAGAGTAGTATGTTGATATGCTTCACAGTATCCAACAGGTCTCTTAGGCTCTATTTTTCTCTACTCTTTTATCTTTCTGTTTTTCAGACAGAATAATTTCAATTAATCCATCTTCAAGTTCATTGATTCTTTCCTCTTCCTGCTGAAATCTGTTGTTGATTCTCTCTAGTAAATATTCCCTTTCAGTTACTATACTGTTCGACTGAAAATTTCTGTTTGACTCTGTTTTAAATAATTTATATTCCTTTATTGATACTCTCTATTTGGTGAGACACTGTTTTAATCAGCTCAGGCTGCCATAACAAAATACCATACACTGTGTGATTTCAACGATAGAAATTTGTTTTCTCGCAGCTCTGAAGGCTGGAAGTCTGCGGTCACTGTGCCAACGTGGTGGCGCTCTGAGGAGAGCTCTCTTCCCGCCCTGCGGATGTCTACCTTCTCACCATGTCCCCACACGGTGGAGAGAGAGGGAGAGTCATCTCTCTGGTATCTCTTCTTATGAGGGCACTGAGGGCCTCACCCCCACAGTAGCATCTAACCCTAATTATCTCCGAAAGGCCCTATCTCCAGATACAGTAACACTGGTGGCTAGGGCTTCAACATAAGGGCACTGAAAGCAGAGAGTCTGGAGCTGACTGCCGTTCTGAATGCAAATCCGTACCTCATTTCCAGCCCACCTCTCTTTGTCCCGTGCTACTGAAGCTTCAAAACAGTAATCTGTTTCTGACCTATTTTTTTAAATCTTTAACTCTTACTTTTTAAAATCTGATCCGGGAAGATTCAAAATGGTAATTAAATAAAGACATAAGAAATAATTTCAAGAATCTCTGTTACGGAATTCAATGCAAGCCAATGAAGTTGATAATGAAGCATTTCCAAGGGTCTCCATGATCTTCTCTGTATTACTGTCCCTTTGCCCCACTGATTGAGCTTCTTCCCACTCCTCATTCCATCACTTCCTTCTGTATCAGTCAAGTTAAATAAGGACCTTCCTTTCCCACAGGAAACAGCCTGTGATGTGCTCACGATAAAGTGTTAAGTGATGGATGATACAGTAAAAAGAAACACTGGGACTTGGTTTCCAGAAATTACTTTTCTGTCCAGACTTGATCCATAATTTATGTTGGAAAAGTTTTCTTCTCCCGCTTTGTTCCTCAGTTTCCTCATCTACCGAATGAAAGTGCTGATCTCCGTGGTTTTGCTTTGAATGTCCCATAAGTCTATTACTATTAAGTCATCGCCCCTGGGCACTACCTTTTTAAGAGTATACGCATTTAAAGGAGAATACAGAAAAATGGCAATGTTGTATCCTAAGGCAGGACTCACCTTGAGATACAACAGTGGTGATATTTTGCGTGCCACGTTTATTATACAAACATTTATTGAGGGTCCATATTTAGGGCTCTCCTTATGTGTTAGTGATACAGAGGTAAGTGACTACTGCCCTAGGAATGTACATAGTCTCATGAAAAACTAATTTCTGAAGAAGACTTAGCCTAACCAAAGTTGGTTAAAAAATTATCTCCCTTGTTAATCACTCCATTGGTGATGCTCACCTGAAAAATTGTTTTGTCTCTTCAGAATACAGTGCTGAGATTTACAGGTCAGGCCTGCTGTGCGTACCAGTGATTCCATGGTACAAATGTCACAGACTTGCAATCCCTACTCTAATGCATTATTACCACATAAGGTAGTGACTGCCTTTCTGCATTGGTTTCCCATCTCCTTGCATCAGTTTCCTCCTTAGTCACTATGCTTCACCTCCTTGAACCTTATCTCTCAACTACATGATGGAGATAATAATAGCACTCCTTTTATAAGACCTTGTGAAGATTAAGTTAGATGATGTATGGAAAACAATAAACACAGAATCTGACACCCAACATTGTCCGTTATGCTTTAAATCAGTGGTCCCCTATTGGGCAGCAATAGGGCTATGCCGCCCCCTAGGGGATATACGGCAGTATTTGGAGACATTTTTCGCGGCTACAACTTGGGGAGGCGCATTACTGGCATGTGCTGAGTATAACCCGAGGATGCTGCTGAACAGCCTACAACGCACAGGACAACCTCTCACAGAAAGAATTCTCCAGCCGAACATGTCAATAGCGTCAAGGTTGAGAAACCCTGCTCTGCACTAGTGCTAAAACAAATGCTGAAGCGAGTTTTGAATGTGAGTCATTAATTCTTGCTACCTTTTCAAACTAAGTATTTCTATTTTACTTTCTTAAAATTATAATACACAAAACTTAAGAAAATTTATTGTCTGCTTCGTGCTGGGTACTGGTTAAGACAGAAAAATAAGCCTATCTTCCCTCCGTCCTTCCCTCCCTCCCTTCCTTTCTTTCTTCTTTGCCTCTGTCTTTCCCTCTTTCCCCTCTCTTTCCTTTTCCCCAAGCTCTATAAAGATGGCTGTCAGCTGCAAGCAAAGATTTGCAGAGATGGTCAAGACGCATAATTTGCATCTCAAGTTCACCGTGAAAATTTATGCTCCTGCACAAGGCAGGAAGCTCCGGAAGCCGATCCTCTCCGGTGACATATGCACTCCACAAAGCAGAAACTGTTGTTGTCAGAATAACTGACCTAAAGCATCAGGATATTTGCCCAAACTCGGAGAGCCTGTCCTATAAATTGCCACTGAGCAGGGGCCGCATATGGGTTTAGAACCTGCCTTTTGGAGGGGTGATTCATCAGCCTAAGCGGCAGAACCAGAAGCATAGTAAATAACGCTAAAACGAAATGAGCTACATTCTCAGAAATGCTGTACTTTATGTTGCAATGGACAGTCAGGGAAAAGGAGATAAGTAGTGACTGCCCGCTGCATTCTCACATTTCTACCCAACCACGGCCTCCTCAATCACAGGCACTGTGTACCACTGTGAAAACTGACCATGGGTCTTATGTCCTTGATGGGGGGGAACACGTGCATATAACTGATAACAATATGGCCGGGGAAAAAACATGGACTTTGAGGGGAAAAAAAAACAAAACAAAAACGAACACAGTTCCACGTGGGGATAAAAGTGGTAGGTTAATTCCAACTGGGTGAAATTAATGAGGACTTTGACAAAACATATTTGAACTAGACTTTAAAATAGGAGTAGGATCTGGGCAACGACTTCTTTTTTTTTTAACTTTAAAAAAGTTAAATCAGATTTCTTGGCATGGCATTCAAGGTCACCTATACTCTGGCCTCAACTCTGTACTACAGGGATTCTGACCTCAGCTGTCATTCAGTTTGGGGCAAGTATCAAGAGTCCAGGCTTGACATTATATTGACCTGAGTTCAGACTCTCCCTCAACCACTTACTCATTATCTGACTGCTGTGCAGCCGCGTAACGTAGCTGTAATCAGCTTGGCGTCTTAAATTAGTCGCCCACTTCCACCTCCTACTGTGTGACCACGGGCAAGTCACCTAACCTCTCTTTGCCTCAGTTTTGTCATCTCTAAAATGGGGGAAATCATCATAACTGCCTCATAGAGTTGTTGGGACAATGAAATTTTCTAGCGTCTGACCCACAGTAAAGCACTGTAAAGACATCAGGCCTTATTCTTGTTATTCTCAAACTAATCATGAAGTCAGATTGCTGTCCCGTCTCCATATTCTGTCTGTCATGGGGTCTTAGTTTCCTTTGTGCTATGATCCGTCTGGCATCTGGAGAAGTCTATTCACCTCTTGTCAGAACAACGTTTTTAAATTCATAACATAAAATCCATAAATTTACAAAGAAAACCAATAAAGCAATCTAACTATTAAAATAGTCTTTAAAATAGTTTTAACTATTTAAAAATAGTTAACAAATTTTTTTTAAAACTTAAATTGTGATATAGTAATGTGTCTGCTTTTCTAATGGACTCATGCATAACAAGATCTAACGATTAGTCTAATAGTTCCTGCAATTTCAAAGGAGGGATCATAAATAACATTTCAATTATCTGTAGTGCAGTAACATGCCATGAAAATACCTGTGATTTCTGCTGGTGACAGGTTCTACTGGTACTCTTGGGTGTGTGGCTTATATTAGTAATTGAAGGAAGTGCTAAATGTCAGGTAGAGCTTGGTGAAAATAAAGGTTTTTTGTTTTTGTTCTTTCCATTCAAATTCAAAGACTCCACTCAAAGGTTCATGGAGTTCAAGTTAAGAAGTCATTATCCCAGGGACTTTCCTGGCAGTCCAGTGGTTAAGATCCCGTGCTTGCAATGCAGGGGGTGTGGGTGTGACCTCTGGTCAGGGAACTAAGATCCCCCATCCCACATCTGATTTAACTCTGTGGTCATGGGGAGTTACTGATGGCTTGTGAGCAGGGAACAAACATCGTATGATCTATGTTTCAGGCAGATCATCAGGGCAACGATATGGAAGATAAATCAGAGGAGAAAAAAGTCAGAGGCAGTGGGACCAGTTAAGCAGCCGCTGGAGAACCCCTCCTAGGAGACGTTGAGATAAAGGTGAAGACAGACAGGAAAGACATTTGGGGAAAGAATGGGATCTGGTACATATCCGAGATCACAGGGGGGCTATGTGAGGAAGTGGGGATGTGAAACATACCACCCAGGTGTCCAGCTAGAGTGATTACGCTGGGACCAATAAGTGAAGCAAGGAACAGAGAAGGAAAAGCAAACTTACTTTTGAGGGGCAGGGACAGTAAAAGTCAATGAGTTCTTCCTTGAATATATTGAGTTTGAGGTACCCATGAAATACCCTGGTGGATATATTCAATTGAAAGTGGAAAGCTTGGGTGTGGTCCTCTACAACTGAGATGTCATTTATGTCCTGGGGATGCTCCTACATTTCCGAACTAGACCAAAGTAGTGGAGCCAATGGAAGAGCTAAGAAACGGATAGACAGGTAAGGGATGTAAAAGCCAAGGGGGGAAATTGTTCTTATGAGTGCAGGGAGGTAGCGGAGACAACAGAAAATTAAAGAGTCATAAAACACTGAAATAGAACCCCAGAAATATTTTAAATTTTATTTTCTGGAGGCTCCTTAAGGCAGATAGGAGTAAGCTGCTTTGGGGTTATTTAAGTTTTGATTTTGCAGAGGGCCAAGAAAATGACATTTCTAGCTCTTGCTGACCCATTTGCAGATTGGAAGTTCTAAGGTAAGTAATGAAAGAACCATTTGGGTTTCCAGGCACAAGGAGGAGAGGTGAAGGCAGCGAGCAGCTGTCTAAGGAATCTTCTTTTCACAGTTGTAAAACTGGAACGATAGAGCGGCATGTGTGTGGGTACGCTGGGAGTAGCCTTGAGCTGTTCACAAATGTATATGCCCATGTTACAACACTGTGTAAACTTGGAAACAACTTTCAGAGGAACTGAAACCATGGCAAATATAAAAAGCACCTGTACATGAATGTGGCAACATCTATAAAGAGCTTTGTGGGGATGGGAAAATACAGAGTGGTGGATAATAAACTAGTCAAACCGCTGAATCATTTAAATACCTGGGAAATCTCGTTCGCCCAGGAGGTGAAAGAATCTGGAAGCGAAGAGATTAAAATTCATTACAATAAACAATATTAAAGGAGATTGATAATAAAGTCACAAAACCAATTATTAAATCTGGCAGGGCAACTTAGATATGGAAAGAAGATAAAAAGACGATACGGCAGAAGTTGTTAAAATTTCCCATTTCACTGCAGACTTGGATAAGATTTAAAGGGTGGAATCTTTAAATTCAGGCAGGGTGCTGAGTATTAACAATCAGTGACCAGAATTTACTTTTACAAAAAAAAATTTACTTTTACAAAAAAATTTACTTTTACAAAAAATTTTACAAAGAATTTACTTTTACAAAAAAAAAAAAAAAAGGAAAAGATCAACTAGAAAAACATGTTGAGAGAATGAATTAAATCCAAAACTACAATTAGTAGGACAGAAGGAGGTAGAAAGAGGTCTTGCAACGCTTGTTAATCCAAACCAAAGAAGTGATGCCAGATGAAGAACACCTGCCCATTCATATATGGATGCCACGAACGCAGAGGGTGTGTACCAGTTTTCTTGGTGTCTGACTCAATTAGAAGTCTACTGATTTGCCAGTTACCAAAAACTGAACTCTCCTTGGAGGAAAAATGAAAACGCTCAACTTCCAAGCTGGGAAGTTCTAGGGCTAGCAGTATCTTTAAACTCAGCTTAGGACAGAAGCTCTAATGGTTTCCCTAGAACTCTGCTCTCTTTGTTTCTGACATCAGCTCTGCTCTCTCCCTCATGTGATTTCTTGCTCACTCAGACTCTCTCCTCCTGGTCTCAAAGTGGCTGTCACAGTTCCAGACCTTACCCCCTTTCAGCTTTTCACCAGTGGGATAAAGCACTGCTCTCCCCACAATGGTCAAGCATGAGGATGGGATATGATCATTGGCTTAAGCCAATCTGGGCCCAGCCCTGGAGTGGAGGGGATGGATGGAGAATAATTACATGACTTAAGAGTGAGTGAGGGGTAGTTCCCTCACTTTTCCAGTGAAAGAGGGAATGTTTTTTGTTTGTGTGTTTGTTTGTTTTTACAAAAGAAGGGAGAAGGATTACAAAAATAATAAATGTTCACTACAGTTAGTAACTTTTAGTTCTGAAA
Source organism: Lagenorhynchus albirostris (assembly GCF_949774975.1). Lineage (NCBI taxonomy): Eukaryota > Metazoa > Chordata > Mammalia > Artiodactyla > Delphinidae > Lagenorhynchus > Lagenorhynchus albirostris. The sequence goes on along the minus strand of NC_083104.1, from coordinate 8,733,094 downwards.
GTCCTACTTTTTGTCTCACATAAGCTTCTTGTGATAAAGTTTTAATCAATTCCCTTTTGTTTTGATCAATGGTGGTGTCAAGTACATATCAGTAAGCAAAAAGCCTCTTTATAACAATGGAGAAGAGCCTTTGACCCTTCATAGTGGTGGTCTGCCTAATCGGAGTAATTCTAGTTATTGTGAGTGAGCTAATCTTATATTTTTCAAACAACTGAAGGAAGATGATGAAGAACATACATTTAGGAAGATAAAATGGCCTGTCCACACAGTCAAGAGGCTATTGTCTTGCTTATTGTGTAAAGAGATATTCATCATTTATTTGCATATGTCTGGTTATCCTCTGTGCCTCTGTATGGTGAGATGTCCACCCTTCACTCACGCAAGCCTCACAGAGGAAGGTCGGAACACGTTAATTACAAACTATTAGACCTCGGTGCAATTAATGCTGTTGAAAACATCAAATCACTTGGAAAATAACTAAGGAGGAATGGCTGTGAGCGTTGCAGAGGTTCTGTGCAGCACACGACAAAGCACCACACACTCATTTTTTCTTTTAACTCAAGAGAATGTGATTATTATACAGAAGAAAGAAGTCAAATGCAGCTTGATCTCGCGCTCCTCAGGTGGGAGTATCTGAACACATTAACACGTGAAACTTTTTTTTAAAACTGGGAGTTTTTTTAAAACTTTCTCCATTATATTTTCACAGTGTATAATTACAAATGCCAATCCAGACACAGCAGGGGCTGCCCTTGAATATATTAAGGCAAAACCACACATCTCTGGAGGGGAAGAAAGCAAGAGAAGCAAATTGCATCGTGTCATCCATTAGGCTGGGGCAATTCTCGGCATAGAAAATACAGGAGAAGAAAATATATACATATGGGAAGTTCCCTAAGCATGAACATAGTATCAGGAGCGGCATTTTGTTTTCTCTAATTAGTCCCACCTCTATTGACCCATACTCCCCATTCCCCCTGGCCTAAGAAAACCTCTATACAAAATAGCTAAGAGAGAGGAGTCGTTAGAAAAATATGCTTCTTTGTCGAAACCAAAGTCTGATTCCTTAGAAGCTTACTTAAAATAGGAGAGAAGATTTTTACAAAAACCAAAAAGCGCTCTTTCCAGGCGTCCTCATAGTGTGTTGTCATGGCTTTCAAGTACAAAATAAATTGCAATTCTCTTTGTCACAAAAGGCAAAGCAGAATGAAAATCTTCCAAGAGAATGTATTCAAGGAACTCAGCAAATCATGTAATACAGATAGACGAGAGAGAGGCTGCCCCAGAAATACACATTCCGGTCCTTTGTCAATTTCTACAAGCGCCAGAGCGATGTGCAGGACCGCAGTGTTCCACAGGTAGCGCAGGGAGTTCTGAAGCTTATTCACTCATTTGCTGAAGGAGCATAGGTTGATGCCTATTATGTGCCGGACACTGTGCTATTTACCTCTATATGTTATTTCATCCACTCCTCACTTTGGAAAAACTGGGGGCTCAGAGAGGTTAAATAACTTTTTCAAGTTCAGAAATCCAGACAGTGGTAGAACTGGGTTTTGAACCAGTGTCTTTCTGATTCCGAAGCTCATGTATTTCCAGTGCACCATGATGCCCTATACGGAAACAAACCAGAAAAGTTTAACTTCCTACCCTGGTGCCAGGGATTCATGAGGATGATGCTACCTACCCTGTAGCCAGGATGAAGAAGACTCAGGTGAGACAAAGGGCTTTTCCAGGACCTCCGATCATCATATGTTCAGCACTGCCTGCATCTATGACCATGCAAAGGAGAGAGGGGTCTTCCTGCAGAAGACACATCACTACCCAGCAAAGGGGAGGTCTGAAGGGACCACCCAAGCTTCCCCTGGACTCACCCTCAAGAATATAAGCAGAGATCCCAAGGTTGATGAGACATCCATCTAAGAAAGAAAGTCGTGGACTTAACAGACCATGGTCAGTGGCTCTGAGGATGCTGAGAACTTACAGAAATGGCCCTTTCCCTTTGCATCTTATTTATATTAAATCTATGCTGTTCATTGCATCTCCATGACTAGAAATAAATATCCTGAAATGGGGGGGGAGGGGAGAAGAGGCACAAGCACATGCTGGCCTGAGCAACCAGGGGAGAGAGGGCCATGAAGTGGCCTTTACCCCCCAGCCCTACAGCCCGCTCAGGAGAAGGTGGGGCGGCTTCAGAGTATGTCTACAAATGGATACCCTTCCTCCAAGAGGTGGAGCCTACGGTCCTTTCCTCCAAGTGCCCAGTCAGCTGGACTTAATGACTCACCTCTAAGGCCTGGCAGAATAAAGCAGAAGACACAATGTGTGACTTCAGAGACCAGGTCATAAAGAGGTGCTGCGACCTCCGCCTTAGTGGCTCTCTGTCTTGAATCACTTACTTGGGGGAAGCCAGCTTCCATGGGGTAAGTAGCCAGATGGAAAGACTCGTGTAGCAAGAAACTTAGGTCTCCTGACCACAGTCACATGAGTACGTTTGGAAGTGAATCTTCCAGCTCCAGTCAAGTTGATGGCTTGACTGCAAGCCTGTGAGAGAGCCTGAGCCAGGCCACCCAGATTAGCCGCTCCCGGATTTGCTGACCTCAGAAACTCTGTAACGTCGTAACTGCTTGTTGTCTTAAGTGGCTAAATTTGGGGATAATTTGTTACATAGTAATAGATAAATAATACGGAGACAGTTAAATATTCAGAGACGAGAAAGGCAGCTTTAAAGAGTGAAGGAAAGCTGGATGATTCTGGAAGCTTCGTTGATTCTTGAAGCATGGCTCAAAGACCTAATCTGAAAGGAAAGAGCCTTCCTGGATCTTCGTCTGGAAAGAAGCTGGAGAGGTTCCCAAAAGGTAGCAAAGGGAACTGCTCTTTTTTTTCCTGGTGCATCTACCACATACAAAGTCAACTTGTTTAAAGATCTCCCAAGTGTGCCACGTGGAGTGATAGGAAAGGTATCTAAATCTATGTTACAGAAGTGTCTACGTTAGAGAAGGGTAATCACGTCCTATTAGCTGTTGGAAAATTACATTAAGCCATCACAAGAAGTGTCCCAAACATGTATCGGTTGTCTAATCTCTGGAAGACGCTAACTAGACATCGTGGGAGAGAACAGGTGGTTCTTGTCTTCAGGGGCCATGGAGTCGTCTTAGAGAGCAGAGAGATACGAAGACTCAGCATCTCTTCAACATATATTTCTACACCGGTGACTATGTGCCAGGTCCTGCATTTGCCTCTGGACGGATGACATGAAGTCAGATACAGCATCTGCCCTCAGGACCTTCAAGTTCATGTGGATACAGACATGTCTACATGTCTGTATACGTGTATACAGATAATGGCATGATACCATGTGTGGTAAAAGATAAGCCCCGGAGGCTCACAGAAACACACCTAACAAACATAGAGCAGAGGGCTAACGGTCCCCCAAATATTCCACGTGCCCCACTAAACATCACAGCCTTGCTGACAGTTAGGCTGAGATCCTGGGGCTAGCTGGAGCTGTGAGAAGAAGGGTACAAGGCTGTATGTCTAGATGATGCTAATCCAAGATGGCAGAGCTCCTCTCAGCCTGGGCCCAAAAGGACTGTGAAGCAGAGCTGCCTCACCTTCCTGCAGCCAGCATCATAGACATGAATATGGGAAAGACACCTCTGCTGGTAAAGCCACTGAGACTCTGGTGCTGGGATGTTTCTGCAACACAGCATAGCTCACCTTTACTGAGACAAGAAACATCATCCGGCCATAGGGTGTAAGGAAGAGTTTCCGTGACTTAATTTCAAATACATATGCATTCAGGGGTGTGTTTAGGAGAGAGGAGTGGAAGAAAATGTGGTCCAGGCAGAGGGAACAGAAGGTACAAAGGCCCAGAGGCAAGAGAGAGCATACTGTGTTTGACAGAATGCAAATTACCCGATTTGGCTATAGCAGGGTCTATAGCAGGGGGATAGTGACAAAGGAGGCTAGGGTTTCCTGGTAAGGGCTTGGACCCTGTCCTGAAGGCAGTGAGGTTTCTTGGGAGGATTCTGAAGAGGGAAATAACATGTTATGATCAAATGTACGCTTCCGGATAACTAACAATCCCAGACCAAATCTGAGGTGAGAAACAAAAGACACGCACACCGAGGAGTCCGAAGAAGGGAGATTTCCCAATGAGTTGTGGTCAACAGAGAAGAATCTACTGGGGAGAAAAGAGATGGGCCTCGAAGGTGAGGGAGAAGGACAATAGGTGAGCAAAGTAGCCAAAAACGTGAAGGAGAAACGCTCTAGAGACCACTTCACCAACTTCCAGTCTTTACAGAGGGGAGTATTTAAATGATGAGAAAGGGTGTTTGAGAAGGTCTCGAACATCTGTGCATTAGTTTACTATTGCTACGCTAATTTTGTGTAACAAACAGTGCCCAGTTCCCAGGGGCTTTACGACTAATTTATTTTTTCCCACGCTTCAGTCTTCAGTTCAGCTAAGGCAGCTCTTCCTCAGACTGTGGGCTGGGCTCAGGTTCACTCACGTGTCTCTTTCTGGGGCCAAGGCTAAAGGGATGGCGGCTACCTGGGACATGCTCTTCTCAGGGTAGATCACAGAGAGGGGAAGTCATGCAAACAAACCTCTGGTGGCATCATTCTCATTACCCTTCTCTCAGCCAAGGCAGGTCACATGGTCAAGTTCAATGTCAGTGGGATGGGAAAGTATACTCTGCTCACATGAGAGGTAAGGCAAATTTACCCAGCAAAGGCTGAGGTTCATGGTTCTACTGTGAAGAACTGGAAACAGGAGCCCAACCTTTTCCAGCCAGTCAGAGAATTTTAACTTTAGGGTCCACTGAGGTCTTTGCACATCAGAGTGGCAGGAAGTGGAAAGGTTTTAGCTGGGCAGCGATTAGAGGTCTGAAGATGTGGAAAGCTAGTGCAACTGTAACTCTAATGTAACAATGTAACTGAGGAGAATGAAGGGGGGTGATGTCTGAAGGGTGGAGTAAGAGGACGTTAATGACTGAAAATGATGATGACAGACAGGAAAGGCTAGAAGACAAGTCAAAGATGATTCTGATGCCTCTGGTTTGGATGAGCAGAGCTCTGGGCGGCACTGATAATTTAAAGAAGTGGAGCTAGGGCTTCCCTGGTGGCGCAGTGGTTGGGGGTCCGCCTGCCGATGCAGGGGACACGGGTTCGTGCCCCAGTCCGGGAAGATCCCACATGCCGCGGAGCGGCTGGGCCCGTGAGCCATGGCCGCTGAGCCTGCGCGTCCGGAGCCTGTGCTCCGCGGCAGGAGAGGCCACAACAGTGAGAGGCCTGCGTATAGCAACAAAAAAAAAAAAAAAAAAAAAGTGGAGCTAATTTGGAAGATGTGAAAAGAAGACAGGGTTGTGTATGACGTGGGGTCCTTATGGTATATTTAATGTAAATGTGGAACAGCCAAGCAGAAACATCTGGAAGTTGACAAGGTCTGATTAACACCTGGAAGAAAGGCCAGATCTCAATGTGCAGAACTGAGGGGCACCCACAGGAAGAAGTAGTTGAGGTTCCCAAGGGAGTGATTTAATTTTACAAAAAGGGGAGACGGGGAAGCAGTGGATGAACAAATACTGTGAGACAAGGCTGGTGACACGACTGCATTTAAACAGACAAGCAAACTGCAGACAACAGCACCTAGGAAGCAACCCTCTCAATGTAATTCTCTGAGACATGCCTTTGTCCGCATTAAAATTACTTGGGAGTTTTAGAAACAGATGGCATTTCTGTTGCTTTGTAGAACCTAATCTATACCACTACAGGTTAAAATATGCATTTACAGATGTTCAAATACTAGAAGAGAAATGCAGCAGCTGGAGTGTTAATGAAAACATAATCTCTCATGTGTGGAAATAAGCAACATACATCTGCTGTGATGGGGCAAAACCCTAATGAAACTTCACTGCAGCAAAGTGAAAAATCTCAGCAGAGAAACTTTTCCAGCCAAGAGGGAGAAATGTGATGAATTCTTTTGATTTTCTTTAAACTCAAATGTTCCCTTGCATATGCCAGCATGGCAAGAGGGAAACAAAACTGGCTGTGTCCTGGCATTGTACACTTCTTTAAAAATTAAATGAAACCACTTCATGTATTAGATGCTCATACAATCGTTTATTAATGACCACATTATGTATGATGTCAGGTCTGACACACATAATAGAATCTTCATTGAATCACGGAAACACGTACCAACAAGACAACATCCATCCGTTATATGAGAAATGCACATTGCGGCTGACAAAAGATTTTTGTACACACGATGGTCCGTGACTAGACATAATACCTAATACATAGCCTTGGCCAATTTTCAGCTGAGAAAGCAAAGTGTAAAACTGATTAAATGACTTGCCCAAAATTGTGCAGCTGCAAAGTCAAAGCGCGTTACTGAAATCCAAGCTGGATGGATGTCCTTTCAACTACATCAAGATACTTATCTACACAAAAAGAGAGTCCTCCTTCCCGCATTCACCTCCTCCCCTCCATTAAGACTATTTATTGCTTAACAGTCAAAATCTAGCATCCTTTGCAGAGCATATGAGAGTCTCTATAACCAGTCCTTCATTTATTATTATCTCAACCTCTATCGCCACCTTCTCACCCATTTCATCATACCCGTCCCTGAGGACTAAAGTTGAAGGATGCTCAGTGCCAATATGGATGATATTTAATATTAGAAATATAAATATTTTACATTTATAGTTTCAAAAATTCATATTATACTTGTGTTTTGAAGTGTTTATAAATTTCAGGTTTGAAACTATTCAATTTTTAATTTCCCTTACTTATTAAATTTGTGAATTCTAAACCATTTAAATTATAATGCTAGGGCTTCCCTGGGCGCAGTGGTTAAGAATCTGCCTGCCAATGCAGGGGACACGGGTTCGAGCCCTTGTCTGGGAAGATGCCACATGCCGCGGAGCAACTAAGCCCGTGCACCACAGCTACTGAGCCTGCGCTCTAGAGCCTGCGAGCCACAACTACTGAGCCCGTGTGCCACAACTACCGAAGCCCGCGCGCCTAGAGCCCGTGCTCCACAACAAGAGAAGCCACCACAGTAAGACGCCCGCGCACGGCAACGAAGGGTAGCCCCTGCTCACTGGAACTAGAGAGAAAGCCCGCGTGCAGCAACGAAGACCCAATGCAGCCAAAAATAAAATAAATTTTTTAAATAAATAAATAAATAAATTACAATGCTACTATTAGCACTTTTATTTTAATATTATGTGGAATAAAAAGTAAAATGCTGGTAATGACACCTTCTCCAATATGGGAGTCACTAATCACACATCACACTGTTCTTTGAAACGTGTCAACATCTAGATATTTTTGTCTTCATTTATTTCTGATCTTTTAACAAAGAACTCTCTTCTGGCGCATGCTGAGCAAGACAAAAAACACCCTTGATCACTGAGATACAACAGAAACTTGGACACTATAGAGAACACCAGCTCACATCAAGCAAGGTCTGGCATGCCCCTAGGCTACTGCTCAACACGACCTCCAGCGTCATCCTTGCACATGGTAAATATTATACGGTAGAGCCCTACACGTTCACAGCAACATCAAAGATACACGTTAATGGAAACCCAGGGGGGTTGGTGAGTTGAGTGGGTCAGCAACATGTGTCATCAAGTGCCGCACTATACAACAGAACACACCCAGACCCACTGCCTAGAACAAGAGATTACACCGTTTCCAACTGCTCTTCTAAAAACACAGATGCTGCCATTTCAGCAGGTGGATTTGATAACCACAGGCTATGACTTTTTTGCCATGAAATACTCATTAAATCTACCATTTTGTTTTTGTGTTTGATAATAATTCCTTGAGAAAAGGTGAAAGGTGAATTCTGAAAGAAGCTTCTAGGGTTTCCAATTACCCCACTTGGTGATGATGACTAATCCACAGTAATAATAACAGAAGTAATTCCCTCATGTGGTTCTTACTCCATATTGCTCATTCCAGCCACGCTGCTGTGTCCACAGAAAACTAAGTGGCAGGAGAGAAACAGCTGCTGTTACACCCAACCCAAGCAGGCTACGTCCAACATCATTTTTTTTTTCCAGAATTCTCTTTAAGTCTTACCTTGCTAGAAGAAACCTGCCCCTCTGACTTTTTTTTTTTGTTTTGCATCTCTGACTTTTAAGGCCCACACGTTTGCTCATCTGATGAACAAGAGAGGCTCCGTATTCTCCCCTTCCTCAAAGCCTTCCTGGTCACTCCAGCCACCAAGACAAGCTCTCTCCACCAACTCCTAGGAATTACTGTCATAAAATCAAGGAATCTCCAAATAGGACAGGATCCTCACTATTTTTACCTGTCCTCAGATGCTTGAGTTCATTTATTTATCCATTCACCAAGCATTTGTTAAGCCTTGCCCTGCTGCCAGGTGCAGAGCTAGACATGAAGATGTAGCAGTGGAGGAGACACACGGCCCATTCTGGAAATCTTCTCTGATCATCTTCTCTGGAGCTGAAGTCTGTCTGCTACTTAGGGTCACACTTAAGGACTCCTCTCCCTCTTTCACATGACCTCCTTTCAATACATAGCTCACGATGGTGACACTTTCCTTCTTATCTTTTTAGTCTAAGTGTCTCCAAGTCTCCGGAACCACTGCACGGTATTTTTAATATCTGCCTACATGTCTCTCTCCCCAACTAAGCTACGAGTTTCAAAAAGTCAAGGTTCACGTGTTCCCTCTACTCATCTAGGACAGGGTTTCTCAACCGCAACACTACTGACTGGATAGTTCCTTATTCTTTACTATGGGTGGCTGTTCTGTGCAGGCATCCCTGGCCTCTACACACTAGATGCCCATAGCAATCCTTCTTCCAGTTATGACAATTGAAAATGTCTCCAGAGATTGTGAAAGTGGCCTGGAGACAAAATCACCTCCTACTGGGAACCACTGCTCTCGCACTGTATCTTGTAATGGACCACACACTGGTAGGCAATTCACATTTACAGAGTAATTTACCATTTGCAAAAGTGTTCAAGTACATTGTCTCATTGATGCTCATGATATTTTTGAATTATGTTTTCATGCCCATGTTGGATTTGAGATTCAAACCTGGGTGGTTTGAATCCCGAGCCAGCACTGAACCTAGCTGTGTAACCCTGGGAAAGCTACAATAGCCACAGTTTCTTCATCTATAAGATGGAGGGAAATGGGCACACCTATCTCAGAGTATTGTGAGGAGGAGTAAATGAGATAAACCTGGCACACAAGGGCTCAGTCAGTCTTGGTTCAGAAATTCTGCCATCGGCAGCAACATGGATGGACTTGGAGAACATTACGCTAAGTGAAATAAGCCAATCACACAAGTACGGTATGATCTCACTTACATGTGGACTCTAAAAAGTACAATAAACTTGTGACTATAACGAAAAAGAAGCAGACTCACAGATATACAGAACAAACTAGTAGTTACCAGAACAAACCAGTAGTTACCAGCAGTTACCAGTGGGGGCTATATAGGGGTGAGGGAGTGGGAGGTCCAAACTATTGGGTGTAAGATAGGTTCAAGGATGGGGGATACAACAGGGGGAATATAGCCAATATTTTGTAATAACTGTAAAAAGTAACCTTTAAAATTGTAAAAAAAAAAATTAAAAAAAAAACTTGGTTCACGTTACTCCAATCAAGCACAGACTTTTTTTTTTTTTTTTTTGGTGGTGGGGGGAGATTGAGTGTTCCATTAAATCCAGAGGAGGGCAGAAAACGTATCAGGAAAGACCCTCTCTCTTTATGGAGACTCAAAAGGTGTTAGAACTTAGGACAGTCCCTGATACCACAGGAGAGTCATCTTGCAATCACATGAGAAAGGCCTGTCTGTGACGTTTGAGAATTAGGCTATATACAAAGATAAACAACAAGTTAAGAAATGAGAAAGAGAGACAGGGAGATGGAGAGTGGGAGAGAGGACGACTGACATTAAATGAAACTCTGGTTCCAACTATGCATGAAATTAATTACACCCATGGACTCCCTGGTACCTCAACTAATAAATTACCTTTTATGCTTAAGCTGGGTAAAGATGACTTTCTATCTCTATCATTTAAAGGAGTTTAACTAAAACAGATCTTCAGGATGCCTGTCTACACTCACCCAAAGAAAACTGTTCCCTTATAATCACGAAACCATTACAGAGGCTGTGTATCATTTAATCCGGCTCAAATCAACAAATGTTTGTTGAGGGGTAACCATACACTCGGATTTTCCCTCTATAGTCTTTGTCTAATCTGGTTTTCTGAAATTTATAATGGATAAAGGTGTCTCAGTTTGGATAATAAATTATATGGCCACACAATTTAATTAGCACTTGTTATATACAAAACAAACTTCTGGGTCCTCTGATGGTATACTGAAAAGATGAGGTCTTCTCTAACCTTATATGTATTTTCTAGACAGATAGACAGGTAAGCTTAAGCAATGACATCGTGAGGCATGAATGCAGTTCTTTGGAACTGAACTGAAGGGGAAAAGAAAAAACTCCCAGGGCTCGACTGATGACAATTTTGTCTCCCAAAGTAGATGTTCATGCATGTTGTGTATCACCCTCCTGCAAGCACGCACACGCATCTCAATTTTAATGCTCTCCTGATCAAAAGGAAGGACAGACAGAAGCATATAAACATCAACATGAAACCATGAAAATTATGACCAACAAAAACAGTCAACACAAGCTGTGCGAAAAAGTTCATCACGTCACTGTCACCTCAAGCGCGGTATTTCACTTGTGGCTACAGCCCTCAGTTTTGGTTCGCGCGCTGGAAGCTTTCATTTCAACCAGAATGGAGCTGGGTTGGAGATTAAAACCAGAGAGTTACTTTAACACAGCAGAGAAAATTCATCTTCACACCGTAAAATCATTCAGCCGGAAGGTAAATTTGGGGCTAGTATGTCTCCTGAAATTATACAAATGTATTTTCTCAGGTTATAATTCCCTTGCTTCCCAACATTCTGGCTTTTGCCACACCTCCGTTGTAGCCATATTAAGTTCACGTTTCTTTTTAAAACACTGACTACTGTTTTAAGTCTGTGATCCTACAGCTTTCTAATTTACCATTTCTCAGCTTGCAAGAAAAGAAAATCAACTTAGGCAAGTATCTCAAGAAACAGATGAACAAAGTAAGCTACTGCTCAAATTTATACACTTATTGTGGGAAGGAGCACGTGTGAACACTGAAAAAAAATTTGTTCTCAACATTGAATGTGTCTATTATCCTGGCCCACCTATTCCAGGGGAGCAGGATGTAATGCCATATGGAAATGAACATTTTTACAGAACTTCAGAGTTAAAGAGCGTTTCCTCACCTCCATTATTTGATTCATTTCTCTTGCAGGGTTGGGATATTTTTTTTCCAGATGGGGAAACAGAGGCTCAGAAAAATGAAAGAACTTGACCTAAGTTACAAGCTACAAAGTGATGGAGTTTGGACTCAGATGCAAGCCCACTAAGCCTATATTCCATGATCCTTCCATCACACCTATTTACATCTGAGCCTTAATTTTGAGACAGCAGGTGATGTCACCCCCGGGTGAATTTCAGAAGTCAGAATGGATAGGAATGGGGGAAAGGAGGTTGAAAAGATAAAACATCTGTAGCTACCACCCACCTGTATAAACTAGGACAAATCCTATTGGGTTGGCCAAAAAGTTCGTTTGGGTTTCTCCGTAACATCTTACTGAAAAACCCAAACGAATTTTCTGGCCAACCCAATATTTTGATCCCTATTCCTTCCCTTCCCCACCTACATCCTCTCCCCCAGATCAGTTATCAGATTTACATGCATTCTTCCTACACCCGTATGTGTCTACATATAAAACTGCTTAAGTCAATATATACCAGTCCTCGTCTCATTTTGATGCAGTTATAAGCTGACTCTGCATGAAAATGCAATACTCTAGTAGAACAATTCATATCCAGGCTGCATTTAGCAGGTAGTTTTGCTGCAACAATTAGAGGAAACAGACACCTTACATCTGAGGCTGACACGGTGCTCACTCTGCTCCATACCTTGTGTCCCCCCCAGAGGAGACACCGCACTGGGCCCTGCACAGCCCATGAGCATTCCCTTATCTGCTTTGTGGGTGAGTCGATACAGGGCAGGAGGACTTTGCCTCATGAAGGCTAATGCATTAATAGTCAAGAAATCCCAAAAGGGAACCCTGCTGCACTGCTGGTGGGAATGTAAATTGATTCAGCCACCACAGAGAACAGTATGGGTTCCTTAAAAATCTAAAAATAGAACTACCATACGACCCAGCAATCCCACTACTGGGCATATACCCTGAGAAAACCATAATTCAAAAAGAGTCATGTACCACAATGTTCACTGAAGCACTATTTACAATAGCCAGGACATGGAAGCAACCTAAGTGTCCATCGACAGATGAATGGATAAAGAAGATGTGGCACATATATACAATGGAATATTACTCAGCCATAAAAAGACACAAAATTGAGTTATCTGTAATGAGGTGGATGGACCTAGAGACTGTCATACAGAGTGAAGTAAGTCATAAAGAGAAAAACAAATACCATATGCTAACACATATATATGGAATCTAAAAAAACAAAAACGGTTCTCAAGAACCTAGGGGCAGGACAGGAATAAAGATGCAGACATAGAGAATGGACTTGAGGACACAGGGAGGGGGAAGGATAAGCTGGGACGAACTGAGAGAGTGGCATGGACATATATACACTACCATATGTAAAACGGATAGCTAGTGGGAAGCAGCCGCACAGCACACGGAGATCAGCTCGGTGCTTTGTGACCACCTAGAGGGGTGGGATAGGGAGGGAGGGAGGGAGACGCAAGAGGGAGGGGATATGGGGACATATGTATATGTATAGCTGATTCACTTTGTTACACAGCAGAAACTAACACACCATTGTAAAGCAATTATACTCCAATAAAGATGTAAAAATAAATAAATACATAAAAGAAATCCCTCCACAAAACTGGTCAAGAAGTAATGAGTGTGGAAGGCCAATCATAATACCGTAGGGAAACATCACATTTGATAATACAGTTAGATTCAATATAAAGAACTGAACGTGAAAATAAAAACCAAGACCTGTGTCTGCATACTTTTGTCTCCATCTTCAAGGGTGAGACATAGGCCAATAAGTGAGCAAAGAGAGACAGGCCCCGCCCAGGGGAAATGGGCCACATAAACTATCTCACCCGCGCCTGACACTGGGACGAAGAGGCGGCCACCATACACGTCATTAAAAATAAATCAGCTAAAATGTGAATTAACTCGTTAAAGGTTAATTGTAGACTAGAGCCTCCGTCTGCGATACCTAGGGGCCCCAAACACAAGGGGAATCCACAATCTCTCACAAGCTATTTCTCACAGCCCTCCACTGGGGGCTCACAAGAAATACTGGGGATAAAAAAGGATCCCAGAGACACTCCCACTGGGTACAGAATCCCAAAGCAGGGGATGATCAGGGACCGCTGGCAGAAAGGAACAGAGCTCTGCCCACTTTCCCAGACCCCTCTTTCCCACAAAGCAGAAGTCTGAGGCTGCTGGGGGTGAGGCAACAAACTCTGTCACTGCTAGGCCTCAGACAAAGAACCAGTGCAACTGGGGTACGGGCAGAGGAAACCCCACCCCTAGGGAAGGGCTGAAAACTGTCCTGGACCAAAAAGCCTGGAGCAAGGGGAGGTCTGATGTGACTGAAGATGAGGCAAGAAACTCCCACCTCTTAAGTCCAGCGAGAGATCCAAGTCAGAGCTCTGTTCTCATGGAAAGAAAGGAGGAATGTGAAGAAAGCATCACTCCTGAGACCCAAGTGCTTGGGGCCCACGGAAATCTGAGGCTGGGCCAGGACAACAGAGGACCCCCTTACCCCACCCGCCATGAGGCTAAAGCTGAGATGCGGCAACCGCGGTCTGACCCTGGAGGAGGGGCAGAGCCTGGGGACGCCATCTCTGCTACAGTGTGTGGGAACAGGCAAGCGCTGAGGAGGGACATGTAAAATCCACATCCATGGGTCCATACTGGTAGAAACCCATGGGTAAATACACAAAGAACTAATACATGGGGGAGGGGGAGGGATAACTTAGGAGGTTGGGGTTAACATATACACACTACTATATATAAAATAAATAACCAGCAAGGACCTGCTGTATAGCACAGGGAACTCTACTCAATATTTTGTAATAGCCTACAAGGGAAAAGAATCTGAAAAGGAATATACACACACACACACACAGCATATGTAAAAAGAATAGATATACATATACATGTATAACTGGATCACTGTGCTGTATACCTGAAACTAAATGGTATTGTAAATCAACTATACTTCAGTTCAAAATAATAATAATAATACATGGGGGAGAAGAAAGAAGGCCCAGTGCAGAATTCTAAACCCATTATGTGGACACCTGACCCTCAAAGGGTGGAGCATCATTCCCCACTCCTTAACTGTGGGCTGCACATGGGAAGTACAGAACGTAAACGGGGAAAAAGAAGTAGCTTACAGTGTTGAAATCTGGCAGGCACTACCTCAGCCATGACCAAGGTCAAAGCAGCCGCGATAAGTCATATTAACAGCAGGTACCCTTGGTGGGACATGATATGATGAGAACAACACTTTACCTCTGTGCTGTTCCTCCCAAGAAGCCACCACTCCAGCCTCATCATGAGAAAAAAACAAATCAGAGAAATCTCATGTGGGACATTTGACAAAGTAACTGACCAATACTTCCCAAAGCTGTCAATGTCATGAAAATCGGGAAAAGTTTGAGCCACTGTCACAACCCACAGGAACCCAGAGACAGGTCAACCAAACATAATGTGGTTCTGGACAGGATCCCAGGAAGGAAATGAGTCCAGAATCAGAATGTAACTAATATTGGTCCATTGATTTTAATAAATGGACCACAGAGATGAAATAATGATAGTAAAACTTTCTGAATTCTTTTTTTTTTTTTTTTTTTACATCTTTATTGTGGTATAATTGCTTTACAATGGTGTGTTAGTCTATGCTTTACAACAAAGTGAATCAGTCATACATAAACATATGTTCCCATATGTCTTCCCTGTTGCGTCTCCCTCCCTCCCACCCTCCCCATCCCACCCCTCCAGGCTGTCACAAAGCACCGAGCCAATATCCCTGTGCCATGCAGCTGCTTCCCACTAGCTATCTACCTTACTGCGTTTGTTAGTGTGTATATGCCCATGACTCTCTCTCGCCCTGTCACAGCTCACCCTTCCCCCTCCCCATAACCTCAAGTCCGTTCTCTAAGAGGTCTGCGTCTTTATTCCTGCTTTACCCCTAGGTTTTTCATGACATTTTTTTTTCTTAAATTCCATATATATGTGTTAGCATACGGTATTTGTCTCTCTCTTTCTGACTTACTTCACTCTGTATGACAGACTCTAGGTCTATCCACCTCATTACAAATAGCTCAATTTCGTTTCTTTTTATGGCTGAGTAATATTCCATTGTATATATGTGCCACATCTTCTTTATCCATTCATCCGATGACGGGCATTTAGGTTGTTTCCATCTCCAGGCTATTGTAAATAGAGCTGCAATGAACATTTTGGTACATGTCTCTTTTTGAATTATGGTTTTCTCAGGGTATATGCCCAGTAGTGGGATTGCTGGGTCATATGGTAGTTCTATTTGTAGCTTTTTAAGGAACCTCCATACTGTTCTCCACAGTGGCTGTATCAATTTACATTCCCACCAACAGTGTAAGAGGGTTCCCTTTTCTCCACACCCTCTCCAGCATTTATTGTTTCTAAATTTTTTGATGATGGCCATTCTGACTGTTGTGAGATGATATCTCATTGTAGTTTTGATTTGCATTTCTCTGATGATTAGTGATGTTGAGCATTCTTTCATGTGTTTGTTGGCAGTCTGTATATCTTCTTTGGAGAAATGTCTATTTAGGTCTTCTGCCCATTTTTGGATTGGGTTGTTTGTTTTCTTGTTATTGAGCTGCATGAGCTGCTTGTAAATTTTGGAGATTAATCCTTTGTCGGTTGCTTCATTTGCAAATATTTTCTCCCATTCTGAGGGTTGTCTTTTGGTCTTGTTTATGGTTTCCTTTGCTGTGCAAAAGCTTTGAAGTTTCATTAGGTCCCATTTGTTTATTTTTGTTTTTATTCCCATTACTCTAGGAGGTGGGTCAGAAAGGATCTTGCTTTGATTTATGTCATAGAGTGTTCTGCCTATGTTTTCCTCTAAGAGTTTGATAGTTTCTGGCCTTACATTTAGGTCTTTAATCCATTTTGAGCTTATTTTTGTGTATGGTGTTAGGGAGTGATCTAATCTCATACTTTTACATGTACCTGTCCAGTTTTCCCAGCACCACTTATTGAAGAGGCTGTCCTTTCTCCATTGTACATTACTGCCACCTTTATCAAAGATAAGGTGTCCATATGTGCATGGGTTTATCTCTGGGCTTTCTATCCTGTTCCATTGATCTATCTTTCTGTTTTTGTGCCAGTACCATACCGTCTTGATGACTGTAGCTTTGTAGTATAGTCTGAAGTCAGGGAGCCTGATTCCTCCAGTACCTTCTTTCGTTCTCAAGATTGCTTTGGCTATTCGGGGTCTTTTGTGTTTCCATACAAATTGTGAAATTTTTTGTTCTAGTTCTGTGAAAAATGCCAGTGGTAGTTTGATAGGGATTGCATTGAATCTATAGATTGCTTTGGGTAGTAGAGTCATTTTCACAATGTTGATTCTTCCAATCCAAGAACATGGTATATCTCTCCATCTATTTATATCATCTTTAATTTCTTTCATCAGTGTCTTATAATTTTCTGCATACAGGTCTTTTGTGTCCTTAGGTAGGTTTATTCCTAGATATTTTATTCTTTTTGTTGCAGTGGTAAATGGGAGTGTTTTCTTGATTTCACTTTCAGATTTTTCATCATTAGTATATAGGAATGCCAGAGATTTCTGTGCATTAATTTTGTATCCTGCCACTTTACCAAATTCATTGATTAGCTCTAGTAGTTTTCTGGTAGCATCTTTAGGGTTCTCTATGCAGATCATGTCATCTGCAAACAGTGACAGCTTTACTTCTTCTTTTCCATTTTGGATTCCTTTTATTTCCTTTTCTTCTCTGATTGCTGTGGCTAAAACTTCCAAAACTATGTTGAATAAGAGTGGTGAGAGTGGGCACCCTTGTCTTGTTCCTGATCTTAGTGGAAATGCTTTCAGTTTTTCACCATTGAGGATGATGTTTGCTGTGGGCTTGTCATATATGGCCTTTATTATGTTGAGGAAAGTTCCCTCTATGCCTACTTTCTGCAGGGTTTTTATCATAAATGGGTGTTGAATTTTGTCAAAAGCTTTCTCTGCATCTATTGAGATGATCATATGGTTTTTCTCCTTCAATTTGTTAATATGGTTTATCACATTGATAGATTTGCGTATATTGAAGAATCCTTGCATTCCTGGAATAAACCCCACTTGATCATGGTGTATGATCCTTTTAATGTGCTGTTGGATTCTGTTTGCTAGTATTTTGTTGAGGATTTTTGCATCTATGTTCATCAGTGATATTGGCCTGTAGTTTTCTTTCTTTGTGACATCCTTGTCTGGTTTTGGTATCAAGGTGATGGTGGCCTCGTAGAAGGAGTTAGGGAGTGGTCCTCCCTCTGCTATATTTTGGAAGAGTTTGAGAAGGATAGGTGTTAGCTCTTCTCTAAATGTTTGATAGAATTCGCCTGTGAAGCCATCTGGTCCTGGGCTTTTCTTTGTTGGAAGATTTTTAATCACAGTTTCAATTTCAGTGCTTGTGATTGGTCTGTTCATATTTTCTATTTCTTCCTGATTCAGTCTTGGCAGCTTGTGCATTTCTAAGAATTTGTCCATTTCTTCCAGATTGTCCATTTTATTGGCATAGAGTTGCTTGTAGTAATCTCTCATGATCTCTTTTATCTCTGCAGTGTCAGTTGTTACCTCTCCTTTTTCATTTCTAATTCTATTGATTTGAGTCTTCTCCCTTTCTTTCTTGATGAGTCTGGCTAGTGGTTTATCTATTTTGTTTATCTTCTCAAAGAACCAGCTTTTAGTTTTATTGATCTTTGCTATTGTTTCCTTCATTTCTTTTTCATTTATTTCTGATCTGATTTTTATGATTTCTTTCCTTCTGCTAGCTTTGGGGTTTTTTGTTCTTCTTTCTCTAATTGCTTGAGGTGCAAGGTTAGGTTGTTTATTCGAGATGTTTCCTGCTTCTTAAGGTGGGCTTGTATTGCTATAAACTTCCCCCTTAGAACTGCTTTTGCTGCATCCCACAGGTTTTGGGTCGTTGTATCTCTATTGTCATTTGTTTCTAGGTATTTTTTGATTTCCTCTTTGATTTCTTCAGTGATCTCTTCATTATTAAGTAGTGTATTGTTTAGCCTCCATGTGTTTGTATTTTTTACAGATCTTTTCCTGTAATTGATATCTAGTCTCATGGCGTTGTGGTCAGAAAAGATACTTGATACAATTTCAATTTTCTTAAATTTACCAAGGCTTGATTTGTGACCTAAGATATGATCTATCCTGGAGAATGTTCCATGAGCACTTGAGAAAAATGTGTATTCTGTTGTTTTTGGATGGAGTGTCCTATAAATATCAATTAAGTCCATCTTGTTTAATGTATCATTTAAAGCTTGTGTTTCCTTATTTATTTTCATTTTGGATGATCTGTCCATGGGTGAAAGTGGGGTGTTTAAGTCCCCTACTATGAATGTGTTACTGTCGATTTCCCCTTTTATGGCTGTTAGTATTTGCCTAATGTATTGAGGTGCTCCTATGTTGGGTGCATAAATATTTACAATTGTTATATCTTCTTCTTGGATCGATCCCTTGATCATTATGGAGTGTCCTTCTTTGTCTCTTTTAATAGTCCTTATTTTAAAGTCTATTTTGTCTGATATGAGAATTGCTACTCCAGCTTTCTTTTGGCTTCCATTTGCATGGAATATCTTTTTCCATCCCCTTACTTTCAGTCTGTATGTGTCTCTAGGTCTGAAGTGGGTCTCTTGTAGACAGCATATATAAGGGTCTTGTTTTTGTATCCATTCAGCTAATCTGTGTCTTTTGGTGGGAGCATTTAGTCCATTTACATTTAAGGTAATTATCGATATGTATGTTCCTATTCCCATTTTCTAAATTGTTTTGGGTTCGTTATTATAGGTCTTTTCCTTCTCTTGTGTTTCTTGCCTAGAGAAGATCCTTTAGCATTTGTTGTAAAGCTGGTTTGGTGGTGCTGAACTCTCTCAGCTTTTGCTTGTCTGTAAAGGTTTTAATTTCTCCATCAAATCTGAATGAGATCCTTGCTGGGTAGAGTAGTCTTGGCTGCATGTTTTTCTCCTTCATCACTTTCAGTATGTCCTGCCACTCCCTTCTGGCTTGTAGGGTTTCTGCTGAGAGATCAGCTGTTAACCTTATGGGGATTCCCTTATGTGTTATTTGTTGTTTTTCCCTTGCTGCTTTTAATATGCTTTCTTTGTATTTAATTTTTGACAGTTTGATTAATATGTGTCTTGGCGTATTTCTCCTTGTATTTATCTTGTATGGGACTCTCTGTGCTTCCTGGACTTGATTAACTATTTCCTTTCCCATATTAGGGAAGTTTTCAACTATAATCTCTTCAAATATTTTCTCAGTCCCTTTCTTTTTCTCTTCTTCTTCTGGAACCCCTATAATTCGAATGTTGGTGCGTTTAATGTTGTCCCAGAGGTCTCTGAGACTGTCCTCAGTTCTTTTCATTCTTTTTTCTTTATTCTGCTCTGCAGTAGTTATTTCCACTGTTTTATCTTCCAGGTCACTTATCCGTTCTTCTGCCTCAGTTATTCTGCTATTGATCCCATCTAGAGTACTTTTAATTTCATTTATTGTGTTGTTCATCGTTGCTTGTTTCATCTTTAGTTCTTCTAGGTCCTTGTTAACTGATTCTTGCATTTTGTCCAATCTATTGTCCATTCTATCTCCAAGATTTCGGATCAACCTTACTATCATTATTCTGAATTCTCTTTCAGGTAGACTGCCTATTTCCTCTTCATTTGTTAGGTCTGGTGCATTTTTATCTTGCTCCTTTATCTGCTGTGTGTTTTTCTGTCTTCTCATTTTGCTTATCTTACTGTGTTTGGGGTCTCCTTTTTGCAGGCTGCAGGTTTGTAGTTCCTCCTGTTTTTGATGTCTGTCTCCAGTGGCTAAGGTTGGTTCAGTGGGTTGTGTAGGCTTCCTGGTGGAGGGGGCTAGTGCCTGTGTTGTGGTGGATGAGGCTGGATCTTGTCTCTCTAGTGGGCAGGTTCACGTCTGGTGGTGTGTTTGGGGGCGTCTGTGGCCTTATTATGATTTTAGGCAGCCTCTCTGCTAATGGGTGGGGTTGTGTTCCTGTTTTGCTAGTTGTTTGGCATAGGTTTTCCAGCACTGTGGCTTGCTGGTCATTGAGTGAAGCTGGGTGTTGGTGTTAAGATGAAGGTCTCTGGGAGATTTTCGCCGTTTGATATTATGTGGAGCTGGGAGGTCTCTTGTTGTTCAGTGTCCTGAAGTTGGCTGTCCTACCTCAGAGGCAGAGCCCTGCCTCCTGGCTGGAACACCAAAAGCTTTTCATCCACAGGTGTCTTGAGTTTTCTGGTACCAACTTTTCTCTACCATTCACTTGAAGCATTTTCTTAAAATGAATATGCATCCAACCTTCCAGGGTAGGATGGTCTCACTGTGAGCAAGGGGATGGAGCGGTGTGTGGGTTGGCTCTCTGCCTGAGGAAGGGCAGGTGGAGATGAAACTGGTTGCACAGCAAGGGCTCCTTCCTCCCGTGCGCTGCCGGCTCCTCTCGCTGTCTCTCTGAATTCTTTACATTCTACATTTTACAGGTAACTTTACATGCAAATAATAACACTTTCAATATTGTACCAAAACGTACCCTACTAACGTGAGACATTAATAAGCGAGGCGGGGTATAAAGCATATGGGAACGATCTGTACCACCTGTGCATGTTGGCTATTCATCTAAAATTGTTCTAAAACTAAAAATTTATTAAAAACTAAGGTCAACATAAAGGATCAGTCAGACTAACAAATAAACAGACATTTTTACTGCCAGCAAACAGGTGCTCTAAGAAATGGCAAAGGTCCTCTTTGGGCAGAAGTAATATGGTCCCAGACAGAAACCTGCATTTACAGAAAGAAAAAATGAGATCTGGATATGATCCA
This sequence comes from Lagenorhynchus albirostris, assembly GCF_949774975.1. Taxonomy (NCBI): domain Eukaryota; kingdom Metazoa; phylum Chordata; class Mammalia; order Artiodactyla; family Delphinidae; genus Lagenorhynchus; species Lagenorhynchus albirostris. The sequence continues at coordinate 8,711,882 of NC_083104.1, read as the reverse complement.
AATTAAAGTAATTAAGCGTAATTGTTTTTCTTACCTCTAATGGCTCTTAAAAAAAATTCACTGTCTAGAGCCAATTTCATGACATTGCTCTGCAGTGTTTATAACAAAGAAAACGTATAGTGACAGGAACACTAAAGACGGGAAGGAGGAGTTTAAGACTCTTGCACTTCGGGTCCCGTAAGTCTACCTGAAAGTAGACTGTGACAAGTTTAAAGAGTAATGCAAAAGATTAAATTGCAGAATTACAGTTGCCACCGCAAAGTCGACTCATGACTCAAGGAGTAAGTCATGAAATAATTCAGAAAAGCATTTGAGGGAAAGACCAAGAAAGAAAGGAAAAGAAGAAGGCGACAGTCTCATTATTTGTCTGGTGAGGTTGTTTTTCTATTTTCTTCCTGGTTTTTATAACTAGAGAGATAATAATGTTCAGAAGCAACAACCCCCAAAAGACTCATGATACAATGATTTTTACCCATAAAGCTTTAGGACTATGACTTTGCTTAAGGCCTTTTTGCCTCTGCCTTGCTTGGGGCAGCAGGAATTAAAGGTGTTAAGCTGAGGTACGTACCTTTACAAGACTTCATAACTCTGGACCCTCTTGAGAAGGTAGGGAAAGATCAGGGAGGTGATTATTCAGGACAGGAGTGAAAAGAACATAAGCCGACCAGGCCTGGTTTCAGCTCTTAACCTCTTCGGGGTGCTGGACTTGACAGAACCCTTAATTGCTCATTATATCCTGAGGCTAATACTCTCTACTTTATAGGAAAGCTATAAGGATGAAATGACTGCACACAGTAGGTTATCAACAAACGTTAGCTGCCTTCACTAAGAGAAAGTGCAGATGCAGTATATTTTACTCAAAACTAGGGATGAGATGGAAAACATGTAATAGACAAGCCAGTACAGGCACTGTCCAATCACACAGATATCACAACCCATCCAAACAGATTCCACCATGAAAAACTGCACCAGGACTTTGCCAGGTCAGACTGTCTGATTCTCAGCTGTGCTTGAAACTACGAGTGACTGATTTCTAATGCTGACCCAACCATCCTGTCCTCATTACTGTGGACTACTTCAAACAGAAGAGTTCGCTATTTTTTATTTGTTTCTGTGACAAGAAAAGCAAACACCGTTAAAGAACCTATCTCTATATAAAGGCTGGATTTTAAGTGTTTGGCAATAAATGAAGTGTGGTATCATATTCTGCTGTGCGGATACTTGTTATTTCTCTTCTAACTGGAAGCCCAGGGTAGGATGTGGGCCTATTTCTAAATTTTATTGTTAGTCTTTTCTTGTGCTAAGTTCCTCCTCTCCCTCTTTCCCCTCTCCTCCCTCCCCCTCCTCCTTGTCATCTGTATTTTTCCTCCTTTTTTAAAAAATGACTCTTCAAGACGTTAAAGCTTTGACTTCTATGGTAGGTATACATCCACCAGCTATTTAGTCTAATTTTTGTCTGTTTAATTTTTTTCTTTGCCTGATTTTATTTAATTTGTCCAGTTAACAATTACTGAAAATCAACAAGATACAAAGTGCCAAACCACAAGAGGACACCTGTAAATACACACACGGAGTCTTGGAAGAATTTCCGGTAGTGGAGACGGATTGGATAAGCCACTAGAATGGTCACCATCCAAAGTGAGACACTGACCTATTAATGTCTTGGCCCGTATGAGAGGGTTGGCAACATGGCCGTGAAAAGGGAAGCGTGAGTGAGAAATCAAGAGAACTAAGCAAAAGAAATGCAAAGTCCAGGAGGAGGAGAGCAGAAGAGAGCTCTCTCCTAAGAGGCCACCCTGAGTTCATGGACCGCAATCCAGGGTCTGAGCCTCAGCCCGGCCAAAGTGGCAGAGTTCCCCGACACAGGAAAGCTGACTTGTGCCAATCGAATGGAAGGGATGGAGCACGTGGCCCACAGGCCACCTTGGTTTCCAGTGGGGGTCACCATGTTCTAATGCCTAGAAATCTCAGTCCCCCATCTGGGGCCCCTCCTTCCCAATTCAGAAGACCGAGACATCGAAAGGTGGCTATGTCACAGACTGGAAGTCACATTTCCAATGCTAAGTGCCCACAGAACTTGGCAACTGCAATTCTAATGCGTGGGATAGCATGCCCCATGCTCAACAATGAGGAAGAGCCACCTTGGTCCCAGCAATCAGGAAAGTACCTTGTCCCCATTACAACGAGACTCAGTAAAGACAGAAAACAGAAATATGGTGTTTTCCTTTCAAATACACGTATCTTTTCTTTGCCTGCAGCCACCTTAATTTCTTGCTTCCTACAACACCTGAGATGCTTAGTAATGCTCAAAATACCTGAATTTTTCCGCTGCCTGAGGACTCATCAGGAGCTGGTTTAATCTTCATCCCACCCACTCATCCATGAGCAACTGGAGGGATATTTCTGTTTACATGAATGGACTGGCCAATGTATAAGGACCTGCCATTTTAAATGACTTCTATAGAAACCGTAACTCTGGGCTATACAAAGAAATCTGCTGATCTCATCAGGGGCATGGAAAATAAATCCTCACGTCACTTCATCATCACAGCACCAGCCTGCAGCCTGCCCTTCTGGCTGCACTCGGAAGACTTCCTGATGAACCATTGACAGATATACATCAAATATGAAATAAGGCCAATCTTAGGCTGGATCCTGGCCTCTGAAGGCACTAAAACCTGGACTCTGTTTCTGCTGAAGCGTATTCCCAAAAAGATACAGATCCCTTTGGTTCAATCATTAATGTCTCCTTTAGGAGTTTGGTTTTGTTACGCTTGCTTTTGGCAACACCATAAATGGAAAATGGGGACTCATATGGTCTAGAATGGAGGTAATTGGTCCAGATTCCTCAGCAGTAGAGCCATAGACAGAGACACTGAGGGGTATGATTCAAGAAAAAAGGGTGGACATTTTTAAGGGAAATTTCACTAAGGCCACGGTAAAAACTCATGGATTATCCCCAACCTGCAGTAGGAATTGATTTTTGCCACTGGAAGGTACTGGACACACACTGCCAACATCTAGCTCTTGGCTTTCTAGACCAGCTCTGTTCTAACCGTGCCCTTCTTATGATATTTTTCCACCCGGATATAACTGCTTCTATTTCCACTTACTGTTTTACAGTCATTGTTTTGTCCTGTCCCCTGAGAAATGCAGGCTACCTCGACTGGATTTCTGCAAACTTCCTAGTCACCTGTGTATCACTCTTTGGTCTGCTCCCTCAGATGAATAATTTCATCCACTCTGCACGTATTTTAGGTTGACTCTGAGAAGGCGGGTGCTCTACTGACCTCAGGTATATGCGTATGTAGTCGTTTCAACTCAATCCAATTACTGTGGATTACTGTGCAGATAATTGCATCTGTCTCACTTTGGTTTCCTCATCAGTACAATAAGAGGACTAAACTCAATGACCTGAGAGTTCTCCCATCCCGTCCTTCTGTGACCACATGTAATCCTCCTTTCTCCATTATAAGCACTAAGCATAGAGAGATGGAGTAGGTAACCGTGATACGATGACCATGTATTACTCAGGTAAAAGTTCCATATGTGCATTAAAAAACAAGGCAAACATTAAAATAGCCCAAAGAAACAGAATTCTTTCTACAAACGTACGAAATCACCGCCTTACCACAAATCCAATTTCATGCAAGGCGCAAGAATATCAAAGATGTATTCAGCATGTTCCCTTTAAATACTGCTGTTAAAACTGTTTATACCCTTGAGCATCATTTTTATTGCTCTAGGAGCCACTGTTTTCCTGAGGGAACACATCTCTGAAACCTTGTCAAGAGGAAAGAAAGGTCCAATTTACAAAAAACTGATTTACAAAGAACTCTGAGATATATATTGCATGCAACCACTTTCTGAATTATGCTCTTGGTCGTCCCCTGGTGGCCAACTGGAGCCAATGCAAGCTTTATGAGAACACAAGTCCCACCCCCAGCTCTGCGGCTCCCCTCTTGGCACAAAACTGCAGCCCCAGCCCATCTTAAGACCTGATATCATCAGAGATTGCATCTGAAGCTAAATCAGCTATCATTCACCTCCACTTACTGATTTTGAACCATGGGACTAATGGCAAAAGTCTCGAGAGTTTTGCCCAAGATCACAGAACCGGTCACAGGCTGAGCGGGAACCATTTGGGAGCCAAGTGATCTGACAACCAAAGGTCCCACGAATCTTTTTAAGGACTCCCAGCTCTCAGCACACCAAGAAGCCTGTGCTTCCTTGCTTTCTTCTTCTCTTGTGAAAACATACAAAACAGCAAAATTGCAAGAATTGTATAGCCTCATGGAGCTCATCTGGTTTAAATGCAGAGTGCTATGGTCCTTGTCATTTATTATCCAGAACTAAAACTCCTTCGAGTGTTTTGAAAGAAGGCAATGCAACAGCAGAATGAGGATGCGTAAGTCCATTTAATCACTGTTTACAAGTCTCAGCGGGACAGCGTGCCAAGTGCTTCTCTGGCCACCAGCCTGTGTTCCAGACACGGAGCCACAGCTTCATCCCTGCCAGGGATGCTGAACAGTCCTGCCAGGTTTTCAGCAAGTCAATCCGTCAAACTAGAACTGAGAGTGCGCCGAACACTACAATCACTACAGATGCAAAGGAAGGATGACAGAGGCAGACCTCATTTTATCGCGCTTCTCTTTACTGCATTTTTTTTTTTTCAAATTGAAGCCTTGTGACAACCCTGCACCCAGAACGTCTATGGGCACCATTTTCCCAATAGCATTTGCTCACTTTGTGTCTCTGTGTCACATTTTGGTAATTCTCACAGTATTTCAAATTTTTTCATTATTATTGTATTTGTTCTGGTGATCTGTGATCTCTGGTGTTATTACTGTCATTGTTTGGGGATGCCATGAACTGTACCTGCATAAAACAGCAAACTGAACGGATAAATGTTTGTTTCTGACTGTTCCACTGACCGGCCATCCCCTGGTTTCCCTCCCTCTCCTCAGGCCTCCCTATTCCCTGAGACACAACTATATTGAAATTAGGCCAATTAATAACTCTACAATGGCTTCTAAGTGTTCAAGTGAAAGAAGAGCCGCAAGTCCCCCACTTTAAATCAAAACCTAGAAATGATTAAGTTTTGTGCAGAAGCCATGTCGAAAGCCAAGACAAGCTGAAAGGTAGGCCTCTTGCACCAAACAGTTAGCCAAGTTGTGAATACAAAGGAAATGTTCTTGAGGGAAGTTCAAAGTGCTACTCCAGTGAACACGTGAATAATAAGAAAGCAAAACAACCTTATTGCTGCTATGGAAAAAGTTTCAGTGGTCTGGAAAGAGGATCAAACCGGCCACAATGTTTCCTTAGGCCAAAGCCTAACCCAGAGCAAGGCCCTAACTGTCTTCCATTCTGTGAAGGCTGAGAGGAGCAAGGAAACTACAGAAGAGAAGTTTGAAGCTAGCAGAGGTCACTTCATGAGGTTTAAGGAAGGAAGCAGACTCTATAATACAACAGTGCAAGGTAAAGCAGCAAGTTATCCAGAAGATCTAGCTAAGATAATTAATGAAGGTGGTTACACTAAACAAAGATTTTCAATGCAGACAAAACAACCTTCTGCTCTAAGTAGACACCATCTAGGACTTTCATAGCCAGAGAGGAGAAGTCAATGCCCAGCTTCAAAGCTTCAAAGGAGAGGCTGACGCTCTTGTTAGGGGCTAATGCAGCTGGTGACTTCAGTTGCAGACAATGCTCATTTACTATTGCAAAAATCCTAGGGCCCTTAAAATATATGCTCAGCCTACTTTTCCTGTGCTCCATAAATAGAACAACAAAGCCTGGATGACAGCATACCTTTTTACACCATGGTTTACTGAAAATTTTAAGTCCAGTGTTGAGAGCTACTGTTCAGAAAAAAAGATTTCTTTTGAAATACTGCCGCTCACTAACAATGTACCTGGTCACCCAAGAGCTTTGGTGGAGAGGTGCAATGGCATTAAAGTTGTTTTCATGCCTCCTAGCACAACATCCATTCTGCAGCCCGTGGATCAAGGAGTAATTTCGACTTTCAAACCTTATTATTTAAGAAATACGTTTTGTAAGGTCATAGCTGCAATAGTGATTCCTCTGATGGTTCTAGGCAAAGTAAACTGAAAGCTGTCTGGAAAGGATTCACCATTCTAGATGACATTAAGAACACTCATGATTCATGAGAAGTGATCAAAATATCAACATTAATAGAAGTTTAAAAGAAGTTGATTCCAACCCTCAGGGATGTCTTTGAAGGGTTCAAGATTTTAGTGGAGGAAGTAACTGCAGATGTGGTGGAAACAGCAAGAGAACTAGAATTAGAAGTGGAGCCTGAGGATGTGACTGAATTGTTTCAATCTCATGATAAAACTTTAACAGGTGAGAAGTGCTTTCCTACGGATGCGCAAAGAAAGTGGTTTCCTAAGATGGAACCTACTCCTGGTGAAGGTGCTGTGAAGACTGTTGAAATGACAACAAAGAATTTAGAAAAATTACATAAATTTAGTTGACGAAACAGCAGCAGGCTTTGAGAACACTGACTTCGATTTAAAAGAAGTTCTACTGTGGGTAAAATGCTATCAAACAGCACTGCATGCTACGGAGAAATCATCCATGAAAGAAAAACTCAATCGAGGCAGCAAACTTCATAGTTGTCTTATTTTAAGAAATTGTCACCAACCTTCAGTACCCACCACCCTGATCAGTCAGCAATGATCAACATCGAGGCAAGAAGACTACAACTCACTGAAGGTTCAGGCGATGGTTAACATTTTTTAGCAATAAACTGTTTTTTAATTAACGTATGTACCTTTTTTATTAGACATAATGCTATCGCACACTTAATAGACTAAAGTATAGCTTTTATATGCACTGGGAAACCAAAAAATTTGTGTGACTCACTTGATTACAATATTCACTTTACTGTGGTGGTCTGGGACCGAAACCTTAGTATCTTCGAGGTACGCCTGTACTTGTGTCATTTGAAATGGTTTTCTCAATGCTGGACATCTTCTCATGGGAGATGGTTCAAATCCTAGGACTATTCAAGTCTTGAGTCAGGATTACATGCACCAGAATGGTTCTCGTGACCATCCTAATGGATTTCCAAGTGATCCCAAACTGACAGATCATAACACAAACGCCATGGAAAACAAAAGTGATAGAGACTGAGGAAAGAAGATGTTAGGATCACCAAGAGATCTAAGTCTTACTTATTAGATCCATGTCCTTTCTTACTGTTGGGTCCAAAATCTAAAGCTCAGCACCTATTCTTCCTTTCAGATCGTCAGGTTACAAACAGGTTCTTTCTACTCATGCATTCCCATTAAGTGTTTAATACTCTTGAACATCTCTAAGAATTGCGTGTTTTTTTCCAATAATGAAATGACATGGGCCACAGTAACAAGCACAGGTGGGATTTACAGATTCTGAAAAGTGGATCAGGTAGTTGAAAACCTTAATACACATCTCACCAAAGAAGATATACAGGTGGCAAGTGAGCATATGAAAAAATGCTCAGTATCATTCGTCATTAGGAAATTGTGAGTTGAACAAGTTGCCACTACACACCAATCAGGATAGCTTTTTTTTTTTTTTTAAGATGTTGGGGGTAGGAGTTTATTAACTATTTATTTATTTTTGCCGTGTTGGGTCTTCGTTTCTGTGCGAGGGTTTTCTCTAGTTGCGGCGAGCGGGGGCCGCTCTTCATCGCGGTGCGCGGGCCTCTCACTACCGTGGCCCCTCTTCTTGCAGACGCGCAGGCTCCAGACGCGCAGGCTCAGTAGTTGTGGCGCACGGGCCTAGTTGCTCCGTGGCATGTGGGATCCTCCCAGACCAGGGCTCGAACCCGTGGCCCCTGCATCGGTAGGCAGATTCTCAACCGCTGCGCCACCAGGGAAGCCCTGCCCAGGATAGCTTTTTTTTAAACCTGACAATATTGACTGTTGGCAAGGGTGTGGAGCAACAGAAACGCTCTCTCACTCACTGCTGGTGGGATGCAAAACAGTGCAGCCAGTCTGGAAGACAGTTTAGCGCTTCCTTATAAAACCAAACCTACTCTAACCACACCAGCCAACAACTGTGCTCCTAGGTACTTACCCAACTGAGTTGAAAACTTATCTCTGCACTGTGAAATTCACAGTATCTTTATTCATAGTTGCCAACAACAGAAAGTAACCAAGATGTCCTTCAAGAGGTGAATGGATAAACGAACTATGGTTTATCCATATAGCAGAGCAGTATTCAACATAAAGAAGAAATGAGCTCTCAAACCATAGAAAGACATAGATGAACATTAAATACATTATGCTAAGTAAAAGTAGCCACTGTAAAAATCCTCCATGCTACATGTTTAGAATTATATCACATTTCGGAAAAAGCAAAGCCGTAACAACAGTTAAAAAAAAAGATCACTGGTTGCCAGGGGTCTAGAAGGTGGGAAGAAGGGTTGAATAGGTAAAGCATAGGGATTGTTTAAGATGGTGAAACTACTCTGTAAGATACTGTAATGGCGGGTACATGACTCTATGCATTTGTCAAAACCATGAAACTATAGAGAACGAGGAATAAACCTTCATGGGTACAAATTTTTAAAGAATCATTTAGTATGAAACAACCTAGGGTAGAGGAGAAAGGTGTTAATCTAAGTAACTCTGGAAATGAGTGGCATCTATAAGACTAAAGACAAAGTAAATTGTACGTGAGCTCTGTACTCTTATAGAGTGGCACCTATAAGACTAAAGACAAAGTAAATTGTACGTGAGCTCTGTACTCCTGCTGACAAACTTCTTTCCCACAAGTACAGGTCAACAATTCTGACATTGCTACACGTGTTATACTGGAATTAATCAATTTAGTGAATTGTTTAATTCAGATGGCAGATGGTGGGGGCAGGTGTCTCACTACTGGAGTGGGAGTTTGCAGGTAAATGTGGGGAGAAGGCTAGAATTATCCATGTGGTAATGGATTAGATTTGGAGACATCAGTATCAGCTCATATTTAGACTAATATAGATATAGTGACATAGAGAAATATTTATAGATATGCGCATAGACACAGGTTAGCACACACACACGTAAGTCCTTGCTGCCATCTGACAGGGCCTAGACGTGACAACACCCAAGAGTTAGGGCACTCCTAGCATCCACATCTTGGCTTCTTACACCATTCTCCAAGGAAAGGAACCATGGCTCATTGGAGCAATAGCTAATTCAGGGACTGGAGCAGGAAATAAGCAAAAGTTGAGCCCGTAGCAACATCTTGTAGCAAAAAAACAGTGATAAAAGGTAGGACGTGCTTAAAAACAACAGCCACACTGATGATGGAAAGTCAAAGGAATTCAGTAATCAGCTGAAAGAGCTCCTGATGGAACAATCTGAACAAGAAAATTAAGTCATATTGGATCAGAACCCAAAGTATAAAATAAATATCCATGAGTCCGCACTGATAGAAATCAATGGCTGAATACACAAATAAATAACACACGGGGGAGAAGAGGCAAATCTCTGTGCAGAATTCTAAATAACTTACACAGATCCTCTACCCTCAAAGGAGTGGAGCTTAACTGCCCACACCCCAAGGTGCACACAGTGACCTTAAAGAGAGGAAAGTATGAAAATGGGGAAAATAGGAGTAACTTTACAGTGTTGAAACCTGAAAGACACTACCCCAGCCACGATCGAGGCCAACATCAACAGTAGTAAATGTTGGGAGTACTTACGCTAGATACGATGTGATGAAGATGACACTTTACCTCTGTGGTCTACCTCCCCAAATCCCCAAACCTCAGTCTAATCATGAGAAAAATAACAGAAAAATCCCAACTGAGGGACATTCTTCAAAATAATTGACCAATATGCCTCAAATTTGTCAAGGTCATCAAAAACAAGAACGGTCTGGGAAACTGTCACAGACAATGGGGACCAAAGGAGACATGAAGACTAACTGCAGTGTGGTTATCTTGGATGGGATCCTGGACCAGAAAATGGACATTCATTAAAGACCAAGGAAATGTGAATATAGTATAGACTTTAGTTAAGCAGGATGTGTGAATATTGGTCCATTAATTATAACATGCACCATACTAATGTAAGATGCTAGTAAGAGGGAAAACTGCATGTGGGGTATATAGGAAAACTTGTTACTATCTCCACGTTTTTTCTCTAAATATAAAACTCTTCTAATATAAAAGGTTTAAAAAAAAAATAAAAGGTGATCAGTGGAAGCGCTCCCTGTAAATGGTGTCATTTGCCTACATGATGTAACAATACCAGTCAGCTCTCCCAGCCTCTCCTTCCACCTGCATTTTCTAAATCGTCTGTTTACTCACTAACACACACACCCCAGCCGAACCACCACCACCACCGCCTACTTCTTTCTTTCTTTACCCCAGAGAAAGGAAGAAGAAATGTGAGACAATGGAAGCACAAATGCACTGAATATGTATGTTGATTTGGGCAAGGGCCTGAAATAGAAAACAATTTAATCTAAGAGAAAAATCCCAAAGACCGTATCCCTGTTCTCAACAGCTCAAGGATTCACTAGGAAAGACATCTTAGCGCATTACTGTGACAGAGAAGAACAAACCTGACTCCACACTGGATCTATTCCTTTAGTTCTAACCCTTGTGTTCTGTTGCCTGTGCTTAGCCATGTGGGCTCTGCACTTCTGTAAAAGAATGTTGCCTACGGCCTGAAATATACAGGACAGCCCATTCTCAAGGCTCTGACTTTTAAAGGTATAATACTTTTCCATTCATACAGAGATTAAAAGTTGCAGAACAGAGAATAACATTTGTCTTGTGGGAGGTTTACAGGTACACTGTGACCAGACCTACATGGACAACTGCAAGAACAAAAAATTCTGGGACCAAGTCTGTAACAACCAGCCAGACACCCCCTGCCCTTTTAGTATAAAAGAAGCCTGAATTCTATCTCAGGGAAGATGGTCCTTTGGGACCCTAGTCCACCATCTTCTCACTCTGCTGGCTTTCCGAATAAAGTCACTATTCCTTGCCCCAACGCCTCGTCTCGTGATTTATTGGCCTCTCATGTGGCGAGCAGGACAAGCCTGGACTCGGTAACATTACCAAGTGGATCAAACCAGCTTATAAATAAGAGTCAAAATTTTAATTATTGCTTTTTCACGAGCCAGTCAGAGGTGGATAGGGCAACAAAAGATGGATTTGTTAGGTTTATTTTGGGTTATGACAGAAACAACAGGGGCTTTAAAATGGTACAAGTTTGGGGATGTCCCTGGTGGCACAGTGGTTAAGAATCCGCCTGCCAATGCAGGGGATGCAGGTTCCAGCCCTCGTCCGGGAAGATCCCACATGCCACGGAGCAACTAAGACTGTGCACCACAACTATTGAGCCTGCGCTCTAGAGTCCGTGAGCCACAACTACTGAGCCCGTGTGCTACAACTACTGTAGCCTGCGTGCCTAGAGCCCATGCTCCGCAACAAGAGAAGCCACCACAATGAGACGCCCACGCACCACAATGAAGAGTAGCCCCTGCTCGCCGCAACTAGAGAAAGCCCGTGCACAGCAACAAAGACCCAACGCAGCCAAAAATAACAAATAAATTTATTTTTAAAAAGGTACAGGTTTTTTTTTTATCTCTCCAATGTAAAGACAGGAAGTCCAAGACAGACAGGGCTGCTCTATTACTACCATCAAGAACCCAGATTCCTTGCATCTTGTAACTCAGTCATCCTTGGCAAATGGCATATACTCATGGCCCAAGATGGTTCCTCCAGCCCCAGTTAACATGGAGGGAAAAAAATGGGAGGTGAAGGAGAAGCACATCCTCTCCACGGAATTATCCTAGAAGTGAAAGTTACCATACACACTATATTGTATTGGTTAATACCATGTGACGTGATCACTTCTGGCTATAAGACAGGGTAGGACATGTCATCTTTATTCCATGTGGCCATGTGCTGGTCTAAAAATCTAGGGTTCTATTAACAGAGAAGAAGGAGAAAACATGTATTCAGGAACTAGCAGTCCCTGACACAGAAGGGAACCAGTCACAGTCCACTAAGAGATACTATTCCTTACAGCCAACACTGGTCAGGAGCTTAGTAAATATCGTTCCTCTGTTTAATACACATCTCTATCGTCTCCATCCCTCTTTTTCCTAGACCAATTTTACTCATTATTCTGCTCTCACCATACACATCAATTCTTCTGGAAAGCCTTGATCGACCTTATGACCTAGGACCTTACAAGCTTATTGACGAGGGGAGTTGCCCTCTTTTGCTCATACACTCTGACAGCACATAACACATTCAGTGGTAATCACGTCTCCCACTAAACCACAAGCTCCACTAAGGCAGAAACCATGTCTGTCTTACTTATCCTGACAGCCTCAGGCCCGGTCTACGGCACTGAGTAAACACTGCTTCAACAACTATGTACGTGCAAGTTTTGTTAGCTCTTCCAAAGAACTAGTAGCTGCTGTGAATACTCACAGTTACCTTAACCATTCTGTCTCCCCAGCATCTACCACAATGCCTGGAATATAGAGCTGAAAATAATACAGCTGAGTTTGACATCAGAGAGATGATATCACAGAGAACTCAGGGAGGAGAAACATCCCCAAAGACGTGGCTTTTTAGGGCTTACTTCCTCGGATTCACTTGCCTCGGAAGCCACGTGTTCAGGTTACCCTGTGTGATCTGAACATTCACATAAACACGAATTACCTATTTTAAAAAAAAAAAACAGGGGCACCACTGAGATGTTAAGGAACAGACATAGAAATCCTTAAGGATGAATATGTGTGGTCAATTTCTGGAACCTTATCAAAGCCGTCATCCATGTGGCCGAGCTCAGAGTAACAGGAAGGTTTTTAAAACTGTTCAACAACCAAAGCATGATTTCACACTAATTTCAACATCTTTATCTGTGTTTCTTAAATACCATTAAAAAATATCTATTAGTACCGTTTCCTTTCATTACCTTCCCTCACACATCATTACTAGTCCTGTGCTCTGCTCTCCAAAATGTCACGAAGTCCCTGCCCCCAGCTAACATGATGAACTCCTGCTCTGCTGCCTTCTTGCCACTTTGTGAAAATGATGACCCTGTAGCCAAGTTATCACATTCCCAGGCCAAAGGGTCATTTGACTCCCATTACTGCAATTTAGTCACATAAGAATGGTGGAAAGTACACTCAGCTGGACTATTCATTTTCTGCGTTAATATGTTTTGGGGAAAAAATCGATCATTAATATATGTGTCTCCAGTTCCTTTTTCCTTTCTCTTACCCACTGAAGAAGGTAAGCCCTTGCCGTCCATTTGGTGTCCTCTCCTGCCCTTCCAATCAGTGGCAGGACACCAAAACTGTGTGTTTACGACACTGTGGTCCTGGGAGTTACACCTCCAGGCTCAACCTTGAATCTGACCCTCCAGGCCCTCCAGTGAGGCTGTGAATACCTAATTCCCTAAATTTTTGCCATATAAAGCCAGAATAGTCTGTATTTCCTAAAACTCAGCTTGACTTATTCAATCCTGATCTGAATTTTTTTTTAATGACTACTAAGTGCTGGAATCATAAAGGAAGGAACAAAGGGAAAATCTATGTACAGATATGCAGACCCTTAAGGTAACTATCAAGCCTTGACTAATGAATGGGGAAAGAAAGAATTGTAAGGTGTCCCGGGCGCTGCCAGGCTTAATGCGTGCTGTTCACAAGTAACTTGTGATGCTAAGAGAATTGTCTTTACACATGAACGCTGAACAGAACAGTATAGCTACAGCTGTTCATTACATAGATTTAGATTAATTAAATTAGGACTTCTTTGAGGTCTCTTCAAAGTACCTAATGCAGTACTTTGTTGCCCAGTGAACTCCTGGTGAAATAAACAATTCACCTGGTGAAATAAACAATTCAAAAGTCTTAAGAACAAACTGAAACCTAAAGTATTTATTTATTTATTTAGCATATAAAAATGCTTTCGCGCCCCTTTACACCCCTCCATACACACACAAAGCTTTTCAAATCAAAACACTACTTACTTCCTGTCAAGTTTTTTTTTAACTTTTAAGATCTTTTAAAATCTTATTCCGAATATAGTTATTACATTTCCAGTTAAAAAAAAAATTCATATTTAAACTTTCAAAAAGAAAACGAGCCCAACAGGCACTCACCAAAGAAACTGCATGCTGAAATAGAACCAAAAGATAAATATTTGCACATAAAATATTAGATTTATTCTTTCCTACAAGTGAGAAAGCTCTGTTGATTTTTCTCAAGTCCAAGCCATCAGGTTAATTAAAGGTCTAATGATGTAATCTAGCTCACTTTTGATGAGCTGTCTTCTTTCTTTGAGCCTTTTATTTTTTACATTGTACATGTTAAATCTGCTTTAGCAAGTCTGGGAACAACTTGGGTTACTGATCTTCCGGAACGCGTTAGCTGGGAGCTGGCCTCTTAGATCCATGGCAGAACGTGCAATGCCTACCTGGCAGCTGTTGAAAGCCCCACCCACCACTTGAAATGAAAATCAAGGTGTTATGCAAGTGTGGAGAGGAAGAAGTTGTGAAAGAGAAATAAGAATGAATGGCTCATGGACATCCTTTCACATCCTGGCTATGCCAAGTGATAAGGATCCCACATCCTTGCTCCCATTCAGGACAGGGCCCCTGTGCTCTTCTTTTGATGGAAAGGAAGGATAAGAGGGGAAGAGTTTCCTGTCACTTCTTCCTCAATGTCCTTATAGCACTAGCTCCCACTCCAGCTGGAGCACACTACTTACATGATGGGTTACCGTCACTTGCACATCTATTTCTATAGCTCGACTGTGAGCTCCTCAAATCAGAAGGTCCCTCAACATCCCACTGTTTCTGTTTGGGGTCCCCAGGAGGCAGACCCTGACACAGATATTAGCTTGCAGGAAGGCTACTGATGAGGACCCTTGAGAACGCCCCCTGAGGAAGGAAGGGGCAGGAAGCAGACTGGGCAAAGGGAACAGTTGGGCTGCAATGCAGTCTCAACAGGGCCTCAGCCAGCCCTGTGGGGAACTCTAAAGCTGGGATGGCCCTGCAGGGTTAGACCTTCAGATCAATCATTACATATGGGCTGCCACGGGATGGGGATGTGACCGTGGGTGAGGCAACCTGCTCTAGCTGAGTCAGCCGTGGAAGAGGGCTGACAACTGAAGTCTGTCAGCCAACAGCACTCCACAACAGCTGGAAGTTAGGTCCTTAAGTCCTGAAGGGGGGTCAGAGCATCCACTGTTATTTTGTTTATTGTTTATATCCCTAATTACCTAGTACTGAGCATAGACTATTAACTGTTCAATGAATATTTATTCAAATGAATTATTCTGCACCGAAGTGAAGATGGCCAGAGATGGGCCTTGGGATGCTCTGGCCTCAGGTACCCTGCTTCTTGTGCCTACAATTTCTCAGGTGTTACAGTGCAGTGGTTATAAATGACCTGGGCTAATAGCTTTTCGGCAATTCTGAGAGGCCGTGGAGTGCTCCGAGAATGCTAATCATTAGGAACAGACACAGATCTTACGTTGACGGCGTGCCCTATCGACTAAATCTTAGAGAGTAAGGTATGTTCGCAAGAGAGAAGATCTGGAAGCCTATACGGACACTCTCCGAGGTCTGGGAGAGTCACAGGCAAGCAGAGTTGGATACTCTCCAACCTGCCACCCAGCTGGATGGCCCTTTATGCAAATGGATTGCCTGGCTTGAGTGTCCAGTTCTTCCTTCCCCATGCAAACCCCAGAACGTGTCTGATTCCGAGCCAGCCTCTGTGATCAAACGGGGACACCATTAAGAGACCCACCATATAATAAATCCTCCTCCAGATAAAGGAGGAACATGTTGAGAGCTCCTACGATTTCTGTGGGCATATTAAAATAAAAAGCCTTAAGCATCCACGTGGAATAAAGCCAGTAACTGTCTACACATGTTGTACCCGTGATATATGCTTTTTGTTTTTTCTAATGTGACACAGAAAGGATTGCAGAATTGTGGTGTGGTGCTGGGTCACTGTGTTCCTTCTATGACCCAGATGACCCCAGAGTACAGACGAGAGCCCAAAGAGCACAGGGAACACGTTAAACGAGAAATTATTAAAATGTGCCTCCCACCAAGAAATCCAGTTCCTCTGTATCAGGACAATTTAGCTTCCACTGGGGACCTAGAAGAGAGCAACCTGGATCAAACAGTCCACTTTCCAGAGAAGATCTAGGTGCGAAAGTGATCTGGGTGTCCCGTGAAATCTTTATCTGTGGAGCGTCTTCATAAGGAGTTAAGACCCACACTAGGGGAAAAACAGGGTGACCTGGGAAAAGTGACCTCCACCGGCCAAAGAAGATTTGGGGAGACAGTATGCTGAGCACTGTTTTGCAGACCTGAGCCACACATACATGACCTGGCACCTGCGTGTCTCTCCACCTATGGGCAAGATGGGTTAACTGCCCCCCACAGACTCAAACTCACTGTCCAAAGTATAGGATTATTGCTGGGAAGTACGTGCCCAGCAAGGGGCAACATTTCTTAGCACCCGTTGCATCCAGGAAGGACCAAGGGAATAACAAACGGCAAATGGAATATGGGTGGAAGTGATGTATGTTACTCCAAGCCTCGCCCATAAAAATCTCCCACAAGATCCTCCCTATTCTTTCCCCTTTATTATAACTATGATACTGTTAAGCCACAGAGATTTTGTGATTACTTCTTGTGGCAGCGAATCGATCCTAACACCCCGAGAGAGTAATCATTCAATGAAGAAGGAATGGTAGGTGTCCAGGGCTTCTGAGGGCAAGTAACACGGGAATAGCCCATCAGATCTGGAAATATGGAAAATGTCCAGTTCTTTGTCAAAGACAGTTTGAGCAGAATGCAAAGAAGAGAAACCAGTGTAGACTGGATGGAGGAAAAAGAGGAGGTGAAATGGAAAGCAACAGTTGTGGACAGTTCTCTTAATAAGGTTTTCAGTGAATGGGGAGCAGAAAACAATGTGGCGGCAGCTGGGAAGAGGCAGGAGGTTAAGGGTAGAGAGATGGAAATTGAGATAGAAAGAGAGAGACAGACACAGCAAAAGAGATAGAAAGAAACAGAGATAGTGAAATAGAGACTAAAACAGAAATCAAGGTATAGAGTTGGAGAAAGAGAAAAAGAGAGAGACAGAGAAAGTGACGGAGATAGAGACATTTAGAGGAAAAAGAGACAGAGAGATAGAGAAAGAGAGAAAGAGACAAAGAAAAAGACAGAGGTATGGGACTTCCCTGGTGGTACAGTGGTTAAGAATCCACCTGCCGGGCTTCCCTGGTGGTGCAATGGTTGAGAGTCTGCCTGTCGATGCAGGGGACACGGGTTCGTGCCCCAGTCCGGGAAGATCTCACATGCCGCGGAGCGGCTGGGCCCATGAGCCATGGCCGCTGAGCCTACGTGTCTGGAGCCTGTGCTCCGCAACGGAAGAGGCCACAACATTGAGAGGCCCGCGTACCGCAAAAAAAAAAAGAATCCACCTGCCAATACAGGGACACGGGTTGGAGCCCTGGTCCAGGAGGAACCCACATGCCGCGGAGCAACTAAGCCCGTGCACCACAACTACTGCGCCTGTGCTCTAGAGCCCGCGAGCCACAACTACTGAGCCCACGCGCCTAGAGCCCGTGCTCCACAGCAAGAGAAGCCGCCACAGTGAGAAGCCCGTGCATGGCAATGAAGAGTAGCCCCTGCACACAGCAACAAAGACCCAAAGCAGCCAAAAAAAAAAAAAAAAAAAGACAGAGGTAGGGAAAGACACACACACACACACACACACACACACACACACAGATGGGAAATCCTAAATATGTTAGCACGCTGACAGAAATGAGCTGCCAAACCCACCCCAGGAGACCACCTGCAGCCAGGACAGCAAACCGCAGACAGATACACTTCAGACACCCACTTCCCATGTACCGTATACTACTGCTCTCACCCACATATGCAACATCTTAGGTGCTCCCTACCCTGGCCTCTATGAACAGAGAAAATGAATATATCCTTAAACACAGCTCCCTCTCTCCCACCGATTACTCAAGTGTAAGTTTAACTATTAAAATGACTATTTTTAGATGTTCAGACACTTCTGAATGAAAATGTCTTGGAACAGAAAGATCGTCAGGTTTCAAGTCGGAAAGACTGCGTTTTGACCCGGCTCTGCCGATTCAGAACAATTATTTGTGACCTTGGGGACAACACTCACGTTTGACCTCACTAAGAAAAAATGGCAAAGTATAACTTCCCACCTTACAGGGCTCTGTGAATTTCAGATAAAAGTTAAAAGCAGGGATGGGGAAAGGATTGTGAAACCCCAGAATTCCCTAGGATTTACTGATCATTCATTCAGGAAATCAATACTGGGCATTTACTGTGCTTCTAGCTCTGCGTGCACTAGGGAGATGAGAGCTAAGAGAGCCATGGGTTTCACGGAGTTTTCACTCGAGGAGAGATGGACAGAAAAAGCCAACAAATAATTACGAGTTGTCAGTTGTATGCAGTAAAAGAAGAGGATGCTAAGAGAAGGGGGAGCTATCTAGGAAAGATGGTCAGTGAAAATCTCTTTGAAAAGATGATAGTTAAGCTGAGAATTCAGGGTTGAGAAGGAAAGCGGGCATGCAGACAGTGAGGGTGGTGACAATAATTCTCCGATGTCAGCAAATATCTGCTCAGCTTTCAAGTTTCTGTGCCTGCCTCACAGTTTTCTTTTTCAGAGTTTGTTGGATCAATTCAGCGTCCAATAGAGTCCCATCACCAGGATCACGTGTCTCTTAAGTCTC
This sequence comes from Lagenorhynchus albirostris, assembly GCF_949774975.1. Lineage (NCBI taxonomy): Eukaryota > Metazoa > Chordata > Mammalia > Artiodactyla > Delphinidae > Lagenorhynchus > Lagenorhynchus albirostris. The sequence continues at coordinate 8,693,107 of NC_083104.1, read as the reverse complement.
TCAGAATCCACACATTGCCCTCCTTCCTCTCTTTTCCTCCCAGTAATAAATGACTTGTTTGTCTTGCAGAGTTCCCCACGGCTGGGATTTTGCTGTTTGCATCCTCTTGGCGACGTTGTTTAACTTGTTTCTCTGTCCCAGCAGTAGCAGCATCACCTGGGAACTTCTTAGAAATGCAATTCTCCAGCCCTATCCCAGACCTCTGAATCCGGAATTCCAAAGTAGGGTCCAGCATCAGTGCTTTAATAAGCCCTCCAGGGGATTCTGATGCGCACTGGTATTTGAGTACCACTGTTCTCATTTCACCACTCCTTTTTTATTGAAACTTCTCGTCACCAACTCTTTGGTTACCCTGACACAGTTCATACAGCCAAACCTGTTAGATGCTTGATTCTTTCCCTTTACATACCAGCTTTCAGAATAATGATTTGGTTCCCCAGCCATCATTATTTTATTTACTTTGTTAACTTCGTTGGTACCAGTAGAAAGATGCCTTTGGAGGGGAGCTATTGAGTTTATCTTGTATCTGTGGAGTTGTGTTGGCTCCTACAAAATCAAGGATGCTAGGGTGCCAGAGAATCTGAGCATAAGTCCCTGAAAAGGCAGCACCCAGGCGTCTCAGCAGCCTGGACCCCCCAGGAAGTCAAGGGCTCACCATTTCTCAGTACTTCCGCTTTGTCTTCCCTGCCGGCGTGTGTTACACAATACATTTCAGGCCTTATTAATCCCATTTCCCAGTCCCTCTCCAAAGGAACGGAGGGCCCTGGTAATGACCAATACTCTTACGGAGATGATAAAGACAGATGAGCCTGGGAGGCCCGGCTGGTGTGGGTAATGACCACCTCTGTAGGCACTCAATTACTGCTAATGAAAGGGTGACAGGGCTCCCCCCAGGTGACAGAGGAGCAGTCTGTAGGCTGCCTGGCCTGGTGTGCAGCGGACAGCCGGTTTCTCTCGTCTCCGGACTGCGGTTCACTCCGCCAGTACAGTTCCCCCGGTATATGGAAACTCTAAATGCCATGACACTTCCCCTAATGGAATTTTCAAGGAGGAAGTCCATTTTGCTCATCGTAATGCTATCTTGTAGAGCCACTCCGGGGCCTGCACACGGACTGTTGGCATGGTTCACTGGCGTCCTGGGACCCAGGTGGGTCCCAGGGAGTGAACCCAGGTGAGCTTGTCCACGACTCTGGGCTGAAGCTCTTACTTCTGAACCAGGCAGCAGGAAGGCAGCTGCTTCGGCTTTTCAATATTCCAGATGAGGATATATGAAAGTGTTTGTGTGTGTCTGTGTGTGAGATACCTTTTTTTCGCTAAAATAGTTGTCATTAAGGGACAGTTAATTCTGTCTCCTTTGCTGAGGAGCTGAGTGGAGAGGACATCCCGTAAGTGCTGAATGGATCCATTGCCCTTTCTGGGAACAGTGTCTTTCAGGACCACCCCTTGTGCTGCACACTGGTGGGGCCCTGGCCAGACCCCCGAGTGGCCCTTGCAGCCAGCCCTGGCTCCCGTTCCTTGGCTGATAATAATTCACAGCTGCCCAACCTGCTAAGTGGCCTCAGCTGGACGGAGATGCCTCCCGCCCCGACCGCCAGGCCTCAGCCAGGGACTGACAAGCAGGAGGGCACAGAAGGTGGGCTCCCTGCTCTCACGGAGTGACATCACACTGAAGGCGGTCTTACCCTGAAACCACACGTTCATTCAGCGACCTTCTACCTCCTCAACCCCCATCTCCGGAGCTCAACTCCTGCCCTCTCCCCAAAATCACCTGAATACAAATCCCTATTTCAGGCTCTGCGTCTGGGAAGCCGTAAGTAAGCTGTCCCTCCACCACGCTCTGCTCTCAGCAGCTGGAAAGGGACCTGATCCCACTCTCCCTGTTCCAGAGTCCAGCGAAAGCACTGCACTGCTCTTAAGCACTGCAGTGGTCCAGGGATGCGTGCGGGGCCAATGTCAGGCCAATGACAGCCCTGCCTGGCAGGACTACTGTGAAGGAAACTCTTTGGAACTGGTGGAGGCCATTCTTCAGGACTGGGACTAGGGTGAGGAGAGGAAGGCGTGGCGGCTGCAAAACCGAAGGAGGGCCGCCAAGCAGCTCTCAGCCGCGGAACGCAAACTGGTACAGCCACCATGGAAAACGACGTGGAGAGCTACCCAGCCCCGCTTCTGGGTGTATATCCAAAGGAAATGAAGACAGGATGTAAAGAGAGGTCTGCACCCCCATGTTCACTGCAGCACTGTTCACAATCACCGAGATGTGGAAGCAACCTAAGTGTGTCCATTAATGAATATATATATATCCCACATAACCGAATACATATGCACACATATATTATGGGATACACATTACTCAGCTAGGAGAAAGTAAGACATCCTGCCACTTGTGATAACATGGATGGACCCTGAGGGCATTGTGCTGACCTTAATAAACTAGACAAAGACAAATATTCTATGGGATCACTTATACATGGAACCAAAAAAAAAAAAACTCAAAGAAACAGAATAGAAAAGTGGTTGAGTTGTTGCCAGGTATTGGGAGGAACTGGGGGAAATAGGGTGAGGCTGGGAAAAGTAACAAACATTCCACTATAAAATAAATAAGGTCCGAGGATCTGATGTAAAACACGGTGACTATAATTGATAACACTGTATTATGTAACTGAAATTTGCTAAGAAAGTAGGATTGAAAAGCTCTCCACCCTCAGAATAAAAGATAAATATGTGAAATGACAGGTATGTTAATTAACTAGAGGGGGGAATGCTTTCACAAAAGCCTCTTTAAAATCCTTTTAAAAACTCAGTAATCACAATACTTTATTTTTAAAAACCAAAATAATGCCAAAAATAATAAAAAATATATCAGATTTTACCAGGAAGGCAGGATTAGTATTATACTGATTACTCCCTTTGCCTCAGACCCCAATTAGGCTTCATACTCCACTGTAACTCTGCCACCACTCTGGAGACTATACCGAGGACCTAGCCAAGGCAGAGGAAAACAGAGCCAAGAGACGTGGAGAGACAGACTCCTATTGACATAGAAACTACCACACGGAATAGCGGTGAGGATTAAGTAAAGTATGCATGTAAAGCCCTTGAACATAGACTCGCTTATAGTAAGCCCAATATAAATGGTGGTTATCGTTTTGCTACTACTGTCTCTCCCACTGGAATCAATCTCTGCCTTCTCTGAACAAACACGGTATTCTCTCTCCACCTCTTATTTTCTCATTATCTATTCGGTAACAAGGGAGTATATGTTGATGGATGGACGGATGGATGGATGGATGGATACACGGACGACTGAATGATGAATCAATAGATACATTATCTCCTTAATATAGAGCATAATTTATCAATTTGTACTTGTACTTTCCTTCCAAGAACCTAGGACTCAGTCCAATGCCTCACACATGCAAGATACCATTTGTGTTTGCAAAAAGAGGAAGAGAGGTTTGGAGCAAGAGGCTGAGAAAACATCAGTAAATAACAGCTTTGCGTCTTCTATTGAGCCTACATCAAATTATAGTATTAAGGTGGTGTGATTTTTTTCACCCTCTAAACTTGAGGTCACACCGTTTTAATGACAGGGAATGTATCTCCCTCACTCCTTCACTTACTCAAATCTCGCCAGTCCTTCAGCTCAGTACAAGTTCCACCCAGCAACCCAGCCCCCTGTGCTTCCTTCTCCTTGATGATACAATCTTTTTTTTTGCTGTAAGCGGGCCTCTCACTGCCGTGGCCTCTCCCGTTGCGGAGCACAGGCTCCGGAAGCGCAGGCTCAGCAGCCATGGCTCACGGGCCCAGCCGCTCCACGGCATGTGGGATCTTCCCGGACCGGGGCACGAACCCGTGTCCCCTGCATCGGCAGGCGGACTCTCAACCACTGCGCCACCAGGGAAGCCCATGATTATAGAATCTCATGATACATGTCGTTGGTATCCACCATACATCAATATTCCCTTCTACATTAACCCTAACCAGCAGTGTGACCTTGGGCAAGACACTTAACCCAACTAGTTTTGCATTTTAGGCATGTTTCCTCATTATTTTTTAAATAAATGGTTTAAACTGGACACCTCTGAGGGCCTCCCTGGCTTAGATTTTGGTTCTACATTTCTTTTTTGACAGCCTCTCACATCTCACTTTCGCTGGGAGACATTTAACCTTATTAAATTGTTTGGCACTTGTTGATTTTTATCACAACCTTCGTGTTACTCTTTAAAGAGGATTTCTATTGAAAAACTCAGTACTGACTTATGTCGGGGAATAATTCCTTGCGCTTAAATCTCCTCTTGGCTCCCGTGAGGTCAAAGCATTTTGCAGGCAATTGTCTCATTAATCCTTGTGCACTTCACAGAATTAAAAAAAAAAAACAAAACCTGTCAAAAACAAAAGTTTTCCTCAAAGATCACCTGCTAGTCACGATGAACCCAAGAAGGGCAAAGAAAAAGATTTCTGATGTTCTCTGTCTCAACAACCCAAGGCACTGCCAACCTAGGGAATTCTGACATGACTGAAACTTGCTACTTGGTCAGCTATTCTGAGGGCAATAGAAAATATCAAATCAGGCAAACTTTAGATTCAATTGTCTATGAAATACAGTATTTGAGGATGATACAATGGCCTAAGAACGCAACAATTCTGTGATCAGAGTATCTGGGCTCAAAATCCTAAAGTTAACCACTAACCAGCAGCAGACTGAAAGTTGCTTTCTCCTCTGTTCAAAAAAGAAAAAAAGAGAAATACTACTTGAATTTACTTCATTGGTTGGTTTGTGAGGTTTAAATAATAAAATGGGTTAAACTACTTATCCCAGCATTTAGCACATAGTAGGGACTAAGTCTATATATACAACTGTTATTTTTAACAGTATTATTTCTTTATAACATTTTCTTCCCCTTACCTCTTTTGTACAGGTTAATTTGAGATTGTAGAGAATAAACTCAAGAGACCCGAGGGTGACAGGTTGGGAAGAACCAGTTGAGAGTTTAAAAGGTCCTCTTTGGGCTACAAAGATTAAATGTGCAGATCAAGGTAACTATTCATTCATCAACGATTCATTGTATCTTACCCTATGCTAAGTACTGAGGATACCAAAATGACTAGGGAGGTTCCCAGCCTTGCTGTCAAGAAACTCAAAATTTCTGGGAAAGTCTGTCCCTCATACCGATTTTGATGGACAATGCATCTACTATGGAGAGAACGGGACAAAGGAAAAAGAAGTTTTATTTGTTGGTATTCTTTGGTATATAAGTCAGTTTTTGCCAAGTAACAAGTATCCCAATGTCGCAGTAATTTACAAAAATACACATTTATTTTCTGCTCATGTTACAAAAGGGCTACAACTGTGCCTCTGCTAGGCTTAGCTCCAGTTGTCTTCTCATAACAGACTCCAGCCTGAAAGAAAAGCCAAGTTCTAGAGCATGCTAATCTCATGAAAGAGCAAGAACAAGAGGTACAAAGCCAAATCACTTAAAGCTTCTGTTCAGATAGGTTCCTTTGGCTAAAGAAGATTATATGGCCAAGCTTAATGTCAATGGGTGCGGAAATATACTAAGGCTGTATGGATGTGGGTCCAAAAGGGAGCACAAACAAATAATTGTGAATAATACAATTTACCACACCTACAATGAGAAATGCTGGTAAGCTGTTAAAATTAAGAAAAGGAAATAGAAGGAAAAAAAAAAACATAAGGGGTATTACTAAGTAACTAGAGGCTTTCACTTACAGAATCTGTAGTGTTCTAGAGACAAACTATCCTAAGACTACGTGGCTCCTTGTATGAAGCATGGAACAGGTTAGAAAATAGGGTTTTGAAGTGTAAGTGTGTTTGCTGCTTTTCCCAGTTAAAATTCTGGTTGTAAGAGACATACTCTTAAAACAGATTCCTTTCAAGTTTAAAAGGAGGAATTACATGTCACCACTTGAGCACAACCGTCTTACCCTAGTGGCCAACTATGAAATAATATAGATCACAAACTATAACCTAATCCTCCAGGAACCACATCTAGTTATACAGTCATTGTCCTATGTCATATTCATTTGCCAAATAACAAGATTCATAACCAGGTATAGTTATTTTTTAACTTTACACATCATTATATATGAAGTGAATAATACTTTTTAAAGGTTGGATTTTCAGTTGAGATGCCTTTCAGCTTTTGGAACAAAAGAAATCAATTGGAAAAATTACTACTTTGTGGGGACAATGTATGAAGGAGTCAGATTTTTCTATTTTTTGTTCTGAAGAAAAAGTTAACAATCTCATTTAGAGATTTCATGCCTAAGAGTAATTAATTTCAGTCTGCTACCGAATTCAACAGTGCATATTTTAAATGTGTTATTCTTGCTTTGATAACAGCAGCTCTGCATCTCATTGTTCAATATTTTCTATCACCAGTCAGAATGTAACATATGGCTTCTGGTGAGAAAATAAAAGAATGTACATAGCGTCTGTGCGAACTAAATGTTCAACTTCAAAATAACAAATGTTGTTTGATCCAATGACGAATTTTTTGACTAGACACCTGATAAAACTTTGGTAGCTGCCTGAGCAAGAAGGGACTCAGGGATACTTTGAGACTCTCCAGCCTCAAATCCTGCTTTTCCTTTAAGCCAAGCATATGAGGGCATGATCTGTGTTTAGGAATCTAAGGCGACATTTATGGTACAGAAGGTAATCTCAAGAAATAACACTAGTTTTTGAAGGCTCAACCCTGGAAACCCAGATGAGGATACTGAAGACTCTCTTTGATATTATTCCACTCTAATTTTAAGCTTCAAGCAGCCTAAAGTAAAAGATGGCAATGCATTCAATTTACTAGTTTGAAAGAGAGGCTCAAGACCAGCTGTAAGGCCCTTTGTGGGTTGCAGCAGAGAAAGGAAGCACCCCTTCCTTTAGAGAGTTCTGTAATTCCGAAATCTCTTAGACTCATGCTATTATTTAATTTCTCATTATCTGAACTCTCCTGATATTGAATGGTCATGAGGTCTAGTTTTCTGACTGGCCATCTGACTTCAGCACTACCTTTTCATTTATTATTAACATATTTTTATTAAGACACTGGACATAGTTATAAAAGCTACTTTGAAATCCTTTTCTGCTATTTCCATTATCTTTGGGTCAGTCTCCACTGATTGTATGTTAGAATTTACCAATGTAACCGTTTCAAACTGTACCACTCAGTGGCATTCGTACTTTCACAGTGTTGTGCAACCATCACCACTCACCTAGTTTCAGAATTTTCCATCACCCCCAGTGAAAATCTTGCACCATTTAAGCAGCCCATCCCCATTCCCCCTTCCTGACAGCCATAACCACCACTAATCCACTTTCTATCACCATGGATTTGCCTATGCTGCATATTTCAAATTAATGGAGCATACAGTATCTGGCCTTTGGGGTTTGGCTTCTTTCACTTAGCATAACGTGTTCAAGGTTCATCCATGTTGCAGCATGTGTCAGTACTTCATTTCTTTCTCGTTTTTTTGGCTGCACTGGGTCTTCATTGCTGTGTGTGGGCTTTCTCTAGTTGCGGTGCGCAGGGGCTACTCTTCATTGCAGTGCGCGGGCTTCTCATTGTGGTGGCTTCTCTTGTTGCGGAGCACGGGCTCTAGGCACAGAGGCCTCAGTAGTTGCAGCATGTGCACCCTTGAGTGTGTGGGCTGCAGCAGTTGCAGTGCGTGGGCTCCACTGTGGCAGCATGCAGGCTCTAGGGCATGTGGACTTCGGTAGTTGTGGCGCTTAGGCTCAGTAGCTGTGGCTCGCAGGCTCTAGAGCGCGGGCTCAGTAGTTGCGGTGCATGGACTTCGTTGCTCTGCAGCATGTGGGATCTTCCCGGACCAGGGCTCGAACCTGTGTCCCCTGCATTGGCAGGCGGATTCTTAACCACTGCGCCACAGGGAAGTCCCATTACTTCATCTCTGTATATAGCTGAATAATGTTCCACTGTATGGACTCTTTGCATAGAATATCTTTTCCATCATTTTAATTTTAATTTCCTTTTTCTTTGGAACTAAAGTGATTCTGTTGTAGACAATGTACAGATGAATCATATTTTTTATCTTTTCTGCCAACCTCTGCCTTTTAATTAGAAAGTTTAATCCATTTACATTTAAATAATTATGGAAGAAATTCTGACATTTTGCTATTTCTTTTCCATATGTTATATATTTTTATTTGTTTCTTAATTCCTCCATTACTGCCTTTAATTGGTTTTTATAGTATACCATTTTGATTCTCTTCTCATTTCGTTCCTGAATTTTTAAAAATTATTTTCTTAGTGGTTACCTTTGGACTTGCAATTAACATCTTAAACTTATGTAACTTTTTTGAACTGATACCAATTTAGGTTTGATGATATATAAAAACTCTACTCCTACATATCTTTGTTCCTCTTCCCATATATTGCTATTGTCACAGATTACATATTTATATATTACATGCACATTATGACAGATTTATAAGTTTTGTTTTACCCACTTCTCTTTTAAATAATATAGGGGGAAAAAAGAGGAGCTGCAAACCAAAAAAAAACAAAAAACAAAAAACAATAACACTGGTTTTTATATTTATCTTTTATAAACGTTTTTCCAATTTTTTTTATTTCTTCACATGGCTTTAAATTACTGCCTAGTGTTCATTTATTTAAGCCTGAAGGATTTCCTTTAGCATTTATTATAGGACACGTCTACTATTAATAAACTCCAACTTCTGTTATCTGGAAATGTCTTAAGTTATCCTTCATTCTTGAAATAGATTATTGCCATATGTAGAATTATTGGCTGACAGTTTTTATCTTTCAACAATTTGAGTATGTCATCTCACTGCCTTCTGACCTTCATGGTTTCTGCTAAGAAGTTGGCTATTATAATGTGTCTCAATGTGGATATCTTTGATTTATCCTACTTGGTGTTTATTGAGCTTTTTAGATGTGTAGATTCATACTTTTAAAATCAATTTGGGAAGTTTTAGACCATTATTTCTTCAAATATTCTTTCTGACCATTTCTCTCTTTCTTCTTCTTCTGGGACTCCCGTCGTGTTTGTAGGTAAGAGGGTGTCCCACAAGTCTTTTAGGCTCTGTTCATTTTTCTTCATTCTTTTTTTTTTTTCTTTCTGCTGCTGAAACTGGTCAATTTAATTTGACATATCTTCAAGCTCACTGATTCTTTCTTCTTTCTGTTCAAATCTATTCCTAATCCCCTGTTGTAAGTATTTTCATTACAGTTACTGTATTTGTCAGCTCCAAAGTTTCTATTTGATTTTTTTTACACTTTCTCTTCATTGATATTTCCTATTTATTGAGAAATAGCTCTCTTGGTTTTCTTAGTTATTTGGCCATAGTTTCCTTCAGTTTTTCAAGAATATTTGAGAGAGTTGATCAAAAGTCTTTGTCGAGGGCTTCCCTGGTGGCGCAGTGGTTGCGAGTCTGCCTGCCAATGCAGGGGACATGGGTTTGTGCCCTGGTCCGAGAAGATCCCACATGCCATGGAGCGGCTGGGCCCGTGAGCCATGGCCGCTGAGCCTGCACGTCCGGAGCCTGTGCTCCACAACGGAAGAGGCCACAACAGTGAGAGGCCCGCATACCGCAAAACAAAACAAGTCTTTGTCTATTAAGTCCAATGTCTGCTTCCTCAGGGACAGTTTCTGTTCATTTCTTTCTTTTTTTTTTTTTTTGCGGTGAATAATTCATACTTTTTTGTTTCTTTGCATGCTTCATCGTTTTTCATTCAAAAGTGGACATTTTGGATATTCTGATGCGCAAAGAGAAAGAAAAAGAATAGGAAAAATTTCAAAAAAATTTTAAGTTAAAAAAAAAAAGTACATTCCAGGTCTTTGCAAGTTGACTTTATGTCAAGTCACTCCTTCAACACAGGCCATTTACAACTCTGCCTTAGTCTTCACTTATTCTGATCCTAAAAACAAGCCAGGAGTAAAAACTTACAGTCTTCTCAGGTCTTTTCTGAGCATAGGTCCTGCCCTGAGCATGTGCATGTCCTTCTGGGTTGCCCAAATACATGGTAGCTTTTCAAAGCCCCTATTTCCTTCACAAAAGGTTAATCCCTGGCTTTTCTTTCCAGGATTTCAGTGCGTTTATCATTTTCCTCAACTGTTATTTTTTCCTCAGGTGGCAACCGCTGGTTCATTTCTTCGCCTTTTTTTTTTTTTTCCTTGAAGACTACGTAGACACTCTTCCCAAGTAGAGTTAGGTGAAACAAAAGGAAGCCCCTTATGTCAATTCTACAGGAAACCCCAGTAAGGTCAAAACGGAAAAGCACAATTTCTTTGGGACTAGACCCCCTCTGCTCCCTCCAGAATCATGTACTCACACTGGAAATACAAGCTGCTGTCTTCAAGACTACCACTGTGCCAGGGGCCGGGGGAGGGAAGGTTAAGTAAAAATGCAAAAAAAAAAAAAAAAAAAAAAGGAGCTCCTACTCTGTTTCAGTGGCCTTTCTCCTGGCTAAGCATTCAGTTGGTTTCTATCAATCCTTGACTGTCTTTCAGAGTTCTGATAAGCTTGATTCAAGTTTAAGTCATCTTTTTTTTTAAAAAAACAGCTTTTAAAGTACAAAAAATGCATATTTAATTTAGAAAATTCAAAACATATGCTTAAGCAAAAAGATGACGATATAAATCACCCAAACAGGTGGCCTTTTTTCTTAAAGAATCCTGTTATGTAGAGTTATAAGTGTTTGCCTAGAGTCCCACTGATCCAAGAGACTTTAAAACTGAAAGTAAAGGAGAGAGGGAAATGGGTAGATAAAGCTGTCAATCATGGATGTAAGGAGTCATCATGTATAGTCTGGGATTAAATACAGAGAGGTGCTGGGCAACCCATAGGAGAAAATGATGAGAAAAGAGGTAGGGAGAGTCTTGATCACCTTAGATGTCTTCAGACTTCTGCACAGAACCTGGAGCACCAGTTAAATCTAGCAAGGTGTCAGGCTCAGAAATCTCCCTTCTGTCTGCTAATAACCATGATCAACAAAATTCATTCATAGCGCCAATAAAACTCAAAGTATATGTGTGATAACAGCTCTCATATCCCCACCATGGGAAGAGATATTCAGGAAGGAGAGAGACTCAGTCATTAAAGCCATGGCCTTGACCTAAGAAATCTTTGTCACAAAGCCGACACAAATGCACTTTTTTAAGAATTCATGCTTCAAATTCAAACTCACATTGGGGCTCCCAGGCTAACCAAAGGCAAAATTCTTCAAGAGCAGACAAGTAGTCTAGGAATCAGACAACCTTTCCCTCTACAGGGCGCCCCTGGTTTCAAGTGCCAATGCTTTCTCAGACTATTAAGGACCTGTTGCAAGTCTATTCATGACCAGATGTAACCCCCTACAATGTGGATTCACAGCCAAGTTCAGCTTTCCTGGCTGTGACGCTACAGCAGACCAGGCACATATACTTCTATCTCCAGCTAACATCTGTTTGCCTCTGAAATAATTCTCTAAATACTGTGTGATGGCTGATTTTATATATCAACTCGAATGGGCTAGGGGATTCCCAGATAGCTGGTAAAACATGATTTCTAGATATGTCTGTGAGAGTATTTCTAGAAGAGGTTAACATCTAAATTGGTAGATTAAGTAAAGATTGCCTTCACTCATCCCATGGGCATCACCCAACCTGTTGAGGATCTGAATAGAACAAAAAGGTGGAGGCAGGGAAATTTACTCTTTGCTTGAGCTCCCGCCTTCGGGTACCGACGGCTCGTGGTTCTCAGGCCTTCAGGCTTGGACTAAATTATACCACCAGCTTTCCTGGTTCTCTTGCTTCAGACAGCAAAGTGTGGGACTTCTCAGCCTCCGTAATTGCCTGAGCCAATTCCTGTAATAAATCTCCTCGTATGTGGCTGTTCTCTGGAGAACCCTAATACACATCGTTTGCATACACAGCACTGCATAAGAGTACACTGTTGATATGTATTCTTCTGATGCGCCGACCACAGCTTTATGCCCTTGGCCAATGGAAAGCTAGCCTGCAAGACGGCCCTACACACTCTCAGCCAATGAGCACTGTGACATGCTGTGTTGAGTGAGCAAGTTCATAATGCATGGTGTGCCCTACACCACAGACACATCTTCACTTTATTTTCTATCTGGTGCACAGTTTTTCCCCCGAATGGCTGACAAAAAGTTGTATAATAGTAGCACTGGACTTAGCGTAAGGAAACCAATATCTAATGTACGGGTATGAAAACGTAGGGCAACTCAAAGGGTCTTTCAGGAAATGGTCAAGGAAACAGAGACTAAAGATCTGGTGAGGGTTAGGGAAGAGTGGCAGCCACTGGGCATTTTGAAGGTCAATGTGAACCTGACTTCAGCCTGCAGAATGGGCCAACCACTGTATACAGAGTAGGAGGATGAACCCAACACTCAAGGCATGTGAGAACTTGAGATCTGAAAGAAATGGAAGACTTATTCCTAAGACAGGGGGCTGCGTCACAAACTGTCAAATACAATGCTGATAAGTGACTGTACTTGTGTCTAAATGACACATATTTGCTAAATAACGTAATTTTGTATGGTCAAGTGCCAAAGGAAGAACTGCATTTTGAAGCCTATTCTAATCAATGCCACCTGCTACAACAAACAACCTTACGACCCTGGTGTCTTAACCCAGTAAGAATTTCTCTCTTGATCATGAAAGTCTAATGTCAGCACTCCTGGAGGAGTGGCTCTCTTGCTTGGCTTTCTTCCAAGCAAGGATGGGGAGGAGATCTCATTCCTCCTGTTTACATGCTATTGTCTTCTAAGCTCTGGAGCCCTTGGCTTCCAGCCATGCAGATGGGGATAGTAAGAGAGTATGTGGAAGGTCACATGGGATGTCTTAGGACGAGACCTGAAAGTAATGAACATCACTACCACCCACACCCCGCTGTCTAGAACTAGAGATGCCAACTCACGTAGATACAAAGGGACCGAGAAATACCCAATTCCTTTCTTGCCAGTAAGAAAATGAAACAGGGGGGTCAATTCATGGTGTTATCTCTGTCGCAAAGCTCCAGTTAATCCCTCCTTCCTACTTTCAAACATTTATTGAGCGCCCCCTACCGGCCGGATATGGTGCCTGGTGCTAAGGGCTATAATCAGGAGGACACATTTCCACACTGGGTGACTCCTAGCTTTCAACCTTAGTTGATTGTTAAATGATACTACCCCCAACCATGGAACAAAATAAAGGAGAAGGAGCAGGTTAAGAGGAAGGATGTAAATTCAGTTTTAAAAACTTGCTCAGTGTGAAGTCCCAAAGAGACAACCACATGGTGCCTAAAGCTAGGAAGGAAAGTTCAAACGGAGCTCGAAACTTGGGAGACATTAGAAAATAGGCCATTGAAGGATGAGGGTTGATGAGGTCACCCAGAGAGAATGTGGCCGGTAGAGGGGAGAAAAGTAGTGACCTCAGGACAGAACCACGAAGAAGCTCATGGAAGTTGGGGGTGGGGGGAACACCAGAGGGCTCTGAGCAGAGCCACCCAGAGAAATAGGAGGAGATGGGTGTCCTCAGAAGGCACTGATGAAATCAGAGCAGTTTCAGCAGCACAGAGGCTAAAAGGCCAGGTGGGCTTGGGTAGAGGACCAAATGGGAGGTAAAAAATCAGAGATTCTGAATATCCATGACTCTCCCCAAAACCTTAGGATGAAGGGAAAGGTAGAAGAATAGGTCTGTAACCAGAGAGACTTAAGGATAAGGGAGGATTTTCATTTCTTTTAAAGTCGCAAGAGAAACTGCTGTGTTTAAAGTGGAACAGAAACATCCCACTGGATAAGAAAAGTTGAAGGTAGGGGAGAGGGGAAACTCTTTCCCTTCCCCTTAAAAAATAATGAAACTAACACATACTTATTTGAGCAATACAGAAGTAAAGTCGAAAACCAAAGCCCTGCCCATTCCCCCAGGACCCACCACATTCAGCCTCAGAGGTTTACCTGTTCACTCTATACTTCTCCTTAATGCTTACTTAAAATTTTACCATACTAGGTACTCCTATTGATTGTGTTTACTATTAATTTACTATTAATTTCCCTGTGTTTACTATTAATTTCCCTTACTTAAAATTTTACCATACTAGGTACTCCTATTGATTGTGTTTACTATTAATTTCCCTGGATGAAAATGTAAGCTCCAGAAAGGCAGATTTTCTCTTCTGTGTGCTGCCTGGCATACAGTATACACCAATAAATATTTACTGAATGAATGAGTGGGGCGTGTGCTTCTGGGTTTTTCTGTAGATGAAAATAGGCCACACAATATATATTATTCTACAACTTCCTTTTTCAACATAATAGAACTATATCCCTGCATAGAGATCTACCCTATTCATTTTAACGGTTACATAAAACGGCTATGGCAAGATTTATCTAAGTAATCTTTTACTGATGAGCATTGCAGATATTTCTAATTTCTATTATTACATAAGCCTATGCATGTACTATACGCTTCACTTTCTTGAAGGAGAATTTCTATAGGAGAGATTCCTACAAGTGGAATTAGTAAGTCAAAGACTAAGCTCATTAAGATGTTGACAGTGCATCTTAAAATTCTCCTTGAAAATATGTCGAATCAGTTTGAGCATATACGAGAGTGGAAAGGAACCATGGACAGAGCCGAGTTCTAGAGAATACGGAGTACTTTAGACCAGGAGAGGATTTGGACAAGGTCATAAGGAGAGGTACTAAAAAGATACTTGGGCAAGAAGGGTACCTGTGGAATCATCATCAGAACAACAGAGATGAAATCTCTCTCCAGATGAATAAACATGACAATTACCTTTCATGAATCCTCTCCCTCCCCAGAGTTACACAGAGAGCTGGCAACTCAAATCAGAGAAAGTATTCAGCATTCCTTCCCTGGGCCTCCCTCTCCCCACTGCTTTGTGCTAAAAGCAACCAGGGCTCCCTGTCTTCCTTTGAAAACATAATTAACATTCTCAGTGGGTGGGCTGTGCACATTACTTCACATGGATGCTTCCTGTCTTGTTAGCTCACACTGGCTTTGGAATAATACCCCAAGCAACACTCTTAGCTCCTTCTTCTTTAATTAAGGGAATCTTTTAACTCTGCTGCATGCTGACTCTTCCCCTCCCTAATTCAACAAACCTGCATTGAGTACCTACTATGTGCCAGACCCTGTGCCCACCCGGAAAAATCAGACCAGGTCCTGCTCTCAAGATCTCGCGTGCTTTCAAGAATTCAGACCCAACTCTAATCACAAGGTAATATGGTAAATATCACAGTAACAGTACATACAAAGCACTTTACAAGGAGAGGAGAAAACGGGAATTGATTCTGCCTTGGATGTAGAATAAGGACGCTTCTGCAAAGTGCTGACAGTTTAAAACAAGGGAATGAGCAAAGGACTGGGTGTCAGAAAGAAGTCCAGTTCCTAGTTCCAGCTCCCCACTGACCAGCTGAGGGCTCCATTTACAAGACAGAGATCACAGTCATCCCTAAGCTCTTGCAGTGATTGGAAGGATCCCTTATTAACCACAAGAGAGCGCACAGATTTGAAGTAGCACAAGCAAAGTCATCGTTTATTTAGCATCTACTAAGTACTAGGCGTCATTTAAGCGTTTTACATACTTTAGCAACTCCAAGGCACTCTCTTACGGTGGATGTTGCTAGCTTCATTTCACAGCTGAGACAGTCAGTCGTTAAATAAATTCTAATGGGCAGAGTCAGAATGTGAACACACAGCTGCTAAAACATGTGCTCTTCCCAACGTACCAGACTGCCTTCTACTCTTATTACGAGGCACTGGAATGGCCAAGATGCTGTTGGCTAAAAGTGGATTCTGGCAATTAGAGGTGTGCTACAGGAGACATTATAAACCTACACATTGTGAATATTCTCATCAGCGCCCCGCCTGTATACACCACTTGCTGTTGCCACCACTGTTTTCCAATCAACAGGAATTTGTTAAGTGTGTACTACACTCCAAGCCTTGTAAGAGAATGATGATGAAAGCACGCTGTCCTCAAGAAATGTCTACTACTGCTGACAAGGGAAGACTAGCACCTGTACGGCAGACAGCAGTCTCCTCAGTTTGGTCCAGCACAAACTGTGTATGAGACCCTCAGATGAAGACATCCAGCACACACACAGAAATCCATACTTGCAGCTTTGGAATTTTGGAATCATCAACATGCAAGTAATATCTGAAATCAGTTGTGCAAGTATTGACCTGGTTACCAACCTCACTCTGAATTCCCAAGTCCAGAGCAGCCCCGGAGGAAGTACAAAGGAAGAAAGAAATTCAATCTCGAGCAATTGTTTACATTCAGTTACCAGGAGGAAAATATTACATGGTTTGTCTTCCTTTTCTCCACGTTTTCCAAACATCTCACCATCATCCTCAAAGAAAAATCCGCCCTGAGGATGGAAAGAAAATACATCTTCCCTCTGGCTTTAAAATTATAAATAAATAATTATGAGGCATACTGGATCTAAAAGGTAGTATGTGGAATCCACAAAGCCATGAAGGCAGCATTGCTAAGAACCGTGTGATATATATTTAGCCCTAGACAACTGCAAGTGGCATACGAATCACGCTGCCAAGTATTCATTCGCGCCCCAAATGCTGTTGGTCAAATCCCGTAAGGCATTGCTATAATGACAGTTTTCTACATGCCTGATCTCGACCAGAAATTATGGCTTCCATAAAAAGTAACAGCAGGATGATTTTAGTCAAAACCCAATTTACATTCTGCATTTCTGTTCAATAGTCTGGTTGACTGAGGCCCTTTGGGAACAACTCTCATCCTGTGGTACTAAAGCTCATTAAATAAGACCATGAATTGTGCAAAATGGTTCCACACTTGGCTTACAAGTTCCTTAAATATTATTTACCTTTCTCCTTGACTTAAAATATCAAGCAGAAAAAGCACAGACATAACGTGACTGATGTGGCAGGAAGAAACCACCTTAGCTTACTGGAAATGGCAAGCTCGCCAGTGTGTGCGGGTTTAACTTGATGTAATGGCCTCGGAGACTGGAAGTAGCACATGCCCACACGTAGCCACTAACTTCACCACATGTGAACTGAGGCTCACTTACATGAGAGTTCAGTGAGGCGCCACCTAACCAGGCAGAAGAAAGAACAGCTGGAGTGAGGACCTGGTTTTAAAGCGAAAAGCATCTGCAGAAGCCCCACGGTCATTCACCACCTCCAACCATTACTCAAACGTCTTGCTAACTCCACAACTTCCCCCATATTGTGCTAGATCGTTCCTCATCAACCTACGATCATGTCCACTCTCTTTGAGCTTCCTGTGTGTATTTCAGAAGAAAGCTGATAACTACATTTCCCATAATATCCTCCCCCATAAGGTCTCTGATTAGACTTAGTCAACGAGAGCCACTTGCGTGACATTTGGAAGGCAGAGCACTGACATGGAGGCACATGGGTCAATACTGGATTGGAAGCCACTCTTAGGTGAGTTTCATGGGGACTCCTTGTACTTATGCTACAGACCTATGGTTCTCTAACTTTAGCATGCATCAGAATCTTCTGAAAGGCTTGCTAACACACAGATGGCGGGGCCCCGGCCCCAGGGTCTCTGACTTAGCGAACCTGGGGTAGGGCCTGAGAATATGAATTTCTAACAAGTGCCCAGATGACACGGATGCTGCAGGTTGGGAGACGGCAGAGTGAGAACTACTTCTGCAGGCGGAGACACCTGGAGGAGCATCCGCGAGTAGCTTCCAGAGGAACACCTGAGAGCTACCTGGATCAGAGGTGCAAGCTGAGATCATCAGGTCTCCATCCAGAGCTGTATCCCCGCCCCTCCTCTCCCCGTGGCCACGTGAGCCTCTAGTTCCCTGTGTGTAAAAGGCTTCACGTACCTAAGATAAAGACTGCCAATATACAACTCCTCGAACCCACAGCCACTGCCTTATATACGGTCCTTTTCCTAACTGGTGACTCCCTAACACGGTCACCCTTCAAATGATAAAACAGTTCAATTCTCCTCTTAAAAACCTTTGATGCTCCCAAACTGGAAACAGGCCAAATGACTATGAACGCTGAATAAACCAACAGTGATACAATGAAGCACCACTCAACAATAAAAGACTACCGATGCTGCAACAACATGGATAACTCTCAAAGGCAATATGTTGAGTAAAAGAAGCCAGACTCAAAGGCGACCAACTCACGAGCTTCCCTGGTGGCGCAGTGGTTGAGAATCTGTCTGCTAATGCAGGGGACACGGGTTCGAGCCCTGGTCCGGGAGGATCCCACATGTCGCGGAGAAACTCGGCCCGTGAGCCACAACTACTGAGCCTGCGCGTCTGGAGCCTGTGCTCTGCAACAAGAGAGGCCGCGAGAGCGAGAGGCCCGCGCACCGCGATGAAGAGTGGCCCGCGCTTGCCGCCACTAGAGAAAGCCCTCGCACAGCAACAAAGACCCAACACAGCAAAAATAAATTAATTAATTAATAAACGCCTACGCCCAACATCTTCTTTAAGGAAAAAATAAGGCGACCAACTCCATGGTTCCATTTCTACGACATTCAGGAAAAGACAAAACTCTAAGGACAGAAATCAAATCAATGTAGCCAGAAACTGGGGTGAGAGATGGAGACTGACTACAGTGAGATAAAGGGAGAGATATCTTGCATCTCAACTGCAGTGGTGGTTATGCATCTACATATATTTGTCAACGTGTATAGAACCGTATACCTCAATAGGGAAAATGTTACTGTATGGAAATTATACCTCAATACACTTGACTTTTAAAAAACGGATGCTCTCTATTGTCAAGAGCACTAACTCCAAATTTCTGAGGAAAACAAAGGCAGACAGGAAGAGAGGGTTTGTGCTTACGAGTGGTGCAGAAAACAGAAAAGGCTCAAGTCCACACTAGCACTTAGAGTCCTCTCTATGTTCAGAAGGGCTATCTCTCAGGACTGCTAACAGTGACCATGAACATCTACAGAAACCACAACAGTGCAGCAGAGGGACACAGAACAGTCGAATCTTGCCATCTCATTCGACAGCCCCTGAGAAAAGGTAAATAACTTCATTAAAGTTACAGCTACGGCACTTTCGTCTAGTTGCCCCAAAGAATCTGGCCAAAAATGGAAGCCTGATACAGAAGTGAAAATCCAGGTTCATAAAAGCACAGAATTTAACTCTTACTTATCTCATGAGCTGGCAGAGTATTTCTGGAATTACGGAAGTCTGATCCCATTACCAACAGTCCAATATTCTTCTGGAAAACATCAGCCATTTGGCTCTCTGGAGATCTACACATCTAATGTATTTGGTTAAAAATCGACTTCCTGCACTGTGGTAGAGGCATCTTATGTCCTTTTATATCTAGTTATCCTTCCCTTCTGGATGGATGGATTACACTTCCCTGACTACCACCTGCCTGCCAGCCTAGGGGTTGTGAGAAGCAGCAGCATTTGTCACTTTCATGCTGGAGCACTTACTTGATGATGTGGAACGTTCTAGCACTCTTTTCTTGCTGCAGTAATCAGGGAAGAGACTTCATGTGGAAATAGAAGGCAGCCTCCATTACACAAAGTGCAGAACCACTCGGGATGCCACCAGGACCCCGAGAGAACTTGCATCAAAGAGAAATGGAGTCTTGTTAATCTAGGCACTGAGACCATGGGGCTGTTTGTTACAGCAGCATCACTTGGGATATCCTGACTCATACACCCACATCCAAACCCCAAGTTTAATGTTAACTGAGAGAGGTTATTATCCTACTCAGTTTTGTCTGGGGAAAGGATCATTCAACCTACAGGCCTTGTAAACTCTGATATAAATAAAAGACTCATAAAACATTTCTTTTCCTAATGTTGCACAAATAGTAAGAAGCAGAAAAGGTAAAAATTTGAATCCAAGTCCAAAGTGTGGTCTCTTTCCTCCAAGCCACACTATCTACCAACACAGTGATGAAGAATTAGCATTGCTATGGAATACTTATAAAAATAAAAATATTTGTTATATGTTATTGCCATACATATTCATCAACCCAATAGACATAGATATTGAGAAACTGTTATGTACACAAAAATTTAGCTGTCATGGAGTATCAAAAAAAAAGGAAATCATCATCTTTATTTTTTTGTTTGTTTTATTTATTTTTTTATACACAGCAAAGGAAACCATAAACAACATGGTTGCTTATACACATCAGTGTATACATGTCAATCCCAATCTCCAATTCATCACACCACCACCACCACCTCCCTCCACTTTCCCTGCTTGGTGTCCATATGTTTTTTCTCTACTTCTGTATCTCAATTTCTGCCCTGCAAACCAGTTCATCTGTACCATTTTCTAGATTCCACACATATGCGTTAATATATGATATTTGTTTTTCTCTTTCTGACTTACTTCACTCTGTATGACAGTCTCTAGATGCATCCACATCTCTACAAATGACCCAATTTCGTTCCTTTTTATGGCTGAGTAATATTCCATTGTATATATGCACCACATCTTCTTTATCCATTCGTCTGTCGATGGGCATTTAGGTTGCTTCCATGACCTGGTTATTATAAATAGTGCTGCAATGAACACTGGGGTGCATGTGTCTTTTAGAATGATGGTTTTCTCAGGGTATATGCCCAGTTGTGGGATTGCTGGGTCATCTGGTAGTTCTATTTTTAGTTTTTAAGGAACCTCCATACTGTTCTCCATAGTGGCTGTATCAATTTACATTCCCACCAACAGTGCAAGAGGGTTCCCTTTTGTCCACACCCCCTCCAGCATTTGTGGTTTGTAGACTTTCTGATGATGCCCCTTCTAACTGGTGTGAGGTGATACTTCATTGTACTTTTGATTTGCATTTCTCTAATAATTAGTGATGTTGAGCAGCTCTTCATGTGCTTCTTGGCCATCTGTATGTCTTCCTTGGAGAAATCTCTATTTATATCTTCTGCCCATTTTTGGATTGGGTTGTTTGTTTTTTTAATATTGAGCTGCATGAGCTGTTTATATATTTTGGAGATTAATCCTTTGTCCGCTGATTCGTTTGCAAATATTTTCTCCTATTCTGAGGGTTGTCTTTTCATCTTGTTTATGGTTTCCTTTGCTGTGCAAAAGCATTTAGGTTTCATTAGGTCCCATTTGTTTAGTTTTGTTTTTACTTCCATTACTCTAGGAGGTGGATCAAAAAGGATCTTTCTGTGAATTATGTCAAAGAGTGTTCTTCCTATGTTTTCCTCTAAGAGTTTTATAGTGTCCACTCTTACATTTAGGTCTCTAATCCATTTTGAGTTTATTTTTGTGCATGGTGTTAGAGAGTGTTCTGATTTCATTCTTTTACATGTAGCTGTCCAGTTTTCCCAGCACCACTTATTGAAGAGACTGTCTTTTCTCCATTGTATATCCTTGCCTCCTTTGTCACAGATTAGTTGACCATAGGTGCGTGGGTTTATCTCTGGGCTTTCTATCCTGTTCCATTGATCTATATTTCTATTTTTCTGCCAGTACCATATTGTCTTGATTACTGTAGCTTTGTAGCATAGTCTGAAGTCAGGGAGTCTGATTCCTCCAGCTCTGTTTTTTTTCCCTCAAGACTGCTTTGGCTATTGGGGGTCTTTTGTGTTTCCATACAAATTTTAAGATTTTTTTGTTCTAGTTCTGTAAAAACTGCCATTGGTAATTTGATAGGGATTGCACTCAATCTGTAGATTGCTTTGGGTAGTAGAGTCATTTTCACAATATTGATTTTTCCAATCCAAAAACATGGTATATCTCTCCATCTGCTGGTATCATCTTTAATTTCTTTCATCAGTGTCTTATAGTTTTCTGCATACAGGTCTTTTGTCTCCCTAGCTAGGTTTATTCCTAGGTACTTTATTCTTCTTGTTGCAATGGTAAATGGGAGGGTTCCCTTAATTTCTCTTTCAGATTTTTCATCATTAGTGTAGAGGAATGCAAGAGATTTCTGTGCATTAATTTTGTATCCTGCAACTTTACCAAATTCATTGATTAGCTCTAGTAGTTTTTTGGTGGCATCTTTAGGATTCTCTATGTGTAGTATCATGTCATCTGCAAACAGTGACAACTTTACTTCTTCTTTTCCAATTGGTATTCCTTTTATTTCCTTTTCTTCTCTGATTGCCATGGCTAGGACTTCCCAAACTATGTTAAATAACAGTGGCGAGAGTGGATATCCTTGTCTTGTTCCTGATCTTAGAGGAAATGCTTTCAGTTTTTCACCATTGAGAATGACGTTTGCTGTGGGTTTGTCACATATGGCCTTTATTATGTAGAAGTAGGTTCCCTCTATGCCTACTTTCTGGAGAGTTTTTATCATAAATGGATGTTGAATTTTGTCAAAAGCTTTTTCTGCATCTATTGAGATGATCATATGGTTTTTCTCCTTCAATTTGTTAATATGGTGTATCACATTGATCAATTTGCATATATTGAAGAATCCTTGCATCTCTGGGATAAATCCCACTTTATCATGGTGTATGATCCTTTTAATGTGTTGTTGGATTCTGTTTGCTGGTATTTTGTTGAGGATTTTTGCATGTATATTCATGAGTGATATCAGTCTGTAATTTTCTTTTTTTGTAGTATCTTTGTCTGGTTTTGGTATCAGGGTGATGGTGGCCTCACAGAATGAGTTTGGGAGTTTTCCTTCCTCTGCACTTTTTTGGAAGAGTTTGAGAAGCATGGGTGTTAGCTCTTCTCTAAATGTTTGACAGAATTCATCTGTGAAGCCATCTGGTCCTAGACTTTTGTTTGTTGGAAGATTTTTAATCACAGTTTCAATTTCATTACTTGTGACTGGTCTGTTCATATTTTCTATTTCTTCCTGGTTCAGCCTTGTAACGTCATACCTTTCTAAGAATTTGTCCATTTCTTCCAGGTTGTCCATTTTATTGGCATAGAGTTGCTGGTAGTAGTCTCTTAGGATGCTTTGTATTTCTGCAGTGTCTATTGTAACTTCTCCTTTTTCATTTCTAATTTTACTGATTTGAGTCCTCTCCCTCTTTTTCTTGATGAGTCTGGCTAAAGGTTTATCAATTTTGTTTATCTTCTCAAAGAACCAGCTTTGTTTTATTGATCTTTGCTATTGTTTTCTTTGTTTCTACTTCATTTATTTCTGCTCTGATCTTTATGATTTCTTTCCTTTTGCTAACTTTGCATTTTGTTTGTTCTTCTTTCTCTAGTTTCTTTACGTGTAACATTAGATTGTTTGAGATGTTTCTTGATTCCTGAGGTAGGCTTGTATAGCTATAAACTTCCCTCTTAGAACTGCTTTTGCTGCATCCCATAGGTTTTGGGTCATCGTGTTTTCATTGTCATTTGTTTCTAGGTATTTTTGATTTCCTCTTTGATTTCTTCAGTGATCTCTTGGTTATTTAGTAACGTATTGTTTAGCCTCCATGTGTTTGTGTTTTTTACGTGTTTCTCCCTGTAACTGATTTCTAATCTCATAGCATTTTGGTCAGAAAAGATGCTTGATATGATTTCAATTTTCTTCAATTTACTGAGGATTGATCTGTGATCCAAGATGTGATCTATCCTGGAGGATGTTCCGTGTGCACTTGAGAATGAAGTGTAATCTGCTATTTTTGGATGGAATGTCCTATAAATAACAATTAGATTGTTGTGTCATTTAAAGCTTGCGTTACCTTATTAATTTTCTGTTTGGATGGTCTGTCCACTGGTGTAAGTGAGGTGGTAAAGTCCCCCACTATTATTGTGTTACTGTTGGTTTCCTCCTTTATAGCTGTTAGCAGTTGCCTTATGTATTGAGGTGCTCCTATGTCAGGTGTATATATATTTATCATGGTTATATCTTCTTCTTGGATTGATCCCTTGATCATTATGTAGTGTCCTTCCTTGTCTCCTGTAACATTCTTTATTTTAAAGTCTATTTTCTCTGATATAAGGATTGCTACTTCAGCTTTCTTTTGATTTCCATGTGCATGAAATATCTTTTATCATCCCTTCACTTTCAGTCTGTATGTGTACCTGGGTCTGAAGTGGGTCTCTTGTAGACAGCATATATATGGGTCTTGTTTTCGTATCCACTCGGTGAGCCTGTGTCTTCTGTTTGGAGCATTTAATCCATTCACGTTTAAGGTAATTATCGATATGTATGTTCCTATTACCATTTTCTTAATTGTTTTGGGTTTGTTTTTGTAGGTCCTTTTCTTCTCTTGTGTTTCCCACTTACAGATGTTCCTTTAGCATTTGTTGTAGAGCTGGTTTGGTGGTGCTGAATTCTGTTAGCTTTTGCTCGTCTGTAAAGCTTTTGATTTCTCCATCGAATCTGAATGAGATCCTTGCTGGGTAGAGTAACCTTGGTTGTAGGTTCTTCCTTTTCATCACTTTAAGTATATCAGGCCACTCCCTTCTGGTCTGTAGAGTTTCTGCTGAGAAATCAGCTGTTAACCTTATGGGAGTTCCCTTGTATGTCATTTGTCATTTTTCCCTTGCTGCTTTCAATAATTTTTCTTTGTCTTTAATTTTTACCAAGTTGATTACTATGTGTCTTGGTGTGTTTCTCCTTGGGTTTATCCTGTATGGGACTCTCTGCACTTCCTGGACTTGGGTGGCTATTTCCTTTCCCACGTTAGGGAACTTTTCAACTATAATCTTTTCAAATATTTTCGTGGGTCCTTCCTCTCTCTCTTCTCCTTCTGGGACCCCTATCACGTGAATGTTGTTGAGTTTAATGTTGTCCCAGAGGTCTCTTAGGCTGTGTTCATTTATTTTCATTCTTTTTTCTTTAGTCTGTTCTGCAGCAGTGAATTCCACCATTCTGTCTTCCAGGTCACTTACCCATTCTTCTGCCTCAGTTATTCTGCTATTGATTCCTTCTAGTATAGTTTTCATTTCAGTTATTGTATTGTTCATCTCTGTTTGCTTGTTCTTTAATTCTTCTAGATCTTTGTTAAACATTTCTTGCATCTTCTCAATCTCTGCCTCCATTCTTTTTCCGAGGTCCTGGATCATCTTCACTATCATTATTCTGAATTCTTTTTCTGGAAGGTTGCCTATATCTCCACTTCATTTAGTTGTTTTTCTGGGGTTTTATCTTGTTCCTTCATCTGGTACATAGCCCTCTGCCTTTTCATCTTGTCTATCTTTCTGTGAATGTGTTTTTTGTTCCACAGGCTGCAGGATTGTAGTTCTTCTTGCTTCTGCTGTCTGTCCTCTGGTGGATGAGGCTACCTAAGGGCTCGTGGAACTTTCCTGTTTTCCTGCTAGTGTTGGAGGGTCTCCTGCAGAGGCGGGGGGTGGCTGTGTCTCACAGTGAGGACAAGGATACTGGCAGCAGAAATTCTGGGAAGTACTCCTTGGCGTGAACCCTCCCAGAGTCTGCCATTAGCCCCACCAAAGAGCCCGGGTAGGGAAATCATCATCTTTAAAAAAAGCTTAGCTTAGCATCTGTTGACTTCCATCAACAGATGATTGGATAAAGAAGATGTGGTATATACATATACAATGGAATACTATTCAGCCATAAAAAAGAATGAAATTTTGCCATTTGCAACAACATGGGTATAATTGGAGGGTGTTATGCTAAGTGAAATAAGTCAAGACAAAGACAAATACTGTATCATATCCTTATATGTGGAATCTAAAAAATATAACAACCTAGGTAATATACAAAAAGGAAGCAGACTCACAGATACAAAGAACGAACTAGTGGTTGCCAGTAGGGAGAGGGAAGTGGGGAGGGGCAATCCAGGGGTAGGGGATTAAGAGGTACAAACTATTAGGTATAAAATAAACTACAAGGATATATGGTACAACACAGCGAGTAGAGCCAGTATTTTGTAATAACTGTAAATGGAAGGTCACATTTAAAAACTGTATAAGAAAATTTAAAAAATTTAGTTTTTTAAAATAATAAAATTATGCAACCATAAAAAAAAACTTAAAACTCTCTCAAGGCTTCCAGATGAAGAAATAAAACACTAGTCCATATTCCCAGCCTATGGGATGCTGCACCCAGACCCAGGATGGAGATGACGGAACTCATCAGATCACGGAACTCCGATCCAGGCTGTGATCTTATCACAGGTGAGGAAAACTCACCACTGCCAGACACAGATCTCCAATCTCACACCCAGCAAAATATTCCCACTTCCCCCCTTTGTCCTCATCAGCCGCCCATTCAAGACATGAGCATTCCTGTCAGGCGTGACATCTCATGACTCAACAGCAGCATTCCTCCCATTCTTTGGTGTACAATTTTATTTAGACAGTGACGTGCATTTTGACATTTGATATTTTTTACTGAAATGTGAAACACAAAGGCAGCGAACTGCTGCTAGCTCCTGAAGCCCGAGTGTTTACCACACATTCCATAATAAGATCTCACCAAGACATACGGACAGCCAGGGTCCTAACGGAACATTTTTACCTGCATTTTTAATATTTCTGCCAAAAAGTCTGATGGCTGAAGCCAGTGCATTTTCCACAAATCATTTTTTATTCAGCAACATTTCTGCTATCCTGGGTTATCGGGGAAGGATTCATTGAACACAGATGCCTGATTCGTGTGAGAACTGCAATGGATGTTCTCACCAAAAGGATGTGCAGGTTATGTCCTGCTCAAGGATGCCCTGCTGAAGGGTGCATGGGGGCACAAACCCCTCAGCTATCTGTGGGAGCAGAGCTGCAGAAGGATAAGAGGGCTACCTATTCTCATTCACAAAAAGAGGACTCTGGGCCAGTAAGGTCCTCATGGAAAACTTTCCGAAAACAACCTTGGAACTTCTCTCTGCTCTCCTGTTCAGACACCTAATATTCCTCTCCCATCCTATTCCCTCTTGCCAATTTACTCCTGTATCCTCTGCTCTGAGCTAGTCTTCGCTTTTTAGCTCATTACCCTACAGCCCAGGATTTTTCATGGCAGGCAGGTGTGTGGTGACAGAGCAAGGGAAGAAAAATTCTCAGAGCTTTCCTTTGGTACCCCTAGCTCCCTTAATCTAAGCCCCAGTGGTCTCCTTGATCAAGCTGGTCCCCAGGCCCTGGGAGTCCCATGCTTCAGAACCCCCACCCCCGCTCTGGTTGCCATGAGAGATCTCGGAGAGCCTAGAAAGCACTGGGCTCCCACAGGACAGTCCTCTGTGGCCCACCAGCCTCTTAGAGGGAACTCCGTCTTCCTCAAAAGAATCTGTGTGAGAAAAGAGTAAAGGGCAAGTTGCAAAAAAAGTTATTTACTCCCCTCTGCCTGATATTTTGTTTTTCATCAGGAGTGTAAAATACCAAGGGGACTGCCAAAGGGAATTCTGGGGGGTGATGTTCTGTACCTTGATTTTGATGATGGTGACAAGACTCTATGCAGTTGTCAAAACACATAAAACTATGCACTAAAAGAGTGAATTTTACCATATGTAAATTTTAGAATAAACATAAACATTTTTTAAATTGCAGCAGAGTTGATTTAAAATGTATTAGTTTCAGGTGTACAGCAAAGTAACTCAGCTATATTTATTTATTCATAAATATATACATATATTTATAATTTTTTTTCAGATTCTTTTCCATTATAGGTTATTACAAGATATTGAATATAGTTCTCTGTGCTATACAGTAGGTCCTTGTAGTTTATCTGTTTTATATATAGTAGTGTGTATGTGTTAATACCAAGCTCCTAATTTATCTCTCCCCCCACCCCTTCCCCCTTTGGTAACCATAAGTTTGTTTTCTATGTCTGTGAGTATTTCTGTGAGTCTATTTTGTAAATAAGTTCATTTCTGTGAGTCTGTTTTGTAAATAAGTTCATTTCTGAGTTTTTAAGATTCTACGTAAGTGATATCACCTGAAAACTTTTTTTTTTACTATAAAGTAAAACCGTTTAAGGAAACCTTGAACGAGCCTAGCGCTTGTATGAGGAGCACGAGAGCAGCAGGGAACCCTGAGAGCGCCTTTCTTAGGCTCCAGCCGAGCAGAATTCTCATGGAGGATTGGGGAGGAGCCCAACTAGCATCCTGGCTGGTGAAGGAGAAAGGCAGGGATTGAAGTGACACTCAGATTCAACCCAAGGGTACTCCCCCTACCTGGCCAGGCCACCTAAGACGTCTACATCCTGAAATCCCCACCCTCTTCTTTTACTCCCCCACACTTAGCTCCCCTGGGACATTTCCCCCAGACAGGGGGAGCCACCATCCGACACTGAGATCCGGGAGAACACTGCTTTCAGGGCTGCCCTGGTGGCGCAGTGGTTGGGAGTCCGCCTGCCGATGCAGGGCACACGGGTTCGTGCCCCGGGCCGGGAGGATCCCACGTGCCGCGGAGCGGCTGGGCCCGTGAGCCATGGCCGCTGAGCCTGCGCGTCCGGAGCCTGTGCTCCGCAACGGGAGAGGCCACAGCAGTGAGAGGCCCGCGTACCGCAAAAAAAAAAAAAAAGAACCCTGCTTTCAGAGCAACACCGTGCAGGATGATGTGTTCCTAAAATCTGGAGTTGAAATTCACCTTATCCATTTTCCACAGAAATGTTGATATATTTGGTCCAAATAAGCGTAACAATGGTAGAAGAGTAGGCCCAAGAACGACGGATGGAACAGTTACTGTGGGCCAGACATCACTTCGTCTCTCCAACAACCCCACAAAGAAGACATTTTCATTTTGATTTTGCAGATGAGGAAACTAAGGTTTAGAGAAGCTGAGATCCCAAAGCTAGCAAGTGACAGAGTTAGAATTTAACTTAAGTACACTGACAATTATATAAGCCCAGTGCAGGTGAATTTTACACTGTACATTCCAAGGGCCTTATGTGTTGACTGGGCATTTGTGGCCTATGCTGAGCCACTAATCCAGGCCTCACAGTGGTTCTATGGGAAAAAGAATTCTGTTATCCAGCAGCCAGCTGCCGCGGGCTATGGTACCTTCCCTTTGCTGGGAATGACCCCATAATCTGAACAAAATTACCAGATCAGCCTACACAGGTTTATTGACGCTCAAACGCTCAAAGGCTTATAACAATGATACATTATATTTGAGACCAGCTAGATATAATTTAATTTCTTCTCTGAAGATTCAGAAGGCACTTTAGAAGTTTGCAGGACCTCAGGACTCTCATTATAATGTGTAACCCTCGCCGAACAGGGGGCTCTGAAGCATGAATTTGCAGAGACCCAGCGAATGGCAGGGGCTGGCTACTCTTCCATTCTACAGCTGAGGACAGGAGGCTTAGTGAGGTCAAGTCACTTTGCTTACAGTGTCAGACAGCTCATGGTGGGGCTGAGTCCAACTCTATCTGACACCAAAACCCTGGTTCTTTCCATAAGCCCACCCTGCTTTGCAAAGGCCAAGCTAACAATGCCCTCTGTATCTAAACATTAGAAAACCCAATGAGCTAAGTTACATGAAGAGTTATTTTTAATAGCTAAATTCCATCAACATTATGGTAAAGAGGGGAAAAGAAATTAAGCTTTAATTTCATCTTCCAGGTCTTACAGGAAAAGACACAGGCTCTTTGTCATGTGTATTCTTTCCCTCGGTCTCAGCACTGTTAAAGAAGAAGCCTTCTCTCTGGGGTTTCTATGTACTGTAAACTTCATCAGAAAATCAGCAGTGCTGACATAAAAATGAAAATTACTTTCTTCTACTCTTGATTGAAAAGGGAGATAAGTGGACAGCCTTGGAGATTAAAGAGCGGCCTCCACAGAACATTGCCTGGTGGCAAACAGTGGGTGCTTGATACACAGTAACGTGATTTGAATATTATAGGAGCTAATGCATCTCAGTCTACTTACGTACCAGGCACCGCCCTGAGTACTGCAGACGTAGCACGCATTTAGTTCCCATGGCAACCCTGGGGGGCAGACCCTCCCATCCATTTAACAGCTGAGGAAACCAAGTCACAGAAAAACTGAATAAGTTGTCAAGGGTAATACAGTCTGTAAGGAGAGGTCATTTTAGCTGACAATTGAATTCATCAGAGAATGAGGGCTTGCAAGAAGGTTAAAAAGGATGAATGCTAATACTCATACTCCTCACCTTTTGGGATTCATGTATATATGTATATAAATATGGGATACATCCCTGTGTATGTTATTATATATTTTATATTATATATATTTTTACTTTATATGTTATAATTACAAATATGAATATATCTGAATATATTCCAAGTTATAATAAAATACAACATACAAAATATAATATAGTATTATATAAAATAACAGGAAACTTTTATTACCCATAGAAAACTTGGAATCTCTGCAGAAACATGTAACTCTACACCAGTCTCGCAAACACACACCATCACTGCCGACTCAATATTCACAACAGGTGTTACTAATAATCTCTGCTCCCTTCTTCAGGGAAGCCAAAGAAGAACTCAGAATCCTCTTTCACACAGCTCTTCGGGCAGCCACAGTCAACCAAGCAGAGCCACCTTGACAAATTGAAAATGATACGCCAGACTCACTCTAGTCAGCTGAGACTGAGGACTGCAGCCAAGGGGGGTCCTGCGGAGCCATCAGTTCTCAAGGGTCCCCCATGTGGTTTCTGGTCACCGCACCAGCCATGGTGGCGGAGCAACGGGCCCTGTCAACAAGGATGGGACAGGAGAGCTGGATCCAGGGCGAAGGTGACCCCAGGGATGTCGAGCCCTTGCTTTTCCTCACCAATTCCAAGTGAAGACCCCGACCACCAAGATCCCCAGTGCAAAAGGCAGTTTAAAAACGTAGTGAAATTTACATTCTTAAATACCAGGCACTTTCCCTGGAGCAGCATGTGAAAATGAGCCAGCTTAGTCTGCAATTAGCTTAATTAGTTCAAGAGGTTCTTTATTTGGAGAGGCTATCAGGAGAAGCAATATACAGAAACTCAAAAGAACACTCAGGACCTTTCCTTCAGGGATCTCCTCCTTTCACACTGAAAGAAAAAAAAAAAAGAAGTGCAGCCGATACTTGCAAAGGAAGCTGAAACAATGAGGAAAGAGGACCTCAGGTGTAGAAGGAGTTTCAAGTCCAATCATAGAGGATGCAAAGCTCACACTTTTCAGCCAAAATGAGGCAGTATCTGGCTCTTCTAGCCCAAACCGGAGAGTATCACTGTTCAGTTAATAACAGCTGTCTTTATTCAGGACTTACTTTGTCCTGGGTGTGTTCTCATAGCTTAAACAACAATCCCACACATTCATTGTCACTGTTGTGCTTACTCTGCAGATGAGGAAACTGAGGCTTAGAGAGGTTCAATAACATACTCAAGGGTCACAAAGCGGTTGTCTTGGATCAATTTCCCCGGAACAGACAAAGCTGACCGCAGAACTCAGGAGAAAGTGAGTTGTTATGAAGCATTTCCAGGAAAAAAAAAACAGGCACTATCTGAATGGGGACATGGGACCCAGAGGTAAGGGGACGAAACAAGAGGGGGACATCAGGCAAGCATCCATCCCATGGAGGGGACCATGGCTCAGTCCCAGTGGGGAGCTCTGGAGAAAACTTGGGTCACACTTCAGAACGGTCACCATGGTAGTAAAGGAAGCCGGGTGTTTGTGTTCGTCATTGGTTAGCGGCTGCCCTGGGGTATGCAGATTCCCAGGTACTTCCGGGCTTTCTGAAGGAAATGGCAAAGGGGGTCCAGCAGCCTGAGGGTCTCTTTGCTGAGAGAACTCAAGTGCTGGCTGCTGGGAGCTATAGTGGCTGCTGCGCTGTCCTGCCCAGACACCCCCCACTCCCCATCCCCCCTTTCAAGTTCAAAGGTCTCATTCCCCAGCTACAATCCTGCCCAGGAATTGCCCTTGGCCAGGAAGAATCCTTGCCCCAGGTTATGCACCCCTCCCAGGGAACCTCCTGCTCTCAGTTCCTGCTTCACGGTCTGTTTCCTATGAAAACAAACTTGGGTCAGGAGGGAAGGCACCCTGGAAGCCAGTGTGGTCAAAACAGCAAAGGGCTCTGAAGGGATGACAGAGGGGATGCACTCCCAGCATTGGCCGCCCTGGCTCAGGATCAAAGCAGCACCAATAACCCTAAAATGTTAAAAGGCAAGACATGACGTATTGTTTCACTTTGTGAAACCAAATTGAATCAAGCTTTACACTCACGCAACTTGTTTGACGTATGTTCAAGCTTAGTCACTTTTCGAGAACCTGTCCCTAGGACAGCATGAAAATCTGGGAAAGCGTGAAAGAATGATGTTCTCTGACGCACCTGGTCTCAGGCACGGACATTCCCAGGAGCGGGAACTGGAGGGATGCGTTATCTGCAGAGGTGATGGTGGTGCTGATGGTTCAGGGCAGAGAAGGACAGAAGGACAAGGGTTACAGGGGCCCACGATGAATAACTCTTCTTAAATTCCGCCCCTTCAATGTGCACCAGGGCCTGACCAAGCCAAGCTTTCTAACTGGTGCCCTGGTCCTACCTCTAACCTATCAAGGAAGAACAAGCCCTCCTGGGAAGAAACAGTAGCAAGTGGGACCCTTGGCTCGGTTACTGAAACTTCTCCAGTCACCTTCTAATGATACTTTGCCCTCTGACCCCTTTTACCCTCTCAGTCTCCCCAACCCCCTCCATCCCCTGCTGCTTCCCCAGCCACAGCCTCTGATGCAACGGGGCAGGTCTCATCCCCACCCTGACTGCACCTCTATTCATTCAGCCCCAACAAGTCTGTCTCTTTCCTCTTGGTCAGCAATGCTCTGCCATTTCTTGTCCATCTATTTAAATCCATCCCACCTCTCCAGCTTCAGAGCAAGCTCTTCGAGATCCATCTAAGATGGTGACTGTGGATCTGGACACCCCCCCTACACCTAATCCCCCACCTACAGAAGAAGAGAAAACAGAATCTCATCAGGAGGTTGCTAACCCAGAACGCTATATTAAACATCCTTTACAGAACAGATGGACACTCTGGAGTTTTTAAAATGATAAAAGCAAAACTTGGCAAGCAAACCTTTGGCTGATCTCTAAGTCTGATACTGTTGACGACTTTTGGGCTCTGTACACCCATATCCAGTTGTCTAGCAGTTTAATGCCTGGCTGTGACTACGCACTTTTTAAGGATGGTATTGAGCCTATGTGGGAAGATGAGAAAAACAAACGAGGAGGACGATGGCTAATTACATTGAACAAACAGCAGAGACCAAGTGACCTCGATTGCTTTCGGCTAGAGACACTGCTGTGCCTTATTGGAGAATCTTTTGATGACTACAGTGATGATGTATGTGGAGCTGTGAATGTTAAGAGCTAAAGGTGAAAAAATAGCAATGTGGACTACTGAATGTGAAAACTGAGAAGCTGTTACACATATAGGGAGGGTAGACAAGGAAAGGTTAGGACTTCCTCCAAGGACAGTGATTGGTTACCAGTCCCATGCAGACACAGCTACTCAGAGCGGCTCCAGCACTAAAAATAGGTTTGCTGTTTAAGAAGACACCTTCTGAGCATTCTCGTGTGAGAATGCGTCAAGCAGTCGAGATTTGGGAGCTGAACCAAAGCCTCTTCAACAGCAGAGGGGACTGCATTTAAATTTGATTTCCATCTAAATGTTGCTAAGATATAAGAGAAGTCTCATTCGCCTTTGTCTTATACTTTTGTGTTCATATATATATATATATATATATATATATATATTTTTTTTTTTTTTTTTAAATTTTGGCTAGAGTGTCTACTATCCCAGTCAAAGAAGTATAGTACACATCGTCCCCAGAATCCATAAATGTGTTCCTGGCCCACTCTGTAACAGCTTAATAGAATTAAACATTACAAACACATTTGGCCCATGCACAATACTAAAGAAAAGCATTTGCATTTCTATACCTCACAAGAGAACGATGCTGTTTATGTTCCATTGTACGCAGAAGCTTATTCTGCTCATTTGAAAGAGTATGATGCGTGCGGTTTTCCAACAACTGTCTTTGTTTCTTTTTACAGCATTGTCTGTGCTGTACTCTTGCTGATGGCTGCTAAATTTTAATTTATTTGTTTCCCTACTTGATAACATCAGTGATTCTGGTTTCAGTTTTTCATTTCTTTTGCTTTTGTTTTTTTCCTCATGTAATACTGGTGAAGGATCCAGGAATATGACACAAAGGTGGAAAAAAGATTCATTTTGTGCATTCTTTGGTAGTTTTTTGTAACTACAAAGCTTTACTACAAATTTATGCATTTCATTCAAATCAGTGATCTATGTCTGTGTGATTTCCTAAACGTAGTTGTAGATTATAAAAAGTGTATCATCATAATTACCTTCCTAATTAGAATCAGTATGCCTGTTTCTGTATCTTGATGCTGTATTTTAACACTTTGTTATACTTAGGTTATTTTGCTTTGGTTAAAAAATGGCTCAAGTAGAAAAGTGGTCCCATTCATATTAAGACACTGTAGAAAACTGTAAATAGCATGTGTACAGTGAATTGTCTTTTAGACCAAAAAAAAAGCAAAAAAAAAAAAAGCAAGCCCTTCCTCCTCCAGGAAGCCTTTGCTGGCCGTTTCAGTGCACATAGACCCCTCCCTTCCCTGGTCACCAGCGCCACCCACAGCTGCGGAGTGCCTTTAGGCGAAAAGCAGCCACCTACTGTCATCGTGTACCGATGCTTCACCTCCCCAAAAGAGAATGTCAGCTAAGACCTTAACTAATGAAACTCCTTCTGAATCTTCCACAGCACGGAACATGGGGACACAGAGGAGAGTCTCAGAAAAAATAATAAATCCACGGATGGTTTATTATATGAAACTTAAGAGCCAACAGTGAAGCCTAGTTCCGGCACTCCTTCTTGGAAGAGCAATTACAAGCTATGGGCTGAACTGTGTCTATTGTTTTTCATGCATGTTTACTCTTCAATACTGATTGAAACGCACGTCATCCTGAGAAAAAGAAGACCGGCTCCTTCTCCCATTCTCTTCCCCTGCACCCTCTACCAAACCCTCCCCCGAGACGAGACACACGCCTCCCCCAGAGCTGTGTGTCCACGTGCTGAGCGGTGGATCCACAGCTGTCGGACATCGCAAGCCATCAAGCATAAAGCACGAGAGCATACGCTGTGGGCCTGGACGCAGCAGCCCCAGAGGGGTGGATGAGACAGGGTACAGGGTCTGGCCACACAGGGGATAATGGGTCCTGCCATGCTCAGAGACCACAACTACCTACATAGAAGGGGAAGCTTTGACAGAGATGCCGGAAGGTTAACTGAGCATGCTCGATAGCGGGAGACTGACGTGAGAACACATTTTTCGCAACCTGGGCGATGAGCAGAGTGAGCAGCAAAGAGAAACGTTGCCTTATGTATCAGTGCCAAGGCCGCTTCTAAAAGGCACAGAGACCTGGGTTCTAAACCTGGTTCTGAAATATCTAGCAGGGCACTTTCAACAAGCCACTTCATCTCCCTTCTCCAAGCTCCTGACCTATAAGAGGAGAATAAAAACAGAACATGTCTCATAGGGTTATAATGATTACAGCATAAACGGCTGGCTGGGCACCAAGGATCACGCTGCCTCCCCACAGAGTACAGCCATGCTGGGAGCACGGCTCAGCCAGGGACCCTGCTTCCCAGGCCTCTCTGCACCGAGATGGGATCACGTGATCAAGTTCTAACCAATACACTGAGCAGAAGTGACTCCCACCACCTCAAGGCCTGGCCCACCAGAGTCTGCAGGTAGCTCTCCACACTCACAAACACCACAAGCCTCTTGATGCAGAGGCTTCAACCCAGCGAATGGCGTTAGGCTCTATACCTGCTGCCGTACCAGAAAGTGCAAGACACCTGGTCTTTCAATCTCTCTGGAGAGGAGAACGGTCCATCAAATTCAAATCCTGGACTTGAGAAAATGCAAGAAATAAACCACTATAGTAAGCCACTGAGACTCCAGGATTTGCCTGTGAGAGAAGTTAACCCTAAGTTAGCCAAAACAAGAATTACACGCTGTATCTCAAGCATTATGCAATGCCTGACACAGAGAACACAAAAAATAGGGTTGCTCTTGTGTTTATTACCCTGAACTCTTTAGAGCACTTGATACCTCTAGGGTATTTCTATATCAGAGATGCAAATTCAATTTGTGTTGCCAAGCATGGAAGACAGTACAAAGTTAAAAGTTTTTAAATGCAGAGATTCCATTCTTCAGGGATTCATATGTGCAATTAGACCCATAATGTAAGTAATTACACTGCAAGGCAAATTTTATTAAATGCTTTGACAGAGGCTCAACGTGCAACGAGAAGATTCATTTTAGCTGAAGCGTTTGACATATTCCTGGAGGAGGGAAGTTATAAATGGGGCCGTGAACACCACTTGTATTTCGCACATGGACACATTGGCCAGGGGATTGGGGAAGGGGTAAATCTAGACAATGGGAGGCACTAAAGGTCCCAGTGGAAGGTTCCAAAGTACTTTCTCTGTCCTCCTGTCTAAGGCAGGCACGGCAGAAGGGGACTAGCTGTGTCAGGGGGAGTAGAAGGTGCTTTGGGGATACAGTGAGAATTAGGGCTGCAAATGCCAACTGGGACCAGCTTGAGAGGGGCCTCCAATGCCAGGCTCAGGAGTCCAGACCTTCCTTTATTAGTCATGAAGTACATGAGTCAGGACTCGTACTAACTGGCACTCTCATATGCAAACAAAGGGAGTCAGAGGTCCTGCTCGTAATCAAACTAATAGTTACAGCTGGTCCTCAGGAACAAATGGAACCAGGGACCAGAACACCACAAAAAATCACAGGTAGCACCTCTGTTCACTCTTACAATCCTGTTTTAAATTACTTGTACTGTTCTTCCACTATCTGAAATCATGTACTGACTTGTCTGACCTCCTAGGATATGAGTCCCAAGGACACAGGGCAGTCTGTTTTGTTTACCACAAATGACAGCCTCTAGCATGGTCTCCTGCATGGCCAGCACTCAGCAGGCACCCAGGGAGTAT
Organism: Lagenorhynchus albirostris; assembly: GCF_949774975.1. Lineage (NCBI taxonomy): Eukaryota > Metazoa > Chordata > Mammalia > Artiodactyla > Delphinidae > Lagenorhynchus > Lagenorhynchus albirostris. The sequence continues at coordinate 8,656,288 of NC_083104.1, read as the reverse complement.
TTGTTGAAAGAACAATGCGAATGGGTCAGAGATTTTAAGATATCCTGGTTTAGGCAAACTTGAATATTCTCCTTGACTGCTCCAATTCCCCACATCAATCTGTACATCTGCAGTAATATTTGAATGGCTCAATTTCTCTGTTATTCATGTCCCCATAAATCAGCAATAGGAGTGAACTTCCGGTCCTGCAAGGCTGAAGGTCGCAAGCTGGACTCCCGTGGAATCACTGGATGAACTGTCCCGTGGTACGGCAAGGAGGTAGACCAGCTGACCAGCACTGAGATGTTCTAACATTCTAGTAGGCTTTTTTGAAATGCCTTCAGTCTCTTCCTCAGAAACTCATACCTTGAACCAAACTCTATGCCGGAAGGCTCTGAGGGGATTAAGAGGGCTTTAGGTCACAATAAAGGGGCACAAGTGACATTTTTTAGACCTCATCCCTGTTCTCTTGCAAATGAAGTCACTGCAAAAGTTTTCGAAGGAGCCTAGGCACAACCAAGACACATTTAATCTCCTCTTTGACTTCAGCCAGGTGCTAAAACTCTCTCATCCTCTCTCTTTTCTGAGGTCCTGCCATGTCCTTCAGTTTTGCCAAGGCAGAGATGGTTTGAACATACTGGAGAGTTCCATATCTGTTCTCCTTGGTATCACCTGACAAGAGATGATCACAGCCCTACTTTGAGCCTTTCTGTTCTGTGATAGCCTTTCCTATTTTTACTACCATTTGACTAAAAACAGCCGAAGTTATTTCAGGATCAAACTAAGAATCATCACACCATGTTCTGGGTGAGTTGACTTTTTTTTAGCCGCTCCACCCCCATGTATCTTTGACCCGTAAGATTCCTGCCTTGATCTGCTCAATATTTTGTGTGTTACTCCAAGAATAAGCAAGGTACCATGGTGCTCTTTTGTATTTTATTTCCATCTTTATAGTTTGAGATACATTTTTGTTAGAACAGCTAAGTCCCACCAGAAGTCATACAGCAACACAGGTGTGGCAGCATATTTCATACCAATAGGTCATGCTTTTGGCCATTTTAAGGACACCTATTTGACTAAAACCAGGAAATGAAATGAGTTACGTTACAGAAAAGAACACTCCCCAATTTTCTCAGTAGACAGGATGGCTTTCTTGGGCAAGCAGAGAACACTACCTGTAAACTATTTTCATTTTGATATAGTCTTTTACTCTAATCACAAACCCTTTCAGATGAACCCAGAAATACCTTTCACCATGCACTAAGGTGAGATAATGGGGAGACCATTAGTGTTAGAAGAAAATTACTGTGGTTCACCTCACTATTTCTGCTGCCAGGTCTAAGCCCTGTCATTATTAGGGAGATGAGTTTGTGCCAATCCATTTCTAAATCTCACCTGGTTCCACGTGAGACCAGTGATTCCTATTTACCAGCAGATAATTAGGACATCATTTCCATCTGTGGCTATCACCACCATGAACCTCAAATTTACCATTTATCCAAAATCTGTCTTGAACAGCAATAAGGTACAGAGATTTATGCTAGGTATGGGCGGGGAGATGGCAGAAATGAATTTTCTGTCCTTCAGGAACTGAAGGTCTAACAGGAGGAAGAGAAAAAAGGCATCAGTATGCTAAGACAAAAATAAGTGTCCTTAGAGGGTGTGGCACAGAAAAAAGCAAGGGCTGTGGGCACAGACTGAGTTTGACCCTCAGCCTCAATGTATCAGTCAGCTACTACTGCAATAATAATGTGTAACAAGCATCCATGAAAGTTTAATAGCTTATAACAACAAACATTTTTCTCCTTCTGCAGGATACCTGAGCTTCAACTGATCTAGAATGGGCTCCTCCTATACTCCTCTGGATTGTGAGTTGGATTCAGATCTCCTCCACCTTCTTGGACCAGTGACTGCCTAAGACGTTCTTCTCATTGAAAAAGAAAGGCAAATGATGCCTGATTTTGGCCACATGAACCTTATTATATACTTTACTGATAATGTAGTGAAGTTTTCTTTATAGGAAAAACCATTTATGAAGAATGCAATTTTGTAAATGTAAGAATAATATGCATTCCTATTTTCATTTTAATATGCATATTTTTATTAAAAATGCTTTTAATGCATATTAAAAGCAAATAATAATGCTTTTTAATATGCATTTTCATTAATAATATGCATGTGAAAGCAAATAATATCCTTCCCAGTCCCCTCCCCTTTCCTTTCTCCCTTTTCCCAGTCCCCTCCCCTTTCCTTTCTCCCTTCTGCTACAATCATGGTGACAATGGCACAGTACTTTCAAAACTTTTGTTACTGTTGTTAAGTTGATGACCTTGCAAGGATACACTTTGTTTCTCACAGATCCTTAACAAGTTTGGGGGACAGAAACTGTTCTGGAGCCTACTTTGAGGCGGGATAGAGACAGTAAAACCAGTCAGAGCAAAATACGTCACAAACTTTGAGATGTTGGAGTCTGGAGTTTAGTGAGAAGAAAGGTCTTAAGGGGAAGAATTGACCAAGAATATGGTGGTGAGCTGGGGCATTAGAGGGGCACAGGGTTAGAAAAAAATCCACTATGGTGAGGAATGGTTATGTTTTCTTGGGAGTAATGACTGACATTAAATTTTAAGTTGTCTCTGCCATACTGCGCTGAGTTATTTTTGCCCTCAAATACTGCATGCTCACGGTAGAGTCTGCACCATACAAAAACCTTCTTTAATTGAACTTGGAGGCAATGAAAGAACAGACATTATGAGCAGCACAGACCAAGTAGTTAAAGAAGAAGACAGGGGCTGCAAGGTGCAGGAGAGGTCGTAGAGGTGGAAGATTCAGCATCTGGAAGAAATCATACTGAGACGTAAAACAGGACAAATATAAGCCTCTCGAGAATTCTTAGATTCTAGGCTGTCTCCAAATTTTCCAACAATTCTTCGTTTCCCTTTGATTCCTATCGGAAACCACTCTTCCCCGAGCTGGTAGGGCTTCTTTCCCCATTTCGTGAGGAGAAGATGGATCTACGACACAAATGCTCACTCAGTACAGATCCTTCTACCCTCCTGAGCACAGAAACTGGTCCAGGTTGGGCACCCAGCTCAATGAGAGTCCTATGGAATTGGGATGTGGGTTACAACAGATGCTGGGAGAAAGACAATCTGTTTCCTTCAGCAGTTATAAAAACTAAGGACCATGTAAGCCCAGATCTGCTGTTGGCTATCTTTTACACCTTAAAGAAAGCCTCCCTAAGAATAAAGCCAATGCAGAAGAAAGCAGAGGCAAGAGGTTGAGAATGAGAGTCCTGGTGACGTCCTTGAGCCCATGAATCTAGCCATAACTGAAGCCCCATCCACACCTGGGGTCTCCAGACCCGGACTCCAGGAAGGATCCTATCACAACCAGAAGCGTTCCTGCCCCGTACCCCCAGTTTATGTGCATGCCAATTTACCCAGTCTGCTCTCTACAGTAGGAGTCTGCAAACTTTTTCTGTATATGGCCAAATAGTAAATGTTTCAGGCTCTGTGGGCTGTCAAGTCTTTGCTGCAACTATTCGACTCTGCTGTTGGAGCAGAGAAATAGCCATGGACAGTATGTGAGCGAATGAGCAGAGCTGTGTTCCAGCAAAACTCTATTTACAAAAACAGGTCGGCAGGACAGATTTTGCTCTCAGCTTGTAGCTTGCTGACCCCGGCTCTACAGAAACCTTGGATGGTCAGTTTCAGAAATGGCCACTGAATTTGTGCTTCAGAAAATTCCTCAGGGAGAAAACTTTACAGGGATGGCTCTAAAAGTCACTGCCATGGTGAAAAGAAACCTCAAGTGTTCATAAAACTTAGCTGCAGGGCTTCCCTGGTGGCACAGTGGTTGAGAGTCCGCCTGCCGATGCAGGGGACGCAGGTTCGTGCCCCGGTCTGGGAAGATCCCACATGCTGCAGAGCGGCTGGGCCCGTGAGCCATGGCCGCTGAGCCTGCGCGTCCGGAGCCTGTGCTCCGCAACGGGAGAGGCCACAACAGTGAGAGGCCCGTGTACCACAAAAAAAAACAAAAAAAACAAAACTTAGCTGCTAACGCTGAACTTTCTAAGGCCAAATCCAGTGAAACTGAAAATTAGTTGACTGTCTAATCAGTACTGACCAAATCAGTGAAGACCAAAGCTGCTTCAGTCTTATTTGTGTATTATATTTTTGATGATGACTTGTACCATCCTGGGATACTCACCAAGCTTTACTTAACCTTTTTCTGAGAGACTTAATGAAAGCTTCCTTTCCAGCTCATTCATTATTTCACTTCCAAGTATTTTTATTCTCTAGGAGAGTTTTTCTCCTTGAAATAGGTCTTAGAACTTGGTGCCCCACTGATGTAAGTGGACAAAACATCTATCTAGGTTCTTTTTTGTGAAATGCAATGAGAATGGCCCCCAGCAACATGTATGAATCAATTCAAAGACACCTTTGAACATAAGTCACGACCAGAGAAAAATCAGGTGTGCAGATATCAACCAGCCACAACTGCAGAAAATACCGACACAAGGCTTCACCTTGCCACCATCTAGCCGTGCTGTCTACTGTTTCCATGAGTTCCAGAAGCTTCTGTTTGGGTCACATACCACTGGACTGAATCCAACCAAGTCCTAGAAATCTCTGAGATGGCAGCCACCTCTCCGGGGACCTCAGAATCCTGGCAGCTGAAGACTGGATCTGACGAGGCTCTGGTTCTGGAAATCATTATCTCGTTCAGCCAGTCTCCCTGACTCATTTATGTTAAGCCTTTTCTAAACTCAGGGTCCGAGACACACATATTCCCTCTAGACCAGGAAAATCTTACCTGCTATCTCTTAGAAGCCCAGAGCCTGGTAGAAAGAACTTAGTCTCTGGAAAATGGGATATCAACTGCAAAATATCAACTGCATTCACTGCCCCTAGGAGGCAGGATCTCCAAGATTTAAACTGACTCCCTTCCCAAAGCTCAGGAGCAAATCTGTCTCCCTCCAGCCAATCAGATCAGGCCTCTGCTTGGTGTCCCAGCAGGATCCCGGGATCTGTGTGCTTCAAATCTCCTCTGCGTCTTCGTTAATATAACCTCAGTGCTTAGCACTATGCCTGGCACACAGTATGGACTCAGAAAGTGTTAGTTGATTGCATAGGAAAATAAATGAATGTGCTGAGACCTTGCACGTGCCGTGGAAATGACAGGTGACTGTGGAAGAAGAGAATACTGTCCAGCAAATATTCATTCCCTACTCCCCTCCCACACAAGAAATGTATGTACTTGCTTGACTGATACCAGGTTTGGCAACACGATTCACTTTTTCTCATGATCGCAGATAATGCTTCCCCATACCTTGAACTTGGGTCTAGGCATGTAACTTGCTTCATCCAACAGGATGCAGGCAAACTTGATGCAATAAAGACTGTGAAACCTAGCTTACCTTCTTATACTTCTGTCATCGTCATGAGAAGAACTCCCACTCTCCCCGAGGTAGCTGCTACTCTTTCAGTCTGGGATCTGGTATGAACACATACGGAACAACCCTGGTAAGGAACCACGCCCAGATGGATCTGTACCTTGAAGCACAGTCTCCCAGCCTAGAAGAGTCAACCATCAGGCAACCCACTGACGGGTAAGCACGAATAAATGACTGTGGACAAAGAATGCCAACTACCGTATCAGTAAACAAAGGATGCTATAGCCACCAGGCCATGAGCCACTGCAGCCCCACCCCCGCGCAGGTGCACCCTAAGGGCCTCAGGATGGAAAAGAACAGGATACTGGGCCCAGAGGGTTCAGCTGCATATCAAAGGAATGATATCAATAGGCGCAGACTCCTGTGTCTTCCCAACTAGAAAAGTGCTACATTCATTAACCTGAGATGCCTGTTTTTTTTTAAATTAACAGTAATCTTTCGATGTTCCTACTATCTGTTTTGTTTGTTTTTTTAACTCCTATATATCCTGGCTCCTCCCTGACCTCTTCTGAGCTGTCTCTCAGAGCTGAGAGGCTGTCTTCTGGGCTTATGTCCTTAGTACATCCACCGAATAAAACGTAATTCTCAACTGCTAGGTTGTGTATTTTTTAAGTCAACAGGATTGTTATTTTAAGCCACTGAGTTTGGAGTGTTTTGTTATGCAGCATTATTGTAGTACTAAGTAACATACACCCACTACCACCAGCAAGAAGAACAGCACTATCATGACTCTATCATCACTATCATCACAAGAAAGACCCCAAGAACGTGACATTGCCCGTCTGCAGCAGCTGTGCTTATGCCGGGAAGACAAAGGGCACCCTGGCAGCCCTGGTGCCTAAGGGAGACACTAGAGAAGAGGAAGACCCAAAGACATGGCTTATTTAGCCCACAAAGGTTTGGAGGACCTGCCCTGAAGGTAAAAGCTATCCAGTGGAGAAAAGCCTCTCTCAGCTGAAAGGAAACACACCTCATATTTTCTTTGCACTTTCACATGTAAGTTCCTTTTCTAAAGGTCCTCACAGATTTGTGTGGGCGCGACCAGTTTAACAATAGCTGCCCCATGGATTGCCATCATTTATCAGGGTCCTTGACTTTCAGCATTTCTGACTATTCAATGTAAGCCCAAACTCCCCATCCTTCCAATAAGCATTGGTTTTCAGGCTCATATAGATTCTTGCATATCCATCTGTTGCCTTTCCCTGAGAAGTTTCTGAAAATGAAAAGAGCAGAGAAAAGAAAATGGCTTTTTGTTTGAATTTCCTTAAAGAGTCGTTTGGCGAAGCATCATCAGTTCTTGCACGCAGGCAAAATTCAGTTAAGTGATCTCTGACTGTTCTGCAAAATTGGAATCTGAAGCCTTGTAGCAAATTGTCTCTAATGCATCATGGAATGTGAGAGGCATATATAGGCAGGATTGCCTTTCTGACAACTCAGTGAAGGAAACAACTGCTGGAGCTCTAAGCTAGGGCTCTGCTGTCTGCCATCTTGATGCGAACATCACCCCAACTTGGGATAGATGCTGTAGACAGGATTCAGGGAGTTGGGGCAGGGATGGCTGGAGGACACAGGAGCCTAGGAAACAACCTAAGCATTACACAGACTAACCCAAGACTGTGTGACAAAAGGTGCTCTGATCGGCTCACTCTTTGCCTCTTCGTACATCTGCCTCTTTCTCCAGCTTCCTAAGAGGTGTCCAAGTATGCCAAGGACACCAAATTTGCACCCAAGAATATCGACTAGCACATGCTGGCTCACCCTGGATGCATCCCAAAAATAAAGGTATATGTCTCCTAGCATCTTTCCACCTATTGATATTTTCCCCCTTTCATTTGGTTCCCTCTCTCCAGGGAATCTCATCCACTCCATAGCTGATGCCTATAAAAAAACCTTTAATTCCAGCCTGACCTCTCTGTTGAGAAAACCCATATGCCAAGTATCTGAACTGGGCTATTTCACAAGCATTCAGACTCAGCATGGCCCAAGCAGAACTCATTAATTTCCCCCAGATACTTTTCTTCTCCTGCCTTCCCCTTAGGTAAAGGCATCAGCCCAAGTTAAGGAACCCAGAATCACTCTTGACTCTTTTCCCCTCTCCACCCTCAAGGGCAATACAATGCCAAGAGCTCTAATTTCTATTCTGCTAAGCTACATCTTCCATTCTTTCCAGCAAATTTCCCAACCATTCAATCACCTAATATGTCTTGGGTCCCTATTTTGTGCCAGGCTTTTTCCTAGGTGATTTGAGATACAGTAGTGAGCAAATAGACCAAGAACCCTACCCTTGTGGTGCTACCTTTGACTACAGAAAGAGACAATAAACAACAAAAGAAAATTAAGTAACATTCTATATAATCGGGATGAGTGCTATGAAAAACACAGTAAATGGACAGTAAGTGGGGAAATGGATGGGCTGCACTGAGTAAAGCCCGATGGGGGGCAGGGGAGACCTCCCTGAGAAGATGAATTCTGAGCAAGGATTTGAAAGAAAAAAGACTTAAGGAGGGAGACATGATTGCAATAATGCAAGCAAAATATTATGGGGGCTTAGACCAGGATCATAGCAGTAGAGATGGCAAGGAAGGTAAAGGTGATGGGATTTTATGATTGGTTAAATGGGGCTATGAAACAGAAAAATCAAGGGCAACTCCTAGGTTTTTTCTTGTGCGACTGAAAGGATGGAGCACCCATCGATGGAGATGGGGAAGGCTAGAAATGGAGCAGGCTTGGAGAAGGGAAGATCAGTAGTTCTGTCTTGGACATGCAGAGTCTGAGATGTTTATTAGATATTTGAGCAAAGACATCAAATAGGCAGTTGGATAAAAGGTCAGAATTCAGGAGAGAGGTTCAGAGTAGAGACACAACCTTAGCCCAGGTCCACATCATTGCTCACCTGCATTGTTGCAATGATCTCACAGCTGGGGTCCCTGTCTCTAATTTTCTTACAGTTGCCCTCCACATTCCTATCAGAGAGGTGTTTCTAAAACTGGAATTTCACCTGCTTAAAGACCTCTGATTTCCCATTAAATACCAAATCCAACACCACTCCACAGCATGGCACTCAAATCTGCACTTCAAACTCTCCCTTATTGGCCCCAACCATATGGAGATGCTGCACTGGCTCCTGGACTAATGGATACTCCTGGATGTCAGGCACCTCTGAGCATTTGTCCATGTTCTCTCGATCTGGAATAGCACCTTCCCTGTATCCCTGGCAAACCCACTCATCCTTAATTTCCTAATTCAAATGCCAACTCCTTGCTAGACCTTGCTCTGCACCTTCCAGGGGGATTAACTGCTCTTCCTTCCATCTTGCCATTGCAACTTATACGCTCTTCTAGGGTAATACTTACCATATGGTGATGCAGGTTTCTGTCTTTGACTAAGCCACAGACTAGATGCCGCTTTATTCACCTAAGTCAGTGGCCAGCTCACTGCCCAGCAGAAGTGTACAGAATAGCCATGAGCCAAAATAAATCCAGCTGCTTTGTCAGTGCACCCATCATATTGGCACAGTCTGGGAGTGTGGAGATATAGGAGAGGGAGGGGGGAGTCATGTTCTCCATCATGTAGGCAACCAGGAGCTGTCAATCAGAGCAACAAGGAGGCCCCCTGCAGGCGGCTGCCGGTCCCTGGAGCCCACAGCACTTAGAAGCTCCTCTTCACTCCCTCCTATGGGGGTCCTGGCAGAGGAGAGTGATGGAGGAAATGGGCTTGGGTTTTAACAGTAGGGGTTTTGTTTAGGCGTGAAGGATGTGCTCATTAAAGCAAGAAATGAGATGGAATTTGCAGAGAAATATTAAGGGAAATAGAAAAATGTTCTCTAAATTCATGGTGTGCCAGGGACTTCAGTGGGCACGTCAGGTCCTTGCCGTTTGCTTCCCTCATATTTACAAAGTGTCCATGGGCCTGATCGTGTTGTTTATTAAGAGACATGCCTTCTACCCCTACACACACCCTTCTCCTGCCTTCCCTCCGCCAACTCCAGTGATCCTCCAACATTTACAACAACGTGGCCTCCAGGTTCTAGTTCAGCCCCTGTCTTCAAAGGTCTTTTGAAAACTGAGCACGTTTTAAATTAAAATAAAATTCTTTTCTACTTGAGCAGAAGAAGAGATAAGAGAAACCTCGCACCTCATCCCAATTATTGCAGAACTCCCACCTCGCACTAGAGAAATAACCAGCCACTAAGCAAGCTGTGGGCTCTGCCTTGGGACTCAGGGCCATTTCCTGCATATTATCAACATCCAAGGCCACAGGGAGGCTCTGAGTCTTGAAGATCATAAATGAGGCTTTTTGGGAGAAAACCAAAATCAGAGTGGCTTAGATGTAAATTTATTCTTCAGTACTTTTTAGGGCTTAAGTGCTTCTTAGGAAAATAGAGCAATAGAGATGCTGAAACGTGACTCTGATGCCAAAATACATTAAAAATCTAAGATTCAAAGAGGTCAGAGGGACTTCCCTGGTGGCGCAATGGTTAAGAATCCACCTGCCAATGCAGGGGACACGAGTTCGAGCCCTGGTCCAGGAAGATCCCACATGCTGTGGAGCAACTAAGCCCGTGCACCACAACTACTGAGCCTGCGCTCCAGAGCCCACATGCCACAACTACTGAGCCCGCACTCCACAACAAGAGAAGCCACCACAGTGAGAAGCCCGCGCACCGCAACGAAGAGTAGCCCCTGCTCACCGCAACTAGAGAAAAGCCCGTGCGCAGCAACGAAGACCCAACACAGCCAAAAATAAATAAATAATTTTAAAAAAAAAAAAAGGCCAAAGAGAGGCCACCCCATGAGGCCAGGGAATTTTATTTGTTTTGTTCACTGTTCCATTCCCCAGCCTCCAGAACAGCACCTGGCACAGGGTAAGCTCGCCATAAAGCTTGGTTCAAGAAACGATAACTCACAGGACTTAAAATCAAAAAACTCTTTCAAAAAATGTGAATGAAAAAAAGAACAATGTATGAACGAGTAAAACGATAAGGTGTCTTTCCAGTGTCTAGAAGTGTTCTAATGTGTGTTCAGATAGAGATACAACGTCAACTGTCATCCTTCTCTCCCCTCCATCTCCTTTCTCCTCCCCCTCTTCCTCCTTTCCTCCTCCTCTTTATTCTTCTTCCATCATGTCTCTTTTTTTCTTCTTTAATTAATTTATTTTATTTTATTTATTTTATTTTTTGGCTTCGTTGGGTCTTCGTTGCTGCGCGGGCTCTCTCTAGTTGCAGGGACGGGGTCTACTCTTTGTTGCAGTGCACGGGCTTCTCAATGCAGTGGCTTCTGTTGTGGAGCATGGACTCCATGCATGCGGGCTTCAGCAGTTGTGGCTCACGGGTTCAGTAGCTGTGGCTCGCTGGCTTAGCTGCTCCACGGCATGTGGGATCTTCCTGGACCAGGGCTTGAACCCGTGTCCCCTGCATTGACAGGCAGATTCTTAACCACTGCGCCACCAGGGAAGCCCCCGTCACGTCTTTATTGACACACTTACTCTCCACAGGCAACCTGCCACTCAGGTTTATGGTTTGAATCTCTGTGCTGAGTTCTCTTGTCACAATCTGTTCATCTCTCTTCTGCCACAGTCTCCCAGCATTCTCCTGCCTCAAGTCTCTCGTGGGCTTATCCTTTCTCCACCTTGCTGCCCAAGGGACATATCTACATCACCAGACCTTATCTCTCCTCCTTACAGACCATAATGCCTCCTCCCTGCCTAAAGCGCAATGTGTAGGCACGCTTAGGCGGCACCCAAGACTCCACCAGCTTTACCTCCAGCTAATACTGAGCACACCTTGCCTTGTATGTCAACCATCACATGTCTTTCTCCCATTGTCTAGTTGGCAAGCTCCTACCCATCTTTCAAGGCCCAAATGTCTCAAGGACTTAGTGATAAGTGAAAAGATTTTTAAAAACTAAGTCTCTGAACCTTTATAACATCCAACATGCCTAGGAACAGAAGGCCGTTGTGTACATTTTCCCAAAAGCCTAAAGGCATTCTTGGATAAAATGTTTAAGACCAAAATAATCCGTATGCTTTCAGTCCCTGGCAGGGGTGAGTCCCACATTTCTGTAGGTAGCTGATGTGTTATGTGGCCAGTTTCTTTTTGGTAATAAGTACCTAACTAAGTAGAGGGGCTGTGGATGTCATTGCTGTTCATCTATTTAGGCATCTCATTTGTCTTTGATTGTGTGATTTCTTTTTTTTTTAAATAAATTTATTTATTTATTTTTGGCTGTGCTGGCTCTTCGTTTCTGGGCGAGGGCTTTCTCTACTTGCGGCAAGCAGGGGTCACTCTTCATCACGGTGCGCGCGTCTCTCGCTGTCGCGGCCTCTCGTTGCAGAGCACAAGCTCCAGATGTGCAGGCTCAGCGGCCATGGCTCACGGGCCTAGTTGCTCCGCGGCATGTGGGATCTTCCCAGACCAGGGCTCGAACCCGTGTCCCCTGCATTGGCAGGCAGATTCTCAACCACTGCGCCACCAGGGAAGCCCTGATTGTGTGATTTCTTAATTCCTTCATTTCCTGCAAGGATTAAGACTCCCAATTATTGCCCTCTTTATCATTAAAATAATACACTGTATCTCTCCAGCAGTGAGGGTTAGATTAATTTAAGATCATATCATAGGATGAGCAGTTCAGAATGCATGTCACTCAATTTGTTTACTCCTCCAAAATTAAAGACAGGACCTTTTGGGAAGATGATAAAGTATTTTGTGATATGTCTCTTTCCATCTCAGAGGCCACATGCCAAAGACGATGGCCAGGTTTGGAGACAGTCCAAATTCAAGTTCTTTTCTCAGTGGTGGGGGAGGTGGTCCTTAATCATCTCAATCATGGACAGTGTGAAAGGTCAATAAAGAACTTCAAAGGTATACAAAGCTACTGAAGGGCTCAGTAAAAGTACGGAAAAATTAAAACTTTCTGAAAAGGCTTCTTTTTAAATACAGTCAAAATATAACTTGGGTGGGGTAGAAGTCATACCCCTTCTTAATGTGAATTTCGAGTCTCCTAAGGTAATAATTGGTAATATTAAATATGTGATGCAAAATCATTTTTTAATTGCCTCTAGGTTTCAAAGAATTTGAAATCAGTTAAAAGAGATGTTAGATGGAGGGGGTAAATCATGACTAGAAAAATACTGTGATAGGGAAAAGTAAAAGTCGTAATTTCTCTTCAGTAGGTCGGCTTCTAGAAGGAGGATGATGCAGAGAGTGATTCTCTCTCCCATATGAATAAAATAAAAATGCAAGCATGCCTGGGACTCTGAGGTCTGTCCAGAGAGGGACAGATGGGGGCCCCAGCAAGGTTCTTACCGCACAACAACTCACTGGAGGACACTCCTGGCCCTAGTGAAAGCCACAGAAGAACTCACAGATGTTCTTGTTTCGGATACAAAACAAAAACTGTGGTAAGGCCACTCTGGCTTGACGCAAACCTTGGAGATGCAGCAGGGATTGACATTATTCTTTATTCAAAAGAGATTTACTGAGACCCTGGCTAGGCACTGGAGACATAAAAACACGTAAGAGCTAGCCACCATCTCTACTGATCTCAGGGTCTAGTTGGCATGATACTGAACTTAGAAGGTGACAAATACTAAAATCTCTGCCGCTGAGGAAAGGTGATAGCTCGAAAGAGTATATTCCAATATAAAATAATTTACATTTGTAAGATGCAAAAATCATTGTTTCTCATACTCAAAATGGAAGGAAATTATGAATGAGGCTACACGGAAAGCTGTCCTAATCCTCTGGTTAGGAGCAGTGGGAGAAGTTATTCTAGGAAGAGAAATCACAGGAGGCTTCTCGGAGGACATGACATCAAAAGTGAAAATTGAGAGATAAAAAAGCATCAGTCGTGTGAATGTGATAAGATTACCATAGAATTTCTAAATATTTACTTAGGTCAAGTCGGGCAAACCTCAGGAAGCCTCTGAATGTTTTATTTGACATCCGTTACCTTCATTTTCAGCTTCCTTTTGTCCCCGTGTCCCTCCTTAGATAGAGGTGACCCTCTAATCAGAGGAGTAACTGTCCTGATAAATGCTGGAGACTCAATGGGTTAATCAACCAGGAGTTTCTGCACATCTTAACACTACCAGCAAGACACAGAAAAGTGAATACAAATAGTATGCATACGTGTGTGTTTAAAACAAGGAGGGTATAATATATACAAACATGCCTATGTATGCATATAACATCTGAAAAAATATCCAAAGACACTGACATCCATGATTCATTCTGTAGAGGAAACTGGAGATCCTAGGATCTGTACAGAGAGAGGAGACTTTTTCACCAGCTACCCATATGTAATGTGTGGTTATTGTTGTTTGTTTGATAACCATGTAAAGTCGGCCCTCTGTATCCAACGGTTCCATATCCAAGGGGTGTACATCTGAGAATTCAACCAACCACAGACTGAAAATATTGGGGGGAAAAATTCCAGAAACTTCCAAAAAGTGAAACTTGAATTTGCCTCACCCAAGCAACTATTGACACAGCATCTACATCGTATTTATGACTATTCACATAACATTTACATTGTATTAGATATTATAAGTAATCTAGAGAGAATTTAAAGTGCACAGGCGGATATGTGTAGGTTATATGCAAATATTATGCCATTTCACATTGGGGCTTGAGCATCTGTGGATTCTGGTATCCATGAGGGTCTTAGGACCAATCCCCTAGGACACGGAAGAACGACCGTACATGTATTATTTTTCAATTTTACATATATAAAGAAAACAAGCTAACCGAAAAGACAGTTGCTAGAATCTCAAAGGAATGAACTACAAAGGCTGAAGTGAAGACACAGAGGCACAGGGTGGGAAAATTATTTGAGGGGTTGGAGGGCCTGAAGTGAGACTTGCTTACACCCTGGGTCTATTACAAATAGCCTCACCTAGGGCTGGCAAGGTGCCTTTATTATGCTATGTTTTGGTTCACAGATACGTAAGATGCTATCTTAGCTCAGGATGCCATGACAAAACAAAACAAAACGGGTGACTTCAACAACAGAAATTTATTTTCTTGCACTTCTAGAGGCTGGAAGTCCAAGATAAAGGAGCCAGCATGGTCAGTTCCATGGGAGAGCTCCCTTCCCAGCTGGCAGTCTCTTCCTAGCACTGTGTCCTTACATGATGGGCAGAGAAAGCAAGCTTTCTGATATCTCTTCTTATAAGGACACGAATCCTATCTGATCAGGGCCCCACCCTCATCACCTCATCCTACCTTGATTACCTCTCAAAGGCCGCACCTCCAAATAACATCATTTGTGGGTTAGGGCTTCAACATACGAATTTTAGGGAGACACAATTCAGTCCATAGCTGATGCATATATGTTAAGATGCATGTTCAGATACTGAGATGAATATTTGATCCCATGAGGCACATTCACCGAGTAGATGTGGATCTAGTTGAAAGGGCTAACTCTTAAAGAACACTCCACATGGTTCTGTGTCAAACCTTTAATCAGGAATGAGTATAGATGGTGTGTTGAGTATGGAACCTGGCAGGAGCAAATGCTGTGGCCCTCTGAACATGGGAAGACACAGAGTAGAAGCCAAGAGGGCTCATTAACGAAGTACAAAGAGAGTAATCAATAATCAAGTCTTACTGCTGCTGCTCTCATTTCCCCTTGTATCAAAGGGTAGAAAACTACCCTACAAAACTAAGTAAAATGGGAGAGAGCTTCAAGATGGTGGAAGAGTAAGACGTGGAGATCACCTTCTTCCCCACAGATACATGAGAAATACATCTACATGTGGAACAACTCCTACAGAACACCTACTGAATGCTGGCAGAAGACCTCAGACCTCCCAAAAGGCAAGAAACTCCCCACGCACCTGGGTAGGGCAAAAGAAAAAAGAAAAAACAGGGGGCTTCCCTGGTGGCGCAGTGGTTGAGAGTCCACCTGCCGATGCAGGGGACACGGGTTCATGCCCCGGTCTGGGAAGATCCCACATGCCGCGGAGCGGCTGGGCCCGTGAGCCATGGCCGCTGAGCCTGCACATCCAGAGGCTGTGCTCCGCAACGGGAGAGGCCACAGCAATGAGAGGCCCACGTACCGCAAAAAAAAAAAAAGAAAAAACAGAGACAAAAGAATAGGGACGGGACCTGCACCAGTGGGAGGGAACAGTGAAGGAGGAAAGGTTTCCACACACTAGGAAGCCCCTTCACGGGTGGAGACTGCGGGTGGTGGAGGGGGGAGCTTCGGAGCCGTGGAGGAGAGCACAGCAACAGGGGTGTGGAGGGCAAAGCGGAGAGATTCCCGCACAGAGGATCGGTGCCGACCAGCACTCACCAGCCCGAGAGGCTTGTCTGCTCACCCGCCGGGGTGTGTGGGGGCTGGGAGCTGAGGCTCGGGCTTCGGAGGTCGGATCCCAGGGAGAGGACTGGGGTTAGCTGCATGAACACAGCCTGAAAGGGGCTAGTGCGCCACAGCTGGCCGGGAGGGAGTCGGGGAAAAGTCTGGACCTGCCGAAGAGGCAAGAGACTTTTTCTTGCCTCTTTGTTTCCTGGTGCGCGAGGAGAAGGGATTAAGAGCGCCGCTTAAAGGAGCTCCAGAGACGGGTGCAAGCCGCGGCTAAAAGCGCGGACCCCAGAGAGGGGCATGAGACGCTAAGGCTGCTACTGCCACCAAGAAGCCTGTGTGCAAGCACAGGTCACTATCCACACACCCCTTCCGGGGAGCCTGTGCAGCCCGCCACTGCCAGGGTCCCGGGATCCAGGGACAACTCCCCCAGGAGAACGCACGGGAGCCTCAGGCTGGTGCAACGTCACACTGGCCTCTGCCGCCGCAGGCTCGACCCGCACTCTGTGCCCCTCCCTCCCCCCGGCCTGAGTGAGCCTGAGCCCCCGAATCAGCTGCTCCTTTAACCCTGTCCTGTCTGAGCAAAGAACAGAGGCCCTCAGGCGACCTACATGCAGAGGTGTGGCCAAATCCAAAGCTGAACCCTGGGAGCTGTGCGAACAAAGGAGAAAAGGAAACTTCTCCCAGCAGCCTCAGGAGCCGCGGATTAAATCTCCACAATCAACTTGATGTACCCAGCATCTGTGGAATACCTGAATAGACAACGAGTCATCCCAAATTGAGGAGGTGGACTTTGGAAGCAATGATATATATACTTTTTTCCTGTTTTCTCTTTTTGTGAGTGTGTATGCATATGCTTCTGTGTGATTTTGTCTCTATAGTTTTGCTTTTACCATTTGCCCTAGGGTACTGTCTGTCCATTTTTTTTGTATTTTGCTTTTTTTTAGTATAGTTTTCAGTGCTTGTTATCATTGGTGGATTTGTTTTTTTGCTTTGGTTGTTCTCTTCTTTCTTTCTTTCTTTTTAATTACTTTAAAAAATTTTAATAATTATTTTTTGTTTTTTATATTAATAACATTTTTATTTTATTTTTTCTTTCTTTGTTTTTTTCTCCCTTTTATTCTGAGCTGTGTGGATGACAGGCTCTTGGTGCTCCAGCCAGGCATCAGGGCTGTGCCTCTGACGTGGGAGAGCCAAGTTCAGGACATTGGTCCACAAGAGACCTCCCAGCTCCATGTAATATCAAACAGAGAAAATCTCCCAGAGATCTCCATCTCAACACCAAAACGCAGCTCCACTCAACGACCAGCAAGCTACAGTGCTGGACACCCTATGCCAAACAACTAGAAAGAAAGGAACACAACCATGAGCAGAGAGGCCGCCTAAAATCATAATAAGGTCACAGACACCCCAAAACACACCACCAGACGTGGACCTGCCCACCAGAAGACAAGATACAGCCTCATCCACCAGAACATAGGCACTAGTCCCCTCCACCAGGAAGCCTATACAACCCACTGAACCAACCTTAGCCACTAGGGACAAACATCAAAAACAATGGGAACTACGAACCTGCAGCCTGCTAAAAGGACACCCCAAACACAGTAAGATAAGCAAAATGAGAAGACAGAAAAACACACAGCAGATGAAGGAGCAAGGTAAAAACCCACCAGACCTAACAAATGAAGAGGAAATAGCAGTCTACCTGAAAAAGAATTCAGAATAATGATAGTGAAGATGATCAAAAATCTTGGAAATAGAATGGAGAAGATACAAGAAATGTTTAACAAGGACCTAGAAGAACTAAAGAGCAAACAAACAACGATGAACAACACAATCAATGAAATTAAAAAGACTCTAGATGGGATCAATAGCAGAATAATTGAGGCAGAAAAACAGATAAGTGACCTGGAAGATTAAAATAATGGAAATAACTATTGCAGAGCAGAATAAAGAAAAAAGAATGAAAAGAATTGAGGACAGTCTCAGAGACCCCTGGGAAAATATTAAACTCACCAACATTCGAATTGTAGGGTCCCAGAAAAAGAAAGGGAGTGAGAAAATATTTGAAGAGATTATAGTTGAAAACTTCCCTAATATGGGAAAGGAAATAGTTAATCAAGTCCAGGAAGCACAGAGTCCCATACAGGATAAATCCAAAGAGAAACACACCAAGACACATATTAATCACACTATCAAAAATTAAATACAAGGAAAAAATACTTAAAGCAGCAAGGGAAAACAACAAATAACGTACAAGGGAATCCCCGTAAATTTAACAGCTGATCTTTCAGTAGAAACTCTGCAAGCCAGAAGGGAGTGGCAGGACATATTTAAAGTGATGAAATGGAAAAACCTACAACCAAGATTAGTCTACCAGGTAAGGATCTCATACACATTTGATGGAGAAATTAAAACCTTACAGACAAGCAAAAACTAAGAGAATTCAGCACCACCAAACCAGCTTCACAACAAATGCTAAAGGGACTTCTCTAGGCAGGAACCACAAGAGAAGGAAAAGACCTACAAAAACAAACCCAAAACAATTAAGAAAATGGTAATAGGAACATACATACTGATAATTACCTTAAATGTAACAGGATTAGATGCTCCAACCAAAAGACATAGACTGGCTGAATGGATACAAAAACAAGACCCATATATATGCTGTCTACAAGAGACCCACTTCAGACCTAGCGACACATAGAGACTGAAAGTGAGGGGATGGAAAAAGATATTCCATGCAAATGGAAATCAAAAGAAAGCTGAAGTAGCAATCCTTATATCAGAGAAAATAGACTTTAAAATAAAGAATGTTACAGGAGACAAGGAAGGACACTACATAATGATCAAGGGATCAATCCAAGAGGAAGATATAACAATGATAAATATACATGCACAGACATAGGAGCACCTCAATACATAAGGCAACTGCTAGCAGCTATAAAAGAGGCAATTGACACTAACACAACAAGTGGACAGATCATCCAAACAGAAAATTAATAAGGAAAAACAAGCTTTAAATGACACAATAGACCAGATAGATTTAATTGATATTTATAGGACATTCCATCCAAAAACAGCAGATTACACTTTCTTCTCACGTGCTCATGGAACATTCTCCAGGATAGACCACATCTTAGGTCAGAAATCAAGCCTCAGTAAATTGAAGAAAACTGAAATCATATCAAGCATCTTTTCTGACCACAACACTATGAGACTAGATATCAATTACAGGAAAATATCTGTAAAAAATACAAACACATGGAGGTAAACAATACACTGCTTAATAACCAAGAGATCACTGAAGAAATCAAAGAGGAAATAAAAAACTACTTAGAATCAAATGACAATGAAAACACAATGACCCAAAACCTATGGGATGCAGCAAAAGCAGTTCTAAGAGGGCACTTTAGAGCAACAGAATCCTACCTTAAGAAACAAGAAACACCTCAAATAAACAACCTAACCTTACACCTAAAGCAATTAGAGAAAGAAGAACAAAAAATGCCAAAAGTTAGCAGAAGGAAAGAAATCATAAAGATCAGATGAGAAATAAATGAAAAAGAAATGAAGGAAAGGACGGCAAAGATCAATAAAACTAAAGGCTGGCTCCTTGAGAAGATAAACAAAATTGATAAACCATTAGCCAGACTCATCAAGAAAAAAACGGAGAAGACTCAAATTAATAGAATTAGAAATGAAAAAGGAGAAGTAACAACAGACACTGCAGAAATACAAAGGATCATGAGAGATTACTACAAGCAACTATATGCCAATAAAATGGACAACGTGGAAGAAATGGACAAATTCTTAGAAATGCACAACCTTCCGAGACTGAACCAGGAAGAAATAGAAAATATGAACAGACCAATCACAAGCACTGAAATTGAAACTGTGATTAAAAATCTTCCAACAAACAAAAGCCCAGGACCAGATGGCTTCACAGGTGAATTCTATCAAACATGTAGAAAAGAGCTAACACCTATCCTTCTCAAACTCTTCCAAAATACAGCAGAGGGAAGAACACTCCCAAACTCATTCTACGAGGCCACCATCACCCTGATACCAAAACCAGGCAAAGATGTCACAAAGAAAAAAAACTACAGGCCAATATCACTGATGAACATAGATGCAAAAATCCTCAACAAAATACTAGCAAACAGAATCCAACAGCACATTAAACGGATCATACACCATGATCAAGTTGGGTTTATCTCAGGAATGCAAGGATTCTTCAATATACGCAAATCATTCAATGTGATACACCATATTAACAAATTGAAGAAGAACCATATGATCATCTCAACAGATGCAGAGAAAGCTTTCGACGAAATTCAACACCCATGTATGAAAAAAACCCTCCAGAAAGTAGGCATAGAGGGAACTTACCTCAACATAATAAAGGCCATATATGACAAACCCACAGCCAACATCATCCTCAATGGTGAAAAACCGAAACCATTTCCACTAATCAGGAACAAGACAAGGTTGCCCACTCTCACCACTATTATTCAACATAGTTTTGCAGTTTTAGCCACAGCAATCAGAGAAGAGAAAGAAATAAAAAGAATCCAAATCGGAAAAGAAGAAGTAAAGGTGTCACTGTTTGCAGATGACATGATACTATACATAGAGAATCCTAAAGATGCTACCAGAACACTACTAGAGCTAATCAATGAATTTGGTAAAGTAGCAGGATACAAAATTAATGCACAGAAATCTCTGGCATTCCTATACACTAATGATGAAAAATCTGAAAGTGAAATTAAGAAAACACTCCCATTTACCACTGCAACAAAAAGAATAAAATACCTAGGAATAAACCTACCTAAGGACACAAAAGACCTGTATGCAGAAAATTATAAGACACTGATGAAAGAAATTAAAGATGATACAAATCGATGGAGAGATATACCATGTTCTTGGATTGGAAGAATCAACACTGTGAAAATGACTCTCCTACCCAAAGCAATCTACAGATTCAATGCAATCCTTATCAAACTACCACTGGCATTTTTCACAGAACTAGAACAAAAAATTTCACAATTTGTATGGAAACACAAAAGACCCTGAATAGCCAAAGCGATCCTGAGAAAGAAAAACGGAGCTGGAGGTATCAGGTTCCCTGACTTCAGACTACACTACAAAGCTACAGTAATCAAAACAATATGGTACTGGCACAAAAACAGGAATATAGATCAATGGAACAGGATAGAAAGCCCAGAGATAAACCCATGCACATATGGTCACCTTATCTTTGATAAAGGAGGCAAGAGAATACGATGGAGAAAAGACAGCCTCTACAATAAGTGGTGCTGGGAAAACTGGACAGTAACATATAAAAGAATGAAATTACAACACTCCTTAACACCATACACAAAAATAAACTCAAAATGGATTAAAGACCTAAATGGAAGGCCAGACACTCTCCAACTCTTAGAGGAAAACATAGGCAGAACACTCTGTGACATAAATCACAGCAAGATCCTTTTTGACCCACCTCCTAGAGAAATGGAAATAAAAACAAAAATAAACAAATGGGACCTAATGACACTTAAAAGCTTTTGCACAGAAAAGGAAACCATAAAGAAGATGAAAAGGCAACCCTCAGCAGGGGAGAAAATATTTGCAAATGAAGCAACTGACAAAGGATTAATCTCCAAATTGTACAAGCAGCTCATGCAGCTCAACATCAAAAAACAAACAACCCAGTCCAAAAATGGGCAGAAGACCTAAACAGACATTTCTCCAAAGAAGATATACAAACTGCCAACAAACACATGAAAGAATGCTCAACATCATTAACCATTCAAGGAATGCAAATCAAAACTACAATGCGGTATCATCTCACCCGGTCAGAATGGCCATCATCAAAAAATCTACAAACAATAAATGCTGGAGAGGGTGTGGAGAAAAGGGAACCCTCATACACTGTTGGTGGGAATGTAAATTGATATAGCCGTTATTTAGAATAGTATGGACGTTCCTTAAAAAACTAAAAATAGAACTACCATAGAACCCAGCCATCCCACTACTGGGCATATACCCTGAGAAAACCATAATTCAAAAAGAGTCATGTACCACAATGTTCATTGCAGCTCTATTTACCATAGCCAGGACATGGAAGCAACCTAAGTGTCCATCGACAGATGAGTGGATAAAGAAGATGTGGCACATATATACAATGGAATATTACTCAGCCATAAAGAGAAACGAATTGAGTTATTTGTGGTGAGGTGGATGGACCTAGAGTCTGTCATACAGAGTGAGGTAAGTCAGAAAAAGAAAAACAAATACCGTGTGCTAACACATATATATGGAATCTAAAAAAATAAATAAAATACAATGGTCATGAAGAACCTAGGGGCAAGATGGGAATAAAGACACAGACCTACTAGAGAATGTACTTGAGGACACGGGGAGAGGGAAGGGTAAGCTGGGACAAAGTGAGAGAGTGGTAGTGTATATATGGATATATATACACTACCAAATGTAAAATCGATAGCTAGGGGGAAGCAGTCGCATAGCACAGGGAGATCAGCTCGGTGCTTCGTGACCAGCTAGAAGGGTGCGACAGGGAGGGTGGGGGGGAGGCAGACACAGCAGGGAAGAGATATGGGGATATATGTATATGTATAACTGATTCACTTTGTTATAAAGCAGAAACTAACATGCCACTGTAAAGCAATTTTATACTCCAATAAAAATGTTTAAAAAACACACAAAAAACTAAGTAAAATGCCACTGTGCCATTGCTTCTGGAAACTGCTTAATTGATTGTACACCAGAAAACAAAGCGAAGCTTGCTTCTAATTCACTCAGCTCGGTCCCACCTCAGGGGTCTCAAAGACACCGTGAGGGTGTATTACACCTAATTTGGAAGTTTAAACGCTTCGTCCTGCAACAGATTTGATTACCTAACATTTGAAATATCTCACTGCAGTTATGAGCCCATCTAGTGAACACACTGCGTTGGTTACAACCTGGCTTGAAAATCCTCACTGCCCTGGAGTCCTTCTATTCCTAGCAGGGCTCACAGACAGAATATTGGAGGCCTGATGTATTTCTCTTAACACATTTTCCCCTAGTTTCATAAAGGTCCCTCTTATAAGAAAGGTAACGTGTAGTTTTCTGAGAATGGAAGGGAAAGTTACATACAAAGAGAAATTAACAGGATGGCAACTATCTAGAAAACTAAATACGAACTTGTTTTATTGCAACTCACTCCTGAATGCCATTGAAACATACAGGGCTGAGATCAATATTCCATCAGCCGAGGGCATCTCAACACCCTGAGAATCAACTGGCAACGTGCCACCCTCCTACACAGTACAACATTGACCCAGGCAGTGCCTGCAGCAGATATGGCCACGCTCCCCTCCAGTAATCTGCACCCTCATGATAACCCGTGCTTGGCAGTCAGAAAGCTCTCTTATCACTTCATTATCTGCCGGGTAGAGAAACCTTTCACAGCACGATTGGCGCTTCAAAACATACACAGAGTCATTCAAACCAAGTTTTGGGACCCTTAGAATTCCAACGTTCTTCTATTGATTCTATTTTACTAAGTACTTACTGCAATCTGTGGCTGCACTACCAAGAAATTAAATATTTTGATTCCTGATTTAGAAGGTGTATCTCGAGGGTTTTAAATCCTCAGCTTCAGCAAGAGGTGAAGTCTTTTTCTTCCCAATAGGCCTGTTTCGACTTGTAGCTGTACATGCTATCCTCGGGGCATGTCATGGCACAAATTGTTTTAAAAATAGAAAATGAGAAGGCCAAAAACAAGTCACAGGAGTAGATAACCCAAACCGGCAGAGCAATAATAGCTACCCTGTAGTCACCCTTACTATGTAATAGGCACCGATGTAAATGCTTTACATGTAACCACTCATTTCATGCTCACAGCAATGTAGGAGGTGTGTACCATTTTTACAGATGAGGAAACTGAGAGTAAGTAACTCATACAAAGTAAAAAGGGCTGGGGCGTACATGCCAAGGAAGCTTCTGATTAGTTTTAACCCAAATACCAGCCCCCATTGAACTTTCCCTTTTATGATTGTAAATTCACACAGTTTGTTAATCATCTTAAGTATAGGAAGTTTTATTTGCTTGTTCTATATTTTTTTAATGTATTTTGAAGTAAACTTAATTTACAATGTTGTGTTAGTTTCAAGTGTACAGCAAAGTGATTCAGTTTATCTATATATATACACACACACACACACACACACACACACACATATATATTCTTTTTCAGGTTCTTTTCCACTATAGGTTACTGTAAGATATTGATACTGCTATACAGTAGGTCCTTGTTGTTTAGCCCATTTAACTTAAATAATTTGGGGGTGGGGGGGATAAAAGCAACTGCCCCTCAAAAAACTAAACAAACAACAACTGAACATGGTATCCCTGAAATTCTTGGTGACCTTATGGACGTACGATAGCGACCCCAATTCCCCACCTATTCCGTGTAAGTTCCCCCAGTAATCCGGTGTCCTTACACAAAGTAGATATTAATGAAAGCTGGTAGAAGGAAGGAAAAGGAGGGAAGATTCCCAGTGCCGTTTCTAGACCACTGTAGTCTTCGCAAAGCCCCTCCCAGAGACATGGCTTCTGTTGAGACAGAAAGAAAACAAGGTGTCTTCTAAATACTGTATGATTTCACTTACATGTGGAATCTAAAAAACACAACAAATAAAACAGAAACCGAGTCAGATACAGAGAACAAACAGGTGGTTGCCGGAGGGGACGGGGGTCGGGGAGGAAAAAGAATAGGTGAGGAAGATCTAGAGGTACAGACTTCCAGTTGTAAAGTAAGTGAGTCGCAGGTATGAAACGTACAGTGTGCAGAATACAGTCAATGACTAAGTAATATCTTTGTATGGTGACATCGTCACTAAACTTATTACAGTGATTGGTTTGAAATGTATAGAAATTTCGAATCACTGTTTGTGAAACAGGAACTAACAGTGTTGGAGGCTGATTATACTTCACAAGCAAAACAAACAAACTCATGGAAAAAGGTAAGATTTGAGTTTTCCAGAGGCGGTGGCGGGAGGGTGGATTGGATGAAGGCCGTCAAAAAGGGACAAACTTCCAGTTATAAGAGAAATAAGTACTGTGGAGGTCAGGTACAACTTGATAAATACAATTACCACTGCTGTAGGGTATATATGAAAGCTGCTAAGAGAGGAAGCCCCAAGACTTCTCATCACAAAAAAATAAAAATCAGTGAGAAAAGAAACACAGGGTACTGCACTCCTTAGAAACTCCACGACACTGCTGGGCAACATCAATACAGCACCTACTTCATGGTTGTGGTAGACGAAGTTCTCTACCCACTGCTTCTGTCTCCCCCAACAAGAGGGATCTTCAACTAACAGCCACGTAGAGGAAGTGGGCAACGAGACAGAAATAAGCACTTGAATTGAGTCAAGACATTTAGATACTCCATCTGGCTAGCCCTCGCCACTAACCTGCTGTGTGACTTTAAGTAAGACTCTTCCCTCCTATGAGAAGAGGGGCCATTGGAAGCCTCAGGGATAGCGGATCCCTGCCATGTGTGCCACCAAGCTCCATTCCCAGACCCGAGGCAGACATCACTAATCAATCATTTTCCACTGAGCCAAAATTAAGTGTCACAATTCTTCTCAATGGACAGGCATTATCCCTAGGCCAGAACTGGCACACCAGCTTAAACCTCTTTGCCGCCCCCAGATTTGCTAATACTTAAGATCTTCCCCATTAATAAATCTATTCCATATTAAGCTGATATCAAGGACGGCTAGTCAATAGCTTTTTTTTTTTTAATCACAACATATTTGCTTATCTCATCTCTGGCACTCTTCTCCGTTTCCATAGCTCCTCAGAGAGTACCAAAAGATTTGTCTACATATAGCGGCAGAACCTAGAAACGTAGTTTGTCAGGATCAGGAAGTTTGGAAAATGTTAATTGATTTATTGATTCATTTATTCGTTCAAACTCACAAATTTTTTAAGTAGCAGCCACAGGCATGGCCCAGCCAGGTGTTCTCTTGTTGATTCCTTACCTGCTTGGGTGGGGATTCCCAACTCTGGTTTGGTTCTTTTCTTTCCAGTGAAGGACATTTTTACCAAACAGAAGACACAGCACTGCCTGGGTCCAGCTGGTTACCCCCTACACTATCCTTTTAAGCTGCTCATCTCCCAGGGCAATGTCCCCACTTAGTCCCCAACACCTCAGAGGAAACAGATGGATTAGATGGGGTTTGGCTATGCCCAGCCCCAGCAAGATCAGAGAACTCTGAACTCAAGATAGAAATCTTGGCAGAGGGAAGAGGACTCAGAGCGTTACAAGAGAAGCTTAAGTCTAATTTTGCTGGCTTTTACATTTTGTCAGTATGAAGGCCCCTCACCTGCCTACTCCCTGCCCACCTCACTCACCAAAAGGAGGGTTCATAACGTTAGGGGAACCACTGACAGAAACCGCCCGCCCTGGCCAGACACCATAGTAACCACTTGCATGGGTTCTCTTACAACAGCAGTCCTGGTAAGGAACGCGGAACTAACAAGCTACCGCCAACCCGAAGAATTCGGGAAAGGTCAAAAGGAGAGAGGAGACGCCAGTTCATATGTCCTACCAACCTCCCAGAATCCTTCTCACCGGAATCCATCTTGGCTGAACGATGCACGTGCAGCAGGAAGGACCCTGAGTCACAGTGACTGTCCAGAGACAACCCGGAAACTAACCCCATTCCCATAAGACCCGAGACTGCGAGCCACGTGGCAGAGCAGTTCCCCTGGGTCCCCCTACCCTGCTGCTCTCGTTCCGGGGGCCCCTTTCACATAAAGTCTCTTGCTTTGTCAGCACGTGTGTCTCCTCAGACAATTCATTTCTGAGAGTTAGACAAGAGCCCACTCTTGGGCCCTGGAAGGGGTCCCCCTTCCTGCAACAATAATCCAAAGTCGGGACTGAACAAGGATGAAAATTAATGACTCAAAGAAGCTCAATCCCTCTCCTTCAAATATCTGAAGGGAACTCAGGGGACAGAAGGCCCAGAGGCAGCACTCATAATGTTCTAGGTACAATTCTGAGACACAAACAGGAATCAAAGATAGAAGGTATCAGGGAAGACTTTCTGATTCAATGCAAAGAACATTTGAGCCTTCAGAGTAGCCCAAGAGCGGAGAATCCTCAAGGAGTAAGGAGCTGCCCGGTTTGGGGAGGTAATCAAGTGAGGCTGTAAGCAGAAAAAGGGGAGAGTTCATGATCACCTTGTTCATCTTTATAACCTCTCTGCCCAGCACACAGTAGGTGCTCAATAAATATGTCTGAGAAAGGAAGGGAAGGGGATATAATAGAGAGAGCAACCTTGGCTCTTGAGGGAGTTCTTGCTCTCAGAGTGGCTGGACTAGATGACTTTTGGTCCCTCCTATCTCTGTTCTGTGATTGTAAAAAGAAGGAGACGTTTATGAAGATCTACCCCTAAGTTTTTAAACAGGGATTAATGTGACTAAGTGCCAGAGCTCCCCCTACTGGACAGAAACCTTTTCAACTCTGCATTTTGCCATTTAATCAGCTCTTGGAACTGGAGGCAGGAGCAAGGCTTCTCACTTCCGCCTGCTGGACCGAGAGAAGCCACTGCTCAGTATTCACCCCCTGATATGAAGATTCCACTGTGGGAAAGTGACATTGTCAGAAGCAGTGAAACTGCTATTGGTCAGAATCCCCTGGTGTAGCCTCTATGGCTACCAATTTTCCTCCCTCAAAGAATCAAGCGTTCTTACCTGCAGTAAATCCGCACCCACTTCACTGTATGCGGCCAGTCGAATAACCTGTCTGTACTGAACACCTACTATGTGCCCAGCTGCTTGGCACTGAGGATCCAATGGTGTACACGTAAACAGACCAGCGCTAAGAAGAAGCACAGCATCCTATGAGCTCACACGCCTGTGTGTCTAGAGCTATGGGGAGAGTGGTCCAGGAAGGTTTCCGAGAAAAAAATGGTTTTCCTGAGCCGATGTCTGAAGGGCAAATGGATTTCATGAGGCACAGGTGCTCACTGTTTATAAAAGTTTTCTGACTAAGCGACACAGCCCATCATTTCTGTTTCGGTTTATTTAATGGTTTTTGCTCACCTGCTCCTGAACAGACTGAGTGCTTTGAGGTCCACCTGGGAGCCCTTAACCTTAATGATTTAACTAGAGGATACCAGGTGATTTCAAGTCTCTACACTGAACTAAGGAATTATACCAGAAACCTGTGTTGGCTGTATTTTCAGCAATCTCACCTTTGACTTGGAAGTAACTGGAACGTTAATAACACTGAAAATTTAATGTCCAAATGTGGCTCACAGATGTCACATTAAAAGAGCTTTGATAATACGAACCCCTCCTTACCCACTATGAGAGGTTAATGCATGGAGAGTCATGAATAACCACTGGGGTTGGAGGAAGTAAAGAATACTAACTGCTAAGCCATGCAGCTAAGGTATCGACCATACCTGCTCCTAATGAGAAGGAATTGGAAAGTGACATTTATTGAGCACCTACTATGATCCAGACAGAGGTTCATGCTACTGCGTTTCGCCCTCATATATTTCATGGGAAATGGATATGGTCAAATTCAATTGATTGATAAATTGACATTTGAGGCCTTGGGTCGCAGAGGTTGCTTACTAGTCACTATTACATTTCTGCCCGTCTCCTCCAAATTACAAAGCAACAAAAGTGGTTTGGGAGCCATTACCATGTACCAGGCTCTACGCCCAGTATTTTACATAGCTGCATCACTGACTTAATTCCGGGTGCCACTATTATCCCTCCCGGATGGGTGTACCGGGGCTCTAAGAGATCCCAAAACTTGCCTGGAGCCACACAGCTCCTGTATGGAGGCATGACTCTTTATCCACGCCTGTCCGACTTCAAAGGTCAGGTTCCTCGAAACACAGGCATCCCTGGGCACCAGACAGCCAGGCTAGAGGACTCAGAAGGCTTGGTTCACACAGGAAATCATGCACAGGGAAACCCTGCCTCAGCCTATCATAACTCCTGAGCACTCATTAAAGAGCAAACTAGTCACCCTTCTGCTCAGGCAAGAAAAAAAAAGGGGTGCATTTCACTTGCCAAGCAGAACACCTTCAGTTATAAAACTCTAATGGGAGAAATCCAGCTTTTTAGATGATGTCTCTGTACACAGAATTGCTAAATGCACCTGGCTTTTAGATTCCTTGCCATCATTAAACCCCTCAGAAAGGATTTACTGAAGCAGGACTTGGCCTGGAAGGATACAACCAGGAAGGAAGTTTAAAATACTCACAGGGTCAGGCAGACAAGACCAAGAGCAGACCTTGAACAAGGCACTGGGGAAAGCTTTGCACCGTCTTCTACTCCGGCCTGCCCCAGATTCACCTGTGTGAATTCCTCCCAACTCTCCTCTCCCCCTGCAGGCGCCTGTTCCGCACTCTGGGGTGTGAATACATCCGTGTACTCACCTCCCTGGACACCTGGCATAATCGTCAGGGGCAGAGGCCATGGCTCATTCATCACTACGATCCTCAGCGCCCAGTCCCACGGCTCACCCAGAGCCCGCCTGAAAGTAAGCGGCTACCGTCAGAGTCGGCTCAGGCCGCCAGGACAGGCTCGGGGGCTTAAACAACAGACATGTATCTTTTCACAGTTCTGGAGGCTGATGCCAAGATCAAGATGCCAGCAGGGTTGGTTACTGGTGAGCCCTCTCTTCCTGGCTTTCACTGTGTCTCCATATGGCCTTTCCTCTGCGCGTGGGAACAGAGATCTCTGGTGTCTCTTCCTCTTCTTATAAGATACGTTCTTATTGGATTAGGGCCCTGCCCTCATAACCTCCTTTAACCTCAGTTACCTCCTTAAAGGCTCTATCTCTATACAGTCACACTGGGGGGTCAGAACTTCAACATGTGAATTCTGGTGAGACACAATTCAGTCCGTAACAGCTGTCATCTATTTCCACTACCGTCTTACTCATGTCTATATTTCCAGTGTCAGTACGGCCCTGACACAGGCGTAGAAACGCCAGTGAGCATTTACTAAATGAATCCCATTTCACTGCGCCCACCAGCTAGCAATCACTGTGAGCAGCTGTGTACCATATGGAGCGAGAAAACAGCCCCGGAGCAGTAAAGATGTAAGTTTCCAGAGTCTAGAAGGAGGTAGTCGTCCACTCAGTCAAGCTCAAGATATTTATGGAAAATGCAAAAAATGAAAATGAGATTTTCCAACAGAGAAAAAAATGAAGGTGAATGAATCAATTAATTAACCAGTCGAGGTATGCTATATGGGATTCTGCTGGTATGTCTGCAGGTCCTAGACCTTATAAGCCGAAACACTCGGTAGTTTCCCTCTTTGATTGGCTCATCAGACACACCATTTGGGGATTATAAATCATAGAAACTGGCTCTTACTATTACAGTGACAAAGGCTTTTCATGTAGATCATGGTGTTTGCAAAATAATCGGGACAACAGACATTAATTGTAATTAGACATTGATTGTAATGTCAATATCAAGTACACATAACATAAATAGCTTTTTTCACACATAACATCTAATTCATCCAGTTACTGTAGGCAGAAAGATAGATTCCTGCTCCTGGAATTAACTGGACTCTGACTCTTTTATGAGTTCAAAAAATTAATGTCTTGTGAGAAGGGATTGTGTGATAATTGGTACAGGGCCATTTCAAGGCATGTTCTTTGGGATCAGATAAAATGGATTCAAATTCCACTCACTACCTATCTTTGGAGAAGACATTTGCTATCCCTGTGCCTCAGCTTCTCATCTGAAAAAAAAAAAAAAAAAAGAAAAGGCAGAATAAAGCCAATGATCAGATGTAATGGCATGCATGAAAGCGTCCTGAGTTTTCCTTGTATCTGAGAGTTGAAATAGCCTCTATCATCTCCAAAACACCTTTCTTCCCCTTCCCAGAGTTACTACATATGACTGGGGGAGCCCACGTATACCAGTCCTAAAAGAAAATAAAAATCATCAGTTCTTTTCACTCTAACACTTGCAGTCTATGGTGAAAATTAAATTTTAAATGTGAATTTAGGCTGTGAGTCAAACAAGTCCCAATGACGTGAAATTATGGCTCAAATCCATAATTATGGCCAAGTTATGGCCAATCACCAAATTATGGCTCAGACTATTCCATGCAGTTCACCTGCACGGAATAGTTCTTAACTATGGCTTCACCTACAAGAACGGGGCACATGACATTAAGGTCACCAACAGCAGTGGTCCCAGCAGTGGTGCTCTGAGGAAAATTGGACTCAGAGAGGTTAGGCAGTGAACCCAGGTCACACAGGTGTAAAGGGCTGTAGTCCAGCTCTTTATGAAGACAAAGACTAAGGGCTTAACCATTACGCTACAATATTTGCCCATCAAGTAAACATCACCCTGCCCTTGGGGACTTCGTCTGGTTCCAAGAAGACCCTTAAAGATGCTCTGAACAAACGTGGGACAGAACAATGGGCTCCTACGTCACTAGGTACGCTTGGAATGCATGTAGCAAGCAGCTGAAATTCAAGCACTTCGTCCAATCCCTAGGCTGCTATTTCCCAAGATGTCAAACGGCCTACCTGCGGGGGCTGAAACTTTCACTGTGGGGATTTTCAGTTTTGAATCACATCAACCCAGCTCTGGGTCACCAGCTCTGTAAACATAATGGCCAACATCTGGAGACAGTTGAGATCAGCTGCCCCTCATCCAGATGTTGTGATGGTCATTAATGTGACATCTTATTAAGGATGTGTTGTGTTCACGGCACTGCATGGGCTGGCTATCCAGTAGGGGACAGATGCCTTTTTCTTATCTTCCAGATGTCTTGTATGATAGGAATGGAAACATTATCTCAAATCCTCACAGAGGTGAAACGAGTGGGGGAAAATGACGGAGATTATAAAACAAATGTCTCTGACTAATTTGCATTGAAGTAGCAGGATTTAGTGTTAATAATAACATACTGGGGTAGCTTACATTCATGGAGAATGAATGGCATGTCGGGCAAGGTAACGAATGTTTTATGTATATTACTGTCCCATTTAAGCCCTGCACCTATTCCCATGTGAGACACAAGGATGCAGGGATTGGGAGAGGTTGGTCACATGAGGAAGTGGGGAAGCTGCATTCAAACCCGTGACTGTCTGACTCCAGGGCCCTAATGCAACCGTCACGTTAGTGACTTTTCTGTGTCCTTGCCGCTCAGAGTGTGGTGTGTGGACCAGCTGCATCTCCCTTCTGGCAGCTTGCGAGAAATGCAGAATCTCCGCCTCTCTCCCCAGACCTACGCTTTACCAGGCTCCTCAGGTAACGGGGTGCTGAGAATTCCAGGTGTAGTTCCCAGATGGCTTACCTCTGACCACCCGAGTGCTTATGAAAAAGGCACTCCTCTGGGGTCCATTCCTGGTGTGAATGACATTCTCTGGGAGTGGGACCCAGGGCTTCAGATTATCCTGACGGCACACTGACACCTGAAAACCAACGCTGTGGGATATTCCTTCCTTTTAAGGTCTGGATGTGGGGTTCGAGGCTTTCTTCTAGAACTGGAAGATGTAACCAAAAATGGGAGGAAACGGCTCCTTCGAGAGATCCTAAGAAGACACTCACTTGTTGCTGATCTGGAATCCCAGGGAAGCTTTCGACTTTCCTTTCAAAGCCACCTGATCAATTCCATACAGTTCAGCAAACATTTGCTGAGTCCCTGCACTCAGCATCAGAATCAGGGGTACAAAAGGGTGGGCTCTGAACAAGGAGGGTGATACGCAAAGACACAAGTCAACACAACCCAAAGCAGGGCTCTTGGTGACACAAAAGACACACAACCAGCCGAGTCAGTTCTCCCAAACTAGAAACCCCCGTGCCCTCCCTCGGCCAGCTGGCCCCATCTGGCACCAGAGCCACCATCCTGACCAGGACAGTAGACTGCCCATGACCTCAGTCCCTCTCCTGGGTGCTGCCTGAACTGAGGCCTCCGCGTGCCCCCAGCGTGCACCTGCACACCAGCTATGCTGGTGTTAGTGTATTCACCTCGGTTTGGGCGTGGGTTTCCTCGTATAGCTGCTAAGATGAAAACCCCTGCTCTGTTAGGGTACAAACCTCTTGCTGATGTCCAACCGTCTCCCTGTCGGCTCCCAGAAGGGGGCTGCACCTGGATTTTGAGCACGTGTTTATTTCACAAACGTGTGCCCAGGCTGCAGATACTATGGAGATAAAAGACCAATGCCGTATCTACACCCAGAAACCAGACTGCAGGCCTCTCGGGGAAGGAAGATGGCCATTAATTCACTACAAACAGGGATCTGTGCCACGGAGGGGAGGTTCAGAGCACTGTGAAAGTGAATAACAGGGGAGCCAAAGCCAATCAGGGGTGCATGGAAGGCTTTCCTGAGGATGATGTTTCCGTGGAGACCTAAGGATGCACTGAGATGGGACTGCTTATCTGGACCCCTGCTGTCACCGCGGCTCAAGACGACTTACACCTGAACACCCACTGCTCGGCAACATCAGGGCCACTTAACCAACACTGGACGTTTACTATCGTGAACAAACGAGCCTTTGGGAGGTTGTTATGGGCTGAACGTGTCCCCCACAAAATTCCTATGACGCCCTCATCTCCCATGTGGCTGCATTCGGAGATGGGCCCTCTAAGGAAGTGATCATGGTTAAGGGTGGGGCTCTGATCTGACAAGATTCGTGTTCTTGTAAGAAAACTCCTCTCACTCTCTGTCCCTCTCTGGACGTGAGGACACGGCGAGAGGGTGCTGCCTAAAAGCCAGAAAGAGGGTGCTCACCAGAAATCAAGCCCCACTGGCAACTTGACCTTGGACTTCCAGCCTCCAGAACTGTGAGAAAATAACTGTCTGTTGTTTAAGCCACCCAGTCTCTGGTGTTTTGTTACGATGGTCCGAGCTGACTAATACATGCTGTATTTTGACAGGAATCTATTAAAGGCCCTTCTTCATTTACTTACCATTACTTGCCTAAAAGAGAAAACTTAGACCTAGTGTTTCTAGAAAACTTAGACCTAGTGTTTCTAGAAACCTAAGGGCTTCTTTTCTTTCCCTTTTTTCTGATTAGCGACAATATCTCCATGATACGTGTAACAGTGGGCTAAGTTAAAATAAGACCGCTAAGTTCATTTTATAGCTTGGGGGAGTAAAGCCGATTTCCTATGACAAATATGTTTTATAATTTTAAGCAAACAAATAAAGTTTCCAAACAATTTACATGTTTAATTGGTTAATCTGATACTTCAGGTTTGCTCTGTCTCATTAACTCATTAAAATGAAGGAGAAAATATTACACTGAGGATAAGAAAACGTGCAGTTATTCTTTGAAGGTTTTGCCCCACCTGGTCCTTTTTTTATACAGTACTTAGGGATGAAAACTCTCTAACATTCTCTTCCTTATTTTTAGTGAGAAAGGCAAGATTAGCCCAACGTATTTTGGATTTCACAAAGGTTTCTGATTTGTTTGCTTTTTACAATTATAATTTACACTTTAACAACTCGTTGGTCTAAGAAATCAAAGCTTCTAATTTCCGATTTCCACACTATGCCTTGGGCTCTGTGCCCCACCCTTTACATGTACACAAATCATTGAGGTTAGCATCTGATGTCTATTCAGTAGGTAGGAAATGAGGCACAGGGAGGGGCCATGAAGATAAAGTCCGTGTGCCGTGGTCAGAATGTGGCAGAGACAGCTTCAAATGCAGGCCTGTCTGACTCTCATCTACGCTGCCTTCTACACTTAACCACCTAACCCCTCACCTACACCGCCCTCTTTTCTGACCGGAACTCCCCTCTCTGTTACATTCCTGATCCGGTCCCTCAGAGGCTACACTGTCCAGAGGACCCCCTCACCGTGTGTGTAGCGGGGGGTGGCCAGTGAGTCATCCATCCTGCCCCATTCTGCCAGTTCTGCCACACCTCACACCCACGACTGGAGCGTCAAGAGACAAAGGCTGCAGGAGTTCAAAACGTGCAAAACCCAACCAGCTGCAACTGGAATCTGCAGGGCTCTAGAGAGGAGACAGCACTTGACCATGATGCTTTGGAGAGGAACCAAGTTGTGGGGAAATGTAAACATTATGGACAAAGGTACGGAGTAGGGATGTTATCAAAGGCAGGAATATGTCCCAAATCAGAGTTCAGGTTTGATAAAGAACAAAATACATGCAGTAGAAGAACAGAGTAGACGTACTGGGTGTCTATCTATCACCTGGCCTGGGTGAGCCGTGGAGAACACTGAGTATCAGTTGGTAGCGGCCTTGCTTGTGGCCCCCGTCATCTTCTCTTCCGCTGCTAACACATGCCAGCAAGTACCATGTGACCCAGCTAAGCCCATCCTAGTACCTCTACCTGACCACAGTGATTGGTTCAAGGTGGAGGGCAAGGCCCTTGATTCAGGGGACCAATCAGATTCTCTCTTCTGGGAATCCAAGTGGTCTTCAGACACCCAACCACTGCGGGCGGCTGGACCTGAGTCACTTGCTGGCACTCTTCTAGAGAGCAGGCATGAGCTCTGGCCTCTGAGACCCCTGGGGGCGTCCCTGGGTCCTACCATTCCCGAGGCTTCATTATCTGTCTCCTCCTTTGGTTTCCTCAGCTACCGCCTTTGCTTGCGTCATACTCTGTTGCTTGCAACCCATATCTTTAACACAGGCTAAGGAGTCTGTGCTTAATTAAATGGAAAATGGAGGGTCATTAAATGATTTTAAGAATAGGGAGATTATCGTCAGACACGCAGAAATAATTCAATAATTCGAAGGAACAGATACCAAACAGCACAAGGCACACCATCTACTGAGACGCCTATCAAAGATTACTCAGAGCCACATTCACCCTCCCCTGGAAACAAGGGGCTGGACGTAGGTTTGAAATATCTACAAAGAAACCACAGAGCTCAAAGCTAGGCATCCCGTAAGGCAAAGTAAATTTCATTTCAGACAGTCAGAAGCACATTCTTCTCTAATCCTGGTGGTTTCAGATCTGAGAAATGTAATTTCACGGAACCAGAGAGCATTCAGGTTACACGTGGCATTCTATTACTTGGCCTTAGAAAATCGGTTTGTAGTGGTTTGTTTTTTGTTTTTAAGTGTGTGGTTACTGTCACTGTATTGTCTAAAATACTCCAGTCCTCTCAAAAATCTACAGAGTCCTCCAATTCAACAGTACTCCTACAAGACAGCGTGATCTCCACCTCTCCTCGCTCCCCACCTTTAAGGAGGCTGAACTTGGATGAAGTGAACTCAGCCTAACACCAAGAAACTGAGTATTCCTCAGGAAAAGGAGGGAGAAATGAAAGCATCCAATGATTACGTCTTATTTTAGGTCATTCTGGGCTTCATTTTATTTGGGACTTGACGCTGAGAAATGAGGGCAGAGAGTAACGGGTTTTAGTGGCCTCTCTGCACATGCAAGCAGGTGGGATTACCTATCAAACTGAGCCTGGCAACTCCCACAGCCTAGAAGGTCACCCAGCCGGCATCAGACTCCACACCCGCCTAAGTGGGACTTCACTCTCCTGCACTCTTGCCCCATTCCTCCATGACGTCATCCCTGCCTCTCAACAGACCATACGGGCACAATGATAAAGTACGAGTCCTGGCGTATAGGCTTTCATGCATTAGAAACAGTCATTTTCACTCTTCAGTCACACTTGATAACAATGTCATAAAGGATTAGGAAATGTTAAGGGACTTCTTATGTATACAGAATTGTCTAATTTGCTAAGACTTTTCACATGTATTATTCCAGCAATTATCTTAAAAAGCAGAGTTTCTCCACCTCGGCACAGTTGACATTTGGGGCTAGGTACTGATACTTCTTTGTATATTTGGGGGACTGTCCTGTGAACTGTGAGATGTTTAGCATGATCTCTGGCCTCTGACCACAATCTATCAGTAGTATCCACTCCAGCTGTGGCAATTATAAATGTCTTCAGACATTTGGGGACAAAATTGTCCCTGGTAAGAACCACTGCTATCAGGTATTACCTCACTTCTAGATGTCCTTTTCTCCACTCTTTCTACCAGCCTTCACCTGGCAAGCTCCTACTCATCCTTTCACGGTTGAATGAGACATCACCTCCTCCTGGAAGTCCTCCCTGGTCTCACAAAGACAGTTAGGTACCTTCCCTGGCTCTCTTCAATCTGCCTGTTCACCAGGATTATGCACCTGTCATACTTTATGACAATCACTTGCTCCTCCATAGACTGTGACTCCCCCAGGGACACAGCCCAGTGACTATTCATTTCCTGTGTCCCATGCTTGGCAGGGTGAATTATATCCAGAAGACATGAGAAAAATCTCTGGGGACAAAGAAAGTAGGGCAGGTAATATCAGCACCACTGTGCTCTGCAGGAAACAGAGGTCAAGGTAGTTAACCGACTTCCTTGTCCAACGTCATGAAGCTAGTTGAATAGTTGAGCTGCTTTTCCTTCCTAAATTTCTCTGGATTCCAAATATTTGTCTCCACCTCCATTGAAATCACCCAGGTCCAAGTCACCATTCTCACCTGGCTGCACTGCAGCGCCAACCACCTGTTCTCCACGCGTCAGGCTGGTGGTCTTTAGGGCGTAGCTCTACCCTACCCACCTGTCCACCCATCTCCACTGCCCTCACCACTCCCCACGCGCTCTATCTGGCGTCCTTGCTGGCCCATATGTAGGAACAGCTCCCTTCCACATCAGGGCTTCGGCACATACTTCTCACTTCCCTGTAATGTTCTAGCCCTTCTTTCCACCTAAAAAACTCTTCCCTTCCTTCTGCTCTCAGTTTTAAGGCCACCTTCTCTTCCTTCCTCCACAACATGGACTAGATCAAGTCCCCCTGCCGAAGGGTCCCATGGCCTCAAAACCTTTCCTTCGTCGCACCTGCCGTGATTTATGACTATTTACTTGTGACTTTATGTGTTTAACAACTGTCTCTGCCGCCCTTTCTCCAAAACTGAAGCTCCGTGATGACAGGCCTATGTTTATTTTCCTCGCTATTGTTACACCGTTACACTGCCCGGTGGCCTGGCACATAGTACACACTCAATAAACATTCACGGAAGGAAGGAGGGGAGGAGAAAGGAAGGAGGAAGGAAGCAAGGGGAGAAAGAAGGTAGAAACAGGGGGAAGAGGGGGAGGGTCATGCAAAGCCGTGATGGGTGGGCAATGCGTGCTACACAGAATCATACACGTGGCGGCATTCTTAAAGAAAGTGTCAATTTCTCTCCCCTTTGACAAGGATGCCCAGACCTGCTTCCCCCTTTTAACCATCCACTCATCTAATCTACAACGTAAGCAACTGTTGTTTGGAATCGGCTACACAAAAAAAGAATCAGAAATCATAAGAGCCTGTGACCTTCCAAGGAAATGACAATTGCAGTGTGACACTGCGATCAAGCCTCCTTCCTCCCACAGACAGAGGAGGCCTTCGAAGGTGGTACGGCCCTCTGGCGGGTTGCCACTGGTGCGGCAGAGGGTGGGAAAAGGGAACGGGAGGGAGCCAGTAACTGATGGAAGGTACTGGAGAACAGCAAGGGGGCGCCCCCTCGCTCCCTTTCCTTGGCGCTTTCTCTGATCAGAGGTGAGAAGCGAGAACCTGACTTGTCCCAGGGCCGTAAGATAAAGGCTGGTTCTCAAACCTGACTTGTCCCAGGGCCGTAAGATAAAGGCTGGTTCTCAACGTAACGAGTGCTTCAGGACAGGCCTGACATTCTGCAGCTGAGCCTTGCCGGCTCCTCCGGCCCTGTACTTCTACATCACCTCTCTCTTCCTTCCCTTTCAGGAGGCCCATGCTCCATCCCCCACATGCTCCAGACTGTGGAAATCTCCACCTGTGGTGGTTCATCTGCTGTGTCACCTTGGCTGGGCCACGGTACCCAGCTTTGCGTCAGACACCAGTCTAGATGCTGTTGTGAAGGAATTCTCTAGATGTAATTAACACTGAAATCAGGAGACGCTAAGTTAAGCAGCTCACCCTCCATCATGCAAGTGGGCATCATACAGTTATCTGAAGGCGGGAAGAGAGAAGACCAAGGTTCTGCAAGGATGGAGGAATTCCGCCTTCCGGACTGCCTCGGGACTCAAGCTCCAATATTAACTCCTGCCTGCGTCTCCAGCCTACCTGCCAGCCTGGCCTGCAAATGTGGGACTCAACAGCCTCCCACAATCACATGAGCCAATTCCTCAAAATAAATCTCTCTTTCTAGATACATACATCCTATTGGTTCCATCTCTCTAGAGAACCCTGATGATTTCGCCACTCCCTTTTTCTTATTTTTTTTAAGTTCCATCACACACCACACACACATCCATACATACATTTACTTGTTTGTTTACTTTCTGCACCACGTGGCATGCGGGATCTTGGTTCCCCGACCCGGGACTGAACCCGCACCCCCTATCGTGGAAGTGCGGAGTTGAAACCACTGGCCCGCCAGGGGAGTCCCATGCCACTCCTTCTAATCACAGTGCATGGCTCTGGGGCCTGGGCTTGCTAGGACTATCTGATTAACTATTTCTGGCTGCAGCATTATTAGATATGAATAGACTCAGAGATGACTCCTCTGGGAGAACATGCATCATAACGGGCACCTGCAAGTGTGTCCACGGGCTGATTTTAATATCACATCCTCCCAGACAAGCAAGGTGAACAGCATTAGTATGTCCTTTTTTTTTTTTTTTTTAAATGAGGATGTAAGTTTCAGGCAGGTAAAGTGGAAAGACCGACTCACATGTCCGATAAGTGTCAGCGACTTGAACTCATGTGGGTCTGTCTCTGGTTTGGGGCTCTTTCTAGAACTGTGTTGGTCTGCTTGGAGCCAGGGTCTTCACACTGCACAGTCTAACGCCAGGACCCTGAGACCTAGCGCTGGGCAAGGGGGAGAAGCTGAAGAAAGCGGCAGAAGGAACTTGGATTTCAGTCGGCTCAGACATGGTTCGAGCGCCCCTACGGGGCTGCAAACTCCCTGTGGGATGGTGGGCAGTTACTTCATCCCTCTTGGCCTCATTTTATCCAATGAGGGAACTGGAGTAACCAGATGACTGATTTCTAGGAAACGTCTCTCTCATGTAGCCTCCCGTGACTGGGGAGAAATGGCCAAACACGCAGAATAAACTCACCCAAAGAACGCACAGTGGCTTCTGCGGTGTGTGTCTTGCTGCTGCCGTTGTCATCACTTCTCCCTGCTGCCAGGGTCTGTTTTGAGTTTCTCCACCCTTGACACCGTGTCTGACACATCTCTCCAGCTCATAATAAGCTTTCATTCGAGCCTCTGATCGACAGCAGGAACCAGCAGGTCTGTCTCCCCCACTTGTTTTCTCTATCTTCAAATGTGCCAAGACAGATTAGGCTATTTCCAAGGTCACTCAATATTCGAGGAGAGAATGGAAAGGTATCTGGTGGCCTATTCGTAAAACGAGGCTGCACGCAGACAAGATGAGAGCTCAGCTGTGTGTTCCATGACAGGTCACAGGTCAAAGAGGGGACGTCTTCTTGCTGAACCTTTCTCTACCTCACAGGTGCTGGCTCGCCCACTAGCCACCAAATCAAGCTCCTCCCTAACGGAACACCGACTTATAAACACAGGACCAGCATCACCAGTCAAGAGATGCTGTGCAACTTCCTGGTCCAAGGTGACCCCTGCTATGCAATCTGCTTTAACAGTCTGTTGAAACAGGCATCACAGGGCTAAAGCGCAGGACACGTACAGAACCCCTTTCCTTGCCAATGGAACCCTGACGTTTTGGCTGGAATGGCTGACATCTGAGCTCTTGATGGGCACCTATACTCACCCAATCAGCGGTAGACAGTGCTTGTAAAGAAAGAAACCGTTCAACCCCCACCTGTGAAGACATGCACAGAAGCTTCCTGGTTCAGGAAAACAACACAACAAGCATGCTGTCACCATATTCCCCCAATGATTTAGGAGGAAACTGGAAAAATAAAACATGGAAGATTGCAAGTGAAAAAGGTTTTCCATTTCAAACCTGTAAGCTGTGGTTCAAAAACTGGAAAGACGAAATGCAGGCAGAAAGCTAGGGAACTTGACCAAGGATCTGCCTGGACTCTTGTTCTCAGTTGAACTGCGTCCCTCCCAAAAGTCAGATGTTGAAGTCATAACATCCAAGAACCCCAAAAGAGAACCATATTGGAGTTAAAACTGTACCTTTCAAGGGTAATTAAATTAAAATAAGGTCATTAGGGTGCCTCCTAATCTGATATGACTGGTGATCTTATCAGAAGAGAAAATTTGGACACATTCACATACAGAGGGAAGATGATGTGAAGAGACACAGGGAGGAGATGACCAATGATAAGCCAAGAAGAGATGACTAGGACGGATCCCCCCCCAAAGGCTCTCAGAGCCAACTCTGCAGACACCTCGATTTTGGACTTCCAGCTTCCAGAACTGCGAGAAAATTAACTTCTGTTGTTTAAGCCACCCAATCTGTGATACTTGGTTACAGCAGCCCTGGCAAACTCGTAAAACTCTTCAGAGCCATGGCAACATTTGCCCAAGAACTGAAGAAGGAGATACAGAACAGGTAGGGTTCCCTCTCTGAGCAGGTTTACAATGCCGATAAAAATGGTCAGTGTTTCAAAGCAGATGCTTTCCAGCAGGGGGGAAATGTAAATATAATGTACATATACATGAGAGGACAAGAGGAGAGAAAAAGGGAGAGACTTTCTCTTGATCCTTTATTTTCTATGATTCTTTAAAGCTGTCAGGTTGGGCTCCACGAACCACAGCAGTTTCCAGGAGTAGACCTTCGGTGTTGTGAAGGAATTCATTCATTCATTCTACAAATATTT
This sequence comes from Lagenorhynchus albirostris, assembly GCF_949774975.1. Taxonomy (NCBI): domain Eukaryota; kingdom Metazoa; phylum Chordata; class Mammalia; order Artiodactyla; family Delphinidae; genus Lagenorhynchus; species Lagenorhynchus albirostris. Next base: position 8,614,722 of record NC_083104.1, on the reverse strand, counting down.
ATGCAATGTCCCCTGTATTCCAGACGATGTTCTAGAAATGGGAGTACAAGTGTGAACAAAATCACTGCTGTCATCGAGCTAACATTCTAGGAGAGGAGACAGGTCATAAACAACAAAGTATATAAATCCTATGTTAGGCAGTGACACAAGCTATGGAGAAAAATAAAGCAGGGAAACGGGATGGATTGTGGAGAGCTGCCGATTTATACAGAGTGGACAGAACTCTCTGATTATTGACTCAGTGTGTCTCTGCTCTATTCTAGTCCTTCCAGGGTCAGCTCTCTGCAGCCAGGGGCTGGAAGCTTACAACCTACATTCTTCCAGATTCCCTTGTAGCTAGGCCTGGCTAGGTTCTGCCAGTGCAGCCCCCGCCAACAGGAGGCGCCAGTGGGAGACTGGAAAGCAGGAAGGAGGAGGAAGCAGTATTCCTTCTGGTTCTGGTGGTGCCCCAAGAACCTGCAGCTACCAAGGCTGAGTAGAGGGCTCTCGGGTCCCTGATCAGACAGAGTGATCCATTAACAGCAGCAGTTAATGGCTCTGGCTCTGGCAGTGATAACATCAAGTGTAGGTCCCTTCTAGAGCCCAGGCACCAATGGAAGTGAAGAGTCTGGTCTTCCTGCGAGGCAGTGGCGGTGAGCCCAGCAGCAGCCGGCTCCGTGGCACAAGGAGCATGGGCTCTGGGTTACACCATTTCCCCTTTCCTCATCCAGCCCTCCTCGGTCACGAACCTCTGTATAAGCCCACCTATCCCTTCTGCTCCTCCAAGCCTTTCATTTCATAACCAATCTCCTCTATTAAATTCTGTATGAAATGCCTAGTTGTTCCTGTGTTTCTGACTGGACATTGACCAAGACAATAGGTCTCGCTGAGAAGGGGCCAGGTCAGTAGGGACTTGAAGAGGATGGAGTGGTATTTGTGGTGATCTGGGGGAAGACCATTCCAGGCAGAGGGGAGAACAGGTGCCAAGGTCCTGAGGCAGGAGCACACCTGGTATTTTCAGAGAACAGCAAGGAGGCCAAGGGAATCAAAGCAGAGTGATGGAGGGAGAGAAGAGCAGAAAATGAGATCAGAAACAGCCAGATGATGAGGCCACTGAAATGATGCTATTACCCCAAAAAGATTTCAAGATTCCCAACTGACTATGTGGAAAGGGAGAGAATGACAAAGTAAGCTGGAAATTATCCTAACTGTGAAGACATATCAGAGCCCAGTGTATGCCTGTTTCAACGTCATGAGAAGAGAGAAACTGTGGGAGCTACTATTTAGAAACAGGGTCAGCAGACTACAGCCCACAGGCCAAGTCCAGCCCACCACTTGTTTTTATAAATAAAGTTTTATTGGCACACAGCCACACCCATTCACTTACATATTGCATAAGGTGGCATGTGCACGTCCATGGTAGAGATGAACAGCTGCAACACAGACCATATGGCCCACAAAGCCTAAAATATTTACTTTCTCCTTTACGGAAAAAGTTTGCCAACCCTGATTTAGAGAGTTAGTCATCTCAGGGATGAAGTGCAGGTGATTTCAGAATAGGAAAACTACCACATATGGTTCGTAAAAAATTGTGTAGCTTTAACCCACATAATGTAGAGTCTTGGTACAAAGTGAGCAGAAGGACGATAAAATAGGGATCTCCAAGTCCATCACGAAATTGTTGACCTAAAACTGGTCTGGACATTGTCAGGAAACTATCGAGGAGTACCAGGCAGGGATTGAGTCAATGGAGGGGGGCATGAAAATCGGCCAGTGACATGATCGCTTGAGTAAGACGATATCTGCTTACAGCAATCAGAACAAAACAAAAGCCCAGGTCCAGTATGTGGTGGAAATCCAGGGATGCTGGACAAGAGCAGCATCGGAGTTTTGGAAATCTGATCCTAACCCTAAACCCCGGGCTGGGGGGTGGGGAGAAACGAATGCATCTCCAGTTCTCACTTGATCCTCACGCCCCTAACCTTCCCTAAACGAGCACCCTCCCTCCACTTCAGCCTTCCTTCCTTTTGCCGAGGTCAATGCCCTAATCTGAGATTGGAGTAGAATAGTAAAATGAGTCTTTGGATGTGGAAAGTCAGCTCCTCATTTTCTTAAAATGTACAGAACCCTAAACTAACATTTGCATTTCCCCATCTCCAGAGTCCCACAGACCTTGATGAGCCACGAGGCAGTTAACACAAGCATTGCTGGGTAAACTCAGCTTTTGATTGGCAAATGCATCTTTTTATATTAAGGTAAAACAATAATAATCATTTTAAACAATCATGTGGAGTGTGATTACAAAATAGCTCATTTGGAAAGAACATTATCAGCTTATGAGATCCCGGGAGATTCTAAGACGGAAGGCACTACGGATAAAACCAACTGTTTCGGGGCTTTGTTATTTCCACAGCACATGGAGGCAACACTTACACTTTAATACCATAATGAAAAAAACAATGCAAATTCTGATTAAGTAACAAGTGAGAGCACTTGTTACAGCCAAACCCAATGTCTCTCATATCCTTGCTAGCACTGAGGAGGAACCGCGGGAGAGGTTTCTAGACTTCTGGGGCTCCTCACGTACCACTCAGCTCTGTGCACTCACATTCTGAGCACGCTCCCTTTATCAGCTGGGTAATAGCAAGGGTGTGCTAGCAAATGCAAACAGTTACCTTTTGCAGTACTCCACTTACTTGCTATTTACTCAAGGTTTCTGGAAAGCAGAATTCCATCTGGCCCAGTCGAAGTCATGCTGAGCTTGTTTCAATGGTGAGTTGTCCAGGACAGTATAAGCCCCCTGACTTGGGCTGACTGGTAAAATGTCAAGCCTGAATTACTTAACTGTCAGAGAGGTCAGACGCATTGAGTATTGTTGCCAAGGTACCACTGTGATTCTTCTGAGTGCAGAGTAACTCCTAGAATCAGAGAGGAACACCTAGTATCCATTCACTCACCAAACAGTAGCTGAACCCCTTCCTTGCACCAGATGCTGTTCTGAGTGATAAAAGACGCAATTATGAGAGAATAGGCAGGATTCTGCCTGCATGGAACTTCGTATCCAACAGAAACGGGAAAGACAGGTCGTCATCAAATCAGTGGCTGTATGAAAAGATGTACACAAACTGTTTCCTTCCAAATACGGCAACCAACCCCATTAATCTTATTTATACAAAGATAAATATTATTATAACAAAATTATAGGTAATTCTGAGCAAAGCCACTATCCAAATCGTGAGTTCCTGACATTTGAACCAATGCAACTTAACTATAAGCTACGCTGGTAAAGACAACGTCTGCTCTTCGAGCCACCCATCAACACTCCTTCAGCTCACGTACGTCTACTGCCACACGCATCAGGCTTGCCTCTGCACAAAACAGAAATTGTGAGCGCTTGGAAGCTGTGTTCTTATTCTAATCAGCTTTCTCCCTCTTCATGTTCTTACCTCTATTCCCTCACTAACCCACTATCACCTGGCTTCCGCCTGTCTTGCCAGGTGACGACTGCCAAGTTTATGAATGACTTCCCTGCTGCTCAATCCAACAGACAAGTGTCATTGCTCAGCTTCCTAACCTTCGCAGCTGCATTCAGCAGAGCTGACTCCTCTGTCCTGTCCTTATCTTCCATGGCACCGCATTCTTGTGGTTTGCCTCTTACCTTCTTGGCTTCCTTTGCCCACTAATCTTCCTTTCAACTGTGATACTCCCCAAGGATATCTCTACCACCTGGCTTCATACTCTGTCTCCTGGCTTCCACATGACCATCATTGTGCCAATGACTCGCAAATGTATGTACCCAGCTCATGCCCCTCCTCTGCGCTGAAGAACAAAATGCTCAGTTGTCTACTTGGCAAGTCCCCACATACCGCAAGTACCTCAAAATCAACGTGTCTAAAACTAAACTCTTGACCAATTCCCGACTCATTTTTCTCCAAAGTCCTCTGTCTCCATGAAGAGCACCACCAGTTGTTACAAAGCAGAAACTCAAAGGCAATCTTCCTCCTTCCTCATCCACCACATCCCAATTCATGTCAAGAACTATCGATTCTGCTTCCTAAATATCTCTAGGACCCACCCAAAGCTTTCCACGTCTACTGAAACCACTAGAGTCCAAGCCAACGTGTTCTTTTCCTTGGATCACTGCAAGAGCTATCTTCCATTTTTACCCCTTTCCAACCCATTCTCCACGTCGCATCCTGAATAATCTCTTAAAACGCAAATCTAATAATGTTGCTCCCCTGCCTGAAACTCTTCAGTTACTCCTGATTGCTCTTAGAATACACCCCAAACCCTTAACCTGGTCATGGCTCATCAGGCACCTGGCCACGTCCGCTGTTCAACAAAACTGACCGTTTACTTCCTCAAAGAAGCCACCCATCGTCCACCTTCAGGGCCTTTGCATATTCTGTCCCCAGTGCCTAGATGTGTCCTCCTGTTCACTTCAGATTTCAAGTTAAACATCATTTTATTCTCAGAGACACCTTCACTGGTCCCCAGACTCCATCAAGTACCCATTCTTTCCAAACATAGAACTCACTGTGATTCCCCCCTTCTAACACTTACAACAACTGTAATCAAATAATCAATGTATTTCTTCCCTGCAGGACTATCAGCTCTACGAAGGCACATAATAGCTTCACAAGCACATCTGAAAGAATGAATGAGTTAGTAAGTGAATTACTAAAACAGCTTCAAGAATGTCCTATACATGGAGTGGGCCAACCCAGGACTTACAGCCCAAGTACCACCTGCCTAGTGATTTAGCGAAATCCCTCATGCACTGTCTGTCAATTACATGGAAAAAATGTTGTTCTGTCATCACGAGCAGATGAGCCACATGAGACGATACAAGTTATTCAGTTCATTCATTCTCACATTTAGTCAATGAAGTGTTTTCTCCCGACCCTCTTTTTCTCTATCTTTGCTCCATGATACAAGCAGTCCAAGAGCTCAACAAGAAAACAGTATCCTGTTGTGTCGGGTCTAGTCCTGGTTGGCTCAAAACAATGTCCACCTGTCTCACCTCAGCTCACCTTTATGTAGATCTCACCAGTCCATGCAAGTATGCACCAAAAATCTTTCCAAAGCCAGCGGAGGGCATTAGGTGGAACTCCATTCTGTTTCACCTGCTTCGACCCTCTGCTATATCCTTTCTTGCTTCTTCTGGATCTCCAGCTCCTGATCTGGCCCCCAGGACCTTACCACCCACCTCTAGCTATGCCCTCCTGTATCAGACACACTACTCCAGGGAGTCAGGAAGCTAATGCTGTGTATCAGACCAATTCAAATTTGAGTGCCTTAAAACAATGACCACCTATATTTCAAGGATCTGAAGGTCGGCCACGGTGAGCTGATTTACACTGAATTTAGCCAGAGGTGGCTCTGTTCCACATGCCCCTCATTCTCATCCTGAGGCCAGCGGGCTCGCCGGTGCACGGCGTTCTCATGGCAACGGTAAAGATGCAGGAGGTCAAAGTCTCAATGCACAAGTCCAGTAGAGCCTCTGCTTCTGTCGTATCTGCTAACACCCCATTGGCTAAAGTCAGTCACATGACCAAGCCCAAAGTCTAGTAGGATTGCCACCACTCCACTGCAAAGCTGTAAGGAAAAGGGCAAGGATATAGGGATGGTTAAAAACCGAGGCTAAGGATGCAATGTACTCCCCCAGACTTGACCTGACATCCAGCTTGAACACAATCCCAGTATTCCATACACAGCACAGGCTGGAGACAGACACTCTATCATCCCTGTCTCTTTACTCCCTTTGGCCCTTTAACTAGCTCTGCCTCCTGGCTGGTGTCATCTTTAGGAAGAGCATCAGACAACAAGCTTCATGATGACTATTTCATAATGAAGACTTAAAAACTGGTCAACGTTTTGAGTGTTCTACTTTTAACATTTTCTAAGCTGAGGAATTTATTCTCCATGCAAACGAATAATAGGAGGGTTGTGTGCTACTGGGTTGGCCAAAAAGTTAGTTCCGGTTTTCCGTAACATCTTATGGAGAAAAACCCAAATGAACTTTTCGGCCAACCCAATATTTTGGTGTCATCTATGCCCTTGTTATGCAAAGGGTGCTCCATGGACGGGCAGCCTGAGCATCACTCATAGGCTTGTTAGAAATTAAGAATCTCAGGCTCCACCCTGGCCCTACTGAATGAGAACCTACCTTTTTAAAAGACCTTCATGCGATCTGTACGCATGATAAAGTTTGAGAGATGATGAACCATGCCAT